>NC_091440.1:133379224-134579224 GCF_964237555.1 Oryctolagus cuniculus | reverse complement strand
TTTCTCTCTGTCTCTCTCTCTCTCTCATTGTCCACTCTGCCTGTCAAAATATAAAAATTAAAAAAAAAAAAAACTTGGCTGGCTCCGTGGCTCAACAGGCTAATCCTCCGCCTAGCGGCGCCGGCACACCGGGTTCTAGTTCCGGTTGGGGCGCCAGATTCTGTCCTGGTTGCCCCTCTTCCAGGCCAGCTCTCTGCTATGGCCCGGGAGGGCAGTGGAGGATGGCCCAAATGTCTGGGCCCTGCACCCCATGGCAGACTGGAGAAGCACCTGGCT
The DNA here is from genome assembly GCF_964237555.1 of Oryctolagus cuniculus. Classification (NCBI taxonomy): domain Eukaryota; kingdom Metazoa; phylum Chordata; class Mammalia; order Lagomorpha; family Leporidae; genus Oryctolagus; species Oryctolagus cuniculus. Next base: position 134,578,948 of record NC_091440.1, on the reverse strand, counting down.
CCTGCCATCGGATCAGCGTGGTGCGCCGGCCACAGCATACCGGCCGCGGCGGCCATTGGAGGGTGAACCAACAGCAAAGGAAGACCTTTCTCTCTGTCTCTCTCTCTCTCTCTCACTGTCCACTCTGTCAAAAAAAAAAAAAAGATAAACTTAATTTAATTTGGTGCAAAAAGAAAATCAAGACCCGTGCATAGCTTTTTCATAGTATGACCTAGTCCCACGTGTAGCTTTTTCACAATATATGACCTGGCTTTTAAGGACTGCTTGAAGTTATGATTTGAGATTACTTTGCACCAAAATAAACTTACCTTTCGTTCCATTTCCGTGAACCCTTGGAAGCCCTTCATATGTTATCATACAGCAATGTAAGAAATTAAGGAAAGTGGCACACTGTTACACTGTTTAATTGAGTTCTTTAAATAGCCGAAGGTAGTTGTTGTTTATGCTGTCTGTAAGTATTTACATATTGCTTTGTCATCATTTTCTTATCTTTTAATAATGCTTTTTCTGTAGCAGTTTTACTGTTGATGCCATTTCATCCACTGTAGGTATTTACTATGGTACAAAATACAGTGAGGCATTTATTTAGTTTTTCAATTTTCCATTTTAGTTTGACATTAAGCTGTCATTTTCTAGGACAGTTCATAAGATGAACATATTTGTATTTGTATATGAAAATGTATTCACTGACAGTCTGTTCTGTGTTATGCAGCATAATTACGACAGTTTTGCTTATGTTTTTGAATTAAGTATGCAAGTATTATTTTTAACAAAATAATTGGAAAACTACATGTTTGACCATGAAAACTGCATTATGGTCTTGATGCTAAAGAGATTCATTGTTTATTTCCAGCCACAGACCTCCTGTTTTCCAAGACACTCTCTGGAAAACCAGTTCCATTGGCCACAGCTGGAGATTGCTACAGTGCTGCCCGATGCCCGCAGGTATTTCATTTAAAAAATTTTTTTCTGTCACTATAAAAAAACCAAGTGTTTCTCTTCATCCGTTTTCTTAAGCAGAATGTTGTCTAAAAAAGGAAATAAATGGAAATGTAAAACTTGCTTTAAGTACATTATTTCAGAATTGTAGATTCAAGCTTGAGACAAAGGATCTTTGCCAGTTTTGATTGATTTGAAAGACCAAGTAGCAAGAACTTTAAATTACTCAGATTTCATTCTCCTCGCATGACATCTTATCGCTTCTCATATTTCCATTTAGTCTGTACACTAAAAAAAGTGGAAGCACAGATCACAAGCATGTGGATTTCCTCAGCTACCGTTCGTTATCCTGCTCGTCTGAGTCTAGCATTCTCTCCACGGCGTTCTGTTCTCTGTGAAAGACACGTGGGGCCCCTTTCCATATTTTCGTTCTTGTTTGTATCCTTTCTTAACAGAGTTTCTCTCACACATCCTTTTATGTCATTTCTGTGATTTCAGATTTAAGTGTGCTTCCTAGGAGAAAATTCACCATCTCATTTTCAACAAGGAATTTTATGTAGTCCATGTAAACAAGCATGTTAGTAAAAAATGGAAAATTTGAAGCTAGGTGGATATTTTATGGCATTATTAGATATATTCACAGCTAACTGAACCTATGAGCCAGAGCTCCTGGGAGAGGAATAGTAATTAACACATCGATGTCACTTTGGAGAGAAGTTAATGGTTTGCAGCATCTCTGTCCATGGGATTTCCAGTTCACAATTTTCATCCTCTAGCGTAGAGTATGTGTCCTTGCGTTAGGAATGAGGCCTTCGTCTGATTAGAGAAGTCTTAGAAGGGATCAGTATTCAACTGAATGGAAGGCTAACATGAGTAAGAGAAGATTATCCAGAATAAATATACAAACCCTGATTTAGGTACAGAGACCTGCTACATGGACAAGTCCTGGGTGTTTTATTCAACCATCATGACTTAAATGTGACTCATGCAGAGCATGGAGTGATTCATACGTAAGCTAATTACCATAAAAGCTTTGAGTTCTCCCTCATTAGCTGTGCTAGCCATGGACAGGTGTGAAGTATGCTTGCCACGGTGCCTTGTAGTGTCCTTGACTGGGTAGCGGGAGGGTCCTTCCATTTCTACCTTCAGTGTTTGTTAACCATGAGCAGCGCTGGATTTTGTCACATACTTCTTAGCGTCTGTTAAGATGACCCTGTGGGCCGGCGCCTCGGCTCACTAGGCTAATCCTCCGCCTAGCGGCGCCGGCACACCAGGTTCTAGTCCCGGTCGGGGCGCCGGATTCGGTCCCAGTTGCCCCTCTTCCAGGCCAGCCCTCTGCTGTGGCCAGGGAGTGCAGTGGAGGATGGCCCAGGTGCTTGGGCCCTGCACCCCATGGGAGACCAGGAAAAGCACCTGGCTCCTGGCTCCTGCCATCGGATCAGCGCGGTGCGCCGGCCGCAGCGCGCCGGCCGCGGCGGCCATTGGAGGGTGAACCAACGGCAAAGGAAGACCTTTCTCTCTGTCTCTCTCTCTCACTGTCCACTCTGCCTGTCAGAAAAAAAAAAAAAAAAAAAAAGATGACCCTGTGGCCTTTGTTCATTTCTGTGTTGAAGTCACGTGTCGTACTGCTTGACTCTGTCTGTCAAAGCAGCCTTGCATTTCTGTGACACATCCCCTTGTCCTAGTGCACAGTTCCTTCTACATGTTGCTGGCTTTGGTTTGCTGCTGTTTTGTGGAGTTTTTCTTCTGTGTTCACAGTGCTGCTCGATCGTTTTTTCTCTTGTAATGCCTTTGGTGGGCATCAGGGAACTACCAGTCTCAAAAAATGAATCAGGGAGTGTCTGTTCCTTTTCGTTTTGGGAAGAGGAGCTTATGAAGAGTGTGTTTGTCCTTGAACGTTGGGTAGAATCCACCAGCACTGCCTTTCTGAGGCCGCGCTTCGCGCGAGGTTTTGCAGTGACTGGTTCACTCTCCGTATTAACTATGGGTTTATTCAAGGCTTCTAGTTTGTCTTGGCTCAGTTTTTGTGGTGGATGCCTTTTAAAAAATGTGTGCATTTCATCGAAGGCGTCTAACTGGTTGTCACACACTGTCCGTAGCTAGTACTTCCTGTTTTTAGAGATTAGCGCTGTGCTCCCTCTTTCATTCCCGATTTTGATATTTTGAGTGTCCTCCCTTTTGTCTTTTGTTTCATTCTAACTGTTGTCCCCTTTTGTCTTTTTGGCTCACTGTAACAGAAGATTTGTTTTGTTCTTCTCAAAACACTTTTTTTTTTTTAAAGATTTACTTATTTATTTGAAAAGCAGAGTTACAGAGAGGCAGAGGCAGAAGCAGGGAGGGAGGGAGGGAGGGAGAGAGAGACAGACAGACAGACAGACAGGTCTTCCATCCACTGGTTCACTCCCCAGATGGCCACAAAGGCTGGAGCTGCGCCAGTCTGAAGCCAGGAGCCAGGAGCTTCTTCCAGGTCTCCCCTGTGGGTGCAGGGGCCCAAGCACTTGGACCATCTTCTACTGATTTCCCAGGCCCTAGCAGAGAGCTGGATCAAAAGTGAAGTAGCTAAGACTCGAACCGGTGCCCCTATGGGATGCCAGTACCACAGGCGGCAACTTTACCTGCTATGCCACAGCGCAGGCCCCTCAAAACACTAGCTTTTGAAATTGTTTACTTTCTTTATTTTCTCAATTTGTTTTCTAATCACTGTCACTTCTTTGTTTCTCTTGGCCTTAGATTTCATTTATTCCTCTTTTTCCATATGGAAAAAGTTACTGGTTTGAGATAGTGTTTCTTCTCTATTCTAGGCATTTATAGCTATAAGTTTCCCTGGAAGCATTTCTTTTGAAGCATCCCAAGAGTTTGGGCATATTGTAGGCTTGTTTTCCTTTAGCTTAAATTATTTTCTGTTGTCACTATGACTCCTTTGAATCATTGGTAATTTAAGAGTGTGGTGTTTAGTTTCCACACATTTGTGAATTTCCCGAATTTCCTGCTGTTTTTGATTTCTGCTTTCAGACAGTGGTGGTTGGAAAACATGTTCTGTTTCATTTCAGTGCTTTTACATGTGCTGGGCCTTGCTTCGTGGCACAGCACCCGGCTTACCCTGGGAAAGGTTGAGTGTGTGCCCGGGAAGCGTGTGCTCCCCTGCTGGGGACAGCGCGCTGCGGGCCGCGGGCCTTGCTGGCTGGGCATCTTTCAGTTCTGCCTCGACCTCCTCGACTTGCGCTGCATTCTCTGGCCAGAACCCTGCAGCTCTGTCACACTGCCTTCTCTCATTTTACTTACTTATTTTTTAAAAGATTTTATTTATTTATTTGAGAGGTAGAGTTACAGATAGTGAGAGGGAGAAACAGAGAGAAAGGTCTTCCTTCCATTGGTTCACTCCCCAGATGGCCACAACAGCCGGAGCTGCACCAATCTGAAGCCAGGAGCCAGGTGCCTCCTCCAGGTCTCCCTGGTGCAGGGTCCAAGCACTTGGGCCACCTCCTCTGCCCTTCTGGGCCACAGCAGAGAGCTGGACTGGAAGAGGGGCAGCTGGGACTAGAACCGGTGCCCAAACGGGATGACGGCTCCACAGGCAGAGGATTAACCCACTGCACCACGGAGCCAGCCCCGCCTCCTCTCACTTTAATGCTGCTGCCTCACTTTGAGGTTTTGTTGTACATGACTTATATAATTCATTGTACTTGACATGTCTTTTAGAGAATGCAAGAGAAGAAATAGGGTTTGTTATATGGATTTGCTTTTTTTAAAAAAAGATTTATTATTTATTTGAGAGACAAAGTTAACAGAGAGAAAGAAGAAGAGACAGAGAGAAAGGTCTTCCATCTTCTGGTTCACTCCCCAAATGGCTGCAACAGCTGGAGTTGGGCCAGTCTGAAGCCAGGAGCCAGGAGCCAATTCCAGGTCTCCCATGTGGGTGCAGAGGCCCAAGCACTTGGACTGTCTTCCAGTGCTTTCCAAGGTCATCAGCAGAGAGATGGATCTGAAGAAGAACATCCGGGGCTCAAACCAGTACCCCATGGGATGCCAGCGCCACAAGCAGAGGCTTAACCACTATACCACAGTGCCAGTCCTATGTGGGCTTCCTTATTTGGTGCTTTTGTTCTCTTCCTGTGGATCTGATTTGTTATTTGCATCACTTACTTATTCCAAAGCAGTCTTGCTTCCACTTGTCTCGTATCTGCCATCATTGCATAATATATTACATTTCTGTATGTCACTGGTCAATAGTTTAAACACATTCAGTGCCTTTTAAATATGTTAAGAGAAAAAAGGCAAGGTAGTGAATATCAGTGTCTTTTATAATTAGTTACAAAATCGTTGTCATCAGTACCATTCATTTATGTGTGTATGTAAGTGCACACACACACATACATACAGGAGTAGCTTATAAAGAAATAGGTTTTTAAGCAAAATTGTCCAGTCCTGACATGAGTTGGCTTTTGGATTATGAACAATCTCCATTTAGGAGGATGTAAAGTACTTCACAGTCTGATCCGATTAAGTCGCGGTCCCTTGACTGTAGTAGTCTTACTTGAAAGTCAGAGCGACAAAGCAGGAGAGAACGTCCATCCACTGATTGATTCCACTAATGCCTGCATCAGCCAGGCTGGGAACAGTGACGTCAGGAGCCTATAGCTCACTCCTTGTCTCCCACATGAGTTTAAAGAACCAGGTACGAGGCTTTGTCTCCTGTCTCCCAGGATGAGCACTAGCAGGTAGGTGGAAGTGGGAGCAGAACAGGAGCTGGACCAGGCACTCCAAAATGGGACGCGGGTATCCCAAGGGGCGACTTAACCACAGTGTGAAACACTTGCCCCGTCTTACAACGTATTTGGTGTGAAAAGAGAAGGGAATTGGCAATGCGAGCTAAACGTGTCAACAGTTGCTGATGCCAGCCTTCACAGATGCCATGACTTGGAAAGGTCTGCAAGTACTGGCAGTCTGGTCCCTGTCGTTCCATGTTGAACGGAGCAAGCTCTGGTCAGTGAGACATCGGCAACGTTCTCAGAAGGCTGACGTGCAAGTAAAGCACAGAGCTGTGACGTGGAGTCAAGAGTCCTTTTGTCTAATCAATAAGCCTTCCAAAACGTCTTTGCGGAAAGCCAGTTACCGAGAATAGAGCATTTCTGGGTGAGCGTGGAATCCCAGCAGGAGCTGATGACGGCAGCTGTGTCCAATCCTATCTGGCTCCCTCCCTCCACTTTTTGCACAACCTCGTGTCTCTCCTCCCTATCTTGAGAACGTCACGTAGCTGCAAGCTGGGTAATTCCATCTGATAGTGGGAGAAGCAGACTGTGTGTTCACAGTCTGCCCAAGATCCTTGAGAGGATCACAGGCCGACTCAGCGATAAAACGTCCGTCTCTGCCCACTGGGACGAGGTGCCCGCCTCAGAGGGCAAAGCTCTGTTTTTAAAATTAGAGGTTGCTGGGCATGGAGCCAGGCTGTGAGAGGGGCCGTGCCATCTACATTCAGTGTGCTTTCACCTGCCTCGGGCTGCCAATGCCGACACTAACAGACTGCCCAGGATCTCTGGAGAAGTCTGTCAGATGCAGAAGCCCGAGTGCGTGTTCAGTTACACAGCATTTGCATCGGTGCTCTCCAGATGTTTGCTGTCACACAAAGAGCCCATTCTGTTCCTTGGGATTCGTCAAAACCACATCCTCTGTGTTTGCATATGACAGGGAACCCCAGGACACGCGTGCAGAAGAGAAGGGGCACATATGGCATCTGCAGGGAAAGTAAACTTTGCCACATTGTAATGTGAGACCCACATTGTGATGTGACTGTAGAATCCATATGCCACAAGTCAGCTGAAGCAAGGATTCAGCACTTTTTGTAAACCCTCAAATGTTTATATATATATATATATATATGCACATATACATATTCATACACATATATATCTTTAGCTGCTCTGTAATTAATATTTGATTACATAAGAGTGAGAGAAATAATCATGTTCAGCCATTGCCAGTGTGTCCTGGCCAGCATTCATTCTGAGGGAACAGCATCAATTGTTGAACACTTGATGTCTGTTCTTTTTGTCTGGGTGTACAGTTTAATTTATTTCCCTAAGGCTCACTTTTTGGTTTTATTATTTAGATCGTCCCTCCTTCCATTTTCTGTCCACTTGGTCTGTCTTGTCATTATATGTGGTATGTTAAATTTTCTGATTAATAGGGTATTTTTGTCCTTGTCTCCTTATATCTTAAAGTTTTTGCTTCATAAAAGTGTTGCTGTGTTTCTTTGATGTGAATATTCACAGGTTAAGTCTTCACTGTAGATTATGTTTTTAGAACTTCTTTGTCATGGTTTTGTCATTTGTCCTTTATTGCTACCCCTGTTTGCTCTCTCTCTTTCTTTAAAGATAGAGTGACAGAGAGATGAAAAGACAGAGAGAGACAGAGCGAGAGATAGGTTTTCCATCTGCTGGGTCATTCCCCAAGTGGCTGCAACAGTCAGGTTGGAGCCAGGAGCCATCATCTCTCTCTGGGTCTCCCACGTGAGTGCAGGGTCCCAGGCATTTGGGCCATCGTCTGCTACCTTCGTGGTGCATCAGCAGAAAGCTGTCCTGGAGACTGGAATGGGAGTGGGATTTGATCGCAAGTTCTCGGATATGGGAAGTGGGTGTCCCAAGCAGCAGCATGATCAGCGATGCCACAACACCTGCTCTCCCCAACTATTTTCCTGATGTATGTTTCCCCCTCCTTTTACTTTTAGCTTTTGTGAATCACTTGGTTTCAGGTGTGTCTCATATGTAGCATGTAGTTGGTTTTGGTCACTTCAGAAAGTTTGTGGGAAAATGGAATTTTCTTCTTCTGGTGCAAACTACTTTTTGAAATCCATCCATGGTGTCTTCAGAGGCATTTGCCTGCGTTATCAGAACAAGATTTTGCCCCTAAACTTGTTAGCACCAAAATCAATTTAGGCTTTTGATTCTGTTTTCCCAAGAACTTTTTTGAAGCACCTTCATAAATATATCCATTCACATTTTTTTATTTTGTTTTTAAAATAACATAGTAAAACTGAATTTTTTGGCTGCCAGTTCTATGAATTTGAACATGTGTGTGTCCGAGTTGATGTTGTTACCACCAGAATCAGAGTGCAGGGCGGTTGCCTTGCTCCCAAGGCTCCTGTGTGCTCCTTTATGGAGGGAAGCCCCTCCCCACCCACCTAAGCTCCTGAACTGCACTGCTCGGTTCTCCGTGGCCCTTGTCCTGCCTTCTCTGCAAGACGCAGAGGGGCCAGGGACCCCTTTAATGCTGGTGTCTCTCACTCAGCAGGGTGCCTGTGAGCCCCACCCCTGTTGCCCTGGGAAGTATTGGGTCCATCCTGCTCTGAGGACAGGGCTGCTTCTTGTTTCTGGAGCAGGTACAGTACACACCTGGGCGCAGGTTTTTACATGAATAGCGTTTTTATTTCTCGAGGGTAGATCTCAGAGTGGTTGCCAGATCACATGGAACGTGTGTGTTTCACATTTGAAGACACCATTGTGTGTTTCCACCAGCAATGACTAAAGTGCTCCTGGCTTTGCCTTGCCTGGTGGCGCTTGGTAGGGATGATTTTTGCTTGTCTGTTTGCTTTCTCTTCTTCAGTGGGATCTGGTTGTGGTTTTATTTCTCTGATGCCTAATAGCATTAAGTGTCTTTTATGGCCTCATTTTCCCCATGTATATCCTCTCTGGTGGAGAGTACACTCAAGCTTCTGCCAGTTTTTAAACTGGGTTTTTGTTTCCTTACTGAGTTTTGAGAACTCTTTTTATATTTTGGATAAAAGTCTTTTGTTAGGCCATTTGCAAATATTTTTTTTCCTCATCTGCAACTTATCCTCTCATTCTCTTTAGTGTCTTTTTGGAGCAAAAGTTTTAAATTTTAATGGAGTCAAATTTATTATTTTTTTCTTTTATGAACTGTGCATTTAGGGTCACAGCTAAGAAATCTTTGACTAAACCCAAGCTACAAAAATAATTCTCCTTCTTGAAGGTTTCTGCAGAGACGTTGACGGTTTTGTTTTCCATCTAGACCTAGGATTCGTTTTCCATCTAGACCTGTGATTCGTTTTCCATCTAGACCTGTGATTCGTTTTGAATTGATTAATGCCTGAGGCCTCAGAGTGTTTGCAGATGGATGTCCTTCACCTGGACCCCGGGGGTCGAGTGGCCTGTGCTCTCCTCCCCACCTTTGGGGAAACCCAGCTGGCCATGTGCACACAGGTCCATGCTAGACTGCACGCGGCCCCAAGAATCTGCAGACCCTGTCTGCTCCAGTACCCCGCCATGCTGGGTACAATCACTTTATTTTTTTTAAGGTTTATTTATTAATTTGAAAGTCAGAGTTGCACAGAGAGAGGAGAGGCAGAGAGAGAAAGAGAGAGAGAGGTCTTCCATCCGCTTGTTCACTCCCCAGATGGCCGTAATGGCCGGAGCTGTGCAGATCTGAAGCCAGGAGCCAGGAGCTTCTGGGTCTCCCATGTGGGTGCAGGGGCCAAAGGATGTGGGCCATCTTCTACTGCTTTCCCAGGCCACAGAAGAGACCTGGATGGGAAGTGGGGCAGCCGGGACTCAAACCAACACCCATATGGGATGCCGGTGCTTCAGGCAGGGCGTTAACCCGCTGCGCCACAGCACTGCCCCACGATCACTCTAGAATGAAGTTGTTCAACGGTGGAAGTGTGGGTCCCCCAACAATCTTCTTTTCAAGCTTACTTCGACTATTTAAATTCTTTAGCTTTTCCATATAAGCTTTGGGATCCACTGTCCATGTGTGAGTGAGATTTAATCTATGGATCACTCACATGATGGATGGGTAAGGAGGAGTGATGTCAGCAACACCACTGACTGGAGCCTCCTCGTGCTCCTCCCTCCTACAAACAAACAAACAACAACAACAAAAATCCCTCGACAATGACCCCACAGCCACACTGTGACCAGAATAACGAGGGGGAGCTCCAGCAGGCAGCGAGGGGCAGCAGAGCTCCTGAGAGCCTGGAGCTGGGATCGCTGCACAGGGCAGGAGGGAGGGGAACTCCTGACCCAGCAGGGCAGGGTTCCTTCCTGCAGGGGAGTTAAGCAGGACCCCTGCAGACCATCGCCACCGGGGGCTCCTGATGTCCTCCAGGCTCTGAGCTCAGCAGGGAGAGCTCCCCAGTCCTCAGACTGAGCCACTCCCCAGGTGAGGAGTGGTGCTGTGCCCTGTCCCCATGGCTCACGCTGCCACCTCAGTGTGCAGTCTTGGAAACTGAGGCATTGCGGGGCAGCCCCTGCTCTGGCAGCAACAGTGCACCTGCCCTCCCGGAGGCTTCACTGCCACTGTGGCGTGCCCAGCTGGTAGATTCCAGCCCTGAGCCAGCAGCTGCTCTGCCCTGTCCCCTGGGGCCATGCTACTGCCCAGCCACCCCATCCTCCCCACCTTTCTCGGAAACCCAATCCGTGGCAGTGTCCCATCATTCCTGGACACTTGCCCCCACGAGCTGGTCGTGCCCACCTTCCCAGGGTGCAGTCACCAGGGTATGGTGCCTTCTCCCTTGGAGCGCACGCTGGCCTTCTGTGCGGTTGGTTCCCAGTTATGACTTGCACTTGTGCTCTGTTCCCAAGGGCCCAGGCTCCTGATTAACCTTTTCCCAAAGCCAAACCGGTACTATTTTGTGCAACCAGGACCAGAACTTCGTGTTTCATGGGTGCAGGAGTTTCAAAGCCTTGGAGCCCAGGCCCTGGCTCCGCAGCTGCTCCGAGCAGTTTTCCTGGATCCCAGAGCCACAGAAGCGGCCTGTGGACCAAGCCAGACCCTGCAGCGAGGCAGAGAGAACCTCAGTTGAGAATCCCCACTGTGAGGAAGACAAGAACAGGAAGATCCCAAGCTCCTACTGGGGACTTGTTTAATTAATCTTTGCGGAAACACAGAGGCTGGAATGAAGGGTAGAAGAAAATATTCCATGCAAATGGTAATCAAATGAGAGCAGGAAGGCTATACTTACAGCTAATAAAATGGACTGCAAGTAAAAAAAAAATCTGTGATAAGAGGCAGTGAAGGTCATTATTTAACAATAAAGGGGTTAGTTCATCAAGAGGACATAGAAGTTATAAGTATAATGTGCAGCTAACATTGCATCAGCTAAAAGCATGACGCCAGTGTCGATAGGCATGAGGGGAGAAATGGAGAGTGCTACAGTACCTCAGTACCCTGCTCCCAGCACTGGATCAATCAACCAGAAAAGTCTTAAGGAAATGCTGGACTTGAGTCTACTTTTCACAAAATAGACTTCACAGACAAGTGCAGGACTTTGCATGGAACAGCAGCAGAAAGCATGTTTTCCCTAGTGTACATGGACTGTTCTCCAAGATAAACCATGTTAGGCCACAAAGCAAGTCTTATAATTAAAAATTATTGTGTTTTATTTATTTATGAAGCAGAGAGATTGAGAAGAGAGATTGAGAAGAGAGAGAGAGAGAGAGAGAGAAGAGCTCAAACCCTCTGGTTCACTCCCCCAAATGCCTTCAAGAGTTAAGGCCAGGCTAGGGCTGGGAATGGAGTCTGGATCTCCCATTGGCTCCTGGGGTCTATACTAGCAGGAAACTGGAATTAGGAATCAAACTCAGGTACTCTGTGACATGGGTATCCTAATTCCACTTTTTTATTTTTATTTTTTTTTATTTTATTTTTTTTTGACAGGCAGAGTGGACAGTGAGAGGGAGAGACAGAGAGAAAGGTCTTCCTCTGCCGTTGGTTCACCCTCCAATGGCCGCCGCAGTTGGCATGCTGCGGCCGGCGCACCGCGCTGATCCGATGGCAGGAGCCAGGTACTTATCCTGGTCTCCCATGGGGTGCAGGGCCCAAGCACTTGGGCCATCCTCCACTGCACTCACAATTAGACCAGTGCCTGCCCAATTCTTAAGAATTTTAAGACAAAGGTTACTGTTGTGGAGTAGAAAGTTAAGCCTCTACCTGCAGTGCCTGCACCCTACAAGGGCTCCAGTTCGAGTCCTGACTGCTCCACTTCCAATTTGGCTCCCTGCTAATGTGCCTTGGAAAGGAGCAGAAGATGGCACTAGTGCTTGGGCCCTGCACCCACATGAGGGACCTGGCAGAAGGTCCTGGTGCCTGGCTTCAGCCTGGCCCAGCCATGACCTTGTGGCCATTTGGGGGAGCCAACCAGCAAATGGAAGACTCTCTCTCTCTCTGTCTCTGTCTCTCTATCTCTCCCTGTCCCTCCCTCTCTCCCTCTCTCTCTGTGTCTTTGCCTTTCAAATAAATTCATATGTCTTTAAAAAAATAAAAAATTTTAAGAAGGTTGAAATCATATCTGATAGTGTTTTCGGCCAAATGATATGAAATCAGAAGTCAGTAGCAGGAGTTACCTTGGAAAATACATGCACATGTGTAAATTATACCACATGTTTCTGAATGACGTGTGTTTTAAAGAAGAAATCAGGGAATTAAAAATGCCAGAAATATTCCTGGACATTGACCTTGGTAATGGTTTTTTGGCTGTCACAGCAGAAGCTCAGACCACACAAGTGAAGACACATGAGTGGGACTATATCCAGCACTGAAATGTTTCTGCACAGCCAAGGAGGCCATCAGGACAGTGCAAAGGCAGCCTGCAGACGGAGAAAAGACATTTGAAAAGCATAGACCTGATAAAGGGTTAGTATCCAGCACTTATAAAGAACTCATACAACTGATTAGTAATAACCTGATTCAAAAATGGCCAAAGGATCTGAATAGATGTCCCAACAAGGGAGTGTAAAACTTGCCAGTCAGGGAAAAGTCAGTGAAATGCTAAGACACAATTGCACACACATTAGGATGGCTGCTATTTAAAAATTAGGATAATGAGTGTTGGGGAGGGTATGAAGTAGAGGGAAACTTCATATATGTTGGTGAGAATGTGGATTGGCACAGCCATTATGGAGAATAGTATGAAGGTTTCTAGAAAAACTAAAAATAGAACTGCTTTGTGACCCAGCAACCTCTCTCCCAGGCAGTACCTAAAGCAGTTCATCGCAGAAATGTTCTCCACAGCCAAGATGTGGAAGGGAGGAGCTGGCACTGAGGTGTGGTTGATAAAGCCACCGCCTGCAGTGCTGGCATCCCATCTGGGCCCCAGTCTGAGTCCCAGCTGTTCCACTTCCAACCCAGCTCTCTGCTATGGCCTGGGAAAGCAGTACAAGATGCCCCAAATCCTTGGGTCCCTGCACCCTTGTGGGAGACCTGGCGGAAGCTCTTGGCTCCTGGCTTTGGATTGGCACAGCTCCAGCCGTTGCAGCCAATTAGGGAGTGAACCAGCAGATGGAAGACCTCTCTCTGTCTCTCTGCCTCTCCTTCTCTCTGTGTAACTCTGCCTTTCAAATGAAATAAATAAATATTAAAAAAAAAAAACTCCCAGCCTGCAGTGCCAGCATCCCACATGGGCACCAGTTTGAGTCCTTGGTGTTCCGCTTCTGATCCAGCTCTCTGCTGTGGCCTGGGAAAACAGTGGAAGATGACCCAGGTCCTTGGGCCCCTGCACCCATGTGGGAGACCTGGAAGAAACTCCTGGCTTCAGGTCATCTCAGCTCCAGCCATTGTGGCCTTCTGGGGAGTGAACCAGTAGATGAAAGATCTGTCTCTCTTTCTCTCTCTCTTTCTACCTCTCTCTGTAACTCTGCATTTCAAGTAAATAAAATAAATCTTAAAAAAAGATGTGGACAGGACCTAAGCATCCCCTGAAGGATGAATGCCACAGTGCACACATAAGCACAACAGAGTATTATTCAGCCCTGCAAACACAGTGCCATCGGGCCCTTTCCCATACAGTGGATGAGCATGAAAGACACTATGCAGAGTGAAGTAGGCCAGACATGGAAAGGAAAATACTGTGCGGTTTTACGTATGTGTGGCATCTAAGAAATGCAAATATACAGAGGTAGACAATTACCCCTTGGTTCCCAGGGTTGGGGTGGGCGGGGGAGGAAATAGGAGGTGGAGGTAGGAGGGTTCAGAGTAGCAGATCCGAGGGCTGAGCAAGTCTGGGGACCTCGTATGTGACACAAGGTCTGTACGTTCTAAAATGTCCTGTAGCTTTAGCTGCTCTTGCCAGAAAAACAGGTAACCCTGTGAGGTGCTGGCATGTGCATTTGTTTCCGTCACGTAACCCTGTTACTACCTGTACGTGTCCAGTAACAACATGCCGTATGCCTCAGCATGCCCAGTAACGTCTCAGTGGGCGGAGAGAGTGAGTGCAAGAGGCCGGCAGTATCAGGTTGTACAAACACTGCATGACCCCACTGGGGTTCTCCTGGGTTTCCGGACGTAGGAGACTACACCACAGCATGTATTTCCATTCTGAAGGAATTTTACTTGGCGAGAAGTCGATCTTCCAAGGAACGTGGAGTGAGGTATTCAGTGTGAAACCTGTCGGGTTGACAGGATCAATGACTAAGAATCGTTCTCTTTCAAATATGTATCAACAGGGATGGGTGTTTGGCCTAGCATTAAAACCTGGGTTAAGATGCTCGTGTCCCACATCCCGAGCACCTGGGGGACCGTCCTGGCTCTGTCTCCTGGCTCCCGCTTCTTCCTGGCGCAGACTCTGGGAGGCAGCACGTGATGACTCTGGGTCTTGGGTCCCTGCCGCCCATGTGGTACACCTGGATTGTGTTGCCAGCTTCCAACTTCAGCTGGGTCCAGCCCTACCCATTGTGGGCGTTTGGGGAATGAACTAGCAGATGGGAGCTTTCTTTTTTGTCTCTCTCTCTGTCTCGAATAACTAAATTTTAAAATTTTAAAACAAACTCCAACCCCAGCATTTAGCAACATAAAATACTTCTTTGTCTAGTGTTAGTACCATTCACCTTCATGGCATTTGGAGGGTTTGTGCTCACATGTGTGTTCTGTAAATGACTCCTATGATACAGCTATTTGTGCATCAGTTCAGAGCGCTCTCTGAGTACCCCGGCTGTGTTGTGGGATCTGGGGATGCAGTAGTGAGGCAGAATACAGCTCAGAGTCTAAATTCCACAGCCTGATGATACTGAGTGTAACACATTGTCCTTGGAATTTATTTATTTGTGCTATGGCAAAATCACCACTTGTTGTCATCATAATATATCTGGATATTTTGTATTTAGTAAGAAATACATTGTTTAAGATTGCCAAGAAACGAAAATGAATAACTTGATATCTAATTCTTTTAGCGACGGTAATAATCAATATTATAACCACAGTAAAGTTTATTTAGCCTTTGCTTTCAGGACAAGATAATATTTTCATTAATATAATACACTTGCTGATGTTTTCCCGCAGTCTCACCCAAGTTTCATGAGTCCCAGGGCACTGGGATATTGTGATGTGATCTAGAAATGTCTTACCCTGGCCTACTGAGCAAGCTTTGCCAGTAGGCTGAATTAGCATGGACTTTCACTCCTCGGTGTATAAATGTGTGCTGTAAGATTACATAAGTAGGATACCATTTTGCTCATTTTATTCACCCATTTTCTTAGTCAACAGATATCTGAAGCTGAATTGTTAACAGAGTCTGAAATGCTTTGATAAAATGGTCCTTACACTTGGAAGCCATTAGGTCACAGAGCCCGTGGGGCCGCACACTAGGGTGCATGGGAGTCCTGGGGCCCCACACCCACCTACCCGTCTGGATGCTTAGGAAGGACGCATCAGCCAGCACAGCTGTGTAGGGGGCGCTCGTTTTGCATGGTGGGTGAAGAGGGAAAGGCACAGTGACGAGATTGCAGCAAATCCATGGAACAAGTGCAACACTGCAGAGGTTGGAGGTGGGGGTCAGCCTTGAAGCTGGAAGTGGCAGAGCCTGGCAGGGGTCAGTGCCAGGGGCAGCTTCTGCCAGCCTTGCCTGTGGCTCAGCACTGCTCCCGGGCTCCCACGGTGGGGTCAGGGGGTCGGGCAGCGGGACCCCGCTCAGCCCCCATGCAGCTCCTGGTGCTGTCTGAGGCTCACTTCGTTCGCAGAACGCGTGTGTCAATGGTCATTTCCCATGAGAAGCTCCTTCCAGACGCGCCCTGCATGCGCCATTCCCATGGCCTCTCTAGCCGAGGGCACCCTTAAGTGTTTTATGAATGTCGATTTTTGTTTTGTCTTGCTTGAAATCCAGGGACAGTTTAGCATCAACTTGGCAGGAACAGGGATGAAGATTTCCAGCACGGCCAAGTGGCTCGCTCAGGGCAACTACGCCTCAGTCGTCATCCGCAGATCCCAGGTGAGTCCTGCCTGGGCCGCGTCTCTCCTGTGAGTGAGCACTGAACGTCCTCCACCTACAGGCAGGCGTCTGTGGGTTCCCACGTGCGAGGGTCATAGTGTGTGTCATGGGGACTAACTACTATGAAGAGACATTGTGTTGACATTGACGATGTGTGTGTGTGGCTGTTACACACAGATCTGTGTGCAGGTTCTGGGTGCCTGCGTGAGAAACACCAAGTGCAGGGCATGACGCCGTCTGCCTCGTGGTGTGATTGCAGGTAGTACTTCAGGTAGAGGTCGTGTTTTAAGCTATCCTTTTATTTTGTTTATTCCATTTTAATTTTTGGTAGCACTGAGTTTGGCTCCTTGTGTTTAAATTCCGTCTGAGTCTTTTGTTCACATAAAATGGCTGCAGCCGAGGTGACTGGCTGCATCACGCGTATGTGACTGCCAGGAGCCAAGGCGACTGTGGGCCAGCTTGGAGGCTGGCTCCCGCTCCGTGAGCAGTCTGACTGTGGCTGGACACCTTTTCACGCTCATTCAAGGCAGTCTCTCTTCACTGTGGAATTCTGGTGCGTCTCGGGCTGTGGCTTCTGCGTGAAGGCTTGTGAGTTCTCTGATGTGCAGTCAGGCCGATGAAAGTCTCCCCGGTCTCAAGTGTGAGCGTTGTGGAAAACAGATACGTGCCCCTTTGGTGACGCGTCTGTATTTCATATGTGGAGGGAGATTCCTCTGCCGTTAGCAAATATTCATGGAGCTTTAACTCAGTGTTCCTGCAGATGCTACACTTGTGTGTCTGCACCGTGATTTCTCTGCATGCAGCCGCTGTCTTCCCAGTGAAAGCCTGCTCACAGTTACTGACACCTCCAGGTTCTCTCCTGCGTGGATTCTCTAAAGGAGCCTCGGTCCTGGGCGTGACCGAGGTCTCTCCGTTTCTAGCATTCAGAGTGAGAATTGAATTTTGGGTCTGGCGTCCTCCTGCTTTCATTCAGGGATGGGGTGCTGCTGCAGTCGTTGGCCGCCTAACAAACGTCTTCTTCAGTTTTCTCAAGAATTTGGATATTGTATGGTTTATTTATATTGTACCTATGTTTTCCATTTACATATATCTTTGTTTTTTTTTTTTTTTTTTTTTTTTTTTTTTTTTTTTTTTGACAGGCAGAGTGGACAGTGAGAGAGAGAGACAGAGAGAAAGGTCTTCCTTTGCCGTTGGTTCACCCTCCAATGGCCGCCGCGGCCGGCGCGCTGCGGCCAGCGCACCGCGCTGATCCGATGGCAGGAGCCAGGAGCCAGGTGCTTTTCCTGGTCTCCCATGGGGTGCAGGGCCCAAGCACCTGGGCCATCCTCCACTGCACTCCCGGGCCACAGCAGAGGGCTGGCCTGGAAGAGGGGCAACCGGGACAGAATCCGGCGCCCCAACCGGGACTAGAACCCGGTGTGCCGGCGCCGCTAGGCGGAGGATTAGCCTAGTGAGCCGCGGCGCCGGCTCCATTTACATATATCTTTGTAACATTTAATTATTTTAACTTTGCAAATATAGGTTATTATATAATATTTATCCATGTATTTTTAAAGATTTATTTATTCATTGGAAAGTAGTTAGAGAGAGAAACCTTCCATCTACTGGTTCACTCCTCAAATGGCCACAACAGCCAGGGCTGGGCCAGATGGATACCAGGGGCCAAGAACTCCCTCTGGCTCTCCCACGTGGGCCCTCTTCTGAAGCCTTCCCAGGCCATTAGCAGGGAGCTGGATCAGAAGCAGGACAGCCAGGACTTGAACTGGCTCTCTACTATGGAATGCTGGTGCCTCTGTGACAGCCCAGTTACTTCTGTTGTAACGGTTTATTTCTGTGGTTACTTTTGCCATCACAGCTGTCGTATCCAAAGCAGAATCCACGTAGTTCAGCTGCAGCTATGCTGCAGGGACGTGGGTCTGTACGAGAGTCCTTCAATCGCCACAGTCACTGCCTCTGAGCAAGCCCTGTCGCACCACCCCTGGACCCGCAATACGAAGGTCGTCAGCCACGTGAGCCCTGCACGTAAAGCTGCACCAGCTGCAACCGTGCCCCCTCCAATGTTTTGCAGTTTTTCTTTGTTGTAGTAACAGTGGCTTCTGTAATGCCACTGTTTATACAGACACTGTTTATAAGTAGATCCGATAGTCATAGCCTTTACAACATTCAGTTTCTGAAAATGATGAAGTTGTGCATTAATTGATAACCAAATAATTTTCATTTTTGTGCTTCCTGTTATAATGATAACCTGTTAGGTAACCAGGGGTGGGCGCTTGGCTCAGCAGTCACGTTGCTCCTGGGATGACCACAGTCTGTATGGAGTGCCTGGCTCTAGTCCTGGCTTTTCTGCTTCTGATCCAGCTTCTTGCTAATGTGCCTGGGAGGCCACAGCCGGTGGCTCAAGTGGTTGGGTTCCTGCCACCTACATGGAGATCTGCAGTGGGGGATGGGCTTCAGCTTGGCCCAGCCCCAGGTGCTATGAG
Source organism: Oryctolagus cuniculus (assembly GCF_964237555.1). Taxonomy (NCBI): domain Eukaryota; kingdom Metazoa; phylum Chordata; class Mammalia; order Lagomorpha; family Leporidae; genus Oryctolagus; species Oryctolagus cuniculus. The sequence goes on along the minus strand of NC_091440.1, from coordinate 134,560,318 downwards.
CATTTGGAGAATGAACTAGCTGATGGGAGATCTCACTCTTCCTGCCTTTCAAATAAAAAAAAAAATGAATTAAAACAACAACAACAAAAAAGAAAGCTTTCAGAAAGAAAGGATTTTTTAGAAATATTTAGTATATTTAAGTATAATCTCTTTTGGCAGAAGAATGGGAATAAATCCACTTATTTAAAGCATGTTTCTAGCCAATAGAAATGTGAGACCGATGACATGCTCTGTCCACTGTGTCCAGCTCTTGGACATTTGTTGGCTAAATGTCAAGACTGAATTCTGGCTGAAGTCACCACTAAAAATGAATATTTTGTTAGATTATTCATTTTACTTCATTTCAACTTATATTCCCAATATTAACTATATGTTTACTTCACTGAGATCTTTAACCTCAATAAAAAAAAATGACAGCATTTCTTGATATAGAATGCCTGGTATGAAACTTGGGGTTCTGGGACCCCAGTGCCTTCTTGTTTGCCAATCAACCTCAAGAATATCAAGTTCTACATGATCAGTCTGTTTGAGAACAGGGAAGTGGACAAAGCTGTCCCTCTGATTACTCAGACTCTCTGCGGTGCCAAGGGCTCTGCAAGCAAAGGTAACGTCCAAAGCCCCTGCCCTCCACACACTCTTCCCAGGCAGTGTCCCAGGGGCCCAGGTTCCTTGTCTACTCTTCTTTCTGGATTAACAACAAAAACCTTTCCTTCCTGAGGAAGACAAGGAGTTCCTCCAGTGGTTAGACGTCAGCACTCACAGGGCCTGCCGTGTCTGTCTTTGCCACTAGAGGCCGGTCTGGGAGTCCACCCCCATCCGCTCTTCCCAGCGTGGGCCAGTGAGCTCCGCTGCCAGGGCTCCCCAGCTGCGAGGACAGCTTTCAGCCCAGGCTCCGTGCTTTTCTCCATTCTGCTGCCTGCTGCACTTTCCTCCAGGGTGTTGCTCTAACGCTGGCATGAGATGCTGCAGGTCAAGTTCGTCTTTTATGTGGTCACAGGGAATTTTGTGTAACTCATGCAAACCCTGGACAGGAATTGGGAAAGGTCTTAGTAAACTCACTGAAGCACGGCAATACCACGGTGGAAATATGTGAGTTGAGATGAGGTGTCCGCTTACGTAAGTGTCCACATTACCGAGTAGATTATCTGAAGCAGGTCACTTAACTGCCGTTAACTTGGCCTTGTCCGGCACTTTGAGCTCATACGAGGGGGGTGGCCTGTGACCTCGGATGCCGTGGTCTAGAGGCCCTGGCTGACGGTGTCAGCATGCCTGTTTCTTCCTCAGTGTGCACTCGGAGTCCAGCTTGGATGAGATTCTCCCGTGTCTCCTCCTTTCCCTGTTTTCAGGATGGAACCAAAGTGTACGGCAGGTGCGGAGGGCTCTGTGGGAAGTGCGTTCCGCACGGGACTGCCGGGCTCCCAGTTCAAGTGCTGTGACTTAGGAGGTGGGACGTGGGGCCCAGGAGGAGCCGTTCTCCAGAACAGGGAAGGAACCGGTGCTCATTTCTCCACTCTTCCCTTCCCGCGACGTCCAGCCAGACGGCTCTGCCTTCTCTTCAGGTGCTCATCAGGGAGTCAAACCACTGCTTCCTTTGCTTCAAGACGTTGAGATGACCTTAGCAAATCATGACTCTGGTCAGGGCCTTTTGGAAGAAATCACTACTTCATGGGAGGGAATTCAACGCTGTTTGAACTATACCAAGACGCCACTGGGTGAACAGCTTGGCCTGGACCAGACCCACCGCATGGTCTCCAAACCCACTCGCCGGTGTCTGCTCCATGTCCTGCTTGTTGTCCTGGGCAAGTGGATGTCAGGAAGAAGTTTCCTGAGAAGGACTACAGTCCTTGCTGAGCTGTCAGCTGAGGAGTGACTCGGTACGTCAAGAGCACACAGCCATTATACTTTCTACTGATACAGTTTAGATACCTTGGTTTATTGTTCCGTTAATTTAAAATTGTAGATGATGGTGCTTCATTGGGAAAAAAACCTCCTAAAAATGGTACCAATTTTATATTAACTATTTATGCTTGTGTTAAATGCTAAATACAAGATTTTGTGGGTATACAATATAAGAAATGAAATATAGAGTTTAATTTTAAAAACCTACCTCTAATTTGATTGTACTTAAAAGAACAATAACTTGTTTTTATATTTATATTCCATCATGCCTTTATAATCTTGTGTGTATATATGTATGTGTCTATTTAAAGATCTATCTTCTCAAAGTTGTATACTGTATTTTATGAATCAAATGCAAAAGTAAGAATTCTTAAAGTTTTGAAAATTCTATTTTGATAGACAAAGTTATATTTACAGATGCAAGATCTTTGTCAGAGATGTTCATGTTATTTTATATCAGAGGTTTCTATAGAAATGAATAATTCATGACAAACTATTAGATATCAGGAGTTTTTTTCATGTGGATAATTTGTGTGTTATGTGAAAATAACGTGACTTAAAAAGTCAGGTAGGCAAATATTTTTTTACAGCAACCTGCTCGGTAAACCAAAAGAAACTGGAATCTACTAATAGATTTTTTTGCCAGTAAATAGTAGTGTGCTAGTTTTACCCACAAAGCATTTTTCCCCAGACAGTCATGAGGGATATATTGTATCATATAAGGTACTAAAGAAGTTTCATGCCAGTGTAGTTAAATAAACATTTGGGGATCTCTGTATCAGAAAAGAAGTATTTTGCACTATGTGCCTTAGACCAGTGACACACAGTAACAGTATATAGCAATATGTTGCACATATTTTGTTTCATAATTAAAATCTTATAATTTATAAACATTTAAATAAAAAACATACTTGTGTGTATTTAGCACTTGTTTTCATTGTCTTTACATGTAAAAAAAAGTTCTCCACCACCAAGATCTGTAACTAAAACCACCTGAGAAATTCTAAAGCACAAATTGTTTCAGTTGTTGTGGTTGGGGTGGAAGGAGCTTCTGTCTGGTGTCAGTCCTCTCCCTGGCCTGAGAATTGTGCGTGGGAAGACTGGGGCTGCAGCCTCTCCTCCAGCGTGTGCTCCCACGAGCAGTCCTGTCCGCCCCGGCAGCTGAACAGGCAAATCACATGGTACAGGGCTGGGTGCCGCTCACATGGAGGTGGGCGGTGGGGACCCTGGATCCAAGGCCAGGGGCAGACCCCGGCCAACCACCCGTGCATCCTCCACCTCCTTAGAAACTGCCTTGGGCCTCGTCAAGTGGTTTGGTCAGTTTAAGTGGCCACTGGCGTAGTGGGAATCCCGTTAGTGCGCATTCTCAGTGGCACGTGACTTTTTCTCTGAGCTGAGGGGTCCAGCGTGGGGTTCACGGTCTGCGGGTACAAGGGATCCTCCCACCTGTCCTTCCCTTCTTGTCTGAGAATTGCTTGTTCATCATCTTTGTTGGTTTTTGTTTAGGGTTTTTCTTTTTTGATAGAACAGGTTTTTAAAAATTCCTATCAAAGCAAGAATAAGAGAAAGATAAGTCCACTTGGGGGCTGCCGTGATGTGTTCTCTTCGTTTTCCCCGCAGTGGCTGCTCCGTGCTGTCCTTGCTTTGCTCAGTTACGGGTCTCTCTTCTGTTCCCAGGTTCTCTGTAGAGAATACGGCTTTCTGCTCGCTGAGTAAGGAGGCCATTGGAAAGAAACCCCTTCAATTTCCTGACATCTTAGGCTTTCCCCTCTACCTCCTTCTGCACTTGCCACCCCCAAAAAAGAAACAAAGGAATAAAATAAGCATCCATATTTCCAAGTAAATGCAAAGAGGTTACATCTGTGGATGTGACTTAAAGCACTTGAGGCTTGCTTGTCAAAAATCAGGCTTTTGTGTTATACGAAGGGATCTAACAATTTTAATCTAAAAATTTAATTCCAACTGTCCATGAACTTTTTGAAGCCTGTCTTGTACAACCCCTTAAATTAAGTGTTGCGAATTATTAACAAGCAGTGTAGACAATTCTCTGTATGTCACACGTTTAAGAGGAAGTGTTTCCCGGCAGCTATATTTTTCCCTTCTTTTTAATTTTACTCATTTATTCTGGAGAGAGAGAGAGAGATAGAGATGGTTTATATTTCATTACGAGAGATCTTCCATCTGCTGGATTACTCTCCAAATGTCAAATGGCTGCAATGGCGAGGGCCAGGCCAGGCCAAAGCCAGAAGCCTGAACTCCATGCAAGTCTCCCACGTGCGTGGCAGGGGTCCAAGCTCTGCTGCTTTTCCAGACGCATTAGTAGGAGCTGGGTTGAAAGTGGAGCAGCCGCAGCTTAACCAGCGCCCCTGTGGGATGCTGGCATTGCAGGCAGTGGCTGAACCTGCTGCACCACAACGCCAGCCCCTTCTCTATTCTTTAAGAAAAAGGGTTTCCTATCCAGAATTAGTCACTCCGCCTGCAGTCCTGCTGCTCCCGTTCCGACTTCTCCAGGACTCCCCAGGATGACCACTGTCCTCCCCTCCTCACTGCGTGCTTCTCTTCTGTCAGAACCCATTTGCCCGCCTCGCCTGTCAGAACAAGCACACCCCAGCTCGCTCCCCTGTCCCTGCTGGCTCCCCCTCCTTCGTCTCAGTGTCACTCCTGCGAGCGGGTGTCCTGGTGGTCTCTGCAGCCTCGCAGTTCACTCCAGAGGCCCCAGCTCCCCTTCCACGGAGCCACAGGTGCTCTCCTCTGGGCCCTGCTTGAGCTACTTCCTTTTGGTGTCTTCACAGAGCTGGGAAGGGAGGGGTTGGCTCCAGGAAGTGCAGTGACATGGCTCAGTCAAGGTTGGGTATGGGATCTGCCTTGGTACGCACTCCACAGCCGCTGGCAAAGAGTGAGGACTTTTCAGAAATTATGTGCGGTCTTCTAGTAAGGAAAATGGTGTCCAGTTTATGCATTGTTCAACTCTTTTCTGCATCTCTGTTGATTTTTTCTAATTACATTATTAATCATTGAAAATATTTTTCTGATTATAGAATCAATTGTGAGTTTCTCAGTATAACAATTATTTTTATTACCATAATATAAATTATTAGTGACTATTAGTGTTAAATTCTTCAACTATAATTTTGGATTTGTCGCTTTCTCCCTTTTTTCTGCCAGTTCTTCCTCATGGATTTAGAAGCTCTCTCTTGCTAGATGCATGCCTAGTTAAGATTGTGACGTCTTTTTGATAAATTGACCATCTTACCTTCATGAGATATTTGCATTTATCGCTAATACTGCATCTTGCCTTAAAATCCGCATCGCCTAGAATCAATATAATGGCATCATCTTTCTTTTGATTGGTATTTGCATGATATGTCTCTTATTTTTTATTTTTTAACTTTTATTTAATAAATATAAATCCCCAAAGTACAGCTTTTGGATTACAGTGGCTTCCCCCCCCATAACTTCCCTCCCACTCGCACCCCTCCCATCTCCCGCTCCCTCTCCCATTCCATTCACATCAAGATTCATTTGCAATTATCTTTATATACAGAAGATCAATTTAGTATATATTACGTAAAGATTTCAGCAGTTTGCACCCACACAGAAACACAAAGTGTAAAGTACTGTTTGAGTACTTAATTCAGCATTAATTCACATTCTTCTTTTATTTTTAACCAGCATTTACCTTTGCTTTTACAATGTGTCCCTTGGAAATTGGTGTGTAATTTGGCCATGGTTTTTCACTTTTAAATGCAGTTTAAGAATCTTTCCTTATTTATCTTAAAGAATTCAAGGTCGTTTACACTTCATCCAATTACTGATATGGTTTGACCCACGTCTGACTCCTTGTTATTTGTGTTCTATTTCCCTCATTATTCTTTCCCCCTTTTTCTGTCTTCTTTTGAGTTCATTTAAGTTACCTACACATCTCCATCTGTAAATGCTGATGTCATTTGTAACTTACTAAAAAAGTTGTACAGTGACCTGCCCCCCTTAATCCGCATTCCCTGATGTTGCTTGTTTGCCACATCTGCTTATCATTCTCTTCTCGTGTTATGTGAGAAGACGTACACACGTGTTAGCACGTGTTATTTGTTCTGAATCCTTTAAGAGTAGATTGATTAGCTCGTGACCTTTTACCCCTTAATTCTTTAGCGTGCGCTTCCTAGGAAGAAAGCTATTCTCTTACACAGCTGTGATGTGGTTAACAGATTCCAAAGTTTTGCCACTTACCCGCCTGGCAGTGTTTCAGTTCCCAGTGACTCGAGTTTGCTGGTGGGAGGGGGCGTGCGGAGAGCGCCCTGCTTCCTGCACTCCTCCTGAGCCCCACTATATTTCTGTCTGCTGTGGAATCATCTCACGGTTCTGCCTTTAACCACTTGGCCTTCTCTCACACGTTCACTGAACGCGCTCTCCTCCATAAATTCCTCCCAGACCGATCTGTCTGGAACATCTTTCAAATGTTACCTGTGTTTTCTTCCTTTCTTACGTCATCTATCATTCTCTGCTTTCTGAGTGAATAAAGTTCTGACCACACATCTTGCCTGCTCTCCATGACTGTGTTATCTGCCTAAAAGCGAGCCCTCAGGCTCATGCAGCCACTATGTTGTACCAGACTTTGATACTCTCCGTCCTTCTTTGTTCCTTACAACACCTGATGGGCATCACCGATGTATGGATCCATTTATCAGTAACGCAGAAACTGTGTAGCACAGTGCAGATCCGTCTACACACCAAGCTCTCCTTTCCACTCTGCCTCTGACTTCACCTGAGAGTGGAAACTGTATTTATTCTGAACCCCCAGACAGCAAATATCAGAGTGTCTACCACCTGGTTACAGCTTGTGTTTTATGGTGAATGCATTAAAATGCTCAGGAGATTGGCTGCACATGAAAATGCATGAAAAAACTATGTGAAATGTAGTTTTCGGATTTTTGGAGGAATTGATGCGATGTTCAGAAAAATGCGAATATCTCTGGAGAGTTAGTTAACATCTTATTCAGCCCACTGCGGAATCTGTGAAGCTGCCTTAGAAGAAGAAAATGACTAATGTACTTTTTTTCTCGAAAATAACAGTTAGATCTGTGTTCATCAAGTTGTTTTATGTTACTTTAAAAACACAACATTGACATAGAGCGTAATAACATAACAAATTGTGCAGGACGGCTCATTACAGTTGAGAGCTGCTTTGATGAATATGAACGGCTCTAAGATGCCACAACAACAAGAAAAAGGAACAGAATTGCTGTGTTTTCCTCTTCCTTGCTGTCAAAGCAGGATGGAATGTATCTTGGCTAATACATTAGCTAGCAGTCAACAACCAAGTTCATTGCCTAAACTTCTAACTTTTAAAAACAACTATTATTTTCAAACACAGAAGACTCACCATTTCCTGTTAATTTTTTCCTGTTAATTTTGTGCACGTCTTTTAGCTACCAAGAATGAACTAGATGTTTTTTGAAACAGGAAGTAATAAGATCCAGTTGTGCAACACTGTCATCCCCTTATTCTTTAAAGATAACACAATCGCTTTGCTACATCTTACCCATTTTCTGTAATGCCTCATTTTCTTTTTGTATTTGAACCTTGAAGAAGTATCTACTGACAACAGTGGCATCTGCTGGCCACTCATAACTATTCCTCTGCGGGAGAAAGGAAAATTGCCAAACTCATTTTCTTCTTCTCTTTTCTGGAAAGCTTGGCACACAGCTGCTTGAAACGCATGAGGCAACATCTCTTTGAGTCACCTCTACCCCATTTAACAACGGTATCCACAGTCGCATCATATCCGTGTCTGCACCGTGGCTTCCTCTTAAAACTCGCATCTGAAACATTCTCAACAATGTAAAATCTTCCTTCGCCTCCAAGGAGCAAATAAAGAAATTGTTTTTCATGTAACGTGTTGCTTGGCTATCTTCACTCAGTCAACAGAGGAAAGGTGGAATGGGGTCAGATCATTCTAGACCAGGCTGCAATACTGACAGAGGGAGTAACACTGAATAAGGGTGCGGTTGCTCCTGAGCTTCACAGCCAAGGATTTGAAATGAAGAACTTCTAAGGCAGTGCTCAGCTGTTTACTTGTACCGTGTGCTTCTGGTGCCCTCGTGGGCAGTTACTATTAAATGAATAAACCTATTTAGTATTTACTGGGTATGAAGAGCACAGTTCTGGGAGTGGGAAGACCCTCAGTTCTCCCTTTCTGTTTTCAGAAGACAGCTTGAAAGCACTCAGGTGCTCGGTCGGCGGGTCGTGTGTACCGTGACCTCAGGGGAAATCCCCTCGCCTCTCTTGAGCATCGAGCTGTACCATACAGTTTGGCAAGTTCATAGGGCCTGCCTCATTTTGGTGCTGTCAATATTTTCTTGATATGGTTATCAATTCAAGAGCAAATTGGAAATGTGTACCAAGAGTATTTTTACTTAAGTTTTCAAAGACAGCTTTATTGAGAAATATCCTACCAATGGTCTCGAGGTTTTTTTGCAGAGCTGTATGACTACGGCCACAGTAACTTCAGAGCATTATCATTATCTCCCCCCAACACACACACACACACAGACACACACACACACACAACGCCCTGACCAGGTGCAGTCACTGCCATCTCTCTCTTCCCGGGGCCCCACAGCCCCGACAGTCACTAATCTGCTTTTTGTCTCTACATATTCACCTGTTGTGGACGTTTCAGCAAATGTCCCTTCTGTCTTGTAAATGTGGTTGTATACTTAGACCGATACCTCCCCGCCCCTCTCCCCTAACCACCTTAATTAGCCTCTGGCAGCCAGTATTCTACTCTGCGCTCCTATGAGCTTGACTCTGTCGGGTTCCACGGGCGAGTGAGATGGGGCTGCCTCTGTCTGTCTGTGCTTGGATCATTTCCCTTTCTGAATACTCTCTAGGTTCTCCCATGTAGTCACAAATGACCGGCTCGCAACCCTCTGTGGCTGAGTACTGTCCCATTGTGTGTAGGCAGCTCATTGTCTCCATCCACTCATCAACTGGAGCACCCTTAGGTGGTTGGTTTCTTAGTGGTTGTGAACAGTGCTTCAGTGAACAAGGGAGAGAGCAGCTGTCTGCAGTGTTCTGATTTCCCCAGGAGTGGGACTGCTGCATTATCTGCAAGTTCTTTCTATAAGGCTGCGAGGAATCGCCACACAGTTTTCCGTACTGGCTGTGCTAACTTACACTCGCACCAGCACTGTTCCGGGCTCCCGTTCTCAGCATCCTCACCAACACGTGCAGTCCTTTCTCTTTTCTTTTCAGGTGTGAGGTGACCTCTCATTGTGGTTTTACCTTCAATTTCCTTGAAGATTAGTGACGCTGAGCATTTTTTTCATGTACCTATTAGCCATTTGTCTGCCGCCTTTTGGGAAATATCTATTCAGGTTTTTTGCTATTTTTAAAAATGACAATATTTTCTTGCTACTGAGTTGCTTAGTTGCTTAATTTGGGAAGCTAACCCCTTATCAGATGTACTGTTTGCATTTGTTTTCTCCCATTATGTAGAATTATCTTTCTGGTTTTTTTAAAACAATTTATTTATTTATTTTGAAAGAGTTCCAAAGATAGAGAGAGAGAGAGATCTCTCATCTGCCGGTTCTTTCCCCCATATGGCTGCAATGACCAGTGCTGGGCCAGACCAGAGCCAGGAGCCAGGAGCTTCATCCTGGTCTCCCACATGGGGGCAGGGGTCATACACTTGGGCATCTCCCACCGCTTTTCCTCTGCTGTCAGGAGGGAGCTAGATTGGAAGTGGAGCAGCTAGGACGTGACAGGTGCCCATGAGACGCTGGTGTCTCAGGCACAGCCGCTACCCTCAAAGCTGCACCCCATGGGCTATCCCTTTGCTCTGTTAATTTGTTCCTTTTTTTGGTTTGATGTCATCCCAGTTTTCTAATTTTACTTTTGTTGTCTGTGCTTCTGGGGTCTTGTTGAAAATCCTGTCCGTTCCAGTGTCTTGAAACATTTGCTCTGTTTTCTTCTAGTAGTTTCATAGTTTTGGCTATTACGTTTAAATCTTCAATCCTTTTTTTTTTTTTTTTCCTAATTAACTTTGGCAACTCAGAAAGATGGTTTCATCCTGCTGCACATGGATCCAGTTTCCCAGGACTGGATCCTTCTATCCTTCTCTATGTGAGAGACTGCACTTTCCTCGTGCTGTGTTTTTGGCATCTTCATTGCAAATCAATTGGCTGCAAATGTGCAGTCTTATTTATGGGATCTCTGTTCTGTTCTCCTGGTCTATTTGTGTTTAGGCCAGTACTGTGCCATTTTGTTTGGTTACTGTAGCTTTGTAGCAAATGTTGAATTCAGGCATTTTGATGCCTCCAGCTCCTTTCCTTTGGTTCAAAAATGTTTTGGCTATTTGGAGTCTTTTGTAGTCCCATTCAAATTTTAGGATTTTTTTCCTGTTTATGTGAAGAATACCATTGGTATCTGTATCAGACTATCATTGAGTCCCTGGATCACTTTGGATATTGTGGATATTTTAACAATATTTCTCCTTCTAATCCATAAATACAGGACATCTTTCCATTTACTAATGTCTCCCTGAATTTCTTTCATAGGTGTTTGATAGTCTTCAGTACATGGATCTTTCACATTGTTGATTCAGTTTGTTGCTATATTTTTTAAGCTGCTGTAAAGTATGGTTTGAACAGCACACTTTAAAAAAAAAGATTTATTTATTTATTTGAAAGTCAGAGTTATACAGGGAGAGAAGGAGAAGCAGAGAGAGAGAGAGAGAGAGAGAGAGAAGGAGGTCTTCCATCCGCTGGTTCACTCCCCAAATAGCCGCAACGGCCCAAACTGAGCCGATCCTAAGTGAGGAGCCAGGAGTTTCTTCCAGGTCTTCCATGTGGGTGCAGGGGCCCAAGGACTTAGGCCATCGTCCACTGTTTTCCCAGGCCCTCACAGAGAGTTGGATCGGAAGTGGAGCTGCCGGCACTCGAACTGGCACCTATATGGGATGCTGACACTGCAGGTGGCGGCTTTACCCAGTATGCCACAGGGCTGGGCCCAAACAGTTCACTATTAATGTATAGAAACACCACTGATCTTTGCATGTTGATAGTATATCCTACAACTTCACTGAATTTGTTTCTGAGATTTAGCAGGCTTTTGGTTGGATCTTTAGCATTTTCTATATATAAGATCATATCTGAACTTAGAGAAATTTCAATTCTTCCTTTCTAATTTGCATGCCTTTTACTTTTTTCCCTTGCCTAGTTCTCTGGCTAGGACTCCAATGCTGTCTTGCGTAGAAGTGAGGAAAGCGGGCATTCTTGTCTTGCTCTAGAACTTGGAGGAAGACCCCTCTCCTTCCCTGGCCACATCGTACGTCCTGAGGTGGGGAGGGTGCGGGTTTTCTAAAGCTGAATTTCACGCCCTCTGCAGGACCTCCTCTCTCTTTATTACATTACGAGGCACTGAGGCTGGATTCAGCCTGGTGTTGCTGCGGGAGGAGGATCCCTGGAGAGTCTTATTCTGCCATCTTTCTCCTCTTCTCCCTGCTGCTGAAACGACCAGCAGGTGGAATGCTGACACCGGTTTAGGCACACAGTGTGTGCTTGTACGTGTTGGCTGTGATGACCTTTGCCACCATGGCCTGTAGGGGCACAGGTAATACTTCTGTGAACTGGTCTTCCAGTACTCAAGCCTTCACATGTGTGTTGGCGTGTGTCGCCGTGGGGTTAGAGCGAGCGAGGCCACTTGTGAAACCGGGTCCCAGGTGCAGAGGGAGAGGGAGAGGCATTCTGCCTTCTGCACTGTTCTCGGAGAAGGTCACCTTGGGCCCTGGGCCCCGAATCATCCCTTTCCTGTCTGCCGCTCGTAGAGCTGTGCTCCAGACTCTGCTGAAGTGGGAATCACCCACCATCTTAGAGTGAATCAGCCGCAGCCCGCGAGTGGATGAGGGCTCGCTTAGGGCTTGCCTTCCCTCCCCTCCGATCTCCCCGCGGGACCTCTGCTCTTGTCCTCTGCCCGGCTTCCCCTCCGTGTCAACAGGCCAGCTAAGGAGCCCCAGGCAGAGCTGTCATGCGCCGTCGTGCCAGGGCGGGTCGCGTGCCTACTCCGCAGCTTCATCACGCGCATACAGCGGGCTGGGGAGATGCTCCAGGGCCAAGTTCTGTGATGGGCGTCAGCCGAGTCTCCTCACGGGCAGGCACATCCACCCCGGGACAGAGTGTGCATTCCTGCTCTGGCTTCCGTTTTCATATCATTGCGTGAGGACATTTTGCTTTAGTCAAATTTTACAAATATTACAATTTCTCTGTATCTACACCAGAGATGGTAAATACCAGGGAATGTGTCCAAACTCTTCTGTTTGGTAACCTACGTGGACCTTAATCATTCCAGGTGCTCCTTAGTAATCAGTCTACATGTATCCTCAAAACTCCTACAAGCATGCTTCTAAAATATGGGAAAACCTGAATTAAAAGATGTTTATTTTGGTACAAGAAAAATTTGAACCCATGCCTAGTGGATTAATATGCATTTTCCATGAACTTTCTGAAGATCCCTCCTAGTTGCCTGGGTAACCACTACCAGTGTAGCAACGTTGGCCCATGCTGGGATGGCTCTCTGCTTTCTCTGAGCAAGGTCCAGAGAGCCAAGAAGAATCAAGTTGCCCAGAGTGTAGCCTAGTGGCCTCATTAACAGAGAAGGTGAGCATTTAGCAAACATTCATTGAAATCAACTCTGGCCAAACCCTCGGCTAAGAGTAATGGAGCAAGTAGACAATGTCCCCTGCAGCCACTGATCTACCTAAAAGAAGGTACTTGAAAAACATCACAGGAAAATGAAATTAAAAGATGCTTATTTTGGTGCAAAAATGTTCTTGGAAAGCCAAGTGCAGGAAGACGAATATGTCATGATCTCACTCACACAGAATCCAGAATCTAGAAGTCGAAAATGCAGTTGTGGTTACCAGAAGCTGGGCGGGGATTGGAAGGGAGGGATGGGGGAAGGTGAGTGACAGGTACTGGGTTAAAGCGAGATAGGAGGAGAGGCTCCGGGGTTCTACAGCACAGGGGGTGACTAGAGGTGATGTTAATGCACTGTGCACTTCTCTATTACCAAGCAAGAAGGTAGGATTTTAGATTGTTCACTGTAAAGAAATGTTAAATGTTTGAAAGGATAAATATATTTACCCTGACTGGACATTACACAATGTACATATGTAATAAAATGTCACATATTATCCCATAAATGTGTATAATTTTTATGTTAACAAATTTAAGCTCTTCTAAAATGGATACTGTGAAAAAAGTACACATGGATTTGCAATGTTTGCACCTGAATAGGCTTGGCTTTTTTTTTTTTTTTTTTTTGACAGGCAGAGTGGACAGTGAGAAAGAGAGAGAAAGGCTTGGCTTTTAATTCCATTTTTCCCATGAACTTTTTGAAATTCTCTCACATGTTCTTTCCTGTCCCAATCCAGAAAGAGGATGCTGAACAACAGATGGTCACGTGGCTTAGACAAATTACATTGAAAATTCCCCCCAGGGTTGCATCTGCTTCCTCATCTTCACCCTCGCTGTAGTTCACAGAAGCAGGGACTGTGGTCATTCACAGTCACACCATGTGTAAGTGATCACGGGTAGACTGGTGCGCAAGGAGTGGCCAGCACACAGAGGCCTTGCTAGACACAGGATGCAGGCGAGGGCCTGCAAGCAAGTGAGATGGAGGGTGTGCTGGGCCATCCCTTCCTGCTGAAAACCAAAGTGTGGTATCTGACACCTCGCATCACAAAAAGAGAGCCAACCCCTGGGGAACTCGTCTGCTGAAAGCGTGTTGTTTTACTCTTCAACATTATTTTAAATACCAGTGTTTGCTGTTAACAACAAAATCAGCAGAAGACAGGCTATGGGAATAAAATCCACTGATGCGGGTGCTTACGCCAGGGAGACCACAGCTGTGCTCTATGGCGGTCACGAGGCCCGGCCAGCAGAGGGTGCTGTTGCACCTTTCATAGAGCGTTCTTCGGGCACCCAGGCTGGCAGGGCTCAGACCTCTCCCAGGAGCAGGAAAGGGAAGTGCAAGGGAGCAGCTGGATGGGATTGTCCCTCAGGACCCAAAAACGGGCCTGAGAAAGCCCTGCAAATGCCGGAGCCGGTAAGCAGACGGAGCTCCGGGCCAACCCCCCCCCCCCCCCATGCCGCTAACGGCAAGAAAGCTGTGCAGTTGTCCTCCTTGCCCATGGCCATCACCTCCCGTGTGGGAGCCAGTCCTCACAGGGGTCAGCAGTTCCTAAACACAGACCGGGGCCAGGATCACTGTGAATTCACTCCCTTGCTTTTTGACTTTCAGGCAAGGTCAAGCATGTGTACTCAGGTTTGTGGCATTTTTCTTACTGGCCACGTTTGTAGATTTCTTTCATATGTGCATGGAGATGTGTCTTGGAATATTAATAGCAGAAATCAGGATCAGCATTTTTTAAAAAATATTTATTTATTTATTTGAAAGTCAGAGTTACAGAGAGAGGAGAGGCAGAGAGAGAGAGAGGGAGAGAGAGAGGGAGAGAGAGAGAGAGAGAGAGAGGGAGGGAGAGAGGGAGAGAGAGGGAGAGAGGTCTTCCATCTGATGGTTCACTCCCCGGATGGATACAATGGCTGGAGCTGCGCCAATCTGAAGCCAGAGTCGGAAGCTTCTTCTGGGTCTTCCCATGCGGGTGCAGAGGCCCAAGCACTTGGGCCATGTTCTGCTGCTTTCTCAGGCCCTAGCAGAGAGCTGGATAGAAAATGGAGCAGCCGGGAGTTGAACCAGAGCCCACATGGGATGCCAGCACTGCAGGTGGCAGCTTTACCTGCTATACCACAGCACTGGCCCTGGGGCCAACATTTTGGTGCAGCACATTAAACCTATACCTGCAATGCTGGCATCCCACATGGGTGCTGGTTCAAGTCCCGGCTGCTTCACTTCCGATCCCACTCCTTGCTAATGCACCTGGGAAGGTAGTAGAAAATGGCCGGAGTCCTTAGGTGCCCGCACCCATGTGGGAGACCTACATGGTGTTCCAGACTCCTGGCTTCTGCCTGGGCCAGCCCTCCTGCTTAGCCATTTGGAGAGTGAAGCGGAGGATGGAGCTTCTCTCTCTTTCTCTCTCTTTCCGTCACCCCATAACTCTGCCTTTCAAATTAAACTAATAAATCTTTAAAAAAAAAAAAAACAACGAAAACAGAATAACAATTACTTTAAACATACACACACGCACACAGCAGGTGGCACAGGGCCAGGAGGCCCTCCAGTGGTGCTGTTGAAATGGCGCAGAGCTCAGGAGTGCGGTGAAACCACTGCTGTACTGTGGGGAGCAACTGGGAGCAACTCGGACTAGACTGTTACTGGAATTAAGACTTATTCTATGCATCTGCTCTCCCACAATATGGCGCTGGGAGAGGAGGAAACAGCTTCTACGCAGCTGCCTCTTGCCAACTTGAGTGATGACCTCCAGGAGCTGATCCTGCTCCTGATTGGAGGAGAGCAGCATACTCGGCGTGTGGGCAGCCGAGTTGGGATTGGTGGAAGAGGACTATAAAGGAGGAGAGAGACAACATGCACCAGGAACATCTATCTGAAGGAACACCTGTGCAGCCCCCGAGAGAGCCGGCCGGCGGTGTGCCGCTCCCCCGCGGAAGTGGGGAATGTGGCAGGGGGAACCGCCCTTCCACGGAGGTGGAAGGGACGGTAGCCAACCTGGGAAGAACCAGCAGCAAACCCGGGGAGGGCCGAGCAGACAAAAGAACAGCGCAGGGTCCTGTGTCGTTCCTCCACGAAGACGGGGAGCGACACTGTACCATTCGCCAGCTGCCTGCCTGCCCCTCAGTTTCTTTGCAAATTACTGACACAGGGGCTTCCGCCTAGTGAGCCTCAGAGTGCCAGCGGTGCCGCTTGAGTTGTTTGCATTCTCATTTGGAGGGATGGCAGACTGTGCAGACACTGAGGGTGTCGCTGCCTTCTGCCCAGGGAGGGAGCGGGGGATTCCTGTTTTGTCTGAAGTTGGAAGCATGCTCCTTTTCCTAGTCTACACCTGCGTTTCCTGTGTAATCGTCTATGAGCGTGTGGATGACCCAGGGTTCCTGGGACACACAGCTGCCAACTCAGGGGCCTGCCTGGGCCTGACACTGCATTGCAAGCCTGCAGCCAGGTGGCCATGGGTCCAGCAGCCTCTCCTGGGAGCCCATGAGAAATGAGAACCTTGGGGCTGGCGTTGTGGCACAGCGGGTAAAGCCACTGCCTGTGACGTTGCGGTCTCTCAGGAGCTCTGGTTTGGGTTCCAGCTGCTGCTCCCCTTAAAAAATATTAAATAATATATTTTCATATACTGATAATAGTTACATGAAATATAAATATTTTATGAGAATAGCCACAATTTCCAAAACAAATACATGGTTACTGAGAACGGCACGTGCTTTGTTTTTCTAAATCTCTTTAAGGTCTGGTCTAAGGCTCGACTTCTGCCTCTGCTTCTGCAGTGGATCTGCTGTGATGTTGCATGTTGCGTGTTGTGTGTTGCATGTCACATATTGCAGGAAGCGCCACGGAAACCTCGACCTTGTGCCGTGAGGCAGTGAGCGTGACACCTGCTGCGATGTCCTGGTATCAATATGAAGGTAATGTTGACCTCCCTAAAAGTCTCCTGGAGGCCCTCAGGGTTCCTGATGCCTAGAACAAAGGTAGGACCAGAATTTCATTGTCCAGACCCAAACTCTTGGCCTTGGCATTGTCAGCCCTTCACGGGCAGGTCCCAGCCGGCCTCCTCTGCCTGCCTCCCGTCTGTACCCCAGACCTGCAGTGTCACCCCAGGCCTGCTCACTTGTTACTCTGTTCTCAGTCTCTACTCCGTGCTCTTGTATCTGGTTAGTTCTTGTTCATCCCCCTGGACTGTGCTCCATCCGACCCCTGTGTCTTTACTGTGTCAAATACCAGATTTGCAATCAGAAATTTCTGAGTCTGGCTTCCGTGTTCAGAACGAGTGACCTTTTCAGTTTAAACGTCATCCTCCAGTATTGGTTTCTAAGCTGGTGATTCCTGTACAAACTGTTTCCCTTTGCTAGACGGAAAGTTTTCTCGGGACGCCCTTGTGTGCCAGTCACTCTGGGCACAGGATTTCCCTTCCTGGATGTGATTGCTTGTATGGTACTATTTTCATGAATGGACAAGAGAAATGTATTGGTTTTGACATGAAGATACAGCTACTAATATATTCTATTATTTATTTATTTCAGAAAGAGATAGAGCACAGTCCTATCCAGTGGTTCACTCCCCCAGATTCCCACAGCCAGGGCCCAAACTGGGCGCTAGGGGCACGATACAGGACTTGCACCCGGGAGGTAGGAGCGTGATAACTCGAGCCATCGCCGCAGCCTCCCAGGGAAGCTGGAACCGGAGCAGGACTGAGGAGCAAACCCGGGTGCTCTGATGTCGGACACAGGTTCTCTACTGCTAGGGTGAATGCCACGTCATGATACTTACGTGTTTTAAGTGAGGTTCTGAAAGAATAGACAAACTTTTAGATAACTTCTTTAAATTCCAAATATCAGAGAGAAGGAATCAAGGCATAGAAATCAAAGCTCGTGGTCTGTTACGTGGAATGTTTATGAGTTCTCAGCCCCGCATTCACTGGGTGGCAGAAGGCAATGAACTAAACGTGGAACTCAGTTCAGCTGTGATGTAGCAGAGATCCGGGATTCGGGAGCACTTCTAGATCAATATTTAAGAATGTCATTTCAAGTGAATCACAGTCTACAAAGTGTCACTGGAAATAGGTCCCCCTAGTGGAGCCGCACAGCTCTCAGACTATTCACACCAAAGGCCAACACGTCTGCAGCCAGCTCCGTGTGTGTGGGTGGGTGTGTCCCCATGGGTTCACAGATGACACGCACATCCTTTACCTGCTTTGCAGAAGCCTCTGTTAGGTGTCTGAAATGCGCCCGTTCGAACAGATTTGAAAGATCAGAGCATTCCCTGAAACTGACACAGTGAGAATGAATTTCCCATCTTTCCTAATGCTTTGACCCTCCCTCACTGAATTCAGTCATAAAATTTTGAATTATAAACTTCCCAAGTTGAATTGTGTGTGCTCAGAATATTTTTCCTAAACATTCGAAGCCCAGGAGCTGTCTTCCCTCAGTTAAGCTACAAGACACAGCAAAATTTCTTACACAGCTCGTCCAATCCAGGCAAATGGCCTGATGAGGTCACAATGGAATAAAATATTGACATTCCACAGAGCAGGGTTGAAAGGTCAGCTTCGCATCTTTAACAAGTTTGGGCACGCTTTTGAAACTCTGTTTCCTCATTAACTCAAACAAAAAACAATAGTAGTGTTTACCTTGCAAAATTTTTATCACTTCTTCAGATACTAATAATTATGATATATGGGTCATTTTATATGCATTTGCTCATTTAACCTACATGGCAAACATGTGTGATAATAACTAATGATTTTTCCCTTCATTCTGGGAAAGTTTTAAATTCATTCATGCTCATTTTTAAGCAATTTCCTCAGGGAAAAGTTATGAAAATAAACCCACAGATGTGAGGTGTTCAGTTAAATAGGTATGGACAAGTGCAGCACCCAAGAACCAACACCCCAATCAAGGAAAACAGTCTCCAGACACCTTGACTTGAATTGCAGACGGTCCCCAACTCACCATGGTTTGACTGACAGTGTTGGGTCTAGGGTGCTGTGGACGTGATGCACATTCAGTAAAACCCTACTTGGAGCTTTGTGTCTTTTCCTGGGCCAGTCCTGGCTGTGCCGCTGGCAGCCAGGCGGAGTGCAGCCCCCAGGAAGCCCCAGGACATACTTGACTCTGTCAGCGGGGCTTCGTGCTGGATGACTGCCCTGGGCTGACGAGAGGGTTCTGAGCCCGTTGATGTTTATTAGACTAAGCTGGCAGGTGTGTTAGGTGAGTTTCTGACGTGGGATATTTTCCATTTCTGATTGCTGCTTCAGGAGGTAACCCAGTGTAAGCAGAGGAGCACCTGGGACTTGCACAGGGCTGCCCTCCTAAGGCAGAGCGGGACACCTGGCCCAGGCCATCCTGTTTCAGGGCCCATATTCACACCCTGCCCGTCTTCCCCTGTTACCCCTCAATCTCCTCTTGAGTTTAGGGACAGGGAGTACCTGTTTGCAGTTATGCAAATCACAACATGAAATTACTTTATTTACATTTGTTATTTTGTCTGTTTTAAACTAGATTCACTGAATTAAGTAGTTTTATCTTTTGCTTAGGTAGACAGAACCAAAACAGGGTATACAGATTTTCCAGTAAAGGAAAAGCCTTTAAAAAAAAACAAACAAGATTTATTTATTTGAAAGTCAGAGTTAGAGAAAGAGAGAGAGAGAGAGAGAGAGAGGTCTTCCATTCATTGGTTCGCTCCCCAGTTAGCTAGAACAGCCAGGGGTGAGCCAGGCAGAAGCTGGGAACCAGGGGCTTCATTCCTGTCTCCCACGTGGGTGGCCCTTAAAGGGGAACTGGATTGGAAGTGGAGCAGCCTGGACATATGGGGTGCCAGTGTTGGCAGGCCATGGCTTAGCCTGGTATGCCACAGTGCTGGCCCTGGAAAAGTTCTACTCTTATCACCTCTTTCCACTGTGCTATTAAACATTCCAGGGGGCCAGCGCAGTGGCATAGTGGGTAAAGCCGCCTCCTGCAGTGCCGGCATCCCATATAGGCACCAGTTTGAGTCCCAGCTGCTCCACTTCCAATCCAGCTCTCTGTTATGGCCTGGGAAAGCAGTAGAAGATGGCTCAAGCCCTTGGGCCCCTGCACTCACATGGGAGACCCAGAAGAAGCTCCTGGTTCTTGGCTTCAGATCGGCTCAGCTCCAGCAGTTAAGGCCAACTGGGGAGTGAGCCAGCAGTTGGAAGACCTCTCTCTCTCTCTCTCTCTCTCTCTCTCTCTCTCTCCCCCTCTCCCTCTCCCTCTCCCTCTCCCTCTCCCTCTCCCTCTCCCTCTCCCTCTCCCTCTCCCTCTCCCTCTCCCTCTCCCTCTCCCTCTCCTTCTCTCTCTGTGTGACTCTGGCTTTCAGACAAATAAATAAATCTTTAAAAAATAAAGCATTTCAGGATGGGGACCCTTGTGCTTGCGTTCCCCCAGCTCGGCGAGCGTATGGGCTTTTGACATAGAATGACAGAGACTCGCTGCAGCCATGTGACTCAGAGTCTTACAGAACAGGACAGTAGATATTTGGCAGTGGCAGAGAAAGGGGTTCAGCTGTGGCAAAAATGTTTCTTTGTCTCATTTATAAAGTTTTTCATTGATCTTTGAAAATGGTGCTTCAAAGATCACATTACCTGGTTTTATTATTTATTTTATTTTTTAATTTATTTTTGACAGGCAGAGTGGACAGTGAGAGAGCGAGACAGAGAGAGAAAGGTCTTCCTTTTTCCATTGGTTCACCCCTCAATGGCCACTGCAGCTGGCGCACTGCGCTGATCTGAAGCCAGGAGCCAGGTGCTTTTCCTGGTCTCCATGCGGGTGCAGGGCCCAAGCACTTGGGCCATCCTCCACTGCACTCCCGGGCCACAGCAGAGAGCTGGCCTGGAAGAGGGGCAACCGGGACAGAATCCGGTGCCCCGACCGGGACTAGAACCCGGTGTGCTGGTGCCGCAGGCGGAGGATTAGCTTAGTGAGCGGCGGCGCCAGCCTAATTATTCATTTTTACATTAACACTAAGGATATTCACTTTGAACCACTTTGTTTAGGGTGGCATTGTTTCTGGGAAGATTTTGTAGGAATGTAGGCTATCCAGCTGCATGAGTTCCAAGAGTGACCTCATACACTCCTCGTTTGGGGTCTGTTAATCCTCTGAGGGACTGAAAACACTGTGCATATTTCAGCTTTAACCCTGGCTTTGCAGCACAGTGGATTGAGCTGCCACTTGTAACCCAGCAACCACACTGTGGAGCACTGGTTTGAGTCCTGGCTGCTCCACTTCTGATCCAGCTCCCTGCTAATGCACCTGAGAAGGCAGAACATGATTGTGCAAATACTTGGGCAACTCCCACCCACGTGGCAAAACCAGACAGGACTGGTGGTTTCTGGCCCAGCCCTTGGTGTTACAGCCTCTTGGGGAGTGAACCAGCGGATGGGAGATCTCTCTTTCTCCCTCTCTCTATAGCTTTGCCTTTCAAATAAATTAGCACATCTTTTAGAAAAATGAATTAAGACAGTTGGTTAGCACAACATTTGTGTTTTCCCTCCACTGTGTCTCTCTACATAATGGCTTTAAGGTGATAAAGGGAAACTAGAAAGGCGAGCATGCGGACATCTGTTAGGAATTCCTCCTGCCCCCTGGTTGCAGACCTGTGGAAAGAAACGAAGTGGGCCAGGGCAACATCAGCCCCTCACTGGGAGATCTCTGTACAATTAGACTGCAGCTGATTCTTTGATCACTTTTGTGTGATTCATTCAAGCACTTAGAAATGTTTGTTGTTGGGGTTTGGCGCTGTGCTGCAGCCGGTTAATGCCCTGGCCTGGGGTGCCAGCATCCCATATGGGTGCTGGTTCTAGTCCTGGCTGCTCCTCTTCTGATCCAGCTCTATGCTGTGGCCTGAGAAAGCCGTGGAGGATGGCCCGGGTCCTTGGGCCCCTGCACCCACAGGGGAGACCCAGAAGAGGTTCCTGGCTCCTGGCTCCTGGCTTCGTATTGGCACAGCTCTGGCCGTTGAGGTAATCTGGGGAGTGAACCATTGGATGGAAGACCTCTCTCTCTCTGTTTTTCCTTTCTGTGTAGCTCTGACTTTGAAATAAATAAAAAAAGAAGTTTGTTGTTCTGCACTATGCAAAAGTGCCTAAAATGTCTATTGTTTTACTTGCTAATACAAATAGGTCCCTGAGCTTGAAATTTTAAATTTACAAGTGCAGATTCAGGAATCAATGCAAGGTAAGAGGGAATTTCATAAATGCCGAAACCAGTAAAAACTGCATGCCAGGAAAATTTTGAAGCAGGCAAAATCATGAGGTTTCCTGGTGTGTAAGTAAAGAGTTCATGGATGAAGCAGTATTTAAACATTGCCTGGAATCAAGCATAGGTGTCCAAGGCAAATGCCTATAGCAGGTCTAGGTTTCAGGGGGAAATGATCACACATGTGTCATTGCACATGCCCACAGGGGGACTAGCATGGAAAGGGGCAAACACTGGCAGTGTGGGGTGTCAGTGGTTTGGTTGACAAATGGGCAACATTATCATTAAACGAGCTATTTTGAGGACAAAAAGTTGTATTACACGGTAGCAGAAGCCCAGGGAGATCTTTTAGCTGGGGACCAACCTCGCCAGAGCTGCACTTCCCCGTGGTTCATGTACAGAATTGTCTAGAACAGCGTTTGCACAGGAGAGAGACAAGGGGTGGGGAAATGCGGTGCTACTGTCATCAGACGGGAAGGCCAAGCGCATTCCTCTACTAAAGTGGAGGCTGAGGGCAAGACAGGATGGAAGAGGGTTGAAAGCAATGGCAACTGGGTAGGTGCAGAGGGGACGAGAGCATGGCAGGTGCAGGTAGGAGGGAGAAGGTCACAGCACTCCGACGCTCTGGAGGTGGGCTGGGCTGTGTTTATTCCCACTCCAGGCTCTTCCCGTGCACACAGACGAGCACTCAAGGTGCAGACACATATAAGGTGCAAAAAATGGTAACAAAGCTGAAAAGGTGAGCAAGTGGACACACAACATTCCCTGAGCAAGGGGTGCCCCACACAGGGAAATACCCATCACGAATGGGCAGTGGGCCAGAAGGCCACCCGAAGGGAGGAGGAGTGGGGAAGGGAGAGAGAGGGCACCTGGCAGCACCTGTGTGTGTGGGGGGGGAGGCATGAGCCCCTCCCAGCTGCTGGCCTGCTTTACGAGGTCGGGGTGGTGCCTCTCCAGGGCTGAGCCACCTGGGCGTTATATGGCCTCTCCACAAGATCCACGCGGAGCGCGATAGCCCTGACTTCGTGGCGTTCCTCCCGTAGTCCCCGGATAAAGCAGCTGTATCCCAGGAAAAAGGGAGTCTTGACTGGCAGGTAGCGGGATAGAATTATGTGGGCGCTTGCACTGACGTCCAGCTCAGCAGACCCAAACTTACTCCCTGGTCATCCCACTTCTCTCCTAATGCAATGGCTAGAAAAGCCGGCTTCATTTTTGTTAATCTGCTTATGAGTGTCTCAGAGAGCTATGTAAACAGGGATTAATAGCACAACCAGAATCCCAGAGAGGAATCTGTGAGGCGAACTAGTGAGCTCCAGCTGTTCTGTTTTCTTCTGCTGGGATAGTTTGCTGATTCCAAGCCTGGGCGAGGAGAACTCTGGGCTTCCCCAAGCAGGGAGAGCCTCTGTTAGGAGAAGATCAGCAGAGGTTGTCGGGCGTGGTCTGGAGTGAACGTGAGAAAGCTGAGGAGACACAAATGCACAGAGTTTTTACTGAATTCAGCTGGGGGTGGGAGGCCATGAACTAGGTAAAGGTTTCCAAGGCAGGCACTTTGGAAACACACCTGCCTCAAAGCATTCCCCAGGCCTTGCCTGCAGAGACAAATGGATTGTTAGGCCATTTAGGGCAGGAAGGAGAACAGGGCTGAAAGCTCTGAGCGCAGAGCTGGGTCCCAGCCCTGAGGGTGAGGGGACAGAGACCAGCTGGGCTTTCGTCACAGGCCCTGACTTAGAGCAGGAGACCCAGCGTGAGGTCAGTAGGCAGAGAGGGAGGCTGGACTGAAACGCAGGCCCAGTGAACGCTCAGCAACCCAGCCGGAAGCCCTGGAGCAGCCGCTGCCCTTACAGTTGCCTCCCGCGGGGGCAGCAGGCCAGGTTTTCGGAGTTGGCCTCATCACCAGGGGCACGCTGCACCAGGAGCAGCAGGAAGGCCAGGCTCAAAGTGGCCCTGCAGCGGAGGCCGGCCCGAAGGACCTGAGCCCAGGAGGCTGCCTGCCCACAGCGCCCCCGACAGGGGGCCGAGGGCTCCTGCAGGACCTGGAAGTACAGCTGTGCGTCTCCAGCAAACGTGAGTGGACTGTGTCGTTCCAGGGAGTGTCGGGCTGCCCGAAGCTGGAAGCTGCCTGTGGGCCGCTCATAAGAGACTTCCCAAATATGAAGACACAAGCAGTCCTAGAAAATGATGGGGGAACATATACTCGAGAGACCAAGCAAAAGAAAGCTGACATAATGACGCACAGAACGTAGACTTTAAGGCACAGACTAGTGTTTGAGAACAGGGAAAACAATTTATAATGGTGTTTTCCAACAGAAAGCACAACCCCAAATCTGTGTATATGTGATAATCCAGCTTCAAATATGAAAAGACAAATTTGCAGTCTTAGTGGGAGGATTTTGGATATGGAGATGTACACAAGATCTAATACACAAAGAGCAGTATGCTCCAAAACAACTTGATTCATTTATTTTTCATGTACATGGGTTACATTCATTAGCATAAAAATAAAATAGAAATATTAGGAATAAACATCATGGTAACAGAAGAATGTAAGGGGAAAAAT
This sequence comes from Oryctolagus cuniculus, assembly GCF_964237555.1. Lineage (NCBI taxonomy): Eukaryota > Metazoa > Chordata > Mammalia > Lagomorpha > Leporidae > Oryctolagus > Oryctolagus cuniculus. The sequence goes on along the minus strand of NC_091440.1, from coordinate 134,535,957 downwards.
GACCCCAAATTAAGTGGAAAGAGAAAGAAGGGCCAATAGCAGAGCATTCCAAGTTGTGGGACAAGGTCAGTCAATCTATATGCGCAGAGCTGTTAGACCAGAAGGAGAAAGATTTGAACCAATGCTGTGTTCCTTTTTCAGTTCTCCTTGGTCAGAAGTTATGATTAGTTGTAAATTAATATGCTGGGTCCCTAATCAGAAGATCTGTAGCTCATTTATTTACGAATGCTGCTTTATGTTCAAAACTGAGGTTGGGGCCGGCACCGTGGCTCAATAGGCTAGCAGAGAATAGGGGCGGCCGCTGGACGCCCAGCTCTGCCACTGGCTAATTTCTGTGACCTTACGTAAGTTATAAGTTTTATTTTTCGGCCGGCACTGTGGCTCACTTGGCTAATCCTCCTCCTGCAGTGCCAGCACCCCGGGTTCTAGTCCCGGTCGGGGCACCGAATTCTGTCCCCGTTGCTCCTCTTCCAGGCCAGCTCTCTGCTGTAGCCCGGGAGTGCAGTGGAGGATGGCCCAAGTGCTTGGGCCCTGCACCCGCATGGGAGACCAGGAGAAGCCCCTGGCTCCTGGCTTCGGATCAGTGTGGTGTGCCTGTGCAGTGTGCCGGCTGTAGCGGCCATTGAGGGGTAAACCAACGGAAAAGGAAGACCTTCTCAGACCTTCTCTCTCTGTCTCTCTCCCTGTCCACTCTGCCTGTCCAGAAAAAAAAAAAAAAAAAAAGAATGAGGTTGGACCATAGTTTTCTCTCTCATTTTTCTGTCTCCCTCTCCTTTCTTAAACAGTGTTTCAGGTAATTGATATTACAGTGTCTGCTTTAGTAAAATGAGCTAAGAAGCCTTATTTCCTCTTAGCATTGTCTGGGAAACATGTACTTCACCTTGAAATTTTCTGAATGTGAAATTAACAAATCAGCTATGAGATCTCCTTGCATTTGTGCTTTATATGATGGAAAAATGTAATAAGGTCGGTATGTGTTAGCGTTCCCTCGTAGTGCTTGATAACAAACTGAATCAGGGCTCAGAGACTCAAACAAGGATGTTTTATTCTCATGGGTCTGCGGATTATAATGAGAAACTGCTCATTTTGGTTGGTCTTTCTGATGAATCTGGTCTGCTGGGGGCCATAGATTCCTGCTGGTCTTGGGTAGCAGGTCTGTGGCCTGTGTCCCTCACCCCTCCTGAGAGCAGTGGCTGGCCAGCTCTCATTTCATCCTGTGTCAGAGCAAAGGGAGAGAGGTCAGGGCCACCTGAAGGCTCCCAAGTCCTTGCTCTGACCAGCAACCTTCACCCCTGCTCATGTTATTGGGCAAAGAAATTCTCATGGCCAAGCCCAAGCCCAAAAGGTGAAAACATACACTATGACCAGGACGTGACTGTACTTGAGTTGAGGAATCTACCAGAAATTTTTAAAATGTATATTTATGTATTTAGTTGAAAGTCTGAATTACAGAAAGAAAGAAAGGGAGGGAGGGAGGGAGGGAGGGAGTTTCCAACTGCATCATGCCTTCTTTGCATTTCTAATCTTTTTTTTTTTTTTTTAATTTTTTTTTTTTGACAGGCAGAGTGGACAGTGAGAGAGAGAGACAGAGAGAAAGGTCTTCCTTTGCCGTTGGTTCACCCTCCAATGGCCGCCGCGGCCGGCGCGCTGCGGCCGGCGCACCGCGCTGATCCGATGGCAGGAGCCAGGAGCCAGGTGCTTTTCCTGGTCTCCCATGGGGTGCAGGGCCCAAGCACCTGGGCCATCCTCCACTGCACTCCCTGGCCACAGCAGAGGGCTTGCCTGGAAGAGGGGCAACCGGGACAGAATCCGGCGCCCCGACCGGGACTAGAACCCGGTGTGCCGGCGCCGCTAGGCGGAGGATTAGCCTACTGAGCCGCGGCGCCGGCCTGCATTTCTAATCTTGTTTGTTTTTTCTTGCCGTGTTTTCCTTTTATAGATTGCTAAAGATGCTTGATTTCTTACTGGCAACTTTAAATAATGCAATTTGGGTCTATTTGTGTTTCTCTTTTTCCAAGTTTTGTTATTTTTATCTGTGCACTTTATTTCATTAGTTTGAGTTTTTTCTAATTTTTATGCTCTATTTTTAAAATTGGAAGATATTCCTCCTTTTATTGAATATAGTTTTGTAACTTTTGTTTTTAGCTTGTGAGTCAGAGGCTCATTAGAAGTATAATTATTCACTTACAGGTGGTAGTTCCACAATAGTGAAATTTGTTACCTTTTATACTTTTGTCTTATTGATTTATAGTTAAGAACGAGGGCAATAAAGTCTGATGTTTTGGATTTTATCTAAACTTTATGAAAAAAAATGGATTTTGTATCAGTACACATAAACTTGTAGACCTCTAAACCATTGAATGCTGAGACCCAGCAATCTCTCTCTTGCTTGTGCTTTAAATGTGGTTGGGTGAGGTTTGAGTATCCCCCAGGGCCCACTGTATTTGGGACCTTGGTTCCAGGTAGGCACTATGATACTGGGTCCCACTCAGGCCCTGGCTGCCTGGTTGAAGAGGGGACCACCTGCTCCCACATGTGCCATCCGCCATGGTGCCCCCAGAGCCTGCACTCTGCTCTTTGGACCTCTTTCCTTCAAAGGCGGCCCATGGCAGGTGTTTCATTTCAGTGACAAAAGGCCCACTAATACCCTGCGTCTGATCCTAAATAAGTTAAAACCTGGCATTTATATTTCTTTTAAACTTTATTCAAAAGGCAGAGAGAAAGAGGAAGATCTTCCATTTGCTAGTTCATTTCCCAAATGACCACAACAGGTAAGGCTTGGCCAGCGTGAGGCCAGGAGCCTGGAATTCCACCCAGATCTCCCGTGTGGGTGGCAGGTACCCAACTGCTTGTGCCCTCACCTGCTGCTTTCCAGGTGCGTTAGCAGGAAGCTGGATTCGCTGTAGAGCAGGGCTGCCAAGCAGCACTCCAGGATGGGATGCAGGCGTCCCAAGTAGAGACCTAACCCTTTACACGGCAACACCTGCTCCTTAGTTTATTTTGAAATCAAGCACTACTCACACAGGTATTTCTGATAGTTTTAATTACATATATATGTGCTCTACTTTCTTCTTGGTACATAAATGGTTGTTATTTTTAGTTATTATATAATTGTACTAGCCTGTTTAGAAATTTGAACCTTGGCCAGCGCTGTGAATCACTTGGCTAAAAGTCTGCCTGCGGCGCCGGCACCCCGGGTTCTAGTCCCGGTTGGGACGCCGGATTCTGTCCCGGTTGCTCCTCTTCCAGTCCAGCTCTCTGCTGTGGCCCGGGAGGGCAGTAGAAGTTGGCCCAAGTGCTTGGATCCTGCACCCCATGGGAGACCAGGAGAAGCACCTGGCTCCTGGCTTCAAATCGGCAAGGTGCGCCGACTGCAGTGCGCTGGCCATAGCGGCCATTTGGGGGGTGAACCAACAGAAGGAAGACCTTTCTCTCTGTCTCTCTAACTCTGCCTGTCAAAAAAAAAAAAAAAAAGTAATTTGAACCTTAAATTCCATTCTATATTATTAATATTGTCAGTTCTGTTTCCATTTTGTGTATTTTGGCCTGAAATTGTTTTTGCCAATTTCATTATCTTTATTCATCATTACTTCGTTTTTTAGCATGTTGATTTTTAAGCTAAATCTCTCATTCTGTTTGACCACTTCTAGTTTTTCACTTCAGGTTTGATTTTACTTCTGTCTTCCTCTGTTGCTGTGTATTTGCCTTTGCTGTTTTTTCCACTTTACCTCTCACTGATGGGCAGGTGGATTCTACTCTCCAGTCCTCCTATGGGATAAACTTTATCATGTTGGCTACAAGGAGGAGGATGTTGTCCATGAATAGATTCCGAGAGAAGAGGGTGCAGAATGTCGTTTGTGACAAGATACATGAAATGTGAGTGTCGCCGGCCAGGAGAGGGTCACCTTGCTGATGTGAGAGGCTCTTGACCACTCTTGAGGGGCTTTATTTTTTTTTAAACTTTTATTTAATAAATATAAATTTTATAAGTACAACTTTTGGATTATAGCAGCTTTTTGTCCCATAACCTCCCTCCCATCTGCAACCATCCCATCTCGCACTCCCTCTCCCATCACATTCTTCATCAAGATTCATTTTTAATTATCTTTATATACAGAAGATCAACTTGGTATATACTAAGTAAAGATTTCAACAGACTGCACCCACACAGACACACAAAGTATAGAGTACTGTTTGAGTAGTAGTTTTACTGTTAATTCCCATAGTACAACACATTAAGGGCAAAGGTCCTACATGGGAAGCAAGTATACAGTGACTCTCGTTGTTGTTTTAACAATTGACACTCTTATTTATGATGTCAGTAATCACCTGAGGCACTTGTCATGAGCTGGCAAGACTATGGAAGCCTCTTCAGTTCACAAACTCCAACTGTGGGGAGCAACTCGGACTAGACTAAGTTACTGGAATTAAGACTTATTCTATGCATCTGCTCTCCCACAATATGGCGCTGGGAGAGGAGTAAACAACTTCTACACAGCTGCCTCTCGCCAATTTGACTGATGAGCTGCAGGAGCTGATCTTGCTCCTGATTGGAGGAGAGCAGCGTACTCGGCGTGTGGGTAGCAGAGTTGGGATTGGTGGAAGAGGACTATAAAGGAGGAGAGAGACAACATGCACCAGGAACATCCAGATAACATTTGAGCAGCCCCCGAGAGTGTGCCACTTCTCCGCGGAAGTGGGGAAAGTGGCAGGGGGAGCCGCCCCTCCACGGAGGTGGAGGGGACGGCAGCCAATCTGGGAAGGGCCGAGCAGACAAAAGAACAGTGCAGGGTCCTGTGTCGTTCCTCCATGAAGAGGGGGAGTGACATCCAACCTTATTTAGATAAGGCCAATTCAAAGTGGAAGTTCTCTCCTCTCTTCAGAGAAAGGTACCCCCTTTCTTGATGGCCCGTTCTTTCCGCTGGGATCTCACTCACAGAGATCTTTCATTTAGGTCATTTCTTTTTTTCTTTTTTTTTTTTTTTGTCTTGTCTTTCCATGCCTAAGAGACTTTCATGGGCTTTTTAGCCAGATCTGAATGCCTTAAGAGCTGATTCTGAGGCCAGAATGTTGCTTAGGACATCTGCCATTCTATCACTTCTGCTGTGTATTCCACTTCCCATGTTGAATCGTTCTCTCCTTTTTGATTCTATCAGTTAGTATTAGCAGACACTAGTCTTGTTTATGTGATCCCTTTGACATTTAATCCTATCTTTTTGATCAATTATGAACTAAGAATGATCACTTTGACTAGTAAGATGGATTGGTACATGCCACTTTGATGGGATTGATTTGGAATCCCCTGGCACATTTCTAACTCTACCGTTTGGGGCAAGTCCAGTTGAGCATATGCCAAACTGTACATCTCCTCTCTCTCTTATTCCCACTCTTACATTTAACAGGGATCACTTTTCAGTTAAATTTAAACACCTAAGAATAATTACAGAGTTCAAACAATGGTATTAAGTAGAACAAAAAAAAAAAACTACTAAAAGGAATAAAATAGTAAGCTGTTCCTTGACAGTCAGGACAAGGGCTGATCAAGTCATTGTTTCTCCTAGTGTCCGTTTCACTTCTACAGGTTTCCTTTAGGTGCTCAGTTAGTTGTCACCAATCAGGGAGAACATATGATATTTGCCCTTTGGGACTGGCTTATTTCACTCAGCATGATGTTTTCCAGGTTCCTCCATTTTTGTTGCAAATGACCAGATTTAATTTTATTTTTACTGCTGAATAGTATTCTGTGGAGTACATATCCCATAATTTCTTTATCCAGTCTTCTGTTGATGGGCATTTAGGTTGATTTCATGTCTTAGCTATTGTGAATTGAGCTGCAATAAACATAGAGGTACAGACAGTTCTTTTATTTGCCAATTTAATTTCCTTTGGGTAAATTCTAAGGAGTGGGATGGCTGGGTCATGTTTCTGAGGTATCTCCAAACTGTCTTCCACAGTGGCTTTACCAGTTTGCATTCCAACCAACAGTAGATTAGTATGCCTTTTTCCCCACATCCTCGCCAGCATCTGTTGTTAGTTGATTTCTGTATGAAAGCCATTCTAACTGGGGTTAGGTGAAACTTTATTGTGGTTTTGATTTGCATTTCCCCGATGGTTAGTGATCCTGAACATTTTTTCATGTGTCTGTTGGCCTTTTGGATTTCCTCTTTTGAAAATGTCTATTAAGGCCCTTGGCCCATCTCTTAAGTGGGTTGTTTTGTTGTTGTGGAGTTTCTTGATCTCTTTGTAGATTCTGGTTGTTATACCTTTATCAGTTGCTTAGTTTGCAAATAATTTTTCCCATTCTGTCAGTTGCCTCTTCACTTTCCTGGTTCTTTTCCCATTCAGAAACTTCTCCATTTGATGTAATCCCAATTGTTAATTTTGGCTTTGACTGCCTGTGCCTCTGGGGTCTTTTCCAAGAAGTCTTTGCCTGTGCCTATATCTTGCAGGGTTTCTCTGATGTTCTCTAATAATTTGATGGTGTCAGGTCATAGATTTAGATCTTTAATGTATGTTGAGTGGATTTTTGTGTAAGGTGTAAGGTAGGGGTCTTGCTTCATGCTTCTGCATGTGGAAATCCAGTTTTCCCAGCAGCATTTGTTGAAGAGACTGTTGTTGCTCCAGGAATTGGTTTTAGATTCATGGGGGCTTTATTTCTAGATCCCCTTCTCTCATGACTGTTCTGAAAGCCAACCCACCAACCAGAAGCAGTTGGTGGTAACAGCACCTTCCAGGGCATTTACTGAGCTATTGTATGAATCAAACCTCAGAGCACGGCTCAGCGGATGCTGGCCTCAGGTGTCTGGAGTCTGTTCTTTCTGCCCATTCCACAGCCAGACTTCATCCTGTGTCCTCCAACCACCCACTATCTTTTTTTCCTGTCTTTGCTTTATTGTTTCCTTAGTGTTTGTCAAATCTCAGCCAGACTATAGGGAGAAGAATGTCATGTATCAGTTACACATATCAAAGTATTAACCATTGCTATGAATGGTAGGATTTGTCTTCCTTCATCTTCATGAGATACTGGGCAGTGAACTTCGATCAGGAGATGTGACTTTTTCTGTAGCCTACTTTGTATTTTTTTCCTGTTTTCCAAATGTCCTCATGGATATGCACCTGTCACAGATTCATCTATTGTATTTAACCCTCTTCTCCCAGAAGGTCGTAAGTTCATGCTGTTATTCCAGCTCGAGTCATGTTGTTTGTACTTTGTCCTAATGTAAGAGCTTGTGAGTGTTTGCTTAATTTGGTATACCATGCTAAAATAGACAGCTCAGGCAAATAATATCCCTCCTATACAACACATCAAAACAGTGTTTCCACACTTTTGATCGTTCCATTACTCTTTTCAGTGACTTGGGGGTTGTACCTAAGTGTGCTATTTCCAGTGAGCATGCTAATTCTGTATGGAAGGTTAAAAGGAGAGTGCCATCTTCTCTAGGGGTGTCATATGCACTACACAAGCTCAGAACAGACGAGGGCTCAGAAAGCATCCTGCCAGATGGAAATTGAGGCAGAAATAAAAATGGCTCTCAGGAGTTACTTAAAACTCTCTTCTCACTGCTTTGTTTTTTCTTTTTAAGTAAGATTTACTTATTTTGTCTGAAAGAGTTAGAGAGAGAGAGACAGAGTGACAGAAAGAGAGAGACAGAGAGGAAGAGAGGAAGAGATACCTTCTGTATGCTGGTTCACTCCCCAGGTGGCTACAATGACCATGGCTGGGCCAGGTGGAAGCCAGGAGCTAGGAGCTTCATCCAAGTCTCCCCTGTGGCTGATAGGGACCCAACCACTTGTGCCATCATGCACTGCCCGTCCCATGCCATTAGCAGGGAGCAGGATGGGAAGTGGAGCAGCTGGGACTGGAACTGGCACCCAAATGAGATCCCAGTGCCCAACGCTGGCCCCTCACTGTTCATTTTCATCAACATAAAACCACTGTTGAACTTTTTCTACAGCAGTATGACTTACGTGCTACAGTTTCTTAAAGATGTTTGGAGGTGATAGACATAATTATTAAGAATCATGAAATTATGAGTGTATGTCTGTGTAGTCAAAACCAGTTAAGGAAGAATTATAGGAAGCACAGTCAAGTTGACCCCAGGAAATGTCAGCCATCTTTACAACTCTGTCCAGACGGTTCGATGCAGGACAGTTTCCTTAGGTCACAGCATTTTTACATTGCTGTGTCCCCCCTGGGGCGGCTCATAAAAGACATCAGCATGTTCAGATCTGGTGCAGCTGTACATGACGCCACCCACAAAGAGTGAGGCTCTCCCCAGGGCTGAGGGGTTCCTTTGGCCATTCCCAAGGGACCCATACACTCCCAGAGGCCCGTCACCCTCCTTTCCTGCCCTGACTCAGACCCTGGGTCCACATCTGCAGCACTGGCCAGTGCTCTTCCTCTTTCTGAGGCTTTGATCCAACACGGGCTTCTCTGCACCCAAGTGGAAGACCCAGAAAAAGCTGCACCTGCGTGAGAGACCCAGAGGAAGCTCCTGGCCGCAGATCAGCGCAGCTCTGTCCACTGTGGCCAATTAGGGAGTGAACCATCGGATGGAAGACCTCCCTCTGTCTGTCTGTCTGTCTCTCTCTCTGCCTCTCCTCTCTCTTTGTAACTCTGACTTTCAAATAAATAAATAAATCTTAAAAAGAAGAAGTGTTCTCGTAGTGCCAGCATTGTGGCATAGCGGGGAAAGCCACCACTTGAAACACTGGCATCCCATATGGCTGCCAGTTTGAGTCCTCATTGTTCCACTTCCCTTCCAATTCAGCTCTCTGATATGCCCCTGGGAAAGCAGTGGAAGGTGACCCCAGTCCTTGGATGCTACCCATGTAGGAACTCAGAAGAAGCTCTTGCCCTTGGCTTTATTAGTGGCCCAGCCCTGGTCACTGCAGCCATTTGGAGAATGAACCAGCAGATGGAAGATCTCTCTGTCCAGCTGTCTGTGTAGGCTTTGACTTTCAAATGAACAAATAATCTTTTTTTAAAAGAAAAATAGTGCTTGCATTCTTCCATCTCATCCAGCCACGTTTCACTAACTCCTGAGCCACTGTTAGATTTTCTGTCTGAGAATCTGTTTGAGTACCCTGGTGTTCAGTCATTCTTGACGTACAAAAAAGGCCGTGTCGTATGGTTCAGCCTCACTGTGACGTGTCCCACTCACTTTATTATGGTTTGTACTCAGTGCTGCATGCTAAGGTTTCCGTGAGCACCTTGCTTTATTCTGGCTCCGCAGTCTGCATCGTTCATTGTTGGCTGGGAGTTCTTTCTGGGAGCACTCGTCTGTGTTGGGATGTAAGTGCCCATGCCCAGGGAGCACCGTCTTATGCAGGGGCTGCCTGTGCAGGTTCTGGAGCCAGGCACAAGGGTTCAAACTCCAGCGAGGCCAAAATCAAGGTGTTTGGCCTAACACAAGTCTTCGGAGTTTAGCAGAATGAAGATAGTAATGGATCCCACAGACTGAGTACTGCAGAACTTCTTGGATCCGCATAGATCAGAAAATGATTTTTCATTAACTTATGGGCAAGGAGCATTTGAAAAACCATCACCGGCAGCTTATTGTAGCTCATGCGATCTCCCTGATTAGATAGCTGGACCTGTGGGATCTTGGAGACTCCCAGATGGAGCCCTGTCCAGTGTCCAGCTTCCCACTGACACTGTTGTGAGGTCCACAGTGCATGGGAGAGGCGAACCACATTTGAGTCTCATATTCAAGGGAGCATAACTTTTCTGCTGAGGTCTAGCCAAGACTTGAAAATATCACTAACTTACAGGAAATGGAAAATGCAAAGAAGAGCGCTGAGCATGTTGTTTGAGTGAAAATGAGACAGATATAAAATTTAATTAAGTAAAGCTCCTGTTTGTTCATTAAGTTGTAGAATGCAGAAAATTCTCTGTGACATTTCCCTTATGTTTTATTAGCACGGATGCCTCACTGAATGGGATATTGGGACACAATCCTAAGTAAATATTTATACTATTTCAAGAAGAATTCGAAGTTAGCTGCTGGAAGAAAATGGATGAAGTTGAAGAGCAAAGAAATTGAGGCTTCTGTAATTAGTCTGTGCCCTGAGTCTATAGAGCTTTGCCAATGAAAGAGAGTCAGAGCTGCTCAACTAAGTGGTTATAGTAAGGGTATCAGGTGAACTAGAAGCTTGGTGGTCTATTAAAAGAAAGTATGGGAAATAGAGATAAGCACCAAAGGGAAAAAACGAAGTTGGGAAGAAGTAAAAGTTTAGAAAATCAACGTGCAATGAATTGTGAATCCATCCAATAAAAAAGACAGATTAAAATGCGTCCCAAGGGGAAATGTGGAAGAGCAGGCTTTGTTAGCAACCACACGAGACAGGGCCAAGGGTAGCCTGTGAAAGAGATCACATGGAACTTACCAAGCCTCACTTGAGTTAAAACTGTCCAGTTTTGGCCAGTGCCGTGGCTCAATAGGCTAATCCTCTGCCTGCGGCGCCAGCACCCCGGGTTCTAGTCTCAGTCGGGGCACCGGATTCTGTCCCGGTTGTCCCTCTTCCAGGCCAGCTCTCTGCTGTGGCCCGGGAGTACAGTGGAGGATGGCTCAAGTCCTTGGGCCCTGCACCCACATGGGAGACCAGGAGAAGCCCCTGGCTCCTGCCTTCAGATCAGCGTGTGCGACGGCTGCAGCATGCCAGCCGCAGTGGCCACTGGAGGGTGAACCGATGGCAAAAAGGAAGACCTTTCTCTCTGTCTCTCTCTCTCTCTCTCTCTCTCTCATCGTCCACTCTGTAAAAAAAAAAAAAAAAAAAAAACCGTCCAGTTTCTTTACTAAATTTTTTGAAAATCTTTTGAAAACAATGACCAGGGGTTTGTCTCTGTCAACTTTGTCATTTGGTCTTACAGGCTAACATCCATTCAGATAAAGGAGAGTGTGGTGTAACACAGAAAGAGTTCTTAGAACCCAGATGTTCAGGATGGAGCAACATGGAGTCACTGGGAGGGGCTGTGGAGTGGGACTGACCAGTAACGCAGGGAGTTTCTTTAGTGGGATAGACAGGATTTCAATGAAGTCCAATTATAGACTCAGTCCTAAGTTGCCAGTTTGGAAGAACAGCTTTTGAGTGGGGAGTTCCATTTCTATGTATGATAGATTAAGACTTACAGACAAACCAATCTGCAAAATATAATGGAGCAGCCGGCACAGAACACATGAAGCAGTTGCCTGCTGCCACTCACCAGTGAACAGAGCAGGTGGAGCTTGTGGGGATTCGCATGTACTTTCTGGGGGTTGGGGGTTCGGAGGGGACGTTGGAAAGCTGCTTCTCCTAAATGCCCCTCAGCATGTTCAATCTGTGCTAAGTACAGTCAGGGGTGCACAACGCCATCGAACCAGTCTTTGTGGCCAACAGAGCCAGAAACACGGAGCTAGCTACAGGGTCTAAGTAGGGACGCCTCGCAGGGGTCAGGGCTGGAGAGGGAATCGTCAGACTCGTTTGCCCACATTGTTGACTCGCTCTTGACCATCAGGCATGGAACAAAGCAGCCCAGGCACAGGCAAAAGATCTGAACTTAAACTGGAGATGTTACTCAAAAACTCAGGAGGATTTTGCAATTCAATCCTGGTGAAGAAAGTTACTTGCTAATGTCAGGTTCTAGTCCAGCTGCTCCTCTTCCAGTCCAGCGGTCTGCTGTGGCCTGGGAGGGCAGTGGAGGATGGCCCAGGTGCTTGGGCCCCTGTAGCCGCATGGGAGACCAAGAGAAAGCACCTGACTCCTGGCTTTGGATCAGCACAGCTCCGGCTGTGGCGACCATTTGGAGGGTGAACCAATGGAAGGAAGACCTTTCTCTGTCTCTCTCTCTCACTGCCTAACTCTGTCAAATAAAAAAAAAAATAAAAGAAAGTTACTTGCTAAAAACAGAAGACATAACACTCATCAAATAAAAAAAGTGATAACAGAATCCAGAATCTCTACAACTTAAACTTCATAATGTCTAGGCTGCAATCCAAGATTATCCTAAATATGACAAACTAAGAAAAAGAAACATTTTCAAGAGAAAAGAAAATCCACAGAAGCCGAGTTGGAGCTTTGAGATAAGAAGTTTATGCTGATTTTATCTCTCTGCAGTAAAGTAAAAATAAGCAAAATTCCACCTTTTCAATGAATGAGCACCCCAGTGGAGAAAGGTAAATTCAGTGGAAATATGGAATCCTTAATACAAGAACCACATGAGAACTCTAGTGATGAAAAGCAAACCTTATGAAACAAAAAGACTCAAGTGAACGGAGTCGGCTCCATGAACAGGAAGACTCAGTGGTGTTGGGACGATGGCCCTCCTTATACTGGTCGATGCATACGCTTGATGCTCTCCTGCTCCGCCTGCTAGCAGGCACTTTTGGAGACGTTGATGTGCCAGTTCAGAGCTTGATGTGCAAAGGTAAGAATGGCTCAGCAGGACTGGCAACAGCATCTCCTGGGGGAACAGGGTGGCAGAGTACCACCCCGTGTCCCCAGCTGTCTACAAAGTGGCTGACGTGCAAGAGAGGAGTCAACACCCTCATCATTCACCCAGAGCATTTTCATGTATGTAAGAGGGTTCTGGTTGTGTGAAAGGGTCTAAGGCATTAACCCTTGACAAGGTCCTCACAAAAGGGGTCTCGGTGGCTGGGAAGTAATGCACAGCCCATCATCCCCCTGGCTGTTCCCTGTGCCCACTGCTCTGAGGCACGGCTCTGGACCTCACTGCTGGTCCAAACCCAGTCAGTGCGTCATCAGTGCACACACGGAAACTGTGAGGATATTACTTGGGTGTTGCATAAAATTAAGATGATTCATTTAAAACTCTTGGTTACCTGTTGCTATCTCTCCTGTGTTCTTCAGTTATTCCCAGAAGGTATAAAACAGCAAATTAGGGACAGTGGGACTGTAGCTGGGGGTACATTTCTTTTAAATAGCTTACATTTAAATTGAGGAAGTATAGTGTAGCTGTTAGGAAGGTGGATTCCATACAATGGCTAAGCCACTACTTGGACCACCTACATCCAGTTTTGGGGTGCTTGGGGTAAAATCCCATCTCTGCTTTGGTTTTGGCTTTAGGCTAATGTGCACCCTGGATAGAAGGAAGCAGGTGATGGCTCAAGTACTTGGATCTCTGCCACCCATTTGGGGGACCTGGATGGATTTGTTGGTGCCTGGCTCGACCCTGGATGTTGGAGGTATTTGGGGAGTGAACAAGCAGATGGAAGATTGATTTCACTTTCGTTCTCTCTTGATTGGCCTTTCAAATACGTTTTTTAAAAATAATAAAACACTTCAAAATGTTTAACAAATGCAGACAGTAAAATGGCTTCAGGTAACTTTTGAAAGAATGTGGTGAGATGAAGTCAGAATGTAACCTAACTGCAATGTTGTAAGATTTCTTAAGATTGGAGTTCTTTCACAGCATTTAGAAGAAAAAAACAGTTATATTAGTGTATTTAAATTGATTCTCATTCTACTTTCCCAGTGCACAGGAAGGTTCTAGAGATGAGTAAGAATATACAATTTGCAAGAAGGTCAGGTTGACTGCACCCTCTCTACCCTGAAGCCCTCTTGGACTTACAGGTAGACCTTGCAGTGGAAACAGTGAGTCAGGAGGGGAGGAAAGGTTGTAACAGCACCTGATGTGTATGGAAAGTCCAAGGACATGGCCGTAGTCCCCCTGGCTCATGTCCGGGACACCAGTGAGTGTCTCACATGCATCAGGCTTAACTGGTTATTCCACTTTCAAAATATTGTTCAACACAGTCTTGGAAACGTAAGACTTTTCAAAAATTTTTTATTTATAAGAAAGAGGGAGGGAGGGAGATCCTCATACACCGGCTTACTACCCGCGTGCTTCAAAGAGCTGGGGACCAAAACTGGGAGCCGGAACTCAATCTGGGGCTCCCCTGTGGGTAGCAGGGACCAAGTCCTTGGGCCATCACCTGCTGCCTCCTGGGTTTAAAGCAGATGCAGTGCTTGAGCCCAGGTACTCTGATAGGGAAACTGGCATCCTGAACAGTGCTGTAACTGCCACGCCAATGCCTGCCCCAGAACATGAAGCTTAACTGGGTCTTTGCTCAGCTGTATTTATCCAGACTGTGTGTGCGTCTCTTTACTCAGACATCATATGGCAGCCCACATGGTCCCTGCGTGGATTTTATTGTTCCGCACACTTGCTCCAATGGCGTGACCTTTTTCCTGAGCATGCCAGCTACTCCACTATTTCTCAGATCATAGGCCATGAACCAGCCACATCAGGAGCTTCTGTGGCACACATCAAAGACTTCCACCTGGAGGCCTTGCCACAGATGCTGGCAGGGCATACGCTTCCTGTGAGTGCAGAGCTGTGGTGCCTCTGGGTGACACGGAAGGGCCCTGGGTGTTGCACCGGCCATCCCTTCTACCACCGAGGGGCAGTGGCCTCCCTGGTTGTTGAGTCAGAACAGCAGGTTCAAGACCCTGCAGCACAGGATGCCCAGAGAGATGAGGGTTTGGATAAACAACAGGTAATTTTTTTTTTGACAGGCAGAGTTAGAGACAGACAGAAAGGTCCTCCCTCCATTGGTTCACCCCCCAAATGGCCACCACAGCTGGCGTGCTGCACCGATCCAAAGCCAGGAGCCAGGTGCTTCCTCCTGGTGTCTCATGCAGGTGCAGGGCCCAAGCACTTGGGCCATCCTCCACTGCCTTCTGGGGCCACAGCAGAGAGCTGGACTGGAAGAGGGGCAACCGGGACTAGAACCCGGGGTGCTGGCGCCGCAGGTGGAGGATTAGCCTAGTGAGCTGCGGTGTTGGCCTAACAACAGGTAATTGTTTACTAGATGCGTGACCCAAACATTGCAGAAGACATTTTATACCAAATCGTTGTTTGTTGTTTATCTGCAATTAAAAATAATTGTCCTACATCTTTATTTGCTGAATTTGGTAACACTACATTATCCTCGAATGGGACAGGGTTTGGCTCTCCTACTTAATAGTGGGGTGGCCTTGTGACATTTTCTTCACATCTTGAAATTCCAATTTCCCAAGCCATGAGATAAAACAGCAGTCACAGCAACCAACCAACCAAAGCCTCACAAAACTACTGGGTCTTCAGGAAAATTCGGCTGCAGGTATTCTACAAGGGAATCCTTCCACACTTAGTGTCTGGTGTACGTTGGAAGCTCAGTACTGTGTAACTGCTGCTTGCTATTGCCAAGGCACTGATGTGCACTGCAAGTCAATGGAGCTTTTGAGCCTGGTGAACAAACACTGTGGTGGGTTAACATTGACAAAGTATAAATTTTTCAACGCAGTGCATTAGTGGAATAAGCCAGACAGGGAATTCCATTCTGGGCCCTCCCACTTCCTGCCTCTGTGTGGTTCCTCACTCTCATTAGATCAAAGCCTGTCAACCTGGAGATATATTTTTCCACCCAAGGCGCCCCCTGGTGGTTGTAAATGTTACAGCTGAGTTGGGAAATCTAAAGTTTGATCCTTGTTTTGAAAAATTGTGTGATTACAGTAATCTTTAAGGAAATGGAGGTAAGTTCAGCATATTTTCTTTGAATGCCAGACATTTCAACTATGACAGTTGTATTGTCATGGTTTTCCATTGCAAATACTAACAGTATCAATTCGCATGCCTGCTTCAAGCCTCTCCATTTCCTGTTTTCTTCAAGCAGTCATTTTGTTGGGGAAAACTCTTCTTTCTGAATTATTCTGAGCCTACTGGCAGCTGTTCAGAACCTCGATAGCGTCCCCTGTGTGGAATGCGTACACCAGACAGTCTCCTGTCAGCTTAACTGTGAATTCTCGAGGACACTTCCTGCAGTGGCCACTTGTCTCCTGGGAAAACAGAGGACTGCGGAGTTTAATTTGGCAGTTGTGTGGCGTGACATGATTTTGCAGTTTCTGTAGTTCTATGTAATATTTTGGGGCAAATTTTTGGTTATTCCCAAATGTATGCATTCTTTCTGGAGTACAATAGCATTATAATGAGCATACTTCAGGTTCTAAATTATGTATAGACTCTGAGCACCGACATACACATAAACTCAAATTCAACATCTCTCAGTCTCAACCACATAGCAAGGAAAACGGTTGTAGAACTAAGTACAATGTCTGAGCCTACTTCAAAAGGTTCATGGAAAATAGAATTAAAAGATGAGCTCATTGCAGTACAAGGGACAGTTTGTGTTTTGACAAAGCTATGCGTGGGTTTCAAACATTTTTTGCATTAAAAATTAAGATCTCTCTTGAAGTTTTCCATGAACGTTTTGCAGCACCCACACATGTATGAGACCACAAGTCACTATCGCACAGAGCTTGCTGAGGTTTCCAAGAGGAGTGCAGGCACAGCGATGGCAAGTAGGCTGAAGGTGACCTGTGATTCTTTTCTTCCATGTGGACAGGACTGGAGCTTTATTCTGCAAAGCGAGCATTGTCTCCAAGCCTGGCGTAAACGCATTAGTTAGGTCATGGTCCTGTCTTCCCCCGAGAGCTCCTGTTGTGTGGTGGGTCACCCTGGCCAGCACAGCACTCAGTGAAGAACCCTCACGTCACCACACATTGCATGGTTGTGCCTAGGACTTGGTCCAGCATTTCAGTTATACATTTGCGCCTTTTCTTATGTTGTGAGCAGTCTCCATTCTTTGTTCCCAGACTAACACTTGAACTGAAAAGATCAAGAATCAGAGAAAGAACAGACCTCTAAAAGCGTTTATACAAAATGTAATTAAATTTAAAAAACTCTGCCTTTTGGAAAATTTTAACTCTTTAAGCAACTTTCCCTCCTCTAAATTTTGATGTTACTGTCTATCCGTGGCAACAAAGGATACTAAATTTTTTTGATGTTACTGTCTATCTGTGGCAACAAATGGATACTCTTTTGTGTATCAATTGCAGGTTTATGAAAAGAATAAAAAGCACTTTTCACTGCTCCTATATTTTTTCTCTTTCCACTGCTTTTCTGTTGGATTTCTCTGCATGCATAATTGCACAGATATGAGGCTTTAAAAATTCTATTAAAGAAATGCTAAAAATCTGTACACCAGAGATGTGACGGTTTTGAGCACCCGTGCAGCTGTAGGCAGTGTGGCACGTTTGTTTATGGGGACGATTCTGTTTTCTGTGCCTCTGTTTTTGTCACCGCCTTCAATGAAAGCTGAGTTAGCAGGGCAGAGGGGAAAAGGACAGGCTTCTCCCACTTGTCTTCCTGTAAGTTACCCGTGATTCTCCACATGATTTATTGGGTTGACAACCAAACAAAACAAAACACTTCTTCAAAGTCCAAACTTACGTAAATAAAGTGTAGCGTTTCATTCTTAGGGCTATCTCCACGTCTTGAGTTCTTTTAAACAAACCCTTTAAAGGAGCTGTTTTAGGATTTTCATCAAAACAAGAGTGCCTTCCAAACAAAGAGGGCGGTCCTTTGACGCAGGGCTGCTTGAGCCATCCCAGGAATTTTCTTGAAGCCAAGACCTGGAGAGAGGAAGGGAGGGTTGAGAGGTAAAAATCTTGCCCGTGTGAAGATGAGTAGCAATCATGCTTTCCACTAGGAAATTTCTCTGAATGAATTCTGATTTAAGAATGCATTGTTTGAGCCAATTTATTTGTGATGTGGATGAATTTCCTTAATTGCACTGGGCTTAACATGAGAGTAAATAAATATAGGAATTAGCAAGGTTTCCTGTTAGGCTTTTCCCCCAAGATACTTCTCCAAGTTCAGCATCATGGTAGCTACAAAGCAGCTTCCAAGACTTAGGACACTTCTCTGACCTTGAATCTCAGATTTGTAATTTTTTTCTGCACTTAGGGGTCATGCAGAGAAAAAAAAACCTTTCCGGGAGTCACTGTGCTATTCAAAGACTCTGGAGAAGTGGCAGAGTTGTTTAGACAGAAGTGTGCTAGTGGCCCTTAGCCCGGGAAGGAGCCCACAGGGAGAGACGGCTGTCGCGTTCTCCACAAGGCGTTCATCCCCCAGCTAACTCTGTAGCACAGCGATTCTGCTGGTGACGCGCAAGGCAAAAGTATCTTTCACAAGAGACTGTCTAGCTCTGGGAAATATCTGACCATATCTTCATGAGTAAAGATGATGGTTTTCTTTGGTACAATGAAGTTTATTTTGCAAGGCCAAACTTAATCGGCCCATATTGGTTTTGTTTATCCAGGCTCTGGGGTCGGGCTCTGGGCTCTGTTTCTGTTAAGTCTTGCCTTGTTTTCAGTTATGACAGATATTTCTTGGAGTATGGAGTATGAAAATACTGGAGCCCCAAACCCAGAATATCTAACCGTATTTATGTCTGTGTTCTGTGCTTGAACACAAACAGCTGTGTGCACATCCAGCTGTCTCGTGTCTGACTGAACTCTGCTGGCCAGGGCTTCAGACACAAACACACGGTCCCCTTTATGGGAACTCAGGGCTGGCGCAGCAGGAATTTGAAACCCACATGCATTTTTCAAGTCTCGCACAAACAGCAAGGGGAAACACATAGGCAAAACAGGCTTGAGATCTCACTTTGAGATCAGTACAGTACGGCTAAAGAAACCCTCTGTCCAGTCCCTCTCCTCAAAGTAAAATAGAATAGGTATGGAAAAAAAAATGACAGTTTGTCAAAACGTTTAGAGCCCCAGTTATACCTTAGAAGAGGAAAAGTGACTACAAAGTCCTCTTTAGGGCAGCTTTCTGGGTGACGGTGGAATGGAGCTTATTAATTGGTGATTAATGAGATGGGAGGAACAAGTGTCTGACAGGTTTCTTGGTTCCTTTATCAAACCCTGTGAGAAACCACAGGCCATGCAGAGATCCAAGAAGTTCCCATTCCTGATAAGATTAGAAGATATGTCTGTTTTTATTTTATTCAGTGTGCTTGAATGTGTTTCCTGATTTTCTATAATAAATATGAACTACTTTTGTCATGAGCCAAAGTTATTCAAAATAATTTCTCAAACATTGAGCTTGATGGGCCAATCTAATTATACATAAAAGGATATGGACATGCTTTAAAACAGTATATTAATGTTATTTTATTAATTTGTTATATTACTGTCATATTATCAATTATATTAATTTTTGAAATAATAATTATGTTATTAATCTATTTTATGAAAAATGTTTTGTTCATTTTACCTCATTTGGAAAAAAAAAATCACACATCCCAGAGAGTTGTTTCACAAATACAATGATGAAGGGACACAAGTGGCAGCATGCGTACCCACCAGCAAAGCCAGGCCAGACTCCTGTGTATGTGGTCTGTGTATGTGGCCTGGTTCGTGATCCTTGGTGTACTCCCACTTAGGTATTGTCTTGTGGAGGTGCCCACTTGTATATTAATTTTTTCACACCTATCATAGCCAAGCAGTATGCTAGAGAAATCTGAAATATTCCCCAAGAATTCATAATCATGTGTATTCTGATGACCCATTGAAGATGGCAGACATGGCACATGTGTCCAGCTGTGTCCCGCTGACCTTGCTCCCCATCCCACCTCCGTACCTTACAGGGCTGGTGGACCACAGATACTAAGTCTGCAGTTGACATTGTGGTGCAATGGTTAAGCCACTGCCTGTGATTCCAGCATCCCATATGGGCGCCCATTTGTGTCCTGGCTGCTCCACTTCTGATCCAGCTTCCTGCTGATGGCCTGGGAAAGGCAGTAGAAGATGGCTCAAGGGGCTCCGGATTCTGTCCTGGTTGCCCCTCTTCCAGGCCAGCTCTCTGCTGTGGCCCGGGAGTGCAGTGGAGGATGGCCCAAGTCCTTGGGCCCTGCACCCCATGGGAGACCAGGAGAAGCACCTGGCTCCTGGCTTCGGATCAGTGTGCTGCGCCAGCTGCAGCGGCCATTGGAGGGTGAACCAACGGAAAAAGGAAGACCTTTCTCTCTGTCTCTCTCTCTCACTGTCCACTCTGCCTGTCCAAAAAAAAAAAAAAAAAAAAAAAAAAAAGGATGGCTCAAGTACTTAAGCTCCTGCCACTCACGTGGGAGACCTGAATCAAGCTCCTGGCTTCAACCTGGCCCAGTCCTGGCCATTGTAGCCATCTGGGGAGTAAACCAGTGGATGGTGGATCCCTCTGTCTCTTTGTCTCTCCCTCTCTATAACTCTTTCAAAATAAATAAATAAACATTAAAAAAGTTAGACTACCACAGTGCAGGGCCATTGGTGGCCCAGCAACAATAAGGAATCCAGACTTCAAGATAAACCAGAGGGAACCCATTCTACCTGCCTGGGCCTCTAGTTACTCTGCTAGCGGGCACTTATGGAAAGAATCTGATGGAAGGACTTTATGCTTGAAAACTGGACACGAACTGAATACAAACCAACTCTACTAGCTCCAGCCGCAGCTCTCACGGGTACAGACATTAACGGTAAGATGGACTTCCAAAAGAGATCAAGCTATTCTAGGGGAGGCCAAGTGGCGAGTGTGGTCCGTGGAGATGGCTGATGCTCTCCTGATTGCACCTGCTGGCTCCCTGTCCATGTGATACAACAGGAAGCTGCCCATGGGGGAACAGAGAGAATTCAGAGAAGCAAAAGTGACAGAGCTGAGCTGATCCAAAGTCAGGAGCCATGAGCTTCTTCTAGGTCATCCACGTGGGTGCAGGGGCCCAAGCACTTGGGCCATCTTGTTTTCCCAGGCCATAGCAGAGAGCTGGATGGGAAGAGGAGCAGTTGGGACACGAACCAGTGCCCATATGGGATTCAGGTGCCTCAGACGGAGGCTTAGCCTACTATGCCACAGCACTGGCCCCGGGGGAAACCTTTAAGGGTATGAAATAAAAAACAGTAAGCAAATGTCCACTTGCATGAAATTAAAAGTATTTCTCCTTCATGAAATACGGGTGGGGTGAGAGCAGAGTAAAGCGGTAGGGGCAAAGCTGCAGCTTCCTCTCTGAGCACAGCGCAAGCAGGAAGAAGTTGGTAGAGAAGACTTTTCTAAACCCCCGATAATGGGCACAAGGGAGGAAAATCGAGGCCGGGGTGAGCAGGGAGGCTACAGGACAGCTGAAGTGCGGGTCATTTGACTTCATGATGAATTTGTGAACGTTTTCGGTGATGAAGTACAGATTTAAAATAAGGATTCCATCTGGGAAGGAAGGAAAATGGAGCAAGTAATGGGTACTGTGGACTTCGATTTGAAGTACTTCATTCTAAAAAGATGTTTTAAAATGAGAGCAGAAATAATAATATTTGATACAATTGGGTCGAGAGTACATGCGTGCTCATCTATGGTGCTTTTTTTTTTTTTTTTTTTTTTTTTTTTTTGTAAATTCTAGAGAATTAAACCCTAGCTTTGGAAACTCCCATAACAAAATCTTTTGGCGTCGTCTGCCTCATGGTTTCGTTTCTTGGAGAAAATGTAGTCACAACTGCTGTGGTGAAAAGTAACCTCCTTTCAGAGGGGTCTGCCAACTGGGGCCAGCGTGAAGGGGACCGGGAGCTTGTGAGCTTGTTCATGTTTAAAGGAGCTTCCAGGGGAGAGAGAGGAGGAGGGGGAAGGCACTGAGGAGGGATCCTCGAGTCTAAACACAGTTGCTGAGCTCGCTGCCCGGCGCCCTGGCTGACGCAGGGCCGCCTGCCCAGTGCATCTCACTGGCCGTGAGAAACGCCTGTCCCCGGCAGTGACTGAACCTGGCTGAGGACCGGGTTAAGCTGCAGGGTGCGATGCTGCCCATCCCATTGGTCTGGTCCTTCCTAGGTTTAGTTCATCCTTCTGTAACCTAATGACATAGGTTTGTGAAAAGTCAGAAAGACTGCAAACGTGTACTGTAGTGACAGGAGATGGTATTATTTGTGCAAAAATATTAAGTTCACCTCTGGAGTGAAAAGCAGCTTTTCAAAACAGCGTCTTTAGCACAGGGAGATCTCTTAATTGGGAGAGCACCTTGTGTAGCAGAAGAGGTTTAAGAAGCATGTTGTAGAGTGGCTGTGAGCCCTGGTGGGCCCTGAGGCTTCATTCTCATTTCTTCTTCCCACGAAAGCTGCTGAGCTGTTCTCTTCACCCCGAGTTGACCTACTAGACTGTTTTCTCTACACTCTGGACATTGCTTCTCTGTGAAAGACAGCTGCCAGTCATCATGAGCCCATCCGCATGTTGACTCACTCTGGGCAAGATTTGAGCTATATAATTACATCGTTTCAAGATGCTTTACTAGATACAATGCAGTGTTTACAAATTGATTTCTTTTGGTTATCCTCAAGACTGGGGAAGGTAAAGACATAAAATTAAATTTCTGTGCAAGGACATTGCACATCTAGTGTGATTAATCAAAAATTTACAAGCAGCTGATGCCAAACGATGCTTTCGGTGAAACGGAAGGCGGCATTAAAAAGTCTTCAAGAGAAAAAATTGTTTCACCTGTTGTTGAGGACAGCGAGGAAGGCTCTGGAGTGACTGCTGTCATGGGGTCTTGCATGGGGGGAGGACAGCTGGGCTCAGTTCTGGGTGTGACAAGGAAGTGGGGATTTAACTTACCGAGCAGTTTCCTGCTAAAGCCACACCAAGCAGCCAAAGGTCAGAGCCAGGTCCAGGCTCAATCAAGAAGTGAATTCAGAAGAGCCTGAGTCAAAGTTGGTCAGGGAGAGGGGGGCTGAAGGTTGCCTGAATGTGGTGGCGAGAGCTCGGGAAAGAACCACGTGAGGATGGAATGATGTATGATGTCAAAGTCCGAGCTTTGCAGCAGGACTGTCTGGCAAAGACAGAAGCAAAAAATATTAGTGATTATTACTTTTTAAATATGTTCACAGACCATCACACTACCAGGTGCTAGTTTGTACTTAACAAATATTGGTGATTTCATACCCAAAGCAAGTTTTCATCAAAATTTCTTTACTTTTAAAATTGACTTATTTTGGGGCCTGCGTTGTGGAATAGTGGGTAAAGCCACCGCCTGCAATGCCAGCATCCCATATGGGCGCTGATTTGAGTCCCTGCTACTCCGCTTCTGATCCAGCTCTCTGCTGTGGCCTGGGAAAGCAGTAGAAGATGGCCCAAGTCCTTGGGCCCCTGCACTCACATGGGAGACCTGGAAAAAGCTGCTGGCTCCTGGCTTTGTATTGGCGTAGTTCTAGCTGTTGCAGCCAACTGGGGAGTGAACCAGCAGATGGAAGACCTCTCGTTTTCTGTCTCTCCTCCTCCTCCCTCTGAGTAACTTTGACTTTCAAATAAATAAATAAATCTTTAAAAAAGTGATTTATTTTCATTTTATTTAAAAGACAGACAAGCACACACACATACCCCACAGAGACAGACAGCAGACAAAGATAGGTCTTCTATCCACTGGTTCACTCTCCAAATACCCAGAAGAGCCAGGGCTGGGCCAGGCCAAGATGTGGAAGTTAATCCAGGTCTCCCATATGGATGGCAGGGACCCAGTCGCCTTAGCTTCACCTGTTACCTCCTGGTGTGCGCATTAAAAAGAGGCTGAATTCAGATACAGAACCAGGACTCAAATATGGGATGAGGACACCCAATGCGGTGTTTTAAGCACTGCACCAAATCTTACCCCCCAAAAGCAAATTCTAAACTGTTCTTTAAATGTTTATCTAAGACTGGAAAGAGACCCACGTGTGAGACCCCCCCCTCCCCATGCAGTCCACTACAGTGGGCATAATGGCCCTGAGTGCTACCTCACCTTCCCCACCGGCCTCTTGGTGGGCCTCCACCTTCCATTCAACCAAGCATAGACAGCCAAAGGAAGGCATTTGCTAAGCTGTGTGTTGCAAACACCTGGTGCAGAACTGCTACTTTTTCAGAAGACTTGAGAAGATGTATGTATACAACTGTTTGGGGAAAATGTTACGAAGCATTCACTTGAAATGTTTCTCCAAATAAGCAATGTTAGTCATGGCCCATGAAGACATCGTGTTCCCGGCATATGGTGCACTTGTGTGTGGAACTGTCAGTACCAAGCCAATGCCAGGCTCTGGACTGCTGCTTTCCAGATGCAGCACCCAGTGAAGTAAAAACCAGGGCCAGCCCTGAGTTTACATGGGAGCAACAAATCCTACACGCATTCTGGGAGATGAGCTGTGCTAGAAGGGCAAGAGGAGGTACTTTCTGATATCTTAGGAGGATCCAAAACCAAATGGGTCAAACAGTGTAGTCAGAAGTGGGTGTCAGAGCCACCTCGAGAACCACCTTAGTAGCACGTCCATAGAGAACGGGAACATGGGAAGGAAACACAAAGTGCGAGAAACTCCCAGCTGGCAGAGACTTAGTGGGTGGAGCTCCTCTCAAAGGCTGCAGGCCGTCCTCTTGTGATGAAGTGGCATCCTCTCCTTCTGACGTGCAAGCTGGAAGAACTCGGCACTTGATGCCAATGGCTGATATTCACTGGGCAGTACAGTGGGAGGCTCTAAATCCTGGCTTGGCAGGTTGTCAGCCATGTGGCTGTGGGCAGCCGCCTGACTTCCCTGCACCGCTCTCTGCTGAGCTGTGTAAATGGGAGCAGCGGTGAGGCCTATGCTGTGGAGCTGTCACGAGGATTAAGCGAGTCTTCTCCAACAGCATAGAATGCTGGTTTTATGAGGAGTAGGTACTCAGCGTTGATTATCTTGGTTTTAGTAGCATTGAAAATCTGTGAGTTATACAATATTCAGTGTATGGTAGACTGTTAAAAAAATCAGTACTGATGTAGGAAGTCTGAAAGACGGTATTGGAGGCAGGTGCACTGGGCCCCTGCTTGTGTCCGCTGCCTTTGCTCCAATTGCTTTGACATTCATTGATGTATTTTTTACTCTAAAAATTAGGTCAGATACGCACACAAGCAAGCTATATTCAGGCCTCTCCTACGTGGTCTTGGAGGACTAGACCAGCTGTGTTGGATTATTTCAGACTCTCTGCTCTCGTAGGTTCGTAGTTAGCGCTTACACTCCATGCACACGAGAGGGTCTGGGACAGCTCAGTCCTCTCTGGAATTTCACATCTTTCTCCGTCTTCAGTGTGAGCTCTGTTGACAAAGAATGCCATTTATTGGGGAGTTTGTGTTGTTTTTACGGTAGTTTTCAGATTTTGCCTTATTTCCTCTTTTTCTTTCCCCAGCTTCTTAAGGTTGAACCAGTTAATGGGCTCGGGAGCAGGCATGGCCTGTCCCAGTTGTGGAGCCAAATCTGGCTGTGGCAGGAAGTGAAGTTAGCCAAGTCTGCAGAGGGGGCCCCCGATTGCGTTGTGCTGGCAGCCCCAGCCAGCATCTGGGCCAGAGCAGAGGCCTATCACCTCGGGCCTCCCTCTCCCTCCCACGCCCTGCTGCCTCTTACTCCTCTGTGTAGAACACTTCCGTGAGAGTGACAGAGCCTGGGGCGTCGTCTCCCTCTGGCCTGTGTGTTCACAGAATGAATATACTGCTATAATACGCTGTACTCGATGATGAGCTATGCAGTGCTGTGTGCACGTGTGTGTTGGGGCAAGGATGTTGGAGGAAAATGAAGGCACGAATAGCTGAACAAAGTGTGAGGATTTGGTTTGAATGAGAATGGGCATGATCATCTGGGTACATACTTAACTTTTCACGTGTGGGGTGATAGAGAAGCCGAAAATTGATATGACAGAGTCATGTGACGGGAGTGAAAGATGTTGCTTGAACTGCCAGCGTCTTGTATTGGAACACCTGAGTTTGAGTCCTGACTCCGCTTCCAACTCCAGGTTCCTGTTCATGTGCACCTTGGGAGGTAGCAGATGATGGCTCAAGTACTTGAGTCTCTGCTACCCAAATGGGAGACCCAGATTGGATTCTGGGTTCCTGGATTCAGCCTGCCCTGTTATTCCCTCACCCCCTTAGCTATTGTGAGCACTTGAGGGAGTGCAAGATCTCTGTCTCTCTCTGATTCTCTGTCTCTCTGCCTTTCCAATAAATTAAAAAAGGAGAGAGAGAGAAAGACCAAAATTTGATTTTATGTGAACCTATTTTTCTCTCTAGAATAACTGACAAATTGATATGATGGAGATTTACTGAAATCTGTGTGTTTACTCTTGATGACACATTCAAGACATTCATTATCCACTCAGCTACATCTAGAAGCCTCCTGTGTACATGCACCACACAGCTGAGCCTGAGCAAGGGTAGCAGCACCTATGTTAGGGAGCCTGGAGCGATGGAGGAAAAGCTCCTGAGCACAGAATAGGAGCACCCAGGCTTTCCTGGGACATGGAGCACCGGGGAGGATTTCCCAGACTGAGGCCTGCAAGAGTAAGAGAAGTGGGACCATGTGGTGCGGCAGAAATCAAGGAAAAGAGGTTGGAGGAGATGAGGACAGAGAGACCACGGGAAGGAGTCCTGAAGGTTCCTGCTGCGTGTGAACTGGGAAGGCACCAGGGTTGATGTGGTCTGACTCAAACCCTTACAGGTTCACCTTGCTGGCCGTGTTGAGGAGACACTGCAGGCAGCAGAGGGTGCGAGCACACACTTGTGTGTCCACTGCATGTCAGGGTGGAGAGGGAAAGCCTGCCCTCTGGGAACACGGGACCCAGGAACTGCTTTAGTGGGACAGCATGAGGGATCATGGCAGACATTGGCTGTCCCCCACCCTGAGGTCCTTGCTTCTGCTCTGACATCCACGCCTAGTTTGGGTTTGGGATCCAGTTCTTTCATACACTCTGACCAGATGGCGTGATGGTCCCCTTATCTAGTTAGGGAGTTATTGATGGCAGTTACAACCTAGGTCCACACTGAGGAGCAGAGTCCATCTCTCAAGCACAGGTTTAAGGAGGAGCACGCGATTCACACCAATCCACAAAGCCCCACCATGAGCTTCTGGGAACTTTTATAGTGGGAACACTCTTGTGGGCGAATGGAGTGGGGCTGGAGCTGCTGTGACTGTTGTGGGAGTGAAGGTGAAACCACATCAGTGTGCCACTGGTGTATGTTTTTGTTTGCTTAACTTTTGGGTGAAGACACTAAGAGTTTTATTAGTCAATTCTCAAATGTTTTCCCTATAATCTTCAATAGAACAGGAAGTTTAAAAAGATGTTTCCTCGCGCTCAGATGACACTCATTGCTAATTGGTACTGTGTTGAGTGAAAGTAAAACCAACAGAAGACAAGAAATACTTGAAGGACCTCTCCCTTGCAGGACAGAAAGGTGAGACTTTGTAATAGTGACCAAAGCTCAAAGGGACAAGCAAGAAAAGGAATTTACAGGATCCAAGGAACATCAGGGAACACGAAAGAGGGACATTGCCTTTCAGATCAGAATGCAGGCTTCCTGCCCTGCTCAGAGCCCGAGGAGAGGAGTTTGTGCCTCTCTGAACACATGGAGCTTCCAGAAGTACCTCCAAAGAAACCATCTGGGGCAGACTCAGTGGGAGAAGCCACCATTCGGGACTCTCACATCCCTCATCAGAGGACCACCTCTACTGCCGATGGAGCTTCCTGGGAATGTCCCTGGGAGACAGTGACAGCCCAAGTACTTGGGCCCCTGGCCCATGTGGGAGACCCAGATGGAGTTCCTGGTTCCTGGCTTTGACCTGGCCTAGCCCTGGCTGTTGTAGCCATTTGGGGAGTGAACCAGCAGATGGAAGATCTTTATCTCTCCCACTCTGTCTGGTATTCTGCCTTTCAAATAAATAAATTTTTTTTAAAAAAGGGAGGGGACCATTTGGATGACAGACCTGGACAAACAGCTGCTATTCTGGGACTCTGATTTGATTCCATCTATATGAGTTTGAGTTAAAACCATGATTTATTTTACAATTCTCCTGATTTAAATATGTAACAACATCCTAGAGGTACAAATTGATTTATACTTGTATGCTGACACTGTCTTAAAATTGTGGACTAAAAGGTAAGTTTAACACACTACATCCCTATAGATTATTAAAAGAGAAACTCCTCACAAAACAACTTAAAAGAGTTGATTTGGGCAAAGAGAAATTTTCGGACCCAGCTGCTCTCAGAGGAAGTTCAGAGAGCCTGGCTGGACAGCATGGGCAGTGTTTTACTAGAAGTAGCACAGAAATGGGTTGCTTGGTCCCAGATCCCCTTTTGCTTGTGTGGGTGTGGTCTGATCAGCTGGCAGCTTGTGATGACTTGAGCTCAGCTGCTGGCATTGTCTGAGCCTCAGCCATGTGTTGAAAAGTGTGCTCATAGATTAGGCTGTAGTTTGTGTACACGGTAGGTTAGATGCGGTGCATTCTGCAGAGACTCAAAGTAGAGAGACAACCTCAAGCCAAATTCAGCTACAGTTAATAATGAGTTGCAGAGTTGAAACTTACTTAATATTAACCACAATTTCCATTTATTAAATACTGTCTAAATGTCAGATTTCACATGGGTTTGCTAATGCTCATAGCAACCCTTCAACAATTCCTGTTTTATATTTCCTGTTTTTCCATAAGAATTTGAGTACCAGAGAAGTGACTAGCCCAGTGACTAAGAGCTGGAAACTGGGAGACGTGGGGGAAAGATTTCTGGGGGGTGGGCAGTGACCAGGCACTGGACTGAGCCCTCTACATGTGCTGCTTCCTGCACTCTTCAGCTGCTCTCTGGTGATCAGGAGTTCATTGAAGACAGACGCAAAAATCATCCCCGTCTGTCTGACTCAAGCCCACCACGTTCCCTGGACGTCATCTGTAGTTTTGCTAACTGACTCGAAGTTTCCACTTGAGAGAAGTGGCATCCTGGTTTCCCTCTTGCTAACTCTCCAGTGAGTAGAGAGAGCTCGCCCTTCACCAAGACTCGCAGGCCAGTTTTAAGTGTGGTGCCTCTGGCATCTTCCCTGGAGAACTCCTCCTTCTGTTCTGATGAGGGCTGACTGCCCAGTTATTAGCATGTCAGGGCTCGGCTGTCCAGATCCTTCTCTTACCCATACACACCTTTTTTTTTTATTTTCATCTTTTATTTAGTGAAAAATTTCCAAAGTACAACTTTTGAATTATAGGAGCTTTTCCCCACATAACCTCCCTCCCACTCACAACCATCCCATCTCCCACTCCCTCTTCCATCCCATTCTTCATCATTATTCATTTTCAATTTTCTTTATATACAGAAGATCAACTTAGTATATAGTAAGTAAAGATTTTAACAGACTGCACCCACAAAGACACACAAAGTATAGAGTACTGTTTGAGCAGTGGTTTTACCATTAATTCTCATAGTACAACACATTAAGGACAGAGATCCTACATGGGGGGCAGGTGCACAGTGACTCCCATTGTTGATTTAACAACTGACACTCTTATTTATGGCGTCAGTAATCACCCAAAGCTCTTGTCATGAGCTGCCAAGGCTATGGAAGCTTCTTGAGTTCACCAACTCTGAATTATTTAGACAAGGCCAATTCAAAGTGGAAGTTCTCTCCTCCCTTCAGAGAAAGGTACCTCCTTCCTTGATGGCCCGTTCTTTCTGCTGGGATCTCACTCTCAGAGATCTTTCATTTAGGTCTTTTTTTTTTTTTTTGCCACAATGTCTTTGCTTTCCACACCTGAGAAACTCTCATGGGCTTTTTAGCCAGATCCGAATGCCTGAAGGGCTGATTCTGAGGCCAGAGCGCTGTCTAGGATCTGCCATTCTATGAGTTTGCTGCGTATCCTGCTTCCCATGTAGGATCATTCTCTCCTTTTTAATTCTATCAATTATTATTAGCAGACACTAGTCTTATTTATGTAATCCCTGTGACACTTAATCCTATCTTTTTGATCAATTATGAACTAAAACTGATTACTTTAACAAGTAAGATGGCATTGGTACATGCCACCTTGATGAGATTGATTTGGAACCCCCTGGCATGTTTCTAACTCTACCATTAGGGGTAAGTCTGAGTGAACATGTGCCGAACTGTACATCTCCTCCCTCTCTTATTCCCACTCTTACATTTAACAGGGATCACTTTTCAGTTAAATTTAAATGACTAAGAATAATTGTGTGTTAATTACAGAGTTCAACCAATAGTATTAAGTAGAACAAAAAAACACTAAAAGGAATAAAATAGTAAGCTGTTCCTCGACAGTCAGGACAAGGGCTGATCAAGTCATTGTTTTTCATAGTGTCCATTTCACTTTTTTCACAGGTTTCCTTTTAAGTGCTCTGTTAGTTTTCACCAATCAGGGAGAACATACGATATTTGTCCCTTTGGGACTGGCTTATTTCACTCAGCATGATGTTTTCCAGGTTCCTCCATTTTGTTACAAATGACCGGATTTCATTTTTGTTTACTGCTGTTTAGTATTTTATAGAGTACATGTCCCATAATTTCTTTATCCAGTCTTCTGTTGATGAGCATTTAGGTTGATTTCATGTCTTAGCTATTGTGAATTGAGCTGCAATAAACATGGAGGTGCAGATAGCTCTTTTATTTGCCAATTTAATTTCCTTTGGGTAAATTCTAAGGAGTGGGATGGCAGGGTCATGTTGTAGGGCTAATTTCAGGTTTCTGAGCAATTTCCAAACTGACTTCCATAGTGGCTTTACCAGTTTGCATTCCTACCAACAGTGGAATAGTGTCCTTTTTTGCCCACATCCTCGCCAGCATCTGTTGTTAGTTGACTTCTGTATGTGAGCCATTCTAACAGGAGTGAGGTGAAACCTCATTGTGGTTTTGATTTGCCTTTCCCTGATGGGTAGTGATCTGAACATTTTTTCATGTGTCTGTTGGCCATTTGGATTTCCTCTTTTGAAAAATGTCTATTTAGGCCCTTGGCCCTTCTCTTAAGTGGGTTGTTTTGTTGTTGTGGGGTTTCTTGATCTCTTTGTAGATTCTGGTTATTAATCCTTTATCAGTTGCTTAGTTTGCAAATATTTTTTCCCACTCTGTCAGTTGGCTCTTCAATTTCCCATTTCTTTTGCAGTACAGAAACTTCTCAATTTGATGTAATCCCAATTGTTCATTTTGGCTTTGACTGCCTGTGCCTCTGGGGTCTTTTCCAAGAAGTCTTTGCCTGTGTCTGTATCTTGCAGGGTTTCTCCGATGTTCTCTAATAATTTGATGGTGTCAGGTCATAGATTTAGATTTTTAATGTATGTTGAGTGTATTTTTGTGTAAGGTGAAAGGTAGGGGTCTTGCTTCAGGCTTTTGCATGTGGAGATTCAGTTTTCCCAGCACCATTTATTGAATAGACTGTCTTCGCTCCAGGAATTGGTTTTAGATCCTTGATCAAATATAAGTTGGCTGTAGATGTTTGGCTTGATTTCTTGTGTTTCTATTCTATTCCTTTGGTCTATCCATCTGTTTCTGTACCAGTACCATGCTGTTTTGATTACAACTGCCCTGTAGTATGTCCTGAAATCTGGTATTGTGATGCCTCTGACTTTTTTTTTTTTTTTTTTTTTTTGTACAAGATTGCTTTAGCTATTCGAGGTCTCCTGTGTCTCCATATGAATTTCAGCATCATTTTTTTCCAGATCTGAGAAGAATGTCTTTGGTATTTTGATTGGTATCACATTGAATCTATAAATTGCTTTTGGTAGAATGAAGATTTTGATCATATTGATTCTTCCAGTCCATGAGCATGGAAGATTTCTCTCTTTTTTTGTATTCTTCTATATCTTTCTTTAAGATTTTGTAATTCACATAGTAGAGATCTTTGACATCTTTGGTTAAGTTTATTCCAAGGTATTTGATTGTTTTTGTAGCTATTGTGAATGGGATTTACCTTAGCAGTTCTTTCGCAGCTGAATAATTGCTTGTGTATGCAAAGGCTGTTGATTTTTGTGCATTGATTTTATATCCTGCTACTTTGCCAAACTCTTCTATGAGTTCCAATAGTCTCTTCGTAGAGTTCTTTGGGTCCCCTAAGTAAAGAATCATATCATCTGCAAAGAGGGATAGTTTGACTTCTTCCCTTCCAATTTGTATCCCTTTAATTTCTTTTTCTTGCCTAATGGCTCTGTCTAAAACTTCCAGAACTATATTGAATAGCAGTGGTTTGAGTGGGCATCCCTGTCTGGTACCAGAAATCAGTGGAAATGCTTCCAACTTTTCCCCATTCAATAGGATGCTGGCCTTGGTTTTTTCATAAATTGCTTTGATTGTATTGAAGAATGTTCCTTCTATACCCAATTTGCTTAGAGTTTTCATCATGAAAGGGTGTTGTATTTTATCAAATGCTTTCTCTGCATCTATTGAGATAATCATATGGTTTTTCTTCTGCAGTTTGTTAATGTGGTGTATCACACTGAATGATTTGTGAACATTGAAACATCCCTGCATACCAGGGATAAATCCCACTTGGTCTGGGTGGATGATCTTTCTGATGTGTTGTTGCAGTCTATTGGCCAGAATTTTATTGAGGATTTTTGCATCTTTGTTCATCAGGGAAAGTGGTCTGTAATTTTCTTTCTCTGCTGCATCTTTTTCAGGTTTAAGATTTAAGGTGATGCTGGCTTCATAGAAAGAATTTGGGAGGATTCCCTGTTTTTTGATTGTTCTGAATAGTTTGAGAAGAATTGGAGTTAGTTTTTTTTAAATGTTGATAGAATTCAGCAGTGAATCCATCTGGTCCTGGGCTTTTCTTTGTTGGGAGGGCTTTTATTACTGTTTCAATTTCTGTCTCAGTTATAGGTCTGTTTAGGTTTTCTATGTCTTCCTGGTTCAATTTAGGTAGGTTGCCTGTGTCTAGGAATCTATCCATTTCTGATAGATTTCCCTGTTTGCTGGTATACAACTCTTTGTAGTAATTCCTGATGACTCTTTTTATTTCTGTGGTGTCTGTTGTTACATTTCCTTTTTCATCTCTGATTTTATTGATTTGGGTCTTTTCTCTTCTTTTTTTAGTTAGTTGGGCCGATAGGGTGTCAATTTTGTTTATTTTTTCAAAAAACCAGCTCCTCGTTTGACTGATCTTTTGTAATGTGTTTTTTTTTTTTTTCGATTCAATCCTGTTGACTTCTTCTCTAATTTTAATTATTTCTCTTCTCCTACTAGTTTTGGGTCCGGTTTGCTGCAGTTTTTCTAGATCCTTGAGATGCACTGATAGCTCATCTATTTGGTGCCTTTCCAATTTCTTGATGTCACATATTGCTATAAACTTTCCCCTTAACACTGCTTTTGCTGTATTCCATAAGTTTTGATATGTTGTGCTGTCACCCTCATTTACTTCCAGAAAGTTTTTGATTTCTATTTTGATTTCTTCTATGACCCAGTGTTCATTCAGGAGCATGTTGTTCAATCTCCATGTGTTTGCATATGCTCTAGGGATTCCTGAGTTGCTAATTTCCAGCTTCATTCCACGGTGGTCTGAGAAGCTGCATGGTATGATTTAAATTCGACTTGTTTTATGGCCTAGTATGTGATCAATTCTAAAGAAAGTTCCATGCACTGCTGAGAAGAATGTGTATTCTTTAAGTGTAGGATGAAAAGTTTTGTAGATATATGTTAGATCCATTTGGGCTATAGTGACGGTTAAATCTGCTGTTTCCTTGTTGATATTATGTCAGGTTGATCTGTCTATTGCTGAAAGTGGAGTATTGAAGTCCCTTAGTACTATTGTATTGGAGTCTAAGCCTCCTTTTAAGTTCCTTAACATATCTTTTAAACAAACCGGGGCCCTGTAATTAGGTGCATATATGTTTATAATAGTTATATCTTCCTGTTGAATTGATCTCTTAATCATTATATAGTGCCCCTCTTTGTCTCTCTCAACAGTTTTTGTGTTAAAGTTTATGTTGTCTGATATTAAGATGGCTATGCCAGCTCTTTTTTGGTTTCTGTTGGCATGGAATATCTTTTTCCAACCTTTTACTTTCAGTCTGCATGCATCTTTGTTGGAAAGGTGTTTCTTGTAGGCAGCAAATAGATGGGTTTTGTTTTTTAATCCATTCAGCCAGTCTGTGTCTTTTAACTGAAGAGTTGAGGCCATTTGCATTCAATGTGACTATTAATACGTAATGACTTTGCCCTGGCTTTTTTCCAAAGATATTTCTTCCTGTGATCTTTTACTGAGAGATTTTCTTCCTTTACCTTCTTTGATATTGATGGCCGTGTTTCTGTGTTTCTGTGGCATGCACACCTTGTAAGACAACAGGATACTTGACTTTATATCGTCAAAGCTGTTACACTGACATGGTCCTGGGTGGGACTTCATAGCTTTAGAAATTACTGCATATGTGATGGTGGCCACCTTTGGCATGCAAAAAAAAAAAAAAAATTCTTACCCCCATGAAAAATAGTGTGGGTTAATCTGTTTCCTGTCTCATAGTGTCACAGTATCCCAGCACAGCAAAGATAAAAACACATAGTCTGGTTCATTACATGGAGTCAGCTAACAGGTTGTAGCAGTAAAGTGAGAAAATCTAATTAGTGTAGTTTTGCCCCTTTAAAATCATTGATGAAAAAATAAGTTTGTTTTGGGCTTACATTTATCTTACAGTATAAACCCTTATAAGCAACAGTAGAAATTAGAAAATAGTGTTAAGTGCTGCACTTTTAGTATTAAAAAATATTCATTTGTATGAATTTATACAATGGTATATTAACAAATTCTAAACTCAGAGTAGATTAAAACAACTTAAATGAACTATTTAAAATTTTTCTTATCAAGGAAAGCTTTCCTATTTTCTAAGATGCATGGAAGATTTTATAAATTATTGATTTTTATTTTATGTTTTTTTTGACAGGCAGAGTGGACAGTGAGAGAGAGAGAGAGACAGAGAGAAAGGTCTTCCTTTGCCGTTGCTTCACCCTCCAATGGCCGCCGCGGCTGGCATGCTGTGGCCAGCGCACTGCACTGATCTGATGGCAGGAGCCAGGTGCTTCTCCTGGTCTCCCATGGGGTGCAGGCCCAAGCACTTGGGCCATCCTCCACTGCACTCCCTGGCCACAGCAGAGAGCTGGCCTGGAAAAGGGGCAACCGGGACAGAATCCGGCGCCTCGACCGGGACTAGAACCCGGTGTGCCAACGCCACTAGGCGGAGGATTAGCCTAGTGAGCTGTGGCGCCGGCCATTTTATGCATTCTTGAGATGATCTAGACCAGCAGATTAATGGCCAACTGAATTACTTTCTGCTTTGTATTCTATGTTATCCAGTTGCTGGAAACTTCTATTAGTAGTCTAGAGGAAAATCATATTGTGGCCCTTTCTTGCAATCCTAGAGAAATGTGGAGTTTTTTTTTTTTTTTTTGAATCGAAGAGATTATATTTGAGGCTTAATATGTGATCAGTGTTGGATTCTAGGGAGCATTATAGAATTAGAAACCCAACTTCAAGTCCTGTGTTTAGTGTAGATTTGTTTTTTGGAAGAGAGTGAGAGAGAGAAAGAGATAGAGTCTATCCTGTGTTTTACTTCCAATATACCTGTGGTGGACTGCCAGGGGCTGAAACTGGGAGCTGAGAACTCAGTCCAAGTCCTCCAGGTGCGTGACAAGGATGCAGTTCCCTGAGCCATCACTGCAGCCTCCCAGGATCTGCATTAGCAGGAAGCTGGAGTCAGGAATCAGGGCCAGGACTGAGCCCAGGACATAGATGTTAGAACTGGTGTGTTACGTGCTAGGCTAAATGTCTGCTCTTAGAATAGATTCTCAAGTGGACCAGATCCCTAAGTCATTTTGTTGTGGTGGTGGTTGTTTATAAATTTCTGTCTCCTTTTAAAATCTGTTGTCCTCATAGGACCAGTAGAAAAGTTCTTGAGTGTTCAAGTGAAAGACTATCAGAGTCTTTCATTAGGATTCACATTTCGTAGGGATCAGAAAACTCAAATCTAGTGAAAGAAACAGAAATTGTCAGCAGTTATGTGTTCCTTCTCCAGATAGATATCTGTGGAGACCCTGGTAGATGGAAAGTGTAAGAGCACAAACCCTGCAGAGCCAGGCCACCTGGGTCAAAGTCCAGGCTCTGCCATCTGCCGTCCACTCCAGACTTCTCAACCCTCCCCCCTCATGAGCTGTGAAGCAGGACTGGGAACAGCAACATTAATGTCATTAATGTATGGGGAAGGTAGCTGAGGGGACTGCATGAATGGATGAATAGGAAATGACCCCCTAAAATATATAAAAAATGTGGCCCCTTAAAATTCCCCAGAAGCGCCATCTGGGGTATGACATATGTTACCAGAATTTGGGGTGCCATACGATTTCACCATATGCTTATTAATAAATCCCCAATATTAATAAGCCTGAGAGGGTTCTTGCCTAATATTTAGAAGAATTCTAAATATTGGCATATATAAACGAAGTAGCATGGTACATTTTAGGCTTTTATTTAGTGAGAAAGATGCATAGAAGAATGAGAGCTTTATCTAAGAGAGAGAGGTAAGTCTGGGTTCATACTGAGCCCAGGAACCAGACATGTGGAAGAACATCGAGGCCAAGAAACCTAGGGCAGGTGGCCCGAAGGCCACACGCCTTCGAGGTGCAGGGCTACAGCCAGCCCCCTCCTGGCAAGAAGCCAGGGAAAATAAGAGGAGAGCGCAGACACACTAGGTCCCAGGCTTTTAACCCACTTCCAAAGGGGAGTGGTTAATTAACTAGATTGGCCAGTGGGCACTCAGGTGTGGCCAGGTAGGGGCATGAGGTCACACAGGGTTGTGGCGAAGGTATCAGGTAGGGCATGAGGTCACACAGGGGCGTGGTGAAGGCGTGGTCTTACAGCTCACAAACCTAATCGATTTTAACCTGTATGCCTGCCTACTTCAGTTGTAAGTAACAGGTTTAGAACAGTGCCTTACCCAAGATGAGGGCCACCTATGCGGCAGTCAGCTAATTCAACCATTGCTCTAATTAGACGACAAGGCTGATATGATCCCTGCCCTCACAGTGCATTGAGAAGCGCCTTGCAGCTCCCAACTGTGATCCATCCAGGGATTATTATGTTCCACGTATAATAGGGACTGTTTTATATTTATTATATAATTTCATTCGCATAATAACTAGGTCAGGAAAGGTGAGAAAATTGAAGCTCATAGTAACAGAATAATTTTGGCAAAGATTTGATTAGAAGTAATGAAAGCAGAGTTCAAGCCCAGTTTTACTCATTTCACTACCCCAGGCTGGTGTTTTACATCAGCCATTGTCTGAACAGGGAGACGGCAGAGCACCATGGCTAGCAGCCCCCGTTCTGAGGATTTGTGTTCTGTCTCTTCCAGATCAGCTACTGGCCGTTGGGCAATTTCATTAACTTCTCTGCTGTTCTGTTTCCCACAAATAAAGTAATAGAAATACCCGCAAACCGTTGGCTGGAAGGCCGGAAGGAAGCAACATGCACCCAGGGCTCACTTCCTTTTGGCTTATTAAAACAGGGCAGTGTTTCTCCTAC
The DNA here is from genome assembly GCF_964237555.1 of Oryctolagus cuniculus. Lineage (NCBI taxonomy): Eukaryota > Metazoa > Chordata > Mammalia > Lagomorpha > Leporidae > Oryctolagus > Oryctolagus cuniculus. The sequence goes on along the minus strand of NC_091440.1, from coordinate 134,498,805 downwards.
TTCCTGTGCACAAGGATCAAAGCCAAGTTTCTAGAAATTAACAGAGGCTCTAGATGATGACTTGGCTAACCAAGGAAAATGAGAGTCACACCATTCAGTTTTCTGTAGCAGCCAGAACAATGCTGACTTCTTGGCAAGGGCTGTGTGTGCAGTACACAGGCAGGCTAGCTGTTCACATGACCAGGGCTGTGTGCACTCCTTGTGAGGGCTCTGTGCAGCCCAAGGAGCTCCCTGGCCACTAGTGCACTACCATTTGTTATTTATTTTACCATTTGTTATTTCCCACATTAGTCTCTTGTTGGGTAGTATTATCCCCTCCTTTCCCATTTCACTCTCCTTAGTTACCCACTTCCACTTTCTCTTCTGAAGAACCTGTCCAGTTCTGAATTGGTTCAACCCTCTGCTCGGGTTCAGCTAGCTTGTCCTCACTCACAAGACGTCACAGGATGAAACCACAGAAATGTGCTGCTGGGGAAAGATCTGGTCCGATCCTTCCATGATTGGGCCAGATTTCTGAGCCTGGATCCAGACAGGGGAGCAGACCTGGTGTCCCCTGCCTCCTGCTGGGTCTCGGTCATTCTAGCGTTCAGGCTGTCACACACAAGAGAACCTAACAATAGCCCAAAGTGGAGCTGATCAGATTCTTGGGCCAGGAAGCATTTCCTCAGCAGGCAAGAGCTAGGGCTCTGGAAGAGCACTCCGGGCTGGCACAGGCACCAAACCCTGAGGTTGAGAGTACAGCTTGCCCTGAGCAGACCTGCACACTCTGCACACCAGCGCCTCAAAGGACGCTCTGGGAAGCCCTGGAGCTAGCTGATCCTTGTGGGGTTCTCGTGGGGTTCTTGTGAGGGCACGTTACTCTCCCACTGCACAGTGGCATGGGCCACCCTGTGTTTTGCTGCAAGCTGAGCACAGTAGGCCCTCTGTCCCTTGCTCCTTTTGTGGGACCAACCCTGCTGAAGGTATCTTGGGTTAGATCCTGGTTGTTTTTTTTTTTTTTTTTCCAGAAGCTCCCTCTGGAAATTAGCTTTGGACTGAGTCCCAGTGATCACAGGCAGGAGATGAAAGGAGCCACGTGCTCCTTAAAGGCCTCTTAAAGATGGGTCTTCATTTCCTCCCCCAGTGGGGGGCTCTGGGCCCCTGTGGAGTAGGAGGTAACCACAACACAATGGTATCTCCCTGTGTGGGTTTTAAAAATAAACTGCAGTGATTTGTATGTGCAAATGGTATTTTAGAAAAAAGGAGAATAGGAAAACCAAGCTAGAAAAGAAAACAAACAACACTCAATCTTTCCCTCTTTTGTTCTCTAACATTTTCCTTCTTGGAATCTGTGTCTGAAAAACCCATCTGTGTGGGTTTCACTCTCAGGTTTTGCTTTGGGATTCTAGTGGTGTTGTGGGAGCACAGGCGTGAGAGAGAGAGAATGTAGCAGGGCTGCAGTCCAGGCCCTGGCAAGGCTCACAGAAGGCTTTGTGAAGCTAGCTGCAGAGGTTATGCCTTCGCTCATCGAGTCAGGGATTCTTGGAGGCTGGAGAAGTGAGGTGGGCCCCGCTAGTCTGCATTGCTAGAGGGTCGTCAGCTGATTAATGCGGTAAAAGCTTGCATGCCCCACTTAGTGTTCCATTTGCATGGTTTGCCTGTGGGAGACTTCTCTGGTAATCTGCATATGCCACTGCTTTCACAATTAGGGTAACAAATGGAGAGAGGTCAGCAAACCATAAACAATAGCTACCACCTAAATTAGTAGAGAATGGAAATTAGAATTTATCTAGAGCTGCATTATTAACAAATATCATGATGATTAACAAGCCTGCAGAAATTGACCAAGTTGTCACTTGTTGCACCTTGTAAGCTATTCAGATTTTACAATCATCTTTAAAGGGAAAACAGTATTCCTAAAACTTATGGAGGGCTGCTAAGCCTCCGCCTGCAGCGCCTGCATCCCATATGGGTGCCTGTTTGTGTCCCTGCTCCTCCTATTCCGATCCAGCTCTCTGCTATGGCCTGGGAAAGCAGTAAAAGATGCCTCAAGGCCTTGGGCCTCTGCACCCACTTGGAAGACCTGCAAGGAGCTCCAGGCTCCTGGCTGTAGCTTCAGCCCTTACAGCCATTTGGGGAGTGTACCAGCGGGTGCAAGACCTTTCTGTCTGTCTGTCTGTCTCTCTCTATAACTCTACCTCTCAAGTAAATACATAAAATCTTAAAAAAAATGTACTTACGGAGAATACATCATTAGTCAAGGAATTAGTTGAGATACAGTTTTATTCAAATTGAATTTATATCATAGTGTGCTTTTTCTTAGAAGAATCTCCAAGAACATGAACAGTTAAAGTGACAAGGCATTGATGTTAACATATTTATAGGCAATAGTGCAACAAATAATAAAACAGCTAACAAAGGAATGACGGCCTCAGCCAGTTGCCCAGTTCCTCTGTCTATGCAACTATTAGAGCTCTGATAAACAAACAAACATCTCTCCAAATGTGGAGATAATTTATGATTTTCAAAGAATTTATTTGGAATAGTTTTAAGATAATGCATACTGATGTTGGAAGTCAGAATTTGCAGTTCTGCCACCACATCTCATGTTCTGAGGGTCCTGAGATGGGACAGTAAAGGCAGCTCAGAAACATTGCAGGGCCTCAGAGGGACCACAGAGACCCCTAGGCTCTCCAAGGAAACATTTTTCCTCTGAATGGACACGCACCTGGGAACTGTGCAACTTTCCACCCAGGAGGCAGATCCTGCTGTCAGAGAGGTTAATGCACTTGTGCCTGTGTTGGTCCAGAATGTCCTCCCCCCGATCCTAACACTTGCCAGCCAGGAAGCTTACCGTTTTCCAAGTCTAGGCTAATATATTTAATTCTCTTCCCCACAAGGCACTGAGAATTGCCCTTTTCGCCACTTTTGTGGCAGTCACTGCATTGTAAGATTGCCTGGGTTCTTCGGTTTGTATAGGATACAGGTCCCAAGTGATGCAGACGGTTAGAAGGGTGGAAGCTTAATCCGGCTGCTGTGTTCAGGAAGCAGCTGTCGTGGGAGATCCCAGGTCACTGGTGGTGTGCCCTCAGAAGACAGCTCTCACAGGAAGCCACGTGAGCCGACTCTTGTTTCGTGGCTCGCCAGGTGATCTTTCCCCATATGCGCTCTGCCGTGGCCATCCTAGGGCCTCACCAGACGGCTTGCTGATCTTGGCCTGGGAACTTCTGAAACTAGGAACCCAAAGAAACCTCCTTCCCTCTTGTCTTAGGGATTTCACTGCAGTCAGGGAAGCGGACCAAAACGTGATTGTTTCCTCCAGAATTAACTTCATAAAATCACAGATAGGACAGATTTTAATACTTCATAATCTTCTTGAAATGCAAGGGACATGGGAACATTAAAGGAATGAGAATCTTCTTTAAACTTGTATGTACCTGTTTGAGTAGCTTCAACAGAAACTTGAATTTTGACTGTGTATAACACTTGTTTAAAAAGTATGTTCTGCAATACAGTATAGCAGTTAAAAACACTCTAGGGAGTCTGGAAAATGAAAAATGAGATTTTTCTATTTTTGAAAATTAGATTGGTAAAATAGAACTAATTTAAAAAAATTAGAAACATTCTTGTATTTTTTGAGTCAAGATGAAAATATCTGATGGGTTCACTCATTATGTAATGTATTTAAGTAAAATGCCCAGTATTTAGACACTGCATTTTCATGTACCTCGCAGAAATGAGCATTATGGAAATACTTTTTAGAAGTTAAATGGCATGTTGAGTCCCACCCCTCCCTCCAGCCCACCAGTCTCTGTCCTCCTCAGCGTCCTCCAGTCTTGGTACCCGGCTGATATCCTAACCCGGTTGCCAAAACCAGGCTCTCGGAGGCACCTTTGCGTAGCACCTTTCCATCCAGAGACGGTGTTCTCCTTACAGGGCCTCATGGGTCTTGTTGACATCCAGCTGTTGCTAACAGCCGTGTCCCCATGGAGCGCTTCCTGACCACCCATCTGTGTTAGTGCTCCCGCCCCTCCACAGTGGGTCACCCCCCTGGGCCCTGCTTCCCTCATCTGCCTCTCACGACCTGGGAGTCTTTTGTTCACGCAGGGCTCACTTCTTTCCGTCTTCCCCACCTGAACTGCAGTGTCCCAGTGCTGGGTACGATGTTTGCACAGGATACTCACTCAAAGGAATACAGTTGTTCCTTAGTAGGTATGAAGTGGGGCAGCATTTGCACTTAGTCCACACTATCCCCCTGTGTGCGTCAGATCATCTCCAGATGACTGTAATGCCTAATGCAACGCAAATGCTGTTAACTGGGTGGGATTGCAACTGAGACTGGATGACATGGTGAATTGTGTAGGGAGTAATAACAAGGAAACCAAGTCTGCACATGTTCAGCTCAGAGACAGCTTTCCCCCACAGTTTCTGATTACATTTGATCAAACCCACGGACACAAAAATGTGGACACGGTTGTATTTTGACTATTTTGGCCACAGATTTTGTTTTTAACCTTTATTCGTTTATTTGTTTGAAAAGCAGAGAGATAGAGAAAGAGAGAAAGATTCTCATTCTACTGGGTGACTTTCCAAAGGCCTGCAAGAGCTGGAGTTGGACTGAGCCACTCCAGGGGCTGGGAACTCCTTCTCGGCCTCCCACAGGGTGGCAGGGCTGCAGGTATTTGAACCATCGCCTGATGCCTCTGAGGGGATACAGTAGTAGGAAGCTGGATCAGAAGCATAGCTAAGGCTCGGACCAAGCCCTCCAATATGAGAGGAAGCCATCCCGAGTGGTGTCTTTTTTTTTTTTTTTTTTTTGATAGGCAGAGTTAGACAGTGAGAGAGAGAGAGAGACAGAGGGAAAGGGCTTCTTTCCGTTGGTTCACCCCCCAAATGGCCGCTGCGGCCGGCGTGCTGCACCAATCTGAAGCCAAGAGCCAGGTCCTCCTTGTCTCCCATGAGGGTGCAGGGCCCAAGCACTTGGGCCATCCTCCACTGCCTTCCCAGGCCACAGCAGAGAGCTGGACTGAGTGGTGTCTTAACCACTGTATCAAGTACCCTAACCCCAGAACAGTTTCTTACACATTTAGTTTATTCATGCAGTACCTCATTTGTGCCTAGAATTGTGCTGTGCAAAGTTAAAGACTGAAAGACGTTTGATTAGTGAAGCTGGACAGCTTGGCATTCTCCTTTTCCCTTTTTCTTGTTCCTCCTTCACCCCAGGGGCCTTGAGCAAGTGAAGACGGCCAGCAAAATGCACATGGCAGCAGCTGTAGGAGCTGCATAGTAGGTGACTTCCAAGCTGTTTGACCTTAGAGAAGTTGTCCAAGCTCAAGGATACTGTGTTTCTTCTCCCGAAACACTGTCTGACTTTACCGGTTGTTGTGAAGAGTAAATACAGCAATGAATATGTGCAATAAATGTGCTTGGCTCCCAGTTGGCCTCCAGTAAATGGAAGCTTTTGTTATTACTATCCTCATGACATGCTCTGATATCATTCATGCCCTGAGCCAATTTTCTTTTGAATAGAGCTTGCATAAGACCAATTTTCAAGAGAGTAATTGGCAACTAGCAAGTATATTAAAATACAACATGTATCGTATTTTTAATGGTCTGATGCCTTTCCTTTCCTTAAGCATAAAGCCAGAGATAATTGTAACGAGGGTTCCTGTTGTTTCCGGCTGTCTGTCAGTGGTGGCTGATGGAGGAAGGAGCTGCGGTTATGTCAGAGGCTTTGGGCATCCTTTCCCAGTGAGGGGTGTGAGGCCAAGTTGCTGACCAAGGAGGTAGCAGCCAGGAGATCCAAAGTGGAGAGGAAGAAAAACGTCAGCTGGTAGTCACCCACAAGGGAATGTGAGGTCTAACTCACTGTGTGGTTCTGTCTAAGTGTCTGCAGCTTAAAAAAAAAAAAAGACCAAAAACGTCTGTCTCTGAGGCCAACAGACCCAGCAGGCATGGGGGCTTAATCAGCGGAAGAGCAGTCACTCTGTCTCTGAAGACATGAATACCTGACAGGAGCCCCTTATTTATTGCTTGAGAGGCCACATTTTCTCCCTTAAACAAGCTCGGATGACAAGTTTCGGGCTCTGCAAAGGGATCCAAAGCAATCTGCGTTTCATTTCTTCTCAGGTTTAAATCGTGACTTTCACTTCCTGCCCTGATTAGGATTCCTGAGATGATGAGTGTGTCAAGCACATGTGGTCACCACACCTGACAGAGATGCCGAGACCCAAGACACGTGTGACTGTGCTGGTGTGTGCGTGTGCACACGTGCCCTCGTGCAACGCGTTCTTCAGTCGCTGCCCTGACCCTGGAGGGAACCTGAATCCGACTCCCCTACAGGTAACTGAGTCAACTACAGATTCATCTGCCCTCTGACCTCTTGCTCTGCCTGGGGCCTCCATATTTAAGGGTCCCCAGGGAACCTGAGACTTCACCTTTGTGCACGGTGGCCCACTCTGCTGATCGTCTCCAATCAATCGAGTATTGGGAGGACATTTTGGTTTCAGACCAAATCCAGGCCTACTGTGGTTGAATCTAAGTGCTAAGTGGAGTCTGGTTAGACTTGATGTCCCACAGCTGCCTTCTGTCTTGTTGGAGGCACCCTGTGAACACAAGGCTCCAGCAGATGCGCCGGGTCTCTGCCCAGCTGCAGCAGAAACCGGTTCCTTCAGACATCCTGCACAGACTCACACGCACACTGCTCCAAGGGCACTGGCAGAGAGCAAGCTTTGCACCAGTTTCTGTCCAATGGAAATTGCCTCACCAACAGGACTATTAAAATTATGTTTTAAATTTAAATAACAAGTCAGCTCCTCAGCTACGTGGGGCAAATTCCACATAGTCCACAGCTTCCCGTCTGGGTACCGTGTGCTGTGATTGCCATGTTCAGCTTCCATCTTCTCAGTACCACTAACTTGGGACTTTGGGACTTCAGGTCTTAATGAGTTTGGGAGGGAATCACGTTCCAACTGCAGCCGTGAGCAAGAGCGTCTGGGGCCCTGTTTGTAGTCACACCCTTCCACTCTGGTCTTGCAGTCCCTGAGTGATCTTAACTGAGGGTGCATTCATGAGAGGGAGGGCTGTCTCTTGGTGAGAATGCTGCTCAGATTCCTAAGACAGGGTTGGGCTAACTTCAAATCTGGTAGCCTCTTGGGCCTCCCAATAATCATGGGTTAAATGACTGCATAAATCCTCCCTGTGCTGTCTACACCTGCTTAGTGCCCCCCGGTTGTCCCTCTGCAATACTCAGGGGGCTATAAAGGCAGGTGGCATCTGTCATCCCCACAAAACAGTGAGCCCTGGGAAGGCAAGCCTTGCGTGCACACAGTTCCTCTGGGAGGCCTCAGTCTAGCACCATGCTTGGACTATAAAGTGTTTGTTAAGCGAGCAAATTTCAGCATATCACTCGTAGGTAAAGGCAACAACTTCTTGGGGCTGGTGTGAGGGTTAAATGGAGGAGCATCACTGAAGAAGCTGACACGTGCCTGACACATGAGAACCGCAGGTGCACGAATGTCACTCCCTTCTCTCCCTTGCTTAGCAGAAGCGCAGGTCGTTTGGATCCACAGCTCCCAGAGGTTGGTGGTCAAGCTGACAATTGCCCTGGTTAGGCTGTTGTGTCCTGTTCCCCTTTGACCAAAAGCTTGTCTTAAGTTATGAACTGCAAGGAAAAACAAATGGAGGGTTCAGTTCTGTTACTTGGCACCAAGGCGGCTCTTCTCCCGGGGAACAAAGTTCTCACTCAGAGCGCCTAGTTTCATAATTCCCTGTAGAAGTCTCTTCAAGACTAAAATTCTGGCCCTTTACCACCCCTGGGTTCACCCAGGCCTCTGCTCCTATTGAATTCTGAGCACAAAACTGTGTTAGCAGTGGAGTGCCCGCAGAGGCCTAGCACACGTCAGGGCAGCAGAACCAGCAGGAGGGGCACTCGGAGCAAGTGGCACCGTGAGCTGGGTGTCTGAAGTCCGTTTCTGAGCCCCTGGTCTGTGCTTTCAGCCCCCCCACCCCTCCAACGTGTGCTGCCCTTTAGAGGGGAGGGAGGATACATTTGTGCATAGCTCAGAGGCAGTGGAAGGAAAAGCCAGCTCTGAGTGCACAAAGCGAAAGGGGAAAGAGGAAGATCCTGAGAGTTTGCGAAGTGGCTGCATGTTGTGGAGTATGGTGTGGAGCAGTGCTCAGGCTTCTGCTGACGGACGGTAGCACACACGGGGGCTGCGTTACAAAGTAAGTGTGGTAAGTTGAGGAAAAGAAGGAATGGGAACACTGCTCATTATTTGTTTTAAAGATTTATTTATTTGAAAGAGCTACACAGAGAAGAGGCAGAGAGAGAGAGAGAGAAAGAGAGAGAGAGAGGTCTTCCATCTGATGGCTCACCCCCCAATTGGCCACAACGGCCAGAGCTGCACCAATCTGAAGCCAGGAGCCAGGAGCTTCTTCCAGATCTCCCATGTGGGTGCAGGGGCCCAAGCACTTAGACTGTCTTCTACTGCTTTCCCAGACCTTAGCAGAGAGCTGGATTGGAAGTGGGGCAGCCGGGACTAGAACCGGCACCCATATGGGATGCTGGCGCTTCAGGCCAGGATGTTAACCCACTGCGCCACAGCTCTGGCCCCGATGATCCTGTTTCCGACTCATGCCCAATTCTTCCATTCATCATAGCTCTGCAGACTGCTCCTCCAACACCAGCTGCAATGCCAAGGTGAGGGTGCAGAGATGGAGCCAAGACATCGTCCACTGCAGGCTGCAGTCCTGACCGCCCTGAACCTCTCAGGACGACCACATCTTTATGGCACTCAACCTCCAACAGGGCTTCAGCCATCCTTCGTAGCTCTCCTCACCTTGGGAAGCCAGAGATGCCACGGTGTGGATAGAAGCAGCCTTCATCTCAGAAATGCCAGGTAAACGTGTACGAGGGGTCTTCCAAAGTTTATGGATTTCAGAATTTTCTGTACCGAAATGAACTGCTTTTTTTATAAAAAAAAAAAAAGATTTATTTGAAAGTCAGAGTTACAGAGCAGGAGAGAGAGTTACAGAAAGAGGGACAAGAGAGAGAGAGAGGTCTTCCATCCACTGGTTCTCTCCCCAATTTCCGAAACAGCTGAAGCTGTGCCGATCTGAAGCCAGGAGCCAGGAGCTTCTTCCAGGTCTCCCATGCGGGTGCTGGGGCCCAGGCACTTGGGCCATCTTCTACTGCTTTCCCAGGCCACAGCAGAGAGCTGAATCGGAAGTGGAGCAGCTGGGACTCAAACTGGTGCCCATATGGGATGCCGGCGCTTCAGGCAGCAGCTTTACCTGCTACACCACAGCCCCAGCTCCCAGAAATAAACTTTTAATTCCATTTTTTTCACAAGTTTTTTGAGGTACGCAGGCATTTATATCACACTTGTCTTTCTGGTTTTCTTAGTTCTACATATACTATTTGCAAGCATAAACCTTGTGCCTTCCATGTAAGGCTACTGATGGCCTGAGACCCCACAGAGCAATTATGGGAAAGTGCATCATAAACTCATTCACAGCGAGAAAGAAACAGGTAATTCTTTATTTAACCATGATGCTCAAAGATCTGTGATCTAGGCGTGTACTCACTTTATAAGGCAGTGCAACAAGGTAAGCTCACAAATACAAAAGTAGAATAATCACACACGCAGGGAATGAAAATCCCAGCTTCAAGCTGGGTACGGGGCACACCTGCTGTCTTCGTTTCTATATATACACACATCATGGCTTTCTTTCCAAATAAGGCCTACAGTGGTCGTGCTTCAGAAAGCCCTTTGAACTTCCTCTCCACCAGCAGAGAGGCGCCCTGGAGTGTGGGGCTGGGTCAGTGTGGGGGTGGGAGCGGCCCCTTCCCTTTGATGTTCCTCACACCGAGCCATCCGAGATTCAGCTCTTGATGCTCTCGAGACAGGCTCTGCCAGGTTACTTGCATTTTCCTACGGGTGTATGTGTTTTTTCAACAAAATAAATGGGTCTTTTTGCCAAAATATTCAGGCACCATCCCTTTAACAAAGCCTTGCTAGAAAGAACGTGTATGTTTATTCATTAGGTGTCAGGCACTTCTGGGCTCTGTACTCACACGCAGGCTGTTTAATGTGGATTTTACTAACATTTATGTAGAAGCGTGCTGGAGACTATCTTGGAGGAGAAATACCCACACTGACAGTGTGTGCTGTCTGCTTGTCTTCATTCAGGAGAGGAAAGCAGGATAGGCCTGCCCTGTCTAAACACTGCTCTGCTGTCAATAAAAAAGCAAGCAACGAAGCCGGCCGATCAGACTGAAAGAAAAAGGAGCGTATTTGAGTTTCCCTCAATCCCAGGAGAGATTCTGTAGGCACTGTGTTTGCTGCCTTCCCCAAGAGATTTACCTTTGTCTCTTGCCAGGGATCTAGAGTCATTTGTCGGGTTGAAGAGAGAAGCTGGATAGACTGCCCAGCAGACAGCTAATTAGGAAAGAAAGGTGTCATTGCATAAGGCAAAGAAAGCAAGCGTTCTGTGCCTCATCAGCTGGGCTCTTACGGTGCAGAGGAAGTCCCCGAAGCCATTTGCCCAGCTGCTGGGCCTGCGTGACTTGCTAGAATCCAGTCCATGGCAAAGTCAATCTGTTGGCTGCTGTGGGCAGGGTGAAGGTCTAGGTTTAAGGAGTCAAGAAATCCCATGCAGGAGCAGTTAATTGGTTAATCACACTGATGCCTGTGCTACTATTAAGATCGCTACTTGAGCTCTGTCATTGCATTTCCATTTCAGGACAGAGGCTTCCCTAAGCCTCGTGGCGTCTACAGTATTCTCAGGCTGGGCACACACACCTGTGTGTCTTCTTGTGTATGTTTGTGGAGGTTTGAGGGGTGGGCAGAGTGCAGAAGAGCTTCTCTTGCGCAGATCCCTGCTTGGAATGGGGGCGTTCTAACAAGTAAGAACTCTGGACAGTGGAATGGAATACAGACCCCCTCAAGACGCGGTGTGCCCATCTGTCAGCAGCTGTGTGAGCTCACTCAAGGGCAGTTACGAGCACTGAACACAAGAACTGCGTGCAGCGTGTTGTGTTTTCTAGCCAGGCACAGACAAATATTCCTTGTGTCTTCCCCACCCTGAGGCCCGCCCTTTCTTGGTTTTGGTTGTTGCGTGTCCCCTAACTGACCTTACATGAAAGGCGTGGTCCCCAGGGTGGTGCTAGTGGGAGGAGATGGGCTTGGTGGGAGGTCTGAGGTCCCTGGCGAGGTCCTGGGAGAGGGTTGTTGTGGAATCTGGTTTAGGCTTTCTCCTCTCTGCTTCCTGCCCCACCATGAGACCCTTCCTCTGCATGCTCTCTACTGCCCGCCTAGGGCCCTTGGCCAGAGCCAAAACCTGTGCTAGGCCATTTGGACTTAAACTTTGAAAACTGTGAAGTAGGTGAAGCGCTCTTTCCTTCACGAGTAGCTTGTCCCAGGCATGTAGCTGTGGCCGCGGAAAGCCGACTGTGATAGCTGTTCCTCGCTGTGTCCTATTCAGGAAGAAGAGAAATCAACATAAGCTGCTGAGTGGTAGAACTGTACACTTGGTCTCAGCATGCCTGAGTGAGTAGATGTTAGGGTAGTGCAGAATGATGGAGCGTCGTGTGCTTAGCAGGCAGTTGGTTTTCTATTGAATTACCTATCTGTTCTACTCTGATTACTCTGGATGCTTTAGGGTAGCAGAATTGGGATATAGTGCAGCAAGGACTCCAGATGTAGACTAAAAGTAACTTTTAAATGGCTCTACCCTTTCATCCTTTTGCTTGTCAAAGAGTGTTGAGTTAATCGGTTTAGCACCAGCTTACAGGGAGGATTCGTACAGGTGGATATTGTTACGAAAAGCCTTGAGGAAATACTCTACTAACATTGGCTTTCCAGATCCATCTTTTACAGTGGTATAAAGAATTATTGCTCAATTATCATAAGATTCCTATGGAATTACATGTCCTGTGTTAATCAGTGTGAGCTCATTTTGGCCTACAGATTATTACAGCAAAGACCACAGTGTGTGGCACAGGGTCAGACAAGACAGAGAAACAAATGACGTAGACGATCAGGAAGCCCAGGCTGAGAGCGGAGACACTGAAGACAGCAATGACTCATGTGAGAGCAAAGAGGGAGACTGGAGGTTCATGCAGTGAAACTTCTATGTACTTGACTTAAAGCTTTACTTTATGACATGTTGCAATCACTTCCATCGCCACAAGAAAAAAAGTCCCAGGTTCGGTAAGTCAGAAGTAAATGGGAATTGCAGAAAGATCATTTTCTTCCGGGAACAACATAAAATTTTTGGCTGCCTTGTCTGGCAGAGAAATGTTGAATTATATTTCTCCCTCACATAACGTATGGCCTTCCTATGAGAAAAGTCTTTGGGGAAATGAATCAACATCCTCTCCTACCCCTGCAAACTGTCAGATGGTTTTATTTGTTTTGTAAACTTGAATTTGCTGGAGATTACCCCCAGAGATGGGCCAAGTAGAAGAAACCGAAGTGATGCAGCATCCGTCAGCTCAGGACAGAATGCAACTGGACTGACTGTAGACAGCCATCTATCAAATCGCACCATGACTCGCCCAGACCACCAGAGCTGGTTTTGTTTACTTCTATCTCATAAACTGGGTTAGGTCTAGAAGCCCGCTAAAGAGAGTTCTTCAGGGGAAAAAAAAATCTTCACCTTGAACATAAGGATCTTAAATAAAGTTGCACCTCTCCCAGTCAAATTGAACCCCCAGAGGAGAACATCTGATACACTCGACACTTGAAACAGAAGTGGATCCTGGTTCATTTTTCTCATGAAGAATCTCAAGTCTCCACATGCCTTATGCCGAAGATTTTGCAATATCATCGGAAACTCATTCCAAGTGGTTATCCAGATCCAAATATCAGGAAATTCTATATTCTTTGCCTGCTAGCTCATTGCAGTCATAGAAATGATTTGTTTCCTTCTTCCGCTGAGAATGCTTCTGTTTCATACTACGGTGCTCCACAGTGAGCCCTCATGTCCAGAGGTCACTGAGTCAAGAGGAGTAGCAGGGCTGCTTCTCTACTGACGACTGACCATTAGCAACAGGACTAAGAGTAGCAGTGACTACTGAGTCTTCATTAGAAATCACAATGCATGGAACCCACCAGGAATGCCTTGGACCTGCTTATCTTTCTATCAACATAGCCCAGTACCCAGAACCGGCCTGTCATATTGCTGGGTCATAGTAAATCTTACCAGCATGAAGAATGCACGAACACAGGCTTGTAAGTCTAATAGCTGCATTTGAGATGCTCTTTCATACCTCACCTCCACATTTTAAACATCCTCTCCTGGAATAACAAATCAGACGGGAATACGGCCTCATGATCTCGCAGCTTAGTTGGAGAGAAAAGACAAACACTGATAATAAAACCAGCACTGGGAAGTTGCTACCGGAGAGAGGCTAAAGAGGGTGCTAGGAGGATACACAGGGAGACAGCAATAATTGATGGGCGAGGAGAATCCATTAGACCCTGGCAGGAACTGGTGAATGGAGCGAGAGCTTGAAGAACGGGGTTCAGCGGGCTCAAGCTGGCCTGCCCACACCCCCAAGTCCAGCTTCCTCTGGGAACCTGGCTGTGTACTCCAGTGAGGGGACTTCCCCTCTGGGCAGCGGGAAGGTGACAAAAGAGCCTGCCTTACTGATGGGGAGTGGGACTCCAGGGGGTTTCCTGACAAGGGCGCAACACCAGGGAGGCCCTCCTGCCTCTGCCCTCCAGTCCTGCCGGGACTTGACAGAACCTGCATGAAACAAAAGGCCGAGAGCCTCTGGATGGCAGCAGCAACAGCGTGTCTCAGAGGAGGTGTGCACCAGGCGGTCTCTGGGACTCCACGGAGGGCTCTCTGTCCTGTTGGACAGAGCTGGCCCTTAGCGGTTTTCCATCACCTGGTGGACATCATCCCACCAGCCAGAGGTGGGAGCACCTGGTGCCTCACGAGGCAGCCAGTGCACCTGACAAGGGTATGAAACCCTGGTGGGGAGGCAGATGGGAGGCAAGGGGGAGGACAGCCTCAAGGTTAGAGACCTGCGGTACTCTTTTTCTTTTTTTAAAGATTTTATTTATTTATTTGAGAGGTAGTTACAGACAGTGAGAAGGTGAGAAGGAGAGGCAGAGAGAGAGGTCTTCCTTCCATTGGTTCACTCCCCAAATGGCCACAATGGCCAGAACTGTGCTGATCCAAAGCCAGGAGCCAGGAGCTTCTTCTTGGTCTTCTATGTGGGTGCAGGAGCCCAAGGACTTGGGCCATCTTCTACTGCTTTCTCAGGCCATAGCAGAGAGCTGGATAGGAAGAGGAGCAGCCAGGACTAGAACCGGCGCCCATATGGGATGCTGGCGTTGCAAGCGGAGGATTAACCTGTGCCACGGCCCAAGACCTGCGCTACTCTTTTAAAAAACCTCTCTAATAAATCTAACTTCCCTCTGTGCCTTAAGGAAATGTTTTGATAGGATGTGAAGGATTTATGGTAAAAACGGCCTCCTTGAAGATTCCCGAAGGGCCCGGTGCTTTCTAACTTACTTGTCACTCTCAAGAAAATGCATTTAAAAGGGTGTAAGGTTCCTAAAATTTTAGTTGTGTTCCTTGAATTATTCTGATCTTTTTGATCTAGAAACTACACCCGAAGGTGGCCTTTCACACCAAGCATGAAGGCCCATGTACATTTTGCCTGGTTGAGTAACCTCCCAGGAAGCCAGTTAGGGCTGCAGATGCAGAAAAACAAATGTTCTTTAAGATTAACAGCATCACAGATGTGCTTTGGGCAAATCCAAGCCCATAAGCAAGAAGATGAGAAATCAAGGATTCTAAGCTGCAGGCTGATTTGCGTTGCTTTTACTTCAGTTACTTTCAAAAAGGGAACATTAGAATAAAAGTATTTATAGATTTCACTCTGAGAAATTAGAACATCTGTATGTTGCAAAAATTTCAGTGATTTTTTTAAATAAAGTCATTTCAATTTTAATGCAGTGTACTTCAATAAGGTCCAAAAATATCAAAATAGAAAATAAAATTAGTATCAGTTCTGTGTCACAGAGACAATCATTTTAACTTAGCAAAGAGTTTGTCTCCACTTTCAAATTATTATCTTCTAACAAATTCTTCTTTCACTGAGGTGTATCCTATAGTTGTATATCATGTTTTAAAAAAGGGGAAAAGTTATGAATTTCCATTACTAGAGGTGGCAGATTTTGTTTCTTGTCACCAAAGAGAAAATTCTTTGATCCCTGAAACTGTTTTACTTGCTGGACAAGAGAGGGCAGTCATGTATTTCACATATAATTGTGATAAATTTTTCAGCTGTTAAAGAAGAGAAAACGATTCTTAAAAAGGATTGGAAGGAATATAAAATTAATGTAAAACATTGATACAAACATGCCATTTTTTATAAGTAAAAGCAAGCAGAAAAAGTGGATTTGGGGACGATTACCATATAAATCACTTTAAAGGGATTTTGACAAGCAAATTCAAATAAGAACAGACATAAAAATCCTTTTCCACTAAACCTGATTTAATTCAATCTGAAATAAGCAACCATTTAAAAGTAATGCTCACTGTTGGAGAGGGATGAGAAAGCCCTTTTTAAAGACAAAATTTGGCAGGAGCTAGATTTTGGCTCCAGAGAATGATGTCCTCTGACCTATAACACGGATTCAGAATTCCCAGAATTTATGACTGAATGATCGGGGTGCACTCAGGTCAGTTCCAAGGAGAGGCTGAGCGCATCCCAGAGACTTGGGCCTCAACTTTCTGCGTGTGTAGAGGGCTGATGGACAGTGATGTCGCGGGCCAGGGTGGCTGGAGCCACGAGGCTCTGGTGCTTACTGCTGCCGTCACTTCCTGCTACCAGGGCCCCTATCCAGGCTGTTCTGCAGAGGACCCTAGAGCTTTGCAAATGGCAGTGCTTAGACCCCCTGAAATCTTTCAGCAGCTGCTTATTTAATGTGAAACCCCAGGAAAGGCCTCCAGGAAGATTCTCCCAGGGGACCTCAGAGAAAAGGAGCCTGGGGTGGGGTGGGGGAACAGCTCCTTATCCAAAGATCAAAATGCAGGGCAAACAGCCAGGAATCATCAGAGGCTTCAAAGCAAAGAAAGAAATCAGACATTTTTTCCCCAAAGATAAGGGATTGCTCATTATAAATGTTTTCACAAGTATGTGGTTCAGAGCGGGAGGACAAGTCATGACTTTTGCTGCCTTGAAACATCTTGCCTCTTCTAAGGGCAAACGCCCACTGGACAGTCACTTGCAAGACAGAGCTCTCCCCCCAGCCAGGGTCAGGCTTCTCCAAGCCCTGGTGCTCTGCAGGGCTTGATGGGTCTATACATCTGATCTTGTTGCTTATTGATCCTTACACGATTCTCTTAGATTGTCCTAACAACAGCCATTATGTCTGACACATTATCGATGGGAAATGAAACTCCCAACAAAAGGCAGCTGGCCCTATTGTTGGGTAGGAATGTGCAAGCAGGGCCTGTGTATTCACACAGGGCGAGGAGAAAGGGAGGGAATGCAGGGCAGAAGTGACTCAGCACGCAGTGAGAGCTTGCTAAGGGTTCATCCATGACACGCGGTCGAGAAAGAAGAGACGTCCAATAGGCTTGGGACGGAATCCAAGGGATAGTCTCTGTGGGCAGCCATTCTCAGCCTTTCATCTCCAAATCCCTACCTTTACCTAAAGCTCTTAAAAACCAGACCAACATGTGGCATAGTCGATTAAGCCATCAGAATCCCACGTTGCAATACCAGTTCCAGTCCATCCGCTCTGCTTCAGATGTAGCTCCCTGCTAATGCGCCTGGAAAAGGAGCAGCACATGGTCCAAGTACTTGGGCCCTTGCCACCCATGTGGGAGACCAGGATGGAGTTCCTGGCTCCTGTCTTTGGTCTGGCCCAACTCTGGTTGTTGTGGGCATTTGGGAGTGAATCAGAGAATGAAAGATCTATCTCTCTTTCCCTGTCTCTCTCTCACCCCCTTTCAAATAGATAAATCTTTAAAAATAAATTTAAAACTCTGAGAGCTTATGTGGGTTATTATTTGTCTAATTTATTTTAGAAGTTAAAAGTGAAAACAAACATTGATTCACTTAAAATTACAGCAGTAAACACTTTATTATTAAAAACTGTATCCTGGGGCTAGCACTGTGGCATAATGGGTAAAGCCACAGCCTGCAGTGCCAGCATCCCACATGGGCACCAGTTAGAGTCCTGGCTGCTCCACTTCCGATCAAGCTCTCTGCTATGACCTGGGGAAGCAGTAGAAGATGGCCCAGGTTCTTGGGCCCTTGCATGTGCTTGGGAGACCTGGAGGAGGCTCCTGGCCCCTGGCTTTCGATCGGCATAGCTCCGGCCATTGTGGGCATCTGGGGCGAAACCAGCGGATGAAAGACCTCTCTCTCTCCCTCTCTCTGCCTTTTCTTCTCTCTCTGTGTAACTCTGACTTTCAAATAAATAAATAAATCTTTTTTTTTAAAAAAAACACCTATATCCCTCCTCAAATTAGCATGCGTAGAATTGGTTTGCACTTTTTTTTTTTTAAGGTCTGGCTTATAGAAGTCATCCATGGTTGTCCATGCTATTAAGGAACAGCTGCTCCCGGCTGTTGTGGCCAACTGGGGAGTGAACCAGCAGAGGGAAGACCTCTCTCTCTCTCTCTCTCTGCCTCTCCTTCTCTGTGTAACTCTTTCAAATCAATCAATAAATAAATATTACCAAAAAAAAAAAAAAAGAACGGCTGCTCTGTGGTATCCTCATGGGCCTTGTTGTCATCATTTCATTCTTCTCAGTCACTTATGTATTATCTGTCATCTATATCTGTCTCTCATGTTCATCTATATCTGTCTCCTATCTATCCATCTGTCATCTCTATGGATAGCTATCCTCTACCTATTTATCTTTCTAATGCTTTTTCTCATGTCAGAACCTTCCACCTACCCACGGTTAATTAAGCTTTAGCTTAAATACTGCTAATTCTGAGAATCCTACTCATTAATGAGGCAGGTGCTGTGGCCAGTAGATACTACTCAAAACAATGGCTTGTTTCTCTGAAATTAGAGGTAGACTAAAACTCCTTAAGAACTGACACTGTCTCAAGCAGTGTGTGACATACATAGTATTTTTAATCTTTTTTTAATTTAAAGAATGATTTCAAAATAATCCTATGGATCTGGAGGAAAAGACATTATCTCTGCTGCTTTAAATTCTACTTCTATCAGTGTAGCACTGGGCTGTGGGAACAGGTCAAGTGCGTTATGTGCATCACCACCGTCTCTCCGTTAAACCTTCCCCCTCCTTCAAGACACCGGTCAGGCTACAGCCCCTCTAAACAAGGCGGTGCTGGCCCCTATGTCCAGTAGCAGCTGCTCATCCCCTCACACAGGGTAGCCTACAGCCATTCTACCCTGCCCACTTGGCAGTGTGCTCTGTGCTCACTGCCTGGCGGCACTGGCTGTCAGGCCCCGCACCACGCCTCTCGGGAGCAGCAGCCGCGGGCTCTCGGTGCTGGGCACTCCTGGCACACGGCAGGTGACCACTTGCGATCTGGCCTGGCTGGGTGCTCTGTCACGGGGATCTCAGTCGTCTTCGCTAAAGACTGCTCGGACAAATGACCTCATGCATGCAGAGCTTGCAGTACAGCCTTCGTGAGCTCGCGCCACCAAACCCACGTGGGATAGATAGGCAGGCAGCTAGTTGGGCCTGAAGAACTTGGCGTCACTGTCCGCCCTCCTTCCGATAATGCAGCTGGTAACATCCGGGACCTGCTCAGGCTATAAAAGGAGAGGGGGCGGGGCCCGCGCCGGTCTTTTCTGCCATGGCTGTCGCTTCTCGGCTCTGCGTCGCGGCGCTGACGAGGCTCCTCAGGCGTCTCTCGTTTTCACCCCGGACCTGCTTTGGTTTTCGCTCTGTCCGTCGCGGGAGCCCTTGGCGTCGGTCGGCCGCCCCGGCAAGGTACCACGTTGGGCGGTTCTCCTCCTGGTTTGTGGCCGCGGCTCGGATTTCTCCGTGCAGGGCAGCCCGGCCGGGTAAACTGTTCGTCGTTTGTGAGGGAGACAGAACCTAGGTGAAAAAGGTACGAACCGTCGTCCGTGCCCAGATGAGGTGTGCTTCAGGGAAGCATCTGAGCGAACAGGGACGCGTCAAGGTCACAGCGCCTCGAAGCGTTTGAGGTGGAAGGGAGATCGAGCGTCTGAGGCAGCTGCAAAAACCCCGAGTGCGCATGCCTGCATCCACGTGACTAAGCCCGGAGGCCTAAGCGATGCCGTCGGGGTCTCCATCTCTTGGCCCCGTTTGCTCCTGCCTGGAGAACCCCGGAGCCCAGGGCTGCGTGCTTCCAGCCTGCAGCCCACGGGGAGACGCCGGGTCTCTCGAATCCGCCCCTGACTTCCCAGGGCCGTCACCCTGACTGGCCCAGTGTAGTTCATGTGATCATCCCATGGAATCGTTACTAAAAATAAAATATTGAAATACCACGAGCGATCAGTCCCAAAGCTCTGCCCACTACTGTCCATCACAGGCCAGCCGAAGTCACGAGGGGGAAAAGCTTAGCCGACGTGACGTGCTAGAGGCAGGTGCTGGGCCTTAGTGGATTAAGCTGCTGCTTGAGACGCCCGCATCCCATGTTGGAGTGCGTGATTTGGTCACGGTTCGGAAGCCGCTTCTGGAGGCAGCAGGAGACCTGGGTCGAATTCCTTGTTCCTGGCTTTGACTTGGCTCAGGCACGACTAGTGTGGGAATTTGGAGTTTGAACTACTAGATGGGAGATCTTTCTTTCTTTGTTGCTTTGCCTTTCAAGTGGATGAAGATAAATAAAAATAAATGTTGAAAAAGAATTAGCATAAGTTTTTTTTTTTTGACAGGCAGAGCGAAAGTGAGAGAGAGAGACAGAAAGAAAGGTCTTCCTTTGCCGTTGGTTCACCCTCCAATGGCGGCCGCGGCTGGCGAGCTGCGGCCGGCGCACCGCGCTGATCCAATGGCAGGAGCCAGGTGCTTCTCCTGGTCTCCCATGGGGTGCAGGGCCCAAGCACTTGGGCCATCCTCCACTACACTCCCTGGCCACAGCAGAGGGCTGGCCTGGAAGAGGGGCAACCGGGACAGAATCCGGCGCCCCAACCGGGAGTAGAACCTGGTGTGCCGGCACCGCAAGGCGGAGGATTAGCCTAGTGAGCTGCGGCGCTGGCCCAGCATAAGTTTTAAAAAAGGAACTGAGGTCATGACCAGAAAATCATGAGAAGTGTCAACCATGCCAGAGCTCAGAGGTTTCTCTGTAGTCATATTAAATTGGTTTTTTGATCAATGCAAGAAGTATTTACAGTTGGGTACAAATGAAATATACTGTAGGTTATCAAACAGGAGAAAGATTGGTTTCTTAGGGGACAGGGTGAGGAATAGTCTTTCCTCTTAAAAAAACAACTGGGTCCTAATTAGGAAGAGAAGAGATGCGCATTTCCCAGTGTATTAGCTGTGGAGTGTAGGCAAAAGTTTGAGTCAGTTTTCTCAGTAAAATGAAGACCATATTATATATTCTCACATGGCTCTAGGGAGAAAATTGGATAATGTATTTGAAGAACCTAACATGGGCTTAACATGCAGCCGGAACTTGACGCATGCTAGATCTGTTATTCTTTATCATAAATTAGCTTCCTGCTCCGCCTCCTCCCTCTTTAATGGGAAATAGGGGCCATTGCTGCTTGGCTCTGAGGGGTGAATGGCACCTGTCTCATCTGTACTGTTTTCTATTGCCCTGATCTGAGGTTCCTAACCTGGCTATGAAGTAGAATCACATGGGAGAGAGCTTGTAAACATCTTGGTGCTCAGCTTCACCCAGACAAATGAATCAGGAGTTGGGATGCAGCTTCAGTGTTCGTGCTGCTGTAATTAATTCCCCAGGGGATTCCGGAGCCTCCCAAAGCAGGAGCTCTTCCTCTCAATTCTTTTTAGGTTATGTGGTACATACATTCATGATAAACTGTGTTACTGGTGTTGGCCAGGTTTGGGTTGTTGCTTCACTAACTAGGATCCTTTAGGCCTCTTCCAACCCCACTTCCCCAACCGTGGCTGAGTCAGAAGGGAGGGCCTCTGCCAGGGGCAGCCAGTTTCTAGAGTGAGGGAACCACCTGCTATAGAGAGCATTTCACAAATGCAAACTGGCCGATCCAGAACCCACAGCCCAGCCATGTCCTTGAGTAGATGCCCACACTGTAGCCCGATTCACCTGCCCTAATTACCCCAGGACCAGGTAGTAGACATCGAGGAATAGCTAATGGACCTGAAGGAGCCAGATATGTTGAAACGAGCCAATCCCGTGCTCCCTCACCCTGCCTGGCCTGTTCTGTCCTACAGAGATCCCGTGGAGCCTCTCGCCCACAGTTGCTTCCTCGCTTCCTCTTGGCGGTCCCCTGCGAGGTGCAGTCTGCCTCCTCCTGAAGCTGTGAGTAACCGTTCAGTGGTCATTGTTTCCTCCTGTGGAGCCTCCAGTTTCATGTGAAAATGGTCTTTTAAAGCAGTTTGTTTCAGTTTCCTGAAGGTAGACAGCGAGTACTTGGAAGGACAGGACTGCGTGTCCCTATAGTACTGAACTGTAATTGATACCTGTTACTCAGTTCTAGTTGATTGCATTTAGGATCGATGGTCATAGGAAATCAGTGGGTTACATTGAAAATAATTTACTGGAAATGTTATAGTATTTTTTAAACACCATGAATTGTGATCTGCGTGGTTCTTCAGGAAAACTGGTATAGGACAATGTGAAAGATAAGTGAAGCTTTCTCTGTCCAGTTCTTCCCTTAAATCTCTCATTCGTGGTCCTTAAAACAAGCAAACAACACATCAATTAGGCTTATGATTTGATGTTTTAATAGCTTTTGGGAAACATGTTCTCACCTGCTCTGGAAACCAACACTTCTAGTACAGAGGCCAAGAACGGGTTAAAACCTGGTCACCTCACTAATACCTTTAGTATTAAGAACTCGGTCACCTCATTAGGGCCTTGTTTAGGCCCCAGCAGTTCAGTAATCCGGCAAGGCATTAATGAGGTGGCTGGGTTCTACCACACTTCTGGCTCTCACGAAGCCCAGTGTTTAAGGCAGACTGGGGCATGTTCTGAAAAATCTGTCAGACATCCATCATGCAGCCCTACTGTGGAAGTGCTGTGATTGTGAGCCTTGATAAGGATACTGTTGATGCCCTCCTACCCTGTGTTAAAGGACATACTTCAGAGGCATTGTCATTTATCACACAGAATGGTCCTGTGGAGATGACTTTACTGTTCAACAGGTGGAGAAACTGGGACTCAGAAGTGCTAATTTCCCCCGGGTCATTGGCAGAAAATGTCTGCCCGCTGTTAGTGTCCGCTACTTCCAGCCCTGGCTTCTTGGTTTGGGAGTACTGCCCAGGTGGTTTTGCAGTTACACCTGGTCGTGACTAACTGTGGACTTCTGCAGTGTGCTTTACAGTCTGGGATCACAACATATTATTGTATCTGGAAGTCAATTTGGTGCAGTACAATAGCCATATAAAAAATAGGATGGGGTGGTGGTGTGGCATAGCAGGTTAAATCACCGCGTGTGATTCCAGAATCCTGTGTGGGGGCCAGTTTGAGTCCAGGCTGCTCTACTCCATATCCAGTCCCCTAGTAAGGGACCTGGAAAGTCAACGGAAGAGGGGCCAAATAATTGGGCTCTGAGATGCAGATGAAGCTTCTGGCTTTGGTCTGATCCATCCCTTTCTGTTGTGGCCATTTAGCGAGTGACCCAGGAGATAGAAGACCGACCTCTCCCTGTCTGTCCTTGTTTCTTTGTAACTTTGCCTTTCAGTAACTACCAGAAACTACTAGAAGACATTACATTAAAAGGGTGAATATTTTTCATGATTTTGCTACACTAAGAATAATACTTGGAATATTTACAAAGCTTATGTAACATGTGTATTATGAAAAACGTAGGCATAGGTTTCATTTTTTGGCACCAAAAATTTAAAATTCCTTTTTTCCACAAATTATTTGAAGTGCCCTCATGTATGAATACATGTTGGTACAAACAGATAAGCACTACCGTGATACGGAGTCTTGATGAAAATGGGTTTCTTGACCTGATAATGAGTTTGGAAAGTGCAGAGTCGGGGGCTGGAGTCAGCAGTGGAGGCCTGAGAAGTGCAGACAGACTGCTGTGGGCAAGGAGCCCGTGTTGTTGGAAGCAGCTCCCCAAGGCATTTCTTGTGGGAGACTGCTGAGGGCTGCAGGAATGGGGTGGGCCGCTGGGATGGGAATGGCTCTACGCAGAGAGAAAGCCCCACTCGTTTGTCCTGTACACGAGAAACCCTCCAGGTTTTTGTGGTTACATTTCCCTGCTGCTTTCTTAGGCTGGAAGTTTCCCAGCTAGCCTAGCTTGTGTAGAAACATGTGACTTTGATTTCTACATGATAAACCAGAGGTCTTTTGCATGAGGCTGACTTGCTGTTAGTGTCTCTGTAATCCTCCCATGGCAACAGACATGATATTTCCTTATTTTTGCAGCTGCTGCTTACTCTGGGTTTGAACCAAACCACTATCAGCTGAAGCGCCAGCACAGCCATCATTTCTAATGCTAGCACAACCAGTGTAGTTCCAGAAGATGCGTAAAATAAGTCGCCCCAGTTGTTGCAGTTGTGGTTTTTCTGATAATTCTTGGTACTTTGGGAAGTGTCTTTCTCTCTGAGATTTCCTTGGAAATACTCACTTTAAACAAAGTCAGTGCTGAACTAATGCAACCTGACATGGGAACCTACACTATCACAGCTGCAGTTTAGGGAAGTAGCTATTTCAAAACAAAACAAAGCTAAATGCCGTTTGACTCTTCATAGAAGAAAGAAGAAATATCCAAAGATTTAAAAGCCATTTTGGGAAAACATTGCCCTGGGTGTTTGATAGGAGGTTCTGCTACAAGTCTCGTCTACATGTCGCCTCACGTGTGCTCACCTAGCAAAGGCATCCTCTAAGAACACCCTTCTTCCCCCCAGGATTGCCCACATACATCCCTCCCCACCTAGTCTGTCACTGCCTTGATGCTTGCCACTAGAGCCTTGTTTCCTCAAAAGTGCTTTCTTTGGTAAATGGGCAGCCATCAAATTGAAACACTCAAGCCAAGTGCAACGGGCAGCATATATCGTAGTCCCATGTTTTGAAAAGTTACTCCATTTAAGACATTAAGTGAAGGATTATAAAGGTCAAAATAAACCAGAACTCTCCCAGACTCCTTCCTAAGTCTACCCCTGATGATTGCATACCAGCAATGAATTTCACAGATTTATTTATCCCATTCCAAATCGTGCTACAGACTCAGAAGCACTTGTACCCAAGTAGCATGGAGATGAATGGGTTCCATGACATTTCTGCTCTTAACTCAGCACGTGGTAGAGTGAAGTCCATGTAGAAGTACCCAGAAGCCAAGACCAGTATTTTTTGGATATAAAAAATAGATTAAAATACTTAAGTACTAAAAATTAGAATTTCTAACAAAAAGTTATTTTTTAATGTATTTAGGAGGCAGAGAGAGACAGAACTCCCATCTACCGGTTCACTCCCCAGATGTCCAATCTTGGTCCAAAGCTAAAGTTGGGAGCTAGTAACTCAATCCAAGTCTCCATCTTGGCTAACAGAGATCCACTTTCTTTAACTGTCACCTGTTTGCTCCCTAGGATGCACATTATCAAGAAACTAGATCAGAAGTGGAGCCTGGACTCAAACTAAGGCCCTCCAGTATGGGAGGCAGGCATCCCAAGTGTTGTCTTAACTGCTGCACTAAGTACTCACCCTCATAAAATACCTTGTTTTACCATTTCTTTTTTCTTCTCTCTTTAGACATTCCTAATAAAAATATCCAAAAGTTAGACCTTCCTAATAAAACCCCAAAACAGAATAAAACATTTAAAAGCTATATTCATTTGTTGATGAAAACTAATTAAAATATACCAAAGTTTTCAATTTCTGTCAACATTTTTTTGTGTTAAAATAACATGAAAATAACAGAAAAAGTTTGCTGCACCTTGTACCTATGTATGGATTCCATTTGACACTTGTCACTGCAAATGTGTAATGCAGAATTCTGGATGCCAATATAAAAGAAAAAGCATGGGCTATGCGTTTCTCAATGTTTATTATTACAAAACCACCTACCCTTCATAATTTTAATTGGAGGTCAGTCAATTCATTCACAGATGACCTTGTTGAATGTAAAATTTGTGCCAGAAATTTTAATTAAGTGAAACACACATGGATAAAAAATCCTTCTATACAAATGGTGTACGTGTTCTCTATACCATCACTTCCGATAATGCTCTTTGTTCATTCATTCAAACTTTATAAAAGCATGTTAAGATTATACTGTATGTTTTTACACCAGAAATAAAGAAACTTAGTATAAAATTAAATAGAAATATAATTTGTGCTTTGGGAAATAAACTTAAAAGAAAAACAACGAACCAGAAAAACAGTTTTATGGATGTCAGGAATGCAAGACAGAGGAGGGAAATTGGGTGATGTTTTCCTGGCCTAATTATGGGCTGGAAAATCTGATAGCTATAGGATTCTATTGCATTTGTTTCTCTTTGAGCAAAATTTGCCCTTGTGAAAATTATTCTGGAGTGATTTTCCAAATAGGTATATTCTGTGTATAACTCTGAAGCTGTACTCAGACATACTATACAATATTGTGATTATCAGTTTGCTTACCTAATTTCTTATAGAGTTTATACCTTATTAACTTTGCCTTCAGTGGCTGGTCTGTATTCAGTCTCAGTCAATGGGTATTTTTTGGGCTTAACGAGCTCAGGCCAACACAAATACACATTATAAAAATATATGACACGGCCGGCGCCGCGGCTCACTAGGCTAATCCTCCGCCTAGCGGCGCCGGCACACCGGGTTCTAGTCCCAGTTGGGGCGCCGGATTCTGTCCCGGTTGCCCCTCTTCCAGGCCAGCTCTCTGCTGTGGCCAGGGAGTGCAGTGGAGGGTGGCCCAGGTGCTTGGGCCCTGCACCCCATGGGAGACCAGGAAAAGCACCTGGCTCCTGGCTCCTGCCATCGGATCAGCGCGGTGTGCCGGCCGCAGCGCGCCGGCCGTGGCGGCCATTGGAGGGTGAACCAACGGCAAAAGGAAGACCTTTCTCTCTGTCTCTCTCTCTCACTGTCCACTCTGCCTGTCAAAAAAAAAAAATATGACACACACGTATTATCCCATCACACTTGCAGCTAATGGGATTTCACATTGATGGCATATTCACACCAGAACTTCCATTAGTGTATTTCTGGTTTTTAATGAGAAAAATTGCAGCAACTGAAGTTGCAGCTGAGGACGGGAAGTCTCCCTGGGACTGCTAAGGGGGCCCTTTGAAGGGGAGAAATGATAGCTCTGTTTCTGGGGAGTGGCCCCAGTGCAATGCGTGTGCTTGCCAAGAAGGATAGGACTGTGAGGATTGCAGGTTTATCCCGAGGTGGCTGCTAAAATTTTGAACCCAGCATTGCTTGTGCTTCAGCTGCACCCTTATCAGCTGGATGGCTCCCATCTGCAGGCATTTCTTAGGAGAATAAACCAGCACAGGGGGATGCAAACAGTCACAAGGTGGCTTGGGCAGCCTGGCGTTCTCTTCTCTCTGACGGCGAGTGAAGCAGAGCCAGAGCGCGTGATATCAGTCCCTAGAGATTCACAGACAAGATATGAGTGGGCACTGGAATTCCTGCTAATAGGGCATGAAAAGGCCAAATAAATTAATTAAGAAATTAAGGAGCCATGATTGTGTTTGTAAGTAAATAATGAAGCTATTCCTCTGGGAGATAAATGCCTCTGTGTGTGTGTGTGTGTGTGTGTGTGTGTGTGTTAAGCTTAGTAACAGAAGCATACAAAGAAACAATACTTCCTTGGCTTATTGTAATTTTGCTTGAAAAAATAAAGGAAAGAATGATAGTTTCAAAAGAGCCTGTCATACCTGTGTGGAAGATGAAAAAAATTTTTGAGTAATCTGTGGATGTTAAAAGGTGCTGGATTCTCATTTTCTGTGGGAGTTGCAGAATCATCACTCATCACCTGGGAAAGTTCATTTTTCACTACAGCAGCAAGCTCTTTGAGAAGTCTGCTGGGAGGTTTACTCCTGGGACAGAAGGAAGTAGCAGACCTTGCCCTCCTGAGTACATTTGACATTCCAAGAAGTTGTATAATGAAAGAGGAAGCAATTAATCTATGAAAATGTTCCATAAAGTGAAACACGCTTTTCTCAGACCCAACTTGAACTGCCCTTTGCATGAAAGAGTTGAAGAGGAGGCAGAGGGATAGCGGACACTCCCAGGCTGGGGTCAAGACCTTGACCGAGCAAGGATGTAGCCAATCACGTAGCAGTCTATGGCCCAGAGCTGTGGTGCCACCAAACAGAATGTTACCACAGTAGCCAGCTGCTGGCTAAGAAAAGCCAAGGCAAAGGTGTTCACATTCAAGAGTAAAACAATTACCTCATACCTTATTCCCTCTTTTCACTTCCTGTTCATTTTGTCCTGCTAATTGAGCAATGTGGGTGATATTTTCAGTAACAGGGATTCTAAATTTCAGAGGAAAGAAGCATTTACACTTGAAGTATGTGCTTCAAGACCAAGTATATAGGTTCACAGTTGAGACACCCACCTCCTTGGAGGGCCAAGGTGGAATATGAGTTAGTATTCCGGACTCCAGCTTCCTGTTTGTGCAATCCCTGGGAGGCAGCACGTGACAGCTCAAGTACTGGAGTCTCTGCCATGCGCATAGGAGACAGGGACTGAGTTCCTGGCTCAGCTGCCGCCTGGCCCAGCCCCAGCTGTTTGCAGGAATTTGGGGAGTGTAGCAGCAATGAGAGCACTCTCTTTATTTTCCTCTCAAATAATTATTTTAAATATTTATTTTTTTGAAAGAGTTATACAGAGAGAAGGAGAGGCAGAAAGAGAGGGAGAGAGAGAAAGGTCTTCCACCCGTTGGTTCATTTGCCAATTGGCCTCAGCAGCCAAACTTTGCCAGTCTGAAGCCAGGTGCTTCTTCCAGGTCTCCAACATGAGTGCAGGGCCCCAAGGACGTGGGCCATCTTCCACTGCTTTCCCAGGCCACAGCAAAGAGAGCTGGATCTAAAGTGGAGCAGCCGGGTCCTGAACCAGCACCCATATGGGGTGCTAGCACTGCAGGTGGTGGCTTTACCTGGTATGCCACAGTGCCAGCTCCAAATAAATAAGTTTTTAAATTAACAGTAACATTAATGCTTTAGAGAGCGTATTCCTAACCAATACATGTTGGTACTTGGTACAGGCCATATATCAAGCAAAAATTTTGGAATTGAATGAGCTGATTTCCCTATTTCAGCATGTAAGTTAATGGTGGATGCTGAGCTCAAATCCCAACTCCAGGATATTCATACAGCACTTAAATAATTGCAGTATTCACCCTGGTGGTGAAATAATGATTTGTGCATGAGTGAGAATTTCCACAGCAGTTTGAGGCAGGAGAAACTAAGCACTGTAACTCAGTTGCTGTGTCTCAGTTAGCTGGCATGATGCTGTACTTACATGGTAGCTACTTGATAATTGGCAGATGTATTAAAGCTTAATAAGCAACTTAGTTTGTTATTTTTACTTCTTAGTCCTGCCTCCAGTGCCGTGGTTCAGTATGAAGTTACTAAAGGGCTTGATGCTCAGTTTAGAGTTATTCTGGCTTACCTCATGGGGATTTTTTTTCTGTCTGAAATGTATTTTTACTTTTTTTTGAAAATAGTGTTTATTGACCTATATTTACACATAATAAGATTCCACATCTTAGACATTTCAGTAGTTTTTGACAAATGTACAGTCACTACCACAGTCAGGAGACAGAGTGTTCCTAACACTGCAAGCAGCTCCTGGTGTCCTGGCTTGAGCAGCCACACCCTCCTCCCAGCCCTGGCCTCTGGCAACTACTCACCTGCTGTTCCCGGTGGGGGAGGGGGAGGTTCATCATCATTTTGGCCTTCTTTTTTTATTTATTTATTTTTATTTTTTTGACAGAGTGGACAGTGAGAGAGAGAGACAAAGAGAAAGGTCTTCCTTTTGCTGTTGGTTCACCCTCCAATGGCCGCTGCGGCCGGGACACCGCGCTGATCCGATGGCAGGAGCCAGGTGCTTCTCCTGGTCTCCCATGGGGTGCAGGGCCCAAGGACTTGGGCCATCCTCCACTGCACTCCCTGGCCACAGCAGAGAGTTGGCCTGGAAGAGGGGCAACTGGGACAGAATCCGGTGCCCTGACTAGGACTAGAACCCGGTGTGCAGGTGCCACAAGGCAGAGGATTAGCCTAGTGAGCCGCGGCGCCAGCCCATTTTGGCTTTCATTTTTGTTCCTATATCAGTGGTTGGTTCCTTTTTATTGCTTAGTTTTTCATTTTTTGGGTGTGCTATCCTATGTTTATCCATTCAGAAGTTGCTGTTACTGTGGCTACTACAGATAAAGCTGCTATTAATATTGCAGTATATCTTTCTGTAAGGATTTTTTTTTAATTTATCATATGTGAAGGTGTATGTGCACACACATGTGTACAACTAAGAGTTGGATTACTGAGTCCCAAGGCACATGGGTCTTAAATGTTCTACGAAGCTGCATTTCTGTTTTCAAAGTGGCTCTATCACTTGGCGATCCCACTAAGTATAAGAGTTCCAGGTGCTCCCCATTCTTGCTGATGGTTGGCATGGTCAGTCCTTCTCACTGTAGCCTTTGTAATGAGTGTGAAATGCTATCTTGGTTTTCATTTTTTTTTCCAGTGACTAAGGATTTTAAGCATGGCTTGACAAGCTTATTTGCTATTGCAAAAATGTTCAGTTCTTTTTCCTACTAGGTGTGTTTGTCTTCCCACTGACTTATTAGATTTTGTGTGTATTCTGAAATGTCTGTTATCAGGTATATGAAACAACAGATTTTTTTTGAACTAGTAGTTTGCCTTCTGTTGTCTTCAGTGTTTTTTTGCAGAAGAGCAAATTTTTTTTTATTTAATGTGAATTTATAAAGTGCAACTTTTGTATTGTTGTGGCTCCCACCCCCAACCTCCCTCCCTCCCGCGGCCCTCTCCTCTCCCACTCCCTCTCCCATCCCGCCCTTCATCAAGTTTCATTTTTAATTACCTTCATATACAGAAGATCAACTTAGTATATACTAAGCAAGGATTTCAACAGGCTGCACTCACACAACCGCACAAGGTATAGGGTATTGTTCGACAAGTAGTGTTGTTTTTAAGTTTCATAGTAAAACACATTAAGGACAGAGATCCCACGTGGAGAGCGTGTACCCAGCTGATGTCATGAATAAGAGTGCCAATTGTGAAATAAAAAGTTTTTAATTTGGTGAGGTTCATATGACCTGTTTTTTTTTTTTTTTTTTGACAGGCAGAGTGGACAGTGAGAGAGAGAGACAGAGAGAAAGGCCTTCCTTTTGCCGTTGGTTCACCCTCCAATGGCCGCCGTGGCCAGCGCACTGCGGCCGGCGCACCGCGCTGATCCAATGGCAGGAGCCAGGTACTTACCCTGGTCTACCATGGGGTGCAGGGCCCAAGGACTTGGGCCATCCTCCACTGCCTTCCCAGGCCATAGCAGAGAGCTGGCCTGGAAGAGGGGCAACCGGGACAGAATCTGGCGCCCCGACCGGGACCAAAACCTGGTGTGCCGGTGCCGCAAGGTGGAGGATTAGACTAGTGAGCCGCGGCGCTGGCCCTGTTTTCTTTTTTTAGAGTTTGTGCATCTTATGCACTAAGAAATCTTTGCTTAAAACACAAAAATATATTCTCTCATTTTCTTCTGGAAGTTTGGTTCAGCTTTTTATATCTAAGTGTATTTTGTAGTTAATTTCTAGGTGTGCTGTGAGATAAAGACCCGAGTTTGTTTCTCCTTCCTTCCACATGGGTAGCTGTTGACTTCGCATCTGTTGTTGAAAAGATGTCCTTTATTCACTAATATCCCTTGAATCATTTTTTTTTAAGTTTTTTTGACAGGCAGAGTAGACAGAGAGAGACAGAGAGAAAGGTCTTCCATTTGCCGTTGGTTCACCCTCCAGTGGCCGCAGCACGGCCGGTGCATCACACTGATCCAATGGCAGGAGCCAGGTGCTTCTCCTGGTCTCCCATGGGGTGCAGGGCCCAAGGACTTGGGCCATCCTCCACTGCACTCCCTGGCCACAGCAGAGAGTTGGCCTGGAAGAGGGGCAGCCGGGACAGAATCTGGCACCCCGACGGGGACTAGAACCTGGTGTGCCGGCGCTGCAAGGCAGAGGATTAGCCTATTGAGCCGTGGCGCCGGCCCCCTTGAATCATTTTAAAAAAATCAGCTTATCCTATACATATGAGTCTTTTTCAGCCCTGAACACATTGCCTTGATTACTGTATTTTCCTTGATTCGGAAGATTGTGTTCCTGGTTTTTTTTTTCATTTGTCAATATTTTTGTGCTGTTGTATGTTTTTCACATTCTCATACATGTTTTAGATATAATGTGTAATTCTATGATATAGTTTGCTGGGAGTTTGGATGAAATTGCATTGAATCAATGGGATCAAAATAGAGGTAATTGACATAACAGTATTGAGTCTTTTAGTTCACGTAGATGATCCCTTATTTCTTTTAAAATTTAGCTCAGCAATGTTTTGTTATATTTTGTTAAATTATTTCTATGTATTTCATATTTTTGATACTGTCCTAAATAGTTTTTTTTGTGCTTCTTGCAAGTACATACAAATCAAAAGGTTTTTATATTGATCTTAAAATTTATTCACTGGCAAATTCTTTTATTTATTTTATTTTTTTTTATTTTTGACAGGCAGAGTGGACAGTGAGAGAGAGACAGAGAGAGAAAGGTCTTCCTTTGCCGTTGGTTCACCCTCCAATGGCCGCCGCTGCAGCCGGCGCACCGCGCTGATCCGTTGGCAGGAGCCAGGATCCAGGTGCTTTTCCTGGTCTCCCATGGGGTGCAGGGCCCAAGCACCTGGGCCATCCTCCACTGCACTCCCTGGCCATAGCAGAGAGCTGGCCTGGAAGAGGGGCAACCGGGACAGAATCCGGCGCCCCGACCGGGACTAGAACCCGGTGTGCCGGCGCCGCAAGGTGGAGGATTAGCCTATTGAGCCACGGCGCCGGCAAATTCTTTTATTTTAGTAACTTTTTTCCCTGTTAGTGAATTCCTTAAGATTGTCTAGAATATCATATCTTTGAGTAATAATAGTTTTGCTTCTACTTTCCTACTTTGTCTAGGGCTTCCCTGGTATGTTCCTGAGTATGGGATGAAACCATTCAGTGTCATGTAGGTTTATGGTAGATGGCATTTATTTGATGAAAGAAGTTCCTCTATATTCCTAGCTTATTGACAGTTTTTATCATGAATGAATGTTAGATTTTTGTCAAATGGCTGTTGAGAATATGAAATGATTTTTCTTTTAAATTTGTGACTGTGGTAAATTTTACTGTCAAAATGATAAAACTACCTGTCTTCCCTGGAATGATCTCCACTTAATAATGATCTACCATCTTTAAAACTTAGTTCTGGACTCTTTTGGTTGGAATTTTGTGCTGTGTTCACAAAGTGCATTTGTCAATGGCTTGCTTTTCTTTTAACATCTTTGAGTGGTTTTGGTATTTGGGTATTTCTGGCCTCAGAGCATAAGTAGGGAAATATTCCCTGGTTTCTGGTAGGATGTTTTGTAAAATAAATTCTATAGGAACTCTATATTTAGGAGTAAATGTTACAAAGTGAGATAGGAATTATGTCTTTTATAGAATGCTTTACCAAGTACACGTTATAATGTTTCATATAAAATAGATATGTCACAATGTAAAATTTCAGATGAACATTGGAGTCAGTAAAACATGTTATCTAGGTTTTTATTATGTGTTTTACAGAAATGAATGCTGAATCAAAACAACGTGAAAGAGAATCTCTTTGTATAAACAATTTAATGGCAGTATTTTGAAAGCAAGCCCTACATTACCTCAGTAATAATGGTTAGTGGGCAGGGTGTGGACAGGGGAGTATGATGTGCTGAATTTTCTCCTTTTACATAGGGTGGAATTAACTTAAAGCTTTTTGTTCCTGGCTTTCAAATTTATAGAAAAAAGCTTAAAGAATGTTTTACAATGCTTACTTTTTATGGCTAGTGGAGCTAAGACCAGTTTATATAACCATCAAATTCCTGCAGAATTTAAAAGAAAATAAGAGCGACCCATATGTTGTATGTATATGTGTTTGTGTGCCTTTGTGATTCATTCATACATGTGTACTAATGAGAGAAAAACAAAACTCAAGAACTATAGGTTGCAATACATAAGTTATGGAAACGGTATTAATTTTTTTCTTGGTAAAGTCAAAGGATAATCCCATTCAGTAAAACTGTATGCTTCTCAGACTGAACACAAAATGTCAGAGAATGCTACATAGCCACCACCACAGCAGAAGGGTACTTTAAAGAAAAAAGATACATGTGGAAGTTAGTACTCAGAGCAAAACAATTTAGAGGGACCAGAGAGGCATGCCAGTGAAACATAAACCCATAAATGAAGATAACAGTCACATATTCATAGATTAAACTTAGTTTCAAGATAAAGCAAAACAATAAAGAAGAACCTTAGAGAAAATACAATTGTTTTGAGTGACACACCGATCTCAACTTAAAACAAGTCAAACTAGAGTGAGCATTTAGTGCAGTGGTTAAGATGCTGCTTGGGTCACTGAATTCCGTGTCTCAGTGCTTGGGTTCAAGTGCCAGCCTTGATTCTAATTCCTGCTTACCATTAAGTGTTAACCCTGGGAGGCACAAGTGATGTCTCAAGTACCTGGGGACCCATGCTACCCAGGTAAGGAGATCCAAATTGAATTTGGGCAGCTATTTAAACCTGGCTCAGCTCTGCTGTAGGCCCTTCGAATAAAAGTAACTTGACTAAAACAAAACAGACTTCTTAAAAAGAAAAGTCAAACTAGCATGAAAATAACAAAGGTATAGAAAATGCAAGTTAAGTAATCAGTGAAGCCCAACAAAGGTGTTTATTAATTTTTGTATTATCCCCAGAAGCATAGTCTCTAACTTAATTGAAATATTTTAAAAGGTCTTCCATCTGCTGGTTCACTTCCTAGATGCCACAATGGCCGGAGCTGTGCTGATCCGAAGCCAGGAGCCAGGAGCTTCTTCTGGGTCTCCCACATGGGTTCAGGGGCCCAAGGACTTGGGCCATCTTCTTCTGCTTTCCTAGGCCATAGCAGAGAGCTGGACTGAAAGTGGAACAGCTGGATCTTGAACCGGCGTCCATATGGGATGCCGGTGCTTCAGGCCAGGGTGTTAACCCACTGCGCCACAGAGCCGGCCCCGCCGTGTAACCATTTTTAAAATTTGCTACTGACATGCAAGAGATCATTGCTTTGCATTCCTTATAACCATTAAAATAGTGATGCATTTATTAAACAAGATCAGTGGAATCCAGTTAGAATGGGAACCAGGTTGTTATTTTACTGTGGTTGTCTCTTTTGCCTATTGCATTAGTTTTTGAAGGAGTTGACTATGAGCAAACTGCAAGTAAGAATAAAAGGGAATGTCAATAAAATGTACAATCTCTTAGAACTGTGTTTCACCCCCGGATGGGATTTCTAGCATGCTACATCAGCCATGATGGCCATTCTGCCCCCACAGGCGTTTTCCTTAACCAGTTGTGGTATAATTTCCAAAGGCTTGGCAGAGCAGAGTCCAGAAACAGTTAAAGTGACATTAGTAGGGTCTGTATATTTGTACACCCGTGGTATTTATATCTGAGGAGCTCCCTGCAGGAAACAGCCTCTGTGCTCAGTGGTGTGTCTGTACACTGGGTCTGTTTCATGTCTTGTCCCAGCAGAGCTGATGTTCCTGTATGAAGCCTACTGCACTTAAACATCTCTATTTATTTTTCTGTCGCTGGGCTCTGTCTGAGGCTTTTAAAGATACTGTTACAAAGATCTAGTGTGTGAACTGTCTGGAAGGGTCTCTCATGTACCTGGCATTAAGAAGCAGATTTATTTGGTGGATAACCAAAATGCAAATATGTGTAGTTTTATGAGATGCAGACCTGCCATTCCTTCCCTTTGTGCTTGTGCACATGTGGGTACACATGTACACGCACACATAACCCTTCTTTGTTCTGTGAGGGCATTTTCATTTTAATTCAGGCTCAAAGTGAAGAGGCAGGATACTTCAGGAATGAAAGTATGCACACTTTTCCCTTCTCTTTCAACTTCATTGGCATATTCCAGGTCCTTTCTGGACCCTCAGAACCCTACTCTTCAGTAAGTAATCTGATGGGTTGTCCTTTCCAAGTGCTTATGAAGTTAAAATCTCTATTGTAATTTTGATTGTAGAGAAGGCTTACTTAATCAACTGTCCCTTCTAAGATTTGAGGTTCAGTCACAGAGAGGAAGGATAGGGTGGGACCGATAGAATGGGATTCCTAGTATAGGAAAGAAGTTCCAGGCAAGGAGGTCTGCATGTCTTTTCACAGCCCACCCAAGTGTATAACTGAATGGGCTTTCTGTAAGAATGAGCAGCCCAGGCACCTCTGTCCTTCCATGGTGCCTGATCACTAGAGTGACTTCTTAGAGTTAAGGCTGTGTGATCCTAATAGGAGGAGTGATATTAACCTATGAGAGCCAGTTGAAATAGTTGAATTGTTTAGTTTAAAAGATTGGTGGACAATCATCTAGAATAAATGGGGCACACAACAAATATATTTTTATGGATTTATTATTTATTTGAAAGGCCAAGTTACAGAGAGGGAGAGACAGACAGATATTCCATCCTCTGGTTCCCTCCCCATATAGCTCAACAGCTGAAGCTGGGCCAGGCCAAGGGCAGAAGCCTGGAACTCCATCTGGGTCTCCCATATGGGTGGCAGGGACCCAAACACCTGCATCATCTTTTGTTGCTTTTCCCAGGCCATTAGTAGGGAGTTGGATTGGAAGTAGAGCAGCCAGGACATGAACTGGCGCCCATATGGGATGCCAACCTTGAAGGTGGTGGTTTTACCTGCTGCACCACAATGCTGGTCCAGAACTGGGGAGTTTTTAAGTATCCGTTCACTTCTGTGCTGGAGAGCAGTGTTGTGTTTCTCTTCTGTGATGCCTGCAGTTGAGGCAGTGATTTAACCCCCTGCTCTACAATGTCAGCCCCAACAAATACATTTAAGAGAAGGAGGGAGTGTAAGAAATTGTGTATTCTCAGGAACTCCACCCCTTCCAGAGAGTTGAGGGTGATGGCTTTCTTGTGAGTGTGATGCATCATGAATTAATTGCATTGTTTGCCAGCCTTCTCCTGGTGAATGCTATGTAGTGGTGTTTCTCTCCAAAGCGAGTTGAAAGTCCAGTTCAGTTGTTCCCTTGAGTCCCCTTCTCCTCCTCTGCCTTTCTTTTGGTTTCTCGGTTTTGTTTCTCTAATGCAGTTTATCTTTATGTTCTGGTGATCTTAACCTCAGAAAATAGTTTAAACATGGAACAAAGTAAACGTCTTTGGATGTACAGATTATAAATATTTCCACATAAAAAATGAGATGCTTTCATGTTTTGAGTTCAAGATAGATGTAAGCTGTGTAATAAAATATAATAACCTGAATGTATAACATCCTTGTTTATACAACCAAGCTCTAAAGTTTGATATATACAGAAACACAGTTAAGTCTGAGCTGAGCAAAGCCTTTATGTGGGTTTGTCTCTGGAATATGATTCCCTCCAGCCTGTGTACCCGGAGGGCCTGAATCTGACTTTCAAATAAACCCCAGACAGAGAAATAGGGTAAGAGAAGGTTAACTCTCAAGCCCCTCACCTCTTTTCTTACAGTGGTGTCTCAGACAAGCTTACCAGAGATTTAATTCTGTGTAGACCTGTAAGACTACAATGAGGGTTTCCAGTTTAATATGCAAATAAGAAACAGTGGTGCATGACTCCAAGTTCCAACCCTAATTCTTTGCCCTGATTTCGTCAAATGTCCCAACCTTCATGATCCTGAATATGGGTCTGCCCCCAAAGGCAGCTTGAAGTTTTCTGTACCCACTGCCTCTCCTGACCTGAAAGTCTGGCTTTAATTTGGGACATCTTAGGGGTTTTGGTCTTTATCTAATGTGCAATAAGAGTCTATTGAAGGATTTGAAGTGAGAATGATTGAGCCTTTTAAATCATTTCAAGGGGTGCACCCCTTCTAATGTTTAAAAAAAAAAACACATATGAGAAGAATGTATCAAGACCAGTAGCTTGAGGGAGGGAAGGGATGACAGCACAGGAGAGCAGGACAAGTGGAAAGCTTTAGGAGACACCTGGGAGAAAAAAAAATGGAGAAGTCAAGAAGATTTATTGACCATAAATGGGGCCAAAGCAGGAGAAGGAAAAGAATAAAGTAAACATAACATTATCTGAAAGGTATAAGAAATTTTGTAATCCAACCTAGTATGTCTTCCTCTTGAAAGTAACAAGAGAAAAAAAAACCTGTTAAGGAATAAAAGGAACCCACAGGGAAAAAAATCAATCTTGAGAAAATGGCCAACCTCATCTCATAAAACATAATCTCAGTTCTGAAATACCTAATGCAGGATTTAATATTTCTGGAATCAGGTGTGTACCATCATCCCAGGGAAACTTGTTGGCCATCCATCCAGAGACTGGTTCTGTGCAGTTAAGATAGCACACACAGCTGTCTTTTATTTCCTTTGCTAACTTAGAAAGAGGGGGTCTGACTAAAGTTAATTTGAACTTACCCTTTTTCCTTTGGATTTCCACTGAATGCTTAGTGATATCAAGGAGTAATAGATTCATAGTCCAGATTTCTTCCTGTTTCTATCAGCTTGATCATATAATTTAACTTATCAGAACTTCAGTATCATCATCTTACAACAGAGGTGAGCAAACACTAGCATGGTAGAATTGTTTCAGTGCATATAGGGCTGCATATGTTGCACATCTTAAATCACGGTGTTGGTGCTGCTCTGTGAATGGTAGTTATTATCTCATGAAGATGCCCCTCCACTGAGAAGTGCTGTAAAGAAGAAAATGATGTCACATCATCTTAAAATCAAGTTAATATGCACCAAACTCTCCAGACACCATGATTCCACGGTTTCCCATGGCAGTTTCATTTTCTGATTGCTTTATGGTAGTTAACGTTCAGACTTTCGTTCTTTGATTTCCTCATCTCATTACAATTCTGTCATCTGCTATGTGGTTCTGAGTTCTGCAATTCTGTCCTTGCACCCTGTCAACATCTGTCCTTCCAGCTGTGTGGCTAGAGGTTCTGTATTCCACCCCTGCACCTTCAGATATTTCCCAGTAAATGGGCACACTCACTATTAAGCATTTTCATGTGCTGTTTGTATTTGATCCTTTGGTGTCATCTTTCCCATTTTGCTTGTACAAGGACTTCATATCTCAATGACAACAGACTACCAGCTGCTTGACACAAAATCCTGCATTTGATTTTGTTTGAGTCTTGCCTCCTATTTTCCTTTTGCTCAGACGTCTAATTGCACTGAAATAAACAGTTGAGATCCTGTTTCTTAAGGTTAACTGAAATGCCAGTTCTGTAATCTTTGCATTATCTTAATGGAGACCATTTGATCAGTTCAATAAAATCTTTGCTTCTTGTGAAACTTGAGGATACTGTGGACTTCACAGATAAGGGGTCTTCAAACAGCTCATAGAAAATGTGTTATGAAAAAACTATGCATGGAATCCAAAAAATTTTTGGCACCAAAATGAACTTTTAATTCCAGCCTTCCATGCACTTTGTGAAGTCCCATCCTGTATACCTTAACCTATAGAGATTCATATGGTAACTGTACACCTTATATGATATCTATCCAGCCCAAGGTTGTAATGAAACCTGTTTGCCACCCCAGGAATTAAATGATTTTTGTGCTTCTTCAAAAAGACATTTTTTTAAAAAGATTTATTTGAAAGACAGAGTTACAGAGAAAGATGTAGATACACAGATCTTCCATCCATTGGTTAACTCCCCAAATGGCAGCAATGGCTAGGGCTGGCCAGGCCAAAATCAGGATCCTGGAATTCCATCCTGGTCTTTCGCATGGATGGCAGGGGTGTTATCTTTGTTGCTTTCACAGGTGCATATGCAGGGAGCTGGATCAGAAGTGGAACAGCCAGTCTCAAACCAGTGTTCATATGGGATGCTGGCATTGCAGGTGGTGGCTTAACCTGCAGTGCTACAATGGCAGCCCCCTCTCCCAAAAGATATTCTTTAGATAGGTTATATTTGGGAAAGAGAGGGAGTGTTGCCTGGGGAATAGGTGTAGTAAACAACCATGATCCAAACTGTTTGCTAGTTCGGCTCAGAGTCAAAAAGTCTTACTTAACATTATAAAAAGTGCCAGTGCACTTGTGTTGGAAATCATTGCAGAGGGAACTTGTTGTTCAGATGCCCCTTGGGGCTTCCTTACTTTGTAGGCAGGGGAGATTGCTGTTCCTTACCTGGCGTCAGACTCCTGACTGGGGTACCTCTAATCAGCAAGAGGAAAGTGTCTACTTTTTAAAGTTTGATCTGATATGAGAATATTTAGAGGGAAATGAAGGCCTAAAGACACAGGGAATCCTATGTATTTTTTTGTGATGTTTGATATAGAAGTGGACCATTGCAGAGAAACAGGCTAGGCTAGAAGGGGGTATGATGTGACGATGATAAACTGAGGTCGCTGAGCAAGGCCCGTTTACTCAGATTTTTCTCTGCACCCTCTCCTCAGGGACAAGAGTTTCCCTTTCCTCAGGGTATGGGTTGGGCACTCTCACGTGGCTATCTTGGGATCCACTGCAGAGGAAGGTCAGAGAGCTGCTTGATGAGCTTCTCTTGGGGGACACAAGGCAAGGGGTGTAGGGCTGGAAAGGCTACCTCGCTTCTGTTTGCTCAGACACCAAGGTGCCTGAGTCCCAACTGTCCCATCCAAATAGATCTCCCACCACGTACGCTTTGTAGAAGTATTTATGGTGAACAAGTTTATTGCCTCTTGCACCAACGATGCCTTTCCATTCTCGGTGCAGCTGTGTGTCCTGGGGAGGTGCCTTGCTACCTTATATTTACCTCTGGGGAACTCCCAGGTGCTGAAAACAACCACTGCAGTAAATGTCCCAGAACTTTGAAGTGAAATAAATTATGTCATAAGTAATTGCATGTTTTTAGGTTGTGCCAACTCAGTAAATGCCTATTTTGGAGAAAATATGTGGGATTGGTGAACTTCAGAAGGGGATGTCTGATCAGGGGTGGTGCAGGGGGATCCATTTTGTCTCCAGTGGGAACCAGTTCATCAACCCCCTAACAATGTTCAGAACCACTGGGACACGGCTTCCTGTTTCCCCTCCAGTTTGAGTATATCACTGTGATAGTTAGGTTTCTGGACATGAACTGTTAATCATGACCGTGTTGTATGTTATGAAGAAATCTTAACACGCACACATCCTAAGTATGTTTGTTTTCATGGGCCTGTTGCAGTATTTGTCATGCAATACAGTGTGGATTAATGACTTTTCTGCCATTTGGACAGCCCTGTTTTCGAAGCACCAGTATTCGCCACTTAGAGAGTGGATTGATGCCAGTGCTTGGAGCACTGCTTCTTCCTTCAGCACACCAGATGGTACTAAAAATGCAAAATATTTCCTATAACAGCTGTATCTTTGACAACAAAATTAATACCAGCTGAAATAGCACTGCTGTGTGAAGGGCACAACAGCGAGGTCCTGCAGGCTGAGAGTGCACGCAGGCGCTGGTCGACAACTCACAATAGCTGCAGCCACACAGAGAAAAGCACCATGTCAGCGGCTGTGTCCTGTATGGAAAGCCCTCTGGACAGAGCCCCTTGCACATTTGTCAGGACGCTATTGCTCCCCTGAACATGGATTGCACTACGCAGCCACAATCCAGGAACACATTCCCACCACTCAGTTTCCAAAAAATCATCTCATTTCTATTTTAAGCTCTGTCTTTGTTGAGGTGATGAATCTCTTAAGGAGAATTTGAATAGGAATTAATCTTGACAAACCCATGGCCAGCGTCCTATTGCTTGGAGCAGATTTGGAAGTATTCCCACTGAGATCCAGAACCAGACAAGCATGCCCACTCTCACCACTGCTATTCAATATAGTCCTGGAAGTTTTTTTTTTTTTTTTTTAAGATTTATTTATGTACTTTAACATCAGAGAGAAGAGAGGCAGAGAGAGAGAGATTGAGAGATCAAGAGATCGAGATCTTCCATCTGCTAGTTCACTCCCCAGTTGGTTACAATAGCCAGAGCTGTGCCAGTCTGAAGCCAGGATCCAGGAGCTTCCTCTGGGTCTCCCACACAGGTGCAGGGACCCAAGGACTTGGGCCATCCTCTGCTGCCTTCCCAGGTCACAGCAGACAGCTGGATGGGAAGTAGAGCAGCCAGGACTTGAACTGGCGTCCTTATGGGATGCTGATATTGCAGGCAGCAGCTGTACCTGCTATGCCACAGTGCCAGCCCGACATAGTCATGGAAGTTTTAGAAAGAGCCGTTAGGCAAGAAAAAGAAATCAAAGAGATTCAAATCAGGAAAAGAGGAAATCAAATTATCCCTATTTGCAGATGACATGATTGTATATATAGGGGATCCAAAAGACTCCACCAAAAGACTGTTGGAACTCATAGAAGAGTTTGGTAAAGTAGCAGGAAATAAAATAAATATACAAAAATCAACAGCCTTGAAATACACAGACAATGCCATGGCTAAGAAAGAACTTCTAAGATAAATCCCATTCACAATAGCAAAAAAAAAAAAAAAAGAAAAGAAAAGAAAAAAAGAAAAAGAAATGCCTTGGAATAAATTTACCCAAGGATATCAAAGATCTCTACGATGAGAATTATGAAACATTAAAGGAGGAAATAGATAAAGACACAAAAAAATGGAAAAAACTTCCATGTTCATGGATTGGAAGAATCAATATCATCAAAATGTCCATTCTTCCAAAAGCAGTTTATGAATTGAATGTGATACCAATCAAAATAACAAAGATAATCTTGAGATCTAGAAAAAATGATGCTGAAATTCATATAGAAACACAGGAGACCTCAAATAGCTAAAACAATCTTATAAAACAAAAACAAAGCCAGAAGCATCACGATACCAGATTTCAAGACTTATTACAAGGCAGTTATAATCAAAACAATCTGGTACTGGTACAAAAACAGATGGACAGAACAGTGGGACAGAATAGAAATGCCATAAATCAATCCTAGCATCTACACCCAACTTATATTCAACCAAGGAGCTAAAACCAATCCCTGAAGCAAGGACAGTCTTTTCAACAAATGGTGCTGGGAAAACTGGATCTCCACACACACAAGTATGAAGCAGGACCCCTACCTTACACCTTACACAAAAATCCATTCAAAATGGATTAAAGACCTAAGTCTATGCCCTGATACCATCAAATTATTATAGAACATTGGAGATACCCTGCAAGATATTTGCACAGGCAAAAAGTTCCTGGAAAAGACCCCAGAGGTACAGGCATTAAAAGCCAAAATTAACAAATGGGATTACATCAAATTGAGAAGCTTCTGTACTGCAGAAGAAAGGAAAGTGAAGAGGCAACCAACACATTCGGAGAAATTATTTGTAAACCATGAAAGTGATAAAGGATTAATAATCAGAATACATAAGGAGATACAGAAATTCTGCAACAACAAAACAGACAACCCATCTAAGAAATGGGCAAAGGACTTAAACAGACATATTTCAAAAGAGGAAATACAAATGGCCAACAGACTCGTGTAAGAAAGCTCAGGAATACTAGCAATCAGGGAAATGCCAAAAACAAAAACAAACAAACAAACCAAGAAAACACCACTACGAGGTTTCACCTCACCCCAGTTAGAATGGCTTTTATACAGAAATCAACAAACAACAAAAGCTGCCGAGGATGTGGGGAAAAAACTTGCCCTAATCCACTGTTATTGGGAATGTAAACTAGTAAAGCCACTGTGGGAGACAGTTTGGAGATGCCTCAGAAATCTGAATATAGTCCTGCCATACGACTCAGCCATCCCACTCATAGGAATTTACCCAAGGAGAATGAAATCAGCAGACAAAAGAGTTACCTGCACCCCCATGTTTATTGCAGCTCAGTTCACAATATCATTCCTAAATACCTGTCAATGGAAGAGTGGATAAAGAAATTATGGGATATGTCCTCTATGGAATACTACACAGTGGTAAAAAACAAGTGAAATCTGGTCATTTGCAACAAAATGGAGGAATCATACTTAGTGATGTAAGCTAGTCCCAAAGGGATGAATATTGTATGTTCTCCCTGATCTGTGACAACTAACAGAGCACCTAAAAGGAAACCTTCAGAAGTGAAATTGACAATATGAGAAGCAAGGACTATAACAGCCCTTGTCTTGACAGTTGAGCAGTTTTTTTTTTTCAATACTTAGTACCATTGTTTGAACTCTTTACTTAACATAGAATTAATCATGTGTGTATAAAGTAAATTGAAAATAGATCCCAGTAAAAAATAAGAGTGGAAATAAGAGAGAGAGGAGCTGTATCTTTCTGCCTACATTCCTACACACTTACTTCTATGGGTAATGC
This sequence comes from Oryctolagus cuniculus, assembly GCF_964237555.1. Lineage (NCBI taxonomy): Eukaryota > Metazoa > Chordata > Mammalia > Lagomorpha > Leporidae > Oryctolagus > Oryctolagus cuniculus. The sequence continues at coordinate 134,455,224 of NC_091440.1, read as the reverse complement.
TAAAAACTTGCCATGGGATTCTAAATCCCATTAAGCTGGGTGATAAAAATGCAATCTTAAGTGTTGAAGTGATCATATATATAGGATTAAGTGTTAAAGGGATCATATATATAAGATCAAACATCTGGCAATAATAATAGAATTAAAAAGGACAGAATGTTCTAACTTGGGAAGCAGTCCAAACAGCAGACTCATAAAATGAGCTTTAAATAGCACTCTGACCTCAGAGTCAGCCTTGAAGACATTCTGGTCTGGTTGAAAACCCATGAGAGCATTTCAGGCATGGAAATCCAAGACACTGTGGCAAAAAATGTCCTTCATGAAGAATGAGTGGGACCCCAGGGAAAAGAAGGGGCCATCAAAAAAGGAGGTACCTTTCTCTGAAGGGAGGAGAGAACTTCCACTTTGCTTATGGCCCTGTCTAAATACTGATGGAGATTGTGGACTCAAAAGGCTTTTGGCAGCTCATGTCAAGAGCCGCTGGTGGTCACTGACATCATACGTAAAAGTGTTAATTTTGGGGGGACTGGCGCCATGGCTCACTTGGTTAATCCTCTGCCTGTGGCGCCAGCATCCCATATGGGCGAAGGGTTCTAGTCCCGGCTGCCCCTCTTCTAGTCGGGCTGTCTGCTGTGGCCTGGGAGGGCAGTAGAGGATGGCCCAAGTCCTTGGGCCCCTGCATCCGCGTGGGAGACCAGGAAGAAGCTCCTGGCTCCTGGCTTTGGATTGGCGCAGCGCCGGCTGTAGCGGGCCATTTGTGGGGTGAGCCAACGGAAGGAAGATCTTTCTCTCTGTCTCTCTGTCTATAACTCTACCTGTCAAATAAATAAAAAATTATAAAAAGGTGTTAATTTTTAACAAGAGTCACTATGCACTTACTCCCCATGCAGAACCTTTGTCCTTAATGAGTTGTAGAATCAGAATTAACTGTAAAACTTGTTCTCAGTTTTTTTTTATTTTGTGTGTGTGTGCAAATTGTCAAATTGTTGAAATCTTGACTTGGTATAGAGTTGGTATTCTGTGTATGAAGCTAATTAAAAGGTAATCTTAATGGAGAAAGGGACTCAGAATGGGAGATGGAGGAGGAGGTGGAATGGGACAATTATTGAAGTCGGCATTACTTGGAGAACTAAAGTATGTACTGGTCAGAACAGCAAGACCTAACATGGGCCAGCATAATGAAGTAAGTTGAATCACAGTCAATTTTTGTACCCACGTTCATTATAAGACATAAAGTTCCTGCCAGCAAAGTAAGAATTTGGGGTGCTCAGGGAATAAAAGGGTTTTGAGGTGATTCCAATGTACACCACACAGTTTATGCTGTCCAGGGTGTCCCTAAACCAAGACTGTGGTTATTTACTCAACTCCTGAGTGGAGGTTTGGGGACACATATCCTCAGCGTGTGTTGCCTCACTTGGTTCTGTGTGTATTAAGAGCTTTTATAAAAGGAAGGGCCAAGCTGAAGTCCTCTGGGCACCACTGCCTTACCACAGAGGTAAATCCAAAGTAATACTGAGTACCTGATGGTATTAGGAGGCCTTATGCAGCCTTCCAAGACTGCAACGTGGCAAGGATGTCAATCTCTGTGTTACCTTCTTCTAATTCTCTATTTGCATGACAGAAAAGACATGCTTACCCTGGAAAATGATCACTAAAAGATTAACCAGGCAGATATATTCGAGCAAATTAATAATTTTTTTTTTTTGGCAAATGGTACCCAGCTGAGATGGTCTAACTTTTTCCTTAAATAGCTTTACCTGGCAGAGACAGCCGCAGATCTTTCTGATCTGGCTCAAGTTTACATCAGGTTTGAGGCATACTTCTCTCTTCAGGATCCTGTCATTATGTCGTATCATTATGAGCTGCTGCTGATTTTGAGAGAATGGTAAATGCTGTGATAAGATTACACACACACACACGCACACACACATATATGCATGCATGATTCCCATCAATTTCTTTGGGCTTACATGAAGACCAGATAGTAAATGTTTTAGGTTTTAAGAGTGAGCAGTAAAATGAAAGACGCTATCTAAGCACCTATGGCTTGCAGTGAGTGCTTCAGGCAGTGCTCAAATGCTGTTAGAAGACAAGAGCCAAGCTGGATTTGACAGCAGGCTAGAGTTCATCAACCATAGTCTGGGTGACCTGAGCATATAAAGATGTCTCTTTCAAAATTAGAAAGTTGCAGCTGCGCCTTACATGATGATGAATGAGTCAGAGGAATCAATGAGTTTCTTTGCATGTTGGGGTGAAGGCTAATGGGTAAATATAACATTTGATTAGGTCTATAGAAAGAGCAAGTGCTCCAGTACACCACTCGCATAGTGATTTTAATGGCTCTCAGGTGTGTGTGTGTGTGTGTGTTTTAAGCTCATTGAATGACGAGGTGGAACACATGACATGAACTGGTACAAGAGTGACTGTGAAGGGCCCTAGGATTTCAGAACAGAGCTGTAAATCGTTTGGCAATGGTACACTTTTGAAAATTTTTGATTTGGTTGACATTGAAAATGAAGTGACCCCAAGGTACTATAGAGGGAGTCCAGTATGTACTCAGTGCTCTGTAATCTACACAGATACGAGTCAGACCTTCCAAGCAGCGTTCAGGTGTTTAGCAAATAGAAGTGGGGAAGAAAGGGCCTGGACACGAACTGGTTCTGTAGGAACAAGTAAGTTGGCTGAAGCAGTTGTTTGTGCCCCTGCTCTCCTATCTTTGCTGCTTTGCCAGTCCTTATTCAGTACCTCCTGTAGTGTCCTGGGCACATTCCTCAGGATAAGATGATTGATGAAATTAAGTGAGGAAAAATTTGTTCAGCTTATTTTGCAAATTGATTCCATCGTAATCTGGCAACAGCTGGAAATGGTCTGAGTATGTATGAGAATCCCCACTGAAGTGTGGCCATGGTAGTTAGCAAAGAGATACTTGACCAGCAGAGAAATACTTTTTCTTTAGAGTGAAATGAGAGATATTTGTCCAAACCAAGGGTACATAAAATTATTAAGTGTATACCTAATGAATTTTGGGGAAGATACATGAAGACAAAACTCTTGGAAGGATCTTAGAAGTGTCACATGAGAATGCCTATGAAGAACCCCCCCCCCCCAACCATGTCAACAAGTTGTATAGACGTCCTTGGGCCATGTTTCTCAGTCATTGCCACATGAGCAGACATGTTTGTGGCAGAGCAACAGCAGAGTGGCAGAACTACATCCCTGCACTCAATGCAGGGTGGCATGCCTTCAGATCACAGGCATAGTGTTATTTTTACACAGCCATATGATGGGTGTCACCTCTGCAAAGCATTTCATCCATCCCTGTCTGTGTATCAGAGGGCCTGATGGAAGGGTCATGCTCTCAAGTATACACCATTTGTAGGAACTTGACAAAGTGCCTTGTTGAATCACATAATCTCAGGCACTAGTTGGTTACCCAACTGCTTGTTGATTACAATGGAGTGCTTTCTTCAAACCTGAATCCAAAATTTGAAAATTCTGAATTAAAAATCTCAAGTTTCACGTGTTGACATGATGCTATAAGTGCAAAATTCCACACTTGACCTCATTTAACAAATCAGTGAAAATAAGGTGAACTACAAATATTGTAGCTTGGTGCTATAGTATAAAGTATATATGAAGCATAAATGAATTTAATTTCTTCCCAAGATATTATTATTATTATTATTATTATTTTTTTACAGGCAGAGTGGACAGTGAGAGAGAGAGAGAGAGACAGAGAGAAAGGTCTTCCTTTGCCGTTGGTTCACTCTCCAATGGCCGGCGCGCTGCGGCCGGCGCACCGCGCTGATCCGATGACAGGAGCCAGGAGCCAGGTGCTTTTCCTGGTCTCCCATGGGGTGCAGGGCCCAAGCACCTGGGCCATCCTCCACTGAACTCCCGGGCCACAGCAGAGAGCTGGCCTGGAAGAGGGGCAACCGGGACAGAATCCAGTGCCCTGACCGGGACTAGAACCCGGTGTGCCGGCGCCACTAGGCGGAGGATTAGCCTAGTGAGCCGCGGCGCCGGCCCTTCCCAAGATATTATATGTGTGCAAGTATTCAAAAATCTGAAAAAATAGCTTGAAATCTGAAACACTTCTATTTCTAAGCATTTGAGTAAGGGATACTCAACCTACCTATTACAGTATGTTCTCATTAGAAGATAAGTGTTCTGAATGTATGAGCCACTCTTGTCTACCATACTTATTCCAGCATCACTGCAAGAAGATTCACTGTCTCACATACCATCATCATATGCCATACCATTTTACAAGTAAACATACAAGACCTGTAGACACTGCTGATCAGTTCACAGTTTAGAAGACTCCATTTCCCACAAGCAGCTGACTTTTCAGGATGGTTGAGTACTTCATAAAGACTCACTTATTCCCACAAACTGGGAACAAGACTGTATGAGTTTGGATTGCTGTCCTTCACTGGCAAATGTTCTGAACCAGGGATCAATATAACAGCACTACCTTCTGTAGACCTAATGGAGGAGTCAGAATAAAAAGGTGGACCCCCACCCTGGCATGAGTTCATTAGCTAATCCCAATATTCTTGGCTCTGTTGCTCTCTATTTCACCAATAATAGTTGTATTGCATTGCAGTTGGAAACTGCTGATTATGGGATTGGGACTTTTTCAAACCATTGAGTGAAGGTAAAGTTGGACTTTTGGTGTTGGTTGTGGTCATTGACTCTCCTATGGAGAGGAGGTGGATTTACTGCTCTTCAGTGGGAGTTGGGAGGATGATCGGCAGAACACAGGTGATCTCTGTGGATATGTCCTCTTCCTGCCATGTCTGTTACTAAGAGTTGAAGAATACTACAAGAGGGTTAGACCTCCTCCCGACTGAAATGTATGTAAAGGTTAAGGAAACACAGAACACAAGGCAGAAAGGCAAAGACGAAAATGCAGCTAAAACCCCTGGCAAACTGTGGAAATGATGACTCAGCTGTTCTTTGTGTGTGTGAAAATGTGTGCATTTGTATATACTTGTATCTGTATGTTCATGCACTTCCATGTTTGTGTCCCTAAGCTTATATACAGTGTATCAGTGGATATGGATAGTGTATGTGTATATAGTGCATAAGTGCACATGCATATAGTCCCAATTTTTCTTCTATACTGCAGTAAGGGTATGTTTTAGGGTTATTATCCACTTGAGCCTTTGGTCTATAGCTTGGTATGGTATTGAATCAGTATTTTGATTGGACTAGCACTAGATGTCACCCATAAATTCTACATAAGGAATTGAACATACTCTACAGTGAGAAGTTGTGCTAGTTAATCAAGAAGGTGGAAGTGTTTGGGGAAATATGAGCAATGGCATCATTTTGTTACAGATGTGTAATTTAAAAAATTTAAGGTATAAGGAAAGGGTTGTCGTAACTCTGTGTTAGGGTGGACTGAAGTGAATATTTATTGGCTTTTTGTAGGGTGAGAGGAATTTATCGTCCTTCTGTAGATACCCCCCCCCCCAAAACTACAGACTATTGAGGGCCCCACACAGGGACAGTGCTGGTGTCTAGAGATAAGAGAACAGGAGTGTCCTAAGCCTCCAGGGACATTTCTAAGGAACAGCAATAGAACGGAGTCTGGTTCTCTTGGCCTGTTGTATGCTGAAAGTTGACCGGATTTTTAACTAATTGCTTTGCTGCTGTTCTCTGGCCTTCTACATGATTCTGGGTATCTTCCAGTCTTTATCATACATTGTTTTCTGCTTAACTAGCTTTTTTTATTCAGTTTACATTTTGTACCACACTAAGAATTATTCGAAGAGGGAGGGATTCATAGATTTCACATTAGCTTCTCTTTGTCATAAGCACCAAATGCACATTTTCAATATCAAATCTATTTAGTGTATCCGAACAAACATAAATCCACTTGAAGTCATAGTAGTTACTGAATTATATTTGGCAAATATTTTATCTTTAATCATTTTTCTGTATTCTGAAAGTCTTGGGTTGCTTTTTTTATATAAAGTTTGGCCTTTTGGCTAAGATCAAGTGTAATAAATTTCACAGGTACAGCTTTAGGAATATAGCTGTTCTTCCTCCCATGCCCGCCCTCTAACCCCCACTTCCTACTCCCTCTCCCATCCCATTCTTTGTTAAGATTCATTTTTAATTATCTTTATATACAGAAGACAAAGTCTATAGTAAGTAAAGATTTCAACACTTTGCACCCACACAAACACACAAAGTATAAAGTATTGTTTGAAGACACGGTTGACCATTAATTCTGATAGTACAATTCTTCAAGGACAGAGGTCCTACATGGGGAGTAAGTGCACAGTGATTCCTGTTGTTGATGTAACAATTGGCACTCTTATTTATGACGTCAGTGATGACCTAAGACTCTGGACATGAGCTGCCAAGGCCATGAAGCCTTTGAGTCCACAATCTCCATCAGTGTTTAGGCAGCGGCATAAGCAAAGTGGAAGTTCTTTCCTCCCTTCAGAGAAAGGTACCTTCTTCTTCGATGGCCCCTTCTTTCCACTGGGATCTCACTCACTGAGATCCTTCATTTAGGTCATTTTGCCACAGTGTCTTGGCTTTCCATGCCTGAAATGCTCTCATGGGCTTTTTAGCCAGATCCAAATGCCTTAGGGCTGATTCTGAGGCCAGAGTGCTGTTGAGGGCATTTCTCATTCTATGAGTCTGCTGTGTGGCCTGCTTCCCATGTTGGATCATTCTCTCCTTTTTAATTCTATTATGATTATTAGCAGACACTTGGTCTTATTTATGTGATCCCTTTTGTCGCTCCCCCTCTTCGTGGAGGAACGACACAGGACCCTGCGCTGTTCTTTCATCTGCTCGGCCCTCCCCGGGTTTGCTGCTGGTTCTTCCCGGGTTGGCTACTATCCCTTCCACCTCCGTGGAAGGGCAGTTCCCCCTGGCCACATTCCCCACTTCCGCAGGGGAGCGGCACACCGCCAGCCGGCTTTCTCGGGGGCTGCACGGGTGTTCCTTCAGCTAGATGTTCCCCTTAGATGTTCCCCATAGATGTTCCTGGTGCATGCCGTCTCTCTCCTCCTTTATAGTCCTCCTCCGCCAATCCCAACTCGGCTGCCCACACGCCGAGTACGCTGCTCTCCTCCAATCAGGAGCGAGTCCTACAGTTTATTATTTGAACTGGAGGCAGCTGTGCGGAAGCTGTTTACTTCTCTCCCAGCGCCATATTGTGGGAGAGCAGATGCATAGAATAAGTCTTAATTCCCGAAACTCAGTCCAGTCCGGATTGCTCCCCACACCTTTGACACTTAATCTTATCTATTTTATCAGTTAAACACTTAAAATGATCATTTTAATGAGTAAGATGGCATTAGTACCACCCAGCTTAATGGGATTTGGAGTCCAAGTTTTTAGCTTTACCCTGAGGGGTAAGTCCATAGGAACGTGTGCCGAACTGTATCTATTCCCTCTCTTACTCCAACTCTTTTTTTTTTTTACTGGGATTAGTTTTCAATTGGATTTAAATACCTATGAATAATCCTGTATTAAAAAGAGTTCAAGCAATGGTATTAATTAGGAAAAAGAAAATAGGAGAAAAAAATATAGTAAGCTATTCCTCGACAGTCAGAACAAGAGCTGATCAAGTCATTGCTTCTCATAATGTCAATTTTACTTCTGCAGATTTCCTTTTAGGTGCTCAGCTAGTTGTCACAGATAAGGGAGAACATACAATATTTGTCCCTTTGGGACTAGCTTACTTCACTAAGTATGATGAGTCCCAGATTCTTCCATTTTGTTGCAAATGACTGGATTTGTTTTTTTTTTAACTGCTGTGTAGTATTCCATAGAGTACATATCCAATAATTTCTTTACCCAGTCTTCCATTGACGTACATTTTGGTTGAATCTATGTCTTAGCTATTATGAATTGAGCTGCAGTCAACATGGAGGTAGGTGCTAATAGCTCTTTTGTTATGCCAATTTCATTTCCTTTGGGTAAATTCTGAGTAATGGGATGGCTGGGTCATACAGTATGGCTATATTCAGATTTCTGAGATACGTCCAAACTGTCTTCCATAGTAGCTTTACCAGCTTACATTCCCACCAACAGTGGATTAGGGTACCTTTGTCCCCACATCCTTGCCAGCATTGATTGTTTATTGATTTCTGTATGAAAGCCATTCTAACTGGGTGAATAAATATGAGTGAGGTGAAAACTCACTGTGGTTTTTATTTGTCTTTCCTTAACGGCTAGTGATCCTGAACATTTTTTCATGTGTCTTTTGGCCATTAGGATTTCCTCTTTTGAAAAAAGTCTGTTTAAATCCTTTTTCCGTATCTTAACTGGGTTGTTTCATTGTTGTGTAGTTTTTGATTTCTTTGTAGATTCTGATTATTAATCCTTTATCAGTTGCATAGTTTACAAATAATTTCTCCCATTCTGTTGGTTGCTTCTTTGCTTTCCTGTTTCTTTTTCCATACAGAAACTTCTCAATTTGATGTAATCCCAGTTGTTAATTTTGGTTTTGGCTGTCTGTGCTTCTGGGGTCATTTCCATGAAGTCTTTGCCTGTGCCAATATCTTGTAGGGTTTCTCTTGTTCTCTAATAATTTGAAGGTGTCAGGTCATAGATTTAGATCTTTAATCCATGTTGAGTGGATTTTTGTGTAAAGTGTAAGGTAGGGGTCTTCATACTTCTGTATGTGGAAATCCAGTTTTCCTAGCGCCATTTGTTGAATCGACTGTCCTTGCTACAGGGATTGGTTTTAGCTCCTTGATCAAATGTAAGTTGGTTGTAGATACCTGGATTGATTCTGACACTTCTGTTTTGTTCCATTGTTCTGTCTGTCTGTATTTGTACCAGCACCAGGTTGTTTTGATTATAACTTCCCTGTAGTATGTTTTGAAATCTGGTATTGTGATGCCTCTAGCTTTCTTGTGTAAGATTGCTTTAGCTATTCAAAGTCTCCTGTGTTTCTATATGAATTTCAGCATCATTTTTTTCTAGATCTGAGAAGAATGTCTTTGTTATTTTGATTGGTATCACATTCAATCCGTAAACTGCTTTTGGAAGAGTGGACATTTTGATGATATTGATTCTTCCAATCCATGAACATGGAAGTTTTTTCCATTTTTTTGTGTCTTTATCTATTTCCTCCTTTAATGTTTCATAATTCTCATCGTAGAGATCTTTGACATCCTTTGTTAAGTTTATTCCAAGATATTTGCCTTTTTTTTTTTTTTTTTGCTATTGTGAATGGGATTTATCTTAGAAGTTCTTTCTTAGCCGTGGCATTGATTGTGTATAAAAGGCTGTTGATTTTTTATATTAATTTGATTTGCTGCTACTTTACCAAATTCTTCTATGAGTTCCAATAATCTCCTAGTGGAGTTCTTTTGATCCCTTATATAAAGAATCATGTCATCTGCAAATACGGATAGTTTGACTTCCTCCTTCCCAGTTTTCATCCCTTTGGTTTCTTTTTCTTGCCTCACAGCTCTGGCTAAAACTTCCAGTATAGTATTGAATAGCATTGGTGAGAGTGGGCATCCATGTCTGGTGCCTGATCTCAGTGGGAATGCTTCCAACTTTTCTCCGTTCACTATGATGCTGGCTATAGGTTTGTCATAAATGGACTGATTGTGCTGAGGAATGTTCCTTCTATACCCAATTTGCTTAAAGTTGTCATCATGAAAGGGTGTTGTAATTTATCAAATGCTTTCTCTGCAAATACTCAGATAATCATATGGTTTTTGTGCAGCAGTTTGTTAATGTGGTGTATCACATTGATTGATTTGTGAATGTAATGTTGAACCATCCCTGCATACCAGGAATAAATTCCACTTGGTCTCTGTGCATGATCTTTCTGTTGTGTTGTTGGATTCGATTAGCTAATTTTTTTTTTTGCCACATAAGAAGTTTAATAATTTAAACAAAAGATCTTAGTTTAGTAGGAATAGACAATGACTATAAACAATAATTTAATGAAAAATCACCATTTCACCTATATATAGTAAGTTATATAGTAATCACAAATCATTAAAACTATAGTAATATAACATTCTTACCTGCTGGTTTTACAAAGGTACAAAACAAAGTTTTACAAAACTATATTTGCAGCAATACTGATGCACAGAGATATTTCTTTTTTTTTTTAACTTTTATTTAATGAATATAAATTTCCAAAGTACGACTTATGGATTACAATGGCTTCCCCCCAATACCATCCCTCCCACCCACAACCCTCCCCTTTCCCACTCCCTCTCCCCTTCCATTCACATCAAGATTCATTTTCGATTATCTTAATATACAGAAGATCAGCTTAGTATACATTAAGTAAGGATTTCAACAGTTTGCTCCCACACAGAAACATAAAGTGAAAAATAATAGATGATTTTTTTTAAATGATGATGAAATCAGATCAGACCTATTGTCATGTTTAATCCCAGCGAGAGTCAAGTTGGGAATTGCTAATTTCTTCTTCTTCTTTTTTTTTTTTAACAGAAGATCAGTTTAGTATACATTAAGTAAAGATTTCAACAGTTTGCACCCCCATAGAAACACAAAGTGAAATATATTGTTTGAGTACTCGTTATAGCATTAAATCTCAATGTACAGCACATTAAGGACAGAGATCCTACATGAGGAGTAAGTGCACAGTGACTCCTGTTGTTGACTTTACCAATTGACACTCCTGTCTATGGCATCAGTAATCTCCCTATGCTCCAGTCATGAGTTTCCAAGGCTATGGAAGCCCTCTGAGTTCTCCGACTCTTATCTTGTTTAGACAAGGTCATAGTCAAAGTGGAGGTTCTCTCCTCCCTTCAGAGAAAGGTACCTCCTTCTTTGAAGACCTGTTCTTTCCACTGGGATCTCACTCACAGAGATCTTTTTGCCAGAGTGTCTTGGCTTTCCATGCCTGAAATACTCTCATGGGCTTTTCAGCCAGCTCCGAATGCCTTAAGGGCTGATTCTGAGGCCAGAGTGCGATTAGCTAAAATTTTGTGGAAGAGTTTTGCATCCATGTTCATCAGGGAAATTGGTCTATAATTCTCTCTCTCTCTTGCATCCTTTTCAGGTTTGGGAATTATGGTGATGCTGGATTTGTAGAAAGCATTTGGGAGGATTCCCTCTCTTTCAGTTGTTGGGAATAACTTGAGAAGAATTGGAGTTAGTTCTTCTTTAAATGTCTATTAGAATTCAACAGTGAAGCCATCCAGTCCTGGGCTTTTCTTTTTTGAGAGGGCCTTTATTTCTGATTCAGTCTCCATCTTGGTTATGGGTCTGTTTAGGTTTTCTGTGTCTTCTTGGCTCTATTTAGGTAGGTTGTATGTCCAGGAATCTGTCCATTTCTTGTAGGGTTCCTAATTTGTTATCATACAGCTCTTTGTATTAATTTCTGAAAATTATTTTTATTTCTGTGGTGCCTGTTGTTACATATCATTTTTTTCAGGTAGAGTTAGACAGTGAGAGAGAGACAGAGAGAGAGTTATAGACAGTTACAGAGAGAGACAGAGAGAAAGATCTTCCTTCCAATGGTTCACCCCCCAAGTGTCCGCTATGGCCAGTGTGCTGTGCTGATCCGAAGCCAGGATCCAGGTGCTTCCTCCTGGTCCCCCATGCGGGTGCAGGGCCCAAGCACTTGGGCCATTCTCCACTGCACTCCCGGGCCACAGCAGAGAGCTGGACTGGAAGAGGAGCAACCGGGACAGAATCTGGCACCCCAACCGGGACTAGAACCTGGGGTGCTAGTGCCACAGGCGGAGGATTAGCCTAGTGAGCTGCAGTGTTGGCCAAAACAGAATCATTTTTTTTAAATGCATTGTTTCAGTAGTTGTTCTGAGACTAAGCAAACCATGCTACTCATTTCTGATACTTTCTTTCAGGGTTTTCCTTTGATGGTTCTTTAGAAATTGATGATATACCCCCCTTTTGCCTGTTTTAATGCTCCTGTTTCTGGGCTGCTTTACCGTGTTGCCAAGGCCCTACGTAATTTGTCATCATTGCAGGTTATGTCCATATAACCCGATTTAGATATTGATGACGGTCAGCTTTGTGAGGACCACAGGGCTGACAGCAAGCCTGCTATGCAGTTCAGGCCATTGTCACTGCTCCAGGCCTGCTTGTTTAACTCATCTTCCATGAATACAGAGGACCCTACTCTCAAGTTTTTTGGGTTTACAGCAGTGACAAAAGAAGAGGCTGAATGCTTTTCAGATGCAGGTTAAAGAGCCTCTGAGAACAGGACTTGGATACCTGCTCGCCATCCAGGCAGACCGTGGCCCTCTTTACAGAGTCCTAAATGCTGAGATGGGGATGAAGATGTTACTGTTTCTCATGCTGAGTGGAGTGTGACAGCAGAGATTTGAGAGAGTAAAACTGGCACAAGTACACATACTCAAACCCCTTCCCCCATTGTCCCCTTGGAACAGCCCAGCAGTGAATAAATGCTGTCTCTCCCAGGTGTCTGTAGCCTTACTCATTTAATAGGTTGTGCTCTTCATACAAACACAAAATGCATAATTTTGTGTGTCCCATAAGAATGTGGCTCCTGGGTAAGCAAATGAAGCTCAAATGTGGCCCCGCTGGGAAAACTGCTTCAGCAACAGACCATGGGGGCTTCCACACCACCATCCTGCTTTCTTGGGTATTTTCTTGTATTCTGCTCTATTTCCTCTGTTTAACCAGATAGCTAATGACTCATCTTGATCTGGTCAACATCTTAAATGGGTAGTAAAGAAAGGATATACTTCTCATGATAAAATTTTGTGTTTTATCATGGAAGGGGTGCTTTAGCAAAGTTCATTATTCTTTTTTTTTTATTTTTGACAGGCAGAGTGGACAGTGAGAGAGAGAGACAGAGAGAAAGGTCTTCCTTTGCCGTTGGTTCACCCTCCAATGGCCGCCGCTGCAGCCGGCGCACCGCGCTGATCCGATGGCAGGAGCCAGGATCCAGGTGCTTTTCCTGGTCTCCCATGGGGTGCAGGGCCCAAGCACCTGGGCCATCCTCCACTGCACTCCCTGGCCATAGCAGAGAGCTGGCCTGGAAGAGGGGCAACCGGGACAGAATCCGGCGCCCTGACCGGGACTAGAACCCGGTGTGCCGGCGCCGCAAGGTGGAGGATTAGCCTAGTGAGCCACGGCGCCGGCCCACAAAGTTCATTATTCTTAACTAAAAGTAAAACATCTTTGAAAAATCACAGTATTGCAATTTAGCAAAATAGTTTCATTAACATGTTTATTAACCAAGTATAATTGCTTATTTTTATAATCTTTGATGCTTTATCAATATCATGGGTTCTCATATCAGACATTGAATATGGGCTATGCTTATGATCACTGTAGAAACTTGAAGCAATTTTAAGGAGATTCAGTTGCCAGTAAAGTAGTTCATTAAAATACTTAGATGTTTGAAGTAAGCAAAAGTTTAGTTGAGTCTTTGATTTGTTGGTTTTGTTGATAGCTAAACAAGTTCAAGTTGCCAGGAATATAGCAGGTGCTCAATTATTGATGACTGAGTTGAGTTGTGATGGATACTTTCCACTCTTGCCTTGAATAAAGGGGCTGATGTAGAGTTATAGGGATTATTTCCAAAGGTGCCCAGATGACTGTTTCTAAAATTAAAAACATAGCCAAGTAAGAAATGCCACCTTCCCTAACTTGGGCGGATAGTCTGCTTTCATCAACTTGTAAAGAGCCATTTCTAGCAAGAGCTGCAGATGGCTGATCATTCTGTATATCTATGACCCACAGTTCTCAGAACTTCAGCCATGCTCCTTACTTCAAGTGTGGGAATGCCTATTATGAGAAAATCTTCCCTGATTTTCCCAGTGTGGCGTGGATGGTAGGATTCTCTATGCTTGTAAGGTTCCAAGTATCAATACACAGTGAGGTCTGAATGCATAAATATGGAAGGAAACAAGGAGGTGATAGAGACAGGAATGCTTCTTACTTCTTGGCCCTGTGCTTGGGGTAAATACTAACCTTCAGGCTCCTGTTATTGTCTCTTTTCCTAAGAAGAGTTTCTGACATCTAACAGGTTGCTCATCAGGGCATCTCGCCCACTGCGTGTCATTCGCTATGTATAAAATGTACATAAAAGTATATGATTATGAGAGGTCTTAAAAACAGGAAAGGGAAACATTGAAATGATATTTGAAGTATGGAGAAGTCAGTGTTGTTGGTGAGACACCACAGCCCGATGGAGAGGCAGGTGGCAGGAAGTCAGGCAGAGGCTCAGCACAGTACAGGGGTTGCTTCCTGCCTGGAGTGAAAAAGGAAGGTGTAGTAGTGAGCTTTGCGTTCCTGTAAGAAGGTATCCAGGGTCAGGGGCTGCATAACTGTAGAAGAGAAGGAGTTTATTGTGGTTCAAAGTTCTGGAGGCCCAGGGTCAAGGGCCTGTGTCTGGTGATGTTCTCCTTGCTGGGGGGAATCCTGCAGTGGCACAGGCTGCCACAAGGTGAGATAGGGCGGGTGTACACGAGTGGTGTCTGTGGTCTTTCCCTCTTCTAACAAACCCAACAGTATTGCATCAAAGGGCTCCCCTCTGAGGACCTTGTCTAATCTTACTCATTCGCCTACAGGCTCCTCCCTCTTCTAAACATCACCATCACCCTCTGAATCCCTCATAGTGAGGATTCTGTTTCAACACATGAAGTCTTAGAGGCCTCTAAACCATAGCCAAAGATGCTGCACAGTTTTCATCAGGGGAATTAAATGACCCTATTCAAATTTTGCTTTTACTCATTTATTACTCTGAAATATTTCCAACATACAAGGATGTATAATCATATAATGGACACACACACACATGTAGAGTACAAGAGAGAGTGCAGCATTCTTGTGAAATCTTGATGTCTTGGAACTGAAAGAAATACTTTCTGATGGAACTGAAAGTTCTCTTCAGAAGCCCTTCTCTTTCCCCAGAAGTAGCAGCTAACGTGAATTTACTTTTTTTCATTTCCATGTATGGTTTCAGTACCATGACTGATTATGTGCTAAAAATAATCTATAGCATTATTTCATTTTTAAAAGATTTATTTATTTATTTGAAAGGTAGAGAAAGAGTCAGAGGCAGAGAGAGATAGAGAAGTCTTCATCTGCTGCTTCACTCCCCAGATGGCCACAAGTGCCGGAGCTGGGCCCATCGGAAGCCAGGAGCTTCTCCTGGGTCTTCCACGTGGGTACAGGAGCCCAGGGACTTGGACCATCTTCTATTGCCTTCTCAGGCCATAGCAGAGAGCTGGATTGGAAGTGGAGCAGCCAGGACCCATATGGGATGCCAGCACTACAGATGGTGGCTTTACCTGCTGTGCCACAGCACTGGCCCCACATTGTTTCATTCTTTAAGACTTGTGTTTGCAGTAGCATACCATAGGATTCTGTAAGCCTTTGCTTCTCAAAGCTACATTTTTGAAGTTTATTTTACGGTATATGTGATGTTTGTTGCTTTTCAGTTGCTGTGTAGGAAACTACTATACAGATATTTTATTTATTTTTTATTTGACAGAGTTAGACAGTGAGAGAGAGAGAGACAGAGAGAGAAAGGTCTTCCTTCCGTTGGTTCACCCCCCAAATGGCTGCCATGGCTGGAGCTACGCCAATCCGAAGCCAGGAGCCAGGTGCTTCCTCCTGGTCTCCCATGTGGGTGCGGGGCCCAAGCACTTGGGCCATCCTCCACTGCCTTCTCGGGCCACAGCAGAGAGCTGGACTGGAAGAGGAGCAACCGGGACTAGAACCCTTCGCCCATATGGGATGTTGGCACTACAGGCGGAGGATTAACCAAGTGAGCCACAGCACCGGCCCCAAGGAACCTACTGTACAGATATTTTAAAGGAGTCCAAGCACATTCTTCAGCCCCTCTTTAATAATCTACCAAATCAGAAATTAACCCAAGTGATAAGGTAGATCGAAGTTCTCTATGACTACTGAAGGCTGGGTTGTATGGCAGTGTCTAATGTGAAGCTCAGAATGTTCCTGCCAACTCTTGTCTGTCACCCCTGATGGCAACTTGGTTCCATAGAACAAGTGACACAGGTCTTGGCCCCATGCTGTTACAGGAGAATGTTTCAAGAGGGTGGGCAAATGCCCTGTTCTTAGGATTTAAGGGAGATTAGCACAGCACCAGTGAGAAATGTGACTAACTGGTTGCCACCAACTACCCAAGGAAATCAGTTCATTTACAGGGGAGATCCAGATGGGTCAAGAGGTTGTGAACATTTATTAGTGTGTTTTCGTGAGCAAGAGTTTTAAGTGTTGAGTATACTGACTTTTTTATTTATGTTTTATGTATCCTAAAGTCTTTGTCCCAAAGTGTGTGTGTGTATGTGTGTGTGTGTGTGTGTGTATAAAAGGCCTCGTTGTCTTCTTAATTCTGTTTGTCAGAAGAGTTTATAAGCCTACATGTAAAAATCTGTCTTCATTTAATTTTTATAGTGATAGATAAGGGTGGATATCCATTGTTTTCCCAAGTGTACATCAGAGATCCAGCACCTTGCAAGGAAGCATTCCCGGGAGGGAGCATTATGGGTAGAGAGATGGAAACATGAGTTGAGGCTAGATGTATATTATTAAATCAAGTAGTGAAGACGCTGAATGTTGATTTTAAGTCCTCTCATATGACAGAATAAATACATTTAATGATTAAACTTGCCAAGGGGGAAAAAGGCTGGATAAAACATTCTTAAAAAGATTTATTTATTTATTTATTTGAAAGTCAGTTATACAGAGACAGAGAAGGAGAGAGAGTTACCTTCCATCCACTGGTTGCATCCACCCAAGATGGTTTCAATGGCCAGGGCTAGGGCAGGCCAAAGCCAGGAGCTTCCCCGGGCCTACCACATGAGTTACCTTCACTGCTTTTCCCAGGCTGTTAGCAGGAAGCTGTATCAGAAGTGGAGTAGCTGGGATCAATCAGCACCAATATAGGATGTTGATGTTGAAGGCAGTGGCCTCATGTTTGATGCCACAACACTGGCCCTGGATAAAATATCTTAAAGAATATTTTCCTTAAAAAGCATTACTGAGTTAGGAGACAGAAAATCTTCAGAATCCAAACTTGTAATGAAAATACCTGGTAAGATAATTAAATACCAAAGGTTGCTTTTGCCCTAGGGGTTTCAGTTGAATTCAAGAAATCTCAAGTTTCTACACTGATAGCTGGGGAGTGAGAAGGACTCTAACTGGAGACCTCCTCATAAGGACAGTGCATTCAGTATTAGAAATGAACGAACTTTCCAGAAGTAGAGTAAGGACAACCACAAGTTTAGGTTTCACTGCTGTCAAAAGCATAATAGAAATTCTCCTTTAAAATTCATAGCCAGAAGGCAGCCTTCAAATGAGTTTATGACCTGAATTACTACTCCTTGTGTGGTCTGTGAATGCTCTGGATTAAAATTAATTTTAGAGTCGTTTTATTTGATTGGAAGCCAATTTTTTTTTTGAACTTTTATTTAATGCATATAAATTTCCAAAGTACGACTTATGGATTACAATGGCTTCCCCCCCATACCGTCCCTCCCACCCACAACCCTCCCCTTTCCCACTCCCTCTCCCCTTCCATTCACATCAAGATTCATTTTCGATTATCTTAATATACAGAAGATCAGCTTAGTATACATTAAGTATGGATTTCAACAGTTTGCTCCCACACAGAAACATAAAGTGAAAAATAATAGATGATTTTTTTAAATGATGATGAAATCAGAGCAGACCTATTGTCATGTTTAATCCCAGTGAGAGTCAAGTTGGGAATTGATAATTTTTTTTTTTTTACAGAGGATCAGTTTAGTATGCATTAAGTAAGGATTTCAACAGTTTGCACCCCCATAGAAACACAAAGTGAAATATATTGTTTGAGTACTCGTTATAGCATTAAATCTCAATGTACAGCACATTAAGGACAGAGATCCTACATGAGGAGTAAGTGCACAGTGACTCCTGTTGTTGACTTTACCAATTGACACTCCTGTCTATGGCATCAGTAATCTCCCTATGCTCCAGTCATGAGTTTCCAAGGCTATGGAAGCCCTCTGAGTTCTCCGACTCTTATCTTGTTTAGACAAGGTCATAGTCAAAGTGGAGGTTCTCTCCTCCCTTCAGAGAAAGGTACCTCCTTCTTTGAAGACCTGTTCTTTCCACTGGGATCTCACTCACAGAGATCTTTTTGCCAGAGTGTCTTGGCTTTCCATGCCTGAAATACTCTCATGGGCTTTTCAGCCAGCTCCGAATGCCTTAAGGGCTGATTCTGAGGCCAGAGTGCGATTAGCTAAAATTTTGTGGAAGAGTTTTGCATCCATGTTCATCAGGGAAATTGGTCTATAATTCTCTCTCTCTCTTGCATCCTTTTCAGGTTTGGGAATTATGGTGATGCTGGATTTGTAGAAAGCATTTGGGAGGATTCCCTCTCTTTCAGTTGTTGGGAATAACTTGAGAAGAATTGGAGTTAGTTCTTCTTTAAATGTCTATTAGAATTCAACAGTGAAGCCATCCAGTCCTGGGCTTTTCTTTTTTGAGAGGGCCTTTATTTCTGATTCAGTCTCCATCTTGGTTATGGGTCTGTTTAGGTTTTCTGTGTCTTCTTGGCTCTATTTAGGTAGGTTGTATGTCCAGGAATCTGTCCATTTCTTGTAGGGTTCCTAATTTGTTATCATACAGCTCTTTGTATTAATTTCTGAAAATTATTTTTATTTCTGTGGTGCCTGTTGTTACATATCATTTTTTTCAGGTAGAGTTAGACAGTGAGAGAGAGACAGAGAGAGAGTTATAGACAGTTACAGAGAGAGACAGAGAGAAAGATCTTCCTTCCAATGGTTCACCCCCCAAGTGTCCGCTATGGCCAGTGTGCTGTGCTGATCCGAAGCCAGGATCCAGGTGCTTCCTCCTGGTCCCCCATGCGGGTGCAGGGCCCAAGCACTTGGGCCATTCTCCACTGCACTCCCGGGCCACAGCAGAGAGCTGGACTGGAAGAGGAGCAACCGGGACAGAATCCGGCACCCCAACCGGGACTAGAACCTGGGGTGCTAGTGCCACAGGCGGAGGATTAGCCTAGTGAGCTGCAGTGTTGGCCAAAACAGAATCATTTTTTTTAAATGCATTGTTTCAGTAGTTGTTCTGAGACTAAGCAAACCATGCTACTCATTTCTGATACTTTCTTTCAGGGTTTTCCTTTGATGGTTCTTTAGAAATTGATGATATACCCCCCTTTTGCCTGTTTTAATGCTCCTGTTTCTGGGCTGCTTTACCGTGTTGCCAAGGCCCTACGTAATTTGTCATCATTGCAGGTTATGTCCATATAACCCGATTTAGATATTGATGACGGTCAGCTTTGTGAGGACCACAGGGCTGACAGCAAGCCTGCTATGCAGTTCAGGCCATTGTCACTGCTCCAGGCCTGCTTGTTTAACTCATCTTCCATGAATACAGAGGACCCTACTCTCAAGTTTTTTGGGTTTACAGCAGTGACAAAAGAAGAGGCTGAATGCTTTTCAGATGCAGGTTAAAGAGCCTCTGAGAACAGGACTTGGATACCTGCTCGCCATCCAGGCAGACCGTGGCCCTCTTTACAGAGTCCTAAATGCTGAGATGGGGATGAAGATGTTACTGTTTCTCATGCTGAGTGGAGTGTGACAGCAGAGATTTGAGAGAGTAAAACTGGCACAAGTACACATACTCAAACCCCTTCCCCCATTGTCCCCTTGGAACAGCCCAGCAGTGAATAAATGCTGTCTCTCCCAGGTGTCTGTAGCCTTACTCATTTAATAGGTTGTGCTCTTCATACAAACACAAAATGCATAATTTTGTGTGTCCCATAAGAATGTGGCTCCTGGGTAAGCAAATGAAGCTCAAATGTGGCCCCGCTGGGAAAACTGCTTCAGCAACAGACCATGGGGGCTTCCACACCACCATCCTGCTTTCTTGGGTATTTTCTTGTATTCTGCTCTATTTCCTCTGTTTAACCAGATAGCTAATGACTCATCTTGATCTGGTCAACATCTTAAATGGGTAGTAAAGAAAGGATATACTTCTCATGATAAAATTTTGTGTTTTATCATGGAAGGGGTGCTTTAGCAAAGTTCATTATTCTTTTTTTTTTATTTTTGACAGGCAGAGTGGACAGTGAGAGAGAGAGACAGAGAGAAAGGTCTTCCTTTGCCGTTGGTTCACCCTCCAATGGCCGCCGCTGCAGCCGGCGCACCGCGCTGATCCGATGGCAGGAGCCAGGATCCAGGTGCTTTTCCTGGTCTCCCATGGGGTGCAGGGCCCAAGCACCTGGGCCATCCTCCACTGCACTCCCTGGCCATAGCAGAGAGCTGGCCTGGAAGAGGGGCAACCGGGACAGAATCCGGCGCCCTGACCGGGACTAGAACCCGGTGTGCCGGCGCCGCAAGGTGGAGGATTAGCCTAGTGAGCCACGGCGCCGGCCCACAAAGTTCATTATTCTTAACTAAAAGTAAAACATCTTTGAAAAATCACAGTATTGCAATTTAGCAAAATAGTTTCATTAACATGTTTATTAACCAAGTATAATTGCTTATTTTTATAATCTTTGATGCTTTATCAATATCATGGGTTCTCATATCAGACATTGAATATGGGCTATGCTTATGATCACTGTAGAAACTTGAAGCAATTTTAAGGAGATTCAGTTGCCAGTAAAGTAGTTCATTAAAATACTTAGATGTTTGAAGTAAGCAAAAGTTTAGTTGAGTCTTTGATTTGTTGGTTTTGTTGATAGCTAAACAAGTTCAAGTTGCCAGGAATATAGCAGGTGCTCAATTATTGATGACTGAGTTGAGTTGTGATGGATACTTTCCACTCTTGCCTTGAATAAAGGGGCTGATGTAGAGTTATAGGGATTATTTCCAAAGGTGCCCAGATGACTGTTTCTAAAATTAAAAACATAGCCAAGTAAGAAATGCCACCTTCCCTAACTTGGGCGGATAGTCTGCTTTCATCAACTTGTAAAGAGCCATTTCTAGCAAGAGCTGCAGATGGCTGATCATTCTGTATATCTATGACCCACAGTTCTCAGAACTTCAGCCATGCTCCTTACTTCAAGTGTGGGAATGCCTATTATGAGAAAATCTTCCCTGATTTTCCCAGTGTGGCGTGGATGGTAGGATTCTCTATGCTTGTAAGGTTCCAAGTATCAATACACAGTGAGGTCTGAATGCATAAATATGGAAGGAAACAAGGAGGTGATAGAGACAGGAATGCTTCTTACTTCTTGGCCCTGTGCTTGGGGTAAATACTAACCTTCAGGCTCCTGTTATTGTCTCTTTTCCTAAGAAGAGTTTCTGACATCTAACAGGTTGCTCATCAGGGCATCTCGCCCACTGCGTGTCATTCGCTATGTATAAAATGTACATAAAAGTATATGATTATGAGAGGTCTTAAAAACAGGAAAGGGAAACATTGAAATGATATTTGAAGTATGGAGAAGTCAGTGTTGTTGGTGAGACACCACAGCCCGATGGAGAGGCAGGTGGCAGGAAGTCAGGCAGAGGCTCAGCACAGTACAGGGGTTGCTTCCTGCCTGGAGTGAAAAAGGAAGGTGTAGTAGTGAGCTTTGCGTTCCTGTAAGAAGGTATCCAGGGTCAGGGGCTGCATAACTGTAGAAGAGAAGGAGTTTATTGTGGTTCAAAGTTCTGGAGGCCCAGGGTCAAGGGCCTGTGTCTGGTGATGTTCTCCTTGCTGGGGGGAATCCTGCAGTGGCACAGGCTGCCACAAGGTGAGATAGGGCGGGTGTACACGAGTGGTGTCTGTGGTCTTTCCCTCTTCTAACAAACCCAACAGTATTGCATCAAAGGGCTCCCCTCTGAGGACCTTGTCTAATCTTACTCATTCGCCTACAGGCTCCTCCCTCTTCTAAACATCACCATCACCCTCTGAATCCCTCATAGTGAGGATTCTGTTTCAACACATGAAGTCTTAGAGGCCTCTAAACCATAGCCAAAGATGCTGCACAGTTTTCATCAGGGGAATTAAATGACCCTATTCAAATTTTGCTTTTACTCATTTATTACTCTGAAATATTTCCAACATACAAGGATGTATAATCATATAATGGACACACACACACATGTAGAGTACAAGAGAGAGTGCAGCATTCTTGTGAAATCTTGATGTCTTGGAACTGAAAGAAATACTTTCTGATGGAACTGAAAGTTCTCTTCAGAAGCCCTTCTCTTTCCCCAGAAGTAGCAGCTAACGTGAATTTACTTTTTTTCATTTCCATGTATGGTTTCAGTACCATGACTGATTATGTGCTAAAAATAATCTATAGCATTATTTCATTTTTAAAAGATTTATTTATTTATTTGAAAGGTAGAGAAAGAGTCAGAGGCAGAGAGAGATAGAGAAGTCTTCATCTGCTGCTTCACTCCCCAGATGGCCACAAGTGCCGGAGCTGGGCCCATCGGAAGCCAGGAGCTTCTCCTGGGTCTTCCACGTGGGTACAGGAGCCCAGGGACTTGGACCATCTTCTATTGCCTTCTCAGGCCATAGCAGAGAGCTGGATTGGAAGTGGAGCAGCCAGGACCCATATGGGATGCCAGCACTACAGATGGTGGCTTTACCTGCTGTGCCACAGCACTGGCCCCACATTGTTTCATTCTTTAAGACTTGTGTTTGCAGTAGCATACCATAGGATTCTGTAAGCCTTTGCTTCTCAAAGCTACATTTTTGAAGTTTATTTTACGGTATATGTGATGTTTGTTGCTTTTCAGTTGCTGTGTAGGAAACTACTATACAGATATTTTATTTATTTTTTATTTGACAGAGTTAGACAGTGAGAGAGAGAGAGACAGAGAGAGAAAGGTCTTCCTTCCGTTGGTTCACCCCCCAAATGGCTGCCATGGCTGGAGCTACGCCAATCCGAAGCCAGGAGCCAGGTGCTTCCTCCTGGTCTCCCATGTGGGTGCGGGGCCCAAGCACTTGGGCCATCCTCCACTGCCTTCTCGGGCCACAGCAGAGAGCTGGACTGGAAGAGGAGCAACCGGGACTAGAACCCTTCGCCCATATGGGATGTTGGCACTACAGGCGGAGGATTAACCAAGTGAGCCACAGCACCGGCCCCAAGGAACCTACTGTACAGATATTTTAAAGGAGTCCAAGCACATTCTTCAGCCCCTCTTTAATAATCTACCAAATCAGAAATTAACCCAAGTGATAAGGTAGATCGAAGTTCTCTATGACTACTGAAGGCTGGGTTGTATGGCAGTGTCTAATGTGAAGCTCAGAATGTTCCTGCCAACTCTTGTCTGTCACCCCTGATGGCAACTTGGTTCCATAGAACAAGTGACACAGGTCTTGGCCCCATGCTGTTACAGGAGAATGTTTCAAGAGGGTGGGCAAATGCCCTGTTCTTAGGATTTAAGGGAGATTAGCACAGCACCAGTGAGAAATGTGACTAACTGGTTGCCACCAACTACCCAAGGAAATCAGTTCATTTACAGGGGAGATCCAGATGGGTCAAGAGGTTGTGAACATTTATTAGTGTGTTTTCGTGAGCAAGAGTTTTAAGTGTTGAGTATACTGACTTTTTTATTTATGTTTTATGTATCCTAAAGTCTTTGTCCCAAAGTGTGTGTGTGTATGTGTGTGTGTGTGTGTGTATAAAAGGCCTCGTTGTCTTCTTAATTCTGTTTGTCAGAAGAGTTTATAAGCCTACATGTAAAAATCTGTCTTCATTTAATTTTTATAGTGATAGATAAGGGTGGATATCCATTGTTTTCCCAAGTGTACATCAGAGATCCAGCACCTTGCAAGGAAGCATTCCCGGGAGGGAGCATTATGGGTAGAGAGATGGAAACATGAGTTGAGGCTAGATGTATATTATTAAATCAAGTAGTGAAGACGCTGAATGTTGATTTTAAGTCCTCTCATATGACAGAATAAATACATTTAATGATTAAACTTGCCAAGGGGGAAAAAGGCTGGATAAAACATTCTTAAAAAGATTTATTTATTTATTTATTTGAAAGTCAGTTATACAGAGACAGAGAAGGAGAGAGAGTTACCTTCCATCCACTGGTTGCATCCACCCAAGATGGTTTCAATGGCCAGGGCTAGGGCAGGCCAAAGCCAGGAGCTTCCCCGGGCCTACCACATGAGTTACCTTCACTGCTTTTCCCAGGCTGTTAGCAGGAAGCTGTATCAGAAGTGGAGTAGCTGGGATCAATCAGCACCAATATAGGATGTTGATGTTGAAGGCAGTGGCCTCATGTTTGATGCCACAACACTGGCCCTGGATAAAATATCTTAAAGAATATTTTCCTTAAAAAGCATTACTGAGTTAGGAGACAGAAAATCTTCAGAATCCAAACTTGTAATGAAAATACCTGGTAAGATAATTAAATACCAAAGGTTGCTTTTGCCCTAGGGGTTTCAGTTGAATTCAAGAAATCTCAAGTTTCTACACTGATAGCTGGGGAGTGAGAAGGACTCTAACTGGAGACCTCCTCATAAGGACAGTGCATTCAGTATTAGAAATGAATGAACTTTCCAGAAGTAGAGTAAGGACAACCACAAGTTTAGGTTTCACTGCTGTCAAAAGCATAATAGAAATTCTCCTTTAAAATTCATAGCCAGAAGGCAGCCTTCAAATGAGTTTATGACCTGAATTACTACTCCTTGTGTGGTCTGTGAATGCTCTGGATTAAAATTAATTTTAGAGTCGTTTTATTTGATTGGAAGCCAATTTTTTTTTTGAACTTTTATTTAATGCATATAAATTTCCAAAGTACGACTTATGGATTACAATGGCTTCCCCCCCATACCGTCCCTCCCACCCACAACCCTCCCCTTTCCCACTCCCTCTCCCCTTCCATTCACATCAAGATTCATTTTCGATTATCTTAATATACAGAAGATCAGCTTAGTATACATTAAGTATGGATTTCAACAGTTTGCTCCCACACAGAAACATAAAGTGAAAAATAATAGATGATTTTTTTAAATGATGATGAAATCAGAGCAGACCTATTGTCATGTTTAATCCCAGTGAGAGTCAAGTTGGGAATTGATAATTTTTTTTTTTTTACAGAGGATCAGTTTAGTATGCATTAAGTAAGGATTTCAACAGTTTGCACCCCCATAGAAACACAAAGTGAAATATATTGTTTGAGTACTCGTTATAGCATTAAATCTCAATGTACAGCACATTAAGGACAGAGATCCTACATGAGGAGTAAGTGCACAGTGACTCCTGTTGTTGACTTTACCAATTGACACTCCTGTCTATGGCATCAGTAATCTCCCTATGCTCCAGTCATGAGTTTCCAAGGCTATGGAAGCCCTCT
The DNA here is from genome assembly GCF_964237555.1 of Oryctolagus cuniculus. NCBI lineage: Eukaryota > Metazoa > Chordata > Mammalia > Lagomorpha > Leporidae > Oryctolagus > Oryctolagus cuniculus. The sequence continues at coordinate 134,429,965 of NC_091440.1, read as the reverse complement.
GAGTTCTCTGACTCTTATCTTGTTTAGACAAGGTCATAGTCAAAGTGGAGGTTCTCTCCTCCCTTCAGAGAAAGGTACCTCCTTCTTTGAAGACCTGTTCTTTCCACTGGGATCTCACTCGCAGAGATCTTTTGCCAGAGTGTCTTGGCTTTCCATGCCTGAAATACTCTCATGAGCTTTTCAGCCAGCTCCGAATGCCTTTAGGGCTGATTCTGAGGCCAGAGTGCTATTTAGGACATCTGCCATTCTATGAGTCTGCTGAGTATCTCACTTCCCATGTTGGATCACTCTCCCCTTTATTTACTCCATCAGTTAGCGTTAGCAGGTACTAGACTTGTCTATGTGCTCCCTTTGACTCCCAGTCCCTTCACCATGACCAACTGTGAACTGAAACTGATCACCTGGAACAGTGAGATGGCATTGGTACATGCCACCTCGATGGGATTGAATTGGAATCCCCTGGTATGCTTCCAACTCCACCACTTGGGGCAAGTCAGCCTGAGCATGTCCCAAATTATACATCTCTTCCCTCTCCCATAGGTGCCTACATCAAGAAATTGGAAAGACACCAAATAGATGAGCTTTCAATTCACCTCAAGGATCTAGAAAACCTACAGCAAATCAGACCCAAATCTAGTAGGAGAAGAGAAATAATTAAAATCAGAGAAGAAATCAACAGGATTGAATCAAGAAAAACATTACAAAAAATCAGCCAAACGAAGAGCTGGTTTTTTGAAAAAATAAACAAAATTGACACCCCATTGGCCCAACTAACTAAAAAAAGAAGAGAAAAGACCCAAATCAATAAAATCAGAGATGAAAAAGGAAATGTAACAACAGACACCACAGAAATAAAAAGAATCATCAGAAATTACTACAAGGACTTGTATGCCAGCAAACAGGGAAACCTGTCAGAAATGGATAGATTCCTGGACACATGCAACCTGCCTAAATTGAACCAGGAAGACATCGAAAACCTAAACAGACCCATAACTGAGACAGAAATTGAAACAGTAATAAAGGCCCTCCCAACAAAGAAAAGCCCAGGACCAGATGGATTCACTGCTGAATTCTACCAGACGTTTAAAGAAGAACTAACTCCAATTCTTCTTAAACTATTCAGAACAATCGAAGAAGAGGGAGTCCTCCCAAATTCTTTCTATGAAGCCAGCATCACCTTAATTCCTAAACCGGAAAAAGATGCAGCACTGAAAGAGAATTACAGACCAATATCCCTGATGAACATAGATGCAAAAATCCTCAATAAAATTCTCGCCAATAGAATGCAACAACACATCAGAAAGATCATCCACCCAGACCAAGTGGGATTTATCCCTGGTATGCAGGGATGGTTTAATGTGCGCAAGACAATCAATGTGATACACCACATTAACAGACTGCAGAAGAAAAACCATATGATTATCTCAATAGATGCCGAGAAAGCATTTGATAAAATACAACACCCGTTCATGATGAAAACTCTAAGCAAACTGGGTTTGGAAGGAACATTCCTCAATACAATCAAAGCAATCTATGAAAAACCCACAGCCAACATCCTATTGAATGGGGAAAAGTTGGAAGCATTTCCACTGAGATCTGGAACCAGACAGGGATGCCCACTCTCACCACTGCTATTCAATATAGTTCTGGAGGTTCTAGCCAGAGCTATTAGGCAAGAAAAAGAAATTAAAGGGATACAAATTGGGAAGGAAGAACTCAAACTATCACTCTTTGCAGATGACATGATTCTGTATTTAGGGGACCCAAAGAACTCTACTAAGAGACTATTGGAACTCATAGAAGAGTTTGGCAAAGTAGCAGGGTATAAAATCAATGCACAAAAATCAACAGCCTTTGTATACACAGACAATGCCATGGCTGAGGAAGAACTTCTAAGATCAATCCCATTCACAATAGCTACAAAAACAATCAAATACCTTGGAATAAACTTAACCAAAGACGTTAAAGATCTCTACGATGAAAATTACAAAACCTTAAAGAAAGAAATAGAAGAGGATACCAAGAAATGGAAAAATCTTCCATGCTCATGGATTGGAAGAATCAATATCATCAAAATGTCCATTCTCCCAAAAGCAATTTACAGATTCAATGCAATACCAATCAAGATACCAAAGACCTTCTTCTCAGATCTGGAAAAAATGGTGCTGAAATTTATATGGAGGCACAAGAGACCTCGAATAGCTAAAGCAATCTTGTACAACAAAAACAAAGCCGGAGGCATCACAATACCAGATTTCAGGAAGCCAATTTGAAGGAGAAAAACTGAATTCTATTTGGAGAAATACAATTTCTAGAGTTTATGAAGTTACAAAACAATAATATGTACCCCCAAATCACAACGTATGCAAGGAAATAACTTACTGAGAGTGCAAGACAGTTGAAAAAAGCAAAGCGTGTTTGCTCAAATATGAAATACTGAAATTGTGAGACACAAATTCACTTACCATGGTAAAAGAAACTAAAGAGAAGCTTTAAACATGAGCAAGAATAAAAACTCTAAAATAATAGTAAATACTCTAGAAATTAAAAATGAAATAGTAAAATAATTTATGAATGTCTAAATAGATAGTTAAATCGAGAGTTGGAAAATTCAGTTATGGCTGTAGAAATTGTATGTAAAACAAAGTAGAAGTGAAGATGATGGAATAATCGGGGGGTTATGAGCATGACATAATCAAATGATAAGTTCTAGCATGCATCGGACTGAAGACCCAGCCGATGTTCAAATATGGCTTCTTCCTTCCTCTGCTCTTTGATTTCCTTATTGTCCTCTTTCAAGGCGATTGAAGATTTTTCACAATTGTTCAAAGTCACCAACCTTTACACAAGAGAAATCCAGTAAAACTCAGGTGATACAAAGAAAAAGAATTTTACACCTTGAAAAACTAATCAAACTGAAGCAAGGAAGAACAAAAGCTCTTAAAAGAATTGCGATTATATTGTGACTGACTTCCTAATAGTGTTTCGGAAAGCCAGAAGATTCTCACTAAGCTGACTCTAAAGGAAGCACTTCAAGTGTTAGAAAAGTGACCTCAGACAGAATTTTGGAATGAAACAAAAAAGGATTCTGTAGGTATTGCTAAATGTGACACAAGAGTAGTGATGCTTAATTTATGAGTAATAAAACAGGCTAGAAAAAATAATTTGGAAGACAGTAACGGGAGCCCATGTTGGCAGCTTGAATATTATTTCAAACATATATGGAACTGTATGAAAATTAATTTTGTGTTCAACTCTTAAGATTGCTTTGCAAGTGTTTAAAGGATCAGTATCACATAGATTTCATTTTCTTACTTTAATGCAGTTTAGAAAGCAATAACCATGAAAACAAAAAACCAGAAATTCTAGGTATATGGAGAATTTTAAGACATTACATATAAGATAAATTAAAACATTTAAAGCCAAATGAAAATAAGAATTCTTTACATCAAAACTTAAACTAGATTTTTACACTTGATGCTAGCCAAAAGGCCGAGAAGGAAGTGCAACTTCATTTTCAAAAGGTTTATTTTATTTATTTAAAAGGCAGCATTACAGAGAGAAAGAGAGGGAGAGGCAGAGAGCAAGAGGTCTTCCATCCTCTGATTCACTCTCTAAATGATGGCAACAGATGGTGCTGGGCCAGGCCAAAGCGGAAGGTGGGAGCTTCTTCCTGGTCTCCCACACAGGTGCAGGGGCCCAAGCACTTGTACCATCTCCTCTTTCCCAGGGGTATTAGCAGGAAACTGTATCAGAACTGGAGCAGCCAGGACTCGTGCCAGTGCCCATACGGGATGCTGGTGCTGCAGGCAGTAGTTAACCCGCTACGGCACAGCACTGGTGCAGTAAAACTGTTGACACTACCGTAAATGCTGAGTCACTGAACAAAATAACTAAATGACACAAGAATGCATATGCTTTGTGTTCATTTATATAAATTTCAAAAACAGGAAAGACATACCATATATTGTATTTATTAACAGGGTTGCTGAGGTATTAAAGAAGAGTAAGGGAATTATTAATGAAAATCTGAGAATGGCAATTTCTTCTGCTGAGAAGGAAGAAGGAGGCACTCACTTGAGAAGGGGCATAAATGTAATTCTAATTCCTGGTGGTTCTCTGTTAAACGTTTGTTCTTTAACCTATACACTTGATTGGAGCTCAGATATGACCCTTCATTGTGGCCCTTCCATAAGTTTTATAAACCGCAGCAGAAGTGACAACATAATGTACTGTCTGGATTGGACAGGACTGGAGCTGGTTAGTCTCTTGGTACTGAGGATTTGTTCCTTGGGGATCAGGAACCTGGATCTGGCCTTGGCTTCCCTCTTCTGGGGCAATGATGCCGTTTCCTTCTAGGTCAAGTCGCCTGGGCTCAAGATGCTGTCTCTCTGGTCCCCACTCAGCAAGGTGGAAGTCATGGCTGAATGTGTTTGTGATCTGAGGACTTTATCATCAGGATGATCTCTCCAGTCTTTAAGCTTTTAATGGGCTGAACACCTAGTAATGACCTTGTTAGGAATAGAATCCCTCAATTCTTAAAAAATTAGGCAGATGATCCTGTGTAGAGAAATCCTGAATTTGTCTTGGAGAGGAGTTTTTACTGAAATGAGGCATGCGTAGGACAAAGCATTCCTCATGGCAGTGACCCCCAGAGCTGAGAGGTGGAAGCACTGGCGCGGCCAGCACAGCAAGCAGGGACAGCAGGAGGAAGCGTGGGGACAGAGTAGATGGAAAAACAGCCAGGCCAGGCAAGAGGCCCTCCCAAAGCATGTCTGAAATTACCCAGCATTTAACAGTTTTCATTCTGGAGGTATTAACAACAAACTCAACCACAATTTGAAAATCTCTGTTCTGGTCAGTGTGATGAGTGTGCAGGAAAGTTGTATGCTTCAGTTAAGCACATAGTATTTCTGAAATAATTGCAGTTGAGGCCAAATCCCTCTGCAGAAAGAAAAAATTAACTTTGAGCTAAGGTGCAGTGATTATAAGTTATTGTTGGCTGTTTGTATACTGTTATTTTCAAAAGGTTTCCCCTCAACTTTTCATTAATAATTTGTAAAAAAAAATGATACTAGATAGAACAAAAAAATGATATATAGTATTCCTCCAGACCTATTAATCTATTCATGCGAAAGGCAGGACCTGAGAGAGAGAGAGAGAGAGGGGTCCCATCTGCTGGTTCACTCTCCAAATGTCTGCAACAGCAGGGGCTAGGACAGGCTAAAGCCGGGAGCCAGGAATTCTGTCCAGGTGTCCCACATGGGTCACAGGGTCCTAAGCATTTGGGCCATCTTCTGCTGTATTCCCATGCACATTAGCAGGAATCCGAATTGGAAGCAGAGCAGCTGAGACACAAACCCACACACCAGGATGGGATACTGGCATTCTAAGCGGTGGCTTAACCTGCTGCACTGGTCCCAAAATAATAAAAAAAAAAGTTTGTTGCAGGCATCTCTTTGTCTCCAGTTTTGTCTTGAAAGCAGTACCATAAGTAGTACCATAGGTTCTTGCATGTTTGCCCCATCTTGTTGAGACGGGACTGTTGGACTCAAGATTTCCTTGTGTCCTGCCATGTTGTGTTTTCAAGTTGCTCAGTGTCAGTGAAGTTGTTCACTGAAATGAAGCTCAGTTGCACCATACTCATGTACCTCTGTTGATTCATAAATCCCTTCTGATTAGATATCTATGAGGTTTGGTTTGCAGTTTTCAAAAGTCACAGGTGTGAGAGAATGGGTACAAAAATGGACAATGGAAAAGCCAGATACAACAATAGAATTCTGACTTCAACCTGCAGCAAGCAGCCCAGGACAGCAGTGTATCATCTGCAGTAACCGTCCCAACCACAAGTAAGACTTGCAGGATGTCCAGTTGCTATCTTAGTTAGCACTCCAAGAAGCCCAGTAATAGCCCTTGTAACAATGTGCCCTGCATTGCCAGGACCTGATTAATAATGGACAGCTTCTCTAATTTTCCCCTATGTCTCCAGCTTAGAACCAGCCAGAGAAAGCCCTAACCAATTATGAAGAATTCCCAGTATCTAACGAGTCCTCCTACAGCTTCCCCAGGCCAACACCCTGCAACTGGGGCTTACCCTTTTTTTATTTTTAGAATTGTTTTATATTTTTGAAGAAGTTAGAGAGAGATCGACCCAGAGAGAGGTCTTCCATTCTGCTAGTTCACTCCCCAATGACCTCAATGGCCAGACCTGAGCTGATTTGAAGCCAGGAGTGAGGAGCCTCCTCCAGGTCTCCCACACAGGTGCAGGGGCCCAAGGACTTGGGCCATCTTCTGCTTTCCCAGGCAACAGCAGAGAGCTGGATCAGAAGAGGAGCAGCCGGGACTTGAACTGGTCAGATCCTTCAAGCACCAGGCATTTTTCCTTTAAAGATATTTAAGTGACTTCATCAAATTAATACTAATCTCTTTAAATACAGTGGAAGGTTCCCAAGGGCTGGAAGTGTGTATTTTGCTCACCATCATATTCCGAGATCCTAGCCAGGCACATAAGAGATGCTTATTCAGTTTCTGCTGATTTGACAAAATACTGATGGCTACACTACCTCTTTGTACAGAAAACTTAAAATAGGGTCTAGAAATGGTTGTCACCAGGAGCCTTCACCTTGTCTGTCCAGTCCATGAATTTAAGACTCACACATGATCTCATTGGAAATCCCCTGCTGACTTCCTGTGTTCTCCAGGAGTGTCTTCATTCCTCCCTAGGAAGGACAGACCTTTCAGACTCAGGGTACATAGTGCTTCCTAGAGGCTGAGTGGGGTCCTCTGTGGCCCTTGTGCCTTGTCCACACTTCTGTGCATTTTGCTGCAATTTTCTGTATGCGTCTTCTCCCGTCGAGATCCTCAGTCCCTCAAAACAAAAGCTGATGTTCTGTTCATCTGAGTACTACATAACCTGTAATTACTGAGCACAGTTGGTGGTTACTGTGTGCTGCGCAGGTGCCAACAGATCCTTCCTATTATTGCACTTAATCTCACAATAGCCCTGTGAATTCAACGGCTTTATCTTTGCTGTCTCCATGAGTCTGATACAGATGAGGAATCTCACCAAAGATCCCATTTCAGGTAAATAGCAAAGGTAAGCTTTAGATTGAGACGTGTCATACTCTAAGTTCTCTAACCTGAACTCAAGGCTGTGTTAAAAATCAACTCTAGGCAGGCGCCATGGCTCAATAGGCTAATCCTCCACCTTGTGGCGCCGACACACCGGGTTCTAGTCCCAGTCGGGGCGCTGGATTCTGTCCCAGTTGCTCCTCTTCCAGGCCAGCTCTCTGCTGTGGCCCGGGAGTGCAGTGGAGGATGGCCCAAGTCCTTGGGCCTTGCACCCGCATGGGAGACCAGGAGAAGCACCTGGCTCCTGCCTTTGGATCAGCATGATGCGCCGGCCGCAGCGCGCCGGCCGCGGCGGCCATTGGAGGGTGAACCAACGGCAAAGGAAGACCCTTCTCTCTGTCTCTCTCTCTCTCACTGTCCACTCTGCCTGTCAAAAAAAAAAAAAAAATTTCAACTCTAGGGGTGGGTGTTTGGCCTAGAGGATAAGATGCCTGCATGCCTGGTTTCAGTTCCTGACTCTGACTCTAGCTTCCTGGTAGTGCAGACCTTGAGAGGCAGCAGTGATGGCTGAGTAATTGGGTTCCTGCCCAATGTGGGAAATTGGGGAAAAAGTCCCAGGTTTAAGCTTTATACCAGTTGGGGCAATTGCTGGCATTTGGGGAATGAGCTAGCAGATAAAATCATTCTATTTCTCTCTCTCTCTCTCTGGAACTCTGCCTTTCAAAAAATAGGTTGAAAAGATAGAGTCTATATCTTAATTATATTATCTAAAGCCCTGGTTATTCCTGGTTTTCTCTTTGCTGTGCATGGAATTTCTATTTTCGTTGTCAACCAGTATCTTGTTTAAGGACTCTAGATAATGTCATGAACTGAAATACTTAATCCTATATCATTCATCATATGTAAATTAAAAATACTGACTAAAATACAATTATTTTAGAAGTTGTACTCCTTCTTGAACAAAATATTGCCCCTTATAATTTTGATTCCTAAAATTTGTTTAAAATATGTATACTAATCAATGTATTTTATTTTGTAATATTTATTTATTTTATTTGAAAGTCAAGTTACAGAAAGAGAGGGAGAGAGAGAGAGAGAGAGAGAGACAGAGAGATCTTCTATGCACTGCTTCTCCCTAAATTGTTGTTAAAGCTGGGGCCAGACCAGACCAAAGTTAGGAGCAAGGAGCTGCTTACATGTCTCCCACTTGAGTGCAGGGGTCCAAGGACTTGGTCCATCTTTGGCTGCTTTCCTAGGTACCTTAGCAAGGAACTGGATCAGAAGTGAAGCAGCTGGAACTCAAACCAGTGCCCATAAGGGATGCAGGCATTGCTATACCACTATACCACAGTGCCAGCCTCTAATCATTGCATTTTATTCCTTTTTATATTTTCTGTTTTTTTAATTTAGAAGCTAAAAGTTGTTGGTCAGTTACTAATTCTCAGATTTATTGGCCCAACTTCTACATAGAAATGATTTTATAGACAGTTGTCTCATAAATTAAGGCCTGAGAGGTGATTTCACATCATAGACTATCAAAGCCCATTGTTGACATTTATAGGATGAAATAAAGATCAGAAATGTTTGAATGTTTGTCAGTATGCTATTTGCAAAATGTAAAATAACCATTAAATGGAACCTAGAGTTTATAAATTGATTTATGTCAACACATGAACCAAATACTAACATTTACTGCTATGTTCTTTTTATTAAACACATCATGAAATCTAAATGGCAGTTAAAATAGTTTATTTTTTCATGTTAAATGGAAGTATGAAGCTGTTGGCTGTATTTAAAAAGGTAATAATAGGCATTTTGTATTTCTTTTCTAAGCACCACAGAGCAGCCGACACTCAACTAGTATTTCCTGCTGAAAATAAACCCCAGAATGAAAAGAAGAAACAAGAGTTCTTAGCTCTTGCAGAAAATTGCATTTCTTGGCCTTCCATGTCCTAAGTAGAACGAAAATTTTGCATTCTTCCCATAAATCTTGGAGTGTCTAAAACACACTTTACGTCTGTCTCCCAATCACTCCCTTTATTAGCATAGAAAAGGTTCTGTTCTGTTCAATTCATGAGGTTTCTTAACATCTGGTAAAGGCAGTGAAGAGACAGTTTATGTGATCCTCCAAGAAAAACAGAATAAACAGGAACTGTGCTCACCACCCAAAGATGTGTACCTTAGCCAGAACTCCCCTGCTGCCTTGTTTTATTTTTTTTTCTTTTCTTTTGTTTTCTTTCTTCCCGTGGTTGGAACCAAAGTCAAAGATCAAACACATAGCATTTGGCACATACTGGATGCTGCAGAAATCTTCAGAAGAGCAAGGAGATGTTGTTTTCTATTTAGTAGGACGTGTAGGTGAACTACAGTGAAAATGACTGAGCCACTCTGCCTGGTTTTTATGTTTCTTTGGTGGAATAAAATAGAAAAGTAGGGGAGGAGAAAGGATGCAAAGAAGGTTCTGTGAGAGGAGTTCCAGATCCTTAGTTGGAAAACTGCCAGTAAAGACAACAGGATGTTTTCCTGGACCCAAACAGTGTTTTGTGATTTTGAAACAGAGAACTGCACGTTCTTAGCTTCCTTTCATGTAAAGATGTCACCATTTGTAAGATACATCCTGATTTCAGAGTTGTTAAAATGTGAGAAAATACACAGAATTTTATAAAATATGGTAAATACTTGAATTTCTGGCTTCTTGGAGCAAATTGAAAGATTTGGCCACACAGGGCAGTGAACTCGACAAAAATAGGTGCTCTCAGGTGGGTGGTGGCTCTACTGGGGTCCCTCTTAGTGAAGAAACTGAACCAGGCAATGGAATAGAAGGGGACAGTGTGTGGGGCATGTGCGCCATGTGCTGTGAGGCAGTGAAGGATGGCCTTGCTGAACTGGGGACACTGCCACATGCCTGCTGGGGTCCTTCGGACTCACCTTTCATGCCTGCAGTGGGCGACAATGGGCGACCTCTCTTTTCATAGATTTGTTGGTATTCATTCACAGCGCTTTTCCCTCCGTCCTCTTCACATTTTCATCTTTTGATGATTTTGTGAAAGAGTTAGCCCTAAATTACACACTGAGGTTTCTGTGTTGATGCCTGAGTCCAGGCCTCCAGCATCATCTCTGTCAGCAGCCAGGAACAGCTCTCCCTACACGCAGAGTTCCCAGCCTCAGAGCCCAGTTTGGCCCTAACTGACTAAATTCTTACTCGCATCCTTGTGTTTCTCTCCTTCCTCATGTTGGTAATGATTATGCAATATGTGCTATTTTAGTTGAGTTATACAGACATTGTATGAGGTGGTGTATTTGTTAAAATGAGAGACTGTATTTCACCATTTCTTTATCTCCTGTTGTTAACATATAAGAGGATATTCAATAAATGGTGAGGGGAGAAATGAATGAACACAATGATTAACTACAGTTTGATAATGAAGAAGTCATATGACAGACCTCCAGATTTATTCAAAACATAATTTACTTCAGTCTTACAGGCAAGTGTAATACTACCCAATATACTACTATCCATTGCTCTCTTGCCTTAAGAAACCCAGAGTTTCACTGGGGTTAACAGTGAATTTCACAGCAAGTGCTTTGGGAGAGAGACGTATTTAAGCATATGTTACAGTAAAAGTGAGGGAGAGGGCTCTGAATTTGCTTTATTCCCTTGGAGAGCTTTATTGTGCACAAAAAATGGGGGATTGGGCCAACGCGCAAGCCCTCACAACAGGAATAGTAAATTGGATAGCATACTTGTCTGGGAGAAGAGACTAGGCTGAGAGAAGACTGCGTGTGAATGTATACTACTATACATGGTATGTATATATACATATGCTATGTATGTATATATAGAAAACTTGTAAGATAATTTTCCTAGATCTTAGGAAAATAATCTCTTCTATCTTACAAAAACACAGAAATGATTGAAAATTGCACAGTTGTACTTTTTAAACTTACAAATCCTGCATCCATGCCTCAGTCTGCAATGTCTCTTACATATGGCTGATGATGTGTTTGCAAAATAAGTAAATTTCTCTGTGCTGATGTTTGATATCAGCATATAGGTGATAACATTAAGCAGTGGTTTTAAACTTAGTGATTTCACAGATCCATCTGGAAAGACTTCACACAGACAGCAATTGTAACTTAATTGTTATTGTGAGGGGGCCAGGCATTAAAATTTTAAAAATTTTCCCAAGTGATTTGATTGGTGTACTCAGGATTGTGAAACACTGACTTAATGCTGCTGCTGCTGCTTCCTCCTCTTCTTCCTCTTCTTCCTCCTCCCCCACCCCGTTCTTTCTCCCCCCTTCTTCCCTCTACTCCCCTTCACCCTCCTCATTCTCCTCCCCCCCCCTTTTTTTTTAATAAAAATCATTTCTTTGAAAGGCAGAGTGGTAGAGAGATGGGGGAAGGATGACACGAGGGAGAGGGGAGAGAGGAGACAGATTCCAGTTTACTCCCACAAATGCCTGGAACAACTGTGACTTGGCCAAGCTGAATCCAGGAGCCAGGTACTCCATCTGACTCTCCCACATGAATGATTGTCACCCACGTACCTAGTATATCATCTGTTGCTCCTAGGAACATTAGCAGGAAGTTAGATTGGAAGCATGGGGTAGCCATGTACTCCATAAATGGGATGTTCATGTCCTGTGTGGCAACTGTACCTGCTATACCACAATACCTGCCACTGATTTAATTGTGAGCCACTTGTATGGTCATGAGACCACAAAAGGAAAAAGAAAAAATAGGCTATAATAGGTTGAAGAGAAAACCTGAGGGACCCAATATTCAGGGCACTAGCAGAGACAAAGATAGTCCTGAGAAAGGCTAGAAACCAAATTCCTAAGGATGACAACCACCTACTTGTCTTGTTGTTGAAGTGATCAACTCTGTGGGTTAGCTGTGGTCGGAAGCAGAGATCTGATAGACTCTGCTAGATTGGCCAATTAGAATATTGTTGCTGACATTAATGAGAGTAATTTTTGTGGGCAGCTGCAGAAATGGACTGAGGAGTAAATTGAAAATGACGATTAGAAGAAAGCAAGCCTTGATTATTGTTTTGAGGTGAGCAAGAGAAAGAAAAGTAAATAGTGAGAAGGTTGTTGGGGTGTGTGCCTGTTAAGGATGAAGACCCTTGCTCCAAGGCTGAGGGGAAGATGTTGTGGGGAAACAGTGAAAGTCCAGGGATGGTGACCAACAGATGGGATCCTGGGCTCAGGGGAAAGGAGGACCATAAACAGCAGGAAGAATTCCCGTTCTTCACCTGGATTTGAGGAGAAAGATGTAATTATGGACACAGATAGTTTTGTTATGTTCAGGAGAGTTGAGAGAATATGTATCTTATGAGCTGAATTTTTGTGATAAACTATGAGACGGGTGTATTTCTTGAAAGTTGGAGCACAAAGAGTAAGAATTAGTTACAAGCTAAAAGGGATGCGTTGTTATAAGAGGGATGGCTGGTGAACATTTAGTTATGTGGCTGTCCACAACAGTGAGGGTCTGATCCCTGTGGGGGCTCTGAATTTGCCGAAGCTTCCACTTGCATAGTTATTTGATAATTCTCTCCTCGTTTCCTGCTCTCCTCAGTTGCCCTTTCTCTCCCTCTCCCTCTCCTTCCCCCTTTTCCTCTCTCCCTACTTTCTTCCCCTCTCCCCTCTCTCTTGATGTTATAGTAGTCTTGGCCAAACGTGATTGTAGGCAGTTCAACATTTCTCTGAACTGCTTGACAAGACCCAGAGGGATCCTGAAGAGGACACCGGGGGCAGAACTCTAGAGCAGCAGCACTCCTGGAAAAAAAGTGAACCACATATCTAGTTTGAAGCTCTACAGCAGCTGAAGACAACCAGGTGAAATCAAAAATGTATTTCATTCAACCAAGCATATCTAAAATATTACTAGTTTAAAGTATAAATCAATATATGCTAGTATGTAGTAGCAAGGAAGACATTTATTTTTCACACCAAGTACTTGCAATCAGGCGCATCCCCAGATAGAGCTGATGTGTGTGTGATGTTCCATAGGCATCTGTGATTAGCGGCAGGTCTTGAACTAAGCTCTAGAATTAAGAAGATCAGGGACCAGGGAAATTGGGGAGGAGGTGTTCTCATGACAGTTAAAATCTCCTTGGAAGTTGATGGAACTTAAGGATCACACAAGAAGACTGTGAACCAGATACCAAAGGATTTGCTGACCTGATGGGAGGGAGAGAATTACAACAGTGACATGTGTCCATGATCATTTAGAGGGTTATTGAAAAAGGACTTAGTTTATAATTATCAAAGTTATTTTCAAGACATATCAGAAGAGTCTTGTATATGTAGAGAGGGCTTCTTGTTTTACAGACTCCTAAAATCCTTGTCTAGAAGGATAATAACATTTCAAATCAGTTTTTAATCTTTAAATCTGCAAAGTGGCTTTTTCCAATATTGGGAAAGCTAATGCATAAGCTACGTGGAAAGGCATGACTGTGAATGCACTGCTGACCTGTGAATGGGCCCCCAGCTGCCTCCTTGCCGTTCTTGGCTGCTATCAGTTAATGTATTACCATTATTTCATGAGGAAATAATGTTAAATGGCCAACCACATTTAAAATTGATTTCTTTTTTGACTTTTTAAAAACATTTTATTTAAGTTATGCAAGTTTCATGTATTTCATGTATATGTATATATATATATATATATATATATATATATATAGGAACGTAGTGATAATTTCCCCACTCCCACCCATACTCCAACCTTTCTTCAATTTTGGTTTTGATTGCCTGTGCTTCTGGGGTCTTTTCCAAGAAGTCTTTGCCTGTGCAAATGTCTTGAAGAATTTATCTGATGTTCTCTAGTTATTTGAATGTATCAGGTCATAGATTTAGGTCTTTGATTCATTTTGAGTGGATTTTTGTGTAAGATGCAAGTAGATGTCTTACTGCATACTTCTGCATGTGACAATCCAGTGTTCCCAGCACTGTTTGTCCTTGCTCAGGGATTGATTTTAGCTCCTTTATCAAACATTAGTTGGTCGTAGATGCGAGCCCCCTCTACTTTAATTGGATGGAGGGCAACCACTTGCTCCGAAAGCTCTCGTCCAGATTCATGCCATGCTTTCCCTCTGGCTGTATCACCATGGTTTGCTGTAGTCCAATTTCACCTCAGCCTCCAAGCTACTGCTCACTCTGGCTCTCGGCTGCTGCAGTCGTGTGTTGTGTTGTGTTCGTGCTACATGTCTGCACCCTCCTCACAGGCCCTGGCGTTCCTCTTCTCTTGCAGGATTTTCAGTGTGATTTTCTCTCCAGTTCTCTCCTGAAAATGCACTTGGTATTCCCTTCTTTCTATCTCTCTCTCTTGACTATGTATCCCCAGCCCAGCAGTGTATCTTTCCCTAATCTGCCCTAAAATTGATTTATAATATTTGATTCCAGCCATGCCTTGTTCCTGTTGAGAAGCAGTAAGCTCAGTTCTGTCACTGTAGACTATGGTTGGCCCTGGAGAGTGAAGTCCCTGCTTGTTCAGTACTATATTGATGATGTTGTATTTTAATTGATTATACTGGTTGAGTGATGAGATGCCACACAAGAGGGTTTTGTGTCTGTAGTGTACTCACTGAAGGTCTAGATCAATAGCTGGCTAGCTAGCTAGCTAGCTAGCTAGCTAGATTTATTTATTTATTTATTTATTTATTTATTTATTTATTTATTTTGACAGGCAGAGTTAGAGAGAGAGAGAGGAAGGTCTTCCTTTTTCAGTTGGTTCACCCCCCAAATGGCTGCTACAGCCAGCGTGCTGCGGCTGGTGTGCTGCACCAATCCGAAGCCAGGAGCCAGGTGCTTCCTCCTGGTCTCCCATGCAGGTGCAGGGCCGAAGCACTTGGGTCATCCTCCACTGCCTTCCCGGGGCACAGGAGAGAGCTGGACTGGAAGAGGAGCAACTGGAACAGAATCTGGCGCCCCAACTGGGACTAGAACCCGCAGGCAGAGGATTAGCCTAGTGAGCCGTGTTGCTGGCACTAGCTCTTAACTATGTAGTCAACATTTAAGCTCATACTTCCACAAACAGTTCTTAGACTACTGCATCCATGTATGAACCCATTCAAGAGGGGGTGCTGGGGCAAGCTTTGGCAGAATAATTAAGACTCAGCTTGGGATTCCCACATCCCATACCTGAGTGCCTGGGTTCAGTTCTTAGCTCTGCCTCTAATTCTAGCTTTCTGCTAATGCACACTTGGAGAGGCAGCAGTGATGGCCAACTACTTGCATGCTTGCCACTCATGTGGGATACCTTGATTGAGTCCCAGGGTCCTGACTTAAGCCTGGTCCAGCTGTGACTATTGAGTGAATTTTCAGGGTGAGCCAGCAGATGGAAGATGTATCTGTCTGTATGCCTGCCTCACTGTGTGTCAGTCTCTGTCTCTTTGTATTTTTCTCTGCCTTTCAAACAAAGTGAAAATAAACAGAAATGTAAGAGGAAAACAAAATCCCAAACAGTGCCAATTAAAATTCCCATTAAAATTATACCATTTTGTTTTATTTTTTAGTGGAAATTAAAATAGCAAGGTTTATTAGGGAAGGGACATCCTTAAGAACGGATGGGCACCTCTCCAGACAGAACCTGAGAGAGAGTGCTCAGTCGCTCAGACTAGGGGAGAGCGGGGTTACATGGTTGAGTGGAGAGATTACACTGGGTGGCTCAGCATGGAGGCAGAGGGATGAGTGTGCAGTCTGGTTGAGGCTGGGGGCTTTTAAGGGGATGGGTCCTGCCTCCCCACCTCTGCTCCTCTTGGAACAAAGGACATTTTGGGCATAAATACTAAAAAATCCTTTCTGAGTTTTCCTCCTAAGTTCTTCCCAGGCGGTCTCCCATCCAAGTACTAACCAGGCCTGACCCTTCTTAGTTTCCGAGATTAGACAAGATCTGGCGCGTTCAGGGTGGTATGGTCGTAGACCATTGTTTTTTCTTAAAACCAATCATTTCTAAACCATTTCATGGACTACCAGAAAGAAGACATAGTAGAAGGAAGAAAGTTCTTAAAATTTAGTTGAGAGGATATATAGATGTGGGGAGCAGCCCGGACTGGACTGAGTTACTGGAATTAAGACTTATTCTATGCATCTGCTCTCCCACAATATGGCGCTGGGAGAGAAGTAAACAGCTTCCGCACAGCTGCCTCCAGTTCAACCAATAAACTGTAGGACTCGCTCCTGATTGGAGAGCAGCGTACTCGGCGTGTGGGCAGCCGAGTTGGGATTGGCGGAGGAGGACTATAAAGGAGGAGAGAGACGGCATGCACCAGGAACATCTAAGGGGAACATCTGAAGGAACGCCTGTGCAGCCCCCGAGAGAGCCGGCCGGCGGTGCGCCGCTCCCCTGCGGAAGTGGGGAATGTGGCCAGGGGGAACCGCCCTTCCACGGAGGTGGAAGGGACAGTAGCCAACCCGGGAAGAACCAGCAGCAAACCCGGGGAGGGCCGAGCAGACGAAAGAACAGCGCAGGGTCCTGTGTCGTTCCTCCACGAAGAGGGGGAGCGACATAATGGTGCCGTGACTCGGATAGGAAACCTAGGACGGATAGGAAACTTAGGAGGGAAGAAACGGGAAGAAATGGGAAAATTTCGGAGAGAGAGACTAGCAAACAGCCTAGGGAAAAGCCGGACGAAAAAGGTGCCGGAAGAAGCTATTGAAAGCCTAGGCATAGACTCAGATACGGACTACGGGGGGAAGCTGGGAGAAATCTCTAAGGTCGAAAGCGAAAGTGAAAGCTAGAACAAACAGACTCGGATGCGGACTGTGGGGAGAGGCCAGGAGAAATGAGGGAGGAGTATTGTTGGAGGAAAGCTTGGGGAAACATACCGGGTAGAGAAAAATGTTAGGGAAATTGAAGCCGCGGGGGGCAGGCCGAGGCGGAAACGAAAGCCACTTTGGGATTCTCAAGTTAACCCGGGAATGGGGGGCGAAGAGTTGAAACCAGAAGCGGAGACGTATGAGCTAGGTTGGAATCCGTCAGATTAGCCTGAGGAGCAAAGGACGGGAAGCCAGACCGAAAGGCGCAGAAATGTGAGCTGGGTTGAATTCGCCAGGTTAGCCCGGGGAACTTAGATTGAATGCTAGTGGCGGAGACGCAAGCTACGCTGTGTGACCCGCGGAAGCCGCCGCGTGCAGAGAGAGCACAGGGCGTGAATAGATAGGGAACGCGGGGCTGGCGCGAGGCCGTGGTTCAGACGCGAAAGGGCTAGTGCGAGACCGCGGAGTGTGTGCGCAAAGCCGAGCCGCGCAGAGCCGAGAAGCCGCGCAGATGAGAGAGGCGCGGGCTGAAGCGGCTCAGAGCCGGAAAGCCGCCGAGAAGCAGCCTCGGGGCGGGCGCCGGAAAGCCGCAGGGATAAGAGAAACAGAAGTTTAGAAGTAAAATGAGAGAAATGGGAATGTTGGCAGACAAAAGTAAAATGGGAGAAATAGGAATGCCCGGAGATAGAGAAATAGAGAAATAGAAAGGCCTCCCTACAATACTGCAATTAGAAGGCTTGGATTCGGTCTGCCCGATTAGTGAGGCGATGAGCACCTGCGGCAGCTAGCAGCTTATGCGCCGCAGGTCACCGAAGACAGGCACGAATTAACATCAGTAAGGCCTCCCCACAATACAGCAATTAGGAGGCTTGGATTCGGTCTGCCTGATTAAGGCGGTAAGCACCAGCAAGCAGCTCGACCAGAGTATGAGCTGCAGGTCACCGAAGATAGGCACGAACCAACACTAATAAGTCTCCCCCACAATACGGCAATGAGAAGGCTTGGATTCGGTTTGCCTGATTGTTAGGGCTTGTAAGCCCCTGCAGGCAGAGCAGAGCATGCGCTGCAGGGCACCGAACACAGGCACGCATCAGCGCCTAAAAACCTCCTCACAACATGGCGAAGAGAGGACCCGGATTCGGTTTGCCTGATTGATAGGACTTGTAAGAACCTGTGGCAACTCTAGCAAGTAGAGCAGAGTGTGTGCCGCGGGACACCGAAGACAGGCGCGTATCAACGCCAAAAAATAAAAAGAAAGGGGGATCTGTGGGGAGCAGCCCGGACTGGACTGAGTTACTGGAATTAAGACTTATTCTATGCATCTGCTCTCCCACAATATGGCGCTGGGAGAGAAGTAAACAGCTTCCGCACAGCTGCCTCCAGTTCAACCAATAAACTGTAGGACTCGCTCCTGATTGGAGAGCAGCGTACTCGGCGTGTGGGCAGCCGAGTTGGGATTGGCGGAGGAGGACTATAAAGGAGGAGAGAGACGGCATGCACCAGGAACATCTAAGGGGAACATCTGAAGGAACGCCTGTGCAGCCCCCGAGAGAGCCGGCCGGCGGTGCGCCGCTCCCCTGCGGAAGTGGGGAATGTGGCCAGGGGGAACCGCCCTTCCACGGAGGTGGAAGGGACAGTAGCCAACCCGGGAAGAACCAGCAGCAAACCCGGGGAGGGCCGAGCAGACGAAAGAACAGCGCAGGGTCCTGTGTTGCTCCTCCACGAAGAGGGGGAGCGACATATAGAGAAAAAGACATGGAGACAGCAAATGTAAAACTTCCATCTGTTGATCCATTATCCAATATCTGCAGTGGTCAGGATTGGACCAGGGACACAGCCAAAAACCAGGAACTCCAGTGGGTTGGACGTCAGGGACAAGGACTTGAGTCATCCATACTAGCTCCCAGGGTCTGCAATATCAGTAAGCTGGAGTCAGGATCTAGAACCAGAAACTGAACCCAGGTGCTCTGATATGGGACATGGGTATCCTTTTTTTTTTTTTTTTTTTTTTTTTTTTACAGGCAGAGTGGACAGTGAGAGAGAGAGAGAAAGGTCTTCCTTTTGCCGTTGGTTCACCCTCCAATGGCCGCTGCGGCTGGCACACCGCTCCTATCCAAAGGCAGGAGCCAGGTGCTTCTCCTGGTCTCCCATGGGGTGCAGGGCCCAAGCACTTGGGCCACCCTCCACTGCACTCCCTGGTCACAGCAGAGAGCTGGCCTGGAAGAGGGGCAACTGGGACAGAATCTGGTGCCCCGACCGGGACTAGAACCTGGTGTGCCGGCGCTGCTACGTGGAGGATTAGCCTATTGAGCCACGGCGCTGGCCTAGGACATGGGTATCTTAACCAGTAGACAAATAGTAATAGTAATTCACATTTTGGGGATATTACGTAGTTATGGGCTTTTGCTTGTAGGCTGGTGTATTATGATAAATATGAACTATTATGTCTTAGCACTGGTATTTCACCTATGGTGTTGCATCTCTGTTTAGGCCAGAAATGCCAGGTGGCAGTTGAGAAATCAGCTGCTAATTGTGCCAGGACAATGACACATGCATTGCATAATCACACATCTATTGCTCCAGCACTTCCAGGGAGCCACTCTTGTAATCCTTTGTCAGCTTTAATAGTTAATGAATCACAGACCCATTGGTATACTCATCGCAGGTTCCTCTCTAAGGACAATACGACTGCTTTAGTTGTGCAGCTATCGATGTAGCCACGGACTCTGGTACCACCAGCCTCCATGCTTTAGAGGCCTTGTTTTCAGAACCCCCTCTTCATTCTTCAGCTGCCAACCCTACCTCCTTTGTCTTGTCCTCTTCCCATCATGTGGCAGAAGGTCATATCTCACTTCATGCTGGTTGAATGATCTGTAGAACAACTACCCAGTGAGTTCAGTCACATCAGTTTTCAACCTGATTTTTCACTCAGATATGACCTCATTTTTTGAAAAGTTTGACTTTTGTTGTTGAAGGAGATTTTCATGTTAACTGAGCAATACTCAGACAGCATATTTATAAACTTGATGGATAAAAGCAGTAATTAAGAGTTTAGTCTGGTGACATAGAACAGAGTCTGATATTAAAAATATTTTTACTGCTTAAAGCATTTGCCCATAAAGACACTGATGCAAGGAATATTGACTAAACACTTTGCTTTTTCTTGGATTATTCCAAAGGAATTTTGAAAATGTTATTTATATAAAAGGAACAAATTCCATGTATTTCATATATACGTTATAAATTTTTTTTACTATTATGATACCTTCCTCCATCAATTATATACCCAACAGCAATAACCACAGGTTTGTACCAATTATGTATGTGTGTGGGTTATTAAATAACACTGTTTTTGGCAATAGATTTGTATTTCCTTAAACTGAGTTTAAATGAATTTTGAAAGATTTCTGGTAACAGTGGTTTATAAATTTATGCAGTACAATCTGCTCTTCCTAATCCAAACATAGTGAGATGACAAATGAAATATTAAAACTGAAACCAAAAAGATACAATTATACTTGGTATATTCTGGGAACCAGAAATAGAACAAAACAGCTGTCTGGAGGCAGAAGCAAGGGCCTGCTAGACTCCATGAAAATGGATTCCTATAGGGTCACAAGGACAAGAAAAATGCCATATCCAGGCTGAGGAACTGAATCTGAGTTTACAGCAGGAAACCTGGGGCTGGGGTAGCTTATTTACCACAAAGAGATGGGAGACTGTTGTGGCTGCTACTGGGGCTGTTCATTTGAAAGCTGCTGGAGGCAGTAGAAATAGCTGTCCCAGTAAGACCTGGGCCAAGCCACCTGCTGGTCCAGTGGCCAGCTCTCCAATGACCCCTGGTTACCATGGTGCAGAAGCCCATCAGGAGGCACAGAGGCACACTGAAGAGGAAGGGTGGACAAATAATTGCCACTCTTGTAAGCAGCACACATAGAAAACACTAATGAACAGAAACTACAAAATCGGTAAGACAGAGTATGTTTACCCACAAAATGTGAAAATATGGCATCTTAAAATGACTTTTAAGTACATTGCCAATTATTAAACAGGTCCAGAAAAAAATAATTATTAGATACAAGCCAGTGGACATAAATTAAGGCCAAATGAATATGGAAAAATGGCCAATTACCAATCCTTTGGAAAGAGAAATATGTCATTTAATTGACGAACTCAAAATATAGGATAATTTTAGACTGAATCTAGTCAGAGAAAAATTAGCTAATACTAAAATTCTACCAAAATGAAACACAGAAAGACAAGAAGAATAATGAGGAAATGGGAAAAATAGTGGTTAGACAAAAAGGCTCCAGTAGAGTTCTAACAAAAGTTCCAGAAGTAGAGAATGAAACCTTGGCAAGAGGAAACTGCCAGAGATAATGACCGAGAATTTCTAGTATCACTAGCATGTGAGTTCTCAGACTGAAACAGAGCCTTCTGAAGAGGGAGTGCACGCAGCAGTGTACACGTTGTGGGATCAAAACATGACCTCCCGAGCTAGGTAGGATAATGAATGAGACGTGCACGCTGCAAGATAGCAAAGTTGCAGAACATCAGACACAGATAATTTTGGAAATGGCCAGAGAGAACAGTCAGGTGACCCTTAAAGGGTAGTTGACAGCTAGACTGAGGGCAGATTTCTCACCAGCCAAAATATATCTCAGATGTAGTTGGAGGGTGGACACCATGGCACAGCGGGTTAAGCCATGGGCTGCAGCACAGGCATCCCATATAGGCACCATTTCAAGTTCTGGCTACTCCATTTCCAATCCAGCAACCTGCTAATGCACCTGGAAAAGGCAGCAGAAGATGACCCAAATGCTTGGGGCCCTAAGCTGATGTTGGAGACCTGGAGGAAGCTCCTGGTTCCTGGCTTCAGCCTGGCCCAGTCCTGGTTATTGTGCCATTTAGGGAGTGAACCAACAGATGGAAGACTTGTCTCTCTGTCTCTTCCTCTCTCTCTCTACTTCTCAAATAAATAAATAAATAAATAAATTTTGGACTTGACAGAAGTGGTGGGGTTGAGGTACAAGTGGAGCCAGGCACCAGGGGCTGCGTGGAAGGAGCGATGACTGGGGGTGGCAAAGAAACAGTTCTGCATTGCAGATGTGTTTCTGCTCCTGTCACTGTGAGCTTTGGTGCTGCGTGGGTGACTAAAGGAATTCCAGAAGCTCACTTCCAGAGCAGCACTTCCCAAACATGCTCTGTGGAGCACTGACGAGCAAGTAAAAAGTGTTAAATAAACTAAAATGTCCCATTGCCAAATATGGTTGAAAACTGCTGTGTGAAATAACAGCACCTTTCTTCACCATGAAAGTTTTTGGACAGCATGCCCTGTATATCCTCAAGAAGAGATGTAAAATGCAAGAGTTTCAAAGTTGGAATGTAGACAGTTGTTTCCTTAGGCTGACCAATGAGATAATCCACAGAACATGCTTTTGAAGCACAATTTCTCCAGATTTATCTATTTTTAAAATTTTCTAATAGGTCCCTGGAGATGCAAAGAATTCTTCTTTAGCCATTGTAAAACTTACCACACTCTGATTTATGCACAAAGACACTGTTCGCTCAGGTGTGGTTTTAAGATACCTTAGGTTGTCCTAAATGGTACTTCGGTCTGTTTTGCCTTCCAGGCCATCGTCTCTGCCTTCACTGATTCAGTGTGCTGTGGATTTTGTAGCTTTGACATAAGTCTTCACCTATTTTATTGCTTCAGGAACCTCTGAGGAGCTTGAGGGTAGCAATCTTAGCATCATGTGTTGAATTGCACACAACTGAGTTGTATAAAAACACTTTTAACATTTAAAGGACAGTCTACATTGAAGTGTCCTTGGCCTGGTCCTCCAGCGTGGAGCCCAAGAGGTGCTTCCCTTAAATAAATAAATGCCTTTGGGAAGAAATAGTACTGAAAGAAACAGACCTTTTGATATGTTATCATCCTAAATAAAAATTACTATTTCTGCAAAGCCACAAACATACACAAAGGGAGTTATTCTGTGAGGTGGGAAGCTTGGGTCCTTTTCCCCTCTTGGTCCTGGGAGGATGACAGCAAATGTCAGGTGAACACACCAGTCCAATTGTGCTCTTATGACTACAGGGATCTTGGAAGATTTCATTTCAAAAAAAAAAAAAAAAAAAAGAGGGAGAGAGAAAACCTTACCCACCTTTTTCTATGTGGATTTAACAATACTAAGGTCTAGCCACAGCCATGGTGCTGAGGATGGCACAGGTGTCTAAACACAGTGAACATCTGAATCTCTGAGGTAAAGAACAGCTTTAATGTCTAGACACAGAGAGAAGGAACATTAGGATATAAATGGCTCACAGATCACAGCTCTCACGTCTCCATCCGTGATGTGATCAGTGTGCTAGGCAAAACTATAGTGAGCACGATGCGTCACCCCGCCTTCTCATCCTGCCCAACACCCGTCTCTGTGATGTGTTGCTTTGTATGGTTATTTGATTCTTCCCTGAGGAGCTCCATGAAAAATGTAGAAAGTAAAATATAACCTAATGGATCCCCTGCTTCTGGATCTTAAAACTACTATGTGTTATTATCTCTGCTTTAAAGAAGAGGAAACTGAGGTTTTGAGAGGTTAGGTGACTTTCCCAGGTCACAGAGGGAGAAGTGGGTGAAGAATGACTTCAGTCAAGGCCACCCTACTCCTGCCTTCATGGTCATACTGGAAGTCGAAGGAATAAAGCCATCTATAAATAACACACAGGAGGGCTCTGACATGAATTTGAAGGCTCTATGCTTATCCAGCACAAATTTCTTGTCTTGTATTCCCCCAATATATATGGATTTATTTGCGTCTTACTCTGACAGGGGAAATCATTGCTTTAAATAAAGGCTTTTAATTCTCATCATTGGGAAATTTTTCAAACTTGATCAGTACTGATCCTAAGGCTGTTCTCATATTGCAAATCACTCATGCAGTGGGAATGGCCTCCCTTGCTAACTGCTGAGGCCAGCAGCTACCACTGTTCGTGTCTCTTAGTTGGCCATTGCTGTGTGCTTTGCAACCTGCTGTAACTGACTAAACTCATGGTGTATGGAAAGGTAACTTCTGGCAGCATTCATACTAGCCAACAGCTGTCACAAGGAGAGCACGGCACCTTAACGCTCCATTATGTGACCACTGTGGTTCTGACGTCTTAGGGTTATTAATTTCATGACTAGAGTCATACAAGCCGTTTCACATACCACTGTATTCGTGGATATGTATTCATACATATTTGTAAGTGGAAGGACTCAGAGAAAGTGATTGTCTAGTCTCTTTTCATGTCATCACAACTTCCTAATTCCATTTTTTTCTTATATGGTAAATCCACAAATGACCTTTTTTTTTAAAAAAAAAAAAAGATTCCTTTATATATTTGAAAGGAATAGTTAGAGGCAGAGGCAGAGAGAGACCAGTGCCTGTATGGGATGTTGCCACTGTAGGCATCAGCTTTACTTTTTAAGAACATTAACTATGCCCCAGAATACTTGGTGATTACCCACAGACTTCAGGCTGAGAATCTGATTAGCTAGAGGCCTACTCTTTAATGGAAGATTTCTTAAAGGTCCTTGCACAATCAGGAGACTGTGACAAGCAGTGACGAAGTTATTGGTAGTGAGTGGTTTTTGTAGAGAAAATGCATAAAGGGTTTAAAACCTAAAGGCAAGAAGAATTGACATTGGGTAAGGAGAGAAGGATGGAAGATTCAGAGATGAATTTATGGATGTCCCTGTATAAACTGGGAGCTTGTGGGGCTTGAGGGAGCACCTGGCTTCAATGGGGCACACACTTCAGAAAAACAGAACTTGAATTTTTTTGAGTTTTGAATACATCTATATTTTTTGCAGACTTATAAAATCTAATATCTTCGTCGAGAGAAAATTTACCATTTTGAGTAAGAAGGAATGACGGGGTTAGGTCACCTCTGCCAGTGATATGACAGACACCTTCCTACTGGTCGGGAATGAGATATAAAAATAGGTGGATCTGGAATGGAAGTTGGGAGCAGTGCACCTGCCAAGGATGGCAGCTGTTCGTGCTCAGGTAGCCTGCTTCAGCGGCCTCCTGTGGAACAATGGAAAAGCTTAATAGAATGAGCCTATTAGTTAAATGTTGTTGCAACTCAAATATTTGAACTTTTGAGTTTAATAACTGAAAACTTGAAAGCTAACTAATTTCTCAATTTCCAGAAGAAATAAACTATTACAGAGAGGATAGTCACATGGGACTCTTTTTATTTTTTTTTTTTTCTTTCATAGTTAGAGGGAAAAACACAAATCTTTAATCTGCTGGTTTACTCTCCAAATTTCTGCAGCAAAAAGGACTGGACCAGGCCAAAGCCAGGAGCCAAGAGGTTCTTCCAGTTCTCCAATGTGGGTGGCCCAGTCACTTGGTCCCTATTATGCTGCTTTCTCAGACCATTAGCAAGGGTCTGGATTGGAAGTGGAACAACTGGGACAAGATCTGGTACCCATGGAAAGCGGGAGTTGTAGGCAGCAGCAGCTTAACCTATTTGTGCCACAATGCCAGCCCCCTATCCTATGCTTTTGAATAAGAGAACTCTGGGTCTAAGGCATGGGCCAGATGTCTAAAATTTCACCTGGAGTGTTTGACTTTGATGTCTTAGAATGACAATATTCTAAGTTATGTCTCTACCATTAATGCAGCAGCAGTTAAGCACTTTTGGCTTTGCTCCACTGAGATGGAAAATCTATGAAAGCAAATCCTGTGGGAGAATATGGAATATTAGAAGTGCAAGGAGCAGTGTAATATTTTAAGAAATAAGCATTTTCTCAGTACTCAATATGCCATGCAACATAGCTAACAGGAAGATGGAAAATAACTTAAAATAGAAATCACAGCAGAAAAATGACCACTCCTCTGTTTTTTCTCATTCTTTCTCTTAAGGCTTTTAATCTGCATCTGTGCCCCATATGGTATGTTATGCTGCCTATTACTTGGCATTGTTGATATATAGATATACAGTTATGGGCTCTGCTTACTTGATAATGCTTGTCATTAAAACACTCAAAGGGGATAACGTCCTCTTGACTTACAAGAAATTCTTTGACTGATTGATGTTAAAGGAATCAGTTGAAATGTTCTGTTTGCTTCTTTAATTGATGACAAAAACTAGAACCAAGAAGTAGGTGACCATTCCAGATCTTTGGCTTGATACTGTTGCTACTCAATTAATAGTGGCTCATTTGTATTTTCCAAGAAAACTAGAGGTTCTTCATAAGTAGAGGAAAGTATCTTCGAATCTCTCAATCCCCTGTGTCACAAAAATTAATGGTTTGTGCTGCGACTTCTCCTTAATGCTCCCTCTGGCAAACGGGCCCGCTGCGTTAAAGGGCACAAGCCGCTCTGGTGCATGCTCTGCCGCTTGGCAGTTTCCATTTCAGGAGTGGAGGTGCTGGAGGTGAGTCTGCTTAATTATGCAGCACCCTGGATGGCACCAGATCCTGTGCATTTGTAATGCGCGCTATCTGACCATTGATTTATGCACCCCATTTACACAGTGTTAATGTAAAACCAGCCAAAGGCAACCTCACACCCCAATTTGAAAGTTTTCACATTCTTCTAGTAATGCCTTTTATACACAATGCTAAATAGTACTTCAAATTCATCGACGAGCTCTTTACGATCAGTTGATACTCTGTGGCCTCAGAATATACGTGAAATGTACAAATAAATATGCTGTGTGTTGGATGGACAGTATGCAGATGTTTTAAGATTTTACAGTGGATTGTGGGCTGCATGTTTTTCAAAGCTTATTTCTTACAACTAATCAGGAGAGCTCTTCTGAGATAAAGATTGATACGAGCAAAGTTGAGTCGAACTTTAGAAAGTGTGGAGGAGTAGATATAACATGTCATTTGTGTAGCACAACTCTGTTGTTTTGTCCAGAACACGCATCCAGTCTTCTCTTCCTTCACCAAAAATGAGCTTTCAAATCAGAAAGAGATGTGCTAGAGGCTCCTGTCGGTCTAGACTTCGAGGCCCTGGAGGCCTGCCCTCTCCCCAGGCCAGGAGCTCAAGCTCTGCCCATCCTGCCAGGTTTTTCGCACCACCTCAGGGTGCACGCCATGTTTCCTGGAGGAGTCTGGCCGTGGTAACCCTCTGCTGCCTCTGCTCGGAGCAGACACTGGATGGGTTTTCTTCCTAGCAGACTCAGGAACCAACTTCAGAACAGTTGCACGGAAGGCTTCCAAGTAACCATCTACTTACCTGCCACCCTGGTGTGGCACACACATGGGCATGACTGAACATGGGTGTTCACCAGATTCCACCTGGGCAAGCTAGGGCATGGTAAGATCTGCCACAGGGACGGACTTCCTTTGAAAAATGCCTCCTGGAGCAGTTGTTGCAGCACCAGCATCCCGTAAGAGTGCAGGCTCAAGTCTTAGCTACTCCACTTCCTGTGCAGTTCTCTGGCTTTTGACCTAGGAAAGCAGGAGAAGCTGGACCCAGGATTTGGGTCCCTGCCACCTATGTGGGACACCTTGTTGAAATTTCTGGAGTTGGTCAGGCCCAGTGCCAACCTTTGTAGTCATTTGGGGAGTGAACTAACAGATGGAAGATACCTCTGTGTGTGTGTGTGTGTGTGTGTGTGTGTGTGCATTTTTCTCCCTCCTTCTTTCTGTAACTCTACATCTCAAATAAATTAATCTTTAAAAGAAAAAAACCTTTGGGACATGATGGCTTTTTGAGAGCACCAAAGTACTTATGTCTTCTTTTGACTCCGTGGGCCACTCTCTCTTTCCAGACTGGAGAAGCTGCTGATACTAGAATGCTGTTTCTATGACAATGCAGTGCATCCGGCCTTGAGCCTGGAAGCCAGCAGAGCACAGCTGCCTCGCTGATTACGCTGTGAGGGAAAAGGACAGTGTGATTCTGATGTACAGAGCGGGAGGAGAGAGCATCACTGGAGGTGCCTGTGCTGGCTCGAGAGCCAGGCTGGGTGAGGAGCAGCAGAGCTGTGCTGTTAGCTGAGGGGCAGTGCATGCCCTTGGGAAGCTGAGGCTCTGAGTTTGCTGCCAGCAGCAATGTCTAAATCCAGTTAATCAGTGGCTTCATGCAGTAAGTGACATCAATTAGTTGTACTCTAATTGCTGCTCCATTCTGTGTGCTCTGTGGAGCAACATCATGAGAACTCTAATGCGTTGTCTCGGATTTCCATGGATTTGCAGTCTTTTCCAGTGGAGCACAAGGAAAATAGTATAAGCTATTTCCCCGGGAATCAATAGGTAAGTTACATTGCCATACTGGGGTGACTAGGCCCCTTCCTGGGAAGCAGCCTGTATGTGATTAGAACTGTGTGTGTTGTGAGTGCAAGACCTTGAAACTGAAATTAGGAAAGTATGTCATTGCTAGCTGTGTGTATGATAATTTTGCTCCCAGAGAAAATAATTCATTTGTTTTGAATTTTTAATCAGGTACATAAAATTGACCTGATTTGTCAAACCGAGGGAAAGGAAATTCTGACTTCGTACCTGACTTCACCCTTTTGTTTTCCTATCTTGCTGGTTGTATTCTTTAAACTTCATGTTTTCCTTTCATGTAGAATGTGAGCTTCATTTATTTATTTGTTTGCCAAGCAGAGTAACAGAGAAAAATCTTTCATCTGCTGGTTCACTCTCTAGATAACTGCAACAGCTGGTGCTGGGCCATCCTGAAACCAGGAGCCTAGAGCTACATCCAGGTCTCCACGTAGGTAGCACGGGATCCAGCACTTAAGCCATCATCCGCTGCCTCCCAGAAGCATGAGCAAGAAGCTGGATCAGAAGCAGAGCAGCCAGGACTTGAACTAGGGCTCTCACAGTGGGTTATATGCATCCCAAGTGGTGGCTTAGCTCTGCACTGAACACCCACCCGTTAGCTTATTATTTTTATGTATTTGGCATTGTTATTATACGAAGGTGTTTGAGTTGGCTCAGCCTTCCTTGAGCTTTTCTTCTAGATGCTCCTTTCAAGCACCGGTGATTCTAGAAAATCATTCTTTAAAACTGATTTTAAACTACAGCTGAAAAAAGAAAATAATCCTGAGTTCTCCTTCTGTTGACTTTTTAGATAGCAAAGAAAACCATGTGAGTACTGCAGAAAGAAAAGTGATGAGCAGATAAACTAGCAAAGGAACACAGGCCTCTTTTGTAAATGTGTCAAAGTGTTTGAAGTGCTGGTAGGAACTCAGAATTGGGTAGCCTAAGCAGCTGACTGCCCATTCATAGAGATTTGAATGATTTGGATTTAGTATGGATTCTCTCTTCTTTTGAACTGCTGTCTTCTTTCATCATTTGATTTGCATTAAAGTTTCCCAGGAGAACAGTTACCCTTCTTTTGTGGTTGCTTCGATTCCGATGTTCAGCAGCTTTTTCTTGAAGGACACTCGCTGTGTCTCTTCTTGGAATTGCTAAGTCATTCTAATAGGTTTGAAAAAGTTTCTTCAGTTCTGAGGTTTATGTCATGTGAAACTTGATATCCTCCAAAAATACAAAACCCATATGGTTAGTGAAGAATATAATTATTTCTGTTTGATTTGATTTTCAACAGACTCATAAAAATTAGTACCTTTGTGTGGAGTACTGTGGAATGTCTGTTTACATGGATGCGCTGCGTTATGTCCAGGCAGTGTAAACCCATCTATATCCTCAAACATGGAACATTGCTTTATGGGGAAAAATAGAAACCCTTTTTCTCTGAATCTAGAGAAATATATAGTACTCTTATTATTATCTGAAGTCCCCTGCTGTGTAACAGAACGTCAGAATACCCATTAGTCAAGCTTTGGCAACTGCTCTCATCTAATTCTATTCTGCAGCCTCTAGTATTACAATTATACTCTTAGCTTCTGTGAGGTCAACTTTTTTGTATTCTACCTACCTGTGAGATCATATTAGTATTTTGATGGGAATCTCATTGAATCTAGATTGCTTTGGTAGTATGGACTTTTTGATATTAATTCTTAAAATCCAAGATCATGGAAGATTTTTCTATTTTTTGTGTCTTCTATTTCTTTCATTATTGTTTGGTAATATTGTAGAGATATTTCATATCATTGGTTAAATTTATCTGAAGATATGTAAGTTTGTTGTAGCTATTGTGAGTGGTGCTAATCTTCTAAGTTCTTTCTCAGCCAGATCATTGTGTATACAGATGCTGTTGGTATTTGTGTGTTGATTGTGTGTACTGTAACTTTGCCAAATTTTCTTTGACATTCCAGTATTCTCTTAGTGGAGTCATTTGGTTCTCACATGTAAAGGATTTTTTCATCTGCACACAGGGATAATTTGACTTTATCATTTCCAATTTGTATCCCTTTGGTTATTTTTTTAAAGATTTATTTATTTATTTGAATGACAGAGTTACAGAGAGAGGTCGAGACAGAGAGAGGTCTTCCATCCGCTGATTCACTCCCCAGATGGCCACAACGACCAGAGCTGTGCAGATCTGAAGCCAGGAACCAAGAGCTTCTTCCGGGTCTCCCACCCAGGTGCAGGGGCCCAGAGACTTGGGCCATCTTCCTCAGCTTTCCCAGGCCACAGCAGAGAGCTGGGTCGGTAGAGGAGCAACTGGGACTAGAACCGGCACCCATATGGGATGCCGGCACTTCAACCCAGGCTTTAACCCACTGCGCCACAGCGCCAGCCCCAGTTATTTTTTCATGCCTAATAGTTCTGGCTAAAACTTCAAAAACTGTGTTTAGTAATAATGGTGCGAATAGACATCCTTACCTGGTTCTGGATCTTAGTGCGAATGGATTCAGCTTTTCCCCATTCATTATGATGCTGGCTGTGGGTTTGCCCTGTATTGCCTTGCTAGTGTTGAGCTATGTTCCTTCTATAACCAATTTTTAGTTTTTTTTGTTCATGAAGGGATGCTGTATTTTCTCTGCATCTGTTTTTTATTTTTAAAATATTTATTGTAGTTGACAACACATATGCTTATAAGTTTAGCATAAATTAGGAAATGCTACTGTAGAAAACGTTTATTTACTCATGTATATGGCCTTTTCCACAAGCTCAAATTAAGGCTTTTGGGTCTTCCAGTGTGTAAACTGTTTCTTAACAATAATATGACTCCATTGCTGAAAATGCAAGAATTTATATTTTTATTTTTATTTTTTTATTTATAAATTTTAGTTTTTTAAAAGATTTTTAAAAATATTTATTTGAGAGGCAGAAATACAGAGAGAGAAGGGAGGGAGAGAGGGAGAGATTGATCTTCCATCTACTCATTCACTTCCCAGATGGCCATAGTGGCTGGGGCTGGGCTGGACCAAAGCCAGGAGCCAGGAGCTTCATCTGTTTGTCCAACGTGGGTGCAGGGGCCCAAGGACTTGGACCATATTCCGCTGTTTTCTTAGGCCATTAGCAGGGAGTTGGATCTGAAGCAGAGCAGCTGGTACTTGAACAGGCGCCTATATGGGATGCTGGCACTGCGGACAGCACCTTGATCCCCTGTCCACAGGGCTGGCTCCTGTAGTTTTGAACAAAGTCAGTGTGGTTTACAGATACAGTTCTAAGAACAAAATGATATTCCTTTCCTCTCTGCCCCTCACCTCTGACTCTCGTGACCTCCTACCTTTTCCCTTTTTTTTTTTTTTTAGTTTTTGAGCTAATATATTTTAAATTTACATTACAGTAAAAAGGCATAACACTTCACTGAATAAGAAGTTTAACAAAGTAAAAAGTACGAAAAAAAAAAAACCTAGGTTAGTGGGAATATAACAACAGCTATACAGAGTAATTGAATGGAAAAGTGACCATTTTACCCAAATACAGTAAATTATAAAGTAATCACAGAGGCTGGTGCTGTGGCGCAGTGGGTTAAAGCCCTGGCCTGAAGTGCCGGCATCCCATATGGGTGCCAGTTCTAATCCTGGTTGCTCCTCTTTCAATCCAGCTCTCAGCTATGGCCTGGGATAGCAGAAGAAGATGGCCCAAGTCCTTGGGTCCCTGAACCTACGTGGGAGACCTGGAAGAAGCTCCTAGCTCTTGGCTTTGGATTGCTGCAGCTCCTGCCGTTGCAGCCATCTGGAGAGTGAACCAGTGGATGGAAGACCTCTCTCTCTGTCTCTACCTCTCTCTGTAACTCTTTCAAATAAATAAAATAATTCTTTAAAAATAAATCATGGATCATTAACACTATAGTCATATAAAATACTGTTTTAATTACTACAGCTTTGTAGTATGCTTTGAAGTTAGGTATTGTGATGTCTCTGGCTTTGTTTTTATTGTTTACATTTGCTGTGGCTAGTTGGTATATTTTATATTTCCATATGGATTTTAAGGTTGCTTTTTGTAGACCTGTGAAGAATGTCTTTAGTATTTTGATTGGGATTGCATTGAATCTGGATAGTGCTTTAGGTAGCTTACAAATTTTAATATTGATTCTTCTAATCCATGAGCAAGTTATATTGCATTTTTTGTGTGTCCTTGATGATTTCTTTGATCAATGTTTGATAATTTTCACTGTAGAGATCTTTAACTTCTTTGGTTAAATTTACTTCTAAATATTTGAATGAGATTTGTTTCTTGATTTGTCTTCTGTGAGTTCATCATTAGCATACAAAAAAGCAACTGTTTCTTATAGGTTTATTTTGTAACCTGCAGCTTTACTGAATTATCAGTTCTAACAGGTTTTTGGTGGTGTATTCAGGTTTTCCCATGTACAATATCATGTCATCTGCAAACGTGGAATGTTTTGCAAAATTCAGTAGTAAAGCCATCAGGTCCTGGACTTTTCCTTGATGGAAGACTTTGGTCATAGCTTAAACCTCGTTGATCTTTGTGGGTCTGATTAGGTTGTCTGTATCTTTTTTTAGTTAATCTTTGAGATAATATGATTCCAGGAAATTATCCATATCTTCAGGGTTTTGCAATGTATTAGCATATGGTTCCTCATAATATTTTCTTAGGATCTTTTGAATTTCAGTGGTGTTGATTGTAATGTCTCTTTTTTCATCTCTAATTTTATTTGAGTTTTTTCTTTTTTTAAGTCTGGTTAGAGATTTTCTTTAATTTTGTTTATCTTCTCAGAAAACCAACTTTTTGTTTAAAATTTCTATTTTTTTTTTATTTCAAGTCCATTATTTCTGCTCTGATCCTTATTGTTTCTCACCTCCTTGTTTCTGTGTTTGGTTTGTTCTTGTTTTTCTAAGTCTTCAAGATGCATCATTCTATCTTTATTTTTTTAAAAGATGTATTTATTTATTTATTTGAAAATCAGGGTTACAGAGAGAGGAGAGAGAGATCTTTGATCCACTGGTTTGCTCCTCAGGTGGCCACAACAGCTAGGGTTAGGCGAAGCCGATGGCGGGAGCCAAGAACTTCTTCCAGGTCTCTCATACAGATAACAGAGGCCCAGGAAATTAGACAACCTTCCAATGCTTTTCCAAGGCCATTAGCAGGGAGTTGGTTCAGAAGAGTAGCAGCCGGAACACGAACCGGTACATGTATGGGATGTCAGCATTGCAAACAGTGGCTTTACCTGTTACCCCAAAATGTAAGTCCTAAATCTTTAATCTGTGACATTTGACTTTTTTTAAATGTAAGCACTTAATGCTATAAACTTATCTCATACTACTGCTTTTTCTGTATCCCACAGGTGTTGTGTTTTCATTTTCATGTATTTCAAGAAAGTTTTTGATTTCTCCCTTTTAATTTATTCAGGGGCCCATTGATCAATCAATAGCATGTTGTTTAATTTCCAAGTGTTCTATTGTACTAATTGTTGATTTCTAGTTTTATTCCTTTATGGTCTGAGAAGAGATATGGTGTGATTTCAATGTTTTTAAATTTGCTGGGACTTTATTTGTGGCCTGATATATGGTCTATCCTAGAAAATGTTCCATGTGCTGATGAGAAGAATGTGACTTCTGTAGCCTGTAAAGGTCTCTTAAGTCCGTTTACTCTTTAGTATGTTTCAACCCCAGTGTATCTTTATTTTCTATCCGGATGATCTGTCCCCTGATGAGATCGGGATGTTGGAGTCAACCACTCCTGTTGTTTTGGAGTCTGTCCCTTTAGGTCTGATAGTTTTTTCTGTGTTTATCTGGGTAATCTTGTGTTAGGCACATATATATCTTTATTATATGTCTTTTTGCTGAATTGACCCTTTTATCAAAATATACTGTCCTTTTTTAAATCTCTTTTTAAAGTTTTTAAAGTATGTTTTACTTTTTTTATGATATCCGGATGACATCTCCTACTTGCTTTTTATTTCCGTTTGCCTGGAATATCGTTTTACAGCTTTTCACTATTAGTCTGTGTGTATCTGTGAAGTGAGTTTCTTCTAGGTAGTGAACAGTGGGGTCATGGTTGTTTTGTTTTGTTTTGTTTTGTTTTGTTTTGTTTTTAATCCATTCTGCCAACCTAAGTCTTTTGGTTGGTGAATCTGATCCATTTGCATTCATTGTTAGTGTGCATAGATAATAACTAAGACATGTAATTTTGTTGAGTGGATAATGGTTCTGCTTGCTCTGTTAGTGAGTGTGGTGATGTCATGTGTTTTCATATTTATATCTAATGCAGAATACCTTATAATTTCTTATAAGGCTGATTTGGTACTGGTGAATTAGAGAGAGAAGGAGAGGCAGAGAGAGAGAGGTCTTCATCTGCTGGTTCACTCCCCAACTGGCCACAAAGGCTGGAGCTGCGCCGATCCGATGCCAGGAGCCAGGAGCTTTTTCTGAGTCTCCTACGTGGGTGCAGGGCCCCAAGGAGTTGAACCATCTTCTACTGCTTTCCCAGGCCATAGCAGAGAGCTGTATCTCAAGTGGATCGAGCCGAGAGTTGAACTGGTGTCCATATGGGATGCCGGCACTGAAGGTGGAGGTTTTAGCTGCTACACCACAGTGCCAACCCCTCTCTTTCACTCTTGACGGATAACTTTGCAGAATAGTAATCTTGCTTGGAAGTTTTTTTGTTTTGTTTTAAGACCTTGAATATATCATCTCATTCATTTCATACCTGTAGGGTTTCCACTGAGAAGTCTGATATTAATCTAATTGATTTTCCCTTATATGTAACTTGATACTTTTCTTTTACTGTCTTTAAGATTCTCTCCTTGTCTTCAACTTTTGACAATTTGATGAAAATGTGCCTTTTTTTAAAAGATTAATTTTATGTATTTGAAAGAGTTACAGAGAGAGGTAGAGAGAGAGAGGGCCTCCATCCGTTGGTTCACTCCCTAGATGGCCACAATGGCAGAAGCTGCGCCGATTCGAAGCCAGGAGCTAGGAGCTTCTTCTGGGTCTCCCACATGGGTGCAGGGGCCCAAGGACTTGGGCCATCCTCCACAGCTATCCCGTAGGCCGTAGCAGAGAGCTGGATTGGAAGAGGAGCAGCCGGGACTAGAACCGGTGCCCACATGGGATGCCGGCGCTTCAGGCCAGGGCTTTAACCTGCTGTGCCACAGTGCCAGCCCTGAAAATATGCCTTAAAAAAAACTTTTTTGATGGAGTCTACTTGGGGTTTTTTGCACTTCATGTATCTGGGTGTCCATGTCTCTTTGAAGACATGGAAAGTTTTTGAGTGTTATATCGTTTAACAGGTTCTCAATGCATTTTTTCTTCTCCCTGAGGCAAACCTATAATATGAATATTTGGTTTTTAATGGTATCCCATGTTTTGTGTCGACTTTCTTCATTCTTTTTAATTCTTTTCTCTTTATTTTGGTCTCTTTGGGTTATTTCAAAATTCTTGTCCTCAAGGTCAGAAATTCTTTACTCCATTCGGTTTATCCTGTTGTTAAAGCTCTCAGTCATGTTTTTTTAGTTCACTGATGGATGATTTCATCTCCAAAATTTCTGTTTGGCTTTTTTGTAATGAGTTCTTCCTCCTTCCTTAGTCATGTTTTCATTCGTCTCACACATTGATTTCCTCATTTTTAAATCTGTCTTTCTGTATTCTCTTGCATCTTGTTGAAGGTCCTTGAAGTCATTATTATGAATCTGTTTCTGTTGTTGCATAGATTTTCTTCAATTCAAGGTCTAGAGGATTATTGTGTTCTTTTGTAGAAATCATGCTACCTTGCTTCTTCATGTCTCCTGTGTTCCTATGTAGACATCTGTGCATCTGGTGTACTTGTCCCTTCTTTATGGGATAGGTTTTATTGTAAATGAGTTTATAGTTTAGCTGGAATACAGGATATCACTTGGCTTATTGCTTTGTGTTTGGTTTAAGTGGATAGAACCAAAGGAGAATAGTCTGTGAGTGATTTATTTTGCCTTAATCGATGTCTTAATCATGTCCCCTGTGTCCCTACATTGACATCTGTGCATCTGATGTATTCATCCTTTCTTTATGGGGTAGGTTGTATTAGAAGAGTTTATGATTTAGCTGGAAGGCAGGGTATCACTTGGCTTGTTGCTTTGCCTTTAGTTCTATGTGAGTAGAAGCAGCAGTGTAGTCTCTAAGTGATTTTTTTTCTTAATCAGCGTCAGCCGTGTCTAAGTGACACAGTGGTCTATACTGCTGCTGCAGTTCATAGGAACAGATGTATATAGAAGTGTGGCATTGAGATGAATATGGGTTACCTCAGTGTGTGTCTTTGGTCCACAGAGAATTCAGTGTCAGTGTACCTGCTGAATGTGATAGCCAGGACCTTGTTTTGGTGCTAAGGGAGACATGGGTGGCTACCTCCTTGTCCTCCTGTTAATAAGCCTGAATGATGCTGGTGCTTGTGGCACCAATTGTTACGGCTCTGACTGCGTGATGCAGAAGGACCCTTCCTGAGGCAATTCCATGAAAGTCCAGCTGGTGCTGTGGCTTGTAACGCTGACCTCCCTAGTTACAGGACTACAGGGTGTGAACTTAATACTGTTCCAGGCCTCAGGGTGACCACAAGCTATACAGGAAGGTTTAATCTAGAGGATATGAGTCCAGAGAGGTGGAATGCAGGTAGGTTCTTCCCTGTGTCCACTGGTTAGATTGCAGTGGCATCAAGAAATTTAAAATGAATGGTTACAGTCCTGGAATTATAGGGTATAGTAGCATCAATACCCAGATCTCCCAGGGTGGGAGAGGACATTTTTATGGGCTCCTTCCAGTGTTAACCCCCAGAAGCTAAGGTGAATTCCCCTGTGAGCATAGCTCTGGGGCTAATGCCCACAAAGTTCCCCAGTTGCAGGATGCTGGGAATCTGTCCTTCGCCTTATGCATTGCTCTAAGATGATGGTAGATGCGGAACACAGCTGTGTTGCTTGACATCATGCTGCTGAGTATGGCTCTTGTGCAGTTTAGGAAGGGGAGGAAAGAAATGTGGCTTCCCTTTTCCAACCCCAGCTGTTGCTCAGACCCCAGTCAGCTCCCCAGGCTAAAGTAAAAGTCAGTGGGTGGCTGTGGAATTTTCCCTTTTGGTAAAACTATGAGCAGTGGGGTGCACAGCAGTTTCTTCCTATGTTGATGTGGTAAGATGGAAGCTCAAAGCCAGCAGCTGGCTGCACTGCACAGCTAGCTACAGTGGGGTGTCTGTCTTCTCTTAGCCGGAGGGGTCTTTGTTTTCTTCCTCCCTTCCCTCCCTTCCCTGCCTCCCTCCCTGAAAATTTTTGTCAGTCAGACCCCTGGAAGCATTGTCTTTTATTTGTTCTTTTCATATGCCAGGGCAGCTTAAGTTGATATGGCTATATTCTATTCAGCTATCTTGGATCTGCCCCTCTGTATCTATTGAGATAGTTGTAAGATTTTTATCCTCGATTTTGTTGATGTGATGTATTGTGTTTGTGGACGTATGTATGTTGAAGTATACCTGCATCTCTGGGATAAATTCCACTTGGTTGGGTGGATGATCTTTTGGATGTGTTGTTGGATTCAATTAGCTAGTGTTTTGTTGACAGCTGTTGCATCTGTGTTCATCAGGGATATTGGTCTATAGTTCTATATCTTTGTTTTATCTTTCTCTAGTTTTGGAATTAAAGTGATGTTGTCATAGAATATAAATAGAGAAAGGTACTCAGCATCAAGAAAGGATGTGATGGCAAAAAATCTAGTAAAACAAAGGAGATTCAAAACAATAAATAGGAATTTTCATGGAAAAATGGCAGGACCAAATCATTGCTTAATAATAATGTTGAATGTAAGTGAACTAAATTCTCCAATTAAATATACAGATTTTCTGAGTATATTGTTAGATCATTTATTTGATACCTTTCCAATTTTTGGTGTAGGCACTTACTGCTATAAACTTTGTTCTAACACTGCTTTCGTTCTATCAGATAAGTTTTGAAATGTTAGGGTTGTCATTGTCGTTTATTTCTTGAGATTTTTTAAATTTCCCTTTTGATTTCTTCTATTTACCACTGTTCATTCAATGGTTTGTTGCTCAGTTTCTATGTGTTTATACATTTTCTAGAGTTTGTTTTGTTGTTGATTTCCAGCTTCATTCCATTGTGGTCAGAAGAGATATACTATATGATTTCAGATTTTTTTAAATTGTTTTAAACCTGTTTTATGGCCTAGTATATGATCAATTCTTGAGAATATTCCATGCACTGATGAAAAGAGTGTATACCTGCTGTGGGATGAAATGGTCTGTAGTATAGACGAACTGCTGTTATATTTCTTTGTTGATATTTTTTCTGCCTGGTCTGTCCTTTGAGGAAAGTGGGGTATTGAAGTCCCCCATTATTATTGTATTGGATTTTGTGTGTCCCTTTAGATTCACTAGCATTTATTTCATAAAAGTGGGTACCATTACATTGGGTGCATCTACATTTACTATAGTCCCATTTTCTTGTTGAATTGATTGCTTACTTAATACTTAATAACCTTCTTTGTGTTTTTTAATGGTTCTGTTTTGAAGTGTATTTTATGTGACATGTAAATGGCTCCTCTTGCTCATTTTTTTGATTACCATTTGCATGTAATGGCTTTTTCCATTCTTGCATGTTCAGTCCTTGTATATCTTTATTGATGGGAGGGTGTTTCTTGTAGGCATCATATTGATGGGTCTGTGTTTATTAATACATTCAGCCAGTCTCTATCTTTAACTTGGAGAATTTAGTCCATTTACATTCAAGGTTGTTATTGAGAAGTAATGACTTAATCATTTATCCATGAATATTCATGTTTGTTTTATATCTCCTTTGTCCTTTTACTAGCACAATTTTCTGTCTTCATGTTGATTATTGATACTGAGTGCCTTTTTCTGTTTCTGTGTAGTATATCCTTCAATATCTTTCCTAAGTCTTTCCAGACGGGGACAAATCCTTTCAGTTTTTGTTTGTCTTGAAAGGTCTTTATTTCACTTTCATTTGTCAGTATTCTGGGTAGATAGTTTTTTCTTTGAGGATTTGGACTTCATCTCTCTGTTCTTTCCTGGCCTGTAGGGTTTCTGTTGAGAAATCTATTAATCTGATTAAATTTATCCTTTAAATGTAATAAGATGTTTTTGTCTTGCACATTTTAGAATATTCTCTTTATGTTTTACTTTTGAAAGTTTGATTATAACGTGTCATGATGAGGATCTTTTCTGATCAAGTCTATTTAGGGTTCTTTGTACTTCCTGTATTTTGCTGAGTAAGTTCTCTAAGTTGTTTTTTCTATACCTTCAGGAATGGAAGACTAAGATTCATATGTTTGGCCGGCACTGTGGCTCAATAGGCTAATCCTCCGCCTGCAGCTCCGGCACTCCAGGTTCTAGTCCCAGTCAGGGTGTCGGATTCTGTCCCAGTCGCTCCTCTTCCAGTCCAGCTCTCTGCTGTGGAGGATGGCCCACATACTTGGGCCCTGCACCTGCATGGGAGACTAGGAGAAGTACCTGGCTCCTGGCTTTGGATCAGCATGGTGTGCCGGCTGCAGCAGCCATTGGATGATGAACCAATGGTAAAGGAAGACCTTTCTCTCTGTCTCTCTCTCTCACTGTCCACTCTGCCTGTCAAAAAAAAAAA
Source organism: Oryctolagus cuniculus (assembly GCF_964237555.1). Taxonomy (NCBI): domain Eukaryota; kingdom Metazoa; phylum Chordata; class Mammalia; order Lagomorpha; family Leporidae; genus Oryctolagus; species Oryctolagus cuniculus. The sequence continues at coordinate 134,390,232 of NC_091440.1, read as the reverse complement.
AATCATGTTTGTTCCTTTGATGGTATCCCAATAAATCCTGAACACTATTTTCAATCTGATTGTTTCTTCTCTTTGGTGTGACTAAGATACTTTAAAAGACCTGCCTTCTAGGCCAGCACTGTGGTTCACTAGGCTAATCCTCTGCCTGTGGTGCCAGCACATTGGGTTCTTGTCCCAGTCGGGCCGCCGGATTCTGTCCTGGTTGCTCCTCTTTCTGTCCAGCTCTCTGCTGTGGCCCAGGAGTGCAGTGAAGGATGGCCCAAGTGCTTGGGCCCTGCACCTGCATGGGAGACCAGGAGAAGCACCTGGCTCCTGCCATCGGATCAGCACGATGCGCTGCGGCGGCCATTGCGGGAGTGAACCAACGGAAAAGGAAGACCTTTCTCTCTCTCTCTTTCTCTCTCACTGTCCACTCTGCCTGTCAAAAAAAAAAAAAAAAAAAAAAAGAACACCTGTCTTCTAGATCAGATATTCATTTTTCTGCCTCACTATATCTGTTGTTGAGGCTCTCAGTTGTATTTTTTACTTGACTTGCTACTACTCATTTCAAATATTTTTTCTGATTTTTTTTCTTCAGTATCCCTAGCTCTTTGCAGAATTTTTTGGCATGTAACATACAGATTTCTTTTTTTCATGTGACTGTTTCCATATGTTCTTGAGTAAGCTTTCAGTCATTCCTTTGAGTCCATATTAATGTATTATTTTGTTCTTTTTGGGGGAATCTTATTTTGCCTTCCTTGTTTACATTTCTTGTGTTTCTACGTTGGATTTTATGCACCCGGTCAATCACTTGTTATCTCCTCCAGAGAATGGGCTTCTTTATTTTGGATTGAAGGCTTTATTCTGGGAAATAGGCCTCTGTAGCTTTGTGGAGTACTAAGGCTTACATTTGAGTTTTAGGGATGTGTTCTGGGTGGGGCCGGGGAGCTCTGGCCACTGCTTGTGGGTGGGGCTAGAGTCCAAAATAAGAGCCATGTTGGGTGTGGGTCTAGCTACACTCAGTAGGGGGATGAAATATTAGAACCAGTACTCCTCTGTGCCTGTATGAACCAGCTGATTCCAGCCTAGAGAGAGCTCATAGTGCCTATGCATTCCACCCACCTGAACATGAGCACTGTACAGAGCAGTGACCTGTTCTGTAGTGTGGCCCTGTTCCCCAGTGAACTGTTTGTCTGGCATGCAGGGAGTTCTCGGTGTCCACTGTCAGACCATGTAGGGGTACAGAAACCCAACCAGCACCTTTGTCCCTCTCATATCCAAGCCCTGTGCCCACAGCTGTACAGTTTCAGGGTACAGTGAGTCTGTGATCTCTGTGAGCTGGCCCATCCTTGGTGTGGGCTGCTTGCCATTCCCAGGGTCAGAGCAGAGATTGGCTATAGCGCCACGTCAGCAGACTGAGTATGGCTCTTAGGCAGAGCGAGAGGGGAAGAAGCTACATGGCCTCCCTTTGCAGAGCAAAGTAGGTGTTTAGCTCCCTCCCTGTTCCCAGGCGGGACTCAAATCCAGTGAGGGCCGTGGACTTCTTCAGTCAAAGCCACCAGTGCCAAAGGCTGTAGCCGCCACCTCTTGCTTTGCCTGAGAAGATGGCACATTCCAGCTGGGTGCCAGTCAGGAATACACAGCCGCTGTGTGCCTGTCCTCTCTCCTCACTGCTTTACAGAGGCTCTCTTCTGTCCTGACTGTTCTGCACTGGAAATGTCTCCGAATCAGTCCCCTGGGAACGGGGTCCTCCCTTTGTTTTTCTAGTATCTGTCTGTGTCTTAGGTCAGTACAGCATCTCCATATTCAGCCATGTTGAATCTGGAATGTTGGTCTTAAAATCTTTTTAATTGAGACACACACCAAAAAAAACACACATGGAGATGCTGACAGACAATTCCCACTCCCCGCTCCACTCCCCAGAAGCTGGCAATAGCCAGGACTGGATGGACACTGAAACTGGGAGTAGGGAACTCAATCCAAGCTTCCCACATGGGTGGCAGGGAATCTGCTCCTAGAGCTGTGAGTGCTGCCTCCCAGAGTCTGTTAGCAGAGAGCTGGAGGCAGGAGTTGGAGCTAGGGATCAAATTGTGTACTCCAAAGTGGGGAGCTGATGTTTAAATCAACATCTTAACAGGTAAGCCAGAGCCTGCTCCCTTTGAAAGTCTTTTTATGTTGCGGTCATGTTTCCAGCTCTTTGATTTGGATGTGGTCTTCTTACTGTAGATATGTGGGAGTCCCTCATCGGGATTTCCAGCCATATTCTCTCAATACAACAGCAGTGTTACCATCACCAAGCCCATCAGTGAAGAGTAATAATTCATGTGTGCCTGTGTATCATCAGTGCATGATATTGGCTCTTGATTAAAGATAAGCAGTTGTGATGAGTCTTGGAATAGGCCTTTCGAAGATAGTGGATGGTATTCGGATGAGCCATTTTGAAAACAGCTTCACAGGAAGATGTCCTGCAGTTTCATTTCCCATCTGGAGGGTTCCTTTGAAGTGGGAGCTGACCCTGACATGAAGCAGTTGCAGACTCTGAGCCTGCCCAGTTGTTTTTGGCATCTTTGCTGACTAATTCTCCCTTAGAGCAAGGCTCCCAGACGTGTGCCAGCTCGCGTGGCCCCACAGCCTTTGTAGAACAAGCAGAGTAGCTTAATTGCACAAAATCAGGGCAAGTGGATTTCCTGCTGGTGTTCTTTTTTTTTTTTAATTAATTAATTTTTTTGACAGGCAGAGTTAGAGAGAGAAAGGTCTTCCTTCTGTTGGTTCACCCCTCAAATGGACGCTACAGCCGGCGTACCGCGCTGATCCGAAGGCAGGAGCCAGGTGCTTCATCCTGGTCTCCCATGGGGTGCAGGGCCCAAGCACTTGGGCCATCCTCCACTGCACTCCCGGGCCACAGCAGAGAGCTGGCCTGGAAGAGGGGCATCAGGGACAGAATCCGGCGCCCCGACCGGGACTAGAACCCGGGTGCCGGTGCTGCAGGCAGAGAATTAGCCTAGTGAGCTGCGGTGCCGGCCCCTGCTGGTGTTGTAAACCAAGCTTGTTTTGTCCTTACTTGTAGCAGCCCCCTTCCAGTCATTAAAATGAAAGGATTTGTCCTCTAGGTGGCAGGAACTAAGGGGAGAAGGGGAGAACCCGTGTGAATGACTGAGGATGGGTGATTGAAGCTGTATCACATTTTTATCAAGGGCACAATAAGAAAAAAAAATGGCTGGGTTTGTAAACACCATGGCTTTTGGTCAATATTGACATGAAGGGAGCAAGCCTGTTTTTACACAGCCTTGTTGTAAACTGAGGTTCTGGGATGGTGAAGGAGTGCTGATTGGAAAAGAAACTCAAATCTGCTTTTGTGCCATATACACTAATCTAAAAATTCTGGATATTTCCTTCTCAGGAAAACCAAGCCTCAGAAGGCAAAATGTGTTCCCGTTAGGGCCCTGGGTTCTGTCCATCACATTAAACCAGAGTCAAAATGATTTCCTCCCAAAGAACTAAATCACTCTCTTTTGAAATCAGTTTTTATTTTCTTCCGCTATTATTGGAGACTGAATGGTTCATAGAGCAAAGTCAATGAACGTGACGCTCATGTATTCACATTCTGTTGCTCTGTGCACACCAGGAGCACTACCTTCCCACTTCCCTCTAAAACACATAAAATAGATTATTTTAAAAACATGTTCATTTTTCTCTTTTTAAGGACATGCTGAGTTTATGGAGTTTTTCTTTTTTATGTGTCTGCTTTGTTCTGTTTGGCACCAGACGAAAAAATTACTTATATTTTTATCAGTGAGAAAATGCAATTTCTCCAAATATAGGTCCTATAGGGTCAAATAAATAATGTGTCCTGGCCCCATAAAGTCACTGCAGTGACTCCTGTCTGTGCAGCTCCATGTCTTTGGCCTTGAACCAGAGTAAGTGCTTACAGGATTCTTTTCCCAAATGGGATATTGGACTTAATGTGGCAGGTTGTTTTATAGTTTTATATATCAGCATGTTGCTGTATACTGAGGAACAAGTACAGTCATCTGATGCCTTTTTTCTCTATTTGATGCGTTTTATGTTGGCTTCACCATTAAAGAAGATGATAGGCTGTGGGTGCAAAGGTAACATTTCATGCTTCATGCTGCTTTCTTTTGGAATACTTGACAGTAGTGAATGGTAGAAATTAAGTAAGTACAGATCAACACAAGTCAGCTCAAGTGCTGGCTCTGGGTTTTCGGCTATGCAATAGCAATGCACATCTATCACGCAGGGCTCATCAGACAATGTGTGTGCAATGGCGTTGTGAACTTTCACGTTCTACACAGATATTTGGTTGATATTGAAGGACAGGGACCAGTGAGCTAGGCAGAAACTGAAGAAGAAGAGCAGAGTCTGGCACATACAGTACAGGGAAGGAACCACACTTGACTCAGGCCCTTGTGCATTCTGTCCAGTTCTTCTAAAGCAAAGTTGTCCTTTGATGGTCCTGCTGTTCTCTGGTCTCTGTCTGAAATAGTATCTAACTGTCTCCGTGAACCAGAGCTACTGGCAGATCTTCTCACCCGGAGTTGTCAGGCTTAGGGCTTCGTGGCCATCTGTGGCTCCTTCTTGCCTCCCCTTCTTGGCAAGCAGATACAGTGGTGTTGCTCATTTGAGCATGGCTCACAGCCTTACCTTCCTCTTTGTTCTCACAGTCTCTTGCTCCTTCCTGGAGAAATTCCAGAGGACTAGCAGTAAGGACTAGCTAGAAAGGTTCATCAGTGCCTTTAATGTCAAGCCCACCCCTACACTTCTAGAAGCTAATTTAAAAATTTAGTAACCACCAAAAAGGTGATGAGATCTCATTTACTGCCTGAGATTACTAGGCTGCCAGCATATGAGATGCTGTAGGTACAGGACTATTCCCCCCAATTACGTGAATGACATACCTGGGTTTTGGAAGTAGGGAGGTCAGGACTGCACATTCCTCATTCTGAGTCTGCCCTTGCAGGGGTGGGGGACCTTCTTTTCTGCCAAGAGCCATTTGGCTATTTATAATAGCATTTTCAGGCCATAAAAAAATACTACCTTAAAAATGAGACTTCTATAGATTTATTGAATTTCAAGTCCTGCCTATGGTTGCCTTGGTAGGGCCAGACCGAATAATATTATAGGATAGATATTCCCTACCCTTGAAACAGAAGACACAGTCACATGTGTAGATGTAACAGATGAAAATAACATGCTAAGAACACATAAGAGCTGGTGTATGCTGTTTCAGGAGAGTGGTGGCTTGTGCTGCTGGGCCAAGGGACCTGAGAAGATTTCCTGGGGTAGGGGATGCCCAAGGCAAAGTGGAATTTTGCCAGAAGATTGAATGTTCGTGGGAGAGGAGATTCCATCCAGAGGAGAGAACATGCCAAAGCAAGAATTTTGAGAATTAAGTATTCCCAGACTGCACAGTTCCCATAGGCAGTGATATCAGGGGGCAGGAAAGGGCTTGCTTCTTTCATGATATTCTGAAATCCAAATGAAACAACCTTAGCTCCAAGTGAGGAAAATAGGCTGGATCAGTAACTGCCAAAAATCTCTCTCCACAGATGCTGATTAGTGGCAAGGGAGAAGCAAAAAAACAGGGGTCTACCAAAGGGTAATTTTTAGCTCAATTCAACAGTTAGCTACTAAGCATCTCATGTATAGGATCTTCAGATTAAAATAGTATTGATGAGTCCTTGCTCTCAAGGAGTTTGAGTCTGGTGAGAAACCTGTTGAAAACAGCTTTGGCATTAATTTAAACTTAACTAAAAGTGCAAGATGTGATTAGTATGATGGAATGGGAACAGGGTCTCCCCACGCCTTGATGGGCTGCATGGGCAGACTGACTGTAATCAGCCATGTTACTGACTTTTTCTTTTTCTTTTTCTTTTTCTTTTTCTTTTTCTTTTTCTTTTTCTTTTTCTTTTTCTTTTTCTTTTTCTTTTCTTTCCTTTCTTTCTTTCTTTTTTTTTTTTTTTTTTTTTTTTTTTGACAGGCAGAGTGGATAGCGAGAGAGAGAGACAGAGAGAAAGGTCTTCCTTTGCCGTTGGTTCACCCTCCAATGGCTGCCGCGGCCGGCGCACTGTGGCCGGCGCACCGCGCTGATCCAATGGCAGGAGCCAGGAGCCAGGTGCTTTTCCTGGTCTCCCATGGGGTGCAGGGCCCAAGCACCTGGGCCATCCTCCACTGCACTCCCGGGCCACAGCAGAGAGCTGGCCTGGAAGAGGGGCAGCCGGGACAGAATCCGGCGCCCCAACCGGGACTAGAACCCGGTGTGCTGGCGCCGCAAGGTGGAGGATTAGCCTAGTGAGCCGCGGCGCCGGCCATGTTACTGACTTTTTCTGTCTTCTGGAGACTCATTTCAATCTGGAAAATATTCTCTTTTTTTTAAAAGATTTTTTTATTTATTTGAAAGGTGGCATTCAAGAGAGGCAGAGGCAGAGAGAGAGATTTCTTTTACCCACTTTCTGGTTCACTCCCCAAATGGCCAAAGTGGCCGGAGCTGAGCCAATCTGATGGCAGGAGCCAGGAGCTTCTTCTGGATCTCCCACATGGCTGTAGGGGTCCAAGCACTTGGGCCATCTTCCATTGCTTTCTCTAGGCCATAGCAGAGAGCCAGATCAGAAGAGGAGCAGCCAACACGAGAACCATGCCCATGTGGGATTCCAGCACCACAGATGGAGGATTAACCTACTATGCCACAGCACCAACCCCTGGAAAATATTCTTTCTTCCCAAATATTAGGGCCTCCAGGACTGATCTCTTCTCAGAGCAAGAGACAAATGTAGGACCAACAATGCTGTAGCCCTTAGAAAGGAAGCAGAAGCTCCTAGGTAATATTGAGAGAGAACTCTTTCTAGAGATACATTCTGATGTCAGTTTATATCCCACAATGCAGTATAAGAATGAACCTAAATGAAAGATCTTTGTGAGATCCCAGCAGAAAGTATGGGCCATCAAAGAAGGAGGTACCTTCCTCAGAAGGGAGGAGAGAACTTCCACCTTGACTATGGCCTTGTCTAAATAAGATGGGAGTTGGCGAACTCAAGAGGCTTCCATAACCTTGGCAGCTCATGACAAGAGCCTCGGGTGATTACTGATGCCATAAACATGAGTGTAAGTTGTTAAATCAACAATGGGAGTCACTGATTTTAGCAGTTGTAGTAAGTGTGACATTGTGACACTAGGCTTTTAATTTATATTTTCCTAGTGAATAATAATGTTAGATGCCTTTTAATAAGCCTATTGGCCATTATTTTATTCTTTTGAAACTTTTGTACATTTTTTAATTTGAATTTTTTTATTTTTCACTGATTTATAGAGTGCTTTATATATTTTGTTCAAAAGCAATCTTGAACAAAAAGAACAAAGGTGGAGGCATCACAATACCAGATTTCAAGACATGCTGTGGTGCTAGTTTTTTTGTTTTTTTGTTTTTTTTTACAGGCAGAGTGGACAGTGAGAGAGAGAGACAGAGAGAAAGGTCTTCCTTTGCCGTTGGTTCACCCTCCAATGGCCACTGCGGCTGGCACACTGCGCTGATCCAAAGCCAGGAGCCAGGTGCTTCTCCTGGTCTCCCATGGGGTGCAGGGCCCAAGCACTTGGGCCATCCTCCACTGCACTCCCTGGCCACAGCAGAGAGCTGGCCTGGAAGAGGGGCAACCGGGACAGAATCCGGCGCCCCGACCGGGACTAGAACCCGGTGTGCCGGCGCCGCAAGGTGGAAGATTAGCCTAGTGAGCCACGGTGCCGGCCCATAAGCTGTGGTGCTACTTACCAAAGCAGCATGGTACCAGCATAAGAACAGACACAAAGATGGACAGAATAGAGATTCCACGCACCTGTAGCCAGCTAACCTTTCACGAAGGTGCCAGACACCTGCACTGGAGAACGGACAGTCTCTTCAATAAGTAGTACTTGGAAAACCAGATATCAATATGCAGAAGGTTGAGACTAGATACCTCCGCCCATGAAAATCAACGCAAGATGGAGCAAGGATCTAAATGTAAGATCTGAAACTACAGAACTAGTTAAGTACACACTTGTAAAAGGACAACAGGACAGAAGGCTACCTTTACCCACATGCTGGCGCTTCCTGAGCCTCTTCGTTCCTGCCTGCGGGCCCACTCTTGTACCTGCCATCATTTACCTTCTGTCCAAATCCTTTCTTTTGTAGGGCTACTGGAGACAGATAGCTTTGGTGTGCTAAGACATGTCTTTTTTCAAAGATTTTTCACTGAGTATATAAGATTTTTGATAGTAATTCAAAGATTTTATTATGTTGTTGTCTGGACTTCATTTTTTTTTTTTTTTTTACAGGCAGAGTGGACAGTGAGAGAGAGAGACAGAGAGAAAGGTCTTCCTTTGCTGTTGGTTCACCCTCCAATGGCCGCCGCGGCCGGCGCACCGCGCTGATCCAAAGGCAAGAGCCAGGTGCTTCATCCTGGTCTCCCGTGGGGTGCAGGACCCAAGCACTTGGGCCATCCTCCACTGCACTCCCGGGCCACAGCAGAGAGCTGGCCTGGAAGAGGGGCAACCGGGACAGAATCCGGCCCCCCGACTGGGACTAGAACCCAGTGTGCCGGCACCGCAAGGCGGAGGATTAGCCTATTGAGCCGCGGCGCCGGCCTCATTATTTTTAATGATGAGCTGTCACAATTTTTGTTGTTACTCCCCTAAACATAATGTCTGTTTCTTCTCTGGATGTTTTTGAGATTTTTTACTTACCTACTTACGGTGTTGTGGCACAGTGGGTTAAGTTGCTACCCGTGATGCCAGCATCCCATATTAGAGTGCCAGTTCCAGTACTGACTATTCTGCTTCCAACCCTGCTCCCTACGAATGTGCCTGGGAGAACAGCAAAAGATGGCACAAGTACCTGGACCCCTGCCCACCATGTGTGAGACCCAGGGGGAGTTTTTGGCTTGTGGCAGCAGCCTGGCTCTTGGGGCTAGTTGGGGAATGAACCAGAGGGTGGAAGATCGAGCTCTCTCCTCTCCTCTCCTCTCCTCCCCCCCCTCCCCTCTCCTCTCCTCCCCTCCCCTCCCTCTTGTCTCCTCTCTTCCCCTCCCCTCCCCTCCCCTCCCCTCCCCTCCCCTCCCCTCTCCTCACATCTCCTCCCCTCCCTTCCCCTTCCCTCCCCTCCCTTCCTCTACTCCCCTCCCCTCCCCTCTCCCTTTCTCCCTTTCCCCCCACTATGCCTGTCAAATATGAAAAAAATATTTTAAAAAAGATTTTCTACTTGTATATCATCACAGCATTTTGATGACTGCCAGATGTGATTTTTCTGGTATTTTTACTGCTTGGGTTTAGGTTGAGCCTTACAGATCTTGGGATTCATGGATTCCAGCATTTGGAAAAAGAGGCATTTTCCTACCTAAAACTTGTTTGGCACCATCTCTTCATTACTTCTTAGTCCTTGACTAAGGACTGTTTGCTGTGACCTCAGAAGTCTTAGATGAAGTTTTAATTTTTTCCCTAACTTTGTTCTTTTAGTTTCAATTTAGATCCTTTACATTGATCTGTTTTCACTTTCACTAGCAGAGTGGACCAGTCTCCTAAGCACATCGAGGAGATTCTTCAATTCTGAAATTATACTTTTTTAGTACTGAAATTTCCATTTATTTCATTTTTATAGATTCCGTTTTTCTGTTGAAATTCCCAGTCTCTTCCCACATGTTTCCCATCATTTCTACCAGATCCCTTCCCTATTCATTGCAGTTAAACCAGAGCTTCTGGCTGTTAATTCCAACATCTGGTCATCTGTGGTTTATTTCTATTGGTTTTTTTTTCTATTGAATCACATTTTCCTTCCTCTTGTCTCAGAATTTTCCATTTTATCCCAGACTTTGTGTGTCAGCCAACATTGGAGATTGAAGTACGTAACACTTATCTCTGAAAAACGCTCCCCTTCCTCTGTGAGCTTCTTAGGGGCAGGGAGGAGATAACGTAATCATGAGTGGAGTTGGTCTGGGATTTGTGATGGCTTTAATGAGATTCAGCCCAGCTCTAAGTTCAGAGGTTTTGGGGATGATATCTGCAGGGCTCGAGATGTATGCACCAGAAAGCTTTGGGAGAATTCTCTGTACTTTATGGTCCAGCTGCAGTCGTTCTGACCTGAGTGAGACTTGGTTCTCTTTATAATCCAGCACCGTCTGCCTTTGAGGCTTTGCCTGCCTTCTGGGACTGTTTGCATCTCAGGAGACTTCTCCACACCTTGTGTGGCCTGGTGCCCTCAGGGACGAAGCAGCCTCTCTTCCTTCCTACCCTGGTCTTCAGTGAGGCTGCGTGTGCCCAGGGAAGGGCTGCCTCCTCGGGGGTGTTTGTCTTCGTTTTCCTGCCCTGCCTTCATTCTCCGAGGAGCTGCTATAAAGCAGCTGGTAAAACCTGTGTGTGTCTGAGGGGATTTTGTGAGGGCACAGAGGAAAGAACTGGTGGATGGGTGCAGACTCTGTCACTCTGGGATTCTAGTGCATTGTGCTGATAGATATGTGAGCATGAAAAACTTGTTAAGTTTTCCCATTTTCTTACCCCCCATCTGTACCAGGTTTTCTCCTTCTACTACCGTGTGTCTCTCCTACAAAGGCTGTTTCCCTTTCTCAGCTCTCTGAGCAGTTTCACACGTTTGTGGTAGTGTGATTTATTGGGCTTGTTTTTATGAGGGTAGGAATAATAGTCTCTTGTGACTTTACGCACCCTAACTCAAAGTGAAGATGAGCAGCCTGGATTTAAGTTTGGTTTGGGCTCAAAGAACAGGGGAAAACCTGGAGCAATTTCCTGGAGAAGTGTTTAAGTTGTTTATGTGAGGCTGTGTATGATTGGAGCTGTTATGATGAGCAAACTAACCCCCAAATGCCACTGCTTCAGTTTACCCCACACAGTGATGTCTTGTAGATTCAGCAGAAGTCCACAATTGCATGGGGAGAAACTGGGAAATTCCAGAAGTCAAAGTTAGGATTTCACTGAGAGCTTAGCCCCAAAGGCATGCTGCTGATGCAGTCATGAAGACTGGCCGATTCTAGTGATGCAGATTCTCCCCGCCCCATCCATTGTCCAGGTACAAGGTCTAAAATAAAACAGTCTACTTGTCCATGCTGCTGTACCAAGATGTCCATGGCACCAAGCCATGGGTTTATGGTTCAGTATTTAAATACTAACCTTCAAGTTCAGAATAGGTGCCTAGGCAGCAGGCTGACAAACTCAACTGGGCATAGTGTGATAGCTTCTTTGCAGAGTTGTGTAAGTCTTACATAAAGACAATACCAACATACACATGAAATGTTAATTTGAGGTTATATTAATGACTTTACCAAAGCTAGGAAGCATTGGAGCCAGTTTTGGAATCTGGCTCAGCCTTAACGTTCAGTCCTAAAGTTCCACACAGTTTTACAGAGGAGAAAAGGAGCCTCAAAAAGCTAGTAAGTGACTTACTCAAAGGCTCAAGAGTTGTGCCAAAGCTAGAATTCAAGCCCAGTACAGTACTTTTAACCCCCATGATACATTGCCTCGCAGTCCAGTCCCCTTAAGCATGGATGAAATGGTAAGTGGGAGATGTAAATAAGAACTAGAATGCAAGCAGAAACGTCATCAGAAGAAGTGCATCTGAGAGCTACGAGGGACGAAGTCACAGACACTCGCTAAGGTGCTGCAGGGGAACATGTTGTTAGTTGCTATTTACTTTATTCTCTGGCCAGATACTTATGATAGATTACTGTGTGCCATGATCAGTGCTAGACAGAGCAGTATAATGGCCAGCAAAACACAGCCACACTCTCAGAGACCTGACTTTCTGGCAGGAGGCACAAACTGTTAAACCAGCAGTGAAAATACAAGTTGGGCTGCACTCGAAGAGCTCAATATGATTTATTGACTTGATTTGAGTTTTTAAACTGGAACTTGACTCAAACTGAAGGATTTAAACTGAGGAACTGCTCACATTTACTGGCGGTATAAACCTGGCCTCAGTACAGCCGGCTCTCAAGGAGGTACGCAGTATAGAGGCGTAAATTTCCAAACTCCACAGTTACGCAGTTCTCCTTCCTTCTCCAAACTCTAGCAAGCCCTGCTAGAAAGTACTGTTTGATTTTTACTGCATCTGCTCTCCCTTCCGTTCCCCCTCACCAGGATATGTCAGCAAGCACTGAGAAGCTCAGAGAAGTGCAGCAGAAACGTCGCGGCAGGAATCGGACTTGTCCAGAGTCACCGCAAAGCAGGGTCTGCAGGCGCAGCGGCACACACTTCCTCAGGGCCCACCAGGTGCTGGGGGTGTGTTCCCGAACTGCGATGAACAACCTTTGAGGAAGGTGCTGCTGTGGGTGCCACTCTGAGATAAGGAAACTAAGCCACAGAGAAATAATTTACATGAAGATAGTGACAGGACAGGTATTCCAAAGAAGGTACAGAACATTTGCTCTTAACCGCTGGCCTCTCCACCTTTAAATAGCAGTTTCTCAGGGATGGGGTTGTCAGGTTCCCTAGGGTTGCAGTGTCAAGCACTCTGCTTAAACCTTCACATATAGGCTCTGTTGTATTTGTGACTTCCTTTTCATCAGAATTGTTCACCCATTCTCATTCATTCTCCTTCCCTCCCTCCCACCTCCCCCTCCACCTCTCTCCACCACTCCCCCTGTCATCCTACTTCTCTTCTTCCCTACCCTATATTGTTTCTCTAGTAATTAAATAGAGACGTGTACTTCTTTAGTCTGTTCAGATTTTTGAACTTGTTAAAATTTAGCCCTGTATTTTCTTTTCTTTTCTTTTCTTTTTTTACTGTATCTGTATATAGTGGCAACAAGAGAGGGGAGAACAAGTTTATATCACCTCCCAGAACACCACTTGTTTGCATGTATTCTTCTTCTTTTTTTAAAGATTTATTTATTTGAAAGGCAGAGTTAGAGAGAGATAGAGACAGAGGCAGAGAGAGAGATAGAGAGAGAGAGTGTGTGTCTTTCATATGCTGGTTCACTCCCCAAGTGGCCGCAATGGCTGGAGCGGGCCGATCCAAAGCCAGAAGCCAGGAGCCAGGAGCTTCTTCCGGGTCTCCCACATGGGTGTAGGGGCCCAAGGACTTGGGCCATCTGCTGCTGCTTTCCCAGGCCTTAGTAGAGAGCTGTATCAGAAGTGAAGCAGCCGGCCCTTGAACCAGCGCGCACATGAGATGCTGGCACTGCTGGTGGTGGCTTTACCTGCTGCACCACAGCACCAGTGCACGTGTTCTTCTCAACAAGTGCATGTGAATTGGGAAGAGAGAGTTGTCCACCAGTGCAGAATGGAGCACAGCTGGAAAGCTTGTGTACCTTGGCTGCAGAGGGAATGTGGACTCAGACGTCTGTGCTTTGCCAAGGGGATCTCAGGAGCACGAGATATCTGAATCTAATGTGATGCGGTTGGGTATCAGATTTCTTTGGCCAAGAGGTGACGGCTTCATCTTTAACCATATGTCCCTCCAAGAGTTCTTTGCTGCCTTATTCTATCCTCAGACAACCTAGAGACCAACTGAACCCAGCCATTGCAAGTGTGACACAGCTTCTCATGGCAAATGTGGTCAGGTCTGCAGCCACTTGAGGGGATGAGGGTATTCTTTGGAATCTCTAACAGCAAAAGTACCAACATGCTGGAGACATACTTTGGCTTTCTCCTATCCAAAGAGATAAAGCCAAAAATAACCCAGTGACTTCAAAGTGAATGAATGAATATAGAGATTTAGTTTTGCAAAATTCTGGAGATCTGTTTCATAATAATGACTTAACACTATTGAACTGTGCACTCAAAAAAGGTTAAGATGATAAATTGTGTTGTGCTTACAGCACAAACATGCACAAGCACATGCATTTAAGGCAATTGTGGGTTTTTTGTTGTTGTTGTTTTGTTTTTTTACAGATTTGTTTGTTTATTTGAAAGTCAGAGTTACATAGAGGAGGAAAGGCAGAGAGAGAGAGGTCTTCCATCCACTGTTTGACTCCCCAGTTGGCTGCAACGATCAGAGCTGCACTGATCTGAAGCCAGGAGCCAGGAGCTTCCTCCAGTTCTCCCACGTCGGTGCAAGGTCCAAGGACTTGGGCCATCTTCCACTGCTTTCCCAGGCCATAACAGAGAGCTAGATCGAACCGGCCCCCATATGAGATGCTGGCACTGCAGGTGGTGTCTTTACCAGCCATGCCACAGCGCCAACCCCAGACTATTGTCTGGAATTTTAAAAACTGTTACGTGATACTCTGTTCTTTAGCTTCTCAGTTGTAAGATATGAAGGTGCATCAACAAGTCTGTGGTAAAGTCTCTGTTTCTTTGGGTTGCATTCTGATCATCCTGTTGTGGGTGATGACATACTTCACTCATTTCCTCTTCACTAATGCTTAGCATTCCAAATTAACTCTTGAAATAACTCATTCTTTGTCTCTAGGATTGTAATTAGTTTCCTTTACAAAATTTCCTGCTTATTTTTATAATGTCTCCTTGTACCTGTTTCTATTGCCATCTTATATTTTACTGCATGTATCAAACATAATTGTTTTACATATTATATTGGATAATTTCAGTATTGGAAGTATTTCTGAGGTTGTGTTTTTTAATTAATTAATTAATTAATTTGAGAGGTAGAGTTGCAAGCAGAGACAGAGAGAAAGGTCTTCCATCCGATGGTTCACCCCCCAAATGGCTGCAACAGCCGGAGCTACGCCAATCCAAAGCCAGGATCCAGGTGCCTTTTCCTGGTCTCCCATGCGGGTGCAGGCGCCCAAACACTTGGGCCATCCTCCACTGCTTTCTGGGGCCACAGCAGAGAGCTACACTGGAAGAGGAGCAACCAGGACTAGAACCCGGCGTGCATATGGAATGCTGGTGTTGCAGGTGGAGGATTAACCTAGTGCACCATGGCATCGGCCTCTGAAGTTGTTTTTTAGGAATTTTTTGAGAGGCTGGCACTATGGCACTATAGGTTAAGTCTCTTCTTGTGGTGCCAGCATCCCATGTGGGCACCGGTTCATGTCCTGGCTGCTCCTCTTCCAATCCAGCTCTCTGCTATGGCCTAGGATAGCACTGGAAGATGACCCAAGTGCTTGGGCCCCTGCACCCATGTGGGAGACCCAGAACAAGCTCTTGGCTTTGGATCAGTCCAGTTCTGGCCTTGTTGGCATTTGGAGAGTGAAACAGTGGATGGAAGAACTCTCTCTCTCTCTCTCTCTCTCTCTCTCTCTCTCTCCCCCCTCCCCCCTACCCCCGTGTGTGTGTGTGTGTGTGTGTGTGACTCTGCCTTTCACAAAAAAAAAATGAAACAATTTTTTAGATGTGAATTGAAAACACTTCCTCTGGGAATAAATTGGATTTGCTTTTACTTTGTACTGAACAACACTACGGACCTGGATTTACTTTAAATAATAATCTTTGGATTCACATATTTGAGATTAAACCAAGTGGACTGACTCAGTATGTCATGTGAGAACACCTAGCATCTGTGTAGTCACAGGAAACTGTTCTTCATCATCTCTATCCATAGCCCAAACCGAGAGGGAAAATATTTGTGGTTTCCATCACCGTTTCACTAAGGGTACAGCATTTTCTGGAGCAACCTCCTGCAAGGTGCTTTTCAAAATGGCCCTAGCACTGCCGAGCCCCCAGCTTTGTCTTGGATGCTTGGCCCTGGGAGTTTAGTGTACCCAGAAGATCCAGTGTCGCTTCTCTGTCTCACGTCTTGCCACTGTTGTGACTCAGGGACCAGCACACAGGTTCTCCTGTCATCCCACAGGTTCTCTTTCTCACTTTAAGCACATAATTCATCAAACAGTAGTGTGTGTTGATAGCAAGAGACTGCTTGATTCTGTATTTTCTGGGTTGCCTGCAATAGGTCTATAATTGAGGAATACTTTCCACATGTTTGATACAATATGTGGGTCAGATACAAGTGTTTTATTTAATAACCATAATTTGTCATTTTGCTTTGTTTTGCTTTTGTAAAGATATATTTTTTATTTTTAAAATTTTATTTAAGGTATGCACATTTCATGTATTTCATATATACACATTTAGGACCATAGTTATATTTCTCACTGTACCCTCCCGTTTTTAGTACATGATACTTCCATTTTATTATTCAAATTTGTGTTTTAAAAATAACGTATGCTTTTGCTGATGATTTTGAAAAGTCATCCACATCAAAAGTTTATGAAGGAATTTTTTTTTTTTTTTGACAGGCAGAATGGATAGTGAGAGAGAGAGACAGAGAGAAAGGTCTTCCTTTTTCCGTTGGTTCACCCTCCAACGGCCTCCACGGCTGGTGCACCGCGCTGATCCGAAGGCAGGAGTCAGGTGCTTCTCCTGGTCTCCCATGGGGTGCAGGGCCCAAGCACTTGGGCCATCCTCCACTGCCTTCCCGGGCCACAGCAGAGAGCTGGCCTGGAAGAGGGGTAACCAGGAAAGAATCCGGCACCCCGACTGGGACTAGAACCCGGTGTGCCAGTGCCGCTAGGTGGAGGATTAGCCTATTGAACCGGAATTTTTACATAAAATAAAAGTTTTCTTTATTCCAACTGAAACTGACTTCTGTATGTAAGATGAGGAAAGAGTTACTTTGCCATTTCCACAACAAACCACCAGCCAGCAGCTCCTCCTGGCTCAGACATGTGAGTTTTCCTACCCTTCTTGAGGTGAGTCTTCATTAGAGATGAATTTTTGATGATTAACTATATTTAATGATGTTATATACTTAGGTTAAATGATATAGCCAATAATTATTTTATCTTTTTATATTAATTTTATATGTTGTAATGTGATTGGAAAATTTTGCATGTCTGAAGTTGTTTTAGCATAAGATTCATAGTAGTTATGAATTTAAATTTTTTATTGTTTCTAGAGTTATATGAGTTTATTGTGAAATTCTGATATGTCTTACTTGATTTAATATAACACTGGCAAATGTTTGGAGAGGACACTGTCAGGTTTAAACTCATTCATCTATTTTGACCCTAACATTCTTTTAAAAAAGCTACGTGTTTATTCTTGCTAGAGAAATACTTTCTCAATTCTGTAATTTGCATTACTTTATTAATGAAAATGAATACTGTCTTTCATGCTATAAATATCATATATACCTCACTTTTTAAATTTGTCCTTTACTCATGAATTAATATATCTTAATTATACTGACTTTTGTCTATCTTATTTTAGATGTCTGTTCTCCTTGGATGTTTGCTTTCTGATGGGTTTTGAATCTGGTGCTTTTTAATTTGCATTTTGTTTTTTGCCTGCGTTGGATCTCCCATCTCCAAATGCTTCAGGTCTTTGTTTTACCATCCATCACCCTCTGTGGTGCCTGCAAAATGCAAAAGATACTTCAAAAAGATCATGGAAAAATGAATTAAAACTGTCTATTTTGCTGCAAAAACGATTTTGGAATCATGCACATTTTTCAAAGTATACATTTTCCATTAACTTTTTGAAGCTGCCGAGTCTGGGTGTTAGTGTATGTGCGTGCGTTGTTACGTATATATGTGTGTATACACATATATTACTGTGATGATGGAAGATGTCTAGCAATGGATGAGCTTCTGCCATAGGCCATAGGCTGTTTTGAAAGGATTTTAGTGTCCCATAGATTAGACTGTGTTGAATTTTCATTTAAAATTGCTCTGAGAATAGAAATGTTGATAAAGATGATAGTGTCACAGATATGTATATCAATATATCAATATGATCTGCAAGTTGATTTTACTGAGGCTGCCACTCCAATCATTAGGAATATTTTAACATAAAATTGAAAGTTTCCTAATGCAAAAACTAAGACTGTTCACTTTCTGATTATTTTCTTTTGAAAAAAAATTAATAACAAATGTAAAATCACCTGACTTTAATTGCAGAGAAAATGTGTGAAGTGACATTTCGGCATGTTGGTATTCTCATGATGTCAGCTAAGAGATGTGTGAAATCAGCCAAGGCTACTGTCATTAGTTTATTCAGGGCCTCTCAACCAGAGAAACAAACAATTAGCGTGTTAAAATTATTCACTCTTAACATATCATTATGATCCCTAAGTATCAGGCTGACCATGTTGATTGGACCCTGACAGAAACGGGCAAGAATGCCATTTAGCGAGCAGCACAGTGTTGTCAACGGGCTAATAAAGATGACATTCTCAGTGTCAGCTGGGGAGAGCAGCAGGGGAGGAGCGAAGCGGCTGGCGAGCACACTCAGCCCGGCCAAGGCTGCCGGGCCGCTCAGGCTCCTCAGCAGTGCTGCTCTGGGCGTCACTGCCGTCTCCTCAGCACACCCTGCCCGGGCTCCGTCAGCCTTCCCTCTGCAAGGCCGTCTCAGGCAGGGCGCTGCTCGGGGCGGGGGAGCGACGCCATGCTTCGGAGCGCTCAAGGAGAGGGTTCTGGTCTTTGACTTGCAGTTTAATTCAGATATAGTAGTACTGGACCTTGAAATACTACTCCTTGCATCTGTCCACTCCACCATCTGTAACCAATCACATACAGAAAGTTAATTCAGGAGTTTCTAAAACATTTTTGGAAAGTCAAAACCTATGATTTTTCCATATGAGAGTTTTAAAAAAAAGAAAGAAAATGTATATGACCATTTTTAAGTTTTGTAGTGGGCTGTGAGGTCTGCCCCCCCATGTCAAATTAGACATGTGATGTCAAAGCACAACTATAGACAACAGCAGGTAGAAGTTTGGGTGGATTCTTCTAGAAGATGTCCTGACGCAGACTGTGGTCACTCTGACTTAGGGTGTGGGTATCCCAAATCCAGGCTTAGTGGCTGTGCCCAACACCAACCCCATGCAGTTTCTTTAGACTCCTACATAAGTTTGCTAATGCTTTCCCTAGCTTTTGCATTTGCTAGTGCCGTCCAAAGCATTCTTCCTTTCTGTTATTAGTGCCTGTCCCCCAGGTTACCTTTCTGTGTAAGGAGCAAGGCCCAGAGAACTTCATTATCACATGGAATGAAACTGGCCTTTTGTGCACCTGGCTCTAGGGCTGTCAGCCTGATTTCTCAGCAGGTTAGACACATAGCTCAGCTGCAGCTTGGTGACATGCCATGTACATGAGTGACACCAGTTTGTTGGGGCCAAGCACAGGAGCTTAGTTCAAATCAGTGGCCTCTTATAATTCGTAGGTTAACATTTGGGGCTAATCTCACCATGTTCATGTCCTTTGTCTTACTGATATTGGTCACGAGAAGAAGGCTAGGACTGGCAGGCCATTCCTCTTTGTGCTCCTCCCTGACCCAGTCTCTTGCCCTTTCCTGCACTGGGTCCTGCAGAGCAGTGACCAGCAGATTCCTCATGTCCTGGGTCTTTTTGAGGCAGGGCCCCTTCACCTTCAGGTCTGAGGAAAGCCTGACTCTCTCCCACGGACTCGGCCACGCCAGGGTTAGGTGGCGCTTGCCCTCACGCCCCTCTCACTCCCAGACCTGGAGATACTGAAGGTGTCTTTCCTTATTGATTGTGGTCCAGGCCCTGTCCTGTTCCCCAGATCCTGCCAGCGTGGACTGTCGGTCAGCCCTCTTCTGTGTTGCTGTCATTGTCTACATCCCGTGAAGGACCTGCCTCCTGTCATTCTCTGTCATATCCCACAGTAGCCTGATGTGACTTCCGTATGCAGATAGATAGCATGGTGACCACGGCCCTGCTGGGCCAGAACCTCCTCCCGCACTGAAGGAGGGAGTTCTCGCTCCACCTGCACAGTCTCCGCTGCAGACCTCCCTCGACCTTGTCCTCCAAGGTGACAGCAGCCCTGTCTGGCCAGAATTTCAGTCACAAGCGTCCTGTTTCCAGACCCCTGACTTCATCTTTTCCAGCTCAGTCCAACTCCTAAATCCCTACAACCGACTAACCCTACATGGAGCTATTACCCATTTTTTAAAATCACCTTCTTAACTTTCCTATGTGCTCTTTATACCCTCGTTTTGTTGGGGGTGTTTCCATAGGTTCCATAGAACCTTGAAACCTGGGCTGTTCCCCTGATGTTCAGAAGGCCAGTAACTCACGTCAGTTTGGTGGGAGAAGGTCGGTATTTATTGTGAAGCACAGAGCAAGGAGCCAGGCAGCTATCACTTACTCCCAGGATCGCCGAGGGTAAGGGGTGAAAGTTCTGATAGGTTGACATTGGAGCTGAGAGGTGTGTATTTAGTTTGTGTCCAAGCTCCTGGTTGGTCAGTGGTACTTGTGACTTTGCTTTGATTAGTCAGCAATGCCGTACTCTTTGGGGGAATTTTTAGAGTGGGCAAGTAAGTCTTGAGGGGTGGGGGAGGCAGATGTGGGTTGCATGTAAGTGGCAGTTACTTTCTGCCCCAGACTTGGAATGTATTTGTGAAGACATAGAAATCTGAATAAACCTCTCTTATTAACACTGGCCAGCAGGGTTTGATCCAATGGAGAAACAATTGACCGAGTCCATTGATGAGAATCTTGTAGGGCCAGCTGCATCAGTTCTTAACTTAGTGAGTTCCTTTAGCCATTCTAAGGGAAGGGCAAGGTCACTTTGCATTCAGGGTGGGAAGGTGGGTCCTGTGCTCTTAGGGACACTTAAAGAAGGATTTTATTTCAGTATTTCAGTTTCCCTACTTTGTAAGCTAAGGTTCAAATAACTGAATAAAGAAAAATTGATAAAAACCATGCAGTCTGCAAAATTAATAATACTAAATGATTTCTAAGTTCAAAAAGATGATATAAGGAACACATGTAAGGTTGAATGTTATTATCTTTTTTTTTTGAAGATTTATTTGTTTATTTGAAAGAGTTACAAAGGGAGCAGAGAGAGAGGGGTCTTCTATCCACTGGTTCACTACCTAGATGGGAGGAACAACCAGAGCTGGGCCAGGCCAAAGCCAGGAGATAGGAGCTTCATCCGGGTCTCCCATGGCTGTAACAGGGGCTCAACACTCAGGTCATCTGCTGCTGCTTTACCTAGGCAATTGGCAGGGAGCTGGGCTGGAAGGGGAGTAGCAGGGGCATGAACTGGTACCCATATTGGATGCTACCATCATAGATGGCAGCTTTACCCATTATGCCTCAACACCAGCCCCAGGGACAATATCTTTATTACATTTCAGAATACATGGAATTCACCTTAACATGTCATTTAAATTTAATTTAGAAACATTTAAACTAGAATCATTTAAACTAAAATTAAATAAGCAAAGCATTAACTGCAAGAAGTTTTAAAGAAAGTACTAATACAAGCATAAAGAAACGAACTTAAAATGTGGGCTTACATAGATAAATATGTGAGACAAATGAAAAGTAAAATAAAAATAGAGAAGATTAATGTAAGCAAATGCTGATTTTTTTGAAAACACTTAATAGGATAGACCTCTGTTAAAATTGACAAAGAAAAAATAAGAAAACAAAAAAATGCAGAGTAGCAACCTCAGACAGAATTGACATTAAAGGGGCCGGTGCTGTAGCATAGCAGGTTGTGGGGAGCAGCTCGGACTAGACTAGGTTACTGGAATTAAGACTTATTCTATGCATCTGCTCTCCTCTGTGGGAAGCAGCTCAGACTAGACTAAGTTACTGGAATTAAGACTTATTCTATGCATCTGCTCTCCTACAATATGGCGCTGGGAGAGGAGAAAACAGCTTCTACCCAGCTGCCTCCAGTTCAACCAATAAACTGTAGGACTTGCTCCTGATTGGAGGAGAGCGGCGTGCTCGGCGTGTGGGCAGCCGAGTTAGGATTGGCGGAGGAGGACTATAAAGGAGGAGAGAGACGGCATGCACCAGGAACATCTAAGGGGAACATCTAAGGGGAACACCTGTGCAGCCCCCGAGAGAGCCGGCCGGCGGTGTGCCGCTCCCCTGCGGAAGTGGGGAATGTGGCCAGGGGGAACTGCCCTTCCACGGAGGTGGGAGGGACGGTAGCCAACCCGGGAAGAACCAGCAGCAAACCCGGGGAGGGCCGAGCAAACAAAAGAACAGCGCAGGGTCCTGTGTCGTTCCTCCACGAAGAGGGGGAGCGACATAATGGTGCCGTGACTCGGATAGGAAACCTAAGAGGAAAGAAACAGGAAGAAGTGGAAAATTACCGGAGAGAGAGACTAGCAAACAGCCTAGGGAAAAGCCGGACGAAAAAGGTGCCGGAAAAAGCTATTGAAAGCCTAGGCATAGACTCGGATATGGACTACGGGGGGAAGCTGGGAGAAATCTCTAAGGTCGAAAGCGAAAGTGAAAGCTAGAACAAACAGACTCGGATACGGACTGTGGGGAGAAGCCAGGAGAAATGAGGGAGGAATATTGTTGGAAGAAAACTTAGGGAAACATACCAGGTAGAGAAAAATGTTAGGGAAAATGAAGCCGCGAGTGCAGGCCGAGGCGGAGATATAAGCCACCTTGGAATTCTTCAAGTCACCCCGGGGAGCAAGAGGCGAAGATCTGGAACCAGAGGCAGAGACGTGGGCCACCAGGTTGAAATTCGCCAGGTTAGTCCGGGGAACTTGGACTGAATGCCGGTGGTGGTGGAAACATTCGCGGAAGCCGCCGCGTGCAGAGAGAGCATGGGGCGTGAATAGATAGGGAACGCGGGGCTGGCGCGATGCCGTGGTGCGGGCGCGAAGTGCGTGGAGACCGCGGAGCGTGCGCGCAGAGCCGGGAACCCGCAGGCGGGGCGAGGCGCCGGGAAGCCGCGCAGAGCCGTGAAGCTGCCGCGGGGCGAGGTGCTGAGAAGCAGCCTCGGGGCGAGCGCCGCCGGGAAGCCGCAGGGATAAGAGAAACAGAAGTTTAGAAGTAAAAATAGAGAAATAGGAATGCTGGAAGATAGAAGTAAAATGGGAGAAATAGGAATGCCCGGAGATAGAGAAACAGAAAAATAAGGCCTCCCATCAACATGGCAATGAGAGAGCTTGGATTCGGTCTGCCCGATTAGTGAGGCGATGAGCACCTGCGGCGGCTAGCAGCTTATGCGCCGCAGGTCACCGAAGACAGGCACGAACCAACACTAATAAGTCTCCCCCACAATACGGCAATGAGAAGGCTTGGATTCGGTTTGCCTGATTGTTAGGGCTTGTAAGCCCCTGCAGGCAGAGCAGAGCATGCGCTGCAGGGCACCGAACACAGGCACGCATCAGCGCCTAAAAACCTCCTCACAACATGGCGAAGAGAGGACCCGGATTCGGTTTGCCTGATTGATAGGACTTGTAAGAACCTGTGGCAACTCTAGCAAGTAGAGCAGAGTGTGTGCCGCGGGACACCGAAGACAGGCGCGTATCAACGCCAAAAAATAAAAAGAAAGGGGGATCTGTGGGGAGCAGCTCGGACTAGACTAGGTTACTGGAATTAAGACTTATTCTATGCATCTGCTCTCCTCTGTGGGAAGCAGCTCAGACTAGACTAAGTTACTGGAATTAAGACTTATTCTATGCATCTGCTCTCCTACAATATGGTGCTGGGAGAGGAGAAAACAGCTTCTACCCAGCTGCCTCCAGTTCAACCAATAAACTGTAGGACTTGCTCCTGATTGGAGGAGAGCGGCGTGCTCGGCGTGTGGGCAGCCGAGTTAGGATTGGCGGAGGAGGACTATAAAGGAGGAGAGAGACGGCATGCACCAGGAACATCTAAGGGGAACATCTAAGGGGAACACCTGTGCAGCCCCCGAGAGAGCCGGCCGGCGGTGTGCCGCTCCCCTGCGGAAGTGGGGAATGTGGCCAGGGGGAACTGCCCTTCCACGGAGGTGGGAGGGACGGTAGCCAACCCGGGAAGAACCAGCAGCAAACCCGGGGAGGGCCGAGCAGACAAAAGAACAGCGCAGGGTCCTGTGTCGTTCCTCCACGAAGAGGGGGAGCGACAGCAGGTAAAGCCGCCGCTGTAGTACCAGCATCTCATATGGGCTCTGGTTCTAATCCCAGCTGCTCATCTTTCAATCCAGTTCTCTGCTATGGCCTGGGATAGCAGGAGAAGATGGCCCAAGTCCTTGGGCCCCTCCCCCATGTGGGAGACCTGGAAGAAGCTCCTGGCTCCTGGCTTCGGTGCAGCTCCGGCCATTGCAGCCATCTGGGGAGTGAACCAGCGCGTGGAAGAGCTCTTCTCTTCTCTCCCCTCCCTCCCCTCTCCTCCCCTCCCACCCTTCTCCTCCCCTCCCCCCTCCCCTCCCCTCTCCTCTCCTCTAGAGATTTTCTGTGATTTTCAAGTTAAATAAATAAAGAATTGATACTAAAAGTGGTTATGAGTATCATAGCAACAATATGCTAACCAATATGAATACTTACCTGAAAGGAGTATATTTGAAAGCTTAAGTGAATGGGGCAGTTTGGAAGAAATGTGAAAATACTAGGACTGGCACAGTTCTCCAAAGCTAGTTGAGATCAGCAGTTTTGTTTGTAGGGCACCGCATTTCTCTAGGAAGCTAGTTCGCTGCGGCTATGGTTTGAGTGATTTGTTTGTCATCCAGGGAGGGATTCAGGTTTGGGAGGCCTCATCCTCAGTCTGATGTGTTGTGCCTGGTGTACATTCCTTAGGGAATTGGGGGCACTGCCCTCTGCAGGATAATGGTAACGCTCTTGGGACCTGAGTGGTTGCAGGGGTGAGCCCAGGCCAGGCCTGGATCCCTCTGTACTCACAGCTGACTGTGGGATCTCACACTCCCGCACAGGCTTCCACACTGTGGGGCCATCTGTCACATGGCCCTCATAGATCTGCGGTAAGGCCATGCCCTACCCCAAAATCCCCAGTGCTGCGAGCTAAATCACCTGTTTGTTTGTGAAGTTATGCAACTTCAGGTATTTTGTTACAGTTGTGAAAAATGGATGAATACAGCTTTAATACTAGAAGAATTGATCTTACAATCTCACTATAGCAAAAGAGGACAAGGAGAAAGGCAAGTGGGGGCAAAGAAGAAAGTATAAATTTGAAGAAAATATAAGACACTGAAGATGAAACAAGGTCCAAACATCTGACTTCCAAAAGCTTCAGTCCTGGATGATTGTGCAGATACATTGCACTAAGCTTTTTTAAAAAAGATTTATTTATTTGAAGGCAGTTACAGAGAGGCAGAGAGATAGAGAGAGAGGTGTTCCATCCACTGGTTCACTCTCCAGATGGCTGTAATGGCTGGAGATGCGCTGATCCGAAGCCAGGAGCTTCTTCCAGGTCTCCCACGTGGATGCAGGAGCCAAGCACTTGGGCCATCCTCTACTGCTTTCCCAAAGTAGAGCAGCAGGTACACGAAGTGGCACCCATGTGGGATGTCGGCACTGCAGGCTGCAGCTTTACTAACTATGCCACAGTGCTGGCCACTGTACTAAACTTTTTTTTTTGTCAGATAGAGTTAGACAGAGAGAGAGACAGAAAGGTCTTCCTTCTGTTGGTTCACCCCCCAAATGGCCACTATGGCCAGTGTGCTGCGCCAATCCGAAGCCAGGAGCCAGGTGCTTCTCCTGGTCTCCCATGTGGGTGCAGGGCCCAAGCACTTGGGCCGTCCTTCACTGCCTTCCCGGGCCACAGCAGAGAGCTGGACTGAATGAATGGTACTAGGTAAACTATATCACATGAAAAGATAGTTTAAAAATTTCCAGTGAAAGTCCACAGTGGCTCTCCATTGAAATTCAAAGCCTCCGGTTGTGCAGAGGGTGGCTGTATCCAGTCATTGTGGAATCAGTGGATCTGAATCATAGAACTTTCTAAGTCCTGTTCCATATTCCCCTTGATGACCTGAGCATTGTCCCTTGATGCCATTCTCTGAACCAGATCAGCTTTCAACTGGCTAAACCAAGCTCCATCTGGAAACCCAGATGCTGCGTCTGGTCTGCACTACTCAGTAAGAACATCTTCCCCCTTCTGCCATCAAGGAAATGCCAGTTGATATCTTAATTGTTGCTATCTGGCAGAAGAAGCATACACCTGTTGACAGACTGGCTCAAAACAATTTTGGAAGGAAATTTCAGAACACAAGATTCCTCTCAGGTCAGGACCACTTGAGTCTGCCACAAAAGAAAGGGCTGGTACCTGACTGCATGGGCTGCTGCTTGCACAGGTGTGCATCCCCGTTCTTCCTGGCCGACGTGCAGCCATCAGCCCTGCAGCCAGCCCTGGACTGAGCAATCCCACAGAAATCTGCCAGGAACCGTCTCTTGGGACACTTGCTCCAGGTTTTGGATAATGCCTGGAAAATGTATTTATGAAAGATGTGGGAGATTTTCAACCTTGGCAAATGAAAGATGTTTATAAATCCATCCTTAAGTGGACACACATTGTACACAGGCAGGGCAGCTTAGCAGGGATATCCTGTGAAATGTCTTTAATAAATACACAATTAGAGAATCAGGCCTGTAGGCTTTCCTGGATGAGACGTGGCTGCAGCAGCCTGTAGCTGGGGTTTGAAAGCTGAGGCTTCCTCTGACCCCAGGAGGGCGGCAGCCTTCTCCTGCACAAACCCCTGGCATTGAGTGCATTGCACCTCCTCGTGATTTTCCAGAGTCCAACTTGGCCAGCTCTACCTACACATGTTCAGCTTTGCAGTGATTTATGTCATGTGTTCCCTCTGCTTCTTTCAATTTGGCATTGGTTCCTATCATTCCCATATGTCAACAGGTTACTTTCACTTCAGCCATCTTGGACAGGCCCCCGAGATAACCATGGTTTCCAAACCAGGGAAAATGGTTATAGGAAAATAATGTGAATGAGCTATCCGATTCCAAACATGCTCGCTTCCCACGGATTCTTAATTCCTGCACTCAAGACTCTTGGGGACCTTCTCTCCCTGGGTGGGCCCTGGTGGTTTCGACTCCTGTGTTCTGTTGAGCCCCAGTCCTCTCTGAAGAGTTAGATGCAGAGCACTTCAGCCCACAGTGGAAGCACAGCTTTGCTCTTTGCTTAACGTCCGTCATTCCCAGAGCCAGGAACACTTAATTCATCTCCTTCCTCTTATTAAGGACCACTGTCTACTGCGCGGACAATTGAAGGCTGGCTGTAAAACACCCTTTCCTCAAGGAAATGTTATTTCACTTTTGAAAAGGACACATCATTTTAATAGGAAACTGTTCATTTCATTACAGTTCCTTGTAGAAAGGAAGAGGTGTAGCTCCCATTGTGTGTAGTGCGCCAGCTGTCGCATCAGGTGGGCTGATACAGGGCACCAATGCTGGGTCAACACAGTAAGAACATCGAGGTGAAAAGAGAGGAAGTCTAGCACAGGCTGTTTCCATCACTGATTCTCAGTAGGCGCATGTTGAGTAGAAAGGTTCCTCTCCTAACTAACTCTGCCGTCCTTGCATCTGGAGTGTATATGGAGCCTGGTGGGGAGGCAGTCTCTGCTTCTTCTAGTTCCCCTGACAAGGTCCTGTGGGTGCTACTTCCCTGCAGGGAATGCAGTCAAAGCTTCACAAAGCCGTTAGGTTTGATTTCCTCATGTTCGGGACCAAGGAGTAGGGTGGCTCTGGCCTGGCTCGTTACTGTGCGGTTCTTCCTCACCATCACACTGCAGGCAACGGAGTTTGTGTGCAGAGTTGCTTGGGTTGCCGTTTTCAAAGCAGGGATCTTGGCAGTCCTTCTCAGAGCCAAGTTGTCATTGACTTTCTGTAGCCAGGGAAGCTTTGCACCCATTTCGATCTCAGCATGTCAGCTTGATAGTTCTTTGAAGAAAGCAGACAGACATTTCATCTGGCTTCTCTGTGCTGCTTGTGAGTGGTGACTGAAACTGACCTGCTTTTTCATGCAAACATGATGCAGAAGGCCCCGGGACCAGGGAGTGTCTGTGTGTGAGGGGAGCAGAGCTGGAAGCTGGCTCTCCCAGTGGGCACCGATCACTTCAGGTGCTGCAGAAGAATTCATGGTAGAATTTGCATTTTCAACTGTTTGTTAAAGTCACATACCAAGTCAAATTTAATTAGTCATATTCATCCGGCAGATGGTACAGCATTCTGTAATAAAGTATAAATTCCTTCCCTTAATTGGGTAATGCATTTCATATGATCTTTTTTACAAATTTCAGAACTGATTTTCTTCAAACAGGCCTGCACATTATTTGGATGCCAGCCCAAACAGGTTAAAATGGATTTAATACTTTCTCCCCACAGAACATTATGTAAATGAAAGCAAGTCTGCCCTGAGTGGCTAATTTTACTGTCTGCTTCTACATAAATCACATCAGCATCTGGGAGGACAAGTGGGAGTCAACTGAATTATGTGTGAACAAGTTTCTAAAACTTCAAACGCAGAGTGGTACAGTCAGATTAAAATACATTCAGATTGTTGCATAATGGAAGAGCCTGATGTCCAGGTTATCAATTTGTTTAAGTCACCTTTGCTAACATTAAAGAGAGTCTTCATGGATTCAGCATGTTGATTTTCCTTCCAGGATAACCCATTAACCCAAACATTAAAACTGGGGCTGGAGGTTTCTTACTCTATATTATTTAGATGAACATCTGTGGGCTCACAGTTTGGACAATGTGGGCTGAAACAGAATATTGCACACTTGGTAGACTCTAGGTTACTGCTGTTTGCACTAAAGAGAATTCATTTTTCCCCTAAACACTGGGGCATTGCTTCAGGCATTTGCCTGCTTAAGTAATTTGGAAAGTGCTGAGTTTTCCCAGCCTGCGTCAACGGCCCTTAAAGCTTACAAGCAGACTGGCTGAGTGCTAGAAGTGGGGGAGATGCTAGCCATCATTGAGCGCATCAGGGACATGGCTGTCTTCGAGTGCCGAGTGCAGGCGTTTCTACTTGAGTAGGCTATGTGTGCTTTGTACATCTTCTTTGACAAAGTCCACTTGTCATCCTCTTACAGTCCCGTATTGCATCATGCTGATACATATGTATGGGCCCAGGACTCACAGACAATCCTGTAACTCAGTCACAGGGGTAGCTGATGTCCAGCCTAAGTCTGGTGTCTCAACTTCTGGGTAGATACTTCTCCCATCACATTGTGTTACCTCTTAGTTGAGAAAAGTGTGAGATACAGATTAAAAGGGAAGAACAACTTTCCCTCTAAAGTGCAGTGGCTGGAGCCTGCAAATTAAACTGGTAAAAGGTAGAGTAACAGGAAAAGGTACACTTTTATTGATGCTCTGTTTTTATACATATGGAAGCTTCATGGAGAAGAAATGAAAATGCCAAGAATTGATTATACTCCAGGTCTTCTACGTCCTTTTCACAAATATGAAAATTGTGGGCAAAGAGGGCTTGGGTTTGTAGGAGTGTAGAACTGTGGGAAAGGGAGCAGGAGGAGGAGGGAAACCAGTGGAGCCTCTGGGTTATCCTCGTGCAGCTTGTGTGGATGGTCTTGCTGGTATTCGCCACCGTGAGCAATAGCAGTCACACTCTTCTTCCCACTGCAAAGAGCACCTTCCTCAAACTAAAACTTAGGCTTTGCTTTCAGGCAGGTAAGATGAGGAAGCAGATAATTGTTTCTGAATCCACTGTTTCTCATTTGCCTTCAGCCCAAAATGATCTTTATGCCAAAGTGGCTTATTTCTGGGTAGCCAATCCTGATCTGTTGTACCCTGTAGAGACAGAAGATCACATTGGCCAAATAACTTAAGGAGTACAAGGAGCTAGGCAATTTTTTCCAGGCCCCCTGCCTGCTTCTATCCCCTGTTTAATCTCTGTGTGTTTTTTCCAGGCTCTGCCTGTTGAGGTTTCTACATGACAGTTTCAGCAGTCTTTGTCTAGTGTTTTTGGTACTTCTTTTAGTTTCTAGGTAGAAAAAAAATCTTCTGTTATCTGAGATGTAAGGTAGGTAGAAAAACAGCATTAATTCCTCAGTTGCTAGGATTGAGGCGTTATGAATATTTAGACAAAGAAATGGAATTATCTAATACCTGGTGATTACATTGAGGCTATTTAATTCACTGTTTCCCTCTGAGACATATGCAGCTGATATAGCATATTCCATTTTGAACACATTTGCACAGAGAGGTTCATTTTCTTTTTTAAATGAAAAGCCAACGTACTGGGTGATTCATATTTCTAGGGAAATATTCCTATAGGCATTTTTATCAATGAATAAGTATTCAACTTCAAAAAGTGAGTTTTAAATAAGAAGGAAGACTGGCTCATTTATTTTATGATACTTCTTGGTGAATGATCTCCAGGACCTTGTTTTTTTTTGGTTTTTGGTATTTGTTGTTGTTGTTTTGTTTTGTTTTTTAATATGATATCCAGGGGCCCCACTCCTGGCAAACACAAGTCTTAGGGAAAGCTCACCTCTACTTGTCCACATGGAGAACCAGTCAATTCCAGCAGCAAACACAGATGAGGGCATGGCTGTACCATGACTATTGAGATTCTGGGGAGGGCCCCAGTGGACTTTGCTCCATACCAACCTGGGGATGGGCCCTCAGTGTTGGACCTTCCTAATTCCAGAAATCTGCCTGTTAGGTCACAGATGGTCTTCTTCAGGCCTTTTTGAGAGAGAGACAGACAGACAGACATGGAGAATACACACTCAATAAATGACTGCATACCTTGAATGTAACTAAGGAGAAGGTGGACAACCCAGTGGAAAGACAAATGATCTGAGTAAGCATTTACAGTATGGGCTGCTCTGCTTGTGTCTAATGCAGCTTAAGGACACCCTAAAAAGGATGAAATTTGTTTCCAAATAAAGGAGTCCCCCAAAATTCCCCAAATAATATAAATATGATATATCTATCTCCTAAGTTGAAATCCATACCATCATGCAAATAAAGATTAGCAAATGTGCAAAGAAACAGAAAAATGTGATCCAAGTGAAGAGAAAATTCAATGAATAGAAACAGAGCCAGAGCTTATCTAGATTATAATAAAATAACAATCTGAAGACAACATTCTGCATGTCTAAGAAGGTGGAGGAAAACGTGAGCATGTAAAGAGGCAGAAAATACACCAAAAATTATTAAAATAAAATTGTCGACTAAAAAAATAAAACATCAAGAAAGAAAAACCAGGTGGGAATAATCATAGGTTGGATGTTGGCAAAAAAAAATCATAAACTCGACACAACATCAAAGGTGCAAAACTGGAAGCAGAAGATACTTATCAAGAAAAGGTATTGGAAGAATATCAACACTCCTCAGGGAATCTCAAACAGCTCAAAAAACGTGTAAGTGCAGTTTGTGTAGGAAACAAGAGGGCAGTCAGGTAAAACATTCAAAGAAGTCATGGCCAAAAATGCTCTCGTTTGATAGAAATAGCAAGCTTGCAGGGCTGGGCATTTAGTCTCACAACTGAGATGCTGGTTAGGACCCCTGAATCCCTGCATTGGAATAGCTGGGTGAGAGCCCCAGCTCTGGTTAATGAATCCAGCTTCCTGCTGATGCAGACCCTTGGAGTTGCTGGTAATAGCTCAAATAGCTGGGTCCACCAGTAGGGGATACCTGGACTGAGTTCCGAAATCCCGAGCATTTGGGGAGTGAACCAGTGGATGGGGACATTCTCACTCACTCAGGCTGTCTGCCTCTCAAAAACTCAAATTTTAGAGATTGATTTATTTATTTCAGAGTCATAGTTGACCAACAGAGAGGGAGAAGCAGATCTTCAGAAGCCAAGAGCTTCATCTGGGTCTCCCATGTGGGTGGCAGGGGCCCAAGTACTTGGACTATCTTCTGCTGCTGTTCCCAGGCCATTTGTAGGGGACTGGATTGGAAGTTGGGCAGCCAGGCCACAAAACGGCACCCATATGGGATGCCAGTGTTGCAGGCAGTTGCTTTGGCCACTGTACCACAACACTGGCACCAAAGAGTTTTAATTAAATCATCAATGCACCTGTAGTTTTCAGAAACACAGCAAATCCCAGTACATGAGATGTGAAGAAATGACCAAGATACATCATTACAAAACAAAACAAAACCCTTAAAAATCAGTGACAAAAAGAAAGGAAAACTAGTTGGAGGGAAGCAAACACATCCACGAAAACAGGGGCACCCAGTTTATTGTAGAACCTTATACCTTAGTACAACTGGCAAAAACTTCATGGTACGATATTTCTGCGCAGTCATCAAAATGCAGGAAGTACCAGGAATTGGCAGAGCAAAATTTCCTTGCCCTTTTAGGGCAGCATAAATCTATAAACCACTTTGGAAAACTCTTTGACAGGGTCTCCTAGCACTGATCATGTACATTGTGCCCAGAAAATTATACTCCCAATACAAAGCTCAGGAAACATGTGTACCTGCTCAGCAAATTGCCTGTTTCAAACGGGCTGTTAGTAATTGCCCACCTTGGTAGCACCTCAGTGCACAACAAGGACAGACTGAGTAATACAGTGCGCTAGATTCA
This sequence comes from Oryctolagus cuniculus, assembly GCF_964237555.1. Taxonomy (NCBI): domain Eukaryota; kingdom Metazoa; phylum Chordata; class Mammalia; order Lagomorpha; family Leporidae; genus Oryctolagus; species Oryctolagus cuniculus. Next base: position 134,358,071 of record NC_091440.1, on the reverse strand, counting down.
TACTGTGGAGAACCGTACGGAAATGAGAAGAGCAGTACTGGTTAACCTGGTCACCTGGTCAGTCTCAGAGGTGACACTGTGGTGCCACACGTGAATACAGATCCTAAGACTTATAAGGTTCAAGGCGGGCAAGGCTAACTCAGGTGTTGTAAATCATAGATGTCATGATGCTTGTTTGTGGGAGGGAGAGCTGGATGGGGCCATGAGGGAAAGCTGGGGGCACCTATTTCTGGGTTTGGGGGTTTGCAACAGGTGTGTTCAACTTGTGAACTTTCTTCACTCTGTATACTGTGTGCTGCTCTGTATGTCATACTTCAACAGAGTTTCAAAAATATGGGTTTAAAAAAGTAAGAAACTGTCCCAGACTGAAAGGGTATACATGGAGCACTTGACAATTTTTACCTGTGATGAGTAGAGGAAAGAGAATGGAATTAAAAGAGGGAGGAAAGAAAGAGATTGATGTTCAACTGTGGCTGATCTCCTTCTATCAGATGGATTTTTATGCTTTTGAAATGCGCTCTTGGGTTTGAAGTACTACCTTTCAAGCATTCTTATTTTTCAGTCCCAATTTTTTCCTTACTAAAGCCTCTGTGCCTGCTGTTCTCCCAACCAACCTTCTCACTAACCACCCCCAACCCTGCCACCGTGAGCAGCAATAGAGGTCAACTTTAATTCACTGGTGGTGAAATTATATCACATAGTCTAAATGGCCTTTTAAGGACATGCTATAAATCTTCCAACCAAAACATAGTGTCCTTAGCATTCCCATATATTTAATTACACCATTTTCCTTAAAACCATACTTCATATTCTCATTTTAATCCAACAATGGAGCTAGCACAGGAAGGCTCTGAACTTAGTATTTTGTTTAATAGGCAGCTTGCTAATTATGTAGAAAGTTCAAATGAGCATTCCAAATTCCTAAGAAAGTTTAACTATGACCACTTATAAATCTCTAAAATCCTCAATGAGAAAACTTAGAAATACTAAGTTCAAATGAAGTTTTTTTTGTTTGTTTGTTTGTTTGTTTGTTTTTTTGACAGGCAGAGTGGATAGCGAGAGAGAGAGACAGAGAGAAAGGTCTTCCTTTTTGCTGTTGGTTCACCCTCCAATGGCCGCCACGGCTGGTGCGCTGCAGCCGGCGCACCGCGCCGATCCGAAGGCAGGAGCCAGGTACTTCTCCTGGTCTCCCATGGGGTGCAGGGCCCAAGCACTTGGGCCATCCTCCACTGCACTCCCTGGCCATAGCAGAGAGCTGGCCTGGAAGAGGGGCAACCGGGAAAGAATCCGGCGCCCCGACCAGGACTAGAACCCGGTGTGCTGGCGCCGCTAGGTGGAGGATTAGCCTATTGAGCCACGGCGCTGGCCAAATGAAGTTTTTATACAGAAGAAAATAGAAATAAATCAGTTCAAGAGACATCAGAAAGAATGGGAAAAATGTTTGCAAGCTAAGGGTTAATATCTAAAATGTATAAGAATTTCTGAAAAAATCAACAGCAAAACAACAATCATCCCATTAAGAAATGGGCAAAGGACCTCAATAGACAGTTCTCAAAAGAAAAAATGCAAATAGTCAACAAATATTTGCAAATATTTGCATGGGGAAATACAAATCAAAACCTTCAATGTGGCATCACCGCACCATATCAGAATGACTTATCAAGAACAGTAACAGTGGTAAGGATATGGAGAAGATGAAATCTTAGGCACTACCAATGGGAATGTGAATTAGAAATGCAATGCCTCTATGATCCAGCAGTCTACACTCAAAACACATGAACTCAATCTATCAAGGAGACACCTGCTCCACCATGTTTATATCAGCAGTGTTCACAATAACCAAAATACGGGATCAACCAAGGTGTCCATTAAATGAATGGATAAAGAAAATATGGTATAGAATGCAATGGAATATTAATTAACTATTTAACAAAGAATAAAAGCCTGTCATTTGCAGCAAAGTGGATGGCACTGGAGTTAAGTACGCCAGACACTGAAAGGTAGATACCGCATGTTCTCCCTTATATATGGATGCTAAAAAACAAGACCTCAATCTGCACAGAACATTGATTACTAGAGGCTGGGAGGGAAGGAGGGAGGGATAAAAGGAGTATGGATTAAAAAAAAAATGGGGGGGCCGGCGCCATGGCTCACTTGATTGATCTTCTGCCTGCGGTGCCGCGACAGGTTCTAGTCCCGGTTGCTCCTCTTTCAGTCCAGCTCTCTGCTGTGGCCCGGGAAGGCAGTGGAGGATGGCCCAAGTGCTTGGTGCCTGTGCCTGCGTGGGAGTCCAGGAAGGAGCACCTGGCTCCTGGCTTCGGATCGGCGCAGTGCTGGCTGTGGTGGCCATTTGGGGAGTGAACCAGCAGAAGGAAGACATTTCTCTCTTGTCTGTCTCTCACTATCTAACTCTATCTGTCAAATTAAAAAAAAAAGCATATGTGCTGTACCTGCCTCTTTAAAAAAAAAATAGGGGAAACTGGGTGTAATTCATTCACTGTGAGAAATATGCTAATATGTGCTGTTAACGGGAAGTAGGGGGAGGGGTGTATGGGAACTCATGTTACTAACTTATAATTTTTGTTTTGTAAAATTGAAATAAATAATAAAAATACTGATAACCACATAAAGTCCTGGCAGACTCAGATGTTCAAACATGGAGGTCCAGTTTTAATTTATACTTTATCCTCTGCTTTCTGCAGCACTGATGTTCTAAAATAGTGTGAATGCTTAACTTTAATAGTGACTAGGAGCCTAGAACCAAATAGTGGTGGAAACTTTGCCTTGTAGATCAGTTGTGAGTTTTTTTTATTGTAAGCATCATACAGTAAAACTATAATATAAAAATCTAAAAGGAGAGCGGCCTTATGTACTCAGAATGAGAATATGTATATATCATAATATTTTTAATTCCCTAAGAAAAGCAGGAAGTAACATTAAAGAAATTGGCTTGAAAGCACTGTGAGCACACCATCAATGCACAAAAAGACAACTTATCCCATAAATGGTGCTAGGGAAAACTGGATGCTGCATGTAGAGGAATGAGACTCCTGGGTCTCACCATATACAGATATATACTCAAAGTGGATGAAAGACTTGTATGGAAGATTCAAAGAGCTGGCATTGGGGTGAGTGAGAATACCTGCCTGCAATGCAGGTATCCCATATGAGCACTGATTCAAGTCTCAGCTGCTCCACTTTTGATCCATCTCCCTGCTAATGTGCCTGGGAAAGATGCCAAAGATGGTCCATGTGCTTGGGCCCCTGCCATCCATGTGGGAGACCTACATGGAGTTCTTGACTTCTGGTTTCCAGCTGGCCAAACATTGGCTCGTAGGGTCATTTCATGAGTAAAACGGTGGATAAAAGACAGATGATCTCTCTCCCGACCCTACCCTCCACCTAACCATGCCTTTAAATAAATAAATCTTTAAAATAAATAAAATGTAAAATTCAAAACTATAAAACTACTAGAAGAAAACTAATGGAAAACACTCTATGATACTGGTCTGGGCAAAGAATTTATGGACAAAAAAATCTCCCAAAGAGCAGAATGAGGTATCTTCTCACTCCAGGCACAGAGGTAACATCTCAGAGAACAGAACAGAACAGAACAACCACAATAATGGGGAAAAAAGCAGGTGAGAAATGTTGGTGAAGATGCAGGGAGAAAGAACTCTCGCACACTGTTGGTGGAAATGGAAATTGGTACAGCCACTAATGGAAAACAGTATGGAGTTTACTAATAATAATACACCTGAAGATAGAACCCTGTTTTCCAGCAATCCCTTTGTTGGTTATTTATCCAAAGAAAAAAAAAGCAGTATATCAAAGAGATATCGGCACTCCCCTGTTGATGGCAACATTATTCATTAATAGTCTTGATACAGAAACAACTGAGGTGTTCATTGATGGATAGACTGATAAAGAAAATATGCTACGTATTTTAGAAATGGAATCTTATTCAGCCATAAAAAGAACAAAATCCTGTCATTTGCAAAAACACGGATGGATGTGGAGATCATAATGTTAAGAGAATTAAGCCAAGAAAAGAAAGACAAATAATATTTCTCTCAGACTTAACAGAAATATAGAAGCATGGTTACCAGAGGCTGGTGGGGGGGGTGGGGGGGAGGGAGCTGGGAAGAGGCTGGCTATTGGCGACAAATTCACAGCTGCAGAGGAAGAACAAACATTGATGTGCTATTGCACAGAGAGCCAGTGTAGCTAACAATATTGTATGATGTAACCCAAAAGAGCTTGGAGAGAAGGTTTTGCATTTTCTCCTCATGAAGATATGATAATTGTTAGAGATGATGGCTGATCTAAGTATCCCTAGTTGATCCATGCATAATCTATAAATGTACCAAGCATCACATGTACCCCATAAAGATGTACAATCATTGTCAATGAATCTTTTTGAAAGAAAAATGTTTTCATGGAATTCTGTGGGAAGTTTAATGCTCTAGTAATGAGTTTTTATGGTAGACACTTACTAAATTACTGCAGTGTTCATGGTCTGGTATGAAATGAACATTTGGTATTATAAACTTTGTTTAAATGTGGATAATAATAAGTTCAAGCCCTAAATATATATATATTTGAAGCATTTCAAGCTTGCTGAAATGACATGTCACTGAGGAGTAATTCTGTTACTCTTCCTCATTAATAATTAAAAACTAGCCTCGCAAGGTGATACTTTAAACAATCACTTCCTTATACCCACATATAACACTAATTCCACTCAGGACAAATTCATCTCATGATTTAATGTGAGTTCCAAGTCATAGCAGTTACAGGTACAGAAACAGCCTAAAACTCATGCTTTATGCCACATTTAGCAAACCACAATTGTTCTCTCCTTGCATTTGCTTCCTGCCTCATGTATCTCCTAATCTTTGATGTGCATATTGAAAATCTCACAAGTTCTCTGAAATTGATTGCATCTTCACATTTAAACTAGACAAATCTTATTTATTTGCCTGAATCACACATACTTCAGAAAATCCAAAACCTCAGGAAGTTCCTTAAATTCATATTGTCTAGAAATGCATGATTAAAAGAACACACTAGCTCACCCTGAGAGAAACAAGTTTATTTTTTTCAACTTTTATTTAATAAATATAAATTTCCAAAGTACAACTTTTGGATTATAGCGGCTTTTCCCCCCATAACCTCCCTCCCACCCACAAGCATCCCATCTCCCACTCCTTCTGCCATCCCATTCTTCATCAAGATTCATTTTCAATTATCTTTATATACAGAAGATCAACTTGGTATATACTAAGTAAAGATTTCAACAGTTTACACCCACACAGATACACAAAGTATAACGTACTGTTTGAGTACTAGTTATACCGTTAATTCACATAGTACAACACATTAAGGACAGATATCCTACATGGGGAGTAAGGGCACAGTGACTCCCGTTGTTGATTTAACAATTGACACTCTTATTTGTGACATCAGTGATCAACCGAGGCTCTTGTCATGAGCTGCCAATTCTATGGAAGCCTCTTGAGTTCATGAACTCTGATCTTATTTAGACAAGGCCATAGTCAGAGTGGAAGTTCTCTCATCCCTTCAGAGAAAGGTACCTCCTATTTGGTCCGTTATTTCACTGTGATCTCACATCTCACTCACAGAGAGCTTTCATTTAGGGTTTGTTTGTTTGTTGTGTTTTTTTTGTTTTTTGTTTTTTTTTTTTGCCACAGTGTCTTCGCGTTCCATGCCTGTGAAACTTTCATGGGCTTTTTAGCCAGATCCAAATGCCTTAAGGGCTGATTCTGAGGCCAGAGTGCTGTTTAGGGCATCTGCTATTTTATGAATCTGCTGTGTATCTCACTTCCCGTGTTGGATCGTTCTCTCTTTTTTAATTCTATCAGTTATTATTAGCAGACACTAGTCTGAAACAAGTTTGTCTTATGTGAAGACTGCTTTCTGTCAGGGTAGGAAGAACTCTTTGAAACAAGCTGCGCTCTTCCATACTATGCAGAATTACTAGACTGTAGTTAGGTTGGTTTCTGGTTGGAATGTGGCAGCATATTACAACATGAAGGTCTCAAGGCAGAGCAGTAAGAAGAAAACAGGCTAGTCACAAAAACCTGTGTGTGTTCATGTGGTCCTGTGAATACTACAAGGGGACTTCAAAAATTTTTTGGAAGAACAGAATTAAAAGATCATTTTGTTAAGGGAAAAAATTTGAGATCCATGTGCAGTTATTTAATAATGTACATGTTCATGAACTGCAGGAAGACTCCATGGAAGTGGAAAAGGTGGAAAAACAGAACTGTTCCCCATCAGTCTTTCTCGTCAGACATTCAAGTCTGTGTTAGCAAGGGATAGTGTGTGTTCATCCTGTCTCATTTCTGATTTGTAAGGACAGTTTGCTTTTAAGCTGTTATGTAAAGCTCAGTGCTAATTTATTCCTTATCTAAAGAGCCTAATTTACATCATGATTATTTGTTAGGCTCTAAAGATAGATAATTGTTCTCACCTTTTCCCTCTCTTAACTCAGCTTTTTAACACCTTTTCCAGAGTTTGCATAGATGATTTTTTTCATTTAAAAAATGGTCCTCAAGGAAGCTCTCTGTCCACTTTGCAAGTTAGAGTACATAAAGCATGTGTTAATATTAGAACTTAGAGAATTATTTTATCTGTATTTCACTAACATGGGTGTTGTCATTTCCTGACAGTAAATATAGATCACCCTAGGAAAATGGTACATGGCCTCTCCCTGGTGCTGAAGATGGCAGAGAACACACACACCACTGAAGATTTTTACCATAATTGTACAAAATCACTTTCCAGAATCAATTCTCTGAAAATTTGAATTACCTGTTAAACACTTTCCCTTTGCAAACAACTAATTAAGTACAAGAAGAATGTATATGCAATGCATCACACTTCCTATTTTTAACACTGGCTGGAAAATATGGCCAAACTCATTAATTCAGTTGAAAGGAAAATGTCTACACCATTGTATATTTTCAAAAGAACTGAAAACCTCCATTTAAATTCAAGACGTGAATGGCATGAAATAGAACCTCATCCATGATATTCTTGTTTCCTACTATAATTTGATTGCCTCATTACCCACTTAGGATAATCTCTGTACCTTTTCTTAGTACTTACTTAAAAACATTTTTTGTAGAATCCAAGTCTCCCTGGTGTTTGAGAGAACATGCAACAAGTGTTTCTGAGATTTCACAGGGCAGTTTTCATAGGTTTGGGGGGCATTAGATTATAACATGCAGAGTATAAATTCCAGGGTAAATGGCAGAGCATGAATCTTGACTCCAGTAATTTCCAGCTGTGTGATTTGCACAATGTATTTAATGTCTCTGGGCTCCTGCTTCCTCCAGTATAAATGCATAAAATAGTAGCAGAGCAAGGTATTGTTAGGAGGATTAAATGAGTTCATTTGAGTTAAACACATAGAAAAGTATTTAATATACTATATTAATAAGTGCTATATTTTCATTTATATGTTATTTACTATATGTTCATTAAATTCTATTTTTCTCTATGGGAATACTGAATACTGACAAATACAAACAGTATTTAGAGAGGTAGTTATCTTTATGTGGGGAAAAATCAGCAAGGAATAAATTGTAGTACGTTGAGTATGAACTACTGATAAACCAAAATAAGGAATAGTAAAGAAATAGGTAAAAAGAGTCTGAAGAAGAAATGGATGACCATCTAGACAAAAGCGGTGGCAAGCGCAGAGAGAGGACGCGGGTGGAAAGGCTGTGTGGTGCAGCAGGGCTGTTCTCAACAGCAGACGTGGAGGCGGGTGGTCAATATCCATTAATGGGTTACCAGAGAGCTGGTGCTATGAAGATTAAAGTCTTGAAAACATAGGTACACTTTGTTCTAACACAAAACCACAGAGCACAGGAATGCTGGCTAGCTTTGTTCTTGCTCCCAAACATTGACATTGCCAAAAACCAGTCATGATACCTCATTTCTCTGTCACTTCCGATTTGCAAGGCCTTTCAAGTGTGCCCGTCGCCATTCGAAGGCCGGGTCCTCACGCCTGCAGAGGCACTCACAGCCAGCCTCTCTCGGGTCCAGGGTGTGTTTCAGAGTTCCAGAGCAGTTCTGCTGGAGTGCTCCTCTACGTGCTGCTCGGAAGAAGCAGGACAGAGTTTGTTCACTGTGCCAATGAGACGTTCCAGGTACAGCCAGGCACATGATTTCCCTGAAGGCAGACTGAGTTCTTATAACCTGGACTAGATTGGAAACCAAGGTCTCCTAACTCCTACTTGAGGTCTCTTTTTATGGTATCCGCATCAGGGATGGTGAGCAAAATGACCTGAAATAAGTTATCCTTGTATGCTTTCACATCCTGGGCACCATTCAGTATCCTCATGACCCATCTTGTAGACCTTCTCAGCAGCGTGGTGGGAGACAGGTGGTGAGCCATCCTCTCCTGGAGCTGGGTTGTGGACAGTGTTGGGTTGTACCGCCGTGTTTGTGAACCATCAAATATAGGGCAGCAGAAGCTGCTGCTTTTATATATGGCAAGACTTAAAACAATGTGTGGATTTAAAAGAAAATACGAGGGAATCATAGTTCGGAGATTATTTGGATATGGAAAATCATAAAAGGGATGAGTATGATTTAGAAAATGATATGTTAGTCCCTACTGCTGTCTGATCTCGGCCCCTGCTTCATGTTTTCTTGGCCTGTGAATTACTTGAGAGTTCCTTCCTGTAACTGTATCACCATGTCAGCCAGTCTGCTGGACAGATTGATCTAACACGCAGGCTACAATTGGGATACATACTTGAGTTACCAGCTTCATGATAAACCCTGGGGAGTGGGGGCAACTGATGCCCGGAGTTGGAATGTGGTGGTCTCTGCACACTCATGAACTTGCAGGTTCTGGCCTACAGCCAAGTCCAGTGTCCGCCTCCAGCAAAGATCCCCCACAACCACAGACACAGTGTCTGAGAGGACATTGGTCATGGCCTCATCTGTGCAGGTCATGGAAATATATGCACAGTAAAAATAATCTCCTGACTTTTTAACAAGCATTTGATGCCTTGTGCAGTGCAGTGTTGGTCCAACAACAAGTTACCATGGCAGCAAGTTCATCTCTAACTCCCAGTTTTTTTATTTTTATTTTTATTTTTTGTTTTGACAGGCAGAGTGGACAGTGAGAGAGAGAGACAGAGAAAGGTCTTCCTTTGCCGTTGGTTCACCCTCCAATGGCCACCGCAGCTGGCGCACTGCGGCTGGTGTGCTGCGGCTGGCGCATCATGCTGATCCGAAGCCAGGAGCCAGGTGCTTCTCCTGGTCTCCCATGTGACTCCCAGTTTTTTTAAAATGTGTGTAACATCAAATTTTTTTTAAGGATTTATTTTTTTATTTGAAAGAGTTATACAGAGAGAAGGAGAGGCAGAGAGAGAGAGAGAGAGGTCTTCCATCTGCTGGTTTGCTCCGCAGTTGGCCGCAACAGCTAGAGCTGCACTGATCCGAAGCCAGGAGCCAGGAGCTTCTTCTGGGTGCACCCACGTGGATGCAGGGGCCCAATGACTTGGGCTGTCCTCCACTACTTTCCCAGGCAATGGCAGAGGCTGGATTGGAAGTGGAGCAGCCAGGCCTTGAACCAGCATCCATATAGGATGCTGGCACTGCAGGTGGTGGCCTTACCCCTAAGCCACAGTGCTGGCCCCTCAAGATGATCTTAAGGTAACCACAGTACCCAATTGCAATTTGAACATCCGCCTGCATAGTCCTCAAAGTGCAGCTTTCTGCAGGCTCGGGTGCTCTGTGATTACCGTGGTGCCTTCTGGCGTAAGTGTGCTTTAGGAAGAATCAGCGAAGTTCGTCTCTGGGACATGTGCGGTGGCATAATGGACTCATTCTCTGCTTTCCTGAGTCTGAGGCAGGGTCTGAAATGCTCACTGCTTTAGATTGTGGTTCTTGAGTTTGCAGACCTTTGAGATACGTGCTAGAAAATAATTGCAAGGGAACAGGGAGAAACACCATCTCCTTATAGAAAAAGAACAACAAGGTTGCTGTGGCAACCTGCCTATAAAGGTTTATGAATAGTTTATGCATACGGAAGCTGACGCTTGGGTCCAGATTCACAAGCAAAACTGTATTCCCCTACATAAACTACAGTGAATTCAGAGATAAGAAAGTCAACATAGATCAGCGCGAACGGCGAGAGCTCTGGGGTAAGACAGCCCGGGCTCACGTCTTTCCTGGAATTTTGCCTTCTCCCAGGGACTTTATCGCCTCTCTTTATAATGACCAAGAAGAGCTACCTTGCTCTTACCCAGAGTGCTCCAGGACGTTTCCTCTTCTGTCAGTGTCAGGCCTGCTCTGGAAGGCGCTGCGTTTTCGGTAAAGGTGTTGAGCCTCAGTTCTTCTGCCTCCACAGCAGTCATAGCCTGTGGCCTCCTGAACCTTAGGACTCGGGTCTGACCGCAGAGCCACGCATGGTCTCCCGGAAGAGGTGCAAGTGCTGGGTGCTGGGTTCCTTGGCTTTCTGGCTAAGATTTCTCCTGTGATTCCTGTCCTTTGAGCTGACTGTGTAATTAAAGAGATTTTAATGTGCATTTTTTTCTCTTCCTGCTTTCCTGTGCATAGTTTGCCTTATTATTGGGCATCTTCCATTAGAGACATCTTGTGGCCTGTAGACTCACTGTCATACCTGTCTACTTTTAAAATGCTATTGCTGTGAAAACAAAGGGTGCCTTGGTGAGTGTGTATAAAGAAAATGGAATCTGGTTTTAAGTGAATGAGCGCATTGGTAGTAAAATAAGTTAAGGCAGTATTTGGACCTAATTAGTAGATTGCTAAATAATACTGCATGTACTTTATAAAACAACAAGCCCACAAAAGTTGTTCTAGAATGTACATAATGAGATGATGAGTTCCTTAAACGAGTTCCTTCATGTATGACAAATGATGGTTCAGAGGATGAGCCCTGAAGGCGAAGGGTTCTTTGCTTTCAAACATCTTCATCAATAATCCAATTTTTGAAAAAAAGTTTGTGATGAGAAACATGGACTGGAAAATACAAAATCAGAAATGTACGTATTTCTAATGACATTATGGAAATAATTTTGGTATTGTATCATGGAACTTGTTAGAATTAATACAGAACTAAGACCAGCATTGTGGTGTGGTGGGTTAAACTGCTGCTTGCAACATGGGTATCCAGCATCACAGTGCCAGTTCTTATCCCAGCTGCTCTGCTTCCAGTCCAGCTCCCTGCTAATGTACATGAGAAGGCAGCAGAAAATGACCCAAGTGCTTGGGTCCCTCCCCCCATTATAGGGGATCTGTAGGGGTTCTTGGCCTCATCCTGGCCCCCTTTTGGCTGTTGTGGTCATTTAGGGAGAGAATAGCAGATGGAGGATTTCTCTCTCTTGGGTCTTTCCTTTATCTATTTGTCATTCTGCCTTTCAAATAAATAATCTCTTAAAAAATTAAAACAGTATTTTTCTGCAAAATTCCTTTCAGTATTATTGGACTGAATTATTCTCTCTATATAGAATATTAGCTTCATGGCATTTTTTTCTAGTCTTATTTTCCTTTGAATTTATTCACTCTTACATGAGTTTGATGCATGTGTGTAACATCTATTTGATAACTCCTGGGTGGAGTTTGTGACTTCTGGCTTCTACCTGGCCCAGCTCTGGCCATTGCAGCCATTTTTGGAGTAACTAGCAGAAGAAATAAGTCTATCTATGTCTCTCCCTCTCTCTTTCTCTGTAATTCTGCCTTTCAACTAAATAAATAAACCTTGAAAAAATACAATAATTCAATGTCAATCTTTAATCCAGGATCCATTGGTGTTAGGGGAGATGGTGGCTTATGGTAGAGTGCAGTTGTGTTTTGGGCCAAAAATATCAGTGAGGAAAGATGCTGACTTTAAAGGTTAACTATTCTATATAAATAAAGCAATGTTAGATTTAAACTAAAAAGCCCAAAATAGGACTTTCTGCTCTGCCTTTTGTAAAGACCATAGACCATTTTTCCTCAAACTGTTTGTGCCTCAGTGTCTAATTCTACAAATCAAACTAATAAACCTCGGCTTTAATATTGTGAAAATAAACTAGATCATTTAATTGGTTTTTTGTACTGCTCAATAATTTTTGTCATTTTAATTTTTTCAAATTAGGTTTTTACATACAACAACAGAGCTATTAAGCGGATAAATTACTTTCATCAATTATTGAGACAACAGTTTCCTGTAACACAGTTAGAATAGAATTTGACCCCAATTATATTGACTTGTCCATCAGTATGTAGTTTGCCATGGTGGTATCTGCTTGTGTTAACTGGGCTGAGCCACTGCTGTATCCCCACCAGTGTCTTAATCTGTGAAACCTTCTACTGAAGAAAAAAAGTCAGGCTAAGAAAGCACTAATCCCTTGAAATTCACTTTGGAAAATGTTGTGCTCATCTCATATTGCCAGACCTCACAAGCCATCCGAGATTGGCAAGTTCTTCTGATAGAACTGAAACTGCATTCCTTTCCCTTTCCTGAAGAAGGAGCTTGGAAAGCACCCACGTTGCAGACAGTCTGCACAAGACTCTAGCAAAGAAAAAAAAATCAGCCGCTCTGTGCAAAGGCAAATTCTTAATCTACACACGGTTTTCTATAGAGGAGGTTGCCTGTAAGTTAGGAGCATGGCGGGTGGGTGGCAAATGCCATTGCTTAATCACTGCAAGATTTGTTCTGGTCCTTGAATACCAGCTGAGGCTAAGCCATGGTCAAGGCACCAACAAATCCAAGATTGGGAGCAGCCCAAACCTGCTGTGTCAATCACTGAGAAGAGGTGGTTCGTGACTCTTGATTAGATGAGAACAGGCTGGAAAAGATGGCTGAGATGGTCACCCTGGGGATACTAGCAATTGTGTTTTTTGGGTGAGAGATCAAAGCATGAAAAACAGTGTTCTGTCTGCCACAACCTAAAACTCCGGGCGGCCGTATTTAGTGTGGTCTGCAGATGGGTGCGGTCCATGAGTTGTCTGACGCCAATATGATACATAAGGTTAAAGTGAGCATTTGGAAACTTCACAGCACTTTGGCAAAGTAATTTTATGACTGTTAAATCTAATAATAAAAAATGGGGCCTCTATTTTGGATGTCTTTCCAGTACTTTTTTTCATGTAATTTCTTTTCATTATTTTTACAAAAAATGTCAGTCAATGGCAGACTGAAAATTAAAAAAACAAAATGAATCTTTCACTCCAGGTTTTCCTCTATGAGAATTTTGTAAAAGCAAGTGCTTAAATGACAATGTTGAAAGATAAAATGAGAGACAGATAAAGATTATGTAGTTATAATCCATCATGCTGCTCCTGAACTTTAAGACAAAATGAAATTTATCCTGATTATTTGCTCTGTAAAATCGAAATGTTAGTGCCTGCACCACAGGATGGATGGAAAGACTGAATGAATGCCCCTGACCTTAGCAGGACACATCTGACCTCTGATCTGTCCTTTCCACCTTCGCATTGGCATGTCCTGCCCTTCCTTCCACCACACTTGAAATGCAAATCTATATCACCTGCAAACAGATTTTACTTGATTTTATGCTCTGTGCTTTAGAAGATTTTAAATAATAAGTGAAATGACTTTTCAAAGATCACCAAACTTTAGGGAAAAATATAGTCAGTTTTCAGAGTTCAGTGGCCATAAAGTAAAAATATACTAATTGCTGGAAAGAAGGAATATTTTATCTGACAGTCATATAAGAAAGAAATTTCTTCCTTTATAACCTGTGGAGACAATATAGTTTCAAGTGATAAGCAGTTTACAATTTGGCAAACACACAGACTTAAATAACTGGCTACACATCCTTAGACACTCCTGCTTTAGAGGGATGGGGTTCGTGACTGCCAACCAATAGACTATGGGGAAAGAGACGTTCTTTGACTTCTGAGGTCAGTTCAGGAAAGACCATTAGCTTCTGTGTGTTTTTTTTTTTTTGGGGGGGGGGAACTCTTGTCCTTGGATATTTCCCATGACATTTCCTCTGAGACCCAGCCTCTATTTCTAGGAGAGGCTGCAAACCCTGGAGCTTTCGTAAGTATGTGCCCTGACTGAACTAGCTTTCCAGTGATCTCAGCCTGGGTGCCACACAGGATTGTAGCTCCCGGCTACTGAATTCACGTTTAGCCATTCCGGCCCTACCACTAGCTGTCCACTCCCCCATTTCAAGTGCCCAGATGCTGTAAAGCTGAATGAAGTTCTCCCTGATGTTCTAATTCAAGTTCCTGATCCATAGAATTCATAAGCATAGAAAAACGATGGTTGCTTTATGCTTTCAAGTTTGGGGTGAATGTCTTGTGCCAGTAGGTAACCCCAGTGCTGACAATATTTATACAGTATCTGTGTATATAGAGACAGTGTTCATTTTTCCCCTTATTAAAACTCTCAGAAGACGCCATTGCCCTGAGGTGAAGCAAAACGTTGATGTTGATGACAGCTTAGACACAGAGGCCCTGCTACTTGAAGAAGAAAATGTTCTTTTATTTACTCTCTGCCTCAGTAAATACTGTGGCTCCTGGGAATCCATGTGGATTTGATCCAGGACTGCCGCCCCCTCAGGATAGATACCAAAACCCATGAATGCTCATGTCCCCTGTGCAAAATGACTATCAGTTTATTTGCATATAAGCCCGTCTCCATTTTTGTATATATTGTAGATCATCTCTGGTTCAGTTACAGTATGTAGTATGATGTAAATGCTATGCTAATAGTTGCTGTACTGTATTGTTTGGAGAATTACAGTAAGAAAAAAGTCTGTACCTATCCAGTACAGGTGCGATTTTTTCCCCCTCAAGTGTTTTTGATGTGTGGTTGGCTGAATCCATGGATATGATTGGCTGACTGTACTGTTCTGTCTGTGTCCACAACCTCGCCTCTACCTTCATGCATCTGCTCTTTCAAGGTTCATCTTGGCTGTTTTCTGTATCACCCCTTGACAACTCCACCTCATCCCAGGCAGAGCTAGGGTCTCCCTTGCATCTAACTCAGAATGCTGAGGGACATTCGTAGTGTTAAGAGTGTTCATGCATTTACCTGGCTGCCTCCCCGCTGACCTCAGCACAGTGTGAAGGTGAGGAGAGCCCTGATCTTCTCAGCTCTCCTGTTTTATCAGTGAACCAGGTGTGTGACGGGTACTCAGAAATGCTTACTGTGTACGTCAGTTGTGAAAAAACTTAGGTGGATGGTCTGCCCTAAGGGCTGCTCCTGGGTTACACACAAACTAGCAGGTGCCCTGTGCTGCCACACCAAGACTTAGGAACCTGTGTGAACAGACCAGTGAACTTAGATTTACCTCCCATAACGCTCATTTAGTTAACAGCTTTTCCACAAGGACTCTGGAAAAGTTACTCCGTTCCAGACAACTCCTTTTTCTCAAAAAAAAAAAAAAAAAAAAAAAAAAAAAAAGGTACAGTGATCTTTCTACTCTAAAACACAAAGTAAATAAGCATTATAAATGATACTGTGACATTGTAACTTTTGGGGAAAGAAACACTGTTTTCCCCTAACATTTCTTAGTCACCAAAAATCAGATAGAACAAACTGAACTAGGGCCATGTTTTGAAAAATTACAAGTATTTTATTTGCCTGTGTATACCTGATAAAGGGGGATGGCAAGCTGAGGTCTTTCCTGACTTTTAAGTCTTACATGATCGATAAGTTTTCATCTTTTTCCCAGAGGTCTCATCTTTAGATACTACTTGGACTGAAATTGGCTCTGTAAGTTTACACTTTAAGGGTCATGGTTCTCTGAATGGTAGAAAACAGCAATAGGGGAATTGTTCAGAGGGCAGACTATACCTTACCACAGATGACTGCCTCCAACACATTCCCAACCAGCATCTGCCAGCTCCTCTCTTCTTTGTATGACTACAGTGAACCTTCAAACTGTCCCATTTTATGCACAAACTCCATTATTTTCAACTCAGTGGTAATTGCTCATGCAGTTTAATGACAATTGTAATATATTTTTAAAGATTTATTTATTTTATTTGAAAGAGTTACAGAGATGGAGAGACATAGAGAGAGATCAGCCTTCTGTCCGTTGGTTCACTCCTCAGATGGCTGCTACAGCCAGACCTGGGCCAAGCCAAAGCCAGGAACCAGAAGCCTCATCTGGGTCTCCCGTGTGGATAATAGGGGCCCACATACTTGGCCATCTTCTGCTTTTTCCAGGCGACTAGCAGGGAGCTGGATTGCAAGTGGAGCAGCCAGGACTTGAACCAGCACCCACGTGGGCTGCTGGTGTCTTAGGTGGTGGCTTCATTCACTCCACCACAATACTGGCCCCTGAAAAATAAGTTTGTTGTTTAATTTAGAATATTTTCCTATCTGTAAAAAATTGCTTGGATACCAAGCTTTTTCTAGTAAAATTAATGAAAATGCTTTTTCATAGAATGCTTTTTCACTTGGGTGTGGGAGTTTTATATACAAGTTCAGGTTGCAAAGACAGAGGCAGGTAGACCCAGAAGGAGGCTTCTGCAGCTGGGATGAAGGTGGCAGCTGTGGATGCAGTAAGCTGTAGTTGGAGTCTGGATACATTTATTTTGAAGACTGCATGGTTTGCTATTAGACCAAAAATGGAGCAAGAAAAGTCAGTGTCAAAAATAACTTCAAGTTCAGAGCTATCTAAAACTTACCTCCTGCTACATAAAAGGCAAGCTTGAGTCAGAGGTAGGAGCAGGTGTTTCTGATGTCCATCCTGGAGGACGTCCACTCTGTCCCCTCTGTCCTGCTGCTTCACAGGAGAGCATCTCAGTTGAATTCTCAGTAGCCGCTTTATGGCAGGAGAGCTGAAAGCTTTTTCCGTTACTGCAAAAAAAGAGGTCTTTGTCAGGATTTTTATTTGGAGAACTTAAAAATATCTATTCTGGGACACTGAGGACCTGCAGCTGCTTTGAGGACTTGCTCCTAAGATTCTAAATCTTTAACCAGTTATTACTGAGGTCAGAGAGAGAAAGAACATTGTTTTGATGTTCCTGCACATATTTTGGTTGACTCAAAATAACTCCACATGGTATAATTGAAAGAGCATTCAACTGGGAAGCAAACCAGCTTTTAGTTCTCAGTAATACTACCAATTGGATAAGTCATAAACTCTCTGGGATTCCAACTCCTCATCTCTAAAGTTTCAATGAGTAGGAGTTTTCAAATCGTTTATATAAATCTTGTGGAGCACTCGAAGTTCTTCCCGAGAGCTGCCTTCTCCAGAGTCTGTGCGTACAAGCATGGCTGAGGTACTTTGTCTCCCTGATAAAGTCAAGGCAAAGTGTTACTCATTCCTGTAGCTCATGAAAACTTAGCATAACTTTAAAATCAATGATCCTCAAAGTTCTAGCTTGCAAACATTTAAATAATTATGTTAAGTCATGGGGTCTATATCTTGAAACACTTTTTGAAGCAGATGAGGTATCAATTGTGGTTTTTTTAAATGGATTTTAAAATAGGAAAGCTAATGTATTTGAACTTACATGGAAGGCAGTAGAATGGACACTCTACATACCTGGTTGTATTCTCACAATGAGTAGGCTTTATCATCTCTCATCTCATAGACTCGGACACCGAGGCTTAGGGAGGCTCAGTCACTTGTCTCAGGCCAGGTAATGCTGAGATGGCAATTCAAAACCAAGTCTTTTGGCTCCAAAGCTGTTGTTACTACATCAAGCTGAAATGACAGCCATTGTCATTATTACTGCTATAAAATATTTTCAGAAAAGGAGAGGAAAGCTTAACTGACTTACTCTGAGCTCTCACACACTATGGCAGGTGATAAGATGTCAGGGCCTTGTGTTAACGCCCAGGAGATGCATTTATGTCTTCCTCTTCATTCCTGTGAGCTCAGTCAAGAGTTTTTGGAGCCATGCCCACTCTTGGCCAAGGCGGTGGTTCCATCATCAAAGCTTGTGTGACAATTTCTGGTAGGGAACATCTGACTGAGTGGGAACAAATTAATTTCACCACAACTTAAAAAGCTAGAAAAAGAATGTCATGGGGTTGAAGATGGTTTTCTTTAAATAATGCAGTCTTGACTTTGCCTCTACCCCTTCTCCTTTCTCTCTCTCTTTTTCTTGGCCAAGAATTGATAATTATCTACTTGTTATTAGAGTATAAAGAGGATTTTCCAAAACTGGAATTAAAAAAGTAGAAAGTGATTTTCCCTTTAGAATTCAGATAATGACTGTATAGTGACATAAAAGAGATTATAATCAGCTAGAAAAGCAATGAGATATTTAAAATGTTAAACCAGAAAATCCAAGTTCTTAAAAACAGTTGGGGTTGGTGCTGGCATTGAAAAGTGAGACAAAACAAGTTTAAAAGTGAAGGAATCAAATTGGAAAGGAAGAAGTCAAACTATCCCTCTTTGCAGATGATATGATTCTTTATTTAGGAGATCCAAAGGACTCCACTAAGAGACTACTGGAACTCATAGAAGAGTTTGGCAAAGTAGCAGGATATAAAATCATTGCACAAAAATCAACAGCCTTTATATTCAAAGCCAATGCCACAGCTGAGAAAGAACTTCTAAGATCAATCCCATTCACAATAGCTACATAAACAATCAAATACCTTGGAATAAAATTAACAAAGGATGTCAAAGATCTCTATGATGAGAATTACAAAAACTTAAAGAAATAGAAGAGGATACCAAAAAATGGAAAAATCTTCCGTGCTCATGGATTGCAAGAATCAGTACCATCAAATTGTCCCTTCTCCCAAAAGCAATTTATAGATTCAATGTGATACCTATCAAAATACCAAAGACGTTCTTTCAGATCTGGAAAAAATGATGCTGAAATTCATATGGAGGAACAGGAGACCTTGAATAGCTAAAGCAATCTTTTACAACAAAAACAAAGCCAGAGGCATCACAATACCAGATTTAAAGACCTACTACAGGGCAGTTATAATCAGAACAGCCTGGTACTGGCACAGAAACAGATGGATAGACCAATAGAACAGAATAGAAACACCACAAATCAATCCAAACATCTACAGCCAACTTATATTTGATCAAGGATCTAAAACCAATTCCTGGAGCAAGGACTGTCTATTCAACAAATGGTGCTGGGAAAACTGGATTTCCACATGCAGAAGTGTGAAGCAAGACCTTTACCTTACACCTTACCCAAAAATCCACTCAACGTGGATTAAAGATCTAAATCTACTACCTGACACCATCAAACTATTAGAGAACATAGCAGAAACTCTGCAAGATACAGACACAGGCAAAGACTTCTTGGAAAAGACCCCAGAGGCACAGACAGTCAAAGCCAAAATGAACAAATGGGATTGCATCAAATTGAGAAGTTTCTGTACTGCAAAAAGAAACAGGACAGTGAAGAGGCAACCAACAGAATGGGAGAAGTCATTTGCAAAGTATGCAATCAATAAAGGATTAATAACCAGAATCTACAAAGAGATCAAGAAACTCATAAGAACAAAACAACCCAGTTAAGAGATGGGCCAAGGACCTAAATAGACTTTTTTCAAAAGATGAAATCCAAATGGCCAACAGACACATGAAAAAATGTTCAGGATCTCTAGCTGTCAGAGAAATGCAAATCAAAGCCACAAGGAGGTTACCCCTAATAGTAGAGCTAGAAACGTACCAGGGGATTCCAATTCAATCCCATCAAGGTGGCATGTACCAATGCCATCTCACAAGTCAAAGTGATCAGTTTCAGTTCATAATTGATCATAAAGATAGGATTAAGTGTCAAAGGGATCATATAAACAAGACAAGTCTCTGCTAATAATAACTGATAGAATTATAAAGGAGAGAATGATCCAACATGGGAAGCGGGATACACAGCAAACTCATAGAATGGCAGATGTCCTAAACAGCACTCTGGCCTCAGAATCAGCCCTTAAGGCATTTGGCTCTGGCTAAAAAGCCCATGAAAGTTTCACAGGCATGGAAAGCCAAGACACTGTGGCAAAAAAAATAAAAATAAAAATAAAAATAAAAATAAAAATAAAAAATGACCTAAATGAAAGATCTCTGAGAGTGAGATCCCAGCAGAAAGAACAGGCCATCAAAGAAGGAGGTACCTTTCTCTGAAGGGATGAGAGAACTTCCACTTTGACTATGGCCTTGTCTAAAGAAGATCAGAGTTCATGAACTCAAAGAGGCTTCCATTGCCTTGGCAGCTCATGACAGAGCCTAGGGTGATTACTGACGTCATAAATAAGTGTGTCAGTTGTTAGATCAACAACAGGAGTCACTGTGCCCTTACTCCCCATGTAAGATCTCTGTCCTTAATGTGTTGTACTATGTGAATTAACGGTATAACTAGTACTCAAACAGTACATTATACTTTGTGTATCTGTGTGGGTGCAATCTGTTGAAATCTTTACTTAGTATATACTAAATTGATCTTCTGTATATAAAGATAATTAAAAATGACGCCTAATGAAGAATGGGAGAGAAAGTAGGAGATGGGATGGTTGTGGGTGGGAGGGTGGTTATAGGGGGAAAAGCCACTGTAATCTAAAAGTTGTACTTTGGACATTTATATTTATTAAATAAAAGTTTTCTTTAAAAAAGTGAAGGAAATGAGCACTGAAGAGAGGGAAACTTTCACTAAAGATAAACCTGAAGTTGTTTATTTGGGTGTTTAGGTTGTTTTGAAATACAACAAAGAATTATCCCATATTTTAGGAATAAAGGCACAAAACAATAGAAGATATTTGTAATGGGGAAAACTGCACAATGCCTGATGGACCTGTGTCTAATATTTACCTAGTGCTGCAGGCCCCGTTGATTTTATGCTATAGTTTGCTGCATGATAGTTATGTCAGCTGTGTCAGAGGCCTGGAGTTACTGTTTTTGAACATAAGTGCCTTTTGCCTAAGGAGTGCTTGGGAGGTAATTGAGTCATCATCCTGGGCTTGCAAGGACTCCCCGTGTCCTGAAATCGTGATTGTTTCTACCCTCCAGGGGAGAAGGAAAAGCATAGCTCACTTCGAAAGGTGTCCTAGGTTCTGAGGTCACAAATGAAAAAAAAAAAAAAAAGACAAAATAAATAAAGCCCAGAAACACATTCATTATGGCAAGTATGAAAATCTCCCTTCTTCCAGAACAAGCAGGACTCCTGTCTGCCTTGGCTAAAGGGACAGCATCAGAAACTCAGAGGATGTCTAGTGTGGCTGCCAGGATAAGTTGTGGACAAGTCACAGTGTAAATATTCCTACTTCATTGTTTTTCTTGTGTCAAAGTTAGGGCTCAGCTACTTACTTCTGGGCCTTCTTTGTGTTTCTTGGTTAATTTTTCTCTTGTTCTCATCTTCCATGGACTTTAGGTGGGTGGTCGGAGGTTGGAGAGTGAAGCATTAACTGGTCCCTAACATCAAGAGTTATCTTCCACGCTGAATTCCAAAAAGGGATGAGAAATGCTCCCACAGTGGGAAGTCTCCAGCTTACCAAAGCACAGGCTGAAAATGTGTTTATTTACTCACCTGTGAAAAGTTATTTATGATTTTATTACAGGGAGCACTGAGACTGGATAGAAAGGTAATAGATCAACAATGGGGGATTGTCTTCGAACAAATTTCATCTTAAAAGATATACTGAGCCTCATTGTGGCTTTGAAGTCTGAAAAAAAATGAAGTTTTCTAATGACTTCAGTGAAAAAAGGATGAAGCTAAATTTGTTGTGAAAAGAGAGTTAAACATGGAGCATGTTTCCAGCTCTCTCAGGGCCATAAAAGCCATTTTGGTTGAATTGCAAACCGGAGCCCACCCCTTCAATCATGCAGTTCTACCAGAAGAATGCAGGAGTGTGGTCACCAAAACAGCACCCGCACTACTGGCTTTTCGTTAGCAGTGAGCGCGATGATTTAGTGTCTCAACCATCTCTTTTATTACTTGGCAGCTTTGGGATATCCGATTTAGGTCATGAATAATCCCCTTTGAAAACAGAGCATCTCCTCCAGTGGGATAATTAGATGATCACCAAGGACAAGCCATCTGACATCAAAGGCGGAGAGCCTAGGAAGTCCCGGAGCTGGCAGCTTCTCCCCAGATTAGAAGCAGGCTCAGCATTAAGAGGTCAGTGCAATAAATAACGGGATGTGAAATAATTGCTTACAAGTTTTGGTCAAGGAACTGTAGTAAAAACTGACTGTTTGGCTTCTGAAAAGGGAATATGCTAATTCTGCCCAGTGCCTGAATTGGTCCCCATTCTCCGATTTGGAATCATTAATCGTTCTGGCGAGGTCATTGGTCCCAAAGCATCTTTACCAATGAAGGAAGTTGCCACTGATTGTATCAGAAATTGGGTGAGGCCAATGGAGGGACCCGATGGTAGTCATGATATTAAAGCTACCCCCTAAAAGTACAGGATTATTTTCCTCTGAAGGTCAAGATGTACAATTTTCTTTGGGCACAAGATACATACCGACTGACCTATTATTAATCATAACATGAAATAATGGCTGTGCCTGTGGCACTGGGTTTTTAGTTGGCTCCCAAGCCATCCAAAGTGACCATTGATTGTTTCAGAAGCTACAAAGGAGTGGTCAGTGTAGAAATTCTCATTTGAGTATTTTCAGGCCCACCCCACTCAAGGAATCTCAACACTAAATCGTTGGTGATAATGGAAGGTAACTAAATAGTAGATTTCCTAAGGATTTAGTCAGTTTGTGTTGCTGTAATACAACGTGCGAGGCTGGAAACGTTAGAAAGAAAAGGAGCTTGTTCTGCTCACAGGTGAGGAGGCAGGGAAGCTCAGGGTCCAGTGGCTGCACCAGGCGACGCCTCATGCTGCAGCATAACAGGGCAGATGACATCACATGGAGAGAGCAGAGGAGCGAGCTCACTGGGCTTACCCTGGCCTTCTAACAGCCCACCCTTATGGAACCAAACCCAGAAGACCTAACTCACATCCAGGAGATCTAATCCAGTCTCCGTGGATTTAGACATCCCTTTATTCATGGAAGCAGCATCCCCATAAACCCAGTTTCCCTTAAGGGTTACACCTCCTGCGACTGCCACCAGGGAGAGTTAAGAATCAACATGAGTCCTACTGGGGACTGGAAGTAAGACCACGTAGATTTTTTTAAATGGAAAAAATACTGGGCAAAGGGAAAATGGCATAAGCAAAGTTGAGAGGGGTCAGGAATTACTTCAGTGAGCAGCACTTAATGCCACGAGGTCTCACTTACAAGGCCTGGATTGTGTGGTCACCTTGCCCTCAGTCGCAGGAAGAGAGATTGGACCATTTGTATGATGCAAGGTGTCTACAATGCAAAACCAGTCCCTTAAGAGAGTACATCTAGGGGCTGGTGCCGTGGCTCACTTGGTTAATTTTCCGCCTGTGGCACCGGCATAGCATATTAGTGCCAGGTTCTAGTCCTGGTCACCTCTCTTCTAGTCCAGCTCTCTGCTGTGGCCTGGGAAGGCAGTAGAAGATGGCCCAAGTGCTTGGGCCCTGCACCCGCATGGGAGACCAGGAGGAAGTACCTGGCTCCTGGTTTCAGATTGGTGTAGCTCCGGCTGTGGCGGCCATTTGGGGGGTGAACCAACGGTAGGAAAACCTTTCTTTCTGTCTCTCTCACTGTCTAACTCTATCTGTCAAATAAATAAAAAAAAAATAAGAAAGAGTGCATCTAATCCTGGCACTGAAACTTGGAGGAATTCCTCATCTGATGTGCGTAGGGAGAAGTCGTCTGTGCGATGAAATGGCTACCCCTATTCTTTATAAAAGATTTTATTTTATTTGAAAGGCAGATAGAGGGAGAGAAGGAGAGAGAAGGAGAGGGAGAGGGAGAGAGAAGAGACATCTTCTATCTGTTGGTTCCCAGGTAGCCAGAAACCTGGAACTCCATCCATGGGTGGCAGGGGCCCAAGCATTTGGGCCATCTTCCACTGCCTTTCCAGGCTTACTCTCCAGGAGCTGGATCAGAGGCAGAGTGGCCATAAAACAAACTTTAAAATACAAGATGCTGGCATTGCAAGTAGCGGCTTAACCTGCTGCACCACAAGGCCAGCCCCACTGCCCTTACTTCACTGCAGGGAGCTTTGTGAGGGTTTTTCTTGTGACAGGCACATCTGTTTGAGTTCAGCGTGATGCATCCTAGGACTTAGAATTTGATTGTCTAGCCTACTCAAGGGGAAGAGCTGTAAGTTTTCAGGTGGAGGGATGCTTCTTTTCTAGGATGTCCTCTGTGAGTGTTATTTCTCCACTGAGCTTTTCAAAGTCTTGCACAGTGAAGGGCTTCTCCCAAGAGGCTGAACACAGTTGTGCTCCGTGGCTGGCTGAGTCCAGCCTTTAGCCACTGATCTATGGTAGGACTGACATTGTCCCTTAAAGATTGAGAAAACAAGCAAAAACCCCTGGCTGGACGCCCACCACAGAGCCCCTTCAAGATGAGGTAGGTGAGTGTGTTGGCAGGGCAGAAGCACCTTCATAATGCCTCATTTGAGCCAATCTAATCAAAACAGATGAGCCAGCAACAGTGCACGTGTGCATGTGTGTGTGCGCGCGCGCACACACACACACACAAGCATGAGGCTCTGTAGAGCTTTGCTGCAAGACTTTCAGCCAGGAAATAAAAAAAAAACAGTATTCCCCGGAGTAAACCTGAGAATTTCTGCATATAGGCAGTGGGACATTATCTTTGGAATTTTTCCTTGATTTTTAATGAAAATAGAGAATGTATTGTCTCCAGCGTTTTGTAACAGAATGCATAAAGCATAGTTTCAAATTTTTGGTTAGTTTTCAAGTACCTTATAAAGAAAACTTGAAATAGTGACATTAACCTCAGTGATTGCTAAGATTGCATTGCTTATTTGTACTCTAAACATTACAAATACGTGATGACAGATGCAAACAAAAATGTTATGGGGCATTTGGCTGAAAAAGTGCCAGTCTTAGTAGAAGTCATTAACACAAATATTTCTAATATCCATTTACTTGATCCTTGTCTTAGGTTTGTTACATTATTGTTATTGACTTGTAAGAGTTCTTCATGTATTCTGTTCAAAAGTCTTGTCAGATATGTCAGGGAAATCTGGCCTTGTAGAAGGAGTTGCAAAGTGTTCCCTCCTTGTCTCGGTCCCTTTGGACTGCTGTAGCACAACTCTGTAGGCATGTGGCTTATAAGCAAGAGATTTATTGCAGATGACCTGGAGGTTGGGAAGCATAATTCCAAGGCACTCTGGGGAGAGCCTGCTTGATGGTTCACATGCAGCTGCCTTCTGGCTATGACCTCGCTTGTGGGAAGGGGGAGGGAATTCTCTGGCACCTCTTGCATAAGGTCACTAACTCCATTCATGAGGGCTCCACCCCATGACCTAATCACCTCCCAGAGGCCCCGCCTCCTGACCATCACCCTGTGAGTTAGGAGCTAGTTACTTTGTACTTACTATTTTTACTATTTCCCTTCATTTGCTGAGTTTAGGTTTATTTATTCTTCGTTTCCAGTGTCTTAAAGTAGAAGTTTAGGTGACTGACTTGAAATCTTTATTTTTCAATGTAGACATTTACCGCTGTAAATTTCCTTCTTAGCACTGCTATAGCTGCGTCTCATAAGTTTTAACACCTTGTATTTCCATTTTCATTTTCACTAATTTCCTTTGTGACTTCCTTTTAGATCTTTTGGTTACTTAGGAGTGGGTTGTTGACTGTGATTGTGAATGTCCCAAATTTCCTTCCATTGTTGGCTTCTAGTCTTAATCCTTTGTGGTTGTAGATATACTTTTTGCCAGCAGTTTGAATTGATGCAGTCTACTTCTATGGCCAAGTGTGTGTACTGATGGATGGAATATTCCAGAGATTTCTGTTAGGTTTAGTTGGTCTATACCCTTACTCAAGTCTTTTACATCCTTGTTCTTCTGCCTAATTGTTATTTTGTTTGATATTCAATTTCTCTCTTCAGTTTAATAAAATTTGATTTCATGAATTGTTAAACACTGTTATATAATATATAGATAATTATTTATATTCACAATAGACTAATATTTTGATTGGTACAAAATGTCTTCCTTATATCGCTAGTAATATTTTTCATTTTTATTTGTTCACTAATACTATAGTCACTCCCGCTATCTGATGGTGTCTACTTCTATGCTGCGTCTTCTTCCAGTCTGTTCTTTCATGTGTGCCTTTGCTTCTTGTAGACAGCACATAACTGGGTTATTTCTTTGCTTGCTTGTTTAATTCAGTTCACAGTCTTTAGCTTTTGAGTATTGTTTAATTTATTCACACTTAATGTTAAATGTTAATACATTCATATTGGCTGTTTTACTTTTTGTTTTAGCTGTTTCCAATATTCTTTATTCCTGTATTAACCTTTTACTTATTTATTGATTTTATTACTACTTCATTAACATTTTATGTACCTACTAATTCTGTTATTCATTATTTCACTGTTTTTTGTTTTGTTTTGTTTTGTTTTTTGTGTTTTTTGTAAGGCAAAGATGACCCGGTGTGTCTTTTTGGTTTTATTTATTTGAAAGGTAAAGTTAGAGAGAGGTAGAAGCAGAGAGAAAGAGATCTTCCATCTGCTAGTTCAGTCCCCAAATGGCCGCAACAGCTAGAGCTGGGCTGGTCAGAAGCCAGGAGCCAGGAGCTTCTTCCAGGTCTCCCATGTGGGTGCAGGGGCGAAAGCACTTGAGAATTCTTCCACTGCTTTCATAGGCACATTAGCAGGGAGCTGGATCAGAAGTGGAGTGGCTGGGAATTGAACTGGTGCCCATATGGGCATGCCAGTGCTGCAGACAGCAGCTTTACCTGCTATGCCACAGAGCTGTCCTCCCACCCCCAACATTATGTTTCCGAAGTGATTTCTTAGTGAGATACAGAAATGTACTTTTTTTTAAAAAAAACGTATTTGTTTATTTGAGAGGTAGAGCACAGACGGAGAGACAACAAAAGGTCCTTCATCTACTGGTTCACTCTCCAAATGGCCACAATGGCCAGAGCTGAGCCAATCCAAAGCCAGGAGCTAAGAGCTTCCTCTGGGTTTCCCACATAGGTGCAGGGGCCCAAGCACTTGGGCCATCTTCCATTGTTTGTCCAGGCCACTAGAGGAGAGCTGGATCAGAAGAAGAGCAGCCAGGACACAAACTGGCACCCAAATGGTATACCAGCGCTACAGGCAGAGGCCCAGCCCACCATGCCAGAAATGTATTCTTGGGGCCGGCGCTGTGGCGTAGCGGGTAAAATTGCCACCTGCAGTGCCGGCATCCCATATGGGCACCAGTTCGAGTCCCAGATGCTCCACTTCCGATCCAAGTCTATGCTGTGGCCTGGGGAAGCAGTGGAAGATGGCCCAAGTGCTTAGGCACCTGCACCCGTGTAGGAGACGCAGAAGAAGCTCCTTGCTCCTGGCTTCAGATTAGCACAGATCTGACCATTGCGGCCAACTGGGGAGTGAACCAGTGGATGGAAGACCTCTCTCTCTGTCTCTGCTTCTCCCTCTCTCTCTCTGTGTAACTCTGCCTTTCAAGTGAAATAAATCTTTTTTTAAAAAAAGAAATGTATTCTTTTATATACTGTTCATTCTTCGTTTTTATGTGTTTTTATTATACATATTATTATACATACATATATTTGTATTCAACATACTCTAGCTATACTAATACTTTATAATTAGTACTTTATAGGATTTTATGTCTAAGAAGGAGTTACCCATGCATTGTAATTTATCAGAAAATATCTCAAATTTATATCATTTCATTCCAATGAGATACATTACTCCTTAAAACTTTCTTAACTTTTTTTCTGTTGCTGTTGTTACACATCGTATGTATGCAACAATACATTGATAATTACGAGTTCGTCAGTTTTTTGTTTTCTGAAGAAGCTAATAGAAGAAAGGAAAATCCATATCGACTTTGTCATATCGTTTCTGGTTGTCCCCATTTCTTGTAATTTGAGTTGTTGTCTGTTGTTATTTGCCCTGCAGTGAAACTTTGATCCCACCTACTTCCTTTGTGCTGTTATTGTCAAATGCATTGCATTTTTACATAGTAAAGGCTCAACAAAAGAATTGCATAGTGTTTTCTACTAGTGATTTTTAAATCAGATGAATTAGGGAGAAAATAACCAATTACAGTGTTTTTATAATCACTTATATAATTAACATTTACCAGCACTTTTGTGTGAGTTTGAATTGCTGCCTGATGTAATTTATCTTCCACCTCAAGAACATCCTTTTTAGTATGCATTGTCATGTCTAGAAAGCAAAAAAAAAAAAAAAAAAATCCCAATTTTGTGTACATCAGAATGCCTTCATTTTGTCTCCTTTTTTGAAAGTGGTGTCTCTTGAGGTAAGTTTTTTTGGTTTAGGATGTTTTTCTTTCAGTACGTTGAGCATGGCACCCAGCGTTTGTGGTGAGGAGTCAGCTGTTAGTCTTACTGGGAAAACGCGTGAATGTGGCTGTAATCACCAGCTTTTCACTACTACAACCAAATACCTGAAGCTAGCTGTGTTTCTGTGATGACCAAGAGTTTTGTTGTGCCTTATAGTTCAGGAGTTTCATAGTCCAAGATTGGCTGGCCACACTTTTTGGGCCGCTGGTGAAGGTGTTCTTGTTAGAAGAATCCTGAGATGGCAGAGTATCAACATGGCACGAGGGAGTACCCAGGTCTGTTTCTGTGCACCCTCTTACAAAACCTCCAAGATTTGCTCACTGGGGCTCCACCATAAAGCCCCACCCCAATTAAATCAATTCCTAAAGGCCCTGTCTTGCAGCAGGATAACTGGATTGTTTCTGCTCTCTGAGTGCCGTTAATGTAAGTCTTTAAAGACCAAGCCCATGGCCGGCGCTGTGGCTCACCAGGCTAATCCTCCGCCTTGTGGCGCCGGCACACCGGGTTCTGTCCCTGTTGCCCCTCTTCCAGGCCAGCTCTCTGCTGTGGCCAGGGAGTGCTGTGGAGGATGGCCCAGGTCCTTGGGCCCTGCACCCCATGGGAGACCAGGAGAAGTACCTGGCTCCTGCCATCGGATCAGCGTGGTGCGCTAGCCGCAGCGCGCCAGCCATGGCGGCCATTGGAGGGTGAACCAACGGCAAAAGGAAGACCTTTCTCTCTGTCTCTCTCTCTCACTGTCCACTCTGCCTGTCAAAAAAATAATAAAAAAAAATTAAAGAAAAGACCAAGCCTTTACCATGTTGGTCTTTTGTGGGCATTCGGCATCCATACTATCCAAATCACAGCAGCTCTCAGTCTTTCTCCTGCCATTCCCAACAGTTTGACAGGGACATGTCTGTATATGAATCCCTTTACACTCATCCTAGTTCAGGTTTGTTGAGATACTTGAATATGTAATGTTTTTCATCAAATTTGGAATGATTTTAGTGCGTCCCCCCCACCTTTTTAACTCTTCTACTTTGTTTTTCTCCTCATACTTCGGCTACATCTGGTGAAATCCCACGTTTCTCTGAATCTCTCTTGAGTCATCTCCATTTTTTCTCTCACTTCTTCAGATTCATAATCTGTCTTCAAGTGCATGGACTGTTCTGCCTCTGTGGTAACTTTTCATTTTTTATTTTGGTTATTACACTTTTCAATTCCTCAGTTTACATTTAGTTTTTTTTTCCAAGTACTTTCTCTCCCTTTATTGCTTTGTTTGATGAGATATTGTCACCA
This sequence comes from Oryctolagus cuniculus, assembly GCF_964237555.1. NCBI lineage: Eukaryota > Metazoa > Chordata > Mammalia > Lagomorpha > Leporidae > Oryctolagus > Oryctolagus cuniculus. The sequence continues at coordinate 134,328,451 of NC_091440.1, read as the reverse complement.
TAATCATCTTTATTATAACCGCTTTGAAGTATTTGCTAAGTTCAAGTGTTTGGGCTCTTTCAACTATATGTTAGACACTTTTCTTCCTGAGTACGATTCAATTTTCCTCATTTATTTGCCCAAATTATACAGCTTTTGTTGAAAATTCAACACAACTCTGGATACTGATGCTTACTGTAGTTATTTGCTTGTTTAGTTGCTTAGTGTGTTTGCTGAACTATCTTAGTTAATTCTGCTTGCACCTCATATGTAGCCTCTGATTTCAGTCCCCAGACAGCACAGTCTTGGCCATATGTGTAGGTATGCTGATCTTTAACTGGCCGAGAGTGGCAGGGCTTTAGCTGGGCTCTGAGCTTCTCTTTCCTGTCCATGCTGAGGTTCTGTCGGGTCTGTCTGTAGATTCATCATTCCCCAGTGACTAAGGTTTAATCATTGCTAGTTAACTGCTCTTTTTTGACAATGCTCTGGGGCATAAATGAATGTCAGCCCTGAATCCATGAAGATAGTTTTTTGCCGGGTAGTCTCTGAGGCCAGTCTTTGTGGCCTGCTCAGACTTCAGAAGAGCTGTTCTTAGCTGTGTCTTTCCTGATTCTCGCTGTTAAACATGTAGCTACCATTTCACTTGTTGCCCTCATGGAGTTATCAGCCTTCTGGTATTACCACAGTTTCCTTTTTTGTAATTCATAGCATCTTGAACTCTCTCACGCTCTGTTCCAAGCAAGCGTAAGTTGAGCTATGCAGCACTCTGTGTCTCCAGTCTGCCTCTCCCCCTGTGCAGCTCCTCAGTAATGGTTTGTCTTTGCCATAGTGATATCCCGGTCTGAGAGTAAGGTGCTGGGTAGGACAGGAACCCTCAGCTTCTAGACTTTCATTCCCAGTATGAACCTTTTCTCCTGTGAAAAAACTCACAGAAGGGAATTACTCACCTTGCAGTGCAAATTTTGTGAAAGAAGGAAGTCTCAGACTCAGTGCGTGCCTTGTAATACAGAACAGGAGATGATGGAAAATGCTGGTAGTCTGTCCGTCGTTCAGAGAAAATGTCGTCCTGGTCAGGGCTTGGGGAGGGGGCCTCTGGCCTCTGGGATGCACAAGCTGAGCAGAGCGTTCGCCACGCTGAGCTGGGCTGGTCTGTGGGGTGGGGTTGTTGCGCACGTGGTGCAGCATCGCCCTTCTCTCAGGGAGACGAGTAGCTGCACAGAAGTAGATGCTGTCCGCTTGCTGCATGCCCTTAGGACAATTTCCGGAGTCGTAAAATGGTGGTTGTTGTTTTTTTAATAGTTTCACCAGTCTTTGCTGTTTCCCTGGGGAGGGGGGAGCTGAGCCCCTAGTACTATCACTCCAGAAAGGCTTCTGCTCCAACTGTTTTTATTACCAGAGTTACAGAAAATCTTAGCATTGTATTCTGTTGAAACAGAACCAGAAAATGGGAGATCAATCTATATGAAAGGAGGAAAAGAGATGAAAAAGTCATTGTTTGAATTATGGCGATTTTTTTTCAGACCGGCTTGCAAAGTGATGATGAAATTAAATGCCCTAATAGAAAGCATTAAAGAGACTGATTTTGGCCAAGTGGTGATTAGATACCCTGATTTTTTGAAGTATAAACATCTAAAAATGCTGCATGAAATATAAAAATCCTCTTTTAAATATGTCCATTGCCTGCCAAGGAAGTTAGAGAAGTGGAGTGATTTTTTTTAATGATTCTGTACAATGATTTTTGTCAAGTAAGAGCTTGCTTTTCTCGTTAACCACAAGTACAGAGCTTGTCAGCCCACAGCTAGTCAAGCAGCTCCAACAGTGTTGCTAGGTCCTGCTATCTTCCAGCTTCTTCTTCCTCCCTCTGGGTCTTTTTCCCCTTAGACCTATAACCTATGGACTGGTGATTTTTGCTCTGTCTCTAACCTCATGTCTGTACTCCAGCACAGTAAGAAAAGAAGGAAACAGCAAAAGAGGGGACAGGACCTGACAGGTGACAGTGTTTTATAAATCCCCAACAGAGTTTTATTATAATTTGTTGGCCAGTTGTGTCACCTCACTAACAGAGGAGGCTGGGAAAAGCAACTTTTAGAGTTGAACACCTGATCACTGGACCAAGATCAAGGCTCTATTAGTGAGAAGACAATGAATGATGAGGGGCCAGTGCTGTGGTATAGTGGGTAAAGCCGCCATCTGCAATGCTGGCATCCCATATGGGTGCCAGTTCATGTCCTGACTACTCTACTTCTGCTCCAGCTCCCTGCTAATGGTCTGGGAAAAGCAGCAGAAGATAACTGAAGTGTTGAGCATTGCACCCACACGGGAGACCTGGAAGAAGCTCCTGGCTTTGGCTTAGCCTAATCCCAGCTGTTGTAGCCATTTGGGAAGGGAACCAACAGATGGAAGATTCTCTCCTTCTCCCTCTCCCTCCCCTTCCCCGCCCCTCGTCTTTATCTCCCTGTTTCTCTAACTCTAATTTGCAAATAAATAAATAAATTTTTTTTAAAAAAGCAACTCAGGGGAGTATAAAAATGGAAATTGTTACTGGGAGTAAAATTTGGTACAGTAACTCTGAAGAACAATTTAGCTGTAGCAACTAAAGTTGGAAGAAAAATGAATGAAGCAGGGCTACTGATATAAATATGGAAAACTTGGAAAAACAAATTTAGCAAACCAATACAGTATATATAGTGTGTTTTTTATATAAGAAGCCCTTATGATATGTGACAACTTTTTTCACCAAGAAAAGACTTTAAAATGTTTCACTGAATGCTAATCAGTATTATTCTAGAGCTACTACTATTTTAAAATTTATTCCAGAAATTATATAAAAATGAAAACAGATCTCATTTTAGAAAAATTCAACACTCTTTCCAGGGCACATCTCTTTATCTGCCTTTTTTTATTGTGACCATTTTTTAAAATAATTTTTTATTATATTAGATGAACAAATTTCATGTATTGCATATATATAAATTTAGCAGCAGAGCGATCCCTCCCTCCTGCCCACACTCCCGTCCTGCCTCCTCCTTTCTTCTTCTTTCTTTTAATTTTATAATGAAATACTCCTGGTTTATTTTATTATCATAAGGTTAACCTTCCACAAGTAACAAATTCAACAAATAATAATTTAAAAAAAGATGTTTCTCAAGAGTAGAGACAAAGGCTGTGAATAATAATTAGTTCTCAAAATGTTAATTTCACTCATATACATTAAATCATTTGTGCTCTATGGTTACCACAGATCGTGGAAACATATTTGTCTTTTGGGGACTGGCTTGTTTCACTAGTATAATGGTGTCCAGTTGCATCCATTTTGTTGTGAAAGATGGATTTCATTCATTTTTACGGCTCAGTAGTACTCCATGGTGTATATATACCACATTTTCTTTCTCCAGTCGTCAGTTGATGGGCAGCTAGGTTGATTCCATATCTTAGCTATTGTGAACTGAGCTGCAATAAACATGGAGATACAGATACATCTTTCTTGTGCTGATTTTCGTTCTGTTTGGGTAAATTTCCAGAAGTGGGATGGCTGGGTCATATAGTAGGTCTACTTTCAGATTTCTGAGGGATCGCCATACTGTCTTCCACAATTTCTGTACTAGTTTACATCCCCTCAAGTAGTGAATTGGGGTACCTTTATCCCCACAGCCTCTCCAGTATTTATTGTTTGTTGATTTCTCTATGAGAGCCATTCTAACTGGGATGAGGTGAAAACTCATTGTGGTTTTGATTTGCATTTCCCTGATGGCTAGCAGTTCTGAGCATTTATTTCATGTGTCTGTTGTCTGTTTGAATTTCTTCTTTTGAAAAATGCCTGGCCGGAGCCACGGCTCAATGGGCTAATCCTCTGCCTTGAGGCGCCAGCACACAGGGTTCTAGTCCCGGTCGGGGCGCCGGATTCTGTTCCGGTTGCCCCTCTTCCAGGCCAGCTCTCTGCTGTGGCCCGGGAGTGCAGTGGAGGATGGCCCAAGTGCTTGGGCCCTGCACCCCATGGGAGACCAGGAGAAGCACCTGGCTCCTGCCATTGGATCAGCATGGTGCGCTGGCCTCAGCGGCCTTTGGAGGGTGAACCAACGGCAAAAGGAAGACCTTTCTCTCTGTCTCTCTCTCTCACTGTCCACTCTGCCTGTCAAAAAATAAATAAGAAAAAAAAAAAAGAAAAATGCCTGTTCATGTCCTTTTTGCATTTCTTAACTAGATTTTTTCGCGATTATTGAGTTTCTAGATCTCTCTATATATTCTGGTTATTTATCCTTTATCAGCTGCATAGTTTTCAGATATGTTTTCCCATTCTGTTGGTCACCTGTTCACTTTGTTGAATGTTCCTTTCTAGTGCAAAAGCGTCTTAGTTTGATACATCACATTTACCTGTTTTTACTATGATTGCCTGTGCTTCTGGAGTCTTTTCCAGGACATCTTTGCCTATGCCAACGTCTTGCAGAATTTCCCCAGTGTTTTCCTCAGTAATTTGATGGTATCAAGTCACAGATTGAGATTCTTGTTTAATTTTGAGTTGACTTTTATATATGGTATAAAGTAGGGGTCTTGTTTCACATCTCTGCATGCAGAGATCCAGTTTTCTCAACACCATTTGTTAAAGAGATTGTCCTTGCTTCAGGAATTTCTTTCAGCATGTTTGTCAAAGATCAGTTGGTTATAGATATGTGGGTTAATTTCTGGGGTTTCTATTTTGTTTGTTTGATCTTTTTCTATTTTTGTATCAGGACTAGGGTATTGTATTATTTTATAGTAATTCCTAATGATTCATTTTATATTTGTGGTATCTGTTGTTACATTTCCCTTTTCATCTCTGATACTATTGATTTGAGTCTTCTCCCTCTTTTTGTGGTTAGCTTGGCCAGTGGTGTATCCGTTTTGTTTATTTTTCAAAAAGAATCACTTCTTCATTTCATTGATGTATGTATTGCTATTTGGGTTTCAATTTTGTTTATTCTCTAATTTTAGTTATTTTTTTTCCTCCTACTAATTTTGGGTTTGGTTTGTTGTTGTTTTTCTAGGGCCTTGAGATGCACTGATAGTTCATTTATTTGATGCCTTCCTAATTTATTGATGTAGGCACCCATTGCTATAAAATTCCCTCTTAACACTGCTTTTGCTGTATTCGATAATTTGATACGTTATCATATTCATTCATTTCCAGGAATTTTTTATTTCCTTTTTCATTTTTTCTATGGCCCAGTGTTGATTCAGCAGTATGTTGTTCAGTCTCCATGTGTTTGCATATTTTTAAGAGATTCTTAAGCTGTTAATTTCCAACTTCATTCCATTGTGGTCAGAAAAGATACATGGTGTAATTTCAATTTTTTTTTTTAATTTGCTGAGACATGCCTTGTAGCCTAAGATATGGTCTGTTCTAGAAAAAGTTCCATGCACTGATGAAAAGAATGTGTATTCTTCAACTCTGGGATAAAATTTCTGCAGATATCAGTTATGTCCACGGTGTAGATAAGCTCTGTTGTTTCTATGTTGATTTCCTGTTTCATTCATCTGTCCATTGATGAGAATGGAGTGTGGAAGTCTCCCGTTAATATGGTATTGGATTCTATGTCCCCCTTTAGATCCATTAACATTTGTGTTAAGTAGCCAAGCACCCTGGCATTGGCTGCATATACTTTGACTAGTCATAGCCTACTGTTGAATTGATCCCTTAATCTTTACATAATGCCCTTCTTTGGCTCTTTTAAGCATAGGGAGTCAGCCTGGTTTACTGGCAAGAACATGGGTTTGGGAGCCGAGAGACTAAGCTTCAAATCCCGGCTCCGAAACTTGGGAGCACTGTATCCATAAGCCAATAGCCTTACTCCCTCCCTCCCAGCTTTGGCATCTGGAATATCAGAATAATAATTTCCATGTTCAAGGATTGTGTGCAGATTGGAGATACTCTGCTTTTCCATGCTGCATGCTAGGTCAGATCCTTACTGAGTGCAGAGTCAACTGAAGCTCTGATGTACAAATGAGTCCCCAGATCCTATACGTGGACTGATTGCCAACATAGGCCTAGGTGTCACTTGGAACTGCAACTGCTGCCTTGGAATTGCTTACACTGACTTGTTTATTTCCATTACCATTAAGGACCAACCCATGCTTGTCAGTGACACACCCAGAAAAGCAGAAAGTAGAAACAGAGTAGAATGTGGAAGAAATTTGAACCCAGGAGTTCATGCTTCTTGAGGCATTCTAATAGCACTTAAAAAGTGTGTCCTTTCACAAGAAGAGAAGACACAGGCTGTCTTTGAAATTTTGATGTAGCTCCCTATTCTGCATTATGTATTGAGTACATGTTCTTGAAATGATGAGGACCTTTTAAAAAATCATGTTCTTTATATGCATCATAAGCAATGTTATTATATCTCATAGCTCTTTGAGAAGAGGCTAAGAGCAAAGTCAAGGTGAGTGGTCAGCTTATAAACAAGTTCAGAAGGAGATGCCATTCATTGTTAAGCAGCAGTGCCAGACAAGCACCACTTGGAACGAGAGTTATGTGGGATCGCGTGTGGCGTGTGAACAAGCTCATGTCAAGCTCATGTCGCACACTGAATCTCTTCTTCCCTCCTCAACGCAAGAACAGCACATTCCTTCATGGTTACTGTGGGGTCACACTTTTGATTGCAGTCTTTCATCTTGTGTTCAAAAGTATCCTCTTATGGGGTGCTAATAGATGCTGTCTGGTAATAGAGTCTTTCAAGTTGATTTGATCTTCCCTAGCTCTGAAAGAAAAAAGAGACAAGAAAAAACTGGATGAGAACTTTTCAGACTTCAAGGACAGATGGGGAAATCATTTGCAGGCTGAGGTGTTTGAGTGGCAGGGGAGACCCCATCATGGTCCAAGGAAGCCATCACCTGAAAGTTTATAGGGAAAATGGCAGCTACTGCTCACAGGCCTTATCTAGTAGCGCTCCTTCAGGAAGAGAACACAACTATAATGTATTTTATTTTTAAAGGTTTATTCATTTATTTGAAAAGCAGAGAGGTAGAGGCAGAGAGGGAGAGAGCTCTTCCATCTGCTGGTTCACTCCCCAGGTGGCCACAACAGCCGGAGCTTTGCTGATCCAAAGCCAGGAGCCGGTAGCTTCTTCCAGATACGCCATGCAGGTGCAGGGTCCAACACTTGGGCCATCTTCTGCTGCTTTCCCAGGCCATAGAAGAGAGCTGGATTGGAAATGGAGCAGCCAGGACTTGAACTGGTGCCCATATGCGATGCTGGCACTGCATCCCTACACCACAGTATAGGCCCCTAACGTATTTTATTATTTTAATGTTTTATCAGTATTATCTATTAGGAATGAGTTTTGTATTGTTTTACCAATGGCCTTCCCTTGGACTTGGGAGAATAAGATGACCACTGAGCCACATCAGAGGATGGTGATGCGGAAAGAGAGGTCCAGTTTGCATAGGGTCAGAGTGGGGACATTGTGGAGAAAGGAAGGGTGACAGAAGAAAGAAACCCCAAGGGAGCTGGTGACAGAACTGGCTGACTTCTGGTCCAGTGTGAAGTTTCTAAGAAAAAAGCAGATAGACAGGAGAAGGAATACTTCACTGAGCAGGGGCCTATCTGCCCACGACCATCTAGGGCTCTTGCAGTTGAGACTCAAACCTGAATGCTGGGGGGGAGAAGGCTTAGTGGATGTACATGCTGCCCCCTCCCATCAGTGCTGCAGGCAGCGCGCTCCCCACCCCCACAGGGACTGGGAGACTGGTGGTGGTGGTCTATGCAGAGGAACGTGGGGAATGTCTGAGAGCAGGGAAGACAGCAAATCCCAGGGGCAGGCAGGGGGGATACCCCAGTCTTCAGCTCCTGCAGAAGGCACCAACAAGAAAGAGAAAGCTTCACAGGCAGGTTGAAAAGTAGGTTTTTATTTTTATTTATAAGATTTTACTCAGATACCTACCTGGGAGAATTGCTCACCATCAGATATGTGTTGAACCACACCAAAAGAAGTTAGAGTGGTTTTTAAACTTTTTAGCAAGAACAAAGCATAGAAATGATGAATAATAGAAGCTGCAAATACAGTTGGCTCCATCCCCTTCTGCAAATACCAGTCTCACTTGGCTGCCAGCGTTTTCCTGTCTTCAGGAGATAGTCTCCATTTGTTCTTTGATTTCATTTCCGTTTGGAGTGGACACAGGGTATGTTGCTATGCCCTCAGAAGAAGGCCAGCTCAGGCTGTGTTACAGGGGTAAGCTTCCTGGCCCAGGCAGGGATGAAGTGCTACAACCCGAATGCTGCTATTCAGACTGGCTCCCTGCAAGGAAAAATGCCAGTGTCTTGTCTGACCACAAGGAGAGCAGAAGCCCCCCAGAAGCTACCGGAGCAGACAGGGGTCCCTCTCAGCTCAGTTTAAAGCAGCTTCCATCAAGAGGCATTTTCAGAAGACTTTGGAATAACTTACTGAGATTTTTTCCAAATGAGAAGATCTTGATCTATTAAGGCAAAATTAAAGTAGTGTTAGTAAAACATTTCAGTCAAACATTTCCTAAAACTATCTAGTCATCAAAATTCAAACATGACCAAATGAAAGGGGCAAGTGTTCCTGCAAATATTCTATATTAATTTGAGTAGATATTCGTTCTTGTTCATTTGTGTACAGCCCTGAGAGCACTAAGCAAGGGAGAGGGCTTGCAGCCACAAGACTGAAGTCCCAGCTCTGCCTGCATGCATAAGGAAACTTGGATGAGTTATTTCATGTCTTTGACACTTTCCTGTCTGTAGAATGGGGATGATAAAGTCCACTGGATGAGGTTGGTGTGGGGATGATGTAATACTTTTCAGCCCCTTGTAGCACAGGGGGTTAGCATTTTCTCCCCCTCAATCAAGGGCAGGATGACGATTTTAAAAAACTATTTGTGTTGTCTACATATATTTTTTTTTTTTGCTGAAACGTGAGACAGTGGGAGACATGGTGTTTGGCATTACTTTATGTACTCAGAATTTTTAGCCAATCTTACATAATCATTGAAAATATATGATGTCCTATAAATAATAAAATTATTCTTTTTTTAAAAAAAATAATAACAAGAAGAAAAGAGCTCCATGAGGAAAACTACACAGGAGTGTTTACCCAGGGGCAGGTCTGGTGGAGCAAGGGGGACTCCTTCATAAGCTGAAAGACGTTAGCAGGAGGGACCATGTGGACTATAGGCACCTGTGCCCTCCCCGCTGATTACCTGCCCCCTTCCCCCCAGGCTCACCACCACCTCAGCAGCCTGGCCTCACCCTTTTCCCCAGCACACAAAGCTCATTCTCTGGCACACCTGTGTTCTTCCTTTGCTGGATTCCTTTGCTCCAGCTGCATGCCAGGCCTGGTTACTTCCTGGTTATCCTGGGGATTAAACCCAAGCTTCCTGACCTCTTCAGCTCATCTCCCATTCCATGCCACTCCCTGGGTCTGCACTGCACACTGCAGAGTGCTGCAACTGGGTAGGACAGCCAGGAGCTCTGTGGGCTATAACTTAGTCATATTTGAACTTCTTCCTAGCACAGGGCCTGGCACCTCATAGTAACCCAAGCACAGATGACTGGTGGAGCAGGCATTTGGTGCAGAGGTTAAGAAGCCATTTGGGATACCCACATTCCCATATTGTCATACCTGGGCTTAAATTTCAGCATCAGCTTCCAATTCCCCTTCCTGCTAATCTGCACCCTGGGAGGCAGCAGGTGAGGCCTCAAGTACTTGTGTCCCTGCCAATAACATATGAGACCTAGATTGAGTTTCTGGTTCCTGGCTTCGTCCTGACCCAGGCTTGGCTGTTACTGGCATTTGGGAATAAAACTGTGGGTGGAGGAGCTCTCTCTCTCTGTCTCTCTCTGCCTCTGTGTGTGTGTGTCTCTCTCTAATACATAAAAAATTACTCACAAAAACATTACTGGAATAAGAGAATGGATTGATGAACTCATATTAGAAAACAATTCAGTGGTAATCTTAGGGATGAGGACAAAACACATGACTTTGAGTTAAAATCAGCATTCATTAAGTCATGGAAAGTAGCCATTCCTTGGAGAATTCTAGACTTTGCTAACATATAGTCCTGTTTTTCAAGTGGGAGGATTTAGGAGTAAAATGTGTGATTCTATACTAAGTCAGGAGCTGGCTTGAAGTTGAGTCCTGTCTCTAGAGCACCTCACCTGGGCTTCTGTACTCTACCCCTCAACCAGAGTAAAGGGACCAGTGGAATTCTTTGGCATCACTATTCGGACCTTAAGATAAATGCATCTGATCGCCCCAGATCTGAATCTGTATGAGTTTCACAGAAAACCAAGTTTCCCGACTCCCATGCTGTAGCCTTGCAGGCTACCTCCAGTCTGAGAGTATCCATGCCAGAGACTGGACTCTACAAATTCCTAGGATTTTACTGCTTACGTGATGGGAAAAGTGTGGAGCTGGACTGACACTGTCGCACGCATTAGTGAGGCTGAGAGTTTTTGTTTGATCTGCATTCAAGCTTTTCTAGAAGCTTAGAAATTGCAGACTGAAGCAATTATAATTTATGCCGAGTTTGACAGTGAGTTAATTACCAGAGCTATGCAAAATTGAATTTTGAGAAAACAACTCTGGCATTTTTGAATAGCTGTGTGTTATGAATGTACTTAAACATAAGCATATGCAAGCTGTCTGTCAACTCGTGGGCTCATGTTGAAGGCATGTCCACTTAAAATAAAATACTGTATTTCAGAGAATCTTAGGAAGCTCAGAGGAAAGACTACAAGGACTTTGCCCTTTGCTCCTGAAATGTCTGTTGAACCCCGCGCTGGAGTTGTGTCCTCATAACTGAGTTCCCTGCACCGTACTTGTTACAATAGATGCCGACACTAATCCAAACAGGCGGGGTGATCTCTTCGCGATACTCACATTCCGCCCGCTGTCAGACGCACTCACAGGCAGAGCAAAGTTTCACACAGAAGCCATGGAGATGAGCGCTTCTGCAGTGCAAATGCAGAATCTCAAAACCGTGTGGTGGCTGAGTCCCCAGACACCTGTCCCTGTCACCAGTGGGAGTTTCTCAATTCGAGATTTATTTGGTGTTTTCAGGTTTTGAATACTGTTAACTTGGTATTTTTTTCACATAAATAATGAGACAAAGAGATAGCATTAACATTCTTTTCCTTGTTTAAATAAATTTTTCAGAGTTTTAAAAGGTAATTATGATAAGAAGGTGGAAAATGAGAGTTTGAGTCCCCAGGTGCTAAGAAGAGAAAGATGTACCTCTACAAGGTAGGCAGTGGATAAGAACAGAGCACGAGGCCTCACAAACTCATGGCCTTCATATCTGCCTGGTCTGGGGCTTGGTCCCTGCACAGAGAAAAGATCTCAGAAGCAGGAGTGGGATTGGAGGGGGTGATGTGTTCTTGCTCCTCACTTTGTCTCAAGTGAATCACATTGTTACTTACTTGTTTTCCAATTCCCAGTATGGTTCCAAGAATGAGCCAGAGATCATCTGGTGCAGGACACATCCACCCACAGAAGCTTTGCAAATGAACAAACAAATGGAACTGCTACCACCAAGCAGACCTGGGTTTCAGTTGTCCCAACCAGTGTAGCCCCTTGCATCTGTGACCACACCCTTTCTCTGCTCCCCTTGATATGGACGCCTTGTCTTCAGCCTGTTTTCCTAGAAAGCTTCTTTAGTTTTGGTTCATTCATAATTGTGGCTTTCACTGCCCTTGGCACAACTCCAAGTGCAGCTGTAAGAGATGGTCCAGCTCAATATGTACGACAAACAAACCCAGTGTCCTAACGCCCAGTTCAGCTGTCAGGAGGCCTCCCTGTCAGATCCTTCAACTGACCAGCAGAGCAGGGTTCATGCCCAAGAGAAATTTTTCAACAGTCATTCACTGAGAGATAAACAATCCTAGAGCAATGTGTGAGAATGAAGCATTGACTAAGTTTTCCTAAGAAGGTAATATTGCAGAAGTAGATGACTTAAAGGGGGAGGGATTATGGTACTGTGGAAATTAGCTCCATTACAGTCATCCTCATTCCTTAAATTCTGAGCCCACCAGATACAGTCAGCATATTCCTGTTAGTAATAGTGGAGTGAATTATTCTACAAATAAGTCTTAATATCTGATGCCAAGAAAAAAAGTCCTCTTTATGTGAGTTCTTCCTTTTGTATGTATTCTGTATAGTCAATATCCAACTCTGTGGACCTACAACTTGGCTGTGATATAATGCAGTGTTGTCAGTTTTCATGTTACTGTGGACTTTGTGCCCAGTTTTGCAAGCTATTACCATTTCTTATCTTGCATGACAAAATACACTTTAATATCCAGATCATCACTTAGAACTGAACTTCAACTACTATTTCTAAATTATATCTAACAGAAATAAGAGACTTCTTAACCAATGTGCAGATGACGAAATGGTGTCATTTCTGGGCTTGTAGAATAGACTATTTCTGTTCTCATAGGTATAGCTGCATGCCTATGAAGAGGTATTTTATCCCTAAATTTATTTTTACCAGTGAGATTTCTTAACTTGTTTGATAATTAATAATATATAGGATGATGATATGTGAGTGAGAAAAGAAATTGTTGTTTATCTGGTAACTAAGCTGACTGCTTTGGAAAGGCCATGTGAATCACTAAAAACTTCAGAATAATTAGAAGATCTTCACACTTGGCATTCATTCAGCATCCAGTGAATAACTGTTGAGGATGTCTGTGGGCCAGCGTTGATTCTGGACATAAAGGATACCGAAGCAAATAGAGCAGGGTATCTCCTCTCGGTTTTCTTCTACTACCTTAATTAAATCTGACAGACGAGTGAACCAGTGACCAAATACTCTTGCAGTCTTCCTGAAGGCACAAGACTGCAAAGGAGTGGCGCCCATCCTCTCTGTGCTAGGAAGGCCTTCCCAAAGAAGACTGCTTCTGAGCAGATGCTACAGGAAGCGGGGCTGTTGCCCAGAGGGTAGGGGCAGTGAGGGCATGGAAGCTGAAGGAATAACATAAGCAGGCACCCGAGGGAAGAGTGACCCTAGAATACGTCGGGATTGAAATAAAGGAAAGGTTAGATATAGTTCTAGAAATGATAGTCTCACGGCCCGTGTGTGTGTGTGTGTGTGTGTGTATGAGAGAGAGATGTAAAAGCAAGATTGACCAGAGTCAGAGACCTCCAGCCAGAGTGGCGTGGAGAGGGGCTCCAAGAGAGACAAAGCCCAAAGGAGTGGTGGTACTGGGATTTCTAAGCACAGCTTTGGGGAGGAAAAAAACTTACCAGCTTGACATTCAGTTACAAGGCGGGAACAAACCGCATGCAAAGACCTGATTTGCAATATTTTTACTCAGGTTGGCTTGGTCATGAGAAAACAAAAGAATGGCTCATATTCCATGTAGGGAGTTTTGTACTTCACCTGGCTAGAAATGGAGAGTAGTTGAAGGGGTTTCAGAAAAGAAAACTAATTGCATTAATAATTTTTGAGAAGTCTCTCTGAAAATACAATGAAAAGAATGAACCAGATTAAGTAAGACCAGTTTGAAATCAGTTGTACACAATCCAGTGGAGAACAAATAGTAACCTAAACTGCAGTAGCATGAGTGACCAAAACTGATTTAAAAGCTCACGAAATCCCAAAGGATATTGAACCAGACACACAAATTTTTCCATAGGAATGCTATTTGAAAAATTTCTGTCATGATAATGTTTCCATGTATTTTCATTAAATAGGAAAATTCTCTATTTTTTATAAGATTTATTTATTTGAAAGAGTTACACAGAGACATAGAGAGTGAGCTTCTACCCACTTGTTCACTCCCCAGGTGGTCACAACAGCTGGGGTTGGGCCAGGCCAAAGCCAGGACCCATATACCTCTTCCAGGTCTCCCATGTGGTTGGCAGAGGCCCAAGCATTTAGGCTGTCTTCCACTGCTTTTCCCAGGCCATTAGCAGGGAGATTTATAGGAAGTGGAGCACTTGCCAACCACTGCTCATTTGGGATGCCTGTGTTATAGGCAGTACCTTTACCGATTATGCCACAATGCTGGCCCCAATTCTGGTTGATTTTATGAAGTTAGCATCACATTGGTAGTAATATCCCTAATAATTATACCAAATAAAAATAAAAACCCCAAACTTTCTTAAAAGTCCTATTAATACAGTTATAAATTTGTTATAAGCCAAGAAATGACAAGGAAAGTTAAAAACATATATCACGGCCAAGTGAAATTTATTCTTAGAATGAAGGAGTGTTTGGCTTTAGAAAATTTCATCACATAATTTTATCAAACTCATAGGTAAAAGAAGAAATCCTTACTCTGTTGACTCTTTATTAGCAGTAAAGCCGTTAACCACTTCTTCTACTCGAAATTCTCGATTTGGCTTGAATGAGCTCCAGAGTTCCTGGCTTCACTCGTATTTGGATATATCTTCATTGGATTTTCTTTCCTTCCCTGCCTTGAAATCCTGGTGGATTTACCAATTCCACTGATCTCAGGTACTACATATGTGCCAGCTTCCCACACATCTGCATTCTTCCAGCCCAGATAAATCTACTTTGTTCCAGTCCTGAATAGTCAGGATTGAGTCTCAGAATTTCCTTTTCTTTATTTTTTTTTTAAGGGAAAGGTTTATTGTCTGGTGGGGAAAATCTGACAGGCTGCCTCCCCTTGCATGCGAGAACAGCACCTTGTACTGGGAGGACAGGTCTTCTATACCTTTGCAGAGGTAAGGAAGTGGGAGCAGCAAATCCCATTAGGGTGGGGGTGGACCTGACTCTTGTAATGGCCATTTGGTCACCTGATTTCTAGTAAGCCAGGCTGGGATTAGGAGATGGTACCATTTTACTAATATTCCCCCTCTTTTTTTTTTAGATTTATAAGTTTTATTTAAAAGGCAGAGTTAAAGAGAGGTAGAGAGGGGTCTTCCATCCACTGGTTTACTCCCCAGATGGCCACAATGGCCAGAGCTGAGCCCATGCAAAGCTAGAAGGCAGGAGCTTCTTCCAGGTCTCACACATGGGTGCAGAGTCCAAGGACTTGGGCCATCTTCTACTGCTTTCCCAGGCCACAGCAGAGAGCTGGATCAGATGTGGAGCAGCCAGGACTTGAACCGGCACCAATATGGGATGCCGGCACTGCAGGCAGCAATTTTACGTGCTATGCCATAGTGCCGACCCCTACCCCTTTTTTAAAAGTTTTTATTTAATGAATACATTTTTTCATAGATAGAACTTTAGGAATATAGTGGTTCTTTCCCCATACCCACCCTCCCACCCCGACTCCCATCCCACTGGGATCCCTCTCCCTCTCCCATCTCCTTCTTCATTATGGTTCATTTTTAGTTGATTTTATATACCGAGGACCAACTCCATGTTAAGCACAGATTTCAACAATTTGCACCCCCCACACACACATACAACATATATCGTACAGTTTGAGAACAAGGGTTGCAGTCAATTCTCATAGTATAGCTCATTAAGGACAGAGGTCCTACATGGAGAGTAAGTGCACAGTGACTTCTGTTGTTCTTTTAACAATTAACACTCTTATTTATGATGTCAGTGATCACCCAAGACCCTTGCCATGGGCTGCCAAGGCTATGGAAGCCTTTTGTGACCATAGACACCATCAGTATTTGGACACAGCTATAAGCAAGGTGGATGTTCTCTCCTCCCTTCAGAGAGGAGTACATCCTTCTTTGATGGCCCTTTATTTCCCCTGAGGTCTCACAGAGATCCTCCGTGTAGGATATTTTTTGCCACAGAGTCTTGGCTTTCCATTCAGCCAGACCAGGAAGTCTCAAGGGCTGATTCTGAGGTCAGAGTGTTATTTACAGTGAATGTCATTCTAGGAGTCTGCTGTGTGGACTGCTTCCCATATTGGGCTTCCCTTCCTTTTTAATTCTGTTATTATTACCAGGCACTTGATGTTATTTATATGATCACTTTCATACTTAAACCTATATCTATGTTGACTTTGACATTTAATATGATCATTTGAAGAGTTAAGACAACATTTATACCACCGATTTTTATGGGTTTTGAATCTGTGACAAGTTTTTAGGCTGTACCCTTAGACATAAGTCTGTAGGGCTGTATGCAGAATTATACTGCTTTACAGTTATAGACTACCTCCTCCATCTCTTATTCTCCCTCTAATTTTTTACTGAGATATTTTTCCAATTTACTTAATATACATATGATTAACTCTATGTTACATAAAGAGTTCAACATCTAGTACGAAGAAAAGAAAACAAAAGAAAAAAAAAGGAAATACAAAATAAAGAGTAACCATAATAAACTGTCCCTCGACAGTCAGGTCAAGGACTATTCAAGTCACTGATTTTCAAAGTGTCAATTTCGCTTCTATAGCTTTCATTTTAGGAGCACTATTAATTTCGCATTTCAGGGAGAACATACAGTATTTGTCTCTTTGGGACTGGCTTATTTCTCTAAGTATGATGTTTTCCAGCTTGTTCTCATTTGTTGCAATTGACCATATTTCCTCCTTTTTTACTGCTGTGTAGTATTCCATAGTGTTCATATCCCACAATTTCTTTATCCAGCCTTCGGTTGATAGGCATTTAGGTTGATTCCATGTCTTAGCCATTGTGAGTTGAGCTGCAATAAACATGGAGGTACAGATAGCTCTTTTGTTTACGGATTTCATTTCCTTTGGGTAAATTCCCAGGAGTGGGATTTCGCAGTCATATGGCAGGCCTATATTCAGATTTTTGAGGCATCTCGATGCTGTTTTCCATAGTGGCTTAACCAGTTTTCACTCCCACCAGCAGTGGGCTAGGGTGCCCTTTTCCCCACATCCTTACTGGCATTTGTTGTTTATTGATTTCTGTATGAGAGCCACTCTAACCGGGGTGAGGTGAAACCTCATTGGGGTTTTGATTTGCATTTCTCTGACAGCTAGAGATCCTGAACATTTTTTCATGTGTCTGTTGGCCATTTGGATTTCCTCTTCAGAAAAATGTCTGTTTAAGTCTTTGGCCCATCTCTTAACTAGATTGTTTGTTTTGTTACCATAGAGTTTCTTGATCTCTTTGTAGATTCTGGTTATTAATCCTTTATTGGTTGCGTAGTTTGCAAATTTCCCCCATTCTGCCAGTTGCCTCTTCAGTTTCCTGTTTCTTTTGCAATACAGAAGCTTATCAATTTAATGTAATCCCATTTTTTCATTTTGGCTTTGACTGCCTGTGCCTCTGGGGTCTTTTCCAGGAATTCTTCACCTATGCCAATGTCTTACAGGTTTTCCCCAATGTTCTCAATTAATTTGATAGTGTTGTTTCATAGATTTAGATCTTTAATCCATGTTGAGTGGATTTTTGTGTAGGGTATAAGGTAGAGGTCTTACTTCATTTCTACATGTGGACATCCAGTTTTCCCAGCACCATTTGTTGAATAGACTATCCTTGTTCCAGGAATTGGTTTTAGCTCCTTTGTCTAATATAAGTTGGTTGTAGATGTTTTGATTGATTTCTGGTGTTTCTATCATGTTCCATTGGTCTATCCATCTATTTTTGTACCAGTACCAGACTGTTTTGATTATAACTGCCCTGTAATATGTCTTAAAGTCTTGTATTGTGATGCCTCCGGCATTGTTTTTGTTGTATAAGATTGCTTTAGCTATTCAAGGACTCCTGTTCTTCCATCTGAACTTCAGCATCATTTTTTCTAGATCTGAGAAGAATTTCTTTGTTATTTTGATTGGTATAGCATTGAATCTGTAAATTGCTTTTGGAATAATGGACATTGATGATATTGATTCTTCCAATCCATGAACATGGCAGATTTTTCCATTTTTTTTGTATGTCTTCTTCTATTTCTTTCTTTAAAGTTTTGTAATTCTCATCATAGAAATCTTTGACATCCCTGGTTAAATGTCTTCCAAGGTACTTGATTGTTTTTGTGGCTACTGTGAATGGGATTGATCTTAGAAGTTCTTTCTTAGCTGTGGCTTTGTCTTTGTATACAAAGGCTGTTGATTTCTGTGTATTGACTCTGTATTCTGCTACTTTACCAAATTCTTCTATGAGTTCCAGTAGTCTCTTAGTGAAGTCCTTTGGATCCCCTATATATAGAATCATGTCATCTGCAAATAGTGATAATTTGACTTCCTCCTTCCCAGTTTGTATCCAGGAGGGGTGGAGGGATGATGATGTATCTTCTAGAGCTGCTTCCTGCTGACGTGGGACAATGAGTTACTCTCTGCTGGCATGGCGCAATGTCTAAAGTCATGATGCCCTGAATGGGGAGCTGAGTATATCCCTCTAATAGCACTGGTTGACTGCCTGGTTCATAAAGGGTTTGGTTCATTAGTTATCACTTCCTGTAAACAGTTAAACAGACAATTTAGTATAAAAGCCAGGGTGAGGGGCCAGCACTGTGGCGCAGCAGGTTAAAGCCCTGGCTTGAAGCACTAGCATCCTATATAGGCGCTGGTTCCAGTCCCGGCTGCTCCTCTTCTGATCCAGTGCTCTGCTGTCGCCTAGGAAAGCAGTGGAGGACGGCCCAAGTCCTTGGTTGCCTGCACCCACGTGGGAGACCCGGGAGAAGCTCCTGGCTCCTGGCTTTGGATCGGCACAGCTCTGGCCATTATGGCCATCTGGGGAGTGAACCAGCAGATGAAAGACCTCGCTCTCTCTGTCTCTACCTCTCTTTGTAACTCTGTCTTTCAAATAAATAAAATAAATCTTTAAAAAATGTTTTAAAGAGCCAGGGTGAGAATAGGAACCAATGGTCCTAGTAGTTGTGTTAACCAAGTGATGAGGGGGCTCCAGAGGGAGGGAGAGGAGTTTGTCTGTAGAAAAAGTTCTGAATAATAATACAGTGTTAAGTGGCGGGGCGGGGGGAGAACTATCAATACACAGGAGTCTGGAGAAGAGCCACTGATGTAAGAGTAGAGGGTGTGATTACAAAGGAATGAGGCCCCAAGTGGATTAGACAGTCTAGAACAGAGGACAGAGTCATTATTAGAGGACCTAAGAAAGGTGCTGTCTGAAGCACAAGCAGGTTTTCCCATTGAGAGGCAAATAGAAACTGACAGAGGGACTTGACAATAATCAGGTGGGCTTTAAGGACTTGCCAGTTATGAGGCCCAGACCTGTCTATCTCTTCACATGGGGTACATCATAAGGGAGGCACCCTGTTGACTTCGATTACCTAGCTGGCCTGGGAGGAGAGCTGGTCAGGTTAAGGCAGGTGGCATCTCTAACAGGAAATTTCCAGTTCTCCCTGCAGTATTGCTGACCCTGGTTGGCTGCCCATCCAGCAGCAGTGGTTACTTTGGAAGCTGGGCAGAGTGAAGGGCTTTTCAGCTTAGAGCCAACAAGGTCTGTGGCTCTGACCTGGGCATCCTTCGACTCCAGGGCAGTTCTGTTTCCAGTGACCCAACTCTTGGCTGGCAGAGCTGCCCGAGCTTTCAAGACTGACTTCTACTGAAGCCCTGGCCTTCCATGTCAAAAACCGATGCAGTGGACTGGCCTGTGGGTCTCCCTGATGGCAGACCACTGTGTAGAACAGCCATTAACTTCACATTGCTTCTGCTGTCTGGCCTTCTCTTTCTCCTGGTTTTTGGCAAAGCAGACCAGAGGACACTTTTAGAGGATGCAAGTCAAGGGGGTGCTGAAGTCCTATCTTTCAATCTTTGATGGTCTAAACTAGAAGTCTATGGTAGGATTTTAGAAAACTTTATCCCTTTTAGGCTTCTGCATCTTTTTCATTAAGATAACCATCATGTTTGGTAACACAAGATCATTATACTTTTCAACTTTTGGATATTTGTATGAGTAGCATTTTACATTATCATAACTTAAAATTTAGCACCACTTCACATCTTGATAGTACATGTAATATAATCGAAATAGCCTCATTAGTTGGTGTTGCTACAAGATGAGAAACATATATCCTTTGCTATTTCCAAAAGCCTAACTAAAAATATCAAAGTCCAAAGAATTTGTAATTTTGATTTTTTGAATGCCTATCACAGATGCCAGTGAGGTTTAAAATGTTAGAAATAGGTCCCTTAACATCATGACATAATATAGACCAAAATTTATCATTATTACAAGGTGATTTCTCAAATGTTTTAGAATAAGCAGATATTTAGACAAACCACGACTCTTAAAAAAAAAAAAAACTCAGCTCTTTTAAACAATCAGAATTCAACAGAGACATTAAAAGAACATAATAGATTACTTTTAACAGAACACAAAATCTGTGTTTCTTTGGTCATTCCAAAAATCAGAAATAAAACCTTAAATTTAAGAGCTAGTGTGTGTAATCATATCCCAGAATGTAGAACAGTTTTAACAGAGTCAGAACTAAGGAAGAGAAAATAGCTTGCTGGAGCTGGCTAGAAAATTGAGTCACAAACTAAACAAAATACTAAAAGGAGATGCTACAGTTTTTTTTTTTTTTAAGATTTATTTTATTTGAGAGGTATAGTTACAGACAGTGAGAGGGAGAGACAGAGAGAAAGGTCTTCCTTCTGTTGGTTCACTCCCCAAATGGCGGCAATAACCTGAGCTGCACCGATCCAAAGCCAGGAGCCAGGTGCTTCTTCCTGGTCTCCAAGGACTTGGACCATCTTCCACCACTTTCCCAGGACACAGCAGAGAGCCGGACTGAAAGAAGGGCAGCCAGGACTAGAATCGGCACCCATGTGGGATGCCGGTGCTACAGTCAGAGGATTAACCTGCACCACTGCATCAGCCCCAATGCACAGGTTTTAAACAGATTTTTAAGATGATTTCAGAATATTGTAAAAACCTCATTGCTTTAACAGAGGATCAGATTCTACTTCTTCAATTAATAGCTTTTACTTTCCACCTGATTTCCTTGATTTACATTTTGAAATAACCCTTTAGAAATCTCCAAATTAAGAAAACATTTTCTAAATAAGATAACACATCGAATTTCAACCTTATTACTTTCAAGTGGTGTTGAACTATTTTCATATGGACAATTTATGAAAACAAGTCAGTAAACTCAAATATTTTTTCTATGGAATATATAGTTTTAAGGGTACCAGTGTTTACATTTAGACATTTATGTCATCTGCCTTTACCCAGTTTACATTTAGTAATAACACCTGGATGAGTGAAGATATGGGTATTATACCATACCTCTATCTGAATTAAGTTCAAGATTGCATTCATATGGGATTCTACTCCTTTTATAAAACTAACTATAAACCAGTGACATTAAACCGGAGACTGCAAATTCCACCTTAGGGGCTGTAACAAATACTGATTACCCATTGCTGTTTCATTGGAACCTGTTAAATTGCAAAATAAGTTAGGTAAGTTATTGTTTACCATTATGTTAGGTTTAATGGGAGAGGACATCCATCATAACAGACAGTGCCCCTCTGCCCATTAGGAGAGTCTAAGGAGAGTCTGATAGGTGATAGAATAAGGGGCAATTATAGAAAAGTAGATATGTCTGGATAGTAATGAATTGGTCTGAAGAGCCAGTAGTCTTGTTCATTATTTCACATAGGTTGAGAGAGAGAGATGGGTGGAGAATTTCTGAAATTTCTCTCAGGACTTTATGGCCCCCTTGGTGCAGGGAAGAAGAGATGACAGAGTGGCTAGGTTAGAAGAGGCAGAACAGAGAAGGAAGGTTTAGGAAGGGAGATAGGGGCAGTTTTTGCTGTTAACCCAGAGTTAACAAATGAAATATTGACCAGGCCAGATGGTAGAAAAAGATGAGGCATTTTTCTTTAAACTCAGGGGTCAAGATGTCTCTCAAAACTCTCTCCCTGCCTGTGGCTTCGAGATGTGCCCACCAGGAACAGAAGAAGGTGAGGGTGGGATTAGCACATATTACCCCACATTCACTCTGCCTTCCCCTCCTGTAACCTCGAGTATGTATTTGTCAGAAAAGTACACGCAGGGAGTGATCAGTTCCTGTTCCTGGCAGTGTGCTAGACTAGGCCTCTGCCTGGTCAGTTCGTTCTCCTACATGAAGAAAAATAGTTTTTCTATGCCTTTCAACCTTGAATCTTATCTGTTGGGCCCGATTTCAACAATGAGTCTTCATGGTGAGAGCCTCAGCAAAGGAGTCTTTAAGCTAGTGAGTACCAGTTCCTGTTACCACCTAGGTTCGTGATTAGGCAAGTGAAGTTACAAAGAAGCATAGTGGAGGAATAAAATTCTTCTCCGCTTGCAAACGGGATAATTAGACTATAACCCAGAGCTAATGAATGAAATATCTAGGAAATACTTGCTAATGACACCAGGAAATTGAGTGTGTAAGAGCTGAGGAGACCTGGGGAAGTCAGCTTGACACTCAGTTATGAGGTGGGGACAAAATCCATCAAGATATTTTATTTGCAGTATTTTATCATGTCTGGCTTGGTCATGATAGAACAGAGAGCCATCAGAAGGGTGGGAGAGGTGACTTGTTTATAGTAAACTGTGAGCTCAACAGCATGGAATTGCCACTCCTTTGTTAGTCGTATGGTAAGAAGGGGAAAGGTAAAGACCAGTTGGAGGACCAGGGCGGGAGGGTGATGGCATGGAGACAGCCGGGCCCAAACTTGACTTTGCTTCTCCAGGAGAGTTTTAGAGAGGATCAAAGATAAGGGAGGGGGAATAGACGTGGACAAAGGCTGGTTCTGAGATAAGGGTGAGCCGGAGCTTAGAATTCCCAGGTGAGAGGGAGAGGTACAGTGAGTGAGACAGTGAGAGTCAGAGTTTTGGCTTTTTAGTGAGAGTTTTGGAAGTTAAGAGAATTTGAGCCAGAAAACACGATTTTAGATAGAAGGCTTAGACATAGGAAATCTCCTTCCACTTTTCTGAATGCTCCCAGTAGTAGTAGAGATTGCAATAATGTGATTAAACGTGCCATTAAGCAGCCATTTGGATGGGTTGTCGAGGTAGGAGAAAACTGAGAGGAGGATCACACAGAGCAGGATGAAGCTCCCATAGCAACCGTAGAGTCAGACTGGCAGATGCCAGGTTTCCCAAGATCATGGCCATCCAACAGGAGGATATGGGATCAGATTATAGGGTCATTACCCATGTACCCACTGGAGCCCAGGACATAGCCTGTAGAAGGGAAACGGGATTGAGTCATCACTCACACCTGCTGCTGCCAGGACAGAGTCCATAGAGGCACAAGGTCGTAAACAGTTGTGGTGCCTGGTACCAGGACTTCGGCGCAAAGTCACGTAGAACCACAACCCATAGAGAGTCACAATGAGAGGATCCTCCACCTGCAGTCTTACCTCAGGAATGTTGGAGGGCCAGTATGTAGATGGAGATCGCAGAGATGAAGGAGGAGGTCCAGGGGGCGTTTTGTGATTGACAGAAGTCTAGAATCCCAAAGCAGTTCATATCCCCGAGGGGAAAGCAAAGTTGACAGGAGAGCCTAGTCCCAGGTTTTGGCACCAATGAAAGGAGAGGCCACAAAGGCCACCACAAAACAGACCAAACACCAGAGTAAGGGAAAAAGGTTTATTGTCAAGTGGGGGGAACCCGACAGGCTGTCTCCCTGTGCACAAGAGAACAGCCAAAATTTCCTTTTGATTCCTTTCAATATACTGAATTTTGAGGAAGACAGAGGTGACTGAATCCTCTGCATGCGGTCGGTCAGTTTTTCCTTGTATTCCCTGTCCTCTCAGAAAGCTGCTTCTGCCCGGTTTGCTGCTTCATTTCCTCACTGCCTCTGACTCTGATCACTCCCATCTGGTCAGTCACCACATTGTGTGGACTCTCCAATGTCTCTTCCTCCTGTCCCTGCTCTTATTTCTGCAGTGGGCTTCTATGACTGTCTCATAACTGCTTTCTGAGACTCTCTGCCACACAATGTGGACTTTCCCCTTCTGCATTAGTAATAGAACCATGATTTTATTCAGAGCTGCAGATAACATGTCCTAGCCTACTTTGGTGTCAGGTTAGCCATGGGTTCTGGCCAAAAATGCAAAGTGGAAGTGATAAGGTGGAAGTTCTTGATGAGCCTTCAATGAAGGCTGCTGCAAGATAGCTGGCCTATATGGGAGAGAACATTTTGGTTCTTTTTCTCTTCACTTTGCTTTCATACGAAAAGCAGACATTTTTGACCATGGGTTGATCTCAAAGATAGAAGTCAAGACTTAAGATAGTATAGTGGAAATGTAGAAGGAAGCTGGATAATTAAGGTACCACAGTTTCTGGAACACCTATCCTCTGACTTACATGAAATGAATTTGTTTTGTACAGTTCATGATGATTTCGATTTTTCTCTCTGTGCAGTAAAATGAAATTCTAATTGATAAACCAGGTTAGATTATATTGCATTATCATGGAGTATAGATAATTGCTTATTTGTGCAGCCATCAGCTATCAATTCCACACTCTCCTATGGTGGAAAAGAGAAGACTGTTGTTAGCATTTGATGTTAACAAACAAAATTGCATTTGGTTCCTTCAGTTTCCATTTGAAAGATATCTGTAAATCTAGCCTTAAATGCAATCTGGGCAATTGAGTTGAGTTTCTCCTTAGAAGTGTAGTTTGAAAGTGGAAAGCCATCTTTGCTACTGTATACACACTCCTATTTGGCAAAAGAAGCTGAGGCCAAGAGAAGACCACTTGGTTCGTTCTGGTACTGCAGCACAATGACAAGCCAGGCTCTGGAGCTGAAACTTGGACTGGAATCCGGTTCTGTGTCTTGCTAAGTAGGTGCCTGCTAGTAGGTGCCTGCTTTCATAAACTTGTTTTTACAGATTAACTGAATCATCATATGCTACTTAAAATAGTGCCTGGCACTGATGAGTGATCTCGAGATACTGACCAGAAAACTGTGACTCAAGCCCTGTGCTGTTTCTGCTGCCTCCATGTTAACTTCCTGCACACTGGTTAGGACCAGAAAGTGACAAGAGTGTTGGTACAGGGAGAGAGGGTAACTTTGGAGATGAAGCTGCATGTTGGACAGGATGGTCCAGAGTGTATGTATATAACAATTAATAGTTCCAGACAACCAGGAACTCACACAGCAAACTTCAGCCCTCAGAAGTTGGGAACTGAGAACAGTGTGAGTTGAAATAGCTGAAACGGTTTTCTGAATGATCACCATTACTGGGGTCATAAAAAAAGCTAATAGCTTTCTTAAAATTAAATATCAGGAGGTAATAGTAAATTGCAAGATATCCTTAATTCCAAGTTCAAATGAATATAGAACTTTCATTTCCACTTTCTTAAAATGGTTTACAAAACATTAAGAAGCAAAAATAGCACCTGTGGAGAAAGAAAAGGTTAATACTTTGAGAAGCAAAATGTATACAGGATTTAGGCATACAAATTGCTATGAGATCAAGATTCTTTGTCTGCATCCTGTCCATAAACATCCCATAAGAAGTGTATAAATAAGACTTTCACATCATTAAGGGTTTGCTTAGAGATTTGGAGCTGAACATAATCCATCTCCACGTAATAGCTTTGAGGTCTATTTCCCTCATTTTCTTTAGGAATTTGAAACACTGAGAGAGATTTCTGTGAGCCAGGGCCAGACAAAGGATGACAATGCAGTGTTATTGCAGAATGTTAATGGTTAGGAGGTTCTATTATGCATCTGTCACTCAAAATAAGCTGAACTACCAAGAGCTTTCACATGTGGATTATCTTTCCATCACCACAGATAAAAGAATGTTGATGCTGTTACTTTCCCTCAACCTTTCACATGGAGGATTTTCTATCATTTTCTGCAGATAAGCAATGCACACATGAGAAGGAACAGAATGCTGACACAGAAAAATAACCCTTCTTTCTGAGTTTAAAATATGAATAGGTTACTAAGCAGTGATCAAGAAGATAAAATTGAAGAACTTTTTTTTTTAACTAAGAGGAAGTAACATTTTTTATTGTTCAGGAGGTGCTATGAACTTGTTCAAAGAAAGCCTATGAAATCCTGAAGAGAAAAACCCTGATTATTTTTCTACCTAGAGCTTCAATATTGTCTGTCTATGAATTTGCCTGCACATACACATTTTGGGTGGTCATGTCATTTTGTTTTTTACACAAAAGTAAGAATTTTCTGAAAAACATTTTTATTAGAGATGTACTATTCAAAGTTCCTTGTAATTCTCTGACTCTGGTTGTTATTACTTCATTAACACAGAAAAAATGACTTAAAAGGCCACAGAGCAACATAAGCTGCATGTACCAACTTGATGGTGACCCACATAGCTGGTGAAACTTCATTTAAAATGAGTGTGTCCATCGCTTCTCGGCCTTTTGGCTAAGATCAAGTGTAGTATCTGTTCTTACCAGTTTAATGAGTGTGTCCGTGAGGGGAGCATCTGAATCAGCAGACTGAGTAAAGAAGATGACCCTCACCAAAGTGGGTGGCCGCCGTGCAGCCCGCTGAAGACACAAATGTAAAGGCAGTCAGAGGAATGGGTATTTACTCTGTGTTTGATCCACACCACCCAACTTGTCATGCTCTTGGGTATCTGTACTCCTAGTTCTTGGGCCTTTAGACTCACCCTGAGCTCTACAGCACTGGCTGCTCTGCTGCTCAGCCTCTGTTTAGACTGGAAGCACATCACCAGCTTTCCTGGGTGTACAGCTCAGACACCAGATCATAGCACTTCTCAGCCTCCATCATCATGAGAGCCATTCCCTGGCAATAAATATCTTTGTACATATCTATCTGTATCACATTATGTATGTTTCTCTGGAGAACCCGAATACAGATTCTGTTACTGAGAATGGTTCTAGAGAAACAGAACTGTAAGCTTTCTGAATTGGTCCAAGCATTTCTAGAAGGAGCTCCCTCATGATCAGATGTAAGCGGATGCTGGTGACGATCTAGTAGGAAAGCAAGTACTGCTGGTTCATGATGTGAGCTGCTTATAAATACACATGAAACGTCTGCATGAAACACTCCTAAGCAATCACTCCCATGAAGCAAGAGGTCTATTTGACTAGATAAGAAAACGGAATTTTTGGAGAACTAAGAAATATAATGGTATTGATCAGTTCTTCTAATCTCAATGGACAAAGTTGTGAAAGCAAAATGAGTGAGGGATTCAAATTCCCAGCTCAGGCACTGCATAAATACTTTAAAAGCTCTGTGGGAGAGCCTTGTCTTTGGTGGCCATGAACCCCAAATTGCTGAAAATCAAATGCAGGACATAATCTTGGTGTTAACCTGAATTACAACATAAGA
This sequence comes from Oryctolagus cuniculus, assembly GCF_964237555.1. Taxonomy (NCBI): domain Eukaryota; kingdom Metazoa; phylum Chordata; class Mammalia; order Lagomorpha; family Leporidae; genus Oryctolagus; species Oryctolagus cuniculus. Next base: position 134,301,349 of record NC_091440.1, on the reverse strand, counting down.
TGAATGAAGACACTCCACAGAGTGTCTGTTGTTAAAGGGAACTGATTGGGAAACAATGGGATCCTATTAGTTGGGGTGAGCATTTGGGAAGATAGCAATGAATCTGGGGACATTGAGTCCCTAAATTCCAACAGGTTTTCTTTGCTATTAAGAGACCCCCCCAGCAAAGGTGGTCTCCACAGCCCCAACAGAATGGGTTCCCCCTCTCCAGAGGCAGGGACATCCCTACACTAGGGGTTGTGGTCTCCCCTCTCCGTAATATGGGCCTTTGCACTTCCGTCTGAGGGGACTGACTTTGAATTGCCAGGAGAAAGTGTAATGGCTTCCCCAAGGAAGTTGCCATCAAGACACTGTTGATTCTCTCTGGGACCCATCTCTGCAGCTCCTCTTTTCTCCTAGTGTGATAACCGGATTCAAGTCCCGGCAAGCCCTTTTATGGGCCCTTTAGGTGAAGCACCAGTTATGACCTGTGAGGAGGTTATGCTGCACTCCAAAACCGTTGCTCTGGTCCTGTAATTTATACAGGCAGAGACCAGGAAATGTGTGTGGGAATGAGTGACAAGTGTGTGGGATAATGGCAAAAAGAATACAAATTTGGATCACATCAAATTTATTGATACCGATTCACTACAGGGCTCTACATTCAGTGTTGCAGCTCAGGGAGTGATAGTGTTTATTTAGTTGGATGAAAGAAAAAAAAATGACCAAAATGAACAAATCAAAGATGTCAGTCTCCTTTGTTTTAATGTAAAAGAAGGGACTTTAAAGGCTTAAGGAGCCTGGAATATTAGAATTGTCATTTAAGATCCAGTTGCCCACACAAGGAGAATCCAGGAACCACATCTTTCACCAGTACTTTGAGAAATATGTTAATAAAGGGAGCCCCAACATCCTTAGAGTTCCTTTATCTCTCTTCTTTGTAGATCATGCCTTACTGTAGGAATTGCAGCCACTCAACTAGAAAGCAAACGTAGTGAGAGTAATTGGAGCCTGGCGCAGCAGACACAGCCTAGAGTGGTGGCCAGTAGGGTCAGAGCAGACACCAGAGGAGTTTGTCAGTGCAGACCAGTGGCTCTAACTACATAAGCATGGTGATCATACAGGTGAAACAGACAGGGAGCCTACTAAATTCGTACTTACCTTTATAAGCAGAAAAGTTCTAGGTCAAGTGGACAAAAATAAAACTCAAATAAAAAAGAATAAACAGCCACAATTCTTCAACCTATTCTCAGACAGATACCACGACTCTTGAAATCAAGAGGCTGGATCCTCATGAGAAATAGAACCCATTGCAGTACCAAAAATCTGTATTTTTAATCTTTTGCCCAACCTTCTCCAAAGGAACATAATAACTCTTACAAAGCAACTGTGCACTGGGGAGAAGGAAACCATCAGAGCTTTGGGGACTACTGGACACAGTTCTTAAGTGACAGTAAACCCAAGAGATCTAACATAGCTGTCTTCCAGTCAGCATAGGGGCTCATGGATTCATGTCACAGAGAGTCCTCAAACTCATCCTGGGATTACTTTCCCAGTCTGTAATGCAGCATTGGCATAGAAGTTCCCTACTGGTTCCCCAACCTGTGGAGTGAGGGCTACTATGGGAAGCAAGGTCAATTGTGAGAGACCGAACTGCCTCTGCCTATGACAAGAGTAAATAAAAAATAATGCTGCACCCGTAGTGTCAAAGACTTGCAAGATGCAGAGGTGGTGATTCCCACCAGGCCCCATTCTGTTCTCCAGTGGGCCTCCGCAGAGGACAGATGGATCCTAGAGAAGGTCCATAGCCAGGAGCTTAACCAATTGCTGACTCCAGTTGCAGCTGTTATACCAGGTGCAGTTTCATTGCTTGAGTAAATTAAAACATCCTCTGGTACTTTGCATGTGGTTTGATCTGGAAAATGACTTTGCTCTTCCATCCCTGTCCATAAGGCACACTAGGCTGCAAGGCCAGCAGAATACCTTCACTGTGCTACCTCAGTGGTATCTACACTGTGATTCAATTCACAGGAATCTTGGTCATTTTTTCTTACTACAGAATAACAACACGTTGGTCCATTATATTGATGACATTATGCTGATTGGATTGAGCAAGTTTTGGCAACAACTCTAGACTCATTCGTAAGACATTTGTGTGTCAGAAAGTAGAAAACAAACCTCTGTAAAATTCAGGAGATACCTACCTCTGAAATCTCTAGGAATGTAGTGGTGTTGGACATGTCAGGATATCCTTTCTAAGGTGGAGGCTGACGTGTTGCTTCAAAAACAAGGACAAGGTCTCGTGGGCCCTTGAACTTGAGAGGCAGCATCCTTCTCATCTGAATGTGTTTCTCTAGCCCATTTGCCAAGTGACTTGAGAAGCTGCTGGTCTTGAGTGGAGCCTGGAACGAAAGAAGGCTCTGTGGCGAGTCCTGGCTCATGTGCACACTGCTCTGCCCCTTGACAGGTTGACCCAGCAGAGCCGACGGTGCTTGAGGTGTCAGCAGCGCAGATGCTATCTGGAGCTCTTCACAGGCGTTTAGCACAAAAGTTCCGTTGTCATCTACACATAACTCTCCTGTTGAGACATCTGTTGGCTTTCTGCTTGGTCTCAGCACAGGGTGAATACTTGGCCATGGTCAACCTAGTTACTGCATGACCCAAATTCCCATGCTGAACTGGGTGGTGTTTTACCAACCAAGCTAGAAAACTGAGCACTGTGTCTTCTGACAGAAGTGGTTTATGTAGAACACTGTGGCTGAGCAGGCTCTGAGGGCACAGTGAGCCACACGATACTGTAGCCCCGAGGCCTAGCATTCTCATTCCTGCTACACTGCCTTCTCTCTGCTAGCCTGTACCCGGAGCCTCACAGGGAGCTCCTTAGCATCAGTTGACACACACAACCCAGGCGTGGGTTCTGGATGTTTCTGTATGTGGGAGCCAGCAGTAACACTACAGCCCCTTTGGGTGGTCCCTTTAGCATAGTAGGGAAGGAAATCCTCCTAGGAGACAGACCTCTGGACAGTGCACTTGGATGCACGTTTTGGTTGGAAGGAGAAAAGGCCAGATGTATAACAGACCCGTTCATGGACTGCAGCCAGCACTCAGGGACTCAGAAGGAATGTGACTGGAAAACTGAGGACATGGATATGGGGAAGAGATGTATGCGCAGAAATCTCTGATTTGGGAAAAAAAGGTGAAGATAGATTTATATCCCCTGTGAGTGCTCACCAAAGGGTGACCTCAGCAGGGAAGGAAGGACTTTGAATCATCAGGTAGATTGGATGCCCCATTGTGCACATACTGCTTAGCCACTTCCTGATCTATGATGATGTTCTTTAGTGAACTCATGAACAAAGTGGCCATGTTGGCAGCCATTCCCCAGGGAATCAGCCAAATGCTTGCTGAAAGTTCGGTTAGACTGGATCACTCCAGCATAGTAGGGATGGAATTTCATTCTTATGGGAAGAGACATTTATTCTGCAAATGGATTTGCCTTCCCTTCATGTAGCACTTCAAGCCAAACTGCAGTCTGTGGACTTGGGGAATGCTTTGTCTGCCATCAAGGTGACCCGCACAACATTGCTTCTGATCGGGAAACACTTAAGAGTGCAGGAGGTGTGGCAGCGGGCCACACAGGACTCCCTGTCCTGCCTTGTCCCCCGTCCTGAAGCAGCCACATGACTGAACAGTGGAAGAGCCTTTTGGAGAAAAAGTTCCAGGTCTGGATACATGACATCACCTTACAGGGCTGGGGCTGTGTTCTCCAAAGTCTGTTCTAAATTGGCATCCAGATCAGGCGCTGCTCCTTCCCTAGCCAGGACCCATAGGTCTAGAAGTCAAGAGGAAGGAATGGGAGTAGCACCTTCCACTTCCCACAGTGATCCGCTAGCAAAACCTTTGCTTCCTGTTCCCGAGACTTTCTGCTCTGCTGGAGGGAGGAACCCTTCCACCAGAAGACACAATGAATGACTCCACTGAACTGGATGTTGGGATGCCACCTGACACTTTGGGCTCTTCATGCCTCTGAGGCCAGAGAGCTGCAGACCACCATGGGGAAACGGATACTTCTGCACCCTGGAGGTGAGGAAGAGTATGCCTGGAACCCAGGAGATTACTCAGGGTATAACCAAGTCCAGTCTGTAGGGCCAGGGGAAAGCTAAAACCCAATTCAGGCAGGACTACCAGTGACCCAGATCCTTCAGAAATCAGGTCACCATGTTAGGTAAAGAACTATGACTAATAGGGGGAAGGAGCCTTGTGGAAGCAAAGGGAATTCAGGAGGAGTCGTGGGCTAAGGTGATTATAAAAGCAGCTATGACAATCACTGTCACATGTGTTTCTGATTTATTTGTTATGAATGTGTTTGGTCTGCATATACATATATTCAGCAAATATCTTTGCTTTCCTCTCTTATGTAACATAAGAGGTATTGCTAATTTTACATCAAGCATGCAAGTTACAGGATACTGGAAGAAGAGTAAGCACTACTTCAAGACTTCAGTGTTTTCAGATGGACAAGGGGAAGCTGAGTCATGTTAGGTAGAATTATAGGGTTTTTTCCCCCAAATTAAGTATCATTTAAGAAGCTGTGTCAATAGATGCCAAAGTGACAAGGAGTGACTTTGATGGTTATTTTTAAGTGTTGACTTGCCTGGGCTAAGGATGGCCAAAGAGCTGATTAAGTTATTTCTGGTATGTCTCTTAGGGTCTTCCTGGGAGATTACCAAAGCACTGTCTTCTCATAATGGGGGCATCATCCAAGCCACAGAGACCCAAGGGAAGCGAAGGCAGAGTGCTGTCTGCTTGAGCCAAGCCACCTGTCCTGTGCCCTCACATATTCTTAGCCCTGGGTCTCTGTGACTTCAAACTCAGACCAGGCCTTATATCAGTGGCTCTCCAGGTCTCAGGCCTTTGGACTTGGACTGGAGCCACACAACTTTGCTGGGCCTCGAGCTTGCAGACAGCTGATGGGGCAATGTCTCTTTGGATAAATCTTGTTCTGTGTGTCTGTGTGTCTTGGTTCTGTTTCTTTAGAGGACCCTGAGAGCATTATCTGATTTGAAAGATGAAGTCATTGAGACTGGGGAGGGCAGTAACTAACATGCAGCCACTCAGTTACAAACCACACAGACCCAGGATTTGAATGCAGAAATGAAGAGAGCTCGCAGCTCGCTGGGATCACAGCGCTGCTTCTTGTCCTGTCACCCCTCCTTCCAGCTCCCTTGTGTCCCCCAAAGGACATTCACAACTACTACTATTTTGTCTTTTGGCCTGGAACGTCTTTATGTAGTTTTCCGCATCAGAAAACCAGACAGGTTTAGTAAATAGAGAACCAGTGCACTCACACATGGGGATACTCTACCAGACTCTAAATCATACTGGCATACTCTGTCCCATGCCCTGTTACGAAGGCATTATTTTCCCTATTTTACAGATTGAAAAGCTGAAGCTGTAAGCTAACCAAATTGCTCTGATGCACACATACTGAGAATACAGCTACAATACAATGAAGTGTCTCATACAGTAAGCATTCCATGAATATATTGATGGATAAATAAATAGAATGTCACATGGAGTATGTTTAACCTGTATCTTCTGACTTCAATGCTTTGCTTTTTTCTTGTATGTCTCATTGATGTAAACTTGGAGTAAACTAACTTTCTGAGGGTGGCTCTAGAGTAGTTCAGACACCCACATCCCACAGTAGAGAGGCCGCGTTTGGCATTTAGATCTGGCTCTCAAATCCAGCTTCTGGCAACACAGACCATGGGAGGCAGCAGTGATAGTTCGAGTAGCTGGGGCCTCACCACTCCACTGGGAGACCTGGGTTGCGTTCCTGACCCCTTGCTCCTGCACCAGCCCAGTCCTGGCTGTCGCAGGCATTTCAGGAGTCCACAGTGGGTGTGAGTATACTGTTTGTCTCCTTGCCATACTCCACCCACCTCTTAGGTTTTTAAATTTAACTTTAACTTCCTTGATTACCTTTTTTTGAGATTCCTCATCTCCATTTTACTAGAGAGCAAATCTCTATACAAATACATAGACATATACACACACAAATTCAGATATATAGATGATGGATGGATGAGCAAGGAAAAGCTTTGGCTTAGACTATTTTTACTCTCCTTAGGGGGTGGGCACTGTGATGCAGCAGTGTAAGTATGTGGTTTGAGTCACAGTTATTCCACTTATGTTCCAACTTCTTGCTATTATGCCTGGGAGGCAGAAGATAATGACCCATGAGGGAGACCTGGGTGGAACTCCTGGCTCCTGGCTTTGGCTGCCCCAGTTCCAGCTATTGCAGGCATTCAAGGAGTGAACCAGAGGATGAAAAGTCTCCCCCTACTCCCACCCTGTCACTACCTTTCAAATGATGAAAATAAATAGTAAATTAGATTTATGAAGCAGATGTGAGTTAATTCTTGGAAGGATCACAAGTTAAATCATTAGGTTACTGAAGGTCTTGGACAGAAAGTGATAACTTAGATACACAAAATTGAAGCGACTATTTGGCATCTCTTTCCCACAGGGAATGGATATGAGGTGAGTAAACCGTCCTGCAAAGGTTTTGCTTAGAGACCGAGAAGGCCCATGATGAGGAATAAATGTGAACAGATGTGTCTATTACCCAGAGATAAAATGTGCCCAATTATTTGAAAACATAAAAATCTGTTATTGTAAATGCCTAAGTGTGATAAAATTTTGATTTATCTAAGGCTAATAGGAAAAAAATTACCTAAACTTACCTGAAGTAGAAAAAACGATTTCTATGTTTCAGATTCTGTGGGTTTCCTTGTATACTCCAGGAATTCTGACGTTGTGCCTGTGGCCTTCAGCTCTGATCCTGACCCACCTCCCAGCCCTGTCCGCTCAGCCCTTTCTCTCTGAATGCACACAACGTGTTCCCCAGGCCTCTGCACCTTTCTTCTGCTCTTTCTTCGCACTGGAGGGCCTTTATCATGGTTCACACCTGGCAAATTTCTGCTCCCCTGAAGTGCACATCTCAAGAACACTCCCTGTGTGCTTCTGGCTTCAAGTTTACCCCTCTCTTCCCCCCCAACCCAGGGCATTTTTTTCCTAACTTTATTACCACCTCTTATAGTATTAGAGCAGTGTCCTGTATGTTTCACGCATTTACCTGCACTTGTACTTATAAGTCACTACATAAACTGCCTGCTGTATGAAAGATCTTGGCATATCATAACAGCCAGCTTCTTGGTCATGCTCTTCACAAGTGTTGAAGCTTCGCCACCTCCTATCAGATACACACGATCATTGTGTTCCTCCTACAGATGAGGACGTTGAGGCTTGGGGAAGGTGAGCGATGCCAGGAGATCCGCAGCCAGCACAGTGTCAGCCTGTGGATTCTAGTACCTGGTGTGTACCTACTCTCTCTCCATGCTCAAGGCCAGTGGCCAAGGTGAGGGAGACAAAGCATTCAGTTCTCCAGCACCAGGCCCTATCCGAGGATCCTGTGCTTTAGACAAGTCTCCCTGAATAAGTGAAAGAATGAGTAACTGAATGGGTAGGTGGATAGTATACACTTCACCCCGCATGACAAATGTCCACTGAAAATGTAACAGTATATTATGTACAATATGTAAATGGATAGGCATAAATTTTGGAAAACAAATCACATTTTAAATATATTTGAATTTTTTTAAGTTTTATGGTAAATTTCCTTGCAAAGCTTATTTCTACATTATATTTCTATTTGATTTTTCACCTAGTGGGGGTGCAGTGCGCAGGGTAGACGGACGTCCAGCTCCTGCTGTGTGTCCCCAGTGACATCACTTCCCATCAGCACAGCTCTGCAGTCTGAGGCCATGGGCCCACCCGAGGAAAGGGACTTTGGAAGAGGTCCAGAGACGAGCAATGAAAATGATTAAATGGTTGGAAAATTGTCTCTCTGAAGAAAGGTCACGGGATCTGGGCCTGTTCAGTGCAGAAATATGAAGAGGCAAACCTACCAGCATACTTCCCGGATGTGGAAAGGAACAGGCAAAGGTAGGCAGATGGTTTTAATTTTTATTTGAGATGGGAAAAACACAGGATAATTAATTTCAACAGAGCACGGAAAGTTCGGGTTAGTCCTTGTAAAGTTCCTATAAAACAATAGACTTAATTAACCCCCAAAGCTATGGTATTTCTGTCTTTGGAATCTTTTTGTGGAAAGAGTCAACTTCCAAAAGAGCAGGGCACGGGTATGCAGGAATGTGGTCAGCAAGCAAAGTGTCCCACTAGGACTCACACATCTGTGTTCTCCACCTTGGAAATGAAATTCTATCCAGCCAACTTGGCTTCTTGATGGAGCCTCCACTGATTTCTCTTTATGGCTTTTTCCTATCATTTTGAAAATGTGAAATCCAGTGTCTTAAAAGTAAATTATTTTAGAAAATCTATCAAGTATTCAGTGAAACACTTTTGGCAAGAACTATTACGGATTCATGAGCAATTTCAACGATGATTTATAAACAATTACCAGAGAAGGGAACACGGAAAGCTGAGAGGAGAGAGCACTCGGTTATAAAAGCAGGCTGCAGAGGCACTCGCCTGGCTGTCTGCTCCCTTATCTCTGGACAGCAGCGTCGGTGTGGATAATGAGACAGTTTGTACTGCTCAGAGCACCGGGACACTGTCTGTTTGCCTTTCACAGACACAGGGCCTCTGAGCTGGAAATGACAGTAACGGTTTCTGTCTAGCAGAGTGCCGTGCAAGTCCTGGGGTTAGCAGTGTTGCCATCGGATCGTGTTACTGCTGCGTTGCTCTGAAGAGTACTAATAGGGTGCAGATGTATTAATTTATCATGGCGTCAGAGATATGGAAATGTGCTGGCACAGAGAAGTGCATGGCTCTGATGAGACTTCCTCCTCAATCCCAAAGAATTCAGTTCCCAGAGTCCACTTACCCAAGAGCAACCACACTGTCTAGACGGCCTGGACCCGGGGTGTGGGGAGAATTGCCGGGAGTAGACAGTCAAATCAGAATGGCAAGTCCCTGCCTTTTGGGTTGCCAGGAAAAAGCAAAATCATATCATTGTAAATGCCAGCAAACCAACCTGAGGTTCATTTTTAAATTGTTTCCTCATTAAGATTATTTTTTTCAACTCAGTTCTTGAGTGGAAATAATTTGAAGGGGTCTTCAACATAGAAGATTTCTTCCCACAGATGCCTCATGTTCCACACAAACCAACAATGAAGCTCTTCTTCCAGCAAATGCAGACATGACTGCCTTCCCCATTGTCAGCTTGCCAACGTGCAGGCTACTCTCGCTTCACACACAACGTGCTCGATGCAGACGAGACTTAAGGAAGAGTACTGGCAGTCCTGGCCTCTTGGATAAAGTCTTGCTTACACCTGTGCTGTCAGATGTGGGTGGAAGGCTCTGGATAAGTAGCTGTGGCTGGGGAGAAGAGAAATACATGTGCACATTCCACATCCAGTGAGAGGAATGGGGAAATAGTAGGGCCCCCACATGAAACGACCTAGACCTTCCAACAAAATAAGCAAAAACCTTCCTTGTGGACACTGCAGGAAGTCACCCTGTGTAATGTATATACAAACCCTGGAACAGTTCCTATGCAGCTCACTCCTCCAGTCTGTTTCTCACGCTCATTAACAGACAGTATACACTCCATTTCGCATCATGCCTAGAGGGACCGTTGGCGAAATGACTGATTATTAAAAGCATGAACTTTTTCACTGGACCTCAGTGAAAGAATGGCATTGAGAGCTCTTTTTGCTGAGAAGAGAATTTTCACAGCAAATACTTCCCAGAAAGTTGGTTTTTAACAATACTTTTTGGCCACATCGGATATGGGGAATGCCAAAGTTTCAGATATTTGTTTTCTGATTGAAATTTCTGTTCAGAAATATGCCTCATGTTTCGGAATAAGATTTCTCTTAAGTTTTGTGGAGTCAGCTGTTTTCATCAAAGTTTCAGCAAGTTCAGGACTCGCTGTACATTCACACTGCTGTGTAGGCAGGAGGGTGAGCGCGGACGACATGGAGTTTATTTAATGACCCCCGTTGTCATTTCCTTCGATAAGGAATTCTGCAGAGTTCCTAGTTCATCTTTTTGTTACACTAGCCCCTCCTGCTTCCAAAAGCAGTGGAATGTCACCCTCTTGCCAGGGGCAGTGGCTGGGCGAGTTTGACCCTGTCACCTGTATCTGTCATCTATCCATCATCCATCCATCTTTCTCATTAATTTCTGCCAGTTGGATATTTATCATGTCCCTACTTTGCACTGAGTGCAAACATGTATGATATATATTTGATAAATCCTTTTCCTTTGGGAATTTTGATATTTTGGAGGGTGGCACTCAAGTCCCCAACATAGAACTGGTCACCAAATGCAGAGGAGACCGAGTTCTGTGGAAGTAAGGTGCTGTTTTTAGTGGAGAGAAGAAATATTAAAATGGGATTTGCAAAAGTGGGGCTCGCATTTGAGAAATACTTTGTGGCATAAAAGTAATCAAATTGGGGGAGCAGCTGTTTAGGGTTATTGGTATGAGAGAGGAGGCGTATGTGTTGACTCGTTTTCTTGGTTACAAGAATGGGTAAAATGATAAGAATAGAGGAGAAGGTATACATTTAGGGGATAAGTGGACACAACAGAAATTGTTTTAATGATGGATTTAAAGTAAGGTATGATAGTAGATGATGTTAATCACACAGGGTAGGGAGCTGCCTTCAAACTGCACAGAGAAACTTGGGTTGAGGTTAAACACAGGAAAGTGGCCTGGTCAGATGTGAGTTTCAAATCCAGCACCCACACTTCTTGAGGGGCAGTGTCATGCAGAGAAACCAGCTGGCCATCAGACTCAGTACAGGAAGTATTCCAGGTACCTAGGTACGATGGCCTGAAGCAGAAGAACAAAAGAGGAGGCTGAGAAACAATCCCACAGTGTAACTGGTAGAACTGGCTGGTGTACTGCATGAGAGGGAGGGGAGGGGAAGTGGTTCAGGATGACTACAAGCTTCTGGTTTGGGTGACTAGGTGAATAATGTTGCAATTAATTCACATCAGGAACATTGGAAGGAAGAGTGGTTCTGGAGAGAAATTCAGCTTTACTTTGAACATGCTGTATTATGAACATGATGAGTAAGACAGCCAAGTGGATCTAACCAGGACAAAGTTAAATATATATGAATCTGGAGAAGTGTAGACCTGGAATATAAATTGATAGGATACAGCTAGTGGTTGTTAAAATCAAGGGAATGGATGAGGGAATGAGTGTTTGCCCAGGAAAGGTGAAGATAGTAGGTGGCCAGAGACACAATACAAGGAAAAGCCAGCATTGGAGAGTGAGCAAGGGAGGGTCGCACATGGAGACAATGAAGAGTGAGCACAGTGCAGACTTCAGGGGTTCCGTGGGTTAAGCTATGCCTGGGATGCCACGTCCCATACTGGAGCTCCCAGTGCACAATGTCAGTGCTGGAGGTACCCAGCAAGGGGTGAGCATTCCGCAGCAGTTCGGCCTTCCCACTTTGGCCACTCCTCTGGAGTCCCAGGGCGCCATGTCCCTGGTAGTGTTTGTACTTGCTACTCTGGCTTTGCTCAAACTGTGCATGAAATGGCTGTATCCACTGGACTTGGGTCTTGGAACATTTCCAGCTGCTCCTGCTGGGGCTGACGTCAGAGAGAAGTTAATCTTCCCACGCTTTCACTCTTCCACTCTGTGTCCCTGGGCACATCAGAAGCATGTGTTGAATGTGAGGCAGGCAGGGTATTTCTTCAGATAGCACTAGAAAGGCTGTTTGCAATGTGCACTGCGGTAGACGGACAGGCTGGGCTGAGCTATCACTGAGGGAGGATGATGGAGGGATGAACTGAACGTCTTTAAAAACTGAATTGCTCCTTGAAAGAGTAATGAGAAAATGTTAAGGGTTTAGGATTCCACCATAAGGTATGGGAGACAAAGAAGTCTGAGGAGCAGGAAGGGATCCTGAAATCAGAAAATATACTAGAACACAGAGGGACCTGAACCAGGAGAACACAGGCAGAGAAAAGATCTTCTTGTGCTATTAAAAAGGTTCATTTTTGGGGGCTTAATCCTTGAAAGAATGGTATCGGGGGAGACAAAATCAGACTGAAAGGGCTGTAGAGGGAATGGGTAGAATAAAAGAAGTAAGTTTAGGCCAATACTGGACAAGTGTTATGTAAGAAGAAAGCAAAGAATGAGTTATTTTCATCTCATGCATATGCAAATGAATGTATATAACAGGTGTTCCGCAAATATTTGTTGAATAAATGACCTCTGTTCCTTGCTTTTGATTTTTTATGTCTTTGAGAGATAGAGACCTTCCATCTGCTGGTTTACCCCCACATACCCATAACAGCCGAGGTTGGACCAGGCTGCAGCCAGGAGACTGAAATTCCATCTGGGCACCCCGTGAGGGGAGAGGCCCAAGTACTGAAGCCATCCTTTGTTGCCTCCCAGGGTGTCCTTTAGCAGAAAACTGGAATCAGGAGCCAGAGCCAAGGATCAAACTCAATGATAAAGTGGAACACGGGCATCAGAACCAGTGTCTTATCTGCTAGGCTGAACACTCTCCCGTGTTTTCCTTGAACTGCACTTGTCTGCAATAGGTGTAGGTGACAACAGTGGGGAGTGCTACAGGAGAGAGGGGCCCCTCACCTACTGGTGACCTGTGCAAATAGAAGGAAATAACGTAAGTAAGGTATTTCCCTTGGTCTACACCACTCTGGCTAATTCACTGTTCACAAGGGAGGTAGAGACAGGTGTATGGCGCAGCAGAGTAAGCTCCCACTTGGGACACCTGAATCCCATACTGGATTGTTGGGGTTCAAGTCCCACCTCCACCTCTGATCCACATCCCTGATACTGCGTGCCCTGGCGGGCAGCAGATGAAGGTTTGAGCACTTGGGTTTCCGTCCCCTATTTGGGAGACCTGGATGGAGTTCCTGGCTCTTGGCTTTGACCCTGACCATCTCTGGCTATGCAGGCATTTGGGGAATGAACCAGAAGACAGAATATCAATCTCTTTTTCTTCTTCCTCTCACATACGTGCGCGTGTGTGCTTTCTGGGTTGCTCTGTCTTTGAAATAAATGTTTTTTTAAAAATATTGGGCACAAAGAAAAACCAGTTATCATTGCAATTCCACTTAACTGGCTGCACGGAAGTGAGATCTCGATGAGCAATGAGAATAGATGTCCAGGGTCTTGGTAGGAGAGCAGCATTTGCATTCGTTGGGAAAAAGATTCGTATAAAGACGATCTTGTCTGAAATAGAGAGCAAGGATTATTGCACTGGGTACAAGGTGCAGCTAAAGGAGGAACACTGGAAGATCGCAGATGCAGAGCAACAGGTGTCTCTGTAGACAAGGAAGCCTACTGCACACCACCAAGGGCAAACTGTGCATGCCAACGGACTGTCTCTGTAGTGCAGTGTCCATAAACTCAGCCAGGTATGTGGAAGGGACCGGTTTGGGCATGTATCCAGCCATGGCCTGCCAGGCAAGCACTGGGGTCAGGGCTTGCAGGAGCCAGAAGAGGCTGTGGTGTAGCAGTTTGCAGCTCTGTCTGTCTGTACCACTCAGCTGGAACGGGACACAGTCGGGGGGTACTTGCTGTCAAGCACTCAGAGCAAGTCTGCGTTTTACCCCGTGAGAAGCGGTCCCTGACAAGAATGTGTCTGGCATGTTGCAGTCTCAGCAGACACCATGCAGTTTATGTTTTCAGCCCAGAGAATGCAAGCAAGACGAAAGAAAGCACTCACTCTTACACAGTGCACACTGCTAGGCTTGTACGGGCCAAGCTGATGTGACAAATCTGAGTACTCCCACGCAAAGTTTGTAAAAAAGAAAAGGCTCCTGCCGTGTATTTGGGCACGTTTAACTAGGTAAGCTAAGCTGGTCATTTCTGCCCCGCCAGGAAAAGGTGCGGGAGGGAAGAGCATCTGCCATCTGAAAGCTCTGTGGTAGACGTGGTTTTCTGTGTGGACCCTGTCTGGGGGTGGACGGACAGTCCTGCAGCAGATGAGACCTGCAAGATTTTTCTCTTGTGTTTCAGGTTCAGCATGAAATAAACTCTGGCGTTATGCAGCCACGTTCCTTTCAAAGGTCAGCTGGTCTCAGCTGACTTCATGTTCTTGCCACAAAGTACTCTTGATCTGAAACGGACTTTGTGGGGAAATCAGACACTGCTGTCTCCACTACAAAGTCAGTTCACATTTTTGCTCCAATTCCAGCATCGTCAACATAACTGGGCTGCAAAATTCCTTCCTGGCTGGAATCTGTACTCTAATTACTGGTGTTAATCAGTCTTATAAATATATTGCTGTTACTTTATGAATATTTGGATTTTTTTTTTTTTTTTTTTTTTTTTGCTTCTTGGGGGGCGGATCTTTTTCTTTCTGGGAAATTTTCTTTGTCCATGTTTTCCCCATTTGTTTTGGGAAGGATAGACTTTAACATTTCCCCATTTGTTTTGGGAAGGATGGACTTTAACATAACAGATAGAGGTACGAGGATGCCGAGTAAATTGTGACATTAGAGACCACACTTCACTCCCTTTTCTTCCTAGAGCAGTAACGTGTACGTGTTTCTCTGATCATGCAGAGGGAACTAGCTCAAGCAACCAGTGATGACTGAGTACTCACAAGCTAATACATAATTAAGGCATATTCTATACTCCAGCTTGCTCTCATATTGTGAATACAGAGACGTGAGTAGGGCTGTGGTTGCAACCTTCACAGTGTCTGCCACCTTGCTCAGCTGACGAGATTGTAAATAATAACTGGAAGAACAAGAAACAGTGTAAGACAGGGTCCACTACATGCTGATCCCCAGATCGGAGCTCAGGGTGGGTCAGGACTGGTGGGGGAGAGCTCAGGGAAGGAGCACTGGTAGGAAGGGCAGGAGGAAGCGGGGAGCATTGGCAGAGCAGGAGAACAGCAGCGGGGAGCGGAAAGAGCGGGGAGCAGGAGGACTCATCGCGCGTGTACTGCGCTGCAGGACAAGGCTGAGCTGTCGCCCAGGCTTCAGAATCTGCGGCCTCTCCTGACCCTTTCCATCCCGAGTGATTAACAACACAAAGACACCTTGCCGGCTTCTCCCACTGCTGGTGGCCCTCTGCCTCTTGAGGCCTCCCTCTGCAAGCTGTGCCCTCTTGTTGCACGAGGAGCAGGTAAGAGGAAAGGTGAGCAACATGGCCAGTGGCTGCCTTGCCTCTGCAGCCTGCCGTGCTCTTCTGTCGTTACCAGCCACTGCTCTCAGGACCTGAGCCCTCCAAGCGTGCGCAGACCCCAGCAGTGGCCAGTGTCTGCTCATCATAGGCTAGTTTTTATTAACCCTGGGAAGCTAAAGAAAGATCTAGGGGCCAGATGATGCTATGAAGGGTGTCACCTGGGACAGCTCTGAGAGCCAGGCCTCAGGATCCCAAGTATCAGTGACCGGGGATGTTAAGCCATTGGCTAGAGATGCTGAACTGGTGTTTTGTTTTACTTCTGGTTCTTTCTATCCTTAGTTTTTGTGTCTTTGGTTTGCCAAATGCAGCCATTCTGACGACAGAACAGGTGCAGGTGCCTTTGTCTTTTTGTGGCGGCCTGTGGAGCATCCCTACGGGCTGTCTTGTCCAGAAATATCCTTAAAAAGACTGGCAGGAGAAGGAAGGATGGAGATGGTCCCCCTCTGGAGCCAATGTTGCTCTTGGCAGGGTGCTGCCAGGGTCTAGCCACGTGCCACTTAAAGCTCAAGCACAGCCCATTTCACCAGGAGCAGCTGAAACACAAACGCGGAAGGACAGGACACTCCCGTGCCCTGTGACTGAGCTGTGCCTCCCCCCGACACGGGCAGATGTCACCTGGTGACAGCGCCTTGCAGAGCTCTTGCACCAGAGACTTGGTTCCCTAAATACTGCGGCACATTGCCCTACGTTTTCTTCTAGAGTTCCCAGTACTGGGATGGAAGGGGCCCAGACATGTCACTCTCAGGAAGCACTGTGATGCTCAGCTACAGGAAGGTGTTCACTCACACACAGCCCCAAACAGCCACCATGGGTCCCTGACACGCTCCAGAGATGTCCCTCCTGGGGACGCCAGCCAGGGACTTCCTCAAGCTTCGGCACACCTGCAGGATGAGTCAGGTGGTGCTTGGGGCTGGCTTCCTTCCTCAGCTGAGAATGCCTGCAAACACAAGTGCATACCCAGTCAGTTCCAGCGCATCTCAGTAAAATCAAGAAAAGTTGCTCAAAAGAAAAATTCTACCGTCTACATTTTCCTCTTGGCACTGTTCTATTACATTTGGGGTCTTCAGTAGGAAAGCCATCTTCTCGGTCTGCCAAGCTTGCTTTAGGCTGTATATTACAGGCCCGACCAACTCCGGGCCGCTCCGTGACCACGGCCTCCACTGGTGGATGTGCTGCTGTAGCTAAGACAGAGCTAGACGCTGCCAGACCCCAGCTCTGAACCTCCAACTCCAGAGAGCAAGCTGCCATCCTGGATAGACACCTTCTGTTCTCAGAAACACCTTCCCCTCGGCATAGCACAGCTCCAAGACAGGTTTCATGGGACCATGCAGAGTTTAGGACTCCCATCAAGTATGAACCTACTGCACTTCTGAGCTGGGCTCTCCCACTCCCCCACGTGCACTGAGAAACCCTCTACATTTCCCAAATAGCCAGGTCTCAGCTAAGAAGGAAAAGGCATTGTGTAATTTCCATTTTAACAGCTGCGTAGAGGCGTGCTTGCTCAGGCAGTACTGAGTTCTGCGTTGGTAGTGTCTAGGTTTTCTAGAGCAGCACTCCAGGCTATTATTATAGCCCCATAGATGTGTATTAATTAGACACTGTGTAATATACAAGACCTAGAAAGTCTAAAAGACTGAGCTAAAGCTCAAACTAACATATCTGATGTTTTATTAATCACGGTGGCTTTTTGCATTTGATATATAAAGGAAAATATATGAGGATAAGGCTCACTGTAAACCAGAGTAGCAATAAGTCATCATTTAAAATACTTTTCTTCCTCATTTTTTATTTTTTTGAGATTAATTTTATTTTGAAAGGCAGAGTTACACAGAGAGGGAGGTCTTCCATCTGCTGGTTCTCTCTAAATGGCCACAATAGCCAGGGATGGAGTAGGTCAAGGCCAGAAACTAAGAACTCCACCCTGGTATCCCAGTTGAGTGGCAAGGGCCCAAGTACTTAAGCCATCTTCTGTTGCCTTCCTGTGGGGAGCAACTCGGACTAGACTAAGTTACTGGAATTAAGACTTATTCTATGTATCTGCTCTCCCACAATATGGCGCTGAGAAGGGAGTAAACAACTTCTACGCAGCTGCCTCTTGCCAACTTGAGTGATGACCTGCAGGAGCTGATCTTGCTCCTGATTTGAGGAGAGCAGCGTACTCGGTGTGTGGGTAGCAGAGTTGGGATTGGTGGAAGAGGACTATAAAGGAGGAGAGAGACAACATGCACCAGGAACACCTGAGGAACATCTGAGCAGCTCCCGAGAGAGCCGGCCGGCGGTGTGCCGCTCCCCCGCGGAAGTGGGGAAAGTGGCAGGGGGGCCCGCCCCTCCACGGAGGTGGAGGGACGGTAGCCAACCCGGGAAGAACCAGAAGCAAACCCAGGAAGGGCCAAGCAGACAAAAGAACAGCGCAGGGTCCTGTGTCATTCCTCCACGAAGAGGGGGAGCGACACTTCCCTGGCACATTAGGGCACTGGATCACAAGTAGCACAGCTGGGGCTCAAACCAGTACTCATCTGGGATGCTGGCATTGCTGGGTGTAACTTAACCTACTTTGCCACAATGTTGGCTCCTCTGGTCATTTTTTAAAACCAACTTCTTGTACAGTATGAGGTTGTAATTTTCTTTACCTATCTTCTGCAGAAGAGCTATCTTGCCAACTCTGTGAAGATTACTTCAGTAACAACTGGATAATGATTCTGTATTTAATTGTGCACATGTTAAACTATTGTGGGTGGCAGTATCTGGAATGCAAAGGTTCAAGTGCATGCCCCACAGTGAAGCAGACTTCCCAGACCCCACCAGCCAGCCGGAGCATTCTGGAGGTGATAAGTGACCCTCTGACATCTCCATGCGGTGGGGAGGCAAAAGTCATTTGGTATGTAATTATACCACACTGTTACTGGTGTTTCACAACTGAGGCATGAAAACAGCCAGACAAGGAGAAGGTATTTGTGACAGATATTATCAGCAGAAGACTGGGATGAAGAACTGGGACAACTAAGGAGAGGGTCCAATAATATAAACCAAACAACTAGGAGGGGGAGATGCTTGAATACAAAGTGTCTGGGACTGGCATTGTGGCACAGTTGTTGAGGCCCACATCCCATACCAGAGTGCCAACTGAAGTCCCAGCTGTTCCATTACTGATCCAGCTTCCTGCTCATGGATACCCTTAGAGACAACAGGCGATGGCTCAAGCTCTTGGGTCTCTGTCACCCTCGTGGGAAATCCAGATTGAGTTGCAGTCTCTTAGCTTCAGCCTGCTGTAGTCCTGGCTATTGCTGACATTTGGGGAGTGAATCAGCAAACAAGATACCTGTCTCTTGGTCTCTGCCTCTCTCTGTTGCTCTGGCTTTCAAATAAGTAAAAATACTAAGAACTAAAATTTTTTTAAAGGATTGTTAAGTCTCCATTAAACATTTGGGAAAAAAATGTTAAATACCATGAGTCATGAGAGGAGTAGAAGTTAAGTCCACAGTGCAGTATCACTACACATCAGAACACCACATCATGTTCACATGAGGACATGAACCAACTGCAATTCTCATCCAGGGGTTGCTGGATTAACTGGTGCAACGACTTGGGAAAACAACGTAGTAATATCTCTTAAAGCTTTTTGATGCACACCCTAAGACCCAGGGATTTCACTCCTGTTCATCCAGCAGAAATACAACACTACTCATACTGGCAATATCTGGTCCAAACAAAATTGAATGTCACTAGTAGACTGGATAATCTGTGGTACACTCATTAAGTAGAGCAGTACATAGTGCTAATTAATGAATGACAACTGCTTCTAACAATAGATACAAATCTCAAAAACACACTGATACAAAAATGCCAGATACAAAAGGTTCCTTTTATATGAATTCAAAAAGAGGCACAGCTATGGTTATCTTGGTTTGAATGGACTAGAACAGCAATGTCCCCTGAGTGGTGGTCAGGGAGGCAGCTACAAGGGGCCTCTGTGGTGCCAGTCACGCCTGTTTATTCACTTCCTAAAAAGGAGTCCAACTGTGTACCTTTAATCTGGGTTCTTTTCTGTATGAATGCTATCACGGTTCACAATCGGCAAAACTGAAGTGAAGCTTAACTCACGTTCTTAATGCTTCAGATCCAAATGTACAGCAGTTTCCACAGCTTGTCTTCACAGCCCACTGATCATCGGGGGGGCAGCAGTGGGGCATGCACAACCTCTGGACATGGCCGGCCCAGTGAGAGCCTGGTGAGCAGACACCAGATGCCCCAGGAAGGGAAGGGAGTTACTGAGAGCGGGAAACCCGACAGGCTGGAGGGAGACAGGGACAAGAGGGCCTGGGCTGGGAAACAGACCTTGTTACAGACTCTCAGGTATGACGGTGGGGGTAGGGTTGCAGCTTACAGTTGGGCCATTTGGTCCCCTGACTCCTCGTAAGGATGCTGGGTCCTGGAGATGCTCAGCTGAGTGGACGAGGTGGTAGCTGGGCCAGGACACGAGATGGTGCCTTCAATAAGATGGCAGTATTTCACTAACAAACATGAAAGCTGTTATCTCTTGGCAACTGAGCCTGTGTACGCTCCCCAGAACCCACAGGTGTGTGGGTCCCTTTAGCCAAAAGAAAAGGAAGAGTGGACACCTCTCATCTTCCCATCCCAACCTTGTCTAATCCCAATACTGGCTGATCAGAAACCATCATTTTAATTATATCTTTGCTTTGTTCTTTCCCGAGTAAGACCAGCCGTCCCCTTTTGTCTCCAGGGTACAAAATATCTGTTGCATATAAATCAGTATGGCCTCCTCTGCAGACCTCCCACAATCACTGAAATTCCTGGCATGCCTCAAACGGGAACATGACCTCTCCACTCCCTTTGCTGGTTTAATCACTCAACAAAAACGTTATGTTTTCCTCTGACCTTTGTTGGCGGAGTTGGCAATTAATCTGTATTCAGGGTGTGTTGAGTTTTTGTTTTGTTCTAGGCATTCTGCCCTGACCTGATAATCTAATCGTGAATAAGACATGATGAGCCTTACAGTAAGTATTCATGTTGCAGTTCTGTGTGTGCAATTTTACATGTTTGTTTATGAAAACAGTAATATAACATACGAGACATGACTTAAGAAGAGAGAAAAAGATTTTTTTTTTTTTTTGACAGGCAGAGTGGACAGTGAGAGAGAGACAGAGAGAAAGGTCTTCCTTTTGCTGTTGGTTCACACTCCAATGGCTGCTGCAGCCGGCGCTGTGCCGATCCGAGCCAGGTGTTTTTCCTGGTCTCCCATGCGGGTGCAGGGCCCAAGCACTTGGGCCATCCTGCACTGCACTCCCAGGCCACAGCAGAGAGCTGGCCTGGAAGAGGGGCAACCGGGACAGAATCCGGTGCCCCGAATGGCACTAGAACCTGATGTGCCGGCGCCGGAAGGTGGAGGATTAGCCTAGTGAGCCATGGCGCAGGTCAAGGCTTTCTTTTCAATGGCTTCAGCAGAGAAGGCATGGAGGCAGTCTTGCTAGTGTCAGACCCTGTACCTAGTTAAGTCTGTTGACTATCAGAATAAAAAGAAGTCTTAGGGAGTTTAAAATAATCAACAGCAAAAGCAACAAAGAGGCCCCCTTACTCATTTCCAAATATCTTTTTCATGACACAAGTGCAAATGAACCAAACAGAGTAATTAAGATGTTCTCAAGTGCACATAAATTTGCATCTCAGGAAAACCTGGTACAATGCATTTTCAAACATTTGTCCAAAAGATGAACCTAATACCCAGAAGGCTTTTCAGCTTCCATCCTACTTACTCATCACGGGTAAGTGATACAATCTGGATCTTTGAAGAGTGCACCACTTAGCCACAGGCTTACTTAATCACCTGCAGAACTCAACAAACCCTTTCTTTCCTTTTTAAGAATAAATTCTAATTGAAACTATTTGACAAACACAAATTATAAAATTCTAACCATTATTAATCAAGGTTTACATCCCCAGACAGACAGCATCTTTTTTCAAAAAGTGAGGGAATTACAACTGAAACATAAAACCACACCTGTAGATTCCAAGATTGCAGCTCAGTGACTGACAGTGGTCTGAAAGTATATTTGCTCTAATTACAGTGCTGTTAGCACCACTGGGAAATTCTGCAACACGAGTGGAGAAGACTTAAGCACTATGAGGTTTTCCAGAAAAGACACCACATCAGGGGAGTAACAAGATGGGTATTGTGCTTTGGCACGTGATACGCCAAATCAGTCAGAGCTGACAATAGCAAACTTGCTCACTAATCTCTCTTTTTTTCCTCTTTCAGCCTTTGTTGAATGCCTATCACATACCAGACACTACCGGACTGTGGGCAGACCAAGTGAATTAAATGAATCTCTGCGTCCTTGGAGCTCACAGTCTGGTGAGGAGACAAACACATAAACCCGTAATCACAGGGCCATTTGTGGAGCACTGTCCGAGAGCAGAGCGCCCCCGGGTGGAAGGAGGTGGTGATCCTGTTGCAGTGGGGAAGCGGGCAGGGGGTGGGACAGCACAGAAAGGCACCCAGAGAGGGTTTCGCGTGGGAATCTTGGCTCCTTGGCTTTCTCTCAAGCCCTATCAACACACTGGAAACACCAGATAAAGGTGCTGTAACAGGAGTGTTTAAA
The DNA here is from genome assembly GCF_964237555.1 of Oryctolagus cuniculus. Taxonomy (NCBI): domain Eukaryota; kingdom Metazoa; phylum Chordata; class Mammalia; order Lagomorpha; family Leporidae; genus Oryctolagus; species Oryctolagus cuniculus. The sequence goes on along the minus strand of NC_091440.1, from coordinate 134,279,536 downwards.
AGAAACAGAGTTTCTTTTCTTCTGTCACCGGTCATGTTGCTCACAAGGCTGTCCAAAGCACTATGACATGATCCTGTCTCTCAATGAGTGCTGTGCACCTGCTCGGTCTCTTAAAATAGGGTGTATAATGGATCTTCTACGGCTCGCACTTCAGCAAACCCTGGCTGTTATAATATTGTTGCTGAGCTGAGCCAGTGTTCCAGACCTGGGCCTGAAAGGGGCAGCTGCGTATTTCAGGCTCACATCTGTTAGCCTGTGACTTTCTGTGCTGCCCAGCATCTAGGATGCTTTTGGCACAAATAGCAACACAGGATTCACCTTCACCAGTGTTTCCACATGGTTGTGTTCTTCCTGGTGTCACCAACCATCACTTCTTGTCCATTGTTTCTTGTCATGTGAGAAAGATTTTAAATTTCTTAAAACCCTCCCTGAGTTACCATCGTAAAGCAGTTAGCAGTCATTATTCATGTACCAAAAACACAGTAGCAAGAAACTAGAAGCAGCCCATCCTTGTTCAGCAGTTCATGCCAGAACAAAGTATTAGGATTTGCAGTGTAACTTTTGACTAGGCAATTAGTTACCTTTGTTGCAAATCCATGGAGCACTCAATAAATTAAGCTGTCTTTGCTATGTTCTAATGTTAGGAAGTACTCAGAAATGCTCCCAGTCAACCCTCAGGATACAAGGACTAATGATAGGACACCAACTGAAACAAGACTGAGCCATATCTCTCCCTTAAGTCAAGTTTACAGATAACCTCTCTGAACATAAGTAGATTACTCCCCACTGTCTCCAGCCCTGGCCCCTGCTTCTGATCTCAGCAGCACGAAGAAAGGTGGACTGCCCCTGCACTTGCTGCCACTGCAGTGCAATCACGAGGTGCACCACAAAGCCTTCAGATCACATGTGGGCGGCTGGATAGGGGGAAAGCAGCCTGAAGATAGTTACCAAATTGTCTAAAAACAGAAGAAAAAAAATAGGTAGGAGTTGGGGAGCTAGGCACTGCAACTGCCTCTGGTGTCATACTGCTTGTTAAAGCCCCAATTCCACATCAATAAAGCAGCACAAAGCTCCAGCTGGTGGCCAGCTGCTCCCCAGACCTTCCCACACCCAGAAAGGAAAAACGAAGGCCTTGGGCATAAGGCCTTGTAGGTTTGTTTTAAGCACAATTTAGATATATTGGGTTATCTGGTATTCAGAAAACTAATGAGTGTGCAGTCATGGACTGCCTAGATCATGTGGTAACTCTCGCTCGACTCAGAAGCAGCCCTGCGAGGAGGGAGAGATGGCCAGGCTTTCTGTAGCTCATGTATGCACAACTTGGACGCTGCTCAAGGTAGATAACCTCTACAGAATTCTGATTCCTTAGGACTAAACATTTCCCACCAGAGAGCTCTGTAAAAATTCACTGTGCTTATGGATGGAAAAAACCTGTGGAGACTGTTCTTAGCAAAGGTAATATCCTCTGTCTAGACCAAGAGTTCCAATAAGCTTTTCTGCATATTGGTACACTTGTTTTTATTGTTAGTCAGACCTATGAGCGAGTTCTCTATAGATAACAAATGGCTCATGGAAAATTTCTGCAAATCTTGATGGATGGGCCACAGATGGAACTTACTAGAATCCAGGGTTGACAAGCAGGTGGTACAAGGAGCAGAACCAGCACAGAAGCGAGGCAGCTTCTGATTCATTTTTGAAGCTCCCTGGAGGTGACATCTACTATCTTCCTTTCTCACAGACCACAGAGGACAAGGGGCTTTGTATTCATAAGCACAAGGCATACCCTGAAGTCAGATGAACAATTCTCATTTCACTGCAGCGTGTAGAAGAAAGGATGTGTTTCAATAAGGAATAGTCATTCCTTCATGCAGTCCCTTCAGGTAGTGAACACCTCATCTGAGCCAGAGACCACGAATACTCTCACACAGCCCACAAACCGTGAGGGGCATGTAAAGGCAGGGTAAGGAGGGCATGGGGGGCATCCGGGAGACAGGGGGCAGCAGGTGCTGACGCATGATGGAGCGGAAGGCTGACCGCAGCTGGTCAGCAAGGTGGTGGACAGAGTGCTAGAGGCAGAAGCCAGGTGCAGGAGCAAAGACTCAGAGTTGAGATCGGCCTGGTCTCCAGGGGGAGGAGACAACACCCCTGACAGATAGGCAGTTTCCCCCAATTCTTAACTAGATGTCAGTTTTCACAAACCTGATGAGGAACTTATTCCTGAGGGTTCGAACTAAGGAAGACTATTTGTTACTCTGACAGAAGCAACGCATGTCCAAATGGCGGACTGTGACAGTGACGTCCATATGAGGAAAACATGGTAAAGGATTTAAAATGAATCGTGTACACGCATGCCCTGGGAAATAGCTACAGAACCTCAACTATGTGGTCAGCATCCTCTCGCTTCACACGAGAGATGCATTCTCCAAAGCAGCCTGTCTGGCCTCGACAAGACCTATGAATCACAAGTCCTTTGCCCAAAGTGGGTGGTTTTGACCTTGGGAAGTATGAGCACATTTTAATAATTTTAATAACATGCTCATAATAGGATAGAAATGTATTAGCCCTTCTTTGGCGGTTCACTCTAAGTATTTTTTTAATCAGTGTTTTTGCAAGCAGATCTAGTGCTTACCTCAATTTCATTAAGACTGTCAAGTTTAAAAAATAGAAGACATAACTTAACACAAAGCTACAAAGATGTGTACGCGCTATCCTCAATTACTTGAAAATCAAATCTTCCAAATCTTTTCCAAGATGGTACCATGGGGCACATGGTAAAAGGTCATGGTTCTCACCGTGATCACACCTAACCCCTGGTGAGAGAGAAGAATCCCACGACGCTGGCTGGCTGTGAGCCAGGCACACACTGAGCAGGAAAGAGGTTCTGGCCAGACGGGGAACAGAGAAGGTAAGCTGAGGGAACAGGATCAAAGTGGGCAAGGCCAGTGCATGCAGCAGAGCAGGACAGCCACTGGAAAGCAAAAGCAGAATTCCAGTGACTTCCCACGAGCTCAGCACGAAGCCTCAGGCTCCCTTTGGCTGGCTCTTCTCGGCCTTCTTGTCCAGCCATGAATTTCGAAGAAGAGAAAGAAAGTCTAAAAACAAAAATTGGATTGTGCATTGAAATCTTGAATATATTTGCATAAATCTGATTAGATTTCAGTGTCCAGGATATATACAGAATTCCTAAAAACTCAACAAAATAAAATTGAATAGCTGTTTCTCCAAAGAAGATATACAAATGAACAATAAACACATGAAGTTGAATATCATTAATCATCAGCGAAATGCAAGTCAGAACTACGAAGGGCATCACTTCACACCATCAGGATGGCTATAATTTTTTTAAAACGTTTATTTATTTGGTGTAGGGGTAAAGCTGCTGCCTGCAGTGCCCTCATCCCATATGGGCGCCGGTTTGAGTCCTGGCTGCTCCACTTCTGACCCAGCTCTCTGCTATGGCCTGGGAAAGCAGTAAAAGATGGCCCAAGTCCTTGGCCCCTGCCCCTGGGTAGGAGGCCTGGAGGAAACGCCTGGCTCCGGATCAGCGCAGCTCTGGCCGTTGCAGTCATCTGGGGAGTGAACCAGCAGATGGGAGACCTTTCTGTCTGTCTCTCTGCCTCTGTCTCTCCGTAACTCTCCCTTTCAAATAAATAAATTGAAAGAGTTATGGAGAAGCAGACGCAGACAGAGAGGTCTTCCATCCACTGGTTCACTCCCCAGATGGCTGCAATGGCCAGAGCTGGGCCAATCTGAAGCCAGGAGCCTGGAGCTGCTTCTGGGTCTTCGACTTGGGCCATCTTCCACTGCTTTGCCAGGCCATAACAGAGAGCTGGATTGGAAGTAGAGCAGCCAGGACTCAAACTGGTGCCCACATGAGATGCTGGCATTGCAGGCGGCAGCTTTACCTGCTGCAGCACAGTGAGAAATTCTAATCCTTTCTCCTTTTTTAACAGATTGTATGGTTCATAGAATTCTAAGAACACAGTGATACTCTCTGACTTCCAATCCTTGTGCATTGTCAGTGGAAGCATAAAATGGCATAGACACCATAGAAGACAGTGATAGTTCCTCAAGAATGGCCTTCCAATTCCGGATTTTTACCCAAAAAGGATTAAGAACACAGCCTTGAAGAAATATTAGACCCCTATGTTCTCAGCAGCTAACATGTGGAGGCAACCTCACTGTTCACTGGTATAAGAATGGGTAAGTACAACACAGTGTCTGCATACCATGTTTCAACAAGTAAGGAGAGCCTGGCACATGCGACAGGACATGCATCTTGAGGACGTTATGCTAGGTGGAGTAAGCCATTCACAAGAAGGACAAACCCAGTGGGACTCCACTTCTATAAGGCATTTAGAAAGAGCTGTGGACACAGCTGGAATGCTGCTGCCAGGGGCTGGGTGCAAGAGGAAACAGCGTTACTGCTGAACAGCCACACACACGCATGTTCACCAAGTGGAAAGAGTAAGACAGATGGTGGGAATCGTTGCACAGCATCATAAATAGATTGACGACCACTGAATGACACACTTAAATAGGGCTAAGGCTGTGACTTCCCTGTTACAGGGATTTGAATACAATTAAGATAGTTGGGAAACATTTTAGGCAGTAATGCTGTGATCTCACCCATGTTGAGATGTGAGATAGATCCCTGACCACTACTGTGGAGAAAGTATATCACAGCAAGACAACAGGAGCCCAGAGTGCACAGACAGAGATGGCCCATCCCCGGTTATGGAAGCTGAGAGGAGCAGGAATTCACTGGGTAAAGCTACCAGGACCTAGTCATTTCTTGGTCAAATGGGATGACACAGAATTAGCAGTGAAGGGTAGAAGGGGGTGACCGCAGCTCCTTGTGCTTGAAGTCCTCGTGCCAAGTCAGGAGCTGGCTCTCCATGTCCAGCAGACAGTAGGGGTCATGACAAAGACACAGCTAGAAGCTGTCGGAATAATACCAGTTGCTGAAAGAACAGCAAACAAAAGCAAATCCAAAATAGTGACTTAACAAAACCCAATTCTGACTTGCCTGACAGCCCACTGCAGGAATTCCTGGACAAGCAGTGGCCCTCATGGTGGCTCCAGGCCTCAGGATGCTCCCATCTGCTGTCTGCCCTAGAGCTGTGCAGTCCTCTGCATTTACCCAGTAGACATGTTGAAAGAGAAGTGCCTTCCGCATCATGCCCCAGAAAGTGCCACTTCACTTCTGTTCCTGCAGTGAGAGCTGAGTGTGTCCCTGTGCAGAACCAGTGGATAAGGGAGCCGTTACCAGGCTGCCACTTCTCCAACTGCCCTATCCCACTGTCATGGTCGATTCCACAGGCCAGGTAGGAGTTCCTGGACAGGGAATGTCTGAGTAGAGCACATTCTGTCCATCATGTGGTTGGGCTTCCTCCAGTCAGCTGAAAGCCGGAACAGAACAAAGACCCAGCCTCCCTGTACAAGAGGGGATTCTCCAGGGGGCTGCCTTTGGGTCCCCTACCCATGTGGTCCCTTGGGGTTTCACCCCAGCCTGGAGCTTCCTCGCAAGCCTGCCGGCCCACCCCACAGTCTTAGAGTTAGCACACTGTGTAAGGAATAAGCCAGTGCCTTACAATAAATGTAATCTTGTAGTTCCTATGTAATACATATGTACTTTACTACGGATGCATGTATGCACGTACGTACACCTGTTTGGTTCTATTTCTCTGGAGAACACTGACAAACACAACTGTGGAGGTGACGCTTGAGTTCTGGAGAGCCAAAGTCCACATTTGAAGCCACAAAACTCTTGGGCTTACACTTCCAACCCTTATCTCCCACACTCACCACATGGCCCTACAGAGTCACTTTCACCAACTTAAGTTTCAAGATCTCAGAGTGACATTATGTCTTTAATATCAAGTTCAAGGGGCCAGTTCTGTGGTACAGGAGGTAAAGCTGCTACCTGCGGTGCCTACATACCATATGTGCACGAACTCGTGTCCCAGCTACTCCAGTTCCAGTTCAGCTCTCTGCTAAGGGGCCTGGAGAAAGCAGTGGAAGTTGGCCTAAGCTTGTGCCCCTGTATCTGTGTGGGAGACCCAGAAGAAGCTTCTGCATCTGGGCTTCAGCCTGGCCCAGTGCCAGCCTTTTGTGGAGTAAACCAGCAGATGGAAGGTTTCTCTGTTTCTCTCTCCCTAACTATGCCTTTCAAAAAAAATTTCAAATGTGGCTCAGCAACCAATGAACTTCAAGACAAGTTTTCTCTTTCTACTTCCTGCTCCAACCCAACAGATAATTTTGGTCTCCTTGTCCCTGTGCCAACATTAAAATTTCCATTCAGAAAAGAAGGGGACCACAGATCCCCAGTATTCACTGCTCCCGCTCCCTGGTCATAATGTCCCGGGAAGACAGGGCCCCTCCACTGTCAGTGGGAACTTTCCCTGCTTAGATGCTGATTCAGCTCTCTGGAGAGAATGCTCTTGGCGACTGTTCTCATGGTCCTGTAGAGAGAGCACATGTGAGAGGGAGAGGGAGAGTCAGAGAGCCAGAGAGCGAGCTCCCATCTGCTGGCTATCTGCAAATCCCTACAATAGTGGGGATGGGAGAAGTCAAGAGCCAGGAACTCAATCCAGGTCCCCCACAGGGGTAGCAGGAGTGCAATTACTTGCCTCATCACCTGATGCCTTCCAGAATCTGGAGACAGGAGGCAGGTGTACTTTAACTGCCAGGCCAAAAGCCTGCCCATCTCCTGAAGGTTTGTGGTAGACCTTTGTTCTCCACAGGTGAAATGGGCTTTGTGACCTAACCCCAGAATGACTGCGTAACTTCCACAACCCCTTCCTTTTATGACTATTTGGGGACACAATGATGGTTTCATAGAAAAAGGATTTGCTTATTTTTACAGAGTCATTCCTCATAAAACTAAATATTCACCTATTTCACTTGTTTTTATAAGGTATTTTAAATATAAATTATAATTAAAGACTTACGCTCCACTAAATATATTTCAACAAATAAAAAGACCAAAGTTCATAAAAAATATAGGCAGCAGCTATAAACAATAATCAAATGAAAAGATGTTCAACTTCAGTCATAAGAAAACACATTTTAAAATAGTCACAAAATCATTAAAACTACACTAGTATATAAATCCTGTCAATCAGCATTTCTTCCCTGTTTTGTGTTTTGAGCATTTGTCTCCCGGGGTCTGGCTCCTCACCTGACTTCTCGGGTGCCTGCTCACACACTGTGCAGATGTGTCCTCCTCTGTTCCTCTGCCCTGTGCCTGTCTCCGCAGACTTCACATGAGCGCTCTGACGCTGCCCAAAGCCTGTCTGGAGCAGAGGGTGGGAAGGTGTGAGCCTCAGGCCGAGTTCCCTATTTTACTGAGATGTTCCCGTGACTATGCCCTGTGTAACTTCTGAAAACTGTGAACCCGTCATTCACATAGACTGCAGATTTACACGGCTTTTCTCTCCTAGAGCAGTTTCAGATGTGCAGCACCATTGAGCAGCGAGCACGGAGGGGTGCCCTGTGGCGCCTACCCCTACACACGCACAGCCTCCTCCCACGTCACAAATGACAAAGGCTGCAATGACACATCAGCCCCACTGCCCACCCTTTCCACTGGGGCTTGCTGCTGGTAGTATACATTAGTGGGGTGTCACGTGTCCACCACTCACACACAGTAGCGTCCCTACCCTAAAGACGACCTGGGCTCCTCCTGTTCATCCCCTGCTCCCCACCCTGGCGACCAGTGACCTATTTACAGTCTCCAGAGCTCGCCCTGTTACACAGCACATCATCTTCTCAGATCGGAGTCTTTGACTCCGCAATACACATTGGTGATTCCACCATGGCTCTTCCTGCCTTGGAAGTTCATTTCCTCCCAGGGCTGAATGGGCAGCCTATGTAGAGTTGCAGGCTCCCAGCTTTGGCCTCGCACAGGCCCTGAAATTGTCATCCAGGGAGTGAACCAGATCTGGAAGGTTCACTGTCTTTCTCTCAATCTCCTAGCTCTTTGTCAGTTTACCTTTCAAATGAATAAATAAATCCTTTTTGTTTTTCTTAAAAAAAAGAAAAGGAATTGGTCTTGGGTGCTTTCCTGGATACAAAAAGGCTTGGTCTTGAAAACACAGACTCTGGCTGAGAGGTGTATGCATTGTGAAAAAGAGCACATGAATATTTTGTGGGAGATAAGTTATTTGTAGGGTTTCAGAGAAGGGACTGAAATGGCCAGGATGAATCCCTAGAGAAAGCAAACCCTTAGGGGACTGGCCGCGGAGAACAACCCTGAGGGGAAGGCTGAGGAGGAATGTCCAGACAGAGTGTGAAACTGAGAGGAGAGAAGGAGGAGTAACCGCAGGGATAGGCAATCAGGACTCAAATGTAGACGATGCACATTCCTCTACTGAGTGGTGGGCATAGCTGACTGCAGGTGAGGTGAGGAGGTGACGTGGTAGAATTTCCCTTAATGAAGTCAGCCTTTGAGAGAAAAAGCAATGTGCAACATGGAGTTATGGGAAGGGGTTATTACTGGTTTTACTGGAAAAGAAACATTTTGCAAAGAAACCATCTAAGTTTTTGTTCCAATGAAAGAGATGCATGTATTTGCCAGAAAAGGCACTTCTGCCCTGCCAACATGCAACTATGAGGAAGAAAACGTCCTTCCTCTGAGCTCCCACAGTGCTATTAACTGGCCCATACAGTGGCATATGTGCCCATATGCGTCATTTTCCTACTAAACTGTCAGATTTCAAGGCAGCATCTAGGCCTGACTCACATTTAGGTCTGCAGAGTCAAGAAAAGTGTAGTGCTTACCTTCCGTACGGACAAGTGATGAGCACGGTGTTGGGCATTTGACAGTACTTAAGATGGTGTCCAGGGCCTTCACACCCCAAACAGCAGTACTTGGGTCTGAATCTTAGCTCTGCTTCCAACTCCATTTTCCTGCTAATGCACATCTGGGAGGCAGCAGTGGGGACTCAAGTATGGGTCCATGTCCTTCACATGGGAGACGTGCATTGAGTTCCTGGCTCCTGGCTTTGGTGTGGACCAGTCCCAACTGTTGCAGGCATTTCGGTGCTACAAAAGCAGATGGAAGAACCATGTGTGTCTCTCAGTCTTTGTTTCTCTAGCTTTAAAATGACCATCTTCTTTTCAAGGAAAAGCAGCCTCCTAACCCCAAGAATGTACAAGGGCTGAAGTGGATACTGCTTCCTGGAAAGAAGAATGGTGTTTAAGCCTCCCAGACCTAACACGTGCTACATAATTTACTTTTTCATATTTTTCACACAGTTTCCTCTCTGTATTGCTAGATAACAAACACAGACATCGAAATTATAATAAAATGCAACATCAGCTACTCTATAAACAAACGTTATCTTTGATTAATATGATGAGATAAAGGACTTCAACAGCCCCATGGAGCCTCCCACCTCCCGGGCTGTGATAGCCACATCACATACTAATCATATCTTTGGTGCATGAAATCCCTGTTGCTTTATGTTAAATTGTTAATTGCTTTCCCAATGGTTTTCTACTTGCGTTATCCTTGCTGATTTCTTCCCACAGTTTGTTTAGGGCCTTTTATTTACCTTCCTAAATTGATTCTGTTATGTAAGTTTTACTTACGAACATGAATCCCCATTAAAAACCATTCACAGCTACAGTCTTGGATTTAATAGACTCTTTTGGACTAATCTTGCCTTTAGGCCCAGAAGTTACAAAGGGGATCCAACATAGCTTAGCTTCTAAGTTAAATCCTGAGGTTTAAATTGCCCTTCTGAACCCCTGCTTGTAAAACAGAAATCAGACCTGCAGTTCGGATGAAAACACAGCCTGTCCATCCATACCTGACTCAATCCCTGTTTTCTCCCAGAAATTCGCAAGGATATATTTTTCCTATGAATTCATAGCCCTTACCTGTGATGCCCATTTTATTATGACTTATGTTTATACTCTCTCAAGGAAGAGTAATGAGGACCACAGTATGCTTTTTTGGATATACAACATAATGGGTTGTAATGAAAGGACGAAATGTATTGGCGATGAATCAAGTTAACTAAAGGGTAAAATGTCTTCCTAATAAGTAATTGAGAGAACAAAGAGGTCAGAGGGTTTACTGTGCCTTATCTTAGATAAGGGGGAAGTTATATGGGATGCTTTTTAACAACAGTGGATTTAATGACCTGGAGCTGACAAGCCTGTCACAGAGCCCAGAGAAGAAAATGTTTCTAGAGGACAAATTGGCCAACTCTGGAGAGTGCTGACGAGCACTAACACACTAACAGTGTTTGACAAGACCCAAATCACTACACAGCCTTCAGGGAAGGGCTGGGCCCTAGGATCTGCCTTTTGTAACAAGAAGCTCTGCTGAATTGAATGTAGGATGACCTCAAATGACACTAAGCTACATTGTCTCTTATTTCTGGAAACTTGAGTGGGAGAAAACTTGAAACAACACTGACTGAATTGATATTTTGGCTAAATAGATTGCTTAGGTTCTCATAAATTATTCTAAAAAAAGTAGTCTCATTGTAGTTGGAAGTAATCAAACTTAGATGTAGAATAAGAACTTTGATTAAAACATCAGAAACACATTCTACATGTTCTATATATTCTATTTGCTTTCTACAGTTTTCATGGACAACAGATAATAAGGAGATTTTATAGTAAGTTTAAGGGAAGATGAAATTATAATAAGGTGAAACCTCTCCAAGTTTTCCAAATAAGAGAATATAGTACTTTCACCATGAGAATAGAAGAAAATGTCAGGGCATGAATGGAAATGGATTTCCAAAACATAAACATTCAAAAGAGAAATGTTGCAGAAATTTTGTGTGGCACTCACTGTGTTGAAATTCTGTTTCCAGAGGATTCAAGATGGTGGAATAGTGACAGGACTATCTGAATCACAAGGGGAAAAATTAATAATTAAAAAGGGTTAAGATACGTGCTGAGATAAAGCTGTGGGAAATTTGTAGCAGGAAAATAAGAACAGCAGAGATGGTCAAGGTCCATGCCAAAAGAGCAAATGAGTAAGGGAAACAGTGGAGGATCAGACCAGGGAAGTGAGCGCCAGCCTCCAGTGGGCCAAGTGAAAGGGAGATCCATGGATTTGTGGAGCTGCGGGTGGCAGCAGGAGGGAGAGCTTGGCGAACTGCTTTTGAATTTCCACAAGGCGGGGGGTGGAGGGGAGAAAATATAAAGGAACAAACAGGAAAGTTGGGCACCTCCCTCCCCACCTCCCCCACCCAGACTTGCAGCTGGCTGTGAGAAGCCATTTTGCTCTTCAGTTGATTATATTTTTGGACCCAAGCAGGGAACTGCCACCCTTACTTCCCATGCACACATACCACCCAGCAATAGTTGAGGTCACCCCCACCCAAAAATGAGGGCCACAACAATTCAGAAGAATTTCTTCCTCCACCAGGCAATGTGTACAGCAAGGGGAAGCTCTGCCAATCAGCTCTTGCCACCCCCACCACTGAGAGGTGAGCCAGGCTCTAGTCGGAGGGGCTCTGCACACCCACTTGCAACACACGGACCCACAGCAGCTTGTAACAGAAGGAACCATTCTCATAGGAAGTCTCCACAGATTAGAGGTGCAGTTCATTAAGCAGTGCAAACTAGTGCTGAACACACCAGGGACTAATACCAGAGCATCCCACAAGTGTGAGGAGAAGGGCGGGTTAAACCCACAAAAGTGAACAAACTCCTCCAACCAGATAACTGGAGGAAAGCTACAAAGCTCCACAAGGCCCTTACCTTGGATACTTGCTCCACCCTGGAATACTGAACATAGCACTCAGGGTACAACCAGCACACACGTCTTGGTACTCACTGAAAGCATAGACTTCCCACTAAACCACAGAAACACTAATCAAAGAGAAAAGCAACCAGACCCAAATAAACAAATACAAAAACAAAGGAAAAACCCAAAATGAGAATAAGGAAGATGCTATGAGCCCTGCAAAGGGACACTGCAACACTTCAGTAGTACAAAGGGAAGATGAAGAAATTGAAGATATGCTACAAACAGAATTCAGAAAATTAATCATCAGATTACTTAGAAGCAATCAAGCAAATTCATGAACTACATGAAAAGTTTTCCATGAAGCTGAGATATTAAATCGAAGTCAGGATGAAATATCAGAAATAAAGAATTCAATAATCAAATAAAAAATGTAGTGGAAAGCCTTAGAATAGGTGAGAGGAAGAAAGAATATCGGAACTAGAAGACAAATTTTGGAACTTTTACAGTCAAAACAAGAAAAAACAAATTAGAAAACTAAAAAACACTGTTGGAGATCTGCAAGATGCTATCAAATGATCCAAAATGCAGGTCCTAGGAGTTCCTGAAGGCATGGAAAGAGAGAAAGTATTAAAGCCTGTTTTGATGAAATAACAGAAAACTTCCCCTATCTGGAGAAAGAGACATCCAAGTACAGGAAGCACGTAGAACTCCCAATACACACAACCAGAAAAGACCTTCACCACGACACATTGTAGTAAAACTCTCCACAGTAAAACATAAAGAAAAATCCTAAAATGTACATGAGAGAAATGCCAGATCATTTTCAGAGGAACCCCAATTAGACTCAGAGCAGGCTTCTCATCAGAAACACTACAGGCTACGAGAGAATGACAAGATACATTCCAATTCTTAAGAGAAAAAAAAAACTGTCAACCCAGAATACTGTACTCTGCAAAGTTCTCAAAAGATGATCAAAGATGTGCTACTAAACACAGAAACAGTTACAGCACTACTTAACAAGGTGGATGCAAAAAATTGCCCAGTAAAAGTATAAAGGAAACCAAAAGTAAAAAATGAGAAGTATTAATGGGAAATGTGGCAGGGCAAAGTTATTACTTAATAGTCACCCTGAATATAAATGGTCTCAACTATCAAAATTGGCTGAATGGATTAAAAAATAAAACCCATCTATTTGCTGCCTATAAGAAACACATCTCACTAACAAAGATCCAAGCAGGCTGAAAGGGAAAGGATGGAAAAAGATAATCCATGTTAACAGAAACCTAAAAAGACCTGGTATAGCCATCCTAGTAACAGAAAACAGACTTTAACATAAAAACTGTTAAAAGAGACAAAGAAGGACACTATAATAATTAAGGAATCAATTCAATAGGAAGATGTGATTATCACACATGTATATGTGTCTAATTACAGGGCAGTGGCTATTTAAAAGAAATATTAATGCAATTAAATGGAGACATAGACTTAAGTACAATAGTAATGGGGGACTTCAATACACCAGTTTAAGCAATGGACAGATCAACCAGACAGAAAATCAGCAAGTAAACAGTTAATTGACACTATAGACAAATTGACCTAACAGATATCTACAGAGCTTTCTACTCTACAGAAATACACATTCTTCTCAACAGTTCATGAAATTTTCTCTAGGACTGACCACATGCTAGGGCACAGAGCAAGTCTCAGCAAATGCAAAAACATCGATATACCATGCATATTCTCTGACTACAATGGAATGAACTTGGCAATCAACAACTCATGAATCCCCAGAACATATGCAAACTCATGAAGACTGAAAAACATGCTCCTGAATGAACAGTGGGTCACTGAATAAATCAAGAGAGAAATCCAAAAAAATTTCTGGAAACAAATGAAGAGGAAAATACAACATATCGCGGCTCACTAGGCTAATCCTCTGCCTTTGGTGCCGGCACCCCGGGTTCTAGTCCCGGTCAGGGAGCCGGATTCTGTCCCGGTTGCTCCTTTTCCAGTCCAGCTCTCTGCTGTGGCCCCGGAGCACAGTGGAGGATGGCCCAGGTCCTTGGGCACCTGTACCCACATGGGAGACCAGAAGGAAGCACCTGGCTCCTGGCTTCGAATCTGCGCAGCATGCCGGCCATAGTGGCCACTTTGAGGGGTGAACCAACGGAAGGAAGACCTTTCTCTCTGTCTCTCTCACCATCTAACTCTGCCTGTCAGAAAAAAAAAAAAACTTATGGGATAAAACAAAAACAGTTAAAGTTTATAGCAGTTGGTGCCTACATTAAGAAATTGGAAAGGCACCAAATACATGAGCTAGCAATGCATCTCAAGGTTCTAGAAAAACAGCAAACCAAACCCAAAACTAGTAGGAGAAAACAAAATTAGAGAAGTAATCAACAAAATCAAAACCAGACACACAGAAATAAATTACTACAAAGAGCTGTACACCAACAAAACAGGAAACTTATATGAAATGGATAGATTCCTTGACACATACAGTCTACCTAAATTGAAGACATAGAAATCCTCAATAGACCAATAAGCAAGACATAATTCAAATCAGTAATAAAGGGCCATGGTCGCGGCTCACTTGGCTAATCCTCCACCGCGGCACTGGCACCCCAGCTTCTAGTCCCAGTTGGGGTGCTGGATTCTGTCCTGGTTGCTCCTCTTGCAGTCCAGCTCTCTGCTGTGGCCCGGGAGTGCAGTGGAGGATGGCCCAAGTGCTTGGGCCCTGCACCCACATGGGAGACCAGGAGGAAGCACCTGGCTCTTGGCTTCGGATCGGCACAGTGCGCCAGCCATAGTGGCCATTTGGAGGGTGAAGCAACAGAAAAGGAAGACCTTTCTGTCTTTCTCTCTCTCTCACTAACTCTGCCTGTCAAAAAAAAAATCAGTAATAAAGGCCCTCCCTTAAAAGGAAAGCTCTGGACCAGATGGTTTCAATGCTGTATTCCACCAAACATTTAAAGAACTAATTCCAATTCTTCTCTAGCTATTCAAAACAATTTAAAGGGTGAGAGTCCTCCCAAATTCTTTCTATGAAGCCAGCATCACCTTAATTCCTAAACCCAGAAAAGATGCGACAGAGAAAGAAAATTACATACCAATTTCTCATGAACAGAGACACAAAATCCTCAACAAAATACTAGCCAATCAAATCCCACAACCCATCAGAAAGACCATCCACCCATACAAGTGAGATTTACTCCTGGTATACAGGGATGGTTCAACATTCACAAATCAATGTGATAGATCACATTAACAAACAGCAGGAAGATGGAGAGAAAGCATTTGATAAAATACAATTCGCTTTCATGATGAAAACTTAAGCATATTGGGAAAAGAAGGAACATTCCAACAACACAATCAAAGCAATATATGACAAATATATAGGCCAATATCCTATTGAATAGGGAAAAGTTGGAAAAAAATCCTACCGAGATCCGGAACCAGACAGGGGTGCCCATTGTCACCAAAGTCCCTAAAGTCCTAGAAGTTTTAGCCAGAGCCGTTAGACAAGCAAAATGTAAAAGGGATACAAATTGGGAAGGAGGAAATTAAACTGTTCTATTTGCAGATGACATGATCCTATACATAGGGTATCCAAAAGATCCTAAGAGACTATTCTATCCTATCCTGTTCTACTAAGAGACTACTGAAACTTATAGAAGAGTTTGGAAATGTAGCAGGATATAAAATCAACACACAAAAATCAATATCCTTTGTATATGCAGACAAGGCCATAGCAGAGAAATAGCTTCTAAGATAAATTCCATTCATAATAGCTACCAAAAAAATCAAGTATCTTGGAATAAACTTAATCAAGGATGTCAAATATCTCTATGATGAGAATTGTATAACATTAAAGAAAGAAAAAGAAGACGACACAAAAAAATGGAAAAATCTTCCACGTTCATGGATAGGAAGAACCAATACCATCAAAATGTTCAATCAAAAGCAATTTACAGATTCAATGTGATACCAATCAAAATGCTAAAGATAATCTTCTCAGATATATAAAAATGATGTTAAAATTCATATGGGAACAGAGGATACCCCAAATAGCTAAAGCAATCTTATACAACAAAAACAAAGCTAGAGGCATCGTAATACCAGATTTCAAGACACACTACAAGACAGATATAATCAAAATAGCCTTGTACTGGTATGAAACCAGAGAGAGGGATAGACCAATGGAACAGAATACAAACACCTGAAATCAATCCAAATATCTACAATCAAGTAAACTTTGACAAAGGAGCTAAAATCAACCCATAGAGCAAGGACAGTCTCTTCAACAAATGGTGCTGGGAAACTGAATTGTCACATGCAGAAGCACGAAGCAAGAACTTTACCTGAGGGGCCAGCACTGTAACATAGTGCCACCTGCAGTGCCAGCATCCTATATGGGCACTGGTTAGAGTCCTGGCTGCTTCATTTCCAATCCAGCTCTCTGCTATGGCCTGGGAAAGCAGTAGAATATGGCCCACGCCCTTGAGTCCTTGCATCCATGTGGGAGACCTGGAAGAAACTGCTGGCTCCTGGCTTCATATTGGCACAGCTCTGGTGTTGCAGCCAGTTGGGACGTGAACCAGTGAATGGAAGACCTCTTTCACTGCCTCTCCTTCTCTCTCTCTCTGTAACTCTGACTTTTAAATAAATATTTAAAAAAGAAAGAACTTGGGGCCGGTGCCATGGCTCAATTGGTTAATCCTCCACCTGCAGTGCCAGCATCCCATATGGGCGCCGGTTCTAGTCCTGGTTGCTCCTCTTCCAGTTCAGCTCTCTTCTGTGGCTTGGGAAGGCTGTGGAGGATGGTCCAAGTGCTTGGGCCCCTGAACCCGCATGAGATATCAGGAAGAAGCTCCTGGCTCCTGATCGGTGTAGCTCCGGCCATAGCAGCCATTTGGGGAGTGAACCAATGGAAGGAAGGAAGACCTTTCTCTCTGTCTCTTACTCTCACTGTCCATAACTCTGTCAAAAAAAAAAAAAAAACTTTACCTGACCCCTTTCACCAAAATCCTCTTCAAAATGGACTAAAGAGCTAAATCTATGACCCATCATCATCAAATTATTAGAAACATTGGGGAAACCCTAAAAACACTGGCATAGACAAAGAGTTCTTGCAAAAGACCCCAGAGGCACAGGCAATCACAGCCAACACTGAAAAATGGGATTACATCAAATTGAGAAGCTTCTGCTAAAGGAACACTCAGCAAAGTGAAGAGAAAGAGAATGAGAGAAATTATTTGCAAACCATGCAACTGATAAAGGATTACTACTCAGAATATATAAAGAGATCAAGAAACTCCACAACAACAAACAACTCAGTTAAGAAATGGGCAAAGGACTTAGACATTTTTCAAAAGAGGAAAAACAAATGGCCAACAGACATGAAAAATGCTCAGGATCACTAGCCATCAAGGAAATTCAGATCAAAACCACAATGAGGTGTCACCTCATCCAAGTTAGAATGGTTTTCAAACAGAAATCAACAAACAACAAATGCTGGCGAGGATGTGGGGAAAAAGGTACCCTAATCCATTGTTGGTGGGAATCTAAACTAGTAAAGCTGCTACTGAAGACAGTGTAGAGATACCTCAGAGGTCTGAGTATAGACCTACCATATGACCCAGCCATCCCACTCCTGGGAATCTACCCAAGGGAAATGAAATTAGTATATGAAAGAGCTATCTGTACCTCTATGCTTATCGCAGCCTAATTCACAATAGCAAAGACATAGAATCAACCGAAATGCTCATCAACTGAAGACTGGATAAAGAAATTAGGGGATATGTGCACTATGGGATACTACAAAGCAGTAAAAAAAAAAAAGTCATTTGCATAAAATGGATGACACTGGAAAACATCATACTCAGTGAAATAAGCCAGTCTCAAAGGGACAAATTCTGTGTTCTCCCTGATTTGCAGTAACTAATAGAGCATCTAGAAGGCAACATGTAGAAATGAAATTGACTCTATGAGAAGCAATGATTTGGAACAGTGCTTCTCTTGACTGTTGTAAAACAGCTTTTTATTCTATATTTTTGGTTATCTTTTCCTTTTTTTCTTTATAATATTTTCTCTTTCATATGAATCATTAAACTCTATACCTAACAGAGTTAATCATATATGTATAAAGTTATTTGAAAATAGATCTTAGTAAAGAATAAGAGTGAGAGAAAAAGGGGAAGAGGAAGGGGGTGGTAGTGTAGGTGTGGGCAGAAACATTGGGAAAAATTACCAAGATCCTAAATGCTGTAATTCTGAAATGTGTCAAGTTCATAAATGCAAAGCTGTACTGTCCTACATACTTTCCTAAGGAGTCACTTCTAAGGGTACAGCTAAACAACTTGCCCTAGGGCCCCAAAGTCCCTTTAAGCTCATAAAAAGATAGCAGCTTAAGGGTTATAAAGATCAAATGGCTAGGAATAAGTGGTAAAGGGACCATATATATAGGATCAAGTGTTGAAGTGATCATATAAAAAGGACTTGTATTGTTTGGAAACAATAATTTACAGAATTAAAAAGGAATGAAGGCTCCAACATGGGAGGCAGTTCATATAGCAGATTTCTAGAATGACAGTTGCTTTAAGTAGCACTCTGACCTCAGAATCAGCCCTTAAGGCACTCCAGGTCTGGTTGGAAAGCCCAAGGGGAACATTTCAGGCATGAAAAACCAAGACACACCAGCAAAGAAGTACTACATAAAGGATCCCTGTAGGTGAGACCCCAATGGGAAGAAGGGGCCACCAAAGAAGAATGCACTTTTCTCTGAAGGGAGGCTTACGGCCTTGTTGAGCTAGTGCATCCAAAAGGCTTCCATAGCTGAGGCAGCTCATGTCATCATCCTGGGGTGATCACGGATGTCATACATAAGAGTGCTATTTGTTGAATAAATGACAAGAGTCACTGTGCACTAACTTCCCATGCAGGAACTCTGTCACCAGAGTTGTACCATGAAACTTAATAGTAAAACTTGTTCTCAAGAATCACTTCCTTTTAGTATATTAAATGGAAGATATTATCATAAGTTACAGTTATGTCGAAGAGCTCACAAAAGGTGTATCATCCTTGTGTTCTTCTTTAAAGACAATTCAGTTTCTGAAATGAAAGAGGGGGAGAAAGAAGGGAAAAGAGGAAGGGGGAAAACTAAAAAGTGAAATCACCTTTGAGAAGCAGTAACATAGAATAGCTGTTGTCTAGATTGTTGAGGATTGGTTCTCTTAGTTTTTTTTTATTCCATTCTTACTTTTTTCCCTTTCTTTCTTTTTTTTTTCTTTTTCTTTCTCAGATAAAAGAGGAGAGGGAGCAGGAGGGAGCAGAATGGGAGTGAGGGCGGGTACAGTGGGAAGAATTACTACATTCATAATGTTGTATTTATCAGACACATACAAACTTAAAAAATAAAAGATAAAACAATTGTATTTCCACCAGAAATGATGCTGAGAAAATCAGGTTTTCTAAAGACCTAATCCAAATATAAGGGGTCAAGTGATCAAATCTAAAGAGATGTGATATTTATTTGATATCTTCTATCAGAAATAAAGATTTTGAAATAATTAAATACAAACAACATCCACCAAAAGATTATAAATGGCTTTGTGGAAAAACAGATGCAGAATTGTTGCTCCATGCTCTGAGCCCCATTTCAGAAAATAGTAATAGAATAAACACATGAGACCATTACTTAGAAAAGACCACTGTGTCTGAAAATGTGTGCATTCACCAGATCACAGGGAGATACACTCTGGGTGAATAATTCTCACTGTTGAAGGTACTGGGTTTAAGAGAGTTGGTTAGCAATTAATAATCCCCACTAGTTTTAATTGTTGTTTTTCCATTTTTATAAAGCTGTTTCTGAAGCCCAATAAATAGGTGATTAATCAGACCTTTTGGGGATAGCTTGGATTTTTATTATAACACTGATGTTTCCTCATGTCGAAAAAATGATTCCCAGGGCAGTTTTAATATATCCAATAAATGAAAATTATGTATTCACTCAATGAACCATATATGATAAATGAAAATTATATATAAATTATATTCATTCAACAATCCATATATGTTCAATGAAAATTACACACATATAATTATACATTCAACAAACCATTTATCTGATAAATGAAAATTATGTATATAATTATAAATACATATATTCAACAAACCAAAGTGTGATTTCAAAAGTAAAGTGGGGCCGGCGCCGTGGCTCACTAGGCTAATCCTCCGCCTTGCGGCACCGGCACACCGGGTTCTAGTCCTGGTCGGGGCTCCAGATTCTGTCCCGGTTGCCCCTCTTCCAGGCCAGCTCTCTGCTGTGACCAGGGAGTGCAGTGGAGGATGGCCCAAGTCCTTGGGCCCTGCACCCCATGGCAGACCAGGAGAAGTACCTGGCTCCTGCCATCAGATCAGCGCGGTGCGCCGGCCGCAGCGCGCCGGCCGTGGTGGCCATTGGAGGGTGAACCAATGGCAAAGGAAGACCTTTCTCTCTGTCTGTCTCTCTCTCACTGTCCACTCTGCCTGTCAAAAAAAAAAAAAAGTAAAGTGAATATTTGTTTAAAAACAGATCATTGAGGGAGAGTGGCAGGATGGTGGAATAGGAAGGGAGCACTCTGATAGTCCGGGAAGAGAGAGTTTAATAAAAGTGGAGATACTGCAGGTTCAAGGAAGAGTAGGGGAAGAAACAGCAGAGGAAACTCTTCTGGAACTAGTGATTCACGGTGGACCTGCATGGAGAGCGTGGGAGCCCATGGCTCAGGACACCACTGGCAGAATCAACACACCAGCTCTGGAACACGTGGTGAGCCGAACTCCAATAGCCGGAGACACCAGCGGGAAAGCAGAAAGAGGAGACTAGAGGGAACGAGGCTTGAAACCCTGTGGGGAAAAGTTCACAAGGCTAATTAAAAGAGAGAGGAAAAAAAAAAAGTGACTGATACGGACATGAGTTTCTCTCTTTCTGCTCACCTCTCAAAGGTGATCAAGACAAAGAGCAGGCACCATTTTGGACATACGTCATAAGCGGGGTGACCTCAGGTCTGCACCCGCCCTCAGCCAAGCAGAAAAACCTGACTCTGGGGTGGTGTGTGTGTGTGTGTGTGTGTGTGTATGAAATAACAAGATATTAGGACCTAGTGAATGTGTGGTGCTAATGAACTGAGACTGTGAAAAAAGAGACAGTGGGGAGAGAACTCAGGGAATTCACATGAGTACTCTCCAGAGATGCTACAATTCAGTAACCTTGGCAACCCAGTGGGAGACTGCAGGAGAATTTGAGCCCACACTGAGGGTAACACAGATTCCCTGTGTGGTCCTTGGGAAAGAGCTTCCAATCTCTGGCTCCTGTGGGTATATCATTCGCCTGCTAACTACCTCCAATTGCACTCAGCTGTGCAGAATTACTTCCCTTTTGAATCAAAAAAAGAGAGAGAGAGAGAGATTTACCATGCCTAACCTGGGAGTCTCACCTTTGGCACACCCTTAACCCTGAGGAACCAAACAGAGCTCTCAGGCCACACCCATCTCAAGCCTCTAAGGCTCCATCAAAAGCAGACAGTCCACTTAATACAGTCATAGTATAACCCAAAAAAAAAAAAAAACACCACAGCGAGGGAAGAAGAATCCAAAGATATCTCCACAATGCCAAGCAACAAATGCAGAAACTGAGGAAACAAGAACAAGGAAGACATTTTGACACCCCCAAATGAACAAGACACCCCAAGCCAAGATTATGAAGATGATGAAATGGAAGAAATGCAAGATACTGATTTAAAAAAATTATGATAAGAACAATTAGAAGTTTTCAAAAACAAATGCTTGAGCTACGGAAATCCTTACTGGACAGGATAGAAAATCTCCTTCTAGAAAATGAAATCTTAAGGAGGAATCAAAATGAAACGCAGAAACTAGTATAACAGGAAAGTGTGATAGTGAAGAGAAATCAAAATGAAATGAAGAACTCAATAGATCAAATGACAAACACATTAGAGAGCCTTAAAAACAGAGCCAGTGAAACAGAAGAGAGAATATCGGACTTAGAAACAGAGCACAGGAAAGTTTATAGTCAAACCAAAGAAAAGAAGAGGAAATTGGAAATCTAAAAAATATCGTCGGGAACCTACAGGATACTATTTAAAAAACCAACATTCAGGTTCTAGGAGTTCCTGAAGGCATGGAGAGAAAGGATTAGAAGGCCTTTTTAGTGAGATACTTGCAGAGAACTTCCCGGGTTTGGAGAAGGACAGAGACATCCTAGTACAGGAAGCTCATAGAACCCCTAGTAAACATGACCAAAAGAGATCCTCACCACAACACGTTGTAATCAAACTCACCACAGTGAAACAAAAATAAATCAAAGGGATACAAAATGGGAATTATGAAGTGAAATTATCCCTATTTGCAGATGACATGAATATGAAATATAGATATATAGATAATAGATATAGATATATCAAAATCACCACTAAGACATAACTGGAACTCATAAAAGAGTTTGGTAAAGTGGTAGGATATAAAATTAACTCACAAAGATCAAAAGCCTTTATACACACAGATAATGACATGACAAAGAATTTCTAAGATCAATCCTCTTCATAAGAGGTACAAAAATTCTAAATTCCTCAGAATAAATTTAACCAAGGAGGTGAAAGACATTTACAATGAAAATTACAAACAATTAAAGAAACAGAAGAAATAGAAGACACACAAGAAATGAAAAAATCTTCCATGTTGGTGGATTAGAAGAATTAATATCATGAAAATGTTCATACTATCCAAAGCAATGTACAGAGTCAATGCAACTGCAATCAAAATACCATTCTTCTCAGTTCTAGAAAAAAATGCTAAAATTCATATGGAAACACAAGAAACCCCAAAGAGCTAAAGCAATCTCAAACAACAAAAACAAAGTCAGAGGCATCACAATACCAGACTTCAAGACATAGCACAGAGTAGTTATAATCAAAATAGCCTATCACTGGTACAAAAATAGACAATGTAGATCAGTGGAGCAGAATAGAATCCCCAGAAATCAACCCACATATCTACAACCAACTAATCTTTACAAAGAAGCTAAAATCACTCTCTGGAGAAAGGACAGTCTCTTCAACAAATGGTTCTGGGAAAACTGATCTCCATGGGAAGAAGCATGAAACAAGACTCTTACTTTACACCTCATACAAAAATCAACTCAAAATACATCAGGGATCTAAACTTATGGCCTGATACCATCAAATTAACAGAGGAGAACACTGGGGAACCTCTGCATAAGCAAAACGTCTTGGAAAAGACCCCAGAAGCACAGTCAATAAAAGTAAAAATAGACAAATGAGATTGCATCAAGCTAAGAAGACACTGCATTGCAAAGGAAACAACACCGGCAACCGACAAAATAGAAAATATTTGCAAACTATGCAACTGATGAAGCATTAATATGCAGGATATATAAAGAGCTCAAGAAACTCAACAGTGAAACAAATGATCCAATTAAGAAATGGGTAAAAGACTTGAATAGGCATTTTTAAAAAGAGGAAATTCAAATGGCCAACATACATATGAAAAAATGCTCAGGATCACTAGTCGTCAGGGAACTGCAAATCCAAACCATAATGAGGTTTCATTTCACCCCAGTTATAATGGCTCTCATATAGAAATCAACAAACAATAAATGCTGAAGAGGGGTTAAATGGTTCCCTAATCCACTGTTGATAATAAAAACCAGTGCAACTACTCTAGGAGACAGTATGGATATTCATCAGAAAGCTGAAAATATAACTACCCATTCCATTCCTCAGTCATTCCACTCCTCAGAATTTACCCAAACAAAATGAAATCAGCATATGAAGGAGCTATCTGTACCCCTATATTTATTGCAGCTCAATTAAGAATAGCTAAGATATTAATCAACCAAGATAACTGAAAGAAGAAAATGAATGAAATCCTGTCTTTCACAACAAAATGGATGCAACTGGACCATCATACTTAGTGAAATAAGCCAGTCCCAACAAGACAAATACCATTTTTTCCTTGATCTGTGCTAACTATAATGTATCATTATTTGCACTGCCATCTAAGTAAAATTATTCCTGTGTACAACTGTTGAAAGGAAATGGCTTAACTTATATTTGATCAAGGATCTAAAACCCATTCCTGGGCCGGTGCTGTGGCTCAACAGCCTAATCCTCCGCCTTGCAGCGCCAGCACACTAGGTTCTAGTCCCGGTTGGGGCACCGGATTCTGTCCTGGTTGCCCCTCTTCCAGTCCAGCTCTCTGCTGTGGCCCGGGAGTGCAGTGGAAGATGGCCCAAGTGCTTGGGCCCTGCACCGCATGGGAGACCAGGAGAAGCACCTGGCTCCCGGCTTCAGATCAGTGCAGTGCGCCGGCTGCAGCACGCCAGCCGCAGCGGCCATTGGAGGGTGAACCAACGGCAAAGGAAGACCTTTCTCTCTGTCTCTCTCTCTCTCTCACTGTCCACTCTGCCTGTCAAAAAAAAAAAAAAAAAAACCATTCTGAAGCAAGGACAGACTCCTCAAAAAATGGTGCTGGGAAAACTGGATTTCCACGTGCAGAAGTATGAAGCAAGACCCTTACCTTACACTTTATACAAAAATCTACTCAACATAGATTTAAAATCTCAATCTATAACCCAACACCATCAAGTTATTATAGAACATTGGAGAAACCCTGCAAGATATAGGCACAGGCAAAGACTTCTTGGAAAAGACCCCAGAGGCATAGGCAGTCAAAACCAAAATTAACAATTGGGATTACATCGAATTGAGAAGTTTCTGTACTGCAAAAGAGGCAACTAACAGAACGTGAAAAAATATTTGCAAACTATGCAACACATAAAGGATTAATAACTAGAATCTACAAAAAGATCAAGAAACTCCACAACAACAAAACAAGGAACCTACTTAAGAGATGGGCCAAGGACCTCAATAGACATTTTTCAAAAGAGGAAATCCAAATGGCCAACAGACACATGAAAAAACGTTCAGGATCACTAACCATTGGGGAAATGCAAATCAAAACCACAATGAGGTTTCACCTCACCCCAATTAGAATGGCTTTCATACAGAAATCTACCAACAACAGATGCTGGCGAGGATGTGGGGAAAAACGGACACTAATCCACTGCTGGTGGGAATGCAAACTGGTAAATGCACTATGGAAGTCAGTTTGGAGATTCCTTAGAAACCTGAATATAACCCTACCATAAAACCCAGACATCGCACTCCTAGGAATTTATCCAGGGAAAATTAAATTGGCAAATAAAAGAACTGTCTGCACCTCCATGTTTATTGCCATCTAATTCACAATAGCTAAGACCTGGAATCAACCTAAATGCCCATCAACAGAAGATTGGATTAAGAAATTATGGGACATGTACTCTAAAGAATACTATATAGCAGTAAAAAAAATAGAAAAGAAATCCAGTCATTTGCAACAAAATAGAGGAATCTTCGAAACATCATGCTGAGTGAAATAAGCCAGTCCCAAAGGGACAAATATCATATGTTCTCCCTGATCAGTGATGACTGAGCACCTAAAAGAAAACCTGTTGAAGTGAAATGGACACTATGAAAAACAATGACTTGATCAGCCCTTGTCCTGTCAAGGAACAACTTACTATTTTATTCCTTTTAGTATTTTCTTTTTCTACTCTGTCCACTCTGTCAAAAAAAAAAAAACTATCTGGCTTATTGATGGCAACAGATTATGAAATATAAAAACACCAAATACTTTTTTCTTTTTTTTCTTTCATATATATATATATATATATATATATATATATATATATATATATTGACAGGCTGAGTGGACAGTGAGAGAGAGACAGACAGAGAGAAAGGTCTTCCTTTGCCGTTGGTTCACCCTCCAATGGCTGGCGCAGCCGGCGTGCTGCACTGATCCGAAGGCAGAAGCCAGGTGCTTCTCCTGGTCTCCCATGGGGTGCAGGACCCAAGCACTTGGGCCATCCTCCACTGCACTCCCGGGCCACAGCAGAGAGCTGGCCTGGAAGAGGGCAACTGGGACAGAATCCGGCGCCCCAACTGAGGCTAGAACCTGGTGTGCCAGCACCACAAGGCAGAGGATTAGCCTAGTGAGCCAGGGTGCCAGCCCATCAAATACTTTTGAAAGTGTCTTAAATACTATCCAATATGCAAAACATTTATATATTATGTTGTCACAAAAGATTCCATAAAAATGGAAATGTGGATTATGTCTAGTGCATCAGTGCAGTCTGATGCTCCCCCTCAGTGAAGAGGAGTTAGAAGGAAGGAAATGTGTCGATACCCATTTGTTGGCCATCAAAGCTTTTCTTGAGGAGTCTGTTTTGAAAAGCTTTGTACAAAGTCTAGTACCTGCTAACACTAACCGATAGAATAAATAAAGGGGAGAGTGATCCAACATGGGAAGTGAGATACTCAGCAGACTCATAGAATGGCAGATGCCCTAAATAGCACTCTGGCCTCAGAATCAGCCCTAAAGGCATTCGGAGCTGGCTGAAAAGCCCATGAGAGTATTTCAGGCATGGAAAGCCAAGACACTCTGGCAAAAGATCTCTGTGAGTGAGATCTCAGTGGAAAGAACAGGTCTTCAAAGAAGGAGGTACCTTTCTCTGAAGGGAGGAGAGAACCTCCACTTTGACTATGACCTTGTCTAAACAAGATAAGAGTCGGAGAACTCAAGGGGCTTCCATAGCCTTGGAAACTCATGACTGGAGCATAGGGAGATTACTGATGCCATAGACAGGAGTGTCAATTGGTAAAGTCAACAACAGGAGTCACTGTGCACTTACTCCTCATGTGGGATCTCTATCCTTAATGTGCTGTGCATTGAGATTTAATGCTATAACGAGTACTCAAATAATATATTTCACTTTGTGTTTCTATGGGGGTGCAAACTGTTGAAATCTTTACTTAATGCATACTAAACTGATCCTCTGTAAAAAAAAAAAAAAAAAAAAAAAAAGAAAAGAAAAGAAAAGAAACTATCAACTCCCAACTTGACTCTCACTGGGATTAAACATGACAATAGGTCTGATCTGATTTCATCATCATTAAAAAAAATCATCTATTATTTTTCACTTTATGTTTCTGTGTGGGAGCAAACTGTTGAAATCCTTACTTAATGTATACTAAGCTGATCTTCTGTATATTAAGATAATCGAAAATGAATCTTGATGTGAATGGAAGGGGAGAGGGAGTGGGAAAGGGGAGGGTTGTGGGTGGGAGGGACGGTATGGGGGGGAAGCCATAGTAATCCATTATTCGTACTTTGGAAACGTATATTCATTAAATAAAAGTTAAAAAAAAATAAAAAAAAATAAAAAAAAAAGAAAAGCTTTGTACTTCTAGCAAAATCAAGTCACATATGTAGGGGCCAGCACCATAGCAGGGTGGGCTAAGCCTCCTCCTGAGGCACCAGCATCCCATATGGGTGCTAGGTTGAGTCCTAACTGCTCCTCTTCTGATCCAGCTCTCTGCTATGGCATGGGAGAACATTGGGATATAGCCCAAGTGCTTGGGCCCCAGTACCTCCATGGGTGACCCATGGCTCCTGGCTCTTGGCTCTGAATCAGAATAGCTATGGCTGTTGTTGCCATTTGGGGAGTGAACCAGCAGATGGAAGACTGCTCTCTCTCGCTCGCTCGCTCTCACTCTTTCTCTCTGCCTCTCTGTGACTCTCCCTTTCAAATAAATCAATCTTTAAAAAAAGACTTATTTGTAGGAAAAACATGCTGTGTTTGATAACATAATGTCAAAAAATTTGTGGGAAATGGAATTAAAAATAATGTGCATTTTCCATGAACTTTATGAAGCTTTGTTGTGGTATTTCAATGCTGTCCATGTTACTTATAATCACTGTTACCAGGAAACAGCAAACACAGTTCCTATGTCAGTGCTCCATGGCCATCATCAACTCTCCTCATGAGTTTTAACATTTGTCTATTTTTTTTAATCACAGTCTCATGTCACAGATCAAAGGTCAGCCCCTAGCATAAGGTTCAATCAAGATCTAGTAAGTAGGTAATTACATAAAAAATGTTCCCCATCAAAGTAAAGAGAAACTTAAGGAGAACAGTTGAAAGCTGCTGAGCAGTGAATTGAGGAATATCCAGAAGATATCACGGCTCCAAGGACCACCTGCCCTGAGGGTTAAACAACTACGGTGTCAAGCCACCCCACAACCAAAGCAATTCCGAGCATCCTGGTTTATTACTTAAAGGACTCCGGGTTCACTACTCTTAAACCCATTGTACTTAATCTCTGTGAGCTTATGCTAGACAAGAATTCAAATGCTTTGATGACCTGCTTTTGTGGGCTGGTGAGCTATGAAAACATGTCCTAGCACTGGCTGGTATCACTGATCCTCTTTTTAAATAGAGCAAATCACAGTGAGCAAATAAACTCAAAGTGTACAAGACCGGGTTTAGAAATGAAAACAACAACAAAGACACGGTTTGTGAACAAAGCCACATTCTACTAGCTCTAGAGTTAGGTCTCAAGTCAGTAACCTACACTCATCATTTGTAAAAAGGAGCAGCAGGCCTGATCTCCAGATTTGCTGACAGTTTTGTGGAACCTTGTGTGTCCTGCGGTCTGGTGTGTGATGAAATACTCCACTCACCTCAGCACAACCCAAGCTTGACCAACCAGGTCTCAGTGCAAAATCTGACCTTGCTTCCAGATCCTGCACTGGCTAACTGACCACTCCAGCCATGGTTCTAAGAAAAGAGCAGTCACAGAAAGGCAATGGATTCATGCATTCTGTTCTCTGCTGGTCAAAACTTAAAAACTGAGAAAGGAAATAATGGCCAAGTTTTTATGATCACAGCAAGGTGATAACACAGTCACTTAAGATTAAATGAACCCAACACCACCAGCACATTTTACACTTGATTGACGGGCGTAATTGCTCACATCTACACTGACATTGGCAATGACTCTTAAATTTACTCCTAACATCTCAGGGTCACAGCCTGCCCCTCTGTACAGTTGACCCTGCCTTGGTCAGCTCTGAGGGTCTCCTTTAAAGTCCTCTGTGGGAATCACTTCTGGATTCACAAGCGTTCACCATGAGAACATGCTACAGCTTCATGTGCATGAAATTCCTGTGTTCAAAACATGATAATGCTAAGCATCTGCGCAAGAGTAAATTGATCCCAACATCAAAATGTAAACACATAAAGTCATGGGATTTTACAAGGTCTGCTCTTTATGTTCTCTTTTTCATATGCTGTAAAAAGAGTATAACATAAGCAAAATGGTTGGCTAAATCCAACTGCACACATAATTTTTGTCTTTCAACTGCATTAAAACTTCAAGATCCTCCTCCATATTTTATGGTATCCTTCGAATTTTACTCCAGACATTTGCCCTTTCCATATGTTCCTAACAGGAAATGTGTATGAAAATAGAAATTCAGAGAGACATGTGAGATTCAATAACATCAAACATTTCTAGGGGAACAAAAGGCACTCTATAATGAAAATACTTGTTGGAATCTGAGTAGACTCAAATCTTATCCAAGTATCATTCCTTTTGTAACCATTGTTTTACTTCTAAGGGTTTGTTTCTGAGAGATTTTTGAATGCTCCTATATTAAGATTTTTTATAACATAGGTTATTACTTAAGTCTTATTTCATATCTTCTCTATCTAAAAGATACAACTGAGGCCACTCTTGTAGGCACTCTTTGACACAACAGCCTGATTGCTCCAGCTAGGGCACATCAAATGTGATACCATGAGACCTGAAGGATCACTGAGAGTTGACATATCATATCATCTGAAAGATTATGCCTTGGGCAAGCATTTGGTGCAGCAGTTAAGATGCACTGGACACCTGCATTCCACATCAGGGTGCCTAGGTTCAAGTACTGGATGCTCTTCTGATCTAGGTTCCTGCTAGTGCACACCCTGGTAGGCAGTGGATGACAGCCCAAGTTGCTGGATCCCTGTCACTCATGTGGGTGAACAGAATGGAGCTCCTATTTCCTGATTTAGGGAGTGAACCAGCAAAAAGAAGTTTGCTCTCTTCATATATATATATATGTGTGTGTGTGTGTGTGTGTGTGTGTATGATGAAGACCAACATAATACACTGAAGGAGACCAACCAAATGCCTATTAAATGTTGTGTGGCTGTTTGAATTGTGATTTGAGAATTATGTGACCATTAATTTTTGAAAACATCCAGACAAGAATTTCTCTAAGAAAGTACTGTCCCTGGAAACCATTCTGCAGAACAAGGAGATGAGGGAGAATTGTACAGTGGAACTGGATTTTAGAAGGCATGAGATAAGGAAGCAGTTAAAATTCCTTCTTTAGAAAATGACAAACGGGTTGGCAGTGTGGCATAGTGGGTAAAGCTGCTGCCTGCTGTGCTGCCATCCGATATGGGCACCGGTTCTAGTCCCGGCTGCTCCATTTCCAATCTGGCTCCCTGCTAATGTGCCTGGGAAAGCAGCATAAGTTGGCCCTATGCCTTGGGCCCTTGCACCCAACTGAGAGACCCAGAGGAAGCTCCTGGGTCCTGGCTTCACAACAACCCAGGCCCACCTGTCGTCGCCATTTGGGCAATGAACCAGTGGATCGAAGATCTCTCTCTTTCTGTCTCTCCTCTCTCTGTAACTTGCCTTTCAAATCAATCAATAAATCTTTTTTTAAAAAGAAAAGAATGCGACCACTATATAAAATGTGCAAGTATTGAAAATTCTCTTCATGAGATATTAAGTATTTATCTTCCTGCCTCTCAAATTGAAAAAACTCCTGGACATTTTCACTTTGTTTTATACAATAAGAGTCTTGTTGTTTTGCCAGGAAAAAGGATTTTCTTACACTAAGGGGCATTTTGATACAAGCAGGATGCGGCTGGCCAGCACACGGTGGGTACCCCATCTCATGTCCCCCTGGCACATGCTGCGGGCATTCATTCCAATGACTGGCAGTCCTCAGCCTGGCAAGATGGTCCATTTTCACTGTCATCTTGGTGAGTCTACGCTGCCAGTTTTTCAGCCAATCGGCACTCTAGAATGTGAAGATACTCGTTATTGCACCTGTGATAAATACTTATATTTGGGAGACTGAGTACAGCAGCTCACACTCCGCACCATGGCGGCAATCATACTGTTATGCAGAGGCTTATGAGCAAAGACTGAGGTGTGCATAAAGGGGACTTCAGTTTCAAGACTGCAATGCAGAATCCTGCCTGGGTCTCCCCCGCTGACTGCTGACTCAATGCAGCAACATCAGCTCAGTTTCATTTCTAGCCTGCCCCGTATTTGCAGATGAAAGCTCTTCCAAAAGTTCACATGTGTTTCTAAAATTTTCTGCATCAAAATAAACCTTTTAATTTAATAGTCCACAAACTCTTGAAAGCATCTCCATTTGTGTACATTGTATGTATACCCGTATATACAGATATGATATCTTGTAGGTTCTATCATGTATATCCTACATCTCCCTGTGTATGTATGTATGAATGCATGTAGCCTGCTGGCTCTGCAGAGCTCTGGCCTGTGACTAACACACCCAGTAGGCCAGGAATTATCTTTTCTTGACGCTCACTCTGGGCAGCCACTAGTGGTCAATTAGAGATGACCCATCCAATTAAATCTGTTTGCCATTTCTTCAGTAGGACAGCTTCATACTTGAGGAAACAGCATTAGCGAATACATGTATAAGTCACTAACTCCTCTAGTAATATTAATCATTGTTGCTTTATAGGTACACTTTAATCATAATAATCAGCTGACTTAAAATATATCTCACAGTTCTCATTTGCAATGTATTTGTTATTTGCATTGTGAAAAAATTTCCCACAGCCTACAAAAGTCTATGACAAAAGTCACAGAGACTTTCATTCACATCAAAGCTTAGATGATAAAAAGATCTACCTGAGCTTTTCTAAATTTCATGTAAGCTAAAGCTGCACTATCAATGTGGGTTTCTAGTTCAGTGTAAAGTCATCCCTGGGTACAGGTCATCTAAATGGATCTTTGTACGCAATCATGTAGAGTCTTAGGCTGGGATCCCACAGACCTGGCTGAGACTGGGAACCAGGCCATCAGAATCTCAGACAGCCAGAGTCTGCATCAGGAGGTGATGGGGGGACCAGATGGCTTTGGGGTCTGGGCTTCACACGAGATGAAAAAGGCAAACTGAAGACACTGCCGTTTCAAATATCTGCCTTTTGGAGCTTCCTTGGCAGCAGGCTGTACTTATACTTTATTTCCAAGTCCCTTAGCATGTCTACCAAGTCAATGTTCTAGTCAAGTCCACCGTTCCCAATGGAAATTTATTAGAGTCACTGACAAAACCAAATGAGTGACCCTGTGAAGTTTGTATTTCCAAACATTAGCATGTTGTGAATAACTTTTGGAAACCATTCCATAATTCAGAGTGTTTTGAAGTATTTTAAACATACATGAAAATACCACAGCTATGATAAGACAGACATCCATGTACCTGTCATCC
The DNA here is from genome assembly GCF_964237555.1 of Oryctolagus cuniculus. Classification (NCBI taxonomy): domain Eukaryota; kingdom Metazoa; phylum Chordata; class Mammalia; order Lagomorpha; family Leporidae; genus Oryctolagus; species Oryctolagus cuniculus. The sequence continues at coordinate 134,247,324 of NC_091440.1, read as the reverse complement.
AGATTTAACTTTAATTTTATAATTTTGTTGAAATGTTAACATTTATGAGCCGGCGCCATGGCTCACTAGGCTAATCCTCCACCTTGCGGCGCCGGCACACCGGGTTCTAGTCCCGGTTGGGGCGCCGGATTCTGTCCCGGTTGCCCCTCTTCCAGGCCAGCTCTCTGCTATGGCCAGGGAGTGCAGTGGAGGATGGCCCAGGTGCTTGGGCCCTGCACCTCATGGGAGACCAGGAAAAGCACCTGGCTCCTGGCTCCTGCCATCGGATCAGCGCGGTGCGCCGGCTGCAGCGGCGGCCATTGGAGGGTGATCCAACGGCAAAGGAAGACCTTTCTCTCTCTGTCTCTCTCTCACTGTCCACTCTGCCTGTCAAAAAAAAAAAAAAAAAGTTAACATTTATTACATATTTTCTGTTTATTTGAAAGGCACGGAGACAGAGATCTTCAGTGCAATGGGTCACTCCCCAGAAGCCTGCGACACACTGAAACCAGCACCAAGAACTCCATCCTGGTCTCTCACGTGAGTGACGAGCACCTCAGCGCTTGAGCCATCCCCTGCTGCCTCTGCGGTGCAGGAGCAGGAAGCTGGACCAGAAGCAGAGGCAGACCATGAACACAAGCACACAGCTATGGGGTGCGGACATCTCAAACACTGTCTTGACTGCCCTGTCCAACTCTGCCCAGAGACGTCAGAGATGAACGACGACAGACACAGCTCAAGCGCCACCTGCCGTCCAATCTCCACTACTGGCCCCTCTTCTTCTACCCAACCTGCAAATGCTGGTGCTCCCGAGCTTGGTCCTAACCTGAGCTTTCTTCTTCTCTACTCTTCTCCCTAAATGAGTGCATCCGTTTCCTGAGATTTAAGGTCAAGACACCCACACCATCAGAGAGCCGCTCACTCCCGAGCCTCTCCAGCCCCGCCATCTGCCCCGAGCCTGCCAAGAGGAACATGGAAGAGGAGCGGTCAGCTGCAGGGCTGCTGCCCATGCCACCCTCCTGTCTCCCACGTCTCTGCAAACATCACCACCAGCTACTGCATGGCCTGAACTGGATACTTATGGCCCCTTGGTGGCACCCCCTTTGACCTCGCATCTGAACATCACCACAGCCCATGTTTCCACCCTCTACCCCCTCCCCTTTGCCACTGCTGCGGTTCTACTCCCTGCTGCCTGGACTGCTGCACCTGCCACTGGGGATGTCTTTTTCCAGTCTGCCTGCTCACAGTCACTCCCACACTGGGTTTGCAAACGGAGTTTCTTAGGGAAACTGCACTGTTGCTGAGCTGATGCACACTCAGATGCTCGCCAGTGCTCTCAGAACAGACTCCCTGTGACAGGCAGATCCTGGCCCCAAAGCCCACACGATGTGCTCCACCATCGACGGCTTCCAGCCTGCCTCACGCTGCGCCCCGTGGCCACGTCAGACGTTGAGATAAACTCTTCTCACCCCACAGGCTCGTCTCTTGCTGTGCACTAACCATCCTGACCCCTACTGCCACCTGACCCAGGGTCAGCGAGCTGTTCCCCAAGCTGCGGTGCCAGTCAGACATTTCCCGTCCAAGACGTGTTTTCTATAGACTTTCTCACTGCTTGTCTGGGATGTAAATTCTCACAACTGATGATTCCTGTCATCAGCTTGCTTTGGTTCCTTTTTCGACAGAGCAACAAATGATAGTTCAGAGAAGAGAGCAGAGGTAAGGAGGCAGAAGTCGGCTGAGGTAAGTTCCAAGCCAGGGCAGGCCGACCGTGAGAGCACCAGGGGCTTTGCTCTCTCAAGCAGTGAGGGTGCTGACTAGTCATGTGGCCAGTGACGCTCATGATTGGCATTTGTGACTGACATCTGGGAGGTGCATGGTTGTGGGCTCGCTCTGCTTGTGACTACAACCTAAGCTTTTCTAGCTTGGCTGACTCCATGTGTCAGGGTACTTTAACCACAGGTCAAACCGCAGAGTAGCCAGCCAGTCTCCACGAGCCCCGCTGCATACCGCACGGTCCTTGGTCTCTCCCCTGGAAGAGGGTCCTTGGTCTCTCCCCTGGTCCCTCCCCAGGTGCTCATGTCTATCTATCTAGCTGATGGTCTAGTCTGTCATGTTTATTATTATGACCCCAGGGAGGCCCCATTCCTGAAACCTGGTAGGCAATCAATGCATATGTTTTATAGCAAATAAAATATGTCACTCATTTTGGAAAAAGAAAAACATCCTGTAGGGCATGCTCTTGTCTACTAGTCCCCATGTCATTGGCCCAAAAAACAGCCCATTTCCTTTACAAAAGCACTTTGAATTTTCCCACAGATCTTTAGGAAAACTGAACAAAATTACTGGAAGAAAACGAAGAATTCTGTATTATACTTAAGAGGCTAAAAGACAGATGATAAAATAAACTTAATTTGGGGCTGGCAATGGGGGACAGGGGGTTAAACTACCACCTGCAATGCTGGCATCACATATCAGTGCTGATTTGAGTCCTGGCTGCTCTTCTTCATCTCTCTCTCTCTCTCTCTCTCTCTCTCTCTCTTTTTTTCTTTTGGTACTCTAAGAAGTTAGTTTTACTTTTTAGCAGATTAGTTATAGTCTGACACAGCTCCTTGATAACGTACCAGGGAAGGCAGTAAATGATGCCCCAAGTATTTAGGCCCCTGCCACCCACATGGGTGACCCAGATAGAGTTCTGGGCTCCTGGCCTTGGCCTGGGCCAGTCCTCGGCATTGCAGCCATTTGGGGAGTGAACCAGCAGATGGAAGATCAATCTCAATTTCAATCTCAGTCTCTCCTCCCAACCCCACACACATGTTACAAATAAACCTTTAAAAAATAAAAATCCATTGTATTTAAATATAGGTAATGGCACACTAACATGATAGAAAAATAGGAAATGAAAACAACCTAATATACTAAAGAGAGGAAAGCCATGGGTGATAAGTTAACCAGTTGCATTATGGCTTATTATGATGAATAGCTTTTATCTTTTCAAAATTTTCTTTGTGTTTTTATATTGTCATCTTCTTCATCGAAAGTAAAAATAAGGAGAAACTGCATAATAAAACCTCTGTTTCATGATCCTAAAACCTCAATTACACCATGCTGCAGGTAACAAGCGTTTCAGTGTTGACTGCTGTAGGCACCTACAGCTGTGTAACAGACGATCTTTCATAAGCAAAACTGGAGACAACAGAGCCACTGTAAGCAAATTAAACAGGCAGCTTTTCCCATAAACGTTGCTGATACTTAGGCTTTTAGTCTTAACTTTTCACAAAGCTAGTACAGCAAGAGAAATCAAATGAAACAAGTCTTAAACCTGGATCCCATCACTTGGAACATGAAGGAAACCAGTGTTTATGTCTCTGTAATAAAATTTTTATTTCCATCGTTTCAAGGAAAAAAATGGTATTTTCAATTGAAAAATATCCCAAGACTATCAAATTATTTTATCCTTAATTATGTATGGCAACAAACATGACTGTGTGACAGGCACAGTACTGCCCCATGGGCCACAAGCTCACGTGCATGGGACCCCGACTCACAGTGCCTCTTGGCCACAGGTGCTGCCTGGGCCCCCCGGGCCCAGGGCAGGAAAGGCCATTCTGCCCATGCACAGGCTTCCTGGGAAAGGTGACACTGTGTGGCCTTTGAAGGATGCTTAGGGCTTCACACCCTTCACACCCCAGAGCAGCGGGGAGGAGTGACAAGCACCCAAGAATGGCTGACGGGCATGGGAAGCGGAGCTTTTGAAGTCTCTGGAGTCGGGACTCGAGGTGGAGGAGAAACATGCAGTCACCAGTGTTTCATTCCATGGACAGAGCTGAGTCTTTCAGTCATTCAGTAAGAACCCAAAAGGCCTTCGTTTAGCTAAACACGTGTGCGTGTCATACCAGGTCATGAATCTAACTTTATCATAACATTCACATTTTTCTATTGAAAATCTCAAGGCAAAAATATTAATGGAAGAGGTCACACATACTTAAACTGAAAGAAAGAAGTTTACTGGTTATATAATAAGCTTAAAAATGGTAGGTGCAAAGAAATTCATATTCCACCTGCAGACTGGCAGAAAATGGTTTCAGGAATTATTTCTAAAATCTCAGCAAGTTAATTTTTGTATGGGTAACTGACTCATTTTACTTTTTGAATGCCAATTCTATAATTAGATGAGACAATAAATGTTAGTTAACAATATAAGTAATTTTATACACAATAGCAGCTCCAAGGCAGTGAGAGCCACTTGCCACAAATCTTCCTCATCTAAATTGAAAGTGCACAGCTTTCTTTATGTAAGCTTCCTGCTACAGAATGTGGAAGGAGAACAGAAAGCAGTGAGGCCTTGAAATGGACAAAATAAGAGAGACACGTGAACTCACGGCCATTAACAGACCACTTCAGACTCCACAGGAGGACATGTGATCAGGAAGTGTGTAGTTTGGAAAAACACAGAGGAGGTTTCACTGCCTACGTCGTGGCCGCTTTCTTGCTGTGCCCACTGGACAAGGACATCTCACATCTGCCATCAGCCACACCGCACGTAGCCAACGCCAGCACACTCTCATCAGTGCACCAGGCTTTCAGCCCACAGAGAAACTCTCTTCCTGTGTTTCATTCTGAGTTTGGCCTCCTTGGATGCTATTCCCTCTCTTCCGGCTTTCACCAAGGTCAGTGTGATTGCTAGAAAATAAAAAATGCAAACGTCCAGTCGTGTCCTGGAAACCTGCCCATCCAATGCTAAGTTTAAAGTCGATGAGTTCGTGCAGCACACCATCTGAGCAGTCCAGAGCGATGGCATGTTCCAGGACAAACAGTCAGCAGTGAGCCGCACGGACTCCAGCGAAAGGCTCTCCCTTTGTTCCGTCTCCAGGGGCTCTCCATGGAGCATCCAGCCCGGGGGTGATAAGCCTCCCAGCCTCCCCCTCCACACAGCAGCCCAGCAGAGCCTCTCGTCCACCTCCCACACCCCCGCTACCCTGACTAGCCAGCTCTCGCCTCTGAGCGCCTCACACCAGCAGGTGAGTGGGCACAGCCTGCAGAAACAATTCTACCTGTCTGCCGACCGGCCTCATGCCGCGTCCTCCCCTCTCTCGCCCCTTGCAGGCATGGAGAGGTCGACCGCCACAAAGGCCAGACATCAGAAGTAAATCCCGCTAGGCAGAACCTGCAGCACAATCAGGGAGAGCAATGCCTCGGGAGAGCGCAGCACACTGTTACTAATTAGCAGATAAAGAAACGATCGGGATTCAGTTTTTGAAAGAGCTACCCAATTACCCACACTCCTTTCTGGCTCATTATGAACATACGTATGTTGAATAATTAGAATCTTATCACTGAACTAAAGCTGGTCTGACTTTTGTAATTATAATACATTAAAGGGCCTCTCTCTCACCATGAGTTTTATAAGTATGCTTCAAAGATAATTCAGAAATGTGGTTCTGGCTTCCCTGAGAGCAAATAATACAAGAAATTCCACCGTAGCAACCCTCAGTTTATAGACTGCTCCTTTATTTTGGTGTTTTCTTACGTTAACTGTTTATAGGTTAAATCTCAGCCAAAGGCTTATAGGACCACGTTATTCACTATATTGCACTTTCCCACATAAAATGTGGAGAAACAGCCTCCTGGAAGTTATTAAGAGTACATTTCTAAATATATGTTTTTGATATAGATATTCCAGAATACAATTCAATGTGAAAAATATTGGACTCATTCGGCCTGTTAAATTGTGTGTTAATAATATGAGAGATTTAAAAGTATCGACATTCCGCTTTGTTATCTCTCAATATTTCCAACTTCCCGAGCTAATTTACTCATTCAAGCAATATTTTTGATCACTTATATTCCTGGTACTGTGCACAGCACAGGAGAAACTAATAGTGAGCAAGGGACTGCATTCCATATGGAGGAGCCAGGCTACACGGTGGGGAGCTTGTAAGACAGTTTTTCATGCCTCCAACACCGGGAGATTGTTTGGATGGGTTGAAGAATAACTCTAGGTTTTTGGAGTGGACAGGAAGCCACCTGGGACCATTCTTAAGGCAAAGACATACAAAGAACAGTTCCAAGCAGAGGGACTAGAGACGTTGTGGAGTTCCAGGTGCCTGGGAGATATCTAGACACCCTTGTCTAACTGGCAGTTGGGATCAGGAAAGTTACCAGGCTAAGGAGACTACAGTTCAAGAGGTGAATGAAACTGCATAGGAAGGGTGGGTAGGATGAAGAGAGAGAGAGAAACACTAACCTTTAAGGGAAGGATGAAGTGCCAGGAACTGCAGCAGCAGCTAACAGCAAGCAGTCAGAAGAAAGACTAAGTAAAAAAACCCGGGGGCCGACTGGGATAAACCTCCGCCTGCGGCACCGGCATCCCATATGGGTGCTGGTTTGAGTCACGGCTGATCCACTTTGATCCAGCTTCCTGCTAATGTGTCTGGGAAAGCAGTAGAAGATGCACCCACATGGGAGAGCAACAGGAAGCTTTGGCTCCTGGCTTCAGATCGGCCCAGCTCTGGCTGTTGCAGCCATTTGGGGAGTGAACCACAATATGAAAGACCCTCTCTCTAAGCCTCTCCCTCTATCTGTAACTCTGCCTCTCAAATAAATATAAAAATCTTTAAAAGAAGAAAAAACTCCCAGTTGTGAATGCTGCCAGGGTCTCCACTGGTACTGCACATGCTGAGAAACAAGCTGAGAGGCAGGGCAGTCCAGGGTGGCGAGGCACCTGCTGCACTGCACCCAGGACATCAACAGCCTGGAAAAGAAGAGGGAAGGGCAGCAGGCGGGACTGCAGATTTTCTCCCCAACGTGGAGAGAGCGTTTTAGTTTTAAAATCCTAGAGAAAGGGTTTTTTTTAAAGATTTATTTATTTGAATGGCTAAGTTACAGAGAGAAACAGAGGAAGAGACAGAGATACCTTCCACCTGCTAGTTCACTCCTTAGATGGGCCCAAAATGGCCAGGGCTGGGCAAGGCCAAAGCCAGGAGCCAGGAGCTTCTTCTGCGTCTCCCACATGGGAAAAGGGTCAAAGAACTTGGGTCATCCTCCACTGTTTCTCATGTGGGCCCATTAGCAGGGAGCTCGATCAGAAGTGGAGCAGCCATGACTTGAACCGGTGCCTTTATGGGATGCCAGCACTGCAGGCCACAACTTGAACTGGCTAGGCACAGTGCCAGCCCCAGGGTTTTATGTTTGTAAGAAAGGAAAGACTTGAACTTGTAGCCACTCCCTGTGGAGGAGGAGAGGCTACAAGAGCTCATGAGAGCATGAGGGACACAAACCAATAGCTTTACACAGAGAAGAGAGGTTTCCAACAGCCGCCTGCAAGAGCCTTGGTCATACGCCAGCAGAAACTCAGAATCGCAACACCTCCACATCAGTGTTGCTCTCTGTTCCATCACTTAATTATTTACATCCCCCAGTAAGAACTCCTTCCACAAGACCTGAGATCAGACCACAGAACAATGGCAGAAACTAAAACCAGATCACCAAATTGTGATACAGATGTGGGGGACCAGGGCTGAGTATGGCAGAAACATCCCAAAGCCAGGACTAAGAGACATGTACAGAGCTTTGTACACTCACTGGAAGTGAGTTGAATCTGACTGAGCTGCCTCCCAACCAAAGCAATGAAAGAAATGCCAACTGTCACCCTGCCCGGTGTCTGTAACGGCAAGTCGACGGCCTGGAGGAGAAGACCTGCTGCCCCTTCACTCAGGCCCAGAAAGGGACCTCTTCCAAGGTCTTCAGAGATGACACAGCGCGGAAAAACGCCTGCCTCACTGCATGTCAGCAACAATGAGGCAACACATTTCAAACACCTGTTTCTGAAAATGTGCCCCAATGTATCCTAGAGGAAATGACACCAGATGGCTCTCCCCTTGGTTCCAAGAATGCAGAATGCTAACATCTGGTTTGATAGGGGCCTGACTTAGACTACCTTAGAAGAATGGAACAGCCACATGCCCCAGGAGTGTTCCTTCATAAATATTATTAAGTAGCATTTCTCAAGACTAGCATAATAATAATGTTTATACAGCCAAGAATTTATATTTTATGGCAACAACCTTCAGTGTACACACAAATTCTGGCAATCAGTTAGTGGAGGAGATGAGGCACATGTTCCAAAGGATGGGCATAATATGGAGGTAAGGAATCCAGCAGCTAGTGGTGATCAAGTGATCAAACCCTGGGATGCCTGGGACAGGCCCAGCTCACTCTGGACGTCCTGTAGCAACTGCCAACAGTGGCCCTTTCACTGCCAAATGTGGTCCTATTTGGACAATTGATTACATGACCTTCCTAGCTATCACTGTCGACATCCGCTACTTCTGAAAAGTTATTAGCTATTAGCTTAGAATCCTAAAGCAAGACTCTACTTTTCTGGCAAGTGGGCATAAAAGGGTTGAGGTCCCATCAGACATAAGCAAGACAACGATCTGAAAAACGACTGTGATGTGAAACAGATTCTAAAACAGAGGCTTTCCAGTCTAAGGAGGAAGCAGAGACAGACAGGGGCAAAAACCCTGAGATACTGGAAGCTGCTCCTACAGCGTCAGTCCTGAGAGCTTTGAGAACAGAAACGAGGCTGGGCCCGCAGAAATGACCCAGATGCTGACAACCAGCCCCACACAACACCGTCCTGTCATCCAGGGCACTGAAGAGGCCAACCTCTGAGAATGTGAGTAAAAGCTGCCAGGAAACACACACCCAAAGGCCTCACACTTTCAGACCCACTGACTTGATGCCACATCTGAGTAATTAATCCCAGAAAGTAATGTTGTATGTTCCAGAATCCTGTACACAGATTTTCTTCAAAGAATTATTTGCAGTAACAAAAATGTAAGCAATCTAATTTTCTAGCTATTTGAAATTGGTTGAATTAATTATGATGCATCCAAAAGATTGAATTAAATCATCTAGGAATGAAAGATCACGACGTTTTGTTTTGTCTTGCTTTGTGTGGGGTTTTGTTTTCACAAAATATACACCCTCATCTTTTATCATTAGCTTCAACACACATGAATTACTCTCACTGCTGTGAGAGTGCCTAAATGCTTTCTCTCCATATCCATGTGGAAATCAGAGAGGAAAAGGAACAGTGTGCAGCGAGTCCCTCTAACAGGGACACATTTCTGAGTAGTTCTGGGCAAAGATGATGATGAAAACCCTCCAGATCCATGCTTGTCTCAGTTCCACTGTTTTTCCCATCCAGTTCACTCTTCATTCTTTTTTCTTCTCCACTCTTCCTTGTGGTAGAGACACTTAACATGAGCACTACTCTCCCAATCATCTAAGTACATGACAAAGAATTCTCAGCGACAGGTGGGACGTTCAACAGCAGATCGCTAGAATGTACTCATTGTATGGAACTCATTGTATGTTCAAATAGGGTCACCGGACAGAAACTCCGCTAGCCCTGGAAACTGCCATGGTCTTCTCTGCTCCTGAGAATCCGACTGCTTCAGATGCTAAGTGGATTGCTGGTGTTTTGGTCCTGTGGCTGGCTGATTTCACATAGCCTTAAGTCCTCCAGGGTCATCCATTCTGTCCTACAAGGCAGTGTTTCTCTTTTTTAAGAATGAACAATGTTGTATCTGTATGTACTCGCAGCATTTCTTTGTCTGTTCATCCACTGATGGACTGTTTTTCATCAACAGGGTTTTCAGTGCACAAGTCTTTTACTCCCATGGTTTATTCTTTCTGATACTGCTGTAGAAGACATTATATTTCTAATCTACTTTTTGAGTAGTTCATTGTTAACTATATAGAAACACCACTTGTGTTGTTCCTGCAACTTTTCTGAATTCCTTTATTCATTCTAACCAATTTTGTGGGGAAGTCTCCAGGATTTTCTGCACATAAGATCCTGTCTTCTACAAACAGAAGTAACTGTGCTGCTTTTGTTCTGATTTGGGTAATGCCTTCTCTTTCTTTTCTCTGCCTGCCCAGACTAGGACTTCCAGTTCTATGCTGAATTTAAGAGTGGGCCTCCTTGCCTTGTTCCTGATCTTAGCGTAAAAGCTTTCCATTTTCCACCACTACATGTGATGTCAGCTGTGGTGTTCTCATACATGGCCTTTTGTCGTTGAAATAAACTCTTTCTACACCTAGTTTGTTGAGAGTATTATTCATTAAAGGGTGTTGAATTTCGTCAGGTTTTTCTGCATTTATTGAGATATCCCATGGTTTTTATCTTTCATTCTATTAATGTAATATATCAAATCAAGTGATTTCTGCTTATTGAACCATCCTTGCACTCCAGGGATAAACCTCAGCTGATCACAGTGTGCAGCATTCTAATGTGCTATTGAATTTGATTTGATAGCATTCTGTTGGGAATGTTTGTATTCCTATTCATCAAGGATAGTGGCTTGCATGTTCTCTTCCTGTAGTGTCTGTCCAGTTTTGCTATCAGGGTGATACTGGCCTCATAAAATGAATATAGAAGTGTTCACTCCTCTTCCATTTTTGGACAAGTTTCAGAAATATTGGTGCTAATTCTTCCTTAAATGTTTATCTGATCCTGGGCTTATCTTTGTTGAGAGATTGTTGCTTAATGGTTCAATGTCCTTCAGCATTAATCTGTTCAGATTTATACAACATTATGATTCATTCATATTAGGCTGTATATTTTTAAGAATGCAACCATTTCTTCTAGATTATCCAGCTTCTGATGTGTTTTTATCGTATGCTCTTATCTGTTTTCATTTCTGTGGTAACAGCTGTATTGTCTCCTCTTTCATTTCTGATTTCATGTGAGTCGTCTCATTTTGTCTCAGTCTAACAAAGGGCTTGTCAATTTTGTTTATCTTTTCAAAAAGTTTCACTGATAGTGTTCCTATGTGTTTTGTAACTATTTTTTGCCTTAGTGTTTATTATTGCATTCCTTCTACTAATTGGGGGCTTAGTTTGTTCTTTGAGATACAAAGTTATATTGCTTATGTGAGGTCTTTTTCCTTAATGTAAGCACTTACTGCTACAAATATCCTTTTGAGAACTTGTCTTGACATCTAAGCGTTTTCCTAACACTTATGAATGAGTGCACCATCAAGATCAGCTCCACAAGTCAGTACAGTTCCCTGGCAGTTTAGTGTTTGGCAGACCATGTTGCCAGCAAAGGTGTAGGGTTATTACTTCCCTGGAACGCTAGAAATAAGGACTTTTTTATGGATAGAGTTAGTTGTTTATATGGCATTCTAGAAGTAACTACATCAACTTATTTTTTTTTACATTTTTAAGTTATTACAATTGGCAATCTCAAGACCTTGCAGCAAAATCCGTAAGTACTCTATTGCCAACAAAAGTTAAATAATGTGTGATGTCATTTGCATTAAATATAGTTTATGTTGTTTTGATGCTCTGTAAATATTTGCATAACTCACACAGAAGATGAACATCAAGATTCATTTCAATTTTGAGATTCTGTAATTGTAACGTTGACATGCAGTAAATCTATTTTGACCAGAATACCAGAATCACTGAAGGAGAGAGCTTTCTGTAAAAATCAGTTTTTAGTGAACAGGTATGTGAGCACTGTTCCAGAAATCACTTTGATTTATACAAGTTAAGAATATTTGTTTCTGAAAAATTCAAGATAGCTCGAACAGATCAACCCACTGTCAAATTATTCCTCCCAGGCAGCAAAAAGGTTTGCCACTGTGACTTGACCCACACATTTTCTAAACAAGTTTAAAGAATTAGTATAAATTTGTTTTTGTAAACCTCAGAATCCATGTTGTGTGAAAGTCTAAATTATCTTCATTGTTCAAGCCAGGTTTTAGATACAGTCACTTGAACTGCAATCCTCACCATGGATATAACAGATATAGTCAACAAGGCCAGTGTTTTCTTGGTTGTTTTGGGGGAGCCTGTGAATGGGAACATATTTGTTTATGTTTTATTACCAACTCACACATAAATATGCTGCAGCTTGCAAAACTTCAATGGGAAGTAATTCATATTTAATTACATCTTAACTAGTCATTCTCTTGCCATGAAAATCCAGGAAACTGGCATTAAACCAAAGTGATTTGATGTGAGTCCAGAAACACAGCAAGAACACCTGATGAAACTGTCTGAATTATAAAATTACTGCGTAGTTCAGGACCCCAGCAGCCAGACTGCTCAATTAAGAGTGAGAATAAAGGCCACGACAATGTAGGTTTTACCTATTGTATTCTAAGACCACCATAGCAAACATATGGATAAGAAGTTAGATGAAATCCTTTTTTCATTTTAAATTCTCAGCTTGCTCAGCACGCTACAATCAAACATTTTCTTGTGACTCTTCAGAATTCATCTCCACGGTTTGGTGTCATTGTCACCAGGACCACTGCCTACTGAACATCGTCCTCTGGAAACAACATCTTTGAGTCTAACATCGTGACGTATGTCCCATATCATTTTGGTAACCTTAGGATAACGTGGAGTCATAGGACTCAATGTTAGCATCACCTCAATGAGTCTGTCTCAAAATATTTATAGATCAATGTTCTAACAATCCAAAAATCACTTGTCTACTAGTTTACGAACAGGACATCAATAAGTCCTAAGTGTGATGATCATAAAACAATATGAGGCCCACAATTTATGACAATTAAAATGGAAGGAATCAAAATGAGGCAATAAAGACCACCTAACCACATACTCTCTTCGCCTAGGTTTTGTTAAGAAAATAGAGCCGTTACGTAAGATGGCTGTAAGGTGGTATAAACGGTACAAAAATGAAAGATTCTGTGAATGTGAGAAGAGCTGGCGAGAAAGCATCTGGAAGCCAGTGACCAGAACATCAGAAGCAACTACTTGTACCTGAGACCACAGCACTGGAGGAGGGCAACGCTGGCTTACGGCAGAGGAAGGGGATGTCAGCGGCCATGGCTGCGATGTGAAATTCCCGCTGTGCTCTATGGCTCCTCCCACTAGGAATAACGCCGCTGCTGTATTTCCAGTTTCCAAATTTCCCAGTGCTTCTTACTGGCAGACTCCATGCCAGAAGTGTACAAGGAAGTGGCTTGTGAGAAATGCAGCCACCTACCTTCTAAGTGCTGGTGCTCGAGTCAACTCAACACCCACAAGTATCTCTTTACCAAGCATCTCTTTACCAATTCTTAATTTCTTCTTCTTTTTTTTTTTTTTTTTTGACAGGCAGAGTTAGACAATGAGAGAGAGAGACAGAGAGAAAGGTCTTCCTTTGCCATTGGTTCACCCCCCACAAATGGCCACTATGGCCGGCGTGCTGCACTGATCCGAAGCCAGGAGCCAGGTGCTTCCTCCTGGTCTCCCATGGGGTGCAGGGCCCAAGGACCTGGGCCATCCTCCACTGCACTCCTGGGCCACAGCAGAGAGCTGGCCTGGAAGAGGGGCAACTGGGACAGAATCCGGTGCCCTGACCGGGACTAGAACCCGGGGTGCCGGCACCACAGGCAGAGGATTAGCCTAGTGAGCTGTGGCGCTGGCCCCAATTCTTAATTTCCAAATACAAAACCATGTTTCCAGCTTAGAAATGAAAAGCAGGCTGAACTCCAAAAAGATTAAACACAAGTTCCCACATCATTTTATGCAAACCGGGGAGATCAATGCTTGCTCTGGATAATATCCACTCCTCCTTCTAATATCATGCAGTTCAATACTGAGACATCGGGTTAATCAATAGCAACACTCCTTAGATTACATGTATTACATGGGGATTGAGCAAAGAAAAAGATTGATCAATATCCACCATTATATTGTGTCAAGGCAGGGGAAAATACAAATGGATGATTTCTATGGTCCTTGTGAATTAACTCACAAGCTGCGGTGGGTATTTCTACAGCTTTCTTCCATTCCTGTTGTAAATTCTCTTTAACCTCATCATGCACCTCAGGTCCTGGCTGTTTGCCTAACACGGTAATCCACATCTTTACTGCTGGGGGGTTCCGTGTCATTAGCGTATCTGCCAAGGATGCTGTACCAGTGAAAATGGGAATAGTGAGAGGCCAGGCAGGAGACTTCTAAGCTTCAGGCACAAGCACGCCTGCTGCCACTGGTTACAGCAGCGCAGCTTCCCCTGGATCACAATCAGTCATCCCAGCCCTAACACAGCTTTTTCTCAGCTGAGGAGGAGCCGTGGCGACTTCTGTGCTCCCGAGTAGGCCAGCGTCCCCTCGTGAACTACACGCTCCACAAAGGAGACCTGGAAACGAAGGCACAGGAACCGTGGCTGGAGAGCGGGGCGGTAAGGTGAGGAGTGAGGGCTCCCTCTTACTCTTCATTTGCTTTGTCCTCTTTGGTGATGAACACACAGTGCCCCTGGTGCTGTGCCCAGCCCTGTGGAGACAGTCTGCATGACGGGGGCTCTCGTAGCCCGGGGGCCCCAAGCCAACACTGGGGGACGTCAGGTCCTGACCAACCGCAGCACATCTTCTGCTGACCCCCATGCACCACAATCCTTCCTCCTCTAGTCACAAACACTGAAAGGAGACACCAACACCCCGGACACCGTTGGTTATCATCCCCGAACTCCTTCATCCTTCTCCTAGAGTCGCGCCTCACCAAGAAAACAAGCAGTGCCTTGGGAAGAAACCCATCTGGAACCACAGGCGCGACGTGCACTCTATCCACCAGCACCAGCCACTGGTGCTGCGCCGCCAAGAAGCCCCTGAGAAACCCAGGCACAGGCAACAGCAGGGAGCGGGAGGGAAGGAGAGGAAAGGGCAGAGGACGAAGCGCAGAGTGGAGGAGCGCATGCGTGGCAGTCATCGTCCAGCATCTTTTCACTCTTAGTAACAAGAAAATTTGGATTAGAAGAGCAAAATACTCCCAGCACCAAAGTATCAGAGAAGCTGCAATGCTCTGCTGGAGAGAAACTGCGTGAAGCCAGCCTGGGGTTCCAACGGCAGACAGATCAAACAGGTGACCCAAGAGATCCTCACCTTTTGCAGGTTTTTCCTATCACATTTCACGTACAGAGAAGAAACATGATGTGATCATGCCCTTATGGGTGCTCCGGGGGTAAAGAGAGAAGTGCGGAGGAGGCGCTGTCTCCCACGGACCCTCTCCCAGCCCCTCCACAGCCCAGTGAGGGCAGTGCCACTAAGTGCTAGGTGTCTGGTTGTCAGTGTGTGCGCCCAGAACTGCAAGACAAAGAAGGTGCAGGAACGCCACCCTTGGAAGAGAACATCTCCAAATCAAAGCTCACGCCAAGCACGTTCATTCACGTAACTGTAAGCAGCGGTCACGCGAGTTGACGAGTCGTCACCTGGAGCACACAAGGTTAAGCAGGGGTGTTTGTGAGGAACACATTCCAGCTCTCTGGAGATCGCAAGGGGAAGCCAGCAGGGCGTTCCAGTGGTCACCCATGACCTCTACACACAGAGCATGCCACAGCACCTCGGACACCTTGCGTACACTGCATCTCTCAGTCTCAGGGAAGAAAGTCCTTACATGTGTGGATGCACCGCAGTGTGGGAGGGGGCAAACAGCTGAACCCTCCTGGGGAGGGGGGGGCTAGACACTCACTGAAGCTGCTCCCTCAGACACCAGAGCCACCGAACAACACCCAAGTTGAATGAACACTGTCAAAAAACAAACTTGCTCTGTTGAAATGAAATACAGATTATCATTTTTAAATATGAGTACTGTACCTCTTAATTTATGTGACTTCATTAGCTTCTCTCTCTAAAAACATATATCCACAATTGACTTGACAGTTTAGTTTTTTCAAACATACTGTCAGTGGCAGAGAAGCCAGGGTGCTGAGGTAGAGTCTGAGCACTGGGGGTGGACAGTCCCTTCAGCCCATGACTTGGGGACACAGCGTACCTCCCCTGAGCTACCTGTCCTCTGCAGAAACAGCTGATCGTCAGTCCTCACAGGTGTTCCGAGTGGAAATGGCCCAACACCGTGCATTTTTCTTTACTTCCTTTTCCCATATGCCCTCAGTGAGCCCACCTGCTATCTAAATTGGCATCTTCAGCTTCCACTAACACAGTGGAAGTCATCTCGCACAAACACTATGTTTACAGGAAAACTGCAAAGTGTGGGACGGTTATAAATGGGAGAAAATACCATCAGGTCCTGTGAAAACCGGGGTTCAGGTTCCATCGAAGGGTGCTCAACAAGATGCAGTGAATCCTTGAATGCCTGGACTCATCAGGAGAAGCTGGGAATTAAGTCACCTTTACCACTGTGGCACTGTCCTACACCAATACACACGGCATTTTAGGTTGGCTCAGAGCCACTTTTCAACAAGTAAAAAGAAATCAGAAAATTTCATTTTAATCGTAATATTTTTACCCAATATATTCAAACTATTATCTTTTCAAAGTACGATCAATATAAAAAATACTGAGGTTGTTTTCTTTCTTTTCACACTGAGTCTGTGAAGTGTGGTGTGGATTTTACAACCGAAGCACATCTAAGTCCTGACCACATTTCGCCTCAGCCTAAAGCGTGCACCCTGAGCCCACCTTCAGGGCAGAGAGGAGCATGCGCAGCGGTGGCCACGGAAGGAAGCCACGGGAAAAGAGGTGGCCAAGAGCCCTCCAGCCCCGAGCTGCTCCTGAGCTCCTCTGTGAATTTTTAGAGGTTTTGGTCACTGAGCTTGGAAATCAACAAACAAATGCCTAGTTCTGGGGCCAACAGGACACACTCCCACACTCTGCAAGCTCTGCTGGGAACAAAGCGACCCGGGCCTGTCCCCGGGGCTGCAACAGCATTTTATGGGCCAGCTGTGCGGCCTTCTCTCCTTGCATCTGCTGAGAACACCTGGTGAGGAATGCAGCCTGGCTTTGAAAAAAAGGGGCATTTGGGACAATTTATTGTCTTTCATTTGTTTGCAAAAATCAATGGAGTCTCATTAAGGAAAGGAAGGGGCTGGTCTTCCCTCTGCTTCATTTTCTCTTTGCTGCTGTTTGAACAGGTGCAAAGGCTAGAATTATCGGGTGGATTTATAGGATTTTCAGGCTGCAACAAACCACTATAAATTTGATCACCCTTAAGCTAACCACTAAAGAGAATTTTTGATTTTTGAACAATTAAAAAACACATAGCTCACACTTTTCTAATCACTAGGAGTAAGGTTTAAAATATCTGGCACCTGAGGTGGGTGTTTAGCCTAGCAGTTAGGATACTGGTCAGGTACCCATACCTTGTATCAAAGTACCTGGGTTAGAGCCCTCGCTCTGGTTTCTGATACCAGCTTCTTGCTAATGAATACCCGGGGCAGCAGCAGACGATGTCACTTGCAAGGAAGAATTGGATGAGGCTCCCAGCTCCAAGTTTTAGCCTTGACAAAGCCCCAGCCATCGAGGGCACTTAGGAAGTGCCCTGTCTTGGCACTTGGGAGCTCTCTGTCTCTCAAATAAATGAGTAAACAATAAAATATTTGATACCTAGCATTCCCACTGCTGGTGCCCCAGGTTACTCCCTTGCTGAACCTCCACGTGTTCCTGCTTCAGGCTGCAAACTTGCTGTGTGAACTCTAACTTGACTGCCCTCTGCCGGGCTCCATCACCATCCCCAGCCACCACCCCATTCCGCAAGCCTTCCTTAAGCACACCCCCAGTGTGTCATTTCTCTAAGAATTAGCTTAGGCATATGTTCTAGGCATGTGCACGTAATCCCTGAAATCTTCTCAACACTGTGGAGCAGTGTCTGCTGTTATGCTCATTTTAGCACACAGAAAACCCAAGTTCAGGGTCAGTCCCCAAGCAAACCATTTACATACAGCACTGAGATCTGAATGCTGGCTGCCCAGGGATCACCGCATGAAAGAGAAGCCATTTCCAACACTCAGTGGTAACGCAGTAATCAGAACATGAGGTTGTATACCTTAAATATACACAGGAGGAAACACCTCAAAATGTCTGGAAACCTGGATGGCGGGTGTGCAAAGTGACGCTCAGAGGCACCCTGGCCTCTCAGGATTCCTGGCCAGCTCCCCATCAACGAGCCCCTGATTTCTCACAAACTCACACTCCTACTTCACACCGTCTCTACCCTCTGAAATGCCCGCTCTCTGCAGTACAGAGCATGTTTACGACTCCTCCTAAGTGCCTCCACTGCCCCGGTGGAAGGACCCTCCCTTTGTCACGGTTCTCACAGAAGCCCTTTGCAGTCATAAACTCAGTGAGGACGCTGCCTGTGGCATAGGCTTCACACGCACTCTCACCCTCAAGGCTGGATGCTAAGCCCCTGCAGTGCCAGGAGTGGAAGCAGCATGGGGAGCAGGACAGCCAGACAGCAAACAGGAATCCCACTCTTCATGCCATTGATCTTGGACAACACAGCCATGCTGTGTACACGGGGAGACAACACAGGAAACTGCTCCTGTCCACATCGGGTTTCTTCCAGTTCTTACAGCCATACCTCACCAGTCTTCATTAGACACATCTTTAAATTACAGAAGAGACAAACAAAAAGACACTTCTTAATAATCCTTTAGTTGGATAAGTCTTCATTTTTACTTTAAAATGCTCCAAACATTCCTTTCTATTTCACAAAAGATATTTGCCATCTCATCACTGTAACAAAATGCCCAAAGTTAAGCCGTTTGCAAAGAAAGGAGATTTGTTCAGGTCACAATTCGGGGGACTGGGAAGTCCAAACAGCACAGCATCAGCACGTGGTGAGGACTCTGACAGTGTCACAACACACGGACGGCCTCCAAGGGTGGTGAGGACTCTGACCGTGTCACAACACACGGACGGCCTCCAACGGTGGTGAGGACTCTGTGTCATAACACACGGACGGCCTCCAAGGGTGGTGAGGACTCTGACCATGTCACAACACACAATGGCCTCCAAGGGTGGTGAGGACTCTGACCGTGTCATAACACACGGACGGCCTCCAAGGGTGGTGAGGACTCTGACCGTGTCACAACACGCGGATGGCCTCCAAGGGTGGTGAGGACTCTGACCGTGTCACAACACACAGACGGCCTCCAAGGGTGGTGAGGACTCTGACTGTGTCATAACACACGGACGGCCTCCAAGGGTGGTGAGGACTCTGACCGTGTCACAACACGCGGATGGCCTCCAAGGGTGGTGAGGACTCTGACCGTGTCACAACACGCGGATGGCATCCAAGGGTGGTGAGGACTCTGACCGTGTCACAACACACGGACGGCCTCCAAGGGTGGTGAGGACTCTGACCGTGTCACAACACACGACGGCCTCCAAGGGTGGTGAGGACTGTGACTGTGTCATAACACACGACGGCCTCCAAGGGTGGTGAGGACTCTGGCTGTGTCACAACACATGACGGCCTCCAAGGGTGGTGAGGACTCTGACTGTGTCACAACACACGGACGGCCTCCAAGGGTGGTGAGGACTCTGACCGTGTCACAACACGCGGATGGCCTCCAAGGGTGGTGAGGACTCTGACCGTGTCACAACACGCGGATGGCATCCAAGGGTGGTGAGGACTCTGACCGTGTCACAACACACGGACGGCCTCCAAGGGTGGTGAGGACTCTGACCGTGTCACAACACACGGACGGCCTCCAAGGGTGGTGAGGACTCTGACCGTGTCACAACACACGACGGCCTCCAAGGGTGGTGAGGACTGTGACTGTGTCATAACACACGACGGCCTCCAAGGGTGGTGAGGACTCTGGCTGTGTCACAACACATGACGGCCTCCAAGGGTGGTGAGGACTCTGACTGTGTCATAACTCACAGACGGCCTCCAAGGGTGGTGAGGACTCTGACTGAACCTTCACCATCTTCCTGTTCTTATCAGAAGAGGACGCGTCACGAACCTGGAGCACGGTTACGCAGAGATGTGCTGCTTGTGTGTTCTCCTTGTGCTCAAAGGACTTCTGGAGGTTGGGGAAAGGGCAGGATACCGCTGAACGCAGCTGCCGAAGGGCCCTCCCGACAGTCGAGAGAGAAAAGCTGGGCCTCATGCATGGGTGACAATCCCAGCTCTCATATCCGCCCGGAGAGCAGGTATACCTCAGATGTACATCACTCATGCTTTTTCCTAAAGTGCTTAATTTTTGGTACCTATGTCAAATGTACCCCTATATTTTAACTGTAAATTTAAATATTTTAAATAAGGTTAACACTTGATCAGCTGTAAGGTCTTCTACAGGCTTGCACATTTGATGTGCCACCAACCTGTGGGGCAGCCACCACATCCACAGACAGGAAACTGACACTCACCATGGTCTGTGCGTCCCTGTCAAATGTCTGTTGTCGAACTTAATAGCCAACATGAGGGTGTTAAGAGGCAGTCAGTTCATGAGGGTTCCTCCTGCATGAATGAGATTAGAAACCCAAATCAAAGGTGGGACATGGGGGCCCCTCCTGCCACAGGAGGACACGGCCCCTCCACCACAGGAGGACATGGGGCCCTCCACCACAGGAGGACATGGGGGCCCCTCCATCACAGGAGGACATGGGGCCCTCCACCACAGGAGGACATGGGGCCCTCCACCACAGGAGGACATGGGGGCCCCTCCATCACAGGAGGACACGGCCCCTCCACCACAGGAGGACATGGGGCCCTCCACCACAGGAGGACACGGGGGCCTCTCCATCACAGGAGGACATGGGGCCCCTCCACCACAGGAGGACATGGCCCCTCCACCACAGGAGGACATGGGGCCCTCCACCACAGGAGGACATGGGGCCCTCCACCACAGGAGGACATGGGGCCCTCCACCACAAGAGGACATGGGCCCTCCACCACAGGAGGACATGGGTGCCCCTCATGCCATGTGAGGACATGGGGGCCCCTCCACCACAGGAGGACACACCTGCTCCTCTGGAGCAAACAGGATGAGGTCACAGTCTCAGAAGCAGAGACCAGGCCTCACCAGACGCTGCGAATGACTTGACCTTGGAAGTGCAGGCCCCAGCACTGTGAGTGATGAATATCTGTTCTTTATATGGATCCCCAGTACTGCTACAGCAGCACAAACAGACCAAGACACAACAGTGGGTATAAATGATTCCTTCTGAAGGCCACTTAATGCAAATGTGCAGCTAAAATCTAAATTCCATTTATATTTGTCCTGCAGATTCTTTTGAATTCAATTCTCTGCTTTCTCTAATTTATTCTATCCTGTTTCTTGGTATTTCATGACAAATTCAATGTCACTAAAATAGATACCATAGTCACTAAGGTTGCCTCAGGGAAAAAAATTTCAAAAATAAAATAAGCCTAAGTCACAGCCCACATTTTTATGTTTATTACACACTCCTGAAAAAAGAATAGAGAAAGAGAGTATTCTGTTATACAGAGCCCTGATTCTTTTTTGGGGATTATTCTGATGATCATTCTAACCAATAGATCATGACTTCAATATAGGATAATTTTAAAAGAAACACAGAAGCAAAATTAAAAAATCAGAATATACCTTTTATAATTAGTTATTTCACATTATTTTCTAAGCATGCTATTCTATAGAATAGAGTGGCTGGTAAGAACTCTACAGCCCCATTTATAAAAAAATATTTATTTATGTGAAAGAAAGAGAGACACAGAGACCTTCCATCTGCTAGTTCATTTCCCCAGATGACCACAAAAGCCAAAGCTGGGCCAGGATGAAACCAAAAGCCAGGAATGTCACCCAGGTCTTTCAGGTGCGCAGCAGGGACCCAAACGCCTGAACCATCTTGCATGGCTTCCGTGCACATCAGCAGGGAGCTGGTCTGAGTAGAGCCACACGGGCTATGGGGTGTGCGTATACCCAGGGGCAGCTGAACCTGCTGTAGCACAGCCTCCTGCACGACGCCAGCCCTCAAAGCTAAATGTTTCTGTGGAGCCTCGTGTCTCTTAAGTGAATTATAATGTTGTGTAGAATGAAACAGTAAGAGAACGATGCTGGTTTTTTTTTTTGTTTGTTTTTTTGTTTTTTTGGTGTTTTTTTTTTTTTTTTTTTTTTTTGACAGGCAGAGTGGACAGTGAGAGAGAGAGAGAGAGACAGAGAGAAAGGTCTTCCTTTGCCGTTGGTTCACCCTACAATGGCCACTGCGGCCGGCGCACCTGATCTGATGGCAGGAGCCAGGTGCTTCTCCTGGTCTCCCATGGGGTGCAGGGCTCAAGCACTTGGGCCATCCTCCACTGCACTCCCGGGCTATAGCAGAGAGCTGGCCTGGAAGAGGGGTAACTGGGACAGAATCCGGCGCCCCAACCGGGACTAGAACCCGGTGTGCCAGCGCCACAAGTCGGAGGATTAGCCTAGTGAGCTGCGGCGCCGGCCCTAATTGTTTTAATGGTAGATCAATGTAGTCTAATGATTATATCTTCATAAACGCAGGCTTCTTTGGAAAAAAAGAATGAATAGACCAATAACAAAAGTAAAAACTGAGAAAATTTATCAAATATTTGTCACAAGTGGTTGCATATCTAGGCAATATTCGGACAAAATTATTTAAAGTTCTCAAGATAAAGGTAAGCTCCATGTTACAGAAAATACATTAAATTATCTGGTGCCAGTGCTGTGGCACATTGGATTATGCTGCTACCTACAAGTGCCCAAAGTCTTGGCTGCTCTACTTACAATGCAGCTCCCTGCTAATGGGCCTGGGAAAGCAGTGGAAGTGCTTGGTCCTTGCCACTCACACTGGAGACCTGGATGGAGTACCTGGCTCCTGGCTTCCGCTTGGTCTAGCCCTGGCTGTTGTGGCTGTTTGGGGAATGAGCCAGCTGATGGGAGATCTCCATGTCTCTCTGACACTCTGCCTCTCAAATAAATAGATAAATCTTTTAAAAAACAGTAAAGATTTTCTGGAGGTATAAAAAATGAAATGTGTCCCATTTAATTTTACCAAGCAAATATTTTTCATAAATTAAATCTAACAAAAAGGCCACCATATAATACTAAAAGATATCTTGTCAATCCCCATCAAAATCTGCAGACTAACATCAAATGTATAATCTGTCGTGACCAAGATATATCTATTTTAAAGACTCAAGAGATTGAAAATTAAAGCAGGCTACGCCTCTATCTGTGGCTCAGCATCCAATATGGGTGCTGGTTTGTGTCTCGGTTGCTCCTCTTCCAGTCCAGCTCCCTGCTATGGCCTGGGAAAGCAGTGGAAGATGCCCCAGGTCCTTGGGCCCCTGCGCCTACGTGGGAGACCCAGAGGAACCTCCTGGCTCCTGGCTTCAGATCAGCCCATCTTTGGCAGTTGCAGCCATTTGGGGAGTGAACCAGCAGATGGAAGACCTTTTTCTCTGCCTGCAGCTTTACCTCTCAAATAAATAAATAAATAAATAAAATCTTTTTAAAAATCATCTCAAAAGATTTACCAAAAGTATCAAATAAAACTCTAACCTATACCTGAGTTTAAAAATCAGAACAGATGGATACTGTCTTTAAATGACATGTAATCTTTAATGCAAACCAATAATCTATAAAACAGTTGAAATCAAGCCATTTTACTGAAATCAGAAAAAAAAGTGATGCTAGCCACTATTATTTTCAATATGGAAGGTTTGAAAAAGGCTATTAGATGCAAAACAAATAAAAGGAAAAATATTCATATGGAGAGAAAAGTGGCTACTTTCATGCAATGTGATTTTATATTTTGAAAAGGAATCAACAGAAACAGCTTTAAAAATTAAAACTGTAAAGAAGCCAATTCAAAATAATACTTAAGATTTTACTGTTTTTTATGGAACTGAAATAACCTATTAAAATATAACAGAAAGGAAATACATGAATAATATCCACAAAAAATAAGTACTAAAAATCCAGGAATAATGCTAAAAGACTTACAGCCAATGGGGGATTTTTTCTGCTCTGGAAGAAAAGGAAAATATTTTAAACACAGCAGCTCCAACAACCCCAATAAATCTGAAGACTTAATTAAACTGCAATCTAACAGGAGCTTTTGGCAAACTCTGTAAAGTAAGCCAACTTGATCAGAATCTTAAATTTCTTACTGTACAAAGTCTACATTATTAAATACTGATCACTAGCATGAAAATGGTCATAGATGAATGGACTACAATAGATTATCCAACAGCCCACAAATCAATCCGAAGATGTTCAAAAATAATTTAGGTGGCTATATGCCAACAAATTGAAAAAAAAATGCATAGGTATCTGGACACATGCCATCTACCAAAACTGAGTCATGAACACACAGAAAACCTAAATAGTCCAATAACCAAGATGGAGATTGGATAAGTAATAAAGATCCTCCCAAACAAAGAAAAGCCCAGGACCAGATGGATTCACTGCTGAATTCTATGAAACCTTTAAATAAAAATTCCAATTCTCCTCAAATTATTCAAAACAAGTTAAAGAGGAAATCCTCCCAAACTCCTTCTATGAGGCCAGCATCAACTTAATTCCAAAACCAGCAAAAGACACAACAAAGAAATAGAACTATAGATCAATATCCCTGACGGACACAGATGCAAATATCTTCAACAAAATACTAGATGATCCATTCCAAAACACATTAGAAAGATCATTCACCCGGACCAAGTGGGACTTATCCCTCCTTTGCAGGGATGCTTCAACATATGAAAATCAATCAAAGTGATACAGCACACTAACATACTGAAGAGTAAAATCCACATGATTAGCTCAATAGATGCAGAGAAAGCATTTGATAAAATACAACATTCTTTCATGATAACAACCTTAAACAAACTGGGTATAAAAGGAACATTCCTCAACACAATCAAGGCAATTTATGACAAAAACATGGCCAGCATCATAATGAATGGGGAAAAGATGGAAGCATTCCCACCAAGATCCAGAACCAGACAAGGACGCCAACTTTCACCATTGCTATTTAATATAGTTCTACAAATTTTAATCAGAGCAATTAGGCAAGAAAAACAAATTAAAGGGATACAAATTGGAAAGGAGGAAGTCAAATTAACCCTGCTTGCAGATGACAGGATCCTATACATAGAAAAATCAAAAACTCCACTAAGAGACTACTGGAACTCATAAGAGAGTTTGGTAAAGTTGTAGGATATAAAATTAACACACAAAAACGAATAGCCTTTATGTACACAAACAACACCATGGTTTAAAAGAACTTAAAGATCAGTCCTATTTACAATAGCTACAAAAAAAATCTAAATCCCTTAGAATAAATTTAACCACATAGATGAAAGACCACTACAGTGAAAATTATAAAATATTAAAGAAATAGAAGGCACCAAAAAAGGAAAAATCTTCCATGTTCATGGATTTAAGAATATCATCAAAATGTCCACATTACACAAAGCAATTTACATATTCAATGCAATCCCAATCAATATACCAATGACACTCTTCTCAGATCTAGAAAAAATGATTCTAAAATTCATATGGAAACACAAGAGACCCAAATAGCTAAACCAATCTTAAACAATAAAGACAAAGCCAGAGGCATCCAATACCAGACTTCAAGACACACTATAGAGCAGTTATAATTCAAACAACCTGGTACTGGCATGAAAATAGAAATGTAGATCAGTGGAACAGAATAGAAACCCCAGAAATTAATCCCAACATTTACAAACAATATTTGACAAAGGAGCTAAAATCACTGCCTGGACAAAGGACAGTCTATTCAACTCATGGTGCTGGTCAAATGTGATCTCTGAATGCAGAAGCATGAAACAAGAGCCCTACCTCATACAAATACCGAGTCATAATGGATCAAGGATCTGAACGAGTGAATGACCTCGTATCATCAAATTACGAGAGGACAACAACAGGGAAATAATGCAAGACATTGGCATAGGCAAAGACTTACTGGGAAAGACTCCAGAAGCACAGACAATAAAAGCAAAAATAGACAAATGAGATTGAGTCAAACTGAGAAGCTTCTCACTGAAAAGCAAGCACTCAATAAAGTTATGAGGCAACCAACAGAATTGGAGAAAATATTTGCAAACTATGCAATTAATAAAGGATTACTGTCCAGGCTCTATAAAGAGCTCAAGAAAACCAACAACTACAAAACAATCAATCCAGTTAAGAAATGGCAAAGGACATGAACAGGCATTTTTCAAAAGGACGAAATTCAAATGGCCAACAGACACATGAAAAGATGCTCAGAATCACTAGCCTTTAGGGAGATGCAAATAAAAACCACAATGAGGTTCCACCCCAATCCAGTTAGAATGACTATCAAACAAAAATTTTTAAAAAATGCCTGCATGAGCCGGCGCCGCGGCTCACTAGGCTAACCCTCCGCCTAGCGGCGCCGGCACACCGGGTTCTAGTCCCGGTTGGGGCGCCGGATTCTGTCCCGGTTGCCCCTCTTCCAGGCCAGCTCTCTGCTGTGGCCCGGGAGTGCAGTGGAGGATGGCCCAGGTGCTTGGGCCCTGCACCCCATGGGAGACCAGGAAAAGCACCTGGCTCCTGGCTCCTGCCATCGGACCAGCGCGGTGCACCGGCCGCAGCGCGCCGGCCGCGGCGGCCATTGGAGGGTGAACCAACGGCAAAAGGAAGACCTTTCTCTCTCTCTCTCTCACTGTCCACTCTGCCTGTCAAAAAAAAAAAAAAAAATGCCTGCATGTATGTGCAGAAAAAGGTACCCCAACATGCTGTTGGTGGGAATGTAAACTAGTACAACCATTATGGAAGACAGTACAGTGATTCCTCAGAAACCTGCAAATAAATTTACCATATGACTCACTCCTGGGAATTTACCCAAAGGATATGAAATCAGCATATGAAAGATGTGGACCCCCATATTTATTGTAGCTCAGTCCATAACAGTTAAGATATGGAATCAACCCAGATGTCCATCAACTGATGACTGGATAAAGAAAATGTAGTATATATACACTACAGAATACTACTCAGCCATAGAAAAGAACGAAATTCTGTCATTTGAAACTAAATGGATAACACTGCAAACCATTATGCGCAATGTAAGCACAGTCCAACAAAAACACATATCATGTTTTCTCTGATATGTGGCACTTAATACAGAACACAAAAATGAATAAGAATGAAATAGGTATTTTGTGATATAATTATCAATTTAGCTCTCATTTATACTCCTGTGGAAATGTGGTCTTCCTACTCTTCACTTGTTGAATATTATGGTTAGTGGTGAATGAATACAGAATACAGAATTAATTCAAATTAAGTCTTTGCAAAAACTGATGAAAGGAACAGGCATGACAGGGAAGTAGGGAGAAGGAGGGAAATGTTTTGTCTTTTGGAACTGTACCTACAGAAGGTATGCAGTCTGTGCTCTTTATATTAATTTAACTAATTAACTAATATTTAAAAAAGAAATGATTTTGGTTTAGTTAAAAATTTAGAAAAAAACCAAATTCTCACCTTACTCTATGCACCAGAATAAGCCTCATTTGTATTAAAGAGTTATAAGTCAAAAATTCTAAAACATGAAATATAAGATGAAAATATAGAGGTGAATATTATAAAAAATTGTTTAGGGGGAGTAATGGGTAGAGGAAAGACCAAGTAAGACTTAACTTTTGATGTAAAACTGATATGAATATAAAAGCATTTTTAAAATCCACTGGTGAAGCATTCAAAACGTAACTAATCAAAGCAGCATACCATAGCATATGAGGTATCTACTTTCACAGATAATGAAGTATTGCAAAAAAAGACAATAAAATTCAAATACTTTGGGATAAATTTAACCAAGGACAGGAAAGAACTATACAATGAAAATTACAAAGCATTAAGGAAAAATTAGAACAAGACATCAAAAATGGAAAAATCTTCCATGTTCATGGATTAGAAGAATTACTATCATCAAAATGTCCATACTACTGAAAGTAATTTAGAGACTCAGTATGATCCCAATCAAAATGTCAAGGACATTCTTCTCAGATCTAGAAAAAATGAGCCTAAAATTCATGTGGAAACATAAGAGACTCCCAATAGCTAAGGCAATCTTACACAACAAAAACAAAGCCAGAGGCATCGCAATACCAGACTTCAAGACATATTACAGGGCGATTATAATCAAAACAACCTGGTACTGGCATAAAAATAGACACGTGGACCAATGAACACATTAGAAATCCCAGAAATTAATTCATACATCTACAACCAAAAAATCTTTGACAAACTAGCTAAAATCACTCCTGGAGAAAGGACAGTCTCTTCAACAAACAGTATTGGAAAATTTGGATCTTCCCATATTTTATACATTACACAAAAATCAATTAGCAGTGGGTCAAGGTTCTAAATCTAGGAGCTGATACCATCAAATTACTAGAGGAAAACATCGGGGGACACTACAAGACACTGACCCATGTCCAGACTTCTTGGATAAGACCTCAGAAGCACAGGCAGTAAAAGCAAAAATAGGCCAACAGGATTAAGCTATGAAGCTTCTGTACTGCAAAGGAAATACTCAGCAAACAGGTGACCAACAGAATGGGAGAAAATATTTACAAACTATGCATCTGATAAAGAATAATATCCATTATCTACAAGGAGTTCAGGAAACTCAACAACAGAATGAACAATCCATTGAAGAACTGGCTAAGGATATGAACAGGCATTTTTTTCCAAGGATATAACACAAATGTCTAACAGACACATGCAAGATGCTCAGGACCATGAGCCATCAGGGAAATACAAATAAAAACCGCAATGAGGTTTCATCTCATCCCGGTTAGAATGGCTATCATCCAAAAATAAAAAAATAACAAACACTGGTGAGGATGTAGGGAAAAGGTTCCTTAACACACTGTCGGTGGGAATGTATACCAGTGCGACCATTATGCAAGAGTATGAAGGTGCCTCAGAAATCTGAAAACACATCTTCCATATGACCAAGCCACGTGAAAAAAAAATTATACAAAGGAAATGAAATCAGCTTATCAAAGATTTATTTGTACCCCCATGTTTATAGTAGCTCAATTCACAACAGCTAGGAAACGGAATCAACTCAGATGTCCGTCAGCTGATGAATGGATGAAGAAAGTATGGTTGGGGCTGGTGTGGTGGCACAGTGGGTAACACTGCCTCCTGCAATGCCAGCATCCCGTTTAGGTGCCAGTTCAAGTCCTGGCTGCTCCACTTCTGACCCACTTCCTTGCTACTGCACCTGAGAAAGAAGTGGAAGATGGCCCAAGAGTTTGGGCCCCTGCACCCACGTGAGAGACCCAGAAAATGCTCCTGGTTTCTCATCGGCTCAGCACGTGCAGCTGTGAGGTGGGAGGGAGTGCAAAGGGGAGGACTGGGGCACAGCCAGGGCTACTTAGTGGCAGCAAGGTGAGGGCGAGTCCAGGGCAGAGGTAATGTGACGACGGGTACCTAGAGGGCCCCTCAGGGCTCAGTGGGAATGGAGAGCAGGGCGCCATGCACACCCACGGATACCCAGCAAAGCACAAGCTGAGGGACACACGTCATGGAAGCTGTGAAAGTGGCTGCGCCAGGCTGTGGAAGGACCAGGGACACAAGGCGGCCAGAGGAAGGCTCCCTCTAAATGGGAAATGAGCCTCTCTTGCGTTAGCCCTTTCTTCTAAATCCTGTGCAGTATAATTCAGAAGCAGTATCTTCTAAAACCACGCTGTATGTTTTCTATAATGCAAGTTGTTTTTCCTAAAACAAGGAGGAGAAGGAGAAGGGCACTGGAAACAAACCGTAAGCCTGGCTAGCACCTGCTCTGCCCAATGGCCTAGTGCTCGCAGTCTTGGACTGCTCACCCCAAGGAGTTTCTGATCCCCGCAGTGGCGGTCTGACGAGCCCTCGCACCTGGCAGAGCAGTGGACGTGGGAGCACACTGGGTCACGGACAGCACTGGGGAAGCAGAGCACTGCAGGCAGCGGGCTGCAAGCCCACGGCATGAGAGGAGTTGGGGGTGGGACTGGTCTCCCAGGACCGAAAGCTCACCCACAGCACAGGGCAAGCAGCAGAGAGGCGCCCAGATCCTGCTGAGCCTGCAGGCATTTTGGACTTTGGTGGACTTTTGTGAGCTGTGGCAGGTGGTGCAGGCAGTTAAGCAAAGGGGGCTATACAGGCTATACAGATTCCTGTTCTAGGAAAATCCCTGCAGGGTGTGTGACGGAGGCCGGTGAGGGGGCACCTGCAGGGCCCAGCTGTCTGTGAGGCTCACATGGCGGTAGGATTTGGTGACGAGAGGAAGAGGGGGTCAAGGATGCATCTCATTTATGAGAAGGGGAGCAGCTGGAAAGGCTGGGAGACCAGGCGGGGGCTGTAGGGAAGGTGCCCAGGGTTCAGACCTACCCAGGACAGACCTGCACCCCCAGGGTCTGTCCTGGTAAACCTGCCCAAGGTGACTGGGACACCAAGCCAGGGCCCTGGCAGCTGTGGAGGGTGGGGCTCACGTGGTGACAGAGACACAGCCAGCGGAGGCCACAGTGGAAGCAGAGAAGGCAGGCAGAGGGCTGGACCATGGTCATTTCCTGTAGCCGCCGTAGCAAATCACCACACACTTGGTGGCTTAAAACAGAGACATTTCTTTCCCAAGTCTGAAGACTGGGAGGCTGAACCCAAGATGTCACTGAACGAGGGACCTTGCCCAGCCAGGTTCAAGGGCAGCCCCTTGCCCTGCCTCGGCCTCTTTCTGGGGTCCCTGGCATTGCTGGGTGACCCCTGCTCTGCAGCTGCCTCTCTATGCACTCGGCCCCCTCTTCACCAGGGCCTCCCTAGGTGTTGGCAGCTTCCTCCTTTGCCTCCTCTGATCATGCAAGTCATTGGATTAGGATCGCCCTCCCCCAGTGGGGCCTCATCTTAACTTAACTGATCACTTGTCAAAGACCTTTGTTCCCGGCCGGCGCCACGGCTCAATAGGCTAATCCTCCATCTTCGATGCTGGCACACCAAGTTCTAGTCCCAGTCAGGGCGCCAGATTCTATCCAGCTCTCTGCTGTGGCCCGGGAGTGCAGAGGAGGATGGCCCAAGTGCTTGGGCCCTGCACCCCATGGGAGACCAGGAGAAGCACCTGGCTCCTGGCTTTGGATCAGCGAGGTACGCTGGCTGCAGCGCGCTGGCTGCAGCGGCCATTGAGGGGTGAACCAACGGTAAAGGAAGACCTTCCTCTCTGTCTCTCTGTTCACTCTGCCTGTCAAAAAACAAAAACAACAACAAACCTTTGTTCCCAACAAGGTCACATCCTAAGGCTCCAGAGGCTATGATGTCACTCAGCCCAGGGAAAAAACACACAGGGGAAGCGAATGGTCTGCTTGTCTGTTTGCCTGTTCATTAACTTCACACCTAGAGAAGTTAAGTGTGAGCACTTTGGCATGCCCAGTAGGAAATCTGAAAGCCAATGCTCCCTAGAGATAACACTGTGGCCTAAGAAATTCTCCCACAAGCTTAGATGTTCTACCGAATAGAGGCTCATGAAGAAGACCGTCCTGAGGGGTGAGAACCGCAGCGCCGCCAACACTGGACCTTCTCCTGTGGTTCTCAGCAACTGTTCAAGTCTTCTGAAATTATGCTAACGTACATGCACAAGCCTTCTGGGATACGAAGAACGCCTCAGCCTCCTGCCAGCTGCTGGCACCAGCACATTCCTGCCCGAGTCTGGGGCTGCCTCCCACCACCGGCCCATGGGGGCCACTGCGGCGTGCGGACAGGCTCCTCGTGGTCCACACTGCTGTCACTCACCTCCCTCCGCATCATGCATGGATCTTGTGGATCTCAGCAAAGGAACAGTAACAGTTAAAAATGAAATTCCTCAAAGACTCAGAAAACGTAAGCTTTATCATGTCAAACTGAAAGGAAGTTCTAGGTTGGATGCTCTCTTGGTTTAATCCCTTTTTGAGAAAAACTGACTTGAGTGCATCCCCTAACACGCTCATCTTTCACAAATACATGTGCACGGGAAGCCTTGCATCGTAACACGATGGGCATCTTTTCATTTGATCAGAAAGTAAAGTAGGCTCTACTAGACTTTCCCTAGACTGTGCAAGGACCTCCTGAGCACCAGTTAGGGCCCAGGTGTTGGGTGCACAGTGTCTCCAGGACGGAAGGCATCTCCGTGTGCACAGAGCTGCTCGCAGGGGAGAAGCCAGAATCCCGTACAAGTGTGGGCGTTTGCCAGTGGCCCCGAGGTAAAGATGGGCACCTGTGAGGGTACTGGCCATGTGGACTGTCTGCTGGACCAGCACAGCAGAGGTGAAAGCTGACACTGATTGGAGGTTAGCCTGGGGGAGCCTGGAGGTGGGAAGCATCGAATGCAGAGATGTGAGGTGAGAAGACATCGTGACATGGTCAGGGGCTGGAGTGGGGCCGCGAGGTGACAAAGCCTCCATTTCTAAAGATGACTCGGTGGCACCAAGGTGAGAGGGAAAGTCGGGGAGATCACTGAGCAGACAACAGTAGTGGTCCCAGCAAGAGGGGATGGCGGTCTTGGCTCGGCTGAGCATGGACAGGCCTGGGCGGGGCCGGGCATGCCGCCTAGACTCCGGTGCGCGACAGCGCAGGCAGCCAGGCGCTTTCACCACCGCAGGGGCACTGCCAGCTGCAGTCAGGTTCGGACGTGCTGTGGCAGGGTCCTGGGAGCCCCCGGGAGAAGATGCCATGTGGGACAGATGCATGGCCTGAGCCGCTGAAGGGACCTGGTCACCTTGGCTGCATCTGAGGGGAACTGCAAGTAGGCCTGAGCAACTCCAGCCCTGCAAGAGTGGGTCAAGGACAAAGGGCCAGAGTAGGCGGCTCCTAGGGGCAGGGGAGAAAACCCAGGAGAGCATCTTGGACCCACAGCACAGAAGCAAAGCTCGCGTTTAGGAGAGGAAGACTGGCTGTTAGCAATTTGCAGCGCAGGGGCCAGCACTGTGGTGCAGTGGGTTAAAGCCCTGGTCTGAAGCACCGCCACCCGACATGTGCGCTGGTTCTAGTCCTGTCTGTGCCTCTTCCGGTCTGGCTCTCTGCTATGGCCTGGGAAAGCAGTGGAGGATGGCCCAAGTCCTTGGGCCCCTGCACCCATGTGGGAGACCTGGAAGAAGCTCCTGGCTCCCGGCTTCAGATCGGTGCAGCTCCAGCCATTGCAGCCATCTGAGGCGTGAACTAGCAGACGGAAGGCCTCTATCTCTCTCTCTCTCTAACTCTGCCTTTCAAATAAATAAAATAATTTAAAAAAAAGAAAGAAACAATCTGCAGAGCGGTCAAGAGAGCAGAGGCAGGACCTTTGCGGGCACCCTCTCAGGAATGCTGGCTGGGGAAGCCGGCTCCAGGATGGGTGCAGAGTGCACAGGATGCGTGGTGTTAACACCAACACGGGCTAGGTGATGGCCTCTCGTGTACTTGTTCACTACTCAACAGGACACAATTATTAGCCATGTGCAATTGCCTTGGAAATCATAGAAATTAACACAAAAGCTGATTTTGATACCAAACAACTCTGAAATCTGTCCAAACGCGAGTCTTTAGAAAGCTCTTGGAAAACATGTGTTAGGGAAACCATGCAGGGGTTTCAAACTTTCTGGCAAGAAAACAAACTCCTCTTTTAATTCCTCTATCCCGCAGACTTCCCTAAGGCCCTCCCACGCAAGGTTTGTTGTTGGTGGGAAAAGCTAAGGAGGGAGGGAGGGGGCTGGTGGGGAGCGAGGGCTAGACCGCCGTGGAATGAGCCGCTCAACCCGAGGGCAGAACATGAGGAGCCAGCGACAGAGGCCAGCAGGTGAGCGGAGACCGCCGGCACGTCCTGTGTGCGGCTCGCGGCAAGCCTTCACCGTGAAGCGTGTCACGGCATTTGAAGAACATGCATTTTTCTGACACAAATTCTGTCTGGTGAAACAATTTATGGCTTCTTACCTACTCTTTTTTTTTTTTTTTTTTTTTTTTGACAGGCAGGGTGGACAGTGAGAGAGAGAGAGACAGAGAGAAAGGTCTTCCTTTGCCGTTGGTTCACCCTCCAAAGGCCACCGCGGCCGGCGCACTGCGCTGATCTGAAGCCAGGAGTCAGGTGCTTCTCCTGGTCTCCCATGGGGTGCAGGGCCCAAGCACCTGGGCCATCCTCCACTGCACTCCCTGGCCACAGCAGAGAGCTGGCCTGGAAGAGGGGCAACCGGGACAGAATCCGGCGCCCCGACCAGGACTAGAACCCGGTGTGCCGGCGCCGCAAGGCAGAGGATTACCCTAGTGAGCCGCGGCGCCGGCCACCTACTCTGTTTTAAGGTCTCTTGCCTCAGCACAGCCAATTAGAGAAAGAAAGAGAAATTACCAGATAATTATCGGATAGACTTGCCTCCTTGAATTAGTTCGCTTTTATTGTATTCACTTAATAGACATTATGGTAAACTCACGGTCACCCAGTAAAAGGTCTGCTGGGATATAATTTTACTTATTTATATATATTACATATTACTATAACAAGTGATTTTAAAAATACTTATTCACTTTTTTCTTTGACTGACAGAGAGAGAGATTTTCCATCTGCTGGTTCATTCCCCACATGTCAAAAAACATCCAGGGCTGCTGGCCCAGGCTGAAGCCAGGAGCCAAGAACCCCATCCTCGTTTCCCAAGGACCTACATTATCACCGTCTGAAAGCTGGCTGAGAAACAGAGAAATCGGGACAGGAACTGGCACTCTGATATGGGATGCCAGCGTCACAAACCCCAGCTTCTCCCACTGCACCACAACCCTGGCTCCTCGTTCACACTTTTAAAACCCTCCATTGCATCCACTCTAATATCCCTGTTCCCTCCCGTCAGCACCTCCCGTTTGACCCTCTCCACTGGTGCCACCTGCTCTCCCTGACATTCCTGCAACATCCTGGCCCTCTGGGACCCCTCCCAGTGTGGGTGTTCCCGGCTCAGCTCTGGCGTGGGTGGAAAAGGGAGCTTTTCAATGACGTTATGCAAAAAGGAGAAGAGTGGTGTGAGGGCTGAGTGACAAGGACCTCTCCAGAGTCTCACACTCACACCTGTGCCTCCAGACGAGCGGGGTGCACCTGCTCACTGCCTCCCACCTCTGCGAGAAGCTGTCTGTCACACGTGCTAATACTCTTACAGAGCCCCCTGGAGCAGGTGCTGGTCAGACCCAAGTCCACGTGCGAGTGGCACAGGGGAACTGCCCAGCAATGACCCGCTCCCCCATTTGTTTCAGACGTTCTGAATTTCTCAGTGCGGCAAGAGAACTCCCAGGAGAGCTAAGGAACAGCACTGCTGGAGACCTGAGCACTGAGGGAGGGGTCATGCTGTGCCTGTCCCTGACGGCCCCCATGGAAACAAAACAACCCAAAAGGCAGGTGGGATGCCAGTGTCCCACAAGGAGTGCTTCCTGCTAGCGCAGACCCTGGAGGCAGCAGGGGATGGCTCACGTGACTGGGTTCTGCCACCCAGGGAGGCGACCCGGCTGGAGTTCCCAGCTCCTGGCTCGCACCTGTCCAGTCCTGGCCATTGCGGGCAACTGGGGAGTTGACTTGCAGACTGGGGAGCTCTCTTCCCTCTCTGCTTCTCAGTATCTCTCCCTCTGCCTCTGAAACAAATTTTCCAAAGAATTAAGGAATCCAAGGAAGATGAAAAATTTAGTTTCTAAAGTTAAAACTGCAACCTCACAGGTTTCCTTTGAGCACTCACTGTTCTGGCTACATAAAATCCACGTGTTTGCTCCCTTCCAACCGCTCCAGCACTGGCTCCTTGCAGGAAAGAAAGCAAGCCCATGACTCAGCACAGCACGCATTAACCTCCCCGACACGCAGGCCCAGGACCTGTAAGTAACCTGGTCCCCAAGGCAGGACCCCTGCAGCCCTGTGCTGCCAACACTGGGCACTTTGGGTTCCTGTCCTCACTGCTCCCAACTCAATGCCATCCCAGAACTCAGCAGCCCTCCTGAGTCTACAGCACCACTGCTTTTTCTCCCCAGACCAACCCCCCTGCTGACCCCTACGTTCCCCTAACCTGTCCCATCCTCCCCTGTGACTCGCATCCTCTGTGAGTCCTGCTTCCCTCTCTCTCTATCTCCCAGATCCAATCAAGTGCTGCATTCTATTTTCTGTACGGCACTGTGGCTCTGTAAAATAGGGTCACCTTCACTCACAAAGCACTCTGCTTTTACAAAGAAAAATAGCCTTTTTTATTCCCTAATACTGCTCTGTCACTCTGGGAGTCCTATTGTGAGGGTGGCAGAAAATCCCCAGCTAAATAAACGTCTGGTCTGGTCAACTCTTGTCTACGGCCATACCATCCTGAATACGCCCAATCTTATCTGAATGGATCTCTTAGGTAAAGTGCAGCTTCTGGGGCCAAAGGTGTTCAGTCTCTTCCTCCCTTGGCCCCTCCCTGAGATGGCACGGTGAGGAGACCTGTGCAAGGCCGTAGAGCTAGACAGATCCCTGGACAGAACACCAGGCCCTCCCTGTGCACTGGGCTGTGCCTGCACCCCTGGCAATGGGCCCCTGCTGGCCACAACCCTGGAGCTCTGGCTGCACCTGACGCTGAGGCCTGTGCCCTTCCCACTGGCTCAGCCGCCTCCCTGCCACTTTGTCTTCCCACTGGGACTGCTCCTGCAGTTCCTGCCTTGGGTCACCACAGGCAAGGCCTCCCTGGCTCCTCACTCAGCTGCTTTCTGTGGCCCCTCTATCAGCTTCTGCAACATTCCAGTTTCAGTTCTTAGCAGACAAGAATTCAACACGGCTCAGAAACCGTCAACTCCGGCTCTCTTCTGCCTGAAGAGGCTACAGAGAAGACGTTGCTTGGGTGGAGCACCACCCACTCCCTTGGACCCAACTCACTGGTCCATCCTGGAAGAGAGGGCACTCAGGAAGCTCCACTGTTGCTCTCCCGCCTCCATCGAGCCTCGTCCTCTGTCCCCCAGAATCCAAGCCATCAAGTCCAGGCCCCTTTCTCAGCTGGCTGATCCAGGACCTCTTTAACACACACCCCACCCTACCCAAACACATATATGCAGGCTGTCTCCTAAAACTGCAGTCTCACTACAGACTTTGATTTGGGCTGCCAGATGCTGCAGGGT
The DNA here is from genome assembly GCF_964237555.1 of Oryctolagus cuniculus. Taxonomy (NCBI): domain Eukaryota; kingdom Metazoa; phylum Chordata; class Mammalia; order Lagomorpha; family Leporidae; genus Oryctolagus; species Oryctolagus cuniculus. The sequence goes on along the minus strand of NC_091440.1, from coordinate 134,210,516 downwards.
AATGCTTTCCACCCCTGCTGTAAGAAACCCCCTCCCTGCACAAACAGACGTGCACGCGCACACACGTACACGCATGCACACAGGTGCCGCACAGCAACAGTCGGCTGAAGAGACCGTCACAGGCTGCACAATACGCAAGAGACAGGTGTGCGTGCATCTTGCTTTTTCAAATACCATGTCTCCCTTCATCCTCACAACTTGTGTCTTAATATAGAGGGCGAGTCACTTCCTGGGGTTACATGGTAAGTGGCACAATCAGGCTTCAAAGACAGATCAGAGACTCCAAGGCTCAGCTTCCTTCAGGGACACCATGAAGCCTCTCCAGGGCCTCTCCCACCCAACCCTGCCCCCTTCCTCTGCAGGACCCCAGGCAGGACCCCGGGAACCTCCTGCGTCAATGGCAGCTCTGCCAGGGGCTGCCTGTTCTCTAGCCTCCCTTCCCCATTACATCACTGCCATCTCTCGGTCAAGTCCCACCCCTCAGTTCCAGACATGGCAACCCTCCACACAAAAGGCTGTTTCTCCTGCCCTGCCTGCAAATCGATCAAAATCTTAGCAAAGTGGGGCAGATGCTTTTGAAGGATGGCCAAGACCCCTTCCACCCCTATGGGCACTCCTGGATGTGCCTGTGTGTCCCTCAAGAGTGGATCTGCCCGTAGGACTTACTCTGGCCAACAGGACACTGGAAGATATGACACATCCAAGACGTGCCCAGTGCTTACCAATGGTGCTTGCCTTCTTTTGTTGTCTTTGGTATCCTGCGTTGGGCACATGAAGGAGCCTACTGGAGACTGGAACAGAGACCAGCAAACTAGTGTACAATCCAAGTCTACCTGTCAAAGAACAGTTTTCACAGACAACACAAACAACTTATTTGATGGTGCTGTAGGACTACAGTGGTGTCTCCCCAAATTCACACTGTAACCCTAACCCCAGTGAGGTGAGCTTGGGAGCAGAGCTGTGGAAGGGCACAAAGGCTTCAGGGCGGACCCCTCAGGAATGGAACTAGCACCCTTAGGAAAGAAGACCCCAGAGCACCTCCACGCCCCAAGAAGGCACCACCCATGCCTCCAGGAGTGAGCCCTCCCCAGACACATCTCCTAGAACTCGGTCTCAGACTTCCCGGTTCCAAAACTATGAGAAATAAGCTTCTACTGCTGATAAGCCTCCAATGGATGCATTCTCTGACTGCAGTTCACATAAGCTAAAATAATATGAAATCCTAACTTTTAACCCCAACAAAATCCAACATTATTCACCTTGCCAAAATGTTCCATTCTTCTGATTAGAAGACCTATCTTACCAAAAAAAATTCTTTTTATTTTAAATTTTGTCAAAAAGCTGCAGACATTATTTTTCTCTTGTTTTATAAATAACTGCATTATATTTTTTATTTCTGCTGCTTGGGCTGCAAAGTCTGAAACACGGATGAAGGACTCTTTCAGAGGAAACCACTAGACCCCCAGCCCCTGGGCCGGCCTCTCGCAGAGCCGTGAGAAGTGGCAGAGGGTTGCCGTCTGGAGGCACGAGGTGTTAGTGCCATTTACCAGCCACCAGGAGCTAACTTGCTCACAACACAAGCAGCTCTACCAGGTGGCCTAGGGTCCTCAGAGCCTTAGCCCACTCTGCTTTCAGACCACGCTGTCTCCCTGGTCTCCTGGTCCTGGCTTCAGCCACTTCTCCACCATCTTCCTCTGTACCCTCGCCCATGGTGGCCTCTTTGGCGAAACGTCCCTAGGTTCCTAGCCATGCATCAGCACGTGCTGGGCTCCACACCCTTTCCACCTTGTGTCACATCTACTCGCCCATTTCCATTCTGCCTGCACAGATTCCACATACAGAAGTCACATGATGGTGTTGGTGAGTTCGTAATTCCACATCATTACGGCTCTTGAAGATACCTAAGGTCTTTCTCATGTAGTTTAAGGACATGTTAATGTCTCAAAAAAAAAATGCACACTAGGAAGTGACATTGCTCTTCAAGGAAAATTACTCTCACTAGTTTATCAAGCCAGCAACGTCTGGTTTGTGGCAATCGAGGGAGTACATGTGAAGATACACCCCACTTGGAGATCATCGTGAGCCACATTCTGCTGCAGTACTACTTCTGTGGAGCCCCAAACCCTCATTTTTAAAGAAATCATTCGCGAGCAGAGAAGCAGAGAGATACAGATGTGGACAGACAGGGAGTTCCTATCTGTGATGCCTTTCTCTGGAGGCCTGCAGTCTCATCTGTGCGTCCCTGGTAGGTTTTGCCAAGACCGCATTACTTGCCTCCTGAATTCAGTACTCGAGTTAGGCAAAGCTGCCGTCTCCGAGAGGAGCAAACCCATTCTTCCAAGCCTTTTCAAGAAGGGCTCCAATCCATCCGCGAGGTATCTGCCACAGGCCTCCATCCCCTCCTGGAACCCCCCACTTCTTAGCCTTGTCACATTGGCTACTGAGTCGCAGCACACAAATCTGGTGGGGCACATTCAGACCAGAGCAATCATTTAATCCCACGGGAATCAATTTTCTTAATAAAGAGGTACAGCAGGAAGCCTCTAATGCCTCCCCAGACCCATTTTTTTACTTTTCTGCTTGTCAACAATGAGGGATCCTGGTCCCCACAAGGCAGTATGCCATGAAGTCCTACTTCTGAGGCACTCTTGTCCCAACTTGTCACTTCAGCACCCACCACCCTCCATTAAAATTCTTTTCAAGATAATTATAGAGCTTCACATCAGTTTTTTTTTTTTTTTTTGAGGAGGCTTTAAAAAGAAATCAAAGAGGTGAGTGAGAAGTTATTGACAGACACCAGAAGATGGCAATGGTTTAAATATGAACTTCTATGGTGGTTACGGTTATGGACCCAAGAGGCAGCATCTCTGTTTCCCTCTACAATTTCAAATCCTTTAATCCAAATGGAATTTGCAACCCTGTCCCACTACTTATGCCTGTAATCTGTCTGCTCAGTGTGGGTTTGTCAGCCTTGGAAACAACCTACAAATTATGTAAATAATGAGGTGCAATATCGTAAAAAGTGAGATAATTATATAGCATTTTAAAGATACAACTAAATTGTTTGCATTTTCCAATCAAAGTAGTAACATATTTCAATTTTATGTTTAGTCAAAATAGAGATTTGAGGAACAGGGATTTTTTAATAGCTTGTCAATCTAACTTTAATGTTTTAATAAATTATCCCATGATTCACCATAGTCTCTTCCAATTAACTGCTCCTCACCGTGTTCCTCAGAAACTCTAATTACACCCTAGATTATCATTCGGAACACCTGCACTGGTGGGTTTCCGTCAGCTCAGCCCTGAGTGTTCTGACAGCAAGGGCTGTAATCAGGGAGAGTTTCTGGTTTTGGACAAGTATTCCATGCCCCACCTTCCTGGTCAGGGCGTTTCGCTCACTCCATGGTCTTTCATCTTGGGCTACTCATCTGGGAAAATGTGGGTAGTTAGCGTGAAAGCCGAGAGCATGAAGGAGCCTGAAGGAGCCCAGAGTTCACGCTCTGAGCAGACATGACTTATCCTGGACCGCCATTTCCTGGAGAACAAAAGGGATGTCTGTGCACTGTGTTCGCAGGAAGCCTGTTCTCCCAGCCAGCGACACCCTGAGGGAAGATGTGTGATGAGATCCAGAGCCCCACGTGCACAACTGCACCTTCATCCCCGCATCAGGAATGCACGTGTGAACGCCTAGCCTTAATACGCGACCACATCCTGTGTACTCACCCAGCGTCAGCCAGTGGCAGCGACTGGAGTCAGATGCACACAGTCCTCCCCGCTGGTGTTCAAGCAGCAGCCATCAGTCTCACTCTTCACTGACGGAGATCCAATTCCAAGCTCTTTACCACCACCCATGACATGTTGATGACAGATTAAATGTGGTTAATGATTTTGGTGGCTTGGAGTAGGCTGTATGAAGCCACCTCAGTTAACTTCAGCCCCTAATCAGCTGTACTCACAACCTGGTGCCTTACTCCACAGGGACCATCCTCACACCAATATTCATGGTGTGTTGCTTCTTTGTAACTATTCAGATGTGATTATCACTCCCACATATCACACCGCCATTCCAACTGTCAAAGCTGTGTATATATATATATACACAACTGGTGTTTTTAGTGTATATGTACATGTAACCATTAAATATATACATTTTAATATATAAGTGCATAATATAATATATACATATATTTATATACACATGTATACCCATTAAAGACCCTCATTAATAAACTAGGACATTTTACTGTGCCAGTTGTTAAACTATAAAGTTATCCAATCAGTATAATTAAAGGAAAAGTTGTATGTGCGAGATGCAATATGGCAAACGGCCGACACTAGAAGTGCCATCAGGTGAAAATTATGCATGCACTGTAAGCCATGAATACAAAATGTGGTACTTGTGTCACAGTGACTACTGGGCGGACTGGCAATGGGGTTGGTTCCAGCAGGACAACAGCAACAAACAGGAGGCTATGCCTGTTTGGGGGCTGTCCTAGGAGACAAGCGTTATCACTGCCAAGTGCCTCTGTCCGTCCAGTAGAGAGTGACCCAAGTGCACAGACAGGCACCCTAGATCCTGACCCTCCTTTCCTTCCCTCCATGCCTGTCGCAGAGATGGACATATGCTGGTCGCCTCCTCTGAGGACCACAGCAGGGCTGGGCTCTGGGATGGTTGGAAAGGGAGCAAGAAAGAAGTTACTCTGATGCACCCTCAAACTAGCTACGGGAAGGCGGGACACCTGCAGGGATCGGTACAAACCGCAGACAGTGGGACCCTGGACTTCCTTCCACTTTCTTATTACAGGTCCAAATTATTAATTTGGGGGACCACCCCCACTTTATAAGCAGATGCCTGTTTTAAATTTCAACAAAATGAACCTGTGTAATCTCCGAACTGTGTAATCTCAGAACTGTTTCCAAATTTGAAGTCCAACTCAACACTTGCCAACACACCTCTCCTGCACCTCCAGTAGGCACCATGGCAGGGTGCTGTGGCCCCAAGTGCCTGAGACTGACACCTCAAGGCTTGTGCGTGAATCCTACACTTAGGGCAGTTAGGCTGCACTTGGACTGCCTCCTAAGACTCTGCGCCATTCTCTCACCGTCTGTGAAGTGAGAACACTGGATCACACCAGAGTTCTGGGCACTGGATGAGGTGACCGATGCATGAGCATGGGCAGAGGGTCTCAGGAGTGGCAGGTGTCACTCTGTAGTCGCTGCAGCTGATCACGCTCCAACAGCAGCACCCAAGCAACTGGGAAGGCGACTCGGATGGAAGCAGCAGCTTAACAGGCAGGGCTCTTCCTAATGACCTCAGGGAAGCAGCTATGAGAAGAAGCCTTCATCAAATGAGCCGCCGGTCCTCCTGCAACCCTTTCGTTCACAGGAGTGCACTTCTCCTCCTGACTTCACCCACAGAAACTGCGGATATTGGTCTCGGCTGAAGCCTCCTGAACTCCTGTGGCCTGCAAGGAAAATACGTACTACGGAGGAAAACAGTCCAGCCCGTCCATCATGGGGAAGAAGTAGGATAACTTTTATTTTCTCAGTGGATTCAACTTCTCCTTGTTACTTATCACTGTCTGAGTGGAGCTAACATTTGAATATATTCTGCTTTGTTTCACTGAACTTTATTCAAGGGTTTTCAAGAAACTGGATGTCGAAGTCTTCCTTTGTCAAATTAGATGTGAATGTGACCACCCAAAACAAGCTCCAGGCCATAAACTGTCCAGGACTGGTGTTACCAGGGGCCAGGGTCAGACAACAGAACTGCACCGCACCGCACTTGGATTTGTGTTAAGATTAAAAAGCAGGGGGGGACCTCTGAGCTTAGAGGCCAAACTGAAAAATGTCCAGGAGCCCTGGGGACAGAAGTGCCAGTCTCTCCCACTGGGACATTGGTTCACTACTGATTTGTCTTTACTGGAACATCTTTTTTTTTTTTAAGATTTATTAATTATGCTTCAAAGGCAGAGTTGTAGAGACAGAGAGAGAGAGAGAGAGAAATAGAGAAATAAGGATCTTCCATCTGCTGGTTTGCTCCATAAATGGCTGCATTGGCCAGGGCTGGAAGATGCTGGAGACAGGAGCCTGAAACTCCATCCAGGTCTCCCCCATGGATGGCAGCAGCCCAAGCCCTCTTCCACTGCTCTCCCAGGTGTATGAGCAGGGAGCTGGATCACAAGTGGAGCAGCCAAGACTTGAACCAGCACCCATTTAAGATGCCAGCACTGAAGGCACTGGCTTAACCTGCTGCGCCATAATGCCAGCCCCAGAATGGAACATCTTTTTGAAAGACAAGGTTAAATCTTTGGATTTTAATTATTAATTACTGAACTTTAAACAAATGAAAGAGAAGTAGTCCTAGGAAGGTTTAGCTTGCAATCTGCTTTGTGGATTCTGGAGGGTATTTTCAGCTTCATTCCTTCTGTTGCTAGAGGCTCTCCCTGAGCTCTGACGATACACTGCCTGTAACTGCTGTACACGTATGAAGAAAAATGGAGGATGAACAACACAACTTTTAAAAGTTCATGCAAACAAATGACAAGTTTATTCTGGCACAAAATAAAATTCTGAAATCCACGTGTATGAGGGGTCCTCAAGAAGTGCATGGAAACACGTATGACAAAGAATTGTGCATGGGTTTCAATTTTGGGGCACGAGAATCAACTTGTCTTCTAATTGCATTTTCCCATGAACTTTCTGAATAAGCTTCATATTAGTCATGGTTTTATTTTATAGTGTTTGCCATCCTGGAGCCTGAAGACCCCAGAGGGAGCCCCCTTCCTCAGGGTTAGCTGACTCTTAGCGCTAGCAAGAAGCACTGAAGCCAACCTTTAACCCAGAAATCAGTGAATCCGGGCTCCAAATCCCCACGCGCCCTGTGTATCAGGCTCCTGCAGTCCAGAACAGCAGCTCCCTGGCTACAGACATTACCGAGGGCCAGGCATGGGCAGGCCAGAGCCCACCAGGATCACCTGCACCCAAAGTGGACACGCCCAGGGCGTCACCAAGCAGCTTCTACCCCTGCCTCCCCCATGCTCCTTCTGCCCTTGGCTACGCCTGGTCCTTCCCCAGGTAGCCTCTGGGGGTGTGATGGGTATCATACCCCTGTTTCTAACTGTGTCTAACACTAGCTGCTGCCAACAGCAGCTCCCTCCTCATCGGATGTCCTCGCCACACCTGATACACACCTGTTCTTAACGTACACTGAGACGAGATGGAGGACTCTGGAAGAGGGAAGAAGGGAAAGGCAGGGATGGAGAGAGGAGAACAAACAAAGAAGGAAGGAAAGAGACAAGAGCTCTCCCTTCGAGTTTTTTTTGTTTGTTTGTTTGTTTGTTTTAAAGAATGAAACCCTGGCTGGTGCCGAGGCTCAATAGGCTAATCCCACACCGGGTTCTAGTCCTGGTCGAGGCACCAGATTCTGTCCTGGTTGCTCCTCTTCCAGTCCAGCTCTCTGCTGTGGCCCGGGAGGGCAGTGGAGGATGGCCTAAGTGCTTGGGCCCTGCACCCCATGGGAGACCAGGAGGAAGCACCTGGCTCCTGGCTTCGAGTCAGCGCAGTGTGCTGGCTGCAGCGGCCATTGGGGAGTGAACCAACGGAAAAGGAAGACTTTTCTCTGTCTCTCTCTCACTGTCCACTCTGCCTGTCAAAAAAAAAAAAAAAAAAAAAAGAATGAAACCCTTTCTTCTTTTTCTTTTTTTTTTTACTTGACAGAGTTAGAGAGAGAGAGAGAGAGAGAGAGAGAGAAAGGTCTTCCTTCTATTGGTTCACTTCCCAAATGGCCACTACAGCCGGTGCTGCAGCGATCCAAAGCCAGGAGCCAGGTGCTTCCTCCTGGTCTCCCATGGGGTGCAGGGCCCAAGTACTTGGGCCATCCTCCACAGCTCTCCCTGGCCACAGCAGAGAGCTGGACTGGAAGAGGAGCAACCAGGACTAGAACCCAGCGTCCATATGGGATGTCGCCACCACAGGCGGAGGATTAACCAAGTGAGCCACGCCGCCGGCTCCTCAAGAGATTTTAACACAAATGCAGCCAGGACCTGGCACTGGACATGAACCATAAGAGGAACACACTGAACATTTACCAGCCACAGAAGGAGAGTGTGGCACCAATTTTCCCATAAAATGTGTTAGAATACATAACAATGTGACAGAGATTATGAATGAGATGGTCAGGGTTGTGGCTGGACACTGTATTTTTTCTGATATGATTTTTCTGTTTAAAACCTCAAAACACTCTTTCCCAGGTGGTGTGTTGTATGAAATTATGATGCTTCCTACTTTCTGTTTTTATTTAAGTTTTCATTTTTAACTGACAATTATATATTATATATATTTATGTGGTAAAATGTGGTATTACTATATATAATTGTATGCTTATGGGGTAAAATGTGATATTTAGGTACATGTATACATTGTAGAATGTTATAACAAGATAATTAACATATCCATCACCTCATATATTTGTCATTTTTTCACACTCTTTCAGCGATTTTGCAGTACATAAAACATCACCGTTAGCTTTGGTCACCTGAAGTGCAATATACATGTCCACAAAACCTACTCCTGCCAAATGGGACTTTGCACCCTGGACCATTTCCCTCTGCCACCCCACACCCCAGCCTATTCTGCTCTCTACTTCCCTAAGTCCAACTGTTTTAGATACCACATCTAAGTGAGATTAGGTGGTATCTGTGCCTGACGCATTTCCTTCTTCAGAAGGTCCTCCCGGAATAATAACGAATGCGGAATAGGAGTCCACTGTGCACATGTGCCAAGTACTTCCCTCGTTTACCTGCTGATGGGCACTTAGGCTGGCATAAACCTTGGCTGTTATGAATAACGCTGCAGTGACTCTGGGAGTGCAGACAGCTCGCCACCACGCTGGTTCCAAATCCTTTAGATGTACACTCCCAAGTGGGCCTGCTGGATTTCTGGTAGTACTTCCATACCGTTTTCCATAACGGCGCCCACCAACGGTGTTTAGGAATTCCCTTTGGCTAAACCTTTACCCCAGTGCTAAGACGCCGGTTATGACATCTAAGTCTGCATCGGAGCGGCCAAGTTCAGTTCCCTGCCTCCTTCAGCCTGCTGCTAACACAGACCCAGGGAGGGAGTGGTAATGGCTTGAGTAGCTGGGTTCCTGGCACTCATGAGCGAGACTGGACTGACTTCCCAGCTCCCAGCTGGGGCCCCTCACCCCCTGGCCACTGTGGACGTCCGGGGTGTGGACTAACAGACGGAAGCTCACTTGCAAAGCCCTTTTCTTCATATGCTCTTCTTTATTTCACAGTTTTGATAACAAGTACCCTAACAGGTGTGAGGTGGTATCTCAGCGTGGCTTCCATTTGCACTTCCCTGGTGATCAGTGACACTGAGCGCTCTCTAAACTGCTTCCAGCCACCTGTGTATCTTTTTACAAAACACCCTTCATGGCCTTTTTAACTGGATTTTTAGTTTGCTCACTATTGAGCTGTTCCTTACACATTGTGGATAGTAACCCCCATCCGATATTTGGGCAGCAAACATCTCCTCCCCCTCTGTGGGCCGTCAGTGCACCCCGTCCAGTTTGCTCTGCTGGACTCCGGGCGGTCTTGCTTGGCTATTCTGCTTTGCACTGCCTGTGCTTTCAGAATCAGATCCCCGGAGGCCCTGGACAGACCAACCTTGTGGAGCACTTAGACTTTCTGCCGGCATCGGTTACAGTTTCAGGTCTCATGTTCATGTCTTTGATCCGTTGTGAGTCTGTCTGTGCATGCCATGTGAGATAATGATTCACTTTCGGTATCCTGCATGTGGCTGTCCTGTTTCCCCACATCACTTATTAAAGAAACTGTCCTTTCCCCATTGTGTGTTCTTGGCACATTTATTGAAAAGCAATTGACTGTAAATGCTTCGTTTTATTTCTAGGATTTACTCTCTTCCCTTGGTCAATGTTGCCTTCCAGGCCAAAACCATGCTGTTTTGATTACTAAAGCTTTGTAATATAATTTGATATCAGCTAGTAAGATGCTTCGAACACATTTCTAACTATTTATTCTTTGGCTGTATAACCACTGAGATTTTATTTAACATCTAAAATATACCAAGAACTATGTTAAGCACCAATAATAGAAAAAAAGGTACAATTCTTATCAAAACAATGTCTTTAGTAAGAGATATAAATGTCAAGAAAATAGACATTACTATGTGTAAAAAGTACTGATATAAAATAACGCGTAATGGAAATTCAGAGAAGGGAATTCTGCCATGATTCCACTATGGATTTAATGACAGTTTGCTTTCTCTTACTAAAATAAAGGGCATTTCAGCAACTTCTACTTTCAAGCAACTGCCTTCTTTGGTAGTTTTCAGTCCTAATAGTTCTCAGTGCCCAGTAACACTGCCAAAAGCCCTGGCCCTAGTCTGAACACAGCCTTCCAGACCAGAGGAAGCCTATATTCCACTTAAGAATTCCTCTGTCACCCTCAGCTGTACTGTCCCTGGTGAGCAGTTCCTTAGTACTTTATACCCACGACCCAGTTCTCCAGTCTATAAAACCGGGGCAATAATATTTATCTGCTTTTTATGATTTGGCATTCAGCAGTTAAACGGCTTGTTTATTTTAAAGGGGCCTTATAATTACTAGTTGGCTTTTCCTAACTAGCTAGGCCTGCTTCACAGGGGCCACGTGGGGTCACCGGGTTGATGCTGCCAAACGTTCCTGAAGAGGAGATGTTCACACCACCATGCAGTCACTTTCTATGGCATGACGCGGCTCCCTGAGCTGCTCGCACCCGGGGCGGATCTGGGGTGCAGCATTCTCTTACCAGACAGCCTCTGTTGATGGGTTACCAGCAGGATCGCGCCCCGACTCAGGGAAAACGTTTCAATACATACATCCTACTCTCCAGACAAACCAGGCCGACAGGGCAGTCACACTCCCAGGTGCTCAACCCGGCACCTCCATGTGCTTCCAACAGCAGTCAAACTGCTGCACAAAGCCAGGGACGTGGGACACCACTGACGTCAACAGGAAACATTCCTGAAAGCACGCACACCAGGCGGTGGGAAGGTGCTTTCTGTTCATTTACTACTTCACCGAGTCTCAAACACACCAACAGCACTGTCCTTTAGGCTTAAACAAAAGCATACTTTTGGCTGATAAGGAAACAACAGGAAATTAGATGAGATTATTTACGACTTTAAAAATGAAAAACTACAGCTGGCACCGCGGCTCACTAGGGTAATCCTCTGCCTAGCAGCGCCGGCACACCGGGTTCTAGTCCCGGTCGGGGCGCCGGATTCTGTCCCGGTGGCCCCTCTTCCAGGCCAGCTCTCTGCTGTGGCCCAGGAGGGCAGTGGAGGATGGCCCAAGTGCTTGGGCCCTGCACCCCATGGGAGACCAGGAGGAAGCACCTGGCTCCTGCCATCGGATCAGCGCGGTGCGCCGGCCGCAGTGCACCGGCCGCGGCAGCCATTGGAGGGTGAACCAATGGTAAAGGAAGACCTTTCTCTCTGTCTCTCTGTCTCACTGTCCACTCTGCTTGTCAAAAAAAAAAAAAAAAAAAAACTACATAAATAATCAATGACACAAGAACAACTAAATTATATAAAGGGAAACATTTTTCAGACATTTGAAGTTATGTTTAACAACATTTACTGATGAAGGAAAGCGTTCTGAGCAAATTAAGTAAAACAGAAAATGTCCAGAGAGATGTGCTCAGCCCTGCTCTTCCTCCAGAGAGAGGAAATCAAACAAACGAGCTGCCACCTTCCAAGACGAGTGTCTGGGGAACAGCAACGAGGTGGGAATCCTGCAGGACACTGAGACCTGAGGTGGTGCACAGAGAGAGGACCCCAACTCCCCGGTCAGAGTGAACCCCACCACTGGAAAGGTTGAAGAGGAAACCCCTTCACCATGGACACTGATGATTCTAGCTACAGGAGACGCCCACAGTCATCACAGGCTTCATAGAAACAGGAGCTACCCCAAGTCAACACAGCAGCTGTGTTTCAGAGAGGGAATTCCTGTTGCCTCCTCCAGCCCCCAGAGCACAGGCTGCAGTAGTGTGCAACCATCTTGAGAAAGGAGACGCTTTCAGAGTTCACAGTGCTCTAGAGGACAGAAGCCCTCACACATTCCCATCCTTGCCTCACAGGCATTCTCCACATTAGCAAACAAAGACTGCCAACTGCAAGAACCCAGCTAGATCCAGCTGCCCAACTGTGACTCCACACCGTAACCCATGCAGAGCTCTGCACGACAGTGGCAGGTGTGTTACAACGGGCAGGTGATCCAGGGAAGCAAGACCTGAAAAACAACTCAGAAAAATAATCCCAAGGAAAGTCAATGAGATTCAAGAGAACACAGACAACTCAGAAAAATTAGGAAACATTCCTGGGTGAGAAATTAAGCGAAGAAATAGAGAAGATGAAAATGAACCAAACAGAACTCATGGAACCCACATACTCAATCTGTATACAAAGTACAGTTGAGAGCCTCGAACACAGACTAGAAGAAAGAATAACCTTGACTGAAGACCAGAACAACAACAACAAGAAGGAGAAGAAGAGGAATAGGAAGAAAAAAATGAACAAATACTTTACGGGAGGGCAAGGTAGTCTAGAAGGCTAAGGGAAAGAAAAAGACACTAAAATTCAGTTCAGTGAAATAAAGGCTGAAAAGTTACTTAATCCTGAGAAATACATGAACATCTAAGCCTCAAGGACCCCAAACACACTGGACGTAACAAAGTCTCACCACAGCATATTATAGTCAAATTGTCAAAAGTACAAGACTAAGACAGAACTCTAAAAACAGCAATAGAAAAATACAAAAATCACCCTGAGAGGAACCCTCATTAGACTAACATCAGTCTCCTCAGCAGAAACCTTACAGTCTGGAAAGGAAGAGAATGACATATTAAAAATAAATAAATAAAACTTCCAAGTGAAAATATTATACCCAGCCGTCTATCCTTCAGAAATTAAGGAGAAATAAGACATTCCAAGACAAATAGACACTTAAAGGCTAGACTAGCCTCACAAGAAATGCTTTAGGGGATCCTATATTTGGAAATAGAAGATGATAACTACCATCATGAAAACACAAGAAAAAATAAAATTCACTGGTAAAACAGTTATCAAAATATAAAAGAGAAAATAACATGGCTGAATCACTCCAGAAAACCACCAAAGCACAAAAATCAACAATAAGAAAAATGGAGAGAAGTACCTGCGAAGTTTCCAAGATGGCAGAATAGGGAGGGAGCTTACTGTTGTAGTCCAGGAGAAGATAGTTAGAAAAAGTGGAGAGAGTGCAATCTCAGGGAAGAGTTAGAAAACTGCAGTGGAAACTCCACGCAAATGAGAGGGACACTGTGGACCTACATGGAGGATGTGGATGTGCTCAACTCAGGACCCCAGCAGCCAAGAGCCTCAGCACCAGTTTGGAGAGTAAGGTGAGACCAGACTGCAGCAGTCCAAGCCACTGTGATAAAGCTGTGGGAAGAGCCTGGTGTGAGTCTGGCTTGGAGCCCAGTGGAGGACAGTGTCCCTGTTAACCTAGAAGGATAAAAGGGGGTCTCATTCCCCTCTCCCCAACCACCCGGCACTGGTATCCTTTAACCAGCCGAGAGAGGGCAGGTGCCACTCTGGACACCTAACAGCTCTGCCAGCCTGAGTCCCTGTGCTCAGCACCCACCCAAGAGGAGACACCTGAGTCTGGCTGGGAGAACTGACGGGGGCTGGGTGCTTGTGACTGTGACTATCATGTGTGCTGGGACCACATATACACGGTGGCTGCATGGATGGTGCAAGGGTATGGCTGGGTCTTGTGGCAGTCCCGGTGGGCAGATCCAAATGCTTGGGGTTCCCTGATTCCCTGGTGGAGGTCATTGATGTGGGATCCGTGCCCACACCAAGAACTGCATGAACCCTTTGTATGGTTATTGTGGCAGTGCAGATGCCTGGGCTAGCACCAGGCACTGATCTCCTGGGAGGTGAGAAAGAGCATGAAACTATGCTAAGAGAGCTGAACACACCTCCCCTGATTGAAAAAGAGAGAGATTTATCATGCCTAACTTAGCTGTCACCTTAGACACTCTCCTCACCCTGGAGCACTGAACAGAGCTCCCTGACCACACCCAGCACATGCCTCTGAAAATTCAGTTAAAGAAGGGACACTCCACTAAGCCACAGAGGAAAATAATAAACACAAAATTAAAGAAAAAAGAGTAAGAAAGACAACATGACACCCCCAAAACAACACAACACTTCAATACTAGAATGTAAAGATATGGAAGAAATGCCAGAAATGTAATTAAAACAAATTGATCATAGGATTACTTAGAAGTAATCAGAAGCAAATCTAAAAAACTAAAGAAATACATATATGACATGAATTAAATATTTTTCCATGAAATTGAGATTTTACAAAGAAATCAAAATGAATATTGGAAATGAAGAATTCAGTAGAACAAATTTAAAATGTGGTGGAAAGCCTTAACAACAGAGTCAGGGAGGCAGAACAAATAATATCTGACTTAGAAGAAAAATCTCTGGAAATTTTACTGTCAGTTCAAAAACAAGAAGAAATTAGAAAACTAAAAACAGTGTTGGAGATTTATGGAATGCTACCAAACGACCCAACATACAGATCCTAGGAGTTCCTGAAGGTGTGGAAATAGAAAATGAATTAGAAGGCCTTGTTAGTGAAATAATTACATAAAATGTCCCCAATTTGGAGAAACAAAGGGATATCCAAGTACAGAAAGCACACAGAACTCCTAACAGACATGAACAGAAAAAATTTTTACCAGAACACACTGTAGTCAACTGTAGTCAAACTATCCACAATAAAATACAAAGAAAAGATTCTAAAATGTACATGAAAGAAACACCAAACTACTTTCAGAGGATCTCTAATTAGACTCATAGAAGACTTCTCATCAGAAACCCTACAGCTAGGGGAGAATGGTGAGAGATACTCCAAGTCTTAACAGGAAAAAAAAAAAAACTGTTAACCCAGAATACTGTACCCTGCAAACCTCTCATTTATGAATGAAGGTGACATAAAAATCCTCCATAACAAACAGAAATTGAAAGAATTTGTCACCAATTGTACAGCTTTGCAAAAGATGCTTAAGGATGTGCTACACACAGAAACATGGTCATCACAATCAAAGAATGTGAAGGCAGAAAATCTCCCAGCAAAAGTACAAAGGAAATCCAAAGTAAAATAAATAGGAATATTTATGGAAACACTGCAGGGCCAAGTTGTTTCTTATTAGTAGTCACCCTGAATGTAAACAATCTCAACTCTGTTAAAAGATACAGAATGACTGAATGGATTACAAAATAGAACCCATCTATTTGCTGCCTACAAGAAACAAATCTTACTAACAAAGATCCAAGTAGACTGAAAGGGAAAGGATGCAAAAAGATAATCCATGCTAACAGAAACCAAAAAAAGAGCTGGTATAGCCATCCTAATATCAGAAAACATAGACTTTAACACAAAAACTGTTAAAGGAAGGGCAATATGAAATTATTAAGGGAACAATTTAACAGGAAGACTATTATAAACATATATGCACCTAATACAGGGCACATGGCTATTTAAAAGAAATGTTAATGGATCTAAATGGAGACATACACTCAAATACAATAGTAATGGAGGAGTTCAATACCCCAGTTTCAGCAGTGAACAGATCAACCAGACAGAAAATCAGCAAGCAAACAACAGAGTTTTTCAACACTATAGACCAAATGCCCCTTACGGATATCTACAGAACTTTTCATCCTACAGTTACAGAGTAAACATTCTGCTCACCAGTGCATGAAACTTTCTCTAGGATGGACCACATGCAAGTCTCAATGAATTAAAAAAAATCAGAATCATACTAGGCATTTTCTCTGACAACAATATCCAGATCATATGAAAACATAGAGACTGAACAATACGCTCCTAAATGAACAGTGGGTCTTGAAGAAATCAAAAAATTTAAAAAAATCTCTGGAAATGAATGAAGATGACAATACAACACATAAAAACTTATGGGATATAGCAAAAGCAATGTTATGAGTAAAGTTTACAGTAACTGGTACCTACATCAAAGAACTGGAAAAACAAAATAAATGTGCTATCAATGCATCTCAAGGAACTAAAAAAAAAAAAAAAAAAAAAAAAAAAAAAAAAAAGCAAACCAAACAAAAAACTAGTAGAAGAGAATTAATTAAAATTAGAGAGGAAATAAAAAAAATTGAAACAAAAAATACAAAAATCAGTAAAACAAAGAGCTAGTTTTCTAAAAAGATAAACAAAATTGACACACCAACTAATAAAAGAAAGGAAGGGGAAAGACCCCGGCATTCGATATGGGCACTGGTTTAAGTCCCAGCTGCTCCTTACCTGATTCAGCTCTCTGCTATGGCCTGTGAAAGCAGAAGACAGCTCAACTCCTTGGGCCCCTGCATCCACAGGGGAGACCTGGAAGGAGATCAGCTCTAGCTGTTGTTGTAATTTGGGGAGTGAACCAGCGGAATGGAAGACCCCTCCCTCTCTCTGGCTATACCTCTCTCTGTAATTCTACCTTTCAAATAAATAATTGTTTAAAAAATAAAATTAGAGCTGAAAAAGGAAATGTAACAACAGAACTAAAGAAATAAAAAGAATCATCAGATTACTACAAGGAGCTGTATGTCAACAAACCAGGAAGCCTAGAAGAAATGGATAGATTGCTAGACACATAATATCCTACCTACATTGAGCCATCAAGACACAGAAAATCTAAATAAACTCATAACCAAGATGGAAACTGAATCAGTAATAAAGACCCTCCCAAAAAAGAAAAAACCCAGAACCGGATGGCATCACTGCTGAATTCTACCAGGTATTTAAAGAAAAACTAATTCCAATTCTTCTCAAGCTATTCAAATCATTGAAGGGAGGGAATCCTTACAAATTCCTTCTATGAAGCCTGGATCACCTGAATTCCTAAACCTGAAAAAAATACAACAGAGGAAGAGAACTACAGATAAATTTCCCTGATGAATAGACACAGAAATCCTCAACAAAACACTATTCAATCGAATCCAACAACACATCAGAAGAATCATTCACCAGGACCACGTGGGACTTATCCCTGGTAGGCAGGGATGGTTCAACACTGACAAATGTGATACGTCACATTCACAAACTGAAGAAATAAAACAGCTGATTATCTCAATAGATGCAGAAAAAGCATCTGATAAAATACAACACCCTTACATGATAAAAACTCTAAGCAAATTGGGTATAGAAGGAATATTCCTCAACACAATCAAGGCAATTTATGACAAACCCATGGCCAGCATCCTATTGAACAGGGAAAAGTTGGAAGCAATCCCTCAGAGATCCAGAAACAGACAAGGATACCCACTCTCACCATTGCTATTCAATATATTCCTGGAAGTTTTAGCCAGAGCCATTAGACTAGAAAAAGAAATCAAAGGGATACAAACTGGGAAGGAGGAAGTCAAACTATCCCTATCTGTGGAGGACATGACTCTAGATACAAGGGATCGAAAAGACCATGTAGAGACTACCACAACTCATGGAAGAGTTTGGTAAAGTGGCAGGTTATAAAATCAACACACAAAAATCAATAGCCTTTGTATACACAGATAATGCCATGACTGAGAAATAACTCCTAAGATCAACACCATTCACAGTAACCACAAAACATATCAAATACTTTGGAATAAATTTAACCAAGGACGTCAAAGATCTCTACAATGAGAATTACGAAACATTAAAGAAAGAAATAGGCCGGCGCCGTGGCTCACTTGGCTAATCCTCCACCTGTGGCACCAGCACCCAGGGCTCTAGTCCCGGTTGGGGTGCCAGATTCTGTCCCGGTTGCTCCTCTTCCAGTCTATCTCTCTGCTGTGGCCCGGGAGGGCAGTGGAGGATGGCCCAAGTACTTGGGCCCTGCACCCCATGGGAGACCAGGATAAGTACAACTGAAAGCAATTTGCTGATTCAATGCAATACCAATCAAAACACCAAAGACATTCTTCTCAGATATAAGATCAACGATGCTGAAATTCATATGGAACCACAGGAGACTCTGAATACCTAAAACAATCTTATACAACAAAACAAAGCCAGAGGTATCACATACCAGATTTCAAGACATACTACAGGGGCTGGTGCCATGGCACACTGGGTTAATCCTCTGCCTGCAGTGACGGCACCCCATATGGGCACCAGTTCTAGTCTTGGCTGCTCCTCTTCCAGTCCTGCTCTCTGCTATGGCCTGGAATAGCAGTGGAAGACGGCCCAAGTGCTTGGGCTCCTGCGCCTGCATGGGAGACCAGGAGGAAGCACCTGACTCCTGGCTTCGGATCAGCACAGCTCCTACCATTGAGGGCATTTGGGGAATAAACCAACGGAGAGAAGATCTTTCTCTCTCATTGTCTCTCTCACTGTCTGTAACCCTACCTGTCAAATAAATAAATAAAATCTTTAAGAAAAAAAAGACATACTACAGGGAAGTCATAATCAAAAAGCCTGATACTGGTACAAAAACATATGGCTAGACCAAAGAAACAAAATAGAAATTCCAGAAATAAACCCAAGCATCTACAACCAACTTTTCTTTCACAAAGCAGCTAAAATCAATCCCTGGAGCAAGGACTGTCTCTTCAACAAATGGTGCTGGGAAAATGGATCTCCACATGTGAAAGTATAAAACAAGACCCCTTCCTTACCCAAAAATTCACTCAAAATGGGTTAAATACCTAAATCTACATTCCAATACAATCAAATTATTAAAGAACATTGGGGAAACACCGAAAGATATTGGCATAGGCAAAGAGTTTTTGGAAAAGGCCCCAGAGGCACAGGCAATCATAGCCAAAATTGACAAATAGGATTACAACAAATTGAGAAGCTTCTACACTGCAAAAGAAACACTCTACAAAGTGAAGAGGCAATGGACAGAATGGGAGAAATTATTTGCAAACTATGCAACTGATAAAGTATTAATAACCAGAATATATAAAGAGATCAACAAATTCCACAACAAAACAAACAACCCAGTTAAGAAATGGGCAAAGGATTTGAACAGTCATTTTTCAAGAGGCAATAAAAATGGCCAAAAGACACATGAAAAAAATGCTCAGGAAGTGAGCCAGCAGTGAAGTGCAAATCTAAACCACAATGAGGTTTCATCTCACCCCCATAAGAACGGCTTTCATTCAAAAATCAACAAATCAACAAACAAAAAATACTGGAGAACATGCAGGGGGAAAGGTACCTTAATTCACTGTTGGTGGGTATGTAAACTGGCCCAGCCACTGTGGAAGACAGTATGGAGATACTGAGAAATTTGAATAGATCTACCATATGACCCTGCCATTCCACTACTCGGAATTTACCCAAGGGAAATGAAATCAGCTTATGAAAGAGTTACATATATCCCCATGTTTATTGCAGCTCAATTCACAATAGATAAATATGAAATCAATCCAATTTCTGTCAACTGTAGACTAAAGATATTACGGAACATGTACAGCATGAAATACTACGCAGTGGTAAAAAAAAAAAAAGGTGAAATCCTGTCATTTGCAACATAATGGATGAAACTGGAAAATATCATACTTACTGAAATAAGCCAGTCACAAAAGGACAAATACCACATGTTCTCCCTGTTCTGTGATAACTAAAAACTAGCTAATAGAGCACTTAAATGGTAACCTATAGAAGTGAAACTGACACTTTGAGATGCAATGTCTTTGACCACTGATGAAGTTTTTTTCCCATACTATTTGTTGAACTCTTTACTTAGTATAATCATATGTATAGTTAATTGATAATAAATCTTAGTAAAAAAATATAAGAATGGGAATAGGAGAGGGAAGAGGAGGAGGGTGGGTACCGTGTGAAGAATCACTATCTTCCTGAAGTTGTGCTTATGAAATTCATGAAGTTTGTATTCCTTAAATAAAAGATTGCTGAGGGGGAAGTACCTGTATGGACTCATGATTACATCAGATGCATACTGGTGTACTGTGCCTTTAATGACTTTACGCTTGACTTCCCTCTAAATTCCCCTACTGTGGAGCATTTGGGTTACTTCCAGTTTTTTTTTTTTTTTGCACCATATGTTGTAATGAACATATATTTTTATGACTTATTTGTCATTACCTACAGAATACTTTAAAAGTGTAACTGTTGAATGGAAGGGCATGTGCTTTGAAAATTTTGACAGTTACTACCTAATTATTCTCCAAAACAGTTGTGCTCGTAATTGATATACCTGCCTGACTTCCAGCCCTTATAGATATTTGGGGAGTGAACAGTAGATAGGAGCTCTCTGTCCCTCAAATAAATAAATAAAATTAAAAACAGAAGGTGTATCAAAAACAGAGAAATGGAAAGGAACAAAGAAGACAAAGAACAATCAGAAAACAATGAATATATGGCAAAAGGAAATTCTTACTATCAAAAATAATCTTGAGGCTGATGCTGCGGCTCACTAGGCTAATCCTCCACCTGCGGCGCTGGCACCCCGGGTTCTAGTCCCAGTTGGGGCGCCAGGTACTAGTCCCGGTTGCTCCTCATCCAGTCCAGCTCTCTGCTGTGGATGGGGAGGGCAGTGGAAGATGGCCCAAGTGCTTGGGTCCCTGCGCCAGCATGGGAGACCGGGAGGACATACTCGGCTCCTGGCTTCGGTTCGGCACAATGCTGGCCGTAGCGGCCATTAGGGGAGTGAACCAATGGAAGGAAGACCTTTCTCTCTATCTCTCTCTCTCACTGTCTATAACTCTCTCTCTTACTGTCTAACTCTGCTTGGCAAAATAAATAAATAAATAAATAAATAAATAAATAAATAAATAACTTTGACTATAAACAGGTTAGAAATGGGTTGAATTCTTCCAGCAAAAGATATAGGACATCTGCATGGTTTTTTAAAAACTTTTTATGCATTCATTTGAAAGCAGAGTGACAGAAAGATTGGGAGAGATAGAGAAATTGAGATCTTCTATCTCCTGGTTCATTCCCCAAATGGCTACAATGGTCAAGTTTGGGGCAGGCCAAAGCTAGGAGCCAGGAACTCCATCCAGGTGTTCCTCATGGGTGGCAAGGACCCAAATACTTGGGCACTCAACTGCAGCCTGCCAGGCACATCCAACAGCTGCAGAATGGGTCACATCAGTTCACAGCACATTCTCCAGGGCAGGTCACATGTTATGCCACAAAACAAGCCTCAACAAACTCAGGAAGACTGAAATTATATCGTGTGTCTTCTCTGACCCCAAGGGGATGAAGCTAGAAGTCAACAAAAACAGGAACTTTAGAAATTGCACAAATGCAAAAAATTTAAATATGCTCTTGCATTACCACTGCCTCAATAAAGAAATAAAACATTAATTTAAAAATTTCTTATAACAAATGAAAATGCAAATTATATACCAAAATCTTGGGACACAGCAAAAGCAGTACTAAAGTGGAGTTTATAATCATTAGTGCCTACATCAAAAAAGGAGAGAGATTTCAAATAAACTACCTAAGAATGCAACCCAAGGGGCTGGAAAATAACGAATAAACCAAGCCCAAAAGCAGCAGAAAGAAAGGAATAATACATACCAGAGCAGAAATAAATGAAACAGACATAAAAAAATACAAAAAGCCAATGAAATAGTTGATTTTGAAAAGATAAAATCAACAAACCTTTAGCAAGGTTAACCAAGAACAAAACAGAGAGAAGACGCAAATAAACAACATGAAAGAAGAAAAAGGTGACTTAATAACCAACACCACAAAAATACAAGGGATCGTTAGGGATGATTATTAACATCCTAATGACTGGGAGACCTGTAAGAAACATATGTATTTCTGGACACCAAAAAATTAACCATGAAGACAGAAAACTTGAATAGACCAGTAAAAAGTGGTGAAAGTCAATCAACAGTAAGTCTCACGAGGGAGAACAAGTCAAGCCGTGAAGGCCTCAGTGCTGCATTCTACAATACTTTTAAACAACAAATACTAATTCTTTTCAAACTGCTCAAAACATGTGAAAAGGGGATTCTGCCAAATACATTCTGTAAGGCCAGCATTATGCTGATACCAAAACCAAAGAAACAACCATGAAAGAAAGAAAGAAAAAACCTAGGCAAGAAAGGAAATGACCACTGGGACAGCCACCTGGCCTGCTGTTCAAGATGGCAGCAGGACACCAGCCTGCCATATGCGACTGTCTGGGTCTGAGGACGCTCCTGAGAGCAGTAGTGATGGTTCAAGTGCTTGGTCCTTGCCAGCCACAGGGGAGATCTTGACCGATCTCCTGGCCCTTGGATTCAGCCTCGCTCAGCCCCAGTCACTGCAGCACTTGAAGAGTAGACCAGTGGATGGGAGCTCGCTCTCTTTCTAGCTCTCTCTAGAAGATATAAAATTAGTCAATGGGTTTATGAAAAAAAGCTCAACGTCACTAATAAAATGCACATGAAAACAAATGAGACACAATTTCACTCCAGTTAGAATGGTTACTATAAAAAAAAAAGAGTAACAAACACTAGTGGGAATGCCACGTTTTCCCTCATTGGTGGGACCTAAAGACGGAAGTAGGGAGTAGACTAACGCTCACTGGAGCTAGAAGAGTAGAAGGCCGATACATAATGAGTACCAAAGCACAGTGGGAGAGAAGAAGCGTTCCTACTGTCACACTGCACAAGAGGGTAACCGCAGTCTACAACAGTTAAACAGGCATTTCAAAACAACTGAGAGGGGGAAGCCTTAGCAGCTTCCTAGCCCATAGATACGATACCACGTGAGAAGAAATGTTAATGTGGTTTGATCATCCACTCCCCACGTGGGTGGCAGGGACCCAAGAAGGGGCATCATTATTTCCTGCCTCTCAGAGTGCATGCTAACAGGAAGCTGGATTGCAGGCAGAGGCAGGACTTGATCCCAAGCACTCTAATATAGGATGCAGGCATCCCAACTGGGAACTTAACCCATGGTACCGTAATACCCACCTCTGGGGATTCTGTTTCTCACCAACTTTTTTTTTTTTTTTTTTTTTTTTGCCTTAGCATTGATAGCCGGAAAGTTGCGAAGATGAAAACAGGGTAGTCTGCATCCATTAGACCAGAGGTTTGACCACCACCTAGGAGCCCGTTAGACAAGGAATCCCAGGCTCATCCCAGACGAACTGTATTTGCACACTGAGGTTCAAGAGGTGCCGTTCCAAAGGATGGCAGGAAGCTAGAGAATTGTCAGGAGGCCCGGAGAATGTTCTGGAAACTCTGCATCCAGGATGCACAGGATGCTTGCAGGTGTGTCTCCAACATGTCCAGCTCATAGAAGCAGGCAGCAGCTCTCCCCCGGGCATGCCCAGAAGAGAGCACACATCCATGGGGACCTCTACTACTGCTGCCTCCAAAGCCCTAACACCAGGCTCCAGGTGGGTGACTTTTACGCACAGTCCCTGAATTAGCAGAGCCGAGAAAGAACAGTGGTTGATATTTTGGGATGGGACGTCTCATGTTGCGGAAATGTGTTCACAATAAGCTGGCAGCCAGCAATACATCAAATACTCTCTAAGGGCTGAAGCTAGAAACTGGGCACAATAGGCTAGGGACGCCTGCTGTTTGGGGTGAAGTTAGAAATAAAGGCAAACCTAACTCAGGTACACAAACAGGAGGCAAAGCCAAAAGCAGGCAGAACAAGCAAACACAGATGAGAAATGTGAGTCCCCCCGTCTATCCTGACGCGCATTAGAGCCGGGAACGGAAGCTGAGAAAGCGTGTGCTCGTTCTGCCGTCAGTTCAGATACACTGGAACCCGACTTCCCCGAGTTCCCTTTTCTATGAGGTTCTGCTGGAACTGGCCGAGAGGGAAACTGCTCGAGAATTAGATGGCAGACAGGACTTCCGGGGGCCCTGCGGTCAGAGGCAGAGGTGCCAGCGGGCTGCAGCCTGTCCTCACTCCTCCCAGCCTGACTCCACACACAGACACACACACACACCCCAGCTCTCCTCACGCACTGATGGTAAGCAGCCCTGGTAGCGAGCACTCTTTGGGCCTCCAGGACCACACGTGGACCTTATTCCGTGACACTCCCACTGCTCTGCTCGCTCAACAGAACGACGAGCTGGGGACGGGGAGATGCCGCGCTGATGGTCTGTTCCCAGTGACCAGAGTCGCTGCCGTCCGCCACATGCAGCGTGCGACACAGGCGTAGTTTAAGCCATTCTCTGTTGTCACATGTCATCGGATACTGACACAAGACAAGGCTCTCAGTGAACAGCGGTCACTACTGTATATTTCAGCGGAAAGGAAGAGTGCCATGGACTCTGTTGTTTCTCTGTGCACAGCCGAAGGCGCAGAGAGAAAAGCCTGAATGAGGCTTCCCAATTCCAGGGTGAGCTCTGGGGCAATGTGGCTACATGGTAACTACGCTGACGCTTTCTAAACGCCACCATAGGCCACAGCTGCGTGAACGGAGAAGCTGGGG
This sequence comes from Oryctolagus cuniculus, assembly GCF_964237555.1. Taxonomy (NCBI): domain Eukaryota; kingdom Metazoa; phylum Chordata; class Mammalia; order Lagomorpha; family Leporidae; genus Oryctolagus; species Oryctolagus cuniculus. The sequence goes on along the minus strand of NC_091440.1, from coordinate 134,186,019 downwards.
CAGCTCCCGGGTCGCTGCAGCCGGCACACCAGCTGGAGGTTCTCCCAGCCAAACTGGGGACCCAGGAAGCTCTCCCTGCCAGGGAGAGAGCACGGCGGGGTGGGGAGAAAAGGCCCGGGAAGCTGCAGCCACTGCACGGGCCCGGCGCTGAAGCCTCCGCTCTAAACCAGACTCCAGGTCTGGCCCTGCAGGACACAAGGCCCTGGTCTCTTCTGTTTCAGGCTGGGCAACACGCAGCCTGCAGCCCGCAGAAGGCCTGTGAAGTCACCGGGGCTGGCCCTGCCAAGGAAACCACAGGTGGGACTCCAAACTCAGTAAATCTACAGCAGGTCAAATTTTTTAAAAGATTTTACTTGATTATTTATAATCAAGAGAGAGGGAGGGATCTTTAATCTGCTGGTTCACTCCGCAAATGGCTGCAACAGCTGGGGGTGGACCAGGACAAAGCCAGGAACCAGGAGTTTCTTCCAGGTCTCCCACATGGATGCAGGGGCCCTAGAACTTGGGTCATCTTCTCCTGCTTTCCCAGGTACATTAGCAGGGAGCTGGATCAGAAGTGCAGCAGCCAGGACTTGAACCAGCACCCATATGGGATGCTGGCAGTGCAGCCAACAGCTTAACCTGCTGTGCCACAACATCAGACAGACCCAAGCCAATTTTTAAGTTGATAATTTTGTGCAACCCATGAATGATGTTATAAATATCCTAACCGCCCTTTGCAGAAAACATAGGTTACCACCCTGCAGCAGAATATCCAAGCCTGAGTAATTTATAAAGAAGAGAATTCTAGCGGTCTACTTCGGGTCATGGCTCTGGAGAATGAGGAGTCAAAGGGCATGGCACCAGCATCTACTCAGCTCCTGGCCAAGGCCCCACGAGAGAGAACAAAGGGGCACACCTGGAGGAAAGACGCCGCCGGGGCAGGCGTGCTGTCCTGTCGCACCGGCTCTTGTGAGAAGGCCACTGCTCCTGCGTAAAAACCTGATCACCTCCCAAAGGCCGGAGCTCCAACACCACCACATGGCGATCAAATTTCCACATTAGCTACAGAGCAGACAAACTGCATCAGGGCCCTAGCGTGCCAGCCCAGGCCCCCACAAGGCATGTCTCACCTCAACACAAAATACCACCGTTGCCCAACAGTTCCCAAAGCCTTAGCGCGTTCCAGTGCCACCCGAAAAGCCCAAAGTCCAGCTGTGAGCCTGTGAAACCAAAGCAAGTCATCACCTTCCAAGATACAATGGCGGGACAGGCGCAAGGTGGACAATCCCATTCCCACAGGGAGAGACCTGCCAGCAGGAAGAGGTAACAGTTGCCAGGCCGGCCCAGGACCCGGCGGCAGGCATCGAGTCTTCAGTCTCAAGCTGACCTGGAGGCCGCCACTCCATCTGCGGCCTCCTACACTGGGGGCCCAGACTCTGCCCTACTACCCCGTCTCTGGGCTTAGCCCACACGTCCTCTGTCGGGTGCACTTGCTCAGTGTTGCGTGCGGCTTCCCCAGGCAGGCGCTGCAGGCAGCTGGGGTCTCAGCCGCAGCCCTGCCCGGGGGCTCTCTGAAACCTGGTGGGGGGAGCCAGGCCCCACAGGTCCTGAGTTCCGCACCCCTGCAGAATCGCCAGCCCTTGCACACCACCAAGGCTTCCGACGTGGCCCTCCGGGGCTGCCCACCAGGGTGTGGAAGCAGAGCCTCAGGGCGGCCCCGGCCAGGGAGCCAGTGGGGGACACGCGGACCCGAGGCTCCTGCCCTCCTGGGAGCTCTAGGCCTGTGACAGAGGTCCATCCTGAACGGTCTCTGGAGTCGGGGCCAGTTTCCCACCGGTCTGACCCTTCGCTCCTGGCTCCCCGCTATGCCGTTCACACCTGGTAATCAGCCACCCAGCCACAGCTTGACTCTGTTCTCCCGGGCATGCCTCGTGGTTCTGTGGTCACCGCCTGCTTCCCTCTCCCTCACTCCTTCTGTCTTTCCCTCGCCCCTCTGTGCCACACCGCAGTGGCAGCACCTGCCGGCCCCCACCGCTCCGGTCCGCCCAGCACCGCGGCCCAGGGCGCCCTCGCCTCTGTCCAGTGAGGAGGCCCGAGGCCGACGCCCACAGCTCCACTGCGCACCTGCCCACACCAGTTCAGACCAAAGCCCCTAAGACGGCCTCGGGACGCCCCCGCCGCGACCCACCCCGACCTGCGCTCCCGAGTCCGCCTGGGGTCCCCGGGACCTGCGTTCCTCTGCGTGGGCCGTGAATACTCACTTTCCACTACCGCTAGGCGGGGACAGGTGCCGTGGGCAAACAGGGCCCGTTCGGCTGTCCGGGAGGAGAAACACACAGGTCCCCGCGGCAGGGGGGTCGCCCCTTACGGGGAAGCACCCAACGTGAGTAGGCCTGAGACGGGTACCTGGGACCGGGCCTGTCCCTCCGACCGGGGTGGACTGCAGGACTGGAAAGGTCCCTCGGAGCGCGGGGGCCGGACAGCGCAGAGCGCAACCCGAAGCTCTCCCCTCACCCTGCTTCCACGGCAGAGAAAGGCGATCCACACTGTCCACACTATTTATAAGGCAGGGGGCAGTGCCCCATCGAATAGGCAAAGGAGCCGGGGTTTGAGCGATGGGAAGGCAAATTGGCCGTTAAAGGGACCGCGTTTCTTGGCGAGGCAGGAGAGTCCCTCCTCGCCCCACCTGCGTGTCCTGAAGTCAATTCGGGCAGCTGCTGCCCATGGGCGCCGCCGCGCCCTTCTTCCCAGCGTCAAAGCGGCGTCCGCTCGCTCGGGAGCTCTTCACAGGCGCCGCGCTTCTCGGCCGCTCCGGCCTCGCCGCACTGTCGGGCCTGCGCCCGGAGATCCGGGCCTCACACCCGGACGACGGCGCGGGTGTGCAGCGGCGTGGTCAGCGAGATCGGGCCGCTGTGTCACTCACTCGGAATACAACTTAAAAATTCAAACACCTGTCCAGACTAGCGCATTGGTCAGGCGCGGCAGTGACGCGACAGGACGGAAGGCCAGGGTGGATTTGGAACTCGGCCCTGGACTTCATGCACGCACACACCAGCTGAGTTACCGCAGTCGGTGTGGCCGGGCAGCAACGCCCTCTGCTCGGCACCTAGACGGCCCAGGTGCTTGCGCCCCTGCACAAACCGGGGAGACCCCGAAGAAGCGCCTGGCTCCCAGCTTCAGCCTGGCCCAGCCCTGGTCATTGCGGCCATCGGGGCAGTGAACCAGCAGATGGAGACCTCTCTCTCTCTCTCTCTCTCTCTCTCTCTGTGTCTCTCTCTCTCTCTCTCAGTACCCTTTTGTATGACTAACGAATTTTATCGAAATAAGATGGTAAGCACAGACTCGGCACCTTGTGGGTTTCCCTCTGTTTACTCGGAGATTTTAATGAGACACTTTGTGCTGGATGGAAGGTTTCTGCATGGCCGGGCCGTGCATGGCGCAGAGCGACCGTCAGAAAATGCGGTTCCTGCAGAAATGCTTTGTCAGCACGAACGTGGAGTTTCCTGGAGGGAGGATGCTGGAATCATCTTACTTGAACAGAAACAAAACAGCAACTTACCCTGACCACAAGCACACGTGAAACTGCCTTCCGGTCCCTTCCCTCCCAGGGAGAAGAGACAACAAGGACTCTGATAAGCAGCGGATTCTTCTCGCCGGGCCGGGCCTCTGCCAGCTCCAGGCCTCCAGCTGTGGAAGGCTCTGCGAGGCTGCTGCTGACTCAGGTGCCAGGGAGGCAGGGGCTGTTGGCCAGAAAGGAAGAAATGCGGCCTCCTTTGTTCCCCGTGCCGCGAAGCACCCTGCAGACGACGACGATCAGAAGCAGCGCTGGCCTTCGCGAATCACGGGACTTGGCTCCTTTGTGGCTCCGTCTTCAGAGACTCCCCGAGACGGGTCTGCTGCTCAGCCTCCCCGATACACATGGCTTTGTTTGTTCCTGTTTGCCTTGGTTTCCCATTTATGTGCATGGCCTCAAGGAACGGCTTTGATGCTGGGCTTTGCGGGGAAGAAGTAAGTGAGTAAACACAGACGTGACATACACACAAAATGCAAAGAGAGAAATCAATGGGACCCTGGTGGTTTTCAAAACCCACGTGTGCCTGCAGTTTTTCTAAGCAAGAGTCCATTTCAACAGCAGTTGTGTGTCTGCGACTACTGAAGTGTGCGGATTTCCAGGGCCATGAATTAGTCAGGCGTTTGGTTTCGTGGTGAAATGTGGTAACTGTAGAAACAAAATGTGTAAGAGGCGTAAAACCATTTTAATGCCATCTTTTCCCACGTGACTATGAAATGAAGTGTGGATCAGTTCTCTGGCACATCTTTCTCAAGGGTGACTAATTCATTACCTGCTGCCTGGAAAAATTCACTTGCCCGAGAGTCCCTGTGTTATGTTCTTTGACTGGGAGTCTAATTGGACTTCCCAGTGTATTCCACGCATTCACGGAATCTGCTCAGACTTCCTTTTTCTCCCGCCCCATCCCTTGTACATCAAGGTGGGTGGCACTCGGTTGGTTTGTTTGTTTTTGTTTTGTTTTGTTTTGTTTTTGACAGGCAGAGTGGACAGTGAGAGAGAGAGACAGAGAGAAAGGTCTTCCTTTGCCGTTGGTTCACCCTCCAATGGCCGCCACGGCTGGCACACCACGCTGATCCGAAGCCAGGAGCCAGGTGCTTCTCCTGGTCTCCCATGGGGTGCAGGGCCCAAGCACTTGGGCCATCCTCCACTGCCTTTCCAGGCCACAGCAGAGAGCTGGCCTGGAAGAGGGGCAACCGGGACAGAATCCGGCGCCCCGACCGGGACTAGAACCCGGTGTGCCTGCGCCGCAAGGTGGAGGATTAGCCTAGTGAGCCGCGGCACCAGCCGGCACTCGGTTTTAAAATACAGTTTCAGCAAATGCCCCAAAATGGTATGAAAGCAGGATTTCACGTTGGCTGCCACGTTTGAAGTGATCTGTCAGCAAAGTGGATAAATAGTCTTCATACGACCTGAGGTCGCCCAGGAGCTGTTCAGGGAGTACACCCAGGCACTCGGAGATTTAGGAAATTGTCTGACACAGAGGACTCAAGAATGCAGAGTGAGCCCTGCCCAGGTCCTGCAGCCTGCCATGTCGGCCTCTTCTCCGTGAGTCTTGATGGAGGTCTCGCACCAAGCATGCCAGCTAGGCCTTCCCAGAAGCTTCAAAGTTTGGACATAAAATTTGTATCTCACAGAAAAGCGCTGGGGAGATAAAAGCCGGATTCTAGGGTGTGAATGGGTCCTGCATTTGGTCTCCACAGGAAGAAACAGGAATGGTTCTGACGCACGGCGGGGGAGAGGCACCCAGGCCACCTTTACCAGGTCTGGGCGGCTAGACGGAGGAACACCTGTGCTGCTGCCACCCCTCAGCCGCGGGGCCCACGATTTACAGGGTGTTTGGGATCCCTCAGCCGCCAAGCCGTCCTCTGTGGGAACCCAGCAGGCATCAGCGTGCATCTCTGAGAGGACGTTCTCAGTCAAGGCAGAGAGGCCGCTTACAGAGGGAAGCAGAGGAGAAGGGGTTTCGCTTTGTTTCAGTGGGGATGGTAGTTATGAGATCCTGTCTCCATGAGGGCAACGTGCACAGGCACTTAGCTTGGCTCTTCAAACTCGCATCGCACACTGGAGTGCCCGGTTTGCACTCTCCGCTGTGGCTCCCATTCCAGTTCCTCCCTCTGCAGACCCTGGCAGGCAGCAGTGGTGGCGCCGGCAGGTGGCTTCCTGTCACCCTCGTGGGAGAATTGAATTGAGTCTTTGGTTGCCAGCTTTGGCCTGGCCATTGCGGGCATTTGGGAAGTAAACCAGGGGATGGGGATTTTCTCTTTTCTCTGCACCTCTCAAATAAAGCTTTACTTTAAAAACAACAACAACAACAACAACAACAAAAAGATGGGAAAATTTATAGGTGCCAGGAGCATGGCCATTTCTTCCAAGGAAACAGGTGGACAAAAAGCCCATGTAGGCTGTGCTGGGGGCCAGTACACGTGTTGGTGGGAGTATGGGGTACCATCTTCAGTGATGCAGAAGAGAGTCCAGCAGAGGAAGTAGGTTTTGGAGTTTTAAGGAAGGGGAGAACAAACTAACCAACCCTCCAGAACAATGATGGAGTGAATAGATGAGGGGCTCGGGATGCTCCCGACAGCCCTGAGACACCCCCCGCCCCGAGAAGGCAGTTGTAGCTTTGGAGTGAGATCAGGCAGCGTGGGGGTTTTGTTCCCTTCTGGCCACTGTCAGCCTCTCCAATGTTTTTATGGTTGAATTTATGGACAATTGGACAATTGGGACTTTCCAGATGTGTACAATGAAAAGAAGGAAGAATGAGTGGACAGAATGAAGAAGAAGAGGGGCCGGCAGTGTGGCATAGCGGGCGAAACCGCCGCCTGCAGTGCCTGCATCCCATGTGGCTGCCAGTTCACGTCCTGGCTACTGCACTTCCAGTCCAGCTCTCTGCTGTGGCTGGGAAGGCAGTGAAGAATGGCTCAAGTACTTGGGCTCCTGCACCCGCGTGGGAGTCGCAGAGGAAGCTCCTGGCTCCTGGCTTCAGGTCAGCCCAGCCCCAGCCACTGTGGCTATTTTGGAAGCAAACCAATGGATGGAAGATTTCTCTCTTCTCTCTCTCTTTCTTTCTACCTCTGCCTCTCTATAACTCTGCCTTTCAAATCAACAAATACATATTAAAAAAAATGAAGAAGAAAGAAAAGGAAAAGGAGAAAGAGTAGAAGAAAGACTAAGGAGTGAACAAAGAGCAATCAGGACCAGGAGGAGGATGAGAGGCAATGAAAGGGAAGGAAATCCGATGGCCCTGAAGGGAGCAGAAACCACGGAGGGTTGCTTCCTGCAGGACACAGAACTGTTTGAGCCGTGCTCTCGAGAAAGTAAGAGGGAAAGTTACGAGGCTGTCTGCAGCTTGTGGGTGTGACAGAGACACTGTGAAGGGTCATGAAGACACCTATGGGGGCCGGCGCCACGGCTTACTAGGCTAATCCTCCACCTGCGGTGCCAGCACCCCGGGTTCTGGTCCCGGTTGGGGTGCCGGATTCTATCCCGGTTGCCCCTCTTCCAGTCCAGCTCTCTGCTGTGGCCCAGGAAGGCAGTGGAGGAAGGCCCAAGTGCTTGGGCCCTGCACCTGCATGAGAGACCAGGAGAAAGCACCTGGCTCCTGGCTTCGGATTGGCACAGCGCGCCGGCTGTAGCAGCCATTTGGGAGGTGAACCAATGGAAGGCTTTACTCTCTGTCTCTCATTGTCTAACTCTGCCTGTCAAAAAAAAAAAAAATGCCTATGGGATGCATGACCATAGGAGTCAGTGGCTAAACTGAGACAAGGACACTGGAAGACAGGCAGACACTTCCTGCTCCCTTGGGCAGAGTGGGAGAAAGCCGTGGCCACACCAGGTCTCCTGAGTGTCTGTAGGAGTTGCTGTGTTTGCAACGTGATGTGGGTGTCCACATGCCTCCTCAAAGCTACTTCTCTTTCCCGGGCCCACCACTTTGCTTCTCTTTATCTCGTGCTGGCCACCTTGGGTGTGCCTCCTATCCAGCCTTTGTCAGGCTGTAGGAGACCTGAGTGAATCAACCAGTCCACATGGTCAAAAGCAGTTTTGTGTTTGGTTCTTGTTTTCTTTCTTTTGTTTTTTTTTAAGATTTATTTATTTATTTGAAGTCAGAGTTACAGAGGCAGAGAGACAGAGACAGAGGTTTTCTATCTGCTGGTTCACTCCTCGGTGACTGCAACAGCCACAGCTGGGCCTGTTCAGAGCCAGGAGCTGCTTCTGGGTCTCCCACAATGGTACAGGGGCCCAAGGACTTGGGCTATTTTCCACTGCTTTCCCAGGCCATAGAGAGCTGGATAGGAAGTGGAGCAGCTGGGATTTAAACTGACGCCCGTATGGGATGTTGGTGCTGCAGGTGGCAGCTTTACCCTCTATGCCACGGGACGGGCCCCAGTTCTTGTTTTCTTAAATTGCTTTCACTTGCATCAGCCCCCAGCACTAGGACTTCAGTGTGGGAGGGGACTTGTATCCCCTACACAACTCCTGTCTGTCGACCCTCAACTACCCCAAGTATCATGAAATAATCTTTTTCACTGTAGATCCTTGACATATCTCAGTGTTAATAAGGTGTGAACAAAAGCATCTGGAGGAGAAGGCTGCTACTGTAATTGATTTGTGACTTACTCTCTACACTTGAAACGTGCTCCCACCTCACATTCCAGCTTCCCACCCCAGACCCTACTGCAGAAAATCCTGTAGCTACTACTGCCTGCTGCTTGCTTCGACAAGTCTGTAGCAGGGGTAAACACACACTGCTCATATTTGTGGACGCAACACTCAGTTCGTAACTATGGACCATCTTGAATTTCATCCAAGTAAATTAGTTGCAAAAAAGTGCTAGAAGACTCTTTATGCAGTTGTGTGAGTTAAACCCTGAAATGATGTTATAATGAGGTTGAGGAACATTACAAGGGGGCTTCAAAAGCCTCGCAGAAAAATCGAATTTCAAAACAAAGAATCAAAGGATTTATTTTTGTGCAAGAAACTTTGACATCCATGCAGTTTTTCCATAATACATATTTTCCATGAACTTCTGAAGAGCCCTCTATGAATGGACTTGAAAATTTTTGTGCCAGAATAAATTGATCTTTAAATTCCATTTCCATGAAGTTTTTGAAGTACCCTCCTATGTGTTTTTATGAATACTGCATATTGAATTATTTGAAGCGTGTTTCACCTTTCCTAAAAGCCCACAGGATGACCTTTCGCTCAAGGGAGCTTCACATAAATAGGATTGTCCCTAAGAGTCAGCGGGGTCAGCAGTCACAGTCAATGGAAAAAGACTTCTCCCTCAGATGCTGACTCTTGGGAATCCCTGGGGTGGCCCAAGGCAAGGGTAAACACTCCATCCTGACCTGGCTGACTTGACTTTGGAAATAGGAACCCAGGAAAACTGGTGCAACTCCACTCCATAGAGCTCAGGAGCTTGTCTGTGTGCGAATGTATGTGTGTGTGCATGCACCTGCACACATTGGATGTGAACGCTCACCTATCAGGTGTGGGAGAAGTGGGCTGAGGGATGCGAGGCCCAGAAACAAGGCTGGGGAAGACAGGTGCGAGGGAAGCCAGGGCCCGAGACCCCTCTCCCAGGACACTGGCTGGTGACCTTGCCCAGCTCCGGGCATGAGATGAGCTCAGGCATGCTTAGGAAAGCGCAGGTTCACCGCAGACAGTGTGTGGCTTCCTGGTGAATGGATGTGATTGACTGTCCCGGGACTCTCCGCATTGAAATTAGACAAAGAACTCATCTGATTTCCTTGTAGATCATTATGTGGGTCATTAAGTCATCTTTGGTTTAATTTGCATGTCAAACCTTCAACTTCACTTAGAGACTCATCCCCACAGGCCTCAGACTACAAAACTGATTTAACTTTCCACAGGTGTTTTAGCCAAGACCCTCCTAAGTGACTGAAACAGTAAGAACATGCATAAACTCAGCTTTGGAAGATACCGTGAGGATAAAGATCTGGTCTTAATTCACTTGTGGGTCTCCGAAGTTGAGGAGGCAATGCAAAGGGAATATGTGTGTGTCATTAGCTTGCCACCACCAAGTTAATGACTAAATGCTGAACTAACTTAACAAAATATAATATTGGAATACATATATACTGCATGTAAATTCCATATTTATGGTCGCAATAAACTTGTAATAAAACCTCAGTGCCTGCCTGCAGTATTACCACTATTAAGCTTCATCTCCATCTGCAACTGCCGGATTCTAAAAATATGTCACATTACCTTGAGCCGTTTGACGTTTATGTGACAACTGCACTTACCTTAACTCTTCCCTGGAGGAAGACCAGGTCATTTACTTCTTTCTGAAGGAAATGACTTTCTGCAACAGAACGGAATCGAATGGCGACATGTGAGCTGAGTCCCTTAATCCTCCTTGGGTCAAAGGCCTACCGACTCACCGCGGCTAAGCGCACTGTGTGCAGCCAGGGACCAGAGTGCAGCCCTGCGCGCAGCTTGAAGACGTGCTGTGTGCAAAGGAAGCATGGTCACGGGGTGAGACCAGCCCCCCGACCTGCCATGCGCTGCACATGTGTCCACAATTCACCCCGGTTTTTGTTTACTATCATTGTTAGGCTTCTTGGATGCCGTGTAAGTCACCTGACTCCAGGGCGCTGGGATCACATTTTGCCTGCGTGTTGTGTGCAGGGCCCATCCTGTCTGTGGCAAGTGCACCCTCGGGTCCCCAGCCCTGCATGGGCGACCACCGTGAGCCCTGTGCGCCGGGTTGACTCAGGGACGGCAGCACTGTCTCACACAGGCTCAGAGGGAATGAGAGAGACAGAGAGACAGGCTGGAGAAGGTGGACACACTTCCATGCAATGGGAAGGAGGCACGGACCGCAGAGGCAGGAGCGTGTGCCACAGGGGTCTTCCGGTGCACTGTGGGGTCTGAGTGGCTGTGGGGCCGGCCTCATGCTGGGGTTCAACTGGTGTCTGTGCAAGTCCTAACCCCAGGCCGCCCGGAGGCTACCACACCGCACCGAGATTGAGATCACGAGCGTGTGGGCGTGTGCCACAGGACTGGGGTCCTTGTCAAAAGCCAGAGCTTCGGGACTGGCGTGCAAGGAGAACGAGGGGAAGCCGCCCAGAACCCCCTGCCCGTGCCTGGCTCTCACGCGGGCTGGTGACTCTACAGTAGCGGCCCCGCAAAATCATGAAGGCCGAGCCCCCTACGGGGTCTCCAAGCTGCCCTTCCCGCATCGGACGCCCGCGCTACGCTGGGAATGTGGGCGCATCAGCACAGGGTGCAGCCCCGAGCTAACACTTCACCTCACCTGACCAGCTACCTGCGAAGGTCAACTTCACGAACTGGTCCAGCTCCCGCAAGCACTCTGGCCACGCCGGGGCTTGTAATATGCTCTTGGTTCTCAAGTCCAGGTCCTAAAGCAATCCTTTACCTAGCAGGGACAGCCGCGTGCTTCCCCCAGCAGCTCTGCCCTTTCCCTTCCCACACCTGGGCACACAGAATGCAGGGCTGCAGGTCTAGAGTCGATGTCTGTGTGTGCAGTCTCACTCCCACCCCACACCTGAGCTGGTGCTGGCAGGCACGAAGTCATTTCTCCCTTGTGAGCTGAAATGGCTCAGGGTTTCAGCTGCGGCATCACCAGCGCTTCATTGCTGGGGGAAGGCTGAGTCCACCCCTGTGTGTAGCTTTGAGGCATTCACAGGCAGTGTACGGGGTTATAAGCAGAAGCCTGCAAACAAGGCAGAACATCTCTGGAGCAGAGGGAAACGAAGCGTCATCGGCAACGCCTGCTTCCCTTTGCTCACAATCCCCCCCCTTCCCCCCCGCCCCCCCCGTCACTCCCTGGTATTCAAACCCTACCCTGATCGCTTGGGATCTGGAGTTCGCAGTTCTCACAGACCGGAAGATTCTCAGCGAAACACCACAGTGAGCTCAACCGGCACCCACGATCCCCCCCAGAAGCCCACCACGGGCACCAACAACCTCGCAGGACCCCCGCAGGGACAGGACCCCATTAGGAGAGTGCCCACAAACCACGGACACTGCGGCCTGCCCTCGGAGAGCCCGTGCCTGTGGACCCTCCCGTGCACGAGATGAAAGCCCGCCTCCTGCTCCAAAAAGACCCCAAAAAGACACAATCACGCCAACACAAGGAATAGAACACGGAGAAACAGATATATAATCTCAAACATACGTAACAAAAGCAAACATCAGTGTGAATTGTAAAAGCAACACCATTCCAAACACAGAGCTTTGATTCATAAACAAGCACAAAACAAAAACATCTCCAAGACAGTTCTAAGTACATTTTTATAGTGCCAGACACTTCTTTCAAGAAATTACAAAGGAAAAATCAGAACGAAGCCAGGCCCCTTGTATTCCACTAGAAATGCAGAATGCAGAGGTCACTTGGATGCTCAGAGCACGTCCAGAGGTTGTGTACGTTTCCTTTACAAATAACTGGGAAACATTAAAAGAGACACGGGGCGCGGGGAGGGTGGGGGGAGTTTGCTCTGTGAATTAAACAGCAACTTGACCTCAACATCATGAAAAATAAACTTCCACCTGTTACTAATTTTCTTCCCGGTTCCAGAGTCATTGTTTGTTTAAACAAACGGGCAAGAACATCTCCAAGTAGGGGAACAAACGGCGAAGGTCCGCGGGCGCTGAAACGGCGAAGGTCCGCGGGCGCTGAAACACGAACCGAAGAGCCTTTCCGAGCTGGTGTGGAAAGCGTGAGCGTGGCGGGGGTCCCGCAGGCCGGGCTGCGGGGCACGGCCTAGGGCAGGCCTGGGAGCACGCGGGACGCTGCGCCCGAGCCACCAAGCCCCGCGCAGCCTAGGCCCGCAGAGCCAGCGAGCATGCGGTGGGGTGCATCTGACTTCAGCCTCGGGCGTGTGTCTGATGGTGCGTGTGCACCCACGTGTGGACACCTGACTGGTGCTCCTGTGGGAACGCAGCGGCGAGAGGCCCGGGGAGGCCAGGACGACCCAAGGAAGAGAAGGGGCATGCACTCCTGGACACCTGCGTGCGCCCAGGTCGGCCCCGCCGCGCCCGGAGACACAGCCAGCGCACTGCCGGAAGACAACCTGGGAAAAGACTTGCAAGGCCCTCAGAATCCGGGCGCCCCAGCCTTCTCCCACACCGGCCTCTTTGCGCGTCCGCACCCGCAGCGATCCTCCTGCTACCCGCTACCCGGGCGCCTCCTGGGCCCCGCGTCCTCCCTGCTCAGCCCGGGGCCTCCCCGGCTGCCGCACTCACTACTTGCAGTTTCGCCCACCAGAAATCACGCGCTTTTATGGGGTTTACTTTCCGCAGCCAAATGAAATATTCCACGCACGAAACGTCGTAACAATGAAATACGTGGGGGTTGGCGCTGTGGCATGGAAGGTAAAGCCACAGTCTGGGGCGCCCGCGGTGGGACGCCCGTTGGAGTCCTGGCTGCTCCCTGCTAAAGGACTGGGAAAACAGGGAGACGCCCATGCTGGGGCCCTGCAACCCCGTGGAGACTCATGAGAGCTCCTGGCTCTTGCTGCCGTCTGGGGAGTGAATCAGCAGATGGAAGATCTCTCCTCTCTGCGCTTTCAAAATACGTCAGTATTTTTAGTGAAATGTTTTAAGGCACTTGCCGGCCTCTCCACCACGACCACTGAGGAACGCGTCCCTGTGGCCGCTCTCCTCTGCCAGCTCTGACCCAGGCTGCCCCATTTTCTGTCTCCTCCACGCTGCTCCTTGCCACCCTGGTGACAGTGCGGGCTGGCCTCGTCCCTGGGGGCTTAGGCTGTGAGTCCACATTTGGCACAGCGCTCACCCTCTGGCAGCTTGGTTGTTTTGTGTTTAAGTAACACACAGGCTGACCACCCCATGATCCGGAGACTCTGGGAGGCAGTAATGCACACATCAGGCCAGGGACCTGGGACACCTGCCCTGACTCAAGCAACTCCATCTGAGCAACAGCCAGCCAAGAGGTGCTGCCGACTGTGGGCGCACCGTGGCGGCATTCCCCGAAGATCCATCGCCCCGCGCCGGGCCCCGCTGCCGCCCTCAGCCCTGAGCCAGGGGAACCACGTCTCTGGTTTGGGACTGCTCGTCTTTGTCATCCCCTGTGCCTCTGTCCCGAAACACTGCTCGGCTCCTCAAGTTCACTCAGGGACCTGCTGGCAGCAATGCTGCCGGGTGACCAGGAGGCGACCCCTCCCCCGTCACTGTCACCGTGCGCTTTCCCATCTCCCAGCAGGACAAGCAGACACATCCCGCAGGAATGCACAAGACTGCCAGAGTCCTGGCTCCCTGGGACCAACAGGACGCCCGTGCCTCTTTGAGTAAGCCATCTTTGGAGCCCCAGGAGCAATTGCATCTGGGTGCCGTGCACACGGGGACCTGCCTCAAGCCCTAACCCTGTCACCTTCCTGTTTCCTGTGCAGAGCACTCTGTGAGAGACGAAAGCGGGCCTCCTTGTCCCTTTAGAGGAAATGGACTTCTGCACAGGCTTGCAAGCCTAAATGGAATGCAAAGGCAGCAGTATCAGAGCTACTGCTCCAGGCTCCAGGTGGAAGTGGAGTCCGGATCAGGACCCAGCCAACAATGCTACGACGCTACCTCTTCACACACTCTTTGCCACAGCCATTGGAGTCTTGTGTCTGTAACTGAATAGGGAAAGAGCGTCTCCTGAGAGACTGTCAGTCCCAAGGACTAGTAAAGCGTGTTTGGAAGTTGTATGCATTCTCTCTGGCTATCTGGGGGCCTGCTGAAGATCTGAGAGAAAAAATAAACACAGTAATTTGTCGCTCCCCCATTTGCAGAGGAACGACACCAGACCCTGCGCTGTTCTCTTTGCCCGGCCCTTCCTGGGTTTGCTGCTGGCCCCTCACTCACAGAGGAATGACGCTGTCCCGGGTTAGCTGCCGGCCCCCTGGTCTCCGCGGAGGGGCGGCACCCCCACCACTTTCCCCGCTTCCACGGAGGAGCGGCACACCGCCGGCCGGCTCCCTCAGGGGCTGCTCAGATGTTCCCGGTGCATGTTGTCTCTCTCCTCCTTTATAGTCCTCTTCCACCAATCCCAACTCTGCTGCCCACACGCCGAGCATGCTGCTCTCCTCCAATCAGGGGCAGGATCAGCACCTGCAGCTTATCAGTCAAATTGGCGAGGCAGCTGTGTAGAAGTTGCTTGCTGTCTCTCAGCGCCATATTGTGGGAGATCAGATGCATAGAATTAGTCCTAGTTCCAGTAATTTAGTCTAGTCTCGGTTGCTCCCCACAGTTCCCCCTTTCTTTTTATTCTTTGGCGTTGATACGCGCCTGTCTTCGGTGCCCCGTGGCACACACTCTGCTCTGCTCGAGTTGCCCACAGGTGCTTATAGCCCTACCAATCAGGCAGACCGAATCCAGGTCCTCTCTTCACCATGTTGTGGGGAGGCTTTTAGGTGTTGATGCATGCCTGTGTTCAGTGCCCTGCGGCGCATACTCTGCTCTGCTCTGCTCTGCTAGAGCTGCCCGCAGGTGCTTACCACCTTACTAATCAGGCAGACCGAATCTGAGCCCTCTCATTGCCATGTTGTGGGGAGACTTTTATTGGTGTTGATACGTGCCTATCTTCGGTGACCCACGGCGCATACTCTGTTCTGCTCTGCTAGAGCTGCCCGCAGCTGCTTATCGCCTTACTAATCAGGCAGACCGAATCCGAGC
Source organism: Oryctolagus cuniculus (assembly GCF_964237555.1). NCBI lineage: Eukaryota > Metazoa > Chordata > Mammalia > Lagomorpha > Leporidae > Oryctolagus > Oryctolagus cuniculus. The sequence continues at coordinate 134,170,811 of NC_091440.1, read as the reverse complement.
CCTCTCATTGCCGTATTGTGGGGAGGCCTTTTTTATTTTTCTCTATTTCTCTCTATCTCTGGGCATTCTTATTTCTCTTATTTTACTTCTATCTCCCAGCATTCTTATTCCTCTCATTTTACTTCTATCTCTGGGCATTCTTATTTCTCTTATCTTACTTCTATCTCCCAGCATTCTTATTCCTCCTATCTGTGCGGCTTTCCGGCTCCGTGCACGCTCTGTGGTCTCTGCGCCTTTCGCGCGCGCCCTACACTTATCTGCTCGTGCCCCGCACGCTCTCTCCGCGCTCGGCGGCTTCCACGAATCACGGCCTAGCTCACGTTTCCACTACCGGTTTAGTTTTCAGTCTAAGTTCCCCAGGCTAACCTGACAAATTCCAACCTAGCTTACGTCTCCGCTTCCGGTTTGGCTTCCTGTCTTTTGCTCCCCAGGCTAATCTGACGAATGCCAACCTAGCTTACGTCTCCGCTTCGGCCTACCCCCGCGACTTCACTTTCCCTAGCTTATATTTTTCTCTCCCCAGTACTCTTCCTTGTTTTCTTCCAGCAATATTTCTCTCTCATTTCTCCTAGCTTCTCCCCACAGTCTGCATCCAAGTCTAAGTTTTTTCTAACTTTCACTTTCGCTTTCAATCTTAGATTTCTTCTAGCTTCTCCCTGCAGTCCGTATCCGAGTCTATGCCTAGGCTTTCGCTAGCTTCTTCCTGCACCTTTTCCGTCTGGCTTTTCCCTAGGCTCTTCCCTAGTCTCTCTCCAGTATTTTCCTACTTTTTCCCTCCTAGGTTTCATATCCGAGTCACGGCACCATTATGTTGCTCCCCCATTCGCGGAAGAACGACACCAGACCCTGCTCTGTTCTCTTTGCCCGGCCCTTCCCGGATTTGCTGCCGGCCCCTCACTCGCGGAGGAACGACACCATCCCGGGTTAGTTGCCGGCCCCCCGGGCTCCGCGGAGGGGCGGCACCCCCGCCGCTTTCCCCGCTTCTGCGGAGGAGGGGCACACCGCCGGCCGGCTCTCTCAGGGGCTGCTCAGATGTTCCTCAGTGTTCCTGGTGCATGTTGTCTCTCTCCTCCTTTATAGTCCTCTTCCACCAATCCCAACTCTGCTGCCCACATGCTGAGCACGCTGCTCTCCTCCAATCAGGAAAAGGATCAGCTCCTGCCACTTGTTATTCAAATTGGCGAAGCAGCTGTGTAGAAGTTGTTTGCTGTCTCTCAGTGCCATATTGTGGGAGATCAGATGCATAGAATTAGTCCTAGTTCCAGTAATTTAGTCTAGTCTCAGTTGCTCCCCACAGTAATTTACTAAGTGGTTTCTGGTTGCAACCTGAAAATAATGACGCGACTTCCCAGGGTGCTCATCCTGTTATCCCAGGAGCCGTCCCCCACCATCTAAGGCTCAGCACATGTTTTCTCATTCCAGAGCTAGCGGGGGCAACAGTGGGAGCTGACGGAAGGGAAGACTCCTGTCCACCTTAGTTCCTGCATAAGAGTTACTGTCCATCATCAGCCCCAAGTCCCTCCCCCATGTCTCAGGATAATCCTCAACGCTGCACAAATCACAAATAAGAGGTCGCAGGGGTGGCATTTGGCCCTGGCTGTCTAGAAGCTGCAGCCCATATCAGAGTGCCTGGGCTCAAGTCCTGGCCCTGCTCTTGATGCCTGGGAGGCAGCAATAGTGGCTCAAGGACTTGGGTCCCTGCCCTGCCTGTGGGAGATGCGGACTGAGCTCCTGGCTCCTAGCTGTGGGCTCCCATCTACTGCAGGCATTTGGGGAGTGGGCCAACAATTGGCAGTGCTCAGGCAGAGTAAGACAGTGAGAGAGAGACAGAGAGAAAGGTCTTCCTTCCGTTGGTTCACCCCCCAAATGGCTGCTGCGTGCTGCACCGATCTGAAGCCAGGAGCTAGGTGCTTCCTCCTGGTCTCCCATGCGGGTGCAGAGCCCAAGCACTTGGGCAATCCTCCACTGCACTCCCGGACCACAGCAGAGAGCTAGACTGGAAGAGGAGCAACCAGGACAGAATCCGGCACCCCAACCAGGACTAGAACCCAGGGTGCCAGCACCACAGGCGGAGGATTAGCCAAGTGAGCTTTGGCGCCAGCCAAGACAAGACTCTTTCCTAGACTGTCTACCTCCAGAGCTATGAAGGGCTCCCTGTTCCCTTTGAACAGATGTAATTCTCAGCGCAAGGCCCTGAGCTGGGTTATTCTGCAAATCCAAAGCTTGTCAGGGAGGCCGGCTCCACTGAGAGGCTGGTTCTGGGAGCTGCATGGGAGGGGACAGGGCTGAATCTGGCCTGCAATCGCCAGAGAATCCGGGCTGCAAGGAAGGTGGACCCAGCCGTCTGTCTGCCCACAGAGATAGAAAGACCCTCCCAGCGGGGACAGGCTGGCCAGTGAGGGTCAGGCTCAAATAAGAAGCCACAGAACAGCACCGTGGCAGGGGCAGAGCCCTGCCAGAGTCTCCCAGACCATCCTGGAGGCCAGACCCAGCTTCAGTCACGGGGAATGCAAAATAAATCTGAGCACACCATCAACGCACCCGCAGGTGCGAAGGCTGTGCACGGTGCTCCATGCCAGGCAGGTCCTGTCAGACCTCTCACTAAGTCGCTGGGCGCTTCAGCAGTGAGCTCTTACCCTTAGCGTCTTTCTCAGAAGTGGGAGAGCCATGTATTCCTCTCTCTGTATATATTTGCGTTCTCGTGGAGGAAGTGAACTTAACCTGCGGAGAGATGAGCTTGTTAGAATTCATGGCAATTCTCAAGCCATTTTATTTATTGCTTTCCTCTGTGGCCCTGCCCACCTCCCACCTCCATCAGTGTGCAGGTGCGCCTGGGCCTCACCCAGCGACAAAGGGATGTCTCAGTGCCTGCCTGGGGTCAGCTCTGTATCCAACATGACCTGAAGGTTCAAAGACCCACCGGATTAAACAAGTACTGGGATTTCTACATGTAAGATCCAACCTGCACACACGTTCCTGAACTGCAAAGGTGTGAAATAAGGCCGAAGAGAGAAGAGGGACCCACACTCACAGGGACAGCTGCCCGTTGAGGGGTCTGACCAGGTGTGCTCTGAAATGGGCCGCCTTCCTGGGCCCAGTGCAACCAGTGAAGAGGAGGGAAGGGCTTTCCCGACGACTCCGACGATCCATGTGTTTAAAATAATAGGGCATGGGAAAGGCACTGTGGCCTAGTGGGCAAAGTGGCTGCCTGTGACGCCGGCACCCCACATCGTGTCCCAGCTGCTCCACTTCTGACCCAGCTCCCTGATAATGGCCTGGGGAAAGCAACAGAAGATGGCCCAAGTGCTTGGGCCCCAGCTACCCACATGGGAGACCTGGAAGAAAGTCCTGACTCCAGGCTTCAGCCTGATCCAGCCCTGGTCATTGCAGCTCTCTGGGGAGTGAACCAGCAGATGAGAGATCTCTGTCTCTGCCTCTCCCTCTCTCCCTATAACTCTGATTTCAGATGAAAAAAATGGATATTTTCTAAAATAGTTTAAAAATTTGTAATAAATAGAAGACTATTGCCATAGTTTGCTGTTCTTTTTTGTAAGAGTTTAGAATAAGATAAAAATATTCTTATAGGGGTATAAAATATTACATATGTGATTCTACTGACATATTTATGTTTCTTTGATTATTTTTCAGTGAAATACTTTCACTAAAGGTAAAATACATTAGATGAGCTACTCTACTTATTTACCCTACATACTGAAGTATTTTCATCAAATTCAATCGTGCCTTTATTCCCTCCCCACCCCCACTGGGGTTAGAGACCCTGTAGAGGAGAAGCTGTGACCAGGAAGGAAATGTCCATAGTATTTATTTGCAGGTACAATGTTTTGGTCTTTTATAGCAATTTTTAAAATTTTTTTAAAGATTTTATTTTATTTATTTGAAAGAGTTACAGAGAGAGGTAGACACACAGAGAGAGGTCTTCCATCCGCTAGTTCATTCCCCAGATGGCCACAATAGCCAGAGCTGTGCCAATCCGAAGCCAGGAGCCAGGAGCTTCTTCCAGGTCTCCTTCATGAGTTCAGGGGCCCAAGGACTTGGGCCATCTTCTACAGCTTTCCCAGGCCAAGCAGAGAGCTGGATCAGAAGTGGAGCAGCAAGGTCTCAAACCGGCGCCCATATGGGATGCCGGCGCTTCAGGCCAGGGCTTTAACCCGCTGTGCCACAGTGCCGGCCCCTTTATAGCAATTTTTAAAACCAGATACTGAGTTATTGACAACCCATAAATCCGCCTGTCAGGAACTCTGAAGGACATTAAGAATTTGCACTGATGATTCTCAGGACAAGCTGCTTAGAAACGAAATGTGACCTATTATTTTTGAGTGTTAGTGAACATTTTCTGTAGCCTTGAAAAGCAGGTATTTAAGACAGCTGCTTGCACTCCCTTGCTTGCTGCTGTTGCTATCCAGGCGAGAAGACACTGCATCACAACCAAGACAGTAAACCCTAATCCCATCGGTCAAACAGAAAGAAAGCTAGGAGCTCAGTCTAAGAAGGTGCTGCAGAGAAAAAGAAAAAAACGCCTTTGCAAACTGTCGACAGTGCTCGCGGCTGCCAACCTCACCGGGACGGAGCAAGCCAGCTCCCAGCACCCAGCAGACCTGTCCCCAGGTTCCCTATACCCCGCCGAGTGTGGCTGTCTGGGGCAAGCGCTGGCACCAGCCTCGCGAGGGGCTCTGTTGCAGGAGAAAGAAAACATTGTCCGGGTGGGAGCACCACCCCAGGAGGAGCGAGGGGGCCCGGCACCTGGAAGCAATTACGTGCATGGCCGAGATTATCCATCATGCTCTGCTCGCCATCCCCTTTGTTTTCGCACGCGGAAGCTGCGCTCCGGGCTGGAAAGCTTGCTTCACCACTGTGTTTTCGCTTAGTGCCGCTCCCACGTGATGTTGCTCATGGGTTTGCACAGCTGCTGTGATGGGAGCTGCTCGGAGGCCTGCAAGCCACTCGGAACCTGCCCCCGGCACCACGCAGCAGAGTGTATCCTGGGCCCGTGGCCGGCGTTGTTCAAACACAGCTCACCCCTTGGGTCCTAACATTGTCCTTACCCGATTAGTCGCGACTGCTGGGGCACCTCTGACACTGTCTCACGACTCAAATCCTGTTCCCCACTGCCCGGCTTCCAGCTGAGCCTCGGGCCGCGGGGCAGGGGCACAGAACCCAGGAGGAGGATGGGCTCTCAGTCGAGCTCCGGGGCTGCGAAGGCTACATGAGGCTTCACGTCCAACCTCAAAGACACTCAGGGAGGTGAACAGTGTCTGTATGACGATTAAAAACCCAGCAAGGGCTGACGCTGCGGCTCACTTGGCTAGTCCTCCACCTGCGGTGCCAGCACCCCGGATTCTGTCCCAGTTGCCCCTCTTCCAGTGCAGCTCTCTGCTGTGGTCCGGGAAGGCAGTGGAGGATGGCCCAAGTGCTTGGGCCCTGCACCCGCATGGGAGACCAGGAGGAAGCACCTGGCTCCTGGCTTGGATCGGCGCAGTGCGCTGGCTGTAGAGGCCATTTAGGGGGTGAACCAACAGAAGGAAGACCTCTCTCTCTCTCTCTCTCTCTCTAACTCTGCTTGTCAAAAAAATAAAAATAATAAAAAAAATAAACCAGCAAGGCCGAGTTGGGCTGTTTCCTCAAGAGAACCCAAAGGCTGTGGCAGGGCCTTCATGAATGTGGCACTGACCACTGATCACTCCCACGTGAGCGCTGCATGAATGCCACTATCGGGAAGCCTGGCTTATGAAGAAAAAGACTCCTCTCCGCCCAGCCTGGCGTGAAAGCATCATGAAGGTTCTCTGAAGCCTGCTAGCATTGGTATAAGAAATCTTACACCACAGGATGTGTGCAATCCCCAGGCTGGAGGGGTGAATCTGAACTTCTGAATGACTGGAAGCTATCTAAGGTTCCCGTGGTGTGGGCAAACGCGCATGAAAGCACAGAGTTGAAACCACCTTTGTTCCTCGGGATCTAACACTGGAAAGTTGTCAAAACAGACAGACATGGGGCCGGCGCTGTGGCACAGCAGGTAGAACCGCTGCCCTCGGTGCCAGCATCCCATGTGGGCGCCAGTTCCAGTCCCAGCTTCTCCACTTCTCATCCAGCTCCCTGCTATGGGCTGGGAAGAGCAGTGGGAAATGGCCCAAGTGTTTGGGCTGCTATAACCATGAGGGAGACATGGATGAAGCTCCTAGATTCTGACTTCAGGTTGGCCCAGTCCTGGCTGTTGTGGCCATCTGGGCAGTGGACCAGTGGTTAGAAGATCTCTCCCTCTCCCTCTCCCTCTCCCTCTCCCTCTCTCTGCAATTCTGGTTTTCAAATAAGTAAAGCTTTTAATATAAAATAAAACAGCCAGGATGTGGAGAACAGGGCAGGGCGGCAGCGGGGAGCCCAGGTTTCAGCTGTGGAGCCGTGGGCAGCAGGAAGCCAGCACTGCCTGGCACTTGTCACCGCAGGGGAGTGGCTCCGAGGGAAGCAGAGTGAGGCCCCTGGAGCCGACTCCAGGCCCTCTGCCACACAGCCAACTGTCTCCAAATGGCTGGTCCTGGCCGTGGGCACCGGGGCCAGTGTCGGTGCCTTCCTATCCAGCGTCTGCAGAGGATGACTGCTCCCGGCATCTGTGCTCTGAGTGGGCCGCCTCCCAACACATTTACCCAACTTCATAAAAACCAGCCTCCTCTTACGACACCGTCCAGCTTCAAAGGAGACTGCTATAGGAAAGGGATCCATGTTTGTACACCAACACTTTTTAAGATGAAAATTTTACATCCTAATGTGTCTTTTAAGGTTGATTTATTTGAAAGAACAACAGAGAGAGAGGGAGAGACACAGATTCTTCCACCCACTGGCTCACTCCTCAGATGGCCACAATAGCCAGGGCTGGGCCAGGCCAAAGCCAGGAGCCAAGAACAACATCTGGGTCTCCCACCAGGGTGCAGGGGCCCAAGCACGTGGGTCAAATTCCACTGCCTTCCCAGGCCATTAGCAGGGAGCTGGCTGGGAAGTGGAGCAGCCTGGAACTGGTGCCCTGACATGGGAAGCCAGTGTAACAAGAGGCGGCTTAACCTGCCACACCACAACAGCAGCCCCTACAAACGAACGTTAACTCTGGAAACTGGAAGAGGGCAAGCACCTGCACCATCGTCCCAACAAGCTGAGAGACTGGATGCAATGCAACACCTTGTCCATGTAACGGTCCGTGCTCCTCAACCCTTCCCGCCCACAGGTGACCGGCAGCCCCTCACAGCCTCTTCCTGCACCTTCGCCAGCCCACGGCGCCCTCCACACCACACTCTGCCAATCTCACGTGCCCTGGTTGTGCTGGGAGTGCCAGGGAGCGTTCACGGTGGGATCAGGGCTTCCCTCCCATTCCCACGGCTGCCTGAAAGTCAGATAAATGGTTCCATCAGTTCCATTTTTTTGATGCAGGAGCCCTAGCCTGTGGACTGACCTCTGAACTGAAGGCTACTTCTGAACATTGCTACCCTAGGATTCCGAAGCTTGTGTACTTCCATGGTTAGCATGACAGACAGGTCTGGTGCGGGAGATCAAATCCAGCGCTGAGACACTGCTTTAATTAGCGGCATAGTGACCACTGGCAGCAGCGTGGGCCACAGCCCAGCTCTGGCTCCCACGGGAATCTCTCCCCGGGTGCCGAGTGACCTGGTGTCATGAAGAACAGGTTCTCAGCCCACTCATTTCTTCTGTCATCTGGGGAAGCGGTCCCCAGTCTGCAGTAGTCCCCGCCTCAGGATCCTGACTGCACAGACACGTGGTGATGACCGTCCCCAGCTGGTGCCCCTGGGCTGAGACCGCAGCACCCACCCACCTGCCCACAGCAGGCTGGGGCTAGCCACACACGCAGCCTCGCTAGCCACACACCCTCCCTCCCAGTCCTGACATTCGAGATGTTCTGGGGGCCAGGCCTTTACAGTTTCCAAAATTATCCAGATAATTCTGACAGGCACCATCCATTGGGAGTCAAGGATACAGAGATTTAATCAGAAATATTTCCTAGCGAGAGCGAGCGTAATAAAGTGGAAACTCGACGATGCCCTCCTTCCCGTGGCTGAGCAATGAGAACCGGGAGGAGCAACCGCATAGAAGCCCCTTTGTTCTTCACCCCAGGGTGTTCCTAAACTGGACCTCAGACAACAGCGTGACCAGCTTCGGTACAAGTTTAGAATGCTCTAGCGCAGGGGGTCCACAACCTCTCTCTGGGGTCTAGCTCGGGGTGCAGCCCTCTTCACTTCCCCCTGCTGTGGGCTGAGCCCCTCTCCCCTCCCATCAGCAGAGACAGCACACGGTGGTAGTGCAAGCATCAGGGACAACTGAAAATCATCTTGCGCCCTTACGGCTGTGATCAACACAGCTCCTAGATCCCCTTCACGCCGTCTGTGGCAGGATCAGAATGGCAGGCCAATTTATCAACTAAAAGCACTGGTGTGCACAGCCTCAAGGCCAGGGTGTTGTTTACACCCCCTTGAAAACTGTCATCAGTGCGTAGGGAGGTGAGGACATCGCCGATTCCTTGAAGGAACTGTCAGCAGGTGCACACAGATGTGAAAGACGGAGGCTTTCACAAAGTCTTGGGGAAGGAGGCTTCAGCTGTCCACGCACGTCACTTCTCCACAGCCGGGCCTGGAGCAGGGCGAGTCATGGGCCACATGCAGCCCTCAGCACACGGAACACCATACTCCAGGACATTTCCAGAAACACATTCCTTAGCTGTGAAGTATCGGAATGGCAGCGATGTCGCCTGCGCCACAGTGACCCGCGGTGCCAGCCCTCAGATAAGCCTGGGTCCCAGCAGCCCCGAGCCGAGCCCTCCGACCCCCGCTTTCTGAAGCCCACTGTTTGGCCTCGTACGCTGAGTCTAGATCGTGTTTCTCTTAGATATCATGCTGCCGTGGTAAAAACCTGCAGGCTGGCTGCAGTCTCAAACCTCACACAAGGCTTGGGAGTCATTGATGTAGGAAAAAAGAGTAGACTTGCCTTTTGTGTACGGAGACATCGTGGCAATCTTGCAGGTTGGTTTTTATGGGCAATTGACCAAAAGCTCCTTCCAGCCAACCTGCTGCAATATTTAAATGGCCTGATTAAAAAGTTGTCTCAGTCGTCAGGGTCAGTGTTAGAAAGAACCAGGTGTGGGTCACCCACAAGGCATGAATAAAATCGTCTGGCCTTTGTTAGGCTGGTTTGGGAAGATGCTTTAAAAGCAGCAGATAGAAAATGACTTCAAACACTTTCAAAGTGCTGGATAGCTGCAATGTTCAATTAGTACTAACTTCTGTAGGTTTATTTCTTTTTCTTTTTTTTTTTTTTTTTTTTTTTTTTTTTTTTTTTTTTTTTTTTTACAGGCAGAGTGGATAGTGAGAGAGAGAGACAGAGAGAAAGGTCTTCCTTTTGCCGTTGGTTCACCCTCCAATGGCCGCCACAGCTGGTGCGCTGCGGCCGGCGCACCGCGCTGATCCGAAGCCAGGAGCCAGGTGCTTCTCCTGGTCTCCCATGGGGTGCAGGGCCCAAGCACTTGGGCCATCCTCCACTGCACTCCCGGGCCACAGCAGAGAGCTGGCCTGGAAGAGGGGCAACCAGAACAGAATCCGGCGCCCTGACCGGGACTAGAACCCGGTGTGCCGGCGCCACAAGGCGGAGGATTAGCCTAGTGAGCTGCGGCGCCGGCCACGTTTATTTCTATAAGCAGTATGTTACACATAAAAGGAAGTCAATTTATGTCAGTAATGTAACATATCATTAAAGTTAGGTTGATTTTTTTCTCACTACAATGCTCTTTTGTGTTGTAGGGATTTTAACTGTGGCAAAAGAAGATAAACCATCCATGGGAAAGAATGGGAAGCAAGTGAAAAGTAAGATGTGGGGGCCAGCACTGTGGCGTAGCGGGTGAGGGCACTGGCTGCAGTGCTGGCATCCCATATGGGAACTGGATTGAGTCCCAGCTGCTCCAGCCTGCGAAAGCAGTGGAAGACGGCCCACATGCTTGGGCCCTTGCACCCATATGGGAGACGTGGAAGAAGCTCCTGATTCTTGGTGGCTTCAGTTTGGTGCAGCTCTAGCCATTGTGGCCATTTGGGGAGGAAACCAGAAGATGGTAAACCTTTCTCTCTGGCTCTGCCTCTGCCTCTCTGTGACTCTTTCAAATAAATAAATAAATAAATCTTTTTTAAAAAAGTGATATATTACATCTTGAAAGATTTAAACCCACCCATCAAGCCATAAGCAATTTAAGATTATCCTTGAAATGCACACTCTATGCGAATGGCTGTATGAAAACCATGCCTTCTTTTCTATCACTCGACTAACACAGCTTAAATCTATGCTAACAGCAAACAAATTCAGACTCCCCCAACAAATGGTGGTTTCTGTGACAACAAAACCACAGAACAAAACAAAAAGAGAACGCACTGAATTACTCTAACATCTTAAACCTAGGTTTCTCTGGTCTGGTCCTGATTTCCTGGGTGTGCAGAATACAGCTGCACTGAATGCTGCCGGAAGTCATGGAAGACAACGGCTTTGGGTGCTGGGAGCAGTGTGTTCCCAGCTGGTCCTGCCACCCTTGCTCACGCCCGACTGGAGCCTGCAGTGTCGAGACAGCGGAGTGCTGGCTCAGGGTTGGTTTCGGGTCCATTTGTTCTCACACAGAAGTGGGCCTCCCGTGACATCTCAGGCAGGTTCCGGTTTGGAGGGTGAGCGACCAGCCACCAGGCCTAACAGGGGTTCAAGTCCAGCCTGGGAGGGGCCACCTGCCTACAGACAGCTTCGCCTCCCTCCCTAGAGAAATACAGCTTCGCAGCAACTCACGTCACCCAGCTGAAGAGACAAAATACAAAGGAGACACCTAGGAGATCGGATCATTTCTAAAGGAGAACATAAGAAAAGCAGGAATTCTCTCTCTCTGTCTCTGTCTCTGTAACTCTGCCTTCAGATAAATAACTAAATTTTAAACGTGGTGGGGGAGGGCCGGCGCCGTGGCTCAACAGGCTAATCCTCCGCCTTGCGGTGCCAGCACACCGGGTTCTAGTCCCAGTTGGGGCACCGGATTCTGTCCCAGTTGCCCCTCTTCCAGGCCAGCTCTCTGCTATGGCCCGGGAGTGCAGTGGAGGATGCCCCAAGTACTTGGGCCCTGCACCCCATGGGAGACCAGGAAAAAGCACCTGGCTCCTGGCTCCGGATCAGCGCAATGCGCCGGCCGCAGAGCACCGGCCGTGGTGGCCATTGTAGGGTGAACCAACGGCAAAAGGAAGACCTTTCTCTCTGTCTCTCTCTCTCTCACACTCTGCCTGTCAAAAATAAAATAAATAAATAAATAAATAGTAAAGCCGCTGCCTGCAGTGCCGGCATCCCATATGGGCACCGGTTCTAGTCCTGGCTGCTCCACTTCTGATCCAGCTCTCTGCTATGGCCTGGGAAAGCAGTGGAAGATGACCCAAGTGCTTGGGCCCCTGCACCCACATGGGAGACCTGGAAAAAGCTCCTGGCTCCTGGCTTGGGATCTGCACAGCCCCAGCCATTGCGGCCATCTGGGGGGTGAACCAGCAAATGGAAGACCTCTCTATCTCTCTGCCTCTCTGTAACTCTGCCTTCAAATAAATAAGTCTTAAAAGAAAGAAAGAAAGAGAGCGAGAGAGCGAGAGAGAGGGAGAGAAGGAGGGAGGGAGGGAGAGAGAGAGAGAGAGGGAGGGATCGCAGGCATCAGAACTTGTCTCAGGGCAGATGTTCGGGTACAGGTTAACACCCCATCTGGGACACCCACATTCCGTACTGGAGTGCCTGGGCTCTGCTTCTCATTCCAGTTTCCTGCTAATATGCACCCTGGAAGGCAGTAAAGATGAATCAAATGGTGGGTCCCTGCCACCCACATGAAATCCTAGCCCTGCACTGAAATCTACCTGAGCCAGCCCCAGCCCCAGCTACTGTCAGCATTTGGGGAGTGAACCAGCAAACAGAAGGTCTTTCCCTTCCCCCTGCTTTCAAAGAAAATACCTATTTTTAAAATTGTTTCACTTTCCCCGCCCCCAGGTCTGCCCCGATGAGCCAGGCATGGAGCAGACAGCCCACCTTGCAGACCCCCGGCTCCAGGGACCTTCTCTGCAGAGCCCTACGAGCGGCTGCTCCTGCCGAGGGCTCGCTCCAGTCAGTCTGCGTCCGCGGCACGCTCGCTCTGTTCCCGTGCTGGTCCAGGCAGATCTGGCCGGCACAGTCGGGTGCAGAGATGGGGGACGGGCAAGTTCAATGCCTAGGATTCTCAGGCCAAGGACTGAGGGAGCTGAACTTGGGCTCAAGGTCGATGGCCTTAGCTGAATTCTGCGACATGGCAAGCCCGCTTTTTACAGTCACATAAGCTCTGTTCAGGGGTCTTAGTGCTTCTGGTTCTGCCACAGCTGCTGGCACCTTTGTCTTAAACCCAAGGCATCCGACACAGGGGCCAACCTACTCGGGTCCTGCTGCCCCTTGTGCCACAGCTAACAGCAGACGCCATTGCTAAACAGCCTGGTGCGACTGGACCACCTGTTACACCACCTGCCACACCGCGGCCGCTCCTGCAGACCTGGGAGATGCTGTGGTACACGCGGAGCTCATTTCCAGGCGAAGACCACCGCGCTTGCTATGGGCAGGGATGGTTGTCTTCTTTGCCCACTGCCGTCTTCTCTGCTGGGTGAAACACCACGTGGCAGGCATGCGTGTGCCCTGTCTGGGAGACTGCCGGGATCGTCTGCCCCTTCTCCAGATCCCAGGCCTTCCACGGCTCTCTCCCAGTTACATGGCTGTGGCGCTGTGTGTTTGCGTCTCTCTCTGGGGTGCTCAGACAGGAACCCTTGCTGGAGGCCCTGCTGACAGCGGCTCCTCGGCCAGTCACTCAACACCCTGCACAGCCGGGGCCAGCGAAGCAGCGAGACCTGTGGACAGCCACCGGGAAAGCTGAGACAGCACCGAAACTGGTGGAGCCCTGGCCCACGGTTTCATTCCTGTTCGCAAATAGTTTTTATAGGAATGAACCGACATTTCCCCCACCCCAGGTACAAAGGGCTATTTTCTTTGCCCTCTCTAGAAGCCGGGGGTGGGGGAGAAGGCCCAGGGACAGTGCCGCGGTGCCCAGGGCAGACTCGCTGACCTTCTGGCCTTCTGCAGTTTAACCATCTCCTGATGTCTTTGAACAGCCATTTGCTTGTTGGAAAAGCCCTTCTCGACACTGATAGCATCTAAACAAGGCTCTACCTTAATTGGAAAAAGTCTCCCATAAATATTTATGCGGCAGTGATTAGGCCATTTACCGAACTCAACTGCCCATTATGGGTTAAAACAGGGAGCATTGTGCCGGGCTGCCTAAAGCCTGACATGGTTTATTGGAGGGGACCAGAGCTGTAATTTCGTTAATCAAGCCTCTGACCCCAGGCCCCTGGAGTAGCTGGTAATTGTGAGGGAGAAACAACCCAAGACCACATGGACTGGAGTCAGTATTCTGGGCTGTAAATTCTGATGATCCAATTTAAAAGAAAAAAAAAAGAAAAAGAGCTAACAATGTAGAAATGAAAGTCCCATGTGTTTGAACATTGCGCAATGGTAAAGTGAGAGACCTAGATAAATGGATGGATGGATGGATGCGTAGATGGATGACAGACTGGTGATGGATGACCGACTGATGATAGATATATAACCTTTTTTAAGATTAATTTTTTGAGAGGCAGAGTTACAGAAAAAGAAAAGGAGAGACATAGAGAGAGGTCTTCCTTCTGCTGGTTCACTCCTCAAATGGCTTCAATGACTGGAGCTGGGCCGATCCTAAGCCAGAAGCCAGGAGCTTCTTCCAGGTCTCTCACATGGATGCAGGTGCCCAAGCACTTGGGCCATCTTCCACTGCTTTCCCAGGCCATAAGCAGAGAGCTGATCAGAAGAGGAGCAGCTGGGACTTGAACCAGCACCCACAGGGGATGCTGGCACCACAGGCAGAGGCTTAACCTACTAGGCCACAGAAGCAGCCCCACAGCAGTGCAGAAGAACCAAGCTTCCTGCAGGCCCCACTGCCGGCTGGTCACCCACCCCGCGGCTGAGCGCCCACATCACAGTTCCAAAGCTCAGTCACCCAGCCCTCACGTGGCCTTTACGTGACTTTTTGCTTTTAGAAGTAGATCAGACTTGGGGTGCGAACAGGGGTCAGGAAAGGCTTCTGTATTAGAATCTGCTCACAAGGCTCGACTGAAGCACACACTCCACAACCGGAGTAAAAGGTGGAAATCCAGTCTCTCTTCTCACATTTGAGGCTGCATCATCTCCGCCTTTAGGGTCATGTTTCCCTGGAGGTAGACAGTGAGTGTGAGCTCATGTTTATACCACATATGGGCACACACGGGTACACACACTTGTGTGTGTTTCTGCCAATAAATCGCTAAGAACTTTTTTTTTTTTTTTGACAGGCAGAGTGGACAGTGAGAGAGAGAGAGACAGAGAGAAAGGTCTTCCTTTGCCGTTGGTTCACCCTCCAATGGCCACCGCAGCCGGCGCACCACGCTGATCCGATGGCAGGAGCCAGGTGCTTCTCCTGGTCTCCCATGGGGTGCAGGGCCCAAGCACTTGGGCCATCCTCCACTGCACTCCCTGGCCACAGCAGAGAGCTGGCCTGGAAGAGGGGCAACCGGGACAGAATCCGGCGCCCCAACCGGGACTAGAACCCGGGGTGCCGGCGCCACAGGCAGAGGATTAGCCTAGTGAGCCACAGCGCCAACCTTCTCTTACTTCTCAGGGACATACCCCTTCTCCACCGGCCTCTCGACCCCCCAGCTGCAACCTCAGACCCCCACTCCCTATTTCATGTCGTGATTATAAACCCAAGAACTTCTTTCCTTCTTTCAACCCTCGACTACCACTACTCAAATACTCATTTCCAGATTGTGATCCTAGAGATTCTAAAGTTAGATGCTAAAATGACTTATTAACCCATGAATCTCCTCTCCTCTCTGTTTAAACCTGTGCATCATGTCTTCCTCAACCCCTACAGAGCTCAGCAACACCAGTGTCTTCCAGTGACTTCCTCCATCCTATTTTCCACTGGCAAGCATGGGCAAACCCTGTGTGGATGTGAGAAAAATACATCACAAAACCAGCTTCCGCCCGAGGCAACAGTGAGAGCCCACGGTGCGAACCCATGGTGCTGAGGTCTCCTGGACTCAGTTTTTACCCTTGGTGGGTCGATCAAGCAGCTTGGTTTTCCAACCAGTGGGGATTGCAGGCGATGAAATTCACAGGCACCAATAGCTTTGGGTCCAAGCCTGTGAGTGACATTCGTAAAGTCTGCTTGGAGACCTTGCTTAGACGTGTAGGCTGGGCAGGTCGTTGCAGAGGGCTTTCTATACAACAAAGAGAGTGCTAGCACAATGCTTCTGGCCCCCCGGATGCTACCCAACGGTTGCCGCTAAGTAAGAGTTACGTATCCCCCCCCCCCAAAGAAGCTCTGGCCACCAAACAAAGGGTTAATTTATTCTACACCAAACAGATGACCTCACCTTTAATTCAGAACATCCCTTTGAAGAAGCTTACACTGAGAATCTAATTTTTCCTGTTAAATTATTCATTCCTTAGTCTGCTTGGGTGTCATTATCTCTGTCAGAGTGATGGATATTACAGAAACAGTCATTAGGTTGCCAACTACACAGATTTTTTTTAAAGGTAAAATTATGGCAAAACAACACAAACAATAGATGTGATTGTGCAGTCTCTCTGGAGCCGGGGATGCATGGGTGTCGTGTTAAAGGATGGAAATGTCTCTAAGAAAGGAAAACAAAGCAGGGAAGAGCCCTCGCCCGCGGTGGCCTGGGAAGGGAGCCTGCAGATTCCAGCGTTCTTCAGTGGCTTTGACCACAGTGCTCCTGAGCCACACAGGGCCCTTGCACTCCTAGTCGGAAAACTAAAATGTAGGCCACTTTTTTTTTTTTAAGTGTATGCTTTTTTAAAAATCTAACTGGACAACCAAATCAGAGCCAGCCCAGAAAAACTCAGTGGCCACCAGAAGTTGAGGCCATTGTATTTGTGCGGCGGTAGAAGCTCACTTCGTGTGCACTGCCCACACGCTCGGCGCTGTCCCAGTGTGTGATCCACAGAGGCCCCTCAACAACCACTTTGACCTTTTTTATGTACAGAAAACTGAGACACAGAGAAGTCAGCCCCGTCACCCAAGGTTGCACAGCTTGTCAGTGACACAGCCATACAGGTCCACTCTCCACACTGGGCATCCAGACACCATGACCTAGCGGCACAGGGTGCTGCCATGCGTAAAAGTCACAAGATTCTTGGGCAGGCAACTGGCCTAGTGATTGGTAGGCTGCTGAGATGTCCTTGTCCTGGCTCGAGTTCCTGACACCAGCTTCCTGCTAATGGAGACTCCGGGAGGCAGCAGTGAGGCTCAGCTAATTAGCTCCCTGCCACTGTTAGGGGCGGCCAAACTGAGTTCCCAGCTACTAACTCGGATCTGGCCCAGCCCTGGTCACTGCAGGCGTTTGGAGGAGTGAAGCAGCAGATGGAAAATCTTGTCTGTCGGTCACTCTCTCTCTGTCTCTCTGCCTTTCAATTAAATTAAAAAAAAAAAAAAAACACACATAGTGGGGGCCAGCACTGTGCTGTAGTGGGTAAAGTCAATGCCTGCAGTGCCGGCATCCCATATGGGTACTGGTTCGAGACCCAGCTGCTCCATTTCCAATTCAGCTCTCTGCTATGGCCTGCGAAAGCAGTAGAAGATGGCCCAAGTCCTTGGGCCCCTGCACTCATGTAGGAGATCCGGAAGAAGCTCCTGGCGTCTGGCTTCAGATGGGTAGAGCTCCAGCCATTGCAGCCAATTGAGGAGTGAACCAGCAGATGGAGGACGCCCCCCCCCCACCCGCTTCTTCGCTTCTCTTCTCTGTGTAACTCTTTCAAATAAATAAATAAATCTTTAAAAATAAAATTAATAAAACACACACAGGGTAAAATAGATAAGGACATGCATGTCCCATGAGAAAGGGCCCTCCTGAGCCAGGAAAGCAGGAACATCACTGAGACAGAGAGCTGGTGCTGTGGGCATCTGCACGAGTAACTGCAGAAAACCTCCTGCTCCGTCAGCTTCCCAGCCGCCTTCCCACCACTGCCCAGCCCTGCTCTCTGTCTTGCCAGGTCCCCACAACCTGCCACTCTTTGTCCAAATGATACCTAAGCTCCAGGCCTCACTGCTGCTTTGAGGTTTTCACTTCTTCATGTGAAGCCCCGCCATGCCACTTAAAAATACTCGGACTGGGGCCAGTGCTATGGTGCAGTGGGTTAAGCCACCACCTGCAACACCACCATCCCATACAAGTACCAGTCCAGGTCCTGGCTACTACACTTCCAGTCCAGCTCTCTGCCATGGCCTGGGAAAGCAGTGGAAGAGGGCCTGAGTGCTTGGACCCCTGCACCCACATAAGAGACCCAGATGGAGTTCCTGGGTCCTGGCTTCTAACTTCAGCCTGGCCCAGCCACAGGCATTGAGAACATTTGGGGAGTAAACCAGAAGATGGAATCTCTCTCTCCCTCTCTCTCTCTCTCTCTCTCTCTCTTTAAAATAAATAAATTAGGAATAATTCATTTAAGAACATGTGTGCTGTTTGCCTCCTGTTAGTCTGTGCTTTGCCAGCAAATTGTTAGACCTCCCCTGAGCCAGCATCTCCTCACCTCCTCCGTCCCCTCATCCCGCTGGCCTTGCTCTCAGGTCCTTGTCCTTGTCAGCCTTGTCAGCCCAGTGAACTAACCCCTCCTACTCTGCCAGATGCTGTTCCTCACAACCTTACACCATACCCTACACGGCACAGACCGTGACCCTCGGTCCTGGTGAGCTCTACCACCTGCTTCTTGCTTTAGGTCCCAGATGGTGAGCTCCCAGCAGACAACAGCTGACTGCTCAGGCTCCCACACGGAGGCCAGCTCTGGCCCCCACCTTGCCACTCCTCCTCCACAGTGCTTCGGCTTCACTTTGTTCCAGGCCTTCCACCAGCATCTGAGCACGTCATCTGCGTCAGGCCCTACTCTCACACCTGTTACAGAAGGAGAAGTCAGAACTCTGAACCATGTGCTACGGCTGCATCACACAGGTAACGGGCTCAGGATTCACCCCGAGGCCCCGTGCCAGGGCCGCAGCGTGACACACCCGCACAGGGCAGGCTCGCCTCCTGTGGCTGATGGCCTACCCCAGTGCAAGCCGAATGCTCGTCTGGGGCAAAACCAAGGAAACGGCCTGAGTTCACTGGCTACTGGGTGAGAAACAGGGCCGGGCACGCGGACGTCGCAGACCACGTTCCATAGGAGAGGTGGGGGGTTCAGGGGCGACTTCCTTTAGGTGCGATGTCCACTCCGTGTGCTGATGTGAGCATTGCACGCTGTGTTGTGTGCAGCCACGATTTCAGCGTCTCTGCCCCTGGCTGCCTTGGACCAGACCTGGCACCACGTGTCCCAGACAAAGCCAGCTCTGGTGTCCTGTTCCCTCAGGGGACGATGTTGCCAGAACCAAACTGGTGGACCAGGTCTCCCAAAACAAGCCCGCTGTCTCCAATTCCTTCTCCTTGCACCCCTCTCCCGGTACTGCTCCGCACGCCTCCCACTGCCCACTGCCTGGCCCTCCCTCTCCCCTTCCTCTTCACCTGCACCACTCCCTTAGGCTACCAGCAGCTCGAGACCCTGCCCTCCACTGAGAGGCTGGCTGTGCTTGAACACAAGGCCCAAAGACTGTAATTCCATCAGGCGGCCGGTGTAGAGACCCTGACTCCCCTCGCTGTGGGAGCGCATCTTTACTGCCTCAGTTTCCCATCTAGGAGATATAAACAGCAGGAACACACAAACAGAGACATTGGGGGGATTCACTGTATACACACCCTTAATAAACTCAGTAGCCTACGCCCGGTTTGGCTCTGGTCCCCCACTCACTTCTCCAAAGATGTGCAGACCGTGGGGGTCTACACTTCGGCACACTGCTCGCTCTCCCTGTGCTGTGCGGACGACATCACGCTCCTCTAAGGGGTGACCCCCTCTCCCTGCAGCGGCTGACAGCCCAGCCCTGGTCCAGCCAGCACCACTAAGGCTGTCTTCGTTTCCCACGAGTCAGCATGTCCAATTCAGGGCTCACCTCGCCCCAAACAATCTTCCATTTTCCTTCCTTGCCTTTTGGTTAGTCTGGCATCCTAGTCCATGGCGCAAAGACCCCACGGTTCCTGTGGTTTGGTGAGGGACATGTGGACTGTCTAGTCTGGATGGTCAGGTCACAGACGGGGCTGCTGAGAATATTCTTACACGTTGGTCCTGCTGCACAGGTGTGGGTTTCCACACTGGGTAACACCAAGCCACGGTACAATGGGATCAGTGACACCAGCAGTGGATGGAAATTCTTCCTGCTCCACATCCTTACTAAGTGCGGGCTTTAACACTTCACTTCTCGTCCTGTCTTGCATTTCCCTGAGGACGACAGCTGCAGCAACTGTCCATGTGTCTGTTCCCCCACGCTTTCGTGGTCATCCTTTGCAAACGCCTCTGCGCCAGGTGCCACTTGAATGCTTCAAAGCGCTGAATTCTGTTTCCTAACTGGAAGGTTCCTCTTCGAGCTAAAAAAAATCAGCCCATATTCATTTGCTACGATCAGTGATGCATTTTTATTTATTTCTACATTCTTCACTTGTGCTTTCTAAATCTTCTGCTTTTTGTTAGCTTCTTTTCATGTTCCCTCATGCACATTTTCTACTATTTATTCTCATTGTTGCTTCTGCCCCACAACTACTTTGGAACCCTAAATTCCTCCTTTATTAATTTAATCACGAACATAGACATTTTAGCATATGTATTTAATGAAGTCCAAAGCTAGGAAAATACATAGTACATTACTATGTTATTTTGATTAGATCAGTGTTTTACCCACAAAATTAGACACTGCTGCTGTTTAAACAAATTGTTCTTGCTCATCTAGCCTTCTTGCAAGTTTAGGGTGTGTAATTGATCAAATTCCAACAATGCTGTTTGAGAAATCTTTGTTAGTTTCAAGCTTGAAAGATAACTTTGCTAGACACACAACACTAGGTTCACTTATTTTCTCTACAATCTGAAAATAATTTCCTCTGTTCTTTCAGTTTACACTGTTGTCTCGGAGAAGTTAACTACTATTTAACTATTACTACTATTCTGAATGAACAATTTGACTATTATTCTTCCAGAGATAACAAACACCCATTTTTTCTCTCTGGCTATGGGGATAAGGCAGAAGTCTTCAGTGTCTTGATGGAGATTAGTTTTTATCTAACTTCCACCTTGGGGCTTCCTGGCCCGCAGGCTTCCAAGGGCTCCAGGAATTTCATGTTCTTGTATCATTTTTAGATAATTTTCAGGCCTTATCACTTCACCAGTCTCTCCCTGCATTACTTCTGCTTTTCCACTAAGTCCAACCAGACGCTTGATCCACGGTCTCACTGCATCTTTCGGGACTCTTCATTGCTCTTTCATGATTCTGTCTCTTGATGTATTCTGGATTTCCTCAGGCACCTTCCTGCTCACTCATTCTCTCTATGGCTTTTCCAATTTGCTGTTTATACTATTCAGTGTATTTTTTATGCAATTATTATGTTTTTTTATCTCGACAATTCCTGTTTGAGTCTTTTCAAATTTATTTTTTTCAAATCTCTTATGCCATACACATACTTCAAATATTCTTTTTTATTTCTCTAAATACATTAACTATATTAAAGCTATTATTACGATAACTAATATCCTTACAGACCTGACGCTACTATTTCTATTTTGCAAATTTGTTTGGCTGTTTTCTCTTTCTTTGGTTTTGTCCTTTGCTGATTTGTACTCATTGTTACTTCTTTGTATTTTAGGATTTTCTTATCAAAAGTACGTGTGTAATAAACTTCCCCTTTGGGAAGTTTTGAGACCTGGGTTAAAGGTACATCACACATGGGGTCACTTTACAATAAACTCTCAGATGCAGTGTCTCAAATACAAGAGTAGTGTGAATTAGGAGCTCAAGCCCCTGAAATAACCAACTCAGGAGAAGGTTGGCTCCCTTCCACTCAGCAAGTCCGGTGTTTCTCCAAGCACAAAACGTGAAGCACCTACACTTCCTGCTTCGTCTCTCACCTAAGGTCCCCGGCAGCGTGCTCTGAGATTCTGCTTTCTGGCCCAAATTTCACAACAAAACCCAGCAGAGGACGACTTTAGGGGACTTGTACATTTTCCTTAGTTTTTTAGCCTCTTGGGACTTCCCTGACTTTCAACTTCAGCAATGCATTTTAAAAACACACATTAAATATGCTTAAACAGTTCACTGAACATTTTTAGGTAAGGGAGGGAATTCTTGAAGAGCACTTGTTCACAGTTATTGTAAGGAGCCCATTATGGAGTTCATCAAGCAGCCTGGGCTGTATCTCTGTGTGCTGCATCCCACCACAGCACGTAGAGTTCCCACAGGAGAGGAAACGTTTCTCTGAGTTTCCCTTGCCCAGTTGCAGGACAAAGCCCAGCCTGCAGCAGCCACGGCGCGGTGACCTTGCTCTCCTGCCTCCCGGGGCTTCTGCAGAGAGCAAGTGTGTGGTGGGCACTGAGCACACCACTCGCACTCGCCTCCCCAGGACACCTGGGCTGCCTTTGCATTCTCAGAGCTTGGTGTGCAGAGCATACGTCAGTGCCCATTCAGAGGGGTCTCAGTGTCCATCTGTGGGACTGGCCAATCCGGTGACGACTGTGCTGACTCCGTGGCCTGGGGGAAGCCCGTCAACTCTGAGACACAGGGCACTAAGAGTGGGGCCTGAGAGACAGTCCCTGGGGTCACCTTCCCTGAGACCTGTTGCTTCAGGGGCTGGAGATGAGGGAAGGATGGAAAAATCCAGACTTTCTCAACAGAAAGCAGAACCATTGTCTTCTGGCCGTCGACTCCGACAAGTCGCTCCGACAAGGGAGAGCGGAGCCTCCTGCTTGTACTCACTTTGAAGAGAGCAGATGTGAAATATTTCAGCATCTTTAGTCCCCGAAGCTCTTTAAACGAGCGGCGTGGATTGGCAAAGGTGAAATACCACGTAAGTGTCTCTCTTTTAAAACCACTTATAACGTGACTGTGAAATTTTATGTTTATTTATTATTTGAAAGGCAGAAAGTGTGAGAGAGACAGAGAGATCTCCTATTTGGGGGTTCATTTCCCAAATATTTGCAACAATTGGGGCTGGGCCAGGCCGAAGCTGAGAGCGGGGAACTCAATCTGAATCTCTCACGTGTGTGGCAGGGACCCAGCTACTTGAACCTCTGTGTAAACACATTAGCAGGGGTGGAGGCGGAACGTGAAGCCAAACACTCCGATACGAAATATGATCTTACCCTCGGCACCAAACGCCTGCGAATGATTGCTTATAAAACCCCACCAACAGGCACTCTAATCTGAAGCCGCCATTGTTTTCTGGAAAACGCACCGAAGTGAAACAATGAACACTGGGAAGTCTGCAGGTTCTGCCAGCTCCCCTCCGACACAGTGGAGGACATCGCAGGCCACAGAGCCATGGGCACACAGCTCCGGAGGCCCTGGTGAGCTCACGTGGGAGGTCCTGACGAGGGTGGGCCCGCCTCTGCCTGCACACCCTCTTTGTGCACATGGGCTTCAGCAAGCACCTGCAGACAGGCGGCTCCCGGGGGTCCAGGCAAGCCCTCCTGCACCTGCTGGCTCTCCACTTTGCCTCCCCGACCTGTGATCCCCTCAGCTCTCTCCCACAGCCTCACTTAACTTTCCCCCTCTGCTCTAGAATTCTCGACCTTACACAGAAGTCTCCGTCTTTTCTCTATCTACCGGGGAGAGTGAGAAAATGCTGCAAGCTCTTGGGAGGAAACCATACTACATAATTTCAAAAGTGGGCCGCCTGGGCACTTTTTCCATGAAACCCTTACCCACTGCCCTAAAACGCACAAATGCACCCTAAAATCCTCTGTTCTATGAAGCCCCAAAACAGGAGGTTACAAGAGCTTGGCTTCCAACGTCAGCTCCGACATCACCTCTTCCAGGAAAATTTCCTGACCTCCCCAGTCAAAGTCTGTCACCTGCTCTTTGATTACTGTTGGAAACACTTCTTACAAGTCAGACACAGTGCCAAGGCCTCACAAGCAGATCATGTTTCCATTCACTTATTCCCCCATTAAGTATCAAGTAGTTAAAGTGCACCCTGTGTGCCAAGCTTTGTTCTGAAATGAATCCACGGTGATGAGCCGAAAAAGATCTAACCTCACCCTCGCCGAGCTACAGTACAGGCAGCAGGATGCACGTTACACTAACGCAGCCCAAATCACTGGGCAGCTAGGAAAGAACGCAGCAAAGTGCATGAAGGCGATGCACACCCTGGGGTCAGACAGGGATGCTTCTGCAAGACAAGGGACCAGCATGTGCTAAGGCCCTGGGGCAGGGAGAACATGGAGCACTCCAGGCTGGGAGTGGGGAGTAAGGGAGAGATGAGACCAATGACAGAGGCAAGGCTAGAATGTGGCAGGGCACTAAGGAGTTTCTACTGTATCTTTTTTTTTTTTTTTTTGACAGGCAGAGTGGACAGTGAGAGAGAGAGACAGAGAGAAAGGTCTTCCTTTTGCCATTGGTTCACCCTCCAATGGCCGCCGCGGCCGGTGTGCTGCGGCCGGTGCACCGCGCTGATCCGAAGCCAGGAGCCAGGTGCTTCTCCTGGTCTCCCATGCGGGTGCAGGGCCCAAGTACTTGGGCCATCCTCCACTGCACTCCCGGGCCACAGCAGAGGGCTGGCCTGGAAGAGGGGCAACCGGGACAGAATCCGGCGCCCCAACCGGGACTAGAACCCGGTGTGCCAGCGCCGCAAGGCAGAGGATTAGCCTAGTGAGCCGCGGCGCCAGCCTCTACTGTATCTTAAGTGATTTCATTACTAGCATAGCTCATTAAGTCCCCAAAACACTTTTTGGATTGAACACGACTACTATCTCCATCTACCCAAAGAACGCTGAGGGTCTGGGAGACAAAGAAATTTGCCCAACAGCCCAGCTTGCAAGGGTTCAGGCAGACCAGACCCCAGACTTCAACAATCCAAGTGAAAACTACCCTTTGAAAATGACAGTAGGGGCTGGCATCGTGGCGTAGCGGGTTTAGCCGCTGCCTGCAATGCTGGCATCATGTACGGGGGCCGCTTCCTGTTGCAGCTGCTCCACTTCCGATCCCACTCCCTGATGATGCGCTTGGGAAAGCAGCAGCAGATGGCCCAAGTGTGTGGGCCCTGCACCCACACGGCAGACCCGAATGAGGCTGCTGGCTTCAGCCATCCTGGCCATTTGGGAAGTTAACCAGCAGATGGAAGATCTCTTTCTGTAATTCTCTGTAACTCTGCATGTTAAATAAACAAATCTTGAAGAAAACACAAAAAGATAGTACATGGCTCCCCTGCATCCAGAGGACACGGTGGAAGCCGCTGTTTCAACACAGACATTGCACCACTTCCCTCCATTGTAACTGCTCGTCTGCCTTTATCCTCTGATAGATGGACAGGCGCCCGAGTGGGAATCAGACCACAGCTGCCACGGGTCTTCAACACGGGAGGGCCACACTCAGCCTGCAGGAATGGGCACTCGGAGCACAAAGCCGGAAAGACTTTAACTGAAACCCTGGAACTCTCAGACCTGCTCTTTGTAAAAACTGCGTCTGGGCCGGCGCCATGGCTCACTAGGCTAATCCTCCACCTAGCGGCGCCGGCACACCGGGTTCTAGTCCCGGTCGGGGCGCCGGATTCTGTCCCGGTTGCCCCTCTTCCAGGCCAGCTCTCTGCTGTGGCCAGGGAGTGCAGTGGAGGATGGCCCAGGTGCTTGGGCCCTGCACCCCATGGGAGACCAGGAAAAGCACCTGGCTCCTGGCTCCTGCCATCGGATCAGCGCGGTGTGCCGGCCGCAGCGCGCCGGCCACGGCGGCCATTGGAGGGTGAACCAATGGCAAAAGGAAGACCTTTCTCTCTGCCTCTCTCTCTCACTGTCCACTCTGCCTGTCAAAAAAAAAAAAAAAAAAAAACCTGCGTCTGCCTAGCAGTTAGGTTCCACACCGGAGCCTGCGGGGTCCACCAGCGCCTGATTGCAGCTTCCCACTGATGTGCACCCTGGGAGACAGCAGGTGAGGGGTCAGGACTGAAGCCCCTGCCACTCACATGGGGGACCCTGGGGCACCCGAATTGGGTTTCCAGCTTCCAGCTTCAGCCTGGCCCAGTGGATGGACGCTCTCTTGATCATCGGTCCTCCCTCCCCTCTCAAAGAAAAAAACAACATTTTATGAAAGGAGGAAGTCAGGGAGAACGTCTACACGAGGATAGGCTTATCAGCCGCTTTGTTGTGGGTATCAGTATTAAGGTACAGTTTAATCTGCTCTTTGTGTCTGCTTCCAGGATGAGGACTTCAGGATTTCCCCCACCCTCCTGAGCAGCAGACCGAGGAAGGTACTATGAGCTCAGGTTTTAACTCATGGTTACCGGTCTTCCTTCAGGTACTGTCTCACCCCTGAAAGGAGTCTGCCCGTCATGGGTTATAAACCAAATGCTAGAAAATAAAGATTCAACTCCAGAAAGGCCCTGCGGTGTCATGGGAGACTCCAGCCTCCACGGCCCTCCGCTTGTCCCCGCGGTGGCTGCTCAGGGGCATTGTAAGCATCCCGAGCCCAGGAGGCAGTGAGGGTGGAAAGCCTGCACCACGTCATCGAATGTCCCGAAACAGCAGCACTGCGTTCCCGCTCACTCTCACGTCAACTTGCAGCAATGCAGTTTTAGGCTACTTTGTATTTCCCCTCAAATCCTAACCACTCTTTCAGGGCCCCAAACTGAACCCAAACCTCTGTCCCTCTCACCCACCCCAGGGTCCCCATCGCTGTCCCACCAGTGAGGAAGCCAGACCATCTCTTTGCAGATTCCGGCCTCCCCTGTGGGGACTCAGGCCAAGGCCACAGCACCTCTGCAGCAGCTCCCCAGAGTCCTCAGCTGAGTCCCCCCCACCCCGAGCCTCCAGACCTTGTCGCTGCTCTGCCTCCCTTTCCCCCATAGCACCCCCTCCCTGGGCAAGCAGGTCCACACCTGCGCTGCACACACACTGCCAGCTGCTTTGCCTCTGCACAACCTCTGCTCGCGCTACCCCATCACGCAACAAACCATCTTGGCTGGATCGTTGTCTTTCGCTGCATCCAGGCCCCAAGTCCCAGCCACGTGAAAGCCGTACGTGTATCCCTGACCTCTGCAGGTCCTCCTTCCCATGCTGCATGTGTGTAGACACATACGGTGTGTCTGCACAGCGACTCCTGCGTACATCAGAGGGAGCTGCACTCCTCCATGCGACCTTGATTAAGACGTGGCACAGACGGGCAGCTCCACGTGGAGGCAGGACATTTCCTTCAGGACAGATGCTGGGACCCGCAGGAGAGCGTGCTTCATCCCGCTGCCCCTCCTCTGTGTCCCTTCCTGCTCCACCCAACCACCGAAGCACAGATGCTGTGACCAGGAGCAGGCCATCTCCTGCAAAGAGCAGAAAGGGAGAGAGCTTGAGCCCTGGGGACTTTGTCAGAAAACCCCAAAGCCCACCCCAGGTCCACCAATGTCGCCAAGGCTTAAACGAAATTCCTACCTGGTGTATGTGTGCAACATGCCCAACATGCTATGCGTGTGTGCATATCCATTCACATGCACGCTCACGTTTATTACTGGTGGTCTATACACCTTGCATACATTATAAAGGCCCATAAGAAATCAGTATAAAGCAGCTATCACCGGACGATGCAGAGCAAGCCGTCTGCCGGCAGGAACCTTTAAACTTCTTGCTGTGGGGAGCAATCCGGACTGGACTAAGTTACTGGAATTAAGACTTATTCTATGCATCTGCTCTCCCACAATATGGCGCTGGGAGAGGAGTAAACAACTTCTACACAGCTGCCTCTCACCAACTTGACAAGCTGCAGAAGCTGCTCCTGATTGGAGGAGAGCGGCGTGCTCGGCGTGTGGGCAGCCGAGTTGGGATTGGCAGAGGAGGACTATAAAGGAGGAGAGAGACGGCATGCACCGGGAACATCTATGGGGAACATCTAAGGGAACCCGTGCAGCCCCCGAGAGAGCCGGCCGGCGGTGTGCCGCTCCCCTGCGGAAGTGGGGAAAGCGGCCAGGGGGAACTGCCCTTCCACGGAGGTGGAAGGGACAGTAGCCAACCCGGGAAGAACCAGCAGCAAACCCGGGGAGGGCCGAGCAGACGAAAGAACAGCGCAGGGTCCTGTGTCGTTCCTCCACGAAGAGGGGGAGCGACACTTGCCACATGGGAGGAGACGGAATCTTGGGCAGGGAATGTGCACGCCTGAACACACAGCTCGCAAGGGGCAGAGTCAAGCTTTGGGCTCAAGTCCATTGTTTCCAGAACTCTGGGTCTTCAAGACAAGGTTCACCACCACATCCAACACAGTGTGGAATCGCGAGGAAAATAAGCCAGGGCAGTTGTGCTGGGTGACAAGAGAAGGGAACGCAAGCAAAGAGTGAGGGCTCCTGTGCAAAGTTCCAGCTCTGCCCCTTGCTGGCTTGGCCCTGGCTCAAGCCCTCCCTGCTCCCCAGGGCCTCTTTCTCTGCACAGTGAAGAGGTGGACTTGGTTCCCTGGTGATTTCCTGCGGCTGCTTCACTGGGAGAGGACAGGAAACAACCTGACGCTGTGGTCTGAATGAGGAATGCTGGTCTCCACATGCTTGCATCCAGCTGTCCTCTGAGCCCCTCATCCCCGTATGTGGAAAACGCCGCCGAGGCGGATGAGCATGTAGAAAGAACTGTCCGTCAGCACACAGTAGGAGTAAGACAAGGGCTAGAGAAGCAAGAGGCAGAGAGGGAGGAGACGGTAGAAAGTGCTCCGTGTCCACTGGACGGAGTGGGAAGAGACTCTGTAAATTGCACAAATCCTCAGTGTCCCGCACTCTGCGCTCACCCCAGGCTTCCTGCCTACTTTGGCTCCTCCCAAGGCAGACATCAGGAGGGGCCTCAGCTGCGGGTGCACCGATGGAACTGTGCAGAAGGGCCTGGCTGTTTGTTCCAGCGCTGCCATTTGCTGGCGCAGTGACCATGCACTTCCCTGTACTTGCATGACTGTTAGTGACTCCTCGTGGTGAGTCCCCCACACGGACCTGAGGCGGGCAGCAGCCATCACTTCCGGGGGCTCTGGCCATGGGGAGAGCTGCTGTGCCTGGGAGCTCAGGCCCACAGTGGAATCCACACCAACCACCCATCGGACTCCACCTCCAACATGGGTGTTGGGCAGTTCTACAAATTCCAGGTTCAAAGAGTGCCCTATTGCACTTGTGACTTGTGTGGGCAGAAGAGACCTGCTCCTGTTTCATGCACGCCCCGTGCTGAATCAGCTACAACTTGGAGCTGGGCCCGGAGGCTCCAGGATCTGCAGAGTCGGGTGCGGTCGGCCATGCTTCTGTGGGTTTTTACTTTAATGGTTTTTCAGTGGTAGCTTGTAGTTTGCTTAGCTTTCAAAAGTGAATTCTGCTCAAAGACTTCCGCTGTTAGACCCTGAAGACGGCTCTCAGCGTGACTGACAGGAGGACACTAGCTGGGGTTTGGTCGGAGACTCAGTGTCTGAGGCAGCCAGACAGCCGGCCTCAAGTTCAAATCAGAGCTCTCCTTTCTCTTGTGTCGCCTCTGGATCTCTCCATCTGAGGGTTAAATGCCTTGGGGTTACCGTCGACACAACACACTGATGCACAGTACTCACTGCCTCCGCTCATGTCACACAATTAAGGTGCTTTGAAGGGAGCGTGCAGAAGCCAGGCCTCCAGAAAGGATGCCACAGGGTCCTCTCACAGGGCAGCTGTGGGCTTCAAAACAAGTCAGTACTAAATTTGCCACAGATGTTCCCTCAACAGAACAAAGAGAGAACCGCTGAGCTTCTTGCAAAGGAAAATAAACCTGCGAAAATCGTGATTCGCCAAGGCAGGCAGGAGCATGAGGAGGGAAAGCAAGCAAGACTTCTAGAATGATCCAGCAGCTCTCGCTGGGGACAAGAGAAAGAGCTGTCCCCACACTGGTGCTGTCTTTGTTCATCCATTGCACATCTGTTCACTCTTGAGTTCTGTTTGGTGCTGATCAGACTGGCTGCTGGCCTCTTTTTTTTTAAGATTTATTTATTTATTTGAAAGTCAGAGTTAACACAGAGAAAGGAGAGGCAGAGAGAGAGAGAGAGAGAGAGAGGTCTTCCATCCACTGGTTCACTCCCCAATTGGCTGCAACAGCCGGAGCTGCACCGATCCGAAGCCAGGAGCCAGGAGCTTCTTCTAGGTCTCCCACGTGGGTGCAGGGCCCAAGGACTTGGGCCACCTTCCACTGCTTTCCCAGTGATAGCAGAGAGCTGCATTGGTAGAGGAGCAGCCGGGACTCGAACAGGCCCCCATATGGAATGCCGGTGCTTCAGGCCAGGGCGTTAACCCGCTGCGCCACAGTGCCAGCCCCTTGTTGACCTCTTAAATCATGCAGCTGGGGTGCTGAGGCTGCAGCACAGCCGCCCTGTGTTTTCATTGCATAGGATTTCACTGGGGTTGTCATGATGCCACGGCGACTCAGCACCACGACCCCTCCATCAGCACCCGCGATTCCTGCCTGTTTTCCTGTGTCATATTGCTGGACTGTTTCTACTGAACATTTTTACTTTAACAACAAAATCCCAAAACAACTAGGTGTCTATGGGTAGAGCAGACTGCGATGCCTCTTGTTTTGTATTTAAATCAACTAGATTCTTATTTCTTTATCTACAGTCTCTACCAGATTCTGAAACCTCCATGGCCCATAAAACAAAGGACGTATTTTGGGGACATTATAGCCAGAATGGGTCGGTATAAAAGCAGGGACATAAACTCGCTTTCTCCCTTTTCCAAGAGGCTGACAGTAGCTGTATATGAATGATGGACAGAGCTCTGAGGATTAGCTTAACTGAATTTAGTTATACCATATCTGGTATATTTCTCAACTTTTTGGTCCGAACCACATAGAGGACACAACATCTTCTTCACCTTACCACCTACCTCAAAGATAAAAGCTTGATATTATTAAATTCAGATTGAGAGAGGGAGGGAGGGAGGGACAGGGAGGTAGAGAGAGAGAGAGGGAGAGAGAGAGAGCGCTAGACATCTGTAAGCACCTGTTGCCAACGTGAGACAAAACGGAAACTACTCTGCTCTCAGATTCCTTACTGGCAACTGTGCAGACATATATAGCAACTCAGCGGATGCAGCACAGAGACCCAGAACACAGCCAGAGGCCTGGGCCCTTTACGTCCTTGTGCACTGTCTTGGGCAAGGTGGATCAGCAGTGACATGTGGAGGGAGCCGTGCTGCCCATCTCCCAGGGCTGCTGTGAACATCAGACAGTGGAAACACACAAAATGCTTAACACAGTGCCTGGCAGGCCATCAGCACTGATACGTGTTTGTCACCATTACAGCCCCCATTCTCTGTGGGCGAAACAGCCCAGCACCCCGGGGTGCCACACCCTCTATCCCCCAACTATGTTTGCTTCTATGCAGACACACCTATGCTAGTTTAATCCATTAATTGGGCACAGTAAGTGCAGCAATAACTAATTATGCAATAAACTAATAATAATAAATAATAAAACTAATAATAACAATACAATAAAATGACTATAACAATATGTTAAAACTTATGAATGGTTTATTTCCAGAATTCTCTGGCTACTACTATTTTCAGACCACAGTTGGCTCCAGGTAGCAGAACAATGGAAACCAAAACCATGGACAAGGGAGAGGGCTGTGTTTCTGTGTCCTGACTGCCCACTCTGGCTGTTCTGACAAGGAATCAGAGGAAGGGGGTGGGGATGCCTCCCACACTCAGGACACGGGGCCACACCTGGAAACAGAAAGGCCTTCCGGAATCTGACCTACTCAGGAAATGCAGAGGGCATAAAAGACACCTCACAGGCAGCGAACAAGGAGTGTGTCTACACGTGTTTATTGCCGGCTATGTCATACATGCAACGTGTTGCATGGATTAACTGCTCGTATAAGCTGAGAGGATGAGCCGGTGACTACAGCGGCAGCCCCTGGACTGCTCAATAAAATGAAATGCTGCGTACCTCTATGTACTTTAACAACGGAAATGGCTTCACAAAATCTGTTGCGATATTTTCATTCTATTTTACTACACTTAATAATGTGGTTTGGATTATTGATTGACTATGGATCTGATCTCTGTCTAGCAATGTATTATGTGGAAACAGGCCCATTTCTTATTTCCCTTTGTATCCTTTTGTATCTAACACGCTGATTTGCACCTCACAGGTATTTGAAAGAGTTAAGGATGCTCTCTGTGAAATCGTAATTTGAGTCAACATTCACCTTTAACCCATAAATTTTCATTGCTATCTCTCCATAGCTTCCTCTTACTCTCTGAGTCGCAGTTCTTGGTTGCATGTGGCAGTGGATGCATTAAATCATCTTCAAAGACAGAAAGTAAAACGCGAGCAGCCAACAGCATTTCAAGAGTTTCGGGAGGCACAATGGGCCCAATTCAAGAGGGCAGCCGAGCAAACTGAAGGCCCGGCTGGGAGCAAAATGTTCAGTTGTGTGCCAAGCTCTGGCCGAGGTAATCACCTCTCCTGGACAAGCCTGCTTCTCCCCAGGGGCTGGTTGGCTCACCCTGACTTGACTCAACTTTGGTTCAGCTCCAACACAAACATCCCTGCAGAAAGTCAAGCACGGGGAGCACAGGGAAGGGTCTCAGTACTTTTACACTGGGTGGCCTCTCAGTTTTACATCTCTGGTTTTGCCATCAGCACACAGCACTCTGCCCTCTGTGTGACTCACAGGTGCGTGGTTCAGGTGTGCCCACACGACACCCTCTGGCTCAGCTGCCAAAACTCATTTCTTTCTTTCCTCAAGGTCCCAAATGTCCTCATTTAATGTGTTGATGACATCACACTTGAGGGTGGCATGGCTGGTGAGATATTAAATAAATTACATTTTATAAGGTGCCTAATGTGTTAACACTGGCAGGGCCAAGTTGAACCCTCTGCCATCAAAGTTCCTATGTGGATCTCAGAAACAAACCTAGAATCTTAGAGAACCACCCCAGCCTCTTGTTGATGTACTCAGCCTCTTGTGAGTTCCCTGTGGTTCTTCAGACCAAGAGAACACGATCGGCCTATAGAGATTCTATTCATTGTGAGTTAAGACCATACATGAGGATGCACATGGTCTTACCTTCTAAATTTGTGGGAAAGGGCGAGTTCCATTTCTGAATTCAGGAAGATGAGGTTAAGATCGCTGTGTCCAATCAGAGGTGGAACGTGACACCGCTGCACATCTCAGTGCATGAGAAAAAAAAAAAAAAAGCTGTGCACGGAACAGTGACAGAAGTTTATTTCCCATGGTTCTGGAGGCTAGGAAGCCCCAGGCATAGGCACCAGCAGCTCAGGTGTCCGGGAGGACCTGCTTTCTGGCCCACAAGTGATTCCTCATGGGTCCCCGCATGGTGGGACAGCAAGACAGCCCCCTGGGCCCCTCCTACGAGGCACGAAGCCCACAAGCGTTCCGACCAGAGCACGGTGGGGAGAAAGCCAGTACTGAGCCCTCGCAACAACGTGTCACAGACAACGCCGGGATTCCACGTGGGTACCACACACATTCTCCTATCACATGAAGAGGCGGGCTTTTCACTTCTGCGGTTTTCCTTCCCAAAACCCAGAACCCCTGGTCTGATGGTGAGAGAGACTTCAGATAAACCTAGCCTGGCGGACATTTCCCAGGAGGGCTGGCCAGCACTTCTCAAGGAAGTGAAAAAACAGTCTTCCAGGGAAAGACTGGGAAGGGCCAGAGATCAAAGACGACGGGGAGACATGAAAACTAACACAGGGTGCGATGCCACACTGCGTTCTAGAAGAGAGAATAGCAAGGGGCACACTGCTGAAGACCCAAATAAAATCGGGAGTTTACTCTTCTTTTACAAAACTCAGAATGTCCTTCAGTTAGCACTGCCCCTAAGACAACCAGAAGTAAAGACAAGCATTGGAAAGTGCCTATGGGAAGAAATGCCCATTGGTGATCGCCGGCAGTGGTCATGAGGAGCTTAGAAGTTTTGTCTGTCCATTCACTCATTCCTGTACTTAGTTCATTCATTCACTTAGTAAAACAAGCTCTGAGCACTTGCCAGGAGCCAGGCCCTTCTCTGGGTGCTACAACCCAGGTCCCCAGGCTCTCTGTAAGCTGTCTCCTTTTGGGAGCCAGTTTCTCTTTGTTCATCATCTGTACAAACAGGAATAACACTTGTTAGGGTTGGGCTGTCATACTAAATGCCATAAGCAGCAGAGATTTATTTCCTCAGAGTCTGGAGGCTGAGATGTATAAGATCAAAGTCCCAGCAAATGTGATTTCTGGTGAGGGCTCTATCTCAGGCTTGCAGAAGGCCGCAGTCCGGCTACCTCTCCATACGGCCTCTCCTCAAGGCAGGCACACAGGGGAACAGGAGCTGAGGTGAGTTCTCTCATGTCTCTTCCCATCAGGACACAAATCCTATCAGACCAGAGACTGACCACTGTGATCTCATTAGTTACCTCCTTACTGCAAATACAGCCACAATGCACGGTAGAGCTTCAACACACTAATCTGGGTGAGACACATTCAGCCCACAGCAAATACCAAAAAAAAAAAAAAAAAAAGGATGAGCTATTGATAATCCAAACCGTAGGCTGAGTCAAGGCTTGAGGAACTTGAAATAGGGAAGCCAGGCAATTTTAGATCCCATCTTCCTCCGGGGTTTTTTATACACCCCGGAGAGTGCTGAGAAGGACAGCAAAGTCTGCCTCTCACACAATTCATGTGAGCTTCTGCTCCTGCAAAGCTGAACCCAGATCACACAGAGTTACATAAAAATAGAAGGACCCAAGCCAGCCTTCAAGACTCAGTGCTATTTCTAATGCTGCCTTCTCTCACTGTGAGGAGAGGGCGGCCTCCGAATCAGCATGGCAAACGCGACGTAGATCTGGCTCATAAAAGCTTAGGACATACCAACCTGTGCAAAAGCTGAGAGGAAAACCAAAACCGACGTGAGACCATGGGATGCAGAGTCTAGAATGTTCCCAAGTTGAAGTCGGCAGTGTTGCCAGGGAGTTTTATCAGGAACCTAGCAAACAGTGTTGAGGATGGCAGGTGCAGAGCCAGCGTTCACAATGCACCTGTTCTCAGGTGCCCTTGCCTTTCCCAACAGACAGGACTGTGATGTGAATTAGCGCTGCAGTCCTAACTGTCTTAACTAGAACACTTTTTATAGAAAAGCTCTGGTTATTCGGAGTGGGCAGCCATTGACTTCATTCTTACCCTGCTCTCATCCTTGTTAAAGAGGCAGGCACAGTTCCCAGACAGAAAATTGAGGCAGATATTTTTTTCCAGTAGCATCTGGTGTTTTTGGCAGAGAAATCGTTTGGAGAATCTTCAATATGGCTAGTTTTCTTTCTCCAAATCTTTTTTTCCTTCAAACATTGAGAGAAGCTGAATCTTCATTATTTTAAGAACTGAGTGGAAAAATAGTCAAGAAGTACTTTTAAAGATAATTTATCCTTAAATTCAGAAGAGAAAAATCACTGTGGGGAAGTGCTAAAAAGAGAGCTCTAGCATTCATTCCTTCAAAAAAAATCTTATTTTTCCTGAAACACATGAACATGAATTCTACCTCTTCTCTCTCACTTGCTCTCGCATTTTCTCTGGGAACCAAAAGCTGAAACAAAATCAATATCAATTTACTCCGAATTTCCAAAGCGGAATTAAAAATTTCTTTTTCTGGACGAATTCCAAATGTCATGATCAAACTCCCAACTTCAAAGCTTGCAACCCCTGGGATCCTGGTGATTGGCATCAAGGATGCAAGCAGACAAGGCCACTTGTAGGGCACAGAGGCAGTCTCCCACTGGCTTCAAAGAGGCCACTAAAACCAGGTTTTGCTAGGCCTGTTAGGAGAGTGGACTTCAAAATGACAAGCACAGAAGGTTTTTATGCAACATGATCACACGACCAAAATAGTGTTTCCAGAAAAGGGATCTGGTTGCATTGGGGAGGACGCTGGAATATGGCACAGCGGTACCTGGGAATTGAAGCCTGGAGCTGATGGAGCAGCAGAGGCGATGGAAGAAGGAGAGGTGGCGAGAAGGGCTTTGGAAGGAAGGGCTTTAAGAGGTGTCTGCTTCCCTGTGGGATCTGCAGAGGCCAGGCCAGCTCCAGCAGCTGCCCAGGCAGCCCTGTGTCTCTGCAGAAGGCACAGCGAGCATGGCAGCATGGCCAGCTTCCGCCTGCCCCCTCCCCGCCCAGGAGGCCACACTGCCCAGAGGTCCGGCCACGCTGCCTAGAGGTTCATCCACGCTGCCTAGAGGCTCGGCCACGCCGCCTAGAGGTTCGGCCACACTGCCTAGAGGTTCAGCCATGCTGCGCAGAGGTGCGGCCACGCCGCCTAGAGGTTCAGCCACACCGCCTAGAGGTTCAGCCACGCCGCGCAGAGGTTCAGCCACGCCGCGCAGAGGTGCGGCCACGCTGCCCAGAGGTGCGGCCACGCTGCCTGCCTCCTCCTGTGCTTTTCTGCTACATACTTCAAAAAGTCAGAGTTCCCCTAATACACTTTATTCTCATAGTTTTAACCTCATTTTTTATTTTCCTTTGTTGCCTTTTCAGTTCTGACTTCCTGTTCCAAATCCTTAATCCCAAGAAATGGTCTGTTTTTAGCATTTCATCTCAGAGGCTTTAGCCTTTCAGCCTGAACCATTATAGCTTTTACTCACGTTTTAACCTTTTATCTCATTGGCTTACAGCGTTTTATCTTTTATTTTTAAATCTCATCTGTTTTGTATTTTTAAACTCTTAACCTTTTACCTTCATGGAGACTTTAAATCCTTATTCTAGGTTCTATTTCATTCCACTTTAGTTTACTTTATTTTCACTTTTGAAATTTTAACCTCTACTTAACCAACTGTCCCTTTTTAATTTTTATAAATTTTTAAAAATTCTTTCTCTGTCTTCCTTCTTTTATATCACATCCTGACTTGGGCGCATTTTTCTGATGATGACTACCCAGGGTGGGTGCACATGAGGGACCCGGATCCTCACAACCAGACGAAAGACTGCCCTTCCCCCTATCACCCACCTCCACCGACCTCCCCACACAAAGCCTCTCATTCTGATACCCTACTGGGTATTCCAGCTTCTGTAGGACTGGATGTTAAAAATAAAAATAAATCATAGTTTCATACACAAAACAAGCAACTGTGTTTTCAAATCCATGACCTCTGGGATTTTCTGGTGAAGCTGCCCTGTCCTACCCTGAGTCCTGCCTTGGAGAGGGAGCCTATGACACCGAAACAGTCCCCGGGGAAAGGGTGACCCCGGCCCTGCACTCTGCAGCACCTGCAAACTCCTCCACTCCCGACACAGAAGTCCAGGTGTGTCTGTCCCTTTCTCCACAGACACAAGGACCATCTCCCTGCAGGAGGACCCTTCCCTTCGCACACAAGAGGAAGATGAGCTGCTGCCAATACAACTTCCAAAACCACGGCTCAGGGCTGCTGCTGCAGGCAGCCTTTCTTGTCATGACCTACACTGGAATCCCAAGGACAGGAAGTGGAACACTTGACCTGTCCATCAGGGTGACAGGCCTGCCTTAGAAAGTGTCAGGAACACAGCTGAGACTGAACTCTGTAATCTCTTCCCTGCCTTTTAAGGAAGCAGTGTTGCGTCTCCAAGGCATGGCTAAGTCACAGAAGCTGTGCCTGCCACGTGCACCATCATCCCATTGAACTCTCCTTCAAGATGCTCCCTTCTGAGAATCAATCCTGCCCCATTATTTTACAGTGAATTCCTTGTAACTCCTTCCCTGCCTCAGGAAGTAACGTGGCTCCCAATCCTTTCTATTTACAAAACAGGGCAGGAGTCACCCTCTGCACTATTTCACTGGAGTAGATTCTTTTTTTTTTTTTTTTTTTTTTTTTTGACAGGCAGAGTGGACAGTGAGAGAGAGACACAGAGAGAAAGGTCTTCCTTTTGCCATTGGTTCACCCTCCAATGGCCACCGCGGCCGGCGCACCGCGCTGATCTGATGGCAGGTGCCAGGTGCTTCTCCTGGTCTCCCATGGGGTGCAGGGCCCAAGCTCCTGGGCCATCATCCACTGCACTCCCTGGCCACAGCAGAGAGCTGGCCTGGAAGAGGGGCAACCGGGACAGAATCCGGCGCCCCGACCAAGACTAGAACCCGGTGTGCCAGTGCCACAAGGCGGAGGATTAGCCTAGTGAGCCGCAGCGCCGGCCTGGAGTAGATTCTCACTCGGGTGAGTACCAGTCCCAGCCTACTGCGCTGAGACAAACTGCACATCAAGTGAGACACTTGGCAGTAAGTACAGTCTTAAAGCCCCAGAGTTTCCCGACGACACTCTGGCTTTGCGGTCACTGAAAACTATATACTGACATCACCATGTGCCATACACCTTCCTAGACATGTGCAGTATAGGAACAAAACAATGCGTCCCTGCTGTCATAGAACTTACATGTTAAAAGAGAGATAAACAATAAAGTAATAAAGGTAGGTCAGTTGATGAAGAGAAAAAGAGTGATTTTCACTGCCATGAAGGATGTAATCTCTACTGTATTAACACTTAATACACTGTGTTAGAATGCTCTAGAATGCACTAGAAAGCCAGAGATCTGCAGCTGTAGTTCCTAGAGATCTGGCCAAGTATTTTTTTTTTTTTTTTTTTTTGACAGGCAGAGTGGACAGTGAGAGAGAGACACAGAGAGAAAGGTCTTCCTTTGCCGTTGGTTCACCCTCCAATGGCCGCCGCAGCCAGCGCGCTGCGGCCGGCGCACCGTGCTGATCCGATGGCAGGAGCCAGGAGCCATGGTCTCCCATGGGGTGCAGGGCCCAAGCACCTGGGCCATCCTCCACTGCACTCCCTGGCCACAGCAGAGAGCTGAGATCTGGCCAAGTATTTTTAAATGGTCTTTCCAACTGATAATGTATAAAGAGAATGTATTCAACCACTTGACATTATTTCACTCTCCTGTCTGAGTTACTGCTGAGTGTTGGTCCTTCTCTGGCCATCCTTCTGCTCTGAGACATCCGAGACAGAAGGGTTGGAAGTCCAGAAGCCCCAACAATGAAACAGTAGGAAGTACAGAAGTAAAGAGAAGAAAAAAAAGGAGAATTTTCATTGTGATTTTCCAGAGTTACATACATGAGTCTCTAGACTGAAAAGGTTCATAAGAGCTCCCTAGAAAACAAGTGGGGAAAAATCCACCAATAAAGATATTTTCAGATATAAAAGGTCTACAAAAGTTTCATGTGCACAGTTTCTTTCTTTAATGTTTGTTTATTTTCATCTGCTTGAAAGGCAAAGCAAGAGGGGTGGAGAGAGAGAGAGAGAGAGAGAGTGAAATCTTTCTTTTGCTGGTTCACTCCTCAAATGCCTACAACAGCTGGGACTGGGCCAGGCCAAAGCCAGGACAAGGAACCACACCCAGTTCTCACATGTGGGTGGCATGGACCCAAGCACCACAGCCATAATCTGTTGCCTTCCAGGATCCATTAGCAGGAACCTGGATTGGAAACGGAACAGCCAGGACTGAATCCCAGGTGCTCTGATACAGGATGCAGGACCCCACGCTGCGGTTTAACCTGCTGAGTCACAGCAACCTTTAAAGAAGTTCCAATAAAGTAAACCAAAAAAGGGCTGCGTAGAATCCAAGAAGCAGGAGACCCCAGTTCAGGAGAAAAGAGAAAGGAACCCCCAGAATTATGATGTCCAAGAGGGACTTCACAGCGGCAACTGGGCAGGTGGGCCAGAGAGCGAGAGGCGCCCTCTCACTCCTGGGCAGAACTACTTCCTCCATGCTGCGGGGCTCTAGTTATTTATATGTGTTCGCATCCCTTGCGAGCCCAGGCTCTCGCAAGCAGCTGCTCCATCACAGGTATCCATTCACACCCAGGGGTCCCGGTGCAGTGCATGGAACTTAGGTACTCACCCAGTACTGAAAGAACAAACCAGAAAGTCATAATACATAGAAAGTGATAAGAAATACACAAAGGAAGTAGCAACAAATTGCCAGGCTGGCCTACGACAACCACCCTCAGAAGAACAATTGTTTCCCAAAATAGTTACCACTATCATGGTTGCTTTCACCGTTTCTCAAAACATCAACAGATTTGACCATGAAAGGCACCGTCCTACATTTTTAGATTTCTAAAGCTTTTCTAAGTGTACTAGCAACATGATTTTTTAAAATAGCTTGATTACATTTTTAGAACTTAAAGAAATTATCCAACAGGCTAATTGTTGCTAACAACTCGCTGTAGCACATGCATGAGCAAGTGTGTACATGTATTTTTGTGTGTGTGTTCTTTCTTTAACTGGCCTCCCAAAAGTCGCATGAATACACCACGACACCTAGACCTGAAATTGGGCACAGTCAAGTGTATCCAGTGACAGCCTATTTTCAACACCTTCTAAATGAGATCACCCAAGGACAAGTTGGAACCCTAAGTAAATTTTGCCCTCCACAGTTACCAAGGGGGTGAGGATTATTTCTCTGTTCACAAACATTTTTCTCTGTCCTTTTATGATGGAAGCTCAAAATATTTCATACTTAAATAATCTGCTTTGTCTTAAATTTAAAATTTGTTCCTGCCCTAAGAAGACTCACCTGTTTCATCCTAGCTTCACTTCTCCTTCACATTGAGTTTACTAGCAGAGGCCAAGATATAGAGACCCTTCGAATGCAGGGCTGGGCAGCACAGCCCAGATCCTTCCATTCTAATTAGCTGGCCTGACTCTTTCACCTCCATAAACAAAGAGATAAAGATCTGAACTGGAAGTAGGTGTGGGTTTTTAAATTGTCTAAGAACTTGGGTTGAAGCAAATGTCAAGACGGTATTGCGATGAAGGGTTCTGCCTGAGCAGATCTTGCAAGCATTTCAGGTTGCCCAATGTATTTATGTGGCTAGGTACTGACAATTACTTATCTGGTAAACAAATATTTCTGTGTCCAGACATTGTTTTAGAAGTGAAGATTGAAATAAGACGTAGTCTTCTCTTTGTGGAATTCAGGGTCTGGTGAGAAAGACAAATATGAAAGAGATCCCCACAGTGCTTGTGGTAAGAGACATAAGAGATGTATTCATTGGGCACCTAGGAGGAGCAGCTAACCCACTGCTGGAGAATAAAAACGTTCTTTCAAAAGAGATCATGTTCAAGTGAAGGACTGAAAGATGAGTAGGAAGTTGAAGCTGGGAATTGGGAGGTGGGTGGGAAGTTTTAGAAAAAGAGAACATTGTGTCCAAAAATCTGAACACCAAAAAAAAATGCACTTTTAGGGAAAATGCAAATAATTGAGTATGGCTAAAGCCTGGAGGAGGAGAACAGTGAGCCAAGACCTGCCAGAGATGGAAGCAGTCACGTCCCTGCGAAGGTCCTCAGAATTTGGTCTCTACTTCCAGGCTGCGGGAGAACCATGCCATCATTAGGCAGGACCAACGCACAGTCACGTTTGCTTCTCAGAAGAATCACTGAACTGCACTATAAAGAATGGGTAATGAAGGAGACAAAACAAGCCCCAGCCCTTTTCAGTTACCTGTGATGAGGGTGTGGGGGGTGGATGCAGTCCCTGGGCAGGGCGCTGGCTTTGAAATTGGAACAAAGAGGGTAGATGTGCAACACTTGAAGGAGGAAGAATTAGACCTGGTGATGGGTGAATGTGGGTGTTACAGTAAGAACACAAATTGGCCCTCAAACTCATTATTTTTAAGCCCCAAAGTCATATACTAATGGTACTTAGAAAGTAGAAACTTCATCCAATTATAATGTTTAGGAGGTGGGCCCAGTGAGGGGTCCTGTGGTCACTGGGTGCACACCTTCAGTAGGCAGTGCTCAGTAGAGAGTTGGTTATAAAAGCCTGAGTTGGGCCCAGCCACTCACTCTGCCTCCCGGCTCACTGTGAGATCCATCCTCTGTATAAGCTCTGTCATTTCCTTCCACCACCCCACCAGGGGCCAAACCAAATGGGCTGCCCAGTCCTGGACTCGAGTCTCCAAAACTCTCACCTAAATAGATATATTCTCGTCATAGAGTGAGTTGTCTTAGGTATTTCCTTATAGTAACAAAAAGCTGATGAATACAGCAGGAGGGTGAGAGAGTCTCCAGAGTGCTTGAGAACAACTCCCAGGTTTCATTCATCCTCTCTGAGAGAGAACGGGGCAGGGGCTGGGAAGTAGGCAAGCAGGCCTGGCCAACAGGTACTCTAGGTCTTCCACTGAATCAGCATCAGTTGAAGACTAGATTCATCCCCACGGACATGGCCATTGCAGCTTCTGGTCCACTGGGGATCAGAGTTGAGGAACTGTGCCATCTCCGGGCCATATATTTACAAAGTAGACAATTTGTCAAGTTCCTTTCAGTAGTTCCCAGTTGTGTTCAGATGTTTCCCCCTGAAGACACACCACAGACACTCCATAAAATACTTCCCTTAAATACCAACAATATTTCACAAAGGTTTAAGGTGGAGTTCAGAAACAATGGACTCAAGATTCTCATCAAACACCTCTTAGCTCCCAAGCACCGTGCAGAGGTCTTGGCTGAAGAAATTGTAGCTCAGACCCTTCCTTCAAAGTGCTCATGGTGGGGCCGGTGCTGTGGTGCAAAAGGTAAAGCTGTCGCCTGCTGCGCCGGCATCCCATATGGGTGCCAGTTCAAGTCCCAGCTGCTCCACTTCCAATCCAGCTATCTGCTATGGCCTGGGAAAGCACTGGAAGATGGCCCAAGTCCTTGGGCCCCTATATCCACATGGGAGACCCAGAGGAGGCTCCTGGCTCCTGGCTTTGGATTGGCGCAGCTCCAGCCACTGCAGCCAACTGGGGAGTGAACCAGCAGGTGGAGGACCTCTCTCTCTCTCTCTCTCTCTCTCTCTGCCTCTCCTTCTCTCTGTGTATATCTCTGACTTTCAAATAAATAAGATAAATCTTTAAAAAAAGAAGTGCTCCTGGTGCATCAGAGTCAAGGCAACTAGTGAATAATTATAGCAACATAAATAACATAAACAGGGGCTAACAGTCAAGAGGAGAAGGCCTGAAAACTCTGGGGAGGCTACTTTAAAGTAGTCTTTTTTACATTTTTATACATTTATTTTTTATTTATTTGAGAGGCAGAGAGAAACAGAAACATACACACAAAGATCTTTCATCCACTGGCTCACTCCACAAATGCTTCCAATTGCTAGTGCTAGGGCAGGCTGAAACCAGGAACCTGAAACTCAACCTGGATACCCAAAACAGCTGACAAAGACCCGAGCTCCTGGGTCATCTTCGCTGCCTCCAAGGGAGGACAAAGCAGGAAGCTGGAACCAGAAACAGAGCCAGGACTCAAACCCAGGCATATCGAGGATGCAGGCATTGCAAACAGTGTCTTAACTACTGTGTGAATGTCTGTCCCTGAGCTGGGTCTTAGACGTGAGTTTGTCAAGCAGAGGAGATAAGGGGCTTAGAGCAGCAGAGAGAAGCATCCAGAAACTCGAAGCTGTTTTGTACATTTTACTTTCAGGAAACGGCAGATGGTTCAGACTGCCCGGAAGTAGGCAGGGTGTGAGAGGTCACATCAGAGCTGCCGTGTGTGTCACAGTAAGGAGCAGAGGGAGAAAAGCCAGTCCCAAGGTCCCAAGGGAGAAGCTACAAGAGCCTGAATGAGGACAGGGACGGAGAGACAGGACTTGGAGATGAGGGAGCAGACACGGAGATTCAGAGAGGAAGATTTTAACATTCTAACTGCTTGGCAGCCAGGGAAATGATTTACACTGAGTTTATTGCTACCAGTATACTCTCACAAGACGACAGACGGTTTGGAATCGGGTCTGACCTTCTGAACTGGATGCCCGTCCTACCACAGCACCTCCTTCAGCCTGCAGTCAACAGTGAGGCAAGCTGGGACTAAGCAACAAAGATAGCATAGTGTAACAGGGAGGAGCGAAGCAGGCAAGACCCTGGGGCTCGGAAGACCCGTGCCTAAGAACTGGCTCCACACTGGCCACGGGGTGCTATGGTTTGGAGATGGTTGAGTGCGCCTCCCAATGGCCCATGTGTTGCAACTTTGGCCCCGTGTGGTGGTGCTGGGAGGTGGCGGCACCTTTAACCCCTGGGTACACTGGGATATTGCTCCTGGCCCTCCGTGGTCTCTGGTTTCCTGTCCTGCACTCTCTCCCTTTCACATTTCCCACCCGTGCACCCTTGTGATGTTGCCACCACAAAGCGATACAGCCGAGAGGGCCTCACAGCCAACGTCAGGCTGTTTGGAGTTTCAGCCTCCCAAAAAAACCTCTTTTCTTTATGAAGTTACGCAGCCTCAAGTCCTTGGTCACAGTAGCACAGTGGCCAAACACAATGATCTTGAGCTCAAAGAGAACCAAAACTAAGCATGACTCTGATGACAGTCTTTACACCTTGACACCACCAGTGAACAGGAAAGGATGTGTGTGTCTGTGTGTGTAACGAGCACATGTGTGTACATGTAAGCTGACAACATCACACGGGAGACAGTTATTCCTATTTCAGGTGGTGGCTGTCATGGCAGAAAACCAGCTACAGGAGTCCACAATAAGGAATGGCTTATTACACCTCTTCCACGGTGCCAGGCACTGTGTGTTTCTCAACACCAACATCCCTCTGCCCTCTCAGGTGGTTTCAGCCAGTAGATCTTGCAATCACCTTAAAAACTGGGGGAATGCTGAATATCTCTTTAGAAGAAGAAGAAGAAACCAAAATTAAGAGCACCCGGGGAGGTATGCAGTCAGGACTCAAAACAGCTTTCCTGCGCTGTGGTTAAAGCTTCATCCCCAAAGGATGCACTTGGAAATTTCACCCCGAGGAACCCAGAGCTGACAAAAGCATCAGTGTTTGCCGATGTTCTTGCAAGCAGGACTGGGCGTCTTCACCGGCACCACCCTTTACCTCTCCCAGGAATTCAGCCTCGTCCTGCCATTCGGATTCTGGAAAAATCGCTGATGCTGAACGCGTACCACATGCCGGCACTCTCCCTGGCTCATGAGCAGGTGGGTGCCTCTGTTGCTGCCGCCGGCAGCTCCCCCCTCCTCCCAGGCTCTCTGCTCTGT
Source organism: Oryctolagus cuniculus (assembly GCF_964237555.1). NCBI lineage: Eukaryota > Metazoa > Chordata > Mammalia > Lagomorpha > Leporidae > Oryctolagus > Oryctolagus cuniculus. The sequence continues at coordinate 134,126,638 of NC_091440.1, read as the reverse complement.
CAGTTTTTCATCGCTGGAGCTGAGGCTTCGCCTGAGCCCTCCAGGCACGCACCGTCCACTCTCCGGAGATGCTCCTCTGGCAGATGGTGCAAATGGCCTGGCACTTACACTCTGATTCATCGCAGAGAACCGACTGCCAGACTGCTGACTAGCTGGGCGAGAAACAGAGAACGCTGTTGCTGAAAAAGCCATTAGGAGTCACCCTGCCTGTGGTGACTACGGACTCGTCCCTGTGTGACAATGAGTAGTAAGTTATTTAACCAGACGAAATGAGAGCTGTCAGAGGAGTGCCCTGTTTGCAAAGATAGACGCAGGTGGCAGGAATGTGCCCCTCTGGAACAAGAGGCAAACAACAGGAAGGTGAAGCACAATGCATTGAATGCAAAAAATTTTAATATGATTGATTACATGAAAATAGCAAAAGTTCATTCAGACTTTTTTTTTAAACTTTACAGTACTATTCCAAAAACTCTACACAAAATTGTTTCTTAACATTATTATTAATAGTCTGTGAAATTAAAGAACATTTTACAAAAAATACTTTTTTGGTTAATTACTTTGTGCAAAGTGCTTCCTATTTGTTGCCCATTTAGAAAGAACAATTTTGGAAAAGTAAAAGAATCTACCATGCAAATCTTTACAGAAAGACAGAGACAGAGGCAGAGGGAGGGACGTGTCTACAGGTTCCCTTTGTGTAGTTAGAACCTTAGAGTCAGGTCTTCAGTTCCCCTGCATCACCTCTAGTATTTTGCTTGACTCTTACTTGGGGTCATTTTCAGTCCTGCTATTCCCTGCCCTTCCAGTAGGCTCCCGAATGCCTCCTTGTGTAGGCTTAGCCACACTCCATTTCCACCCTAGGCTTATGTTGTCGCCACAGAACTCTGGATTGAGTCCTGATGGCAGAAACCCAAGGGTGTCTTGATTCAGGATTTCCTGTACTGTTACTCAGATGGCCCACTCTACCCCACAGACTCCTAATTTGAGCCCCCTGCCCTCCTGGGGGGATCCCAGCCAGCCACCTACCAGAAGGCTCTAGATCCTGCACCCCACACCCCAGTACCTAGGCTTGTTCCAAGTTTCCCCCAGCTTACTTCACAGACCAGCATTGGTGATGAGATCATCTTAAAAGCCTCAAAAAAAAGGACAAGTTACATAAGCAGGAACAAAGGTAAGGATAATAGCATATTTCTCATCGGAAATAACACAGGTGAGAGAAGAAAGCACACCTACGTCTCTAAAGAGCAGAAGGAAAGAACCCGCCCATTTGGAACTCTCTGAAAATGTCTTTCATTTCACAAAAGTGAAGCAAACACTTTGTCAGATATATGAAAGTTGAAAGAATGCCCACTGCCAACCCACACTGCAAGAAATGTCAAAGGAAGTCCTTTTGGCATGAGGAAAATGATGACAGATAGAAATATGGTGTGTGTGGAGGCATGAGGAGCCCTGGGATGGTGAAAACAAGGCAAAATAGAAACTGGTCTTACTTGTACTCAATTCTTTCCTAAAGGTGAACGGTTAACTAAAAACAACAAGCCACATAAACATGAAATGTCTGACAACAACAGCACAAAGGTTTGCAAGGTATGCATGGCAGTAAACTGTTCTTCAGTAATCACAGAGTGGTCTAACACCAGTTGAGGACAGACCGTGAGAAGTTAGAGGCCTGCACCGTGTGACTCTCGCGTCAGAATCAAAATGTGTTTGGTGCAGCAGTTAGGAGACCCAAGTGGAGCTCCCAGCTCCTGGCTCTGGCCTGGCTGCTTTGGGCACTGAAGGGGTGAATTGGTGGATGGGAAATATCTGTATGTATGCATGTGCGCATGTGTGCACCTGGCTCTCCGTCTTCCAAGCAAATTAATAATTTTAAATGGAATCACATTCTTCAAACTCCAACAAAAAGAAATGAAAAAAATAAAGCTGGGAGGTTATGAAGCAGCAGCTCTCTTACATATACAAGGAGACTTCAAAAAGTTACGGAAAATGGAATTAGAAGATATATTTCTTTTAGGTTGTATAAAACCCTTTGTAACCTTTCACAGAAAATTCTCAAAGGCATCTGCCCAACAACTACCTGTTCGGCCTTTTGACTGACACATTTGTGTAATTCTCCCCATGTTTTCTTCCCCTGCCTCAACATCTCTGAGTCGCAAGTACTCACAAATACATGATTTTCTGGTCCCACATAAATGTTTTACTCTTTGGAGAATTTCTCTCAATTTGTTACTTAGATTGACAACTGTCAAGTCAAAAACAACTGACATGATAAAACAAAGTTATCTATAGCTAATAAGACAGGAAATGAGACAAAATAAAATCTTTAAAATATTTAATTTATTCAAAAGACTGAAAAAGAGAACAAAAGGAACAAAGAATGGGTGTGATGAAGAGCAAGAAGATATATTTAAGCCTAGATGTATCATAATCACACTAAATGTAAATGGTCTGTATACTCCAATTAAATGTGAAAGTGTGAAAGACTGTCAGATTAGATCTAAAAAAAAAAAAAACAAGACTCAAGTTTATGGGCCCATAAGAATTATAGTTTAAATGTAAAGACACAGAAGAGTTAAGAATAAAGCAGTCTACGGGCCGGCACTGCGGCGTAGCAAGTAAGGCCACCACCTGCAGTGCCAGCATCCCATATGGGCGCTGGTTTGAGACCCGGCTGCTCCACTTCTGATCCAGCTCTCCACTGTAGCTTGGGAAAGCAGTGGAGGATGGCCCATGTCCTTGGGCCCCTGTATCCACATAGGAGACCGGGAAGAAGCTCCTGGCTTCTGGCTCCAGATTGGCATAGCTCCGGCAACTGCAGCCAATTGGGGAGTGAACCAGCGGATGGAAGACCTCTCCCTCTCTCTCTCTCTCCCTCTCTCTCTCTCTCTCACCTTCTCTCTCTGTGTAACTCTGACTTACAAGTAAAATAAATAAATCTTTAAAAAAAAGAATAAAGGAGGCTAAAATGTTGACACACATCAAAAGAAAACTGGAGTAGCTACATGAATATCAGACAATGCAGATTTCAGAGCAAAGAATACTACTGGGGATAAAGAAGTTGTTTCATAAAACTCAATGGCTCAATTCATTCAGAGCTGCATAAGCATTTATGCAAAACAGAGTTTCAGCATGAAGCAAAACTGATAAAACTGCAAAAGGAAATAGATTCATTATCAGAGAGATTTCAATATACATCTTCCAATAATTGATAAAAATGAAGATAGAAAATAAGTATTATTATAGAAGACATCACTATCAATAAACATGACATAATTGGCATTACCAGAACACTCCTTCCAATACATACTCTCTCACACACACACACACACACAATCTTCTCAAGTGGACAGGGGCATTTTCCAAGAAAAAACTATACTCTGTGCAATCCCCACGAAAAGGTTTGTAAATGGAGATCTAACAAGCCACCAAATACAAGTTTGTCTTTTTATGTGAAATGGATGCATGATCCTTGGGCCCTTCTAGATGATGGAGTTGTCTCAGGTGTGATTGGACGCTTGTTCACATGACAAACATGGCAGAGAGAAGTGCTGGGTTATGTGGAGTGCTGCCTTCCTTTGTTCATCTTTTGACTCCATGGAATATTACCTGATTCTTATTCAAAGCAGGAAAAAGTGCTTTAATTAACTGAAATAAATCAAGTGGAAGGTAATTGGCAATATATGCTAGTGGTTAAGAACAAGACATTGTGGGATGGTGGTGGGTGGGGGTTTCCTAGGGCAAACTCCATCCAGTTTTACCTTCTTTGATACAGTGACCTTGTGAAAAGAACAAAACAAAAGCACTGGAATGGTCAGGTTCAAATTCTAGCTGTTTGTTATGGACAATGTGCTCTGCTTGTCCCCACCAACTTACTCATCTTTCAAAAGAGCTAAGACACACTACAGAAAGTTGCTGCGAGGGTTAGCGACAACAGGAAAAGTGCTGCATTTATTTATTTATCTATTTATTATTTTATTTATTATTTATTGTGAGGACAGTGTGGTGAAAGAAAGAGAGAAAAGAGGAAGCCGGACTGTTAGAGAAGCACAATACCTCTCTTGACCCAAAGTAGGTACTGTCAGAGACCCTCTACAAGAAAAAAAAGGCAAGAAACAAGACTAGCAACAAAAAAACTTCAAAATTAATATAGGCTTTTTAAAAAACATTTTTATCTATTAATCTGAGATTTCTTTATCTGAGAGAGAGCATTCCTATCCACTGGTTTACTCCCCAAATGCCCACAACCACAGGGCAGAGGCCAACGCTGGGAGCCGATAACTCATTCCAGGTCTTTCATGCAGGTGGCAAGAACCCAGCCACCTCTGCTGTCATTGCTATCTGCCAGCATCTGCATGAGCAGGAAGCTGGAGTCAGGAGCCAAAGCCAGAACCTGAACCCAGGCATTCCAATGGGGGACTAGGCTAGACACCTGCTTCTGAAATGGAAATTTACAATGTCCATTGGAATAACAGGCATCTTAAACCCTACCAAGCGGAACTTCCAGCAAGTGGCATTAAGCATGCAAATTTTAGTGTATTTTTTGTGTGCAAAGAACTAAAGAATTGAGCACCCCTGCAAAGTGTGCCAACCCGACCTGGGAGTCCAGATGCTCACATCCCACCACCTGCCAGACCCTCTGTGAGCAGCAGACCTTGCAACACAGGTTGCCCAGCCATGAATGCTTTAGTCTCACTGCCCGCCTACCGTAGCCTCACACATGCTGCTTCCCCCTGGTGTTCTCTACCTCACTGTGGCTTCCGTGCAGCTGTGACTACTGCGCGAGAACAGCAAGCTCAGGGTCACAGGTTCCTCCCTCATCCCTCATACTTGGGAAGACCTCCAAGTTCTGCCCATGGCCCGTGTCCCTCTCCTCTCTGCGTGATGTCATCTGCTCAGTTCTAGAAGTGACCATCTCTCACTTGAACATGATGACAGCTTCCCAACTGGTCTCCTTCTACCCTACCCTGTCATCTTCCAAGTCACTCAAGGATGTACACAAGTTCTTCTCTAAAACTTCAGGGCAACCAACTCACTATGCTGATTAAACCCTGCTGCACCTACTCCGGTGTCTACAGGACGAGTGCCAGCTCCTTACAGAATGGCACAGAAGTTACCTCCTGATCTGGCTTCTCCTTGACTCTCGGGAGTTCCTCCATTCTACTCTCTCCCTCTCATCTTTATGTTCCAACAGGAATTCATTTCTAACTTCTATAGTACATCTTTCTCTCGTGCCACGGCACACAATTCTTTCTACCTATAATTTCCCTTCCACCTCTTGTTGTCTCTCTAGAGAATTCAACGAAGCCTTCCGTGACACACTCCCTGCACTGCTACCCCACAAAGTTAATTTCTCTGCTGTGTGTTGTTGTGCTATTGCTTCTATTAGGCTGTCCCGTAGGTGTGTGTCTATAGGAAACTCTTCCACACTCACTCGCAACTCCTCAGAGGTAGGGGAGGAGTCTCCTTCACTACCTAATGCAGGCACAGTCAGAGCTGCATCTGTCTTTGCATCCAGTAGGACTGTTCAGTGGTTCTTGATTCTCTCCGTGGTTATACAGCTAATGTTTTGCAGGATCTGGTCTGGAAATGTCTATATGCACTGGTTACAATGCCTCATATAAATCCACTCTGAAATAAAACTCAGCTCAGAACCAGAGACCATGCCAAAGATGAAAGTATTAGGAAGGCAGCCCTGAGTCACACATCAGGGGGGAGCATTGCAGTGCTGAAGCTCATGGCTCAGGACAAGGTCATGCCTGTCTGGCTTGAGACAAGATGGCAGGCCACTGGGGGGTCTGGAACTCGCTGGTGCGTGTGCTTTCGGGACCATAAATCAGTCTTTGGTTCTGCGTCTGGCAGGTGGAGTCCTTCACCGCGACAACAGGCTCTGTTCTGATGAGTTGGATGTTCATGGCACTGAGTCAGCAGCACCAGCTCTTTCGTGTCAGGACTCAGCTAAATGCTAACGACACATCTCACTAACCAACCACAACACCCACATGTCGCGTGGTGACATTCAGCATCAACGCTGGATGCTTCAAACAACGCTCCTTAACTCGCACCAGTCAGTCCGTGGATCTCCATTATTCCACCCTGTGGTTATGTAAGTAACTGATTCTTGTGCTGGTCCTCAGACTAAACGTCTCATACCAACTTTAAACGTCTCTTCTGCACCTGCTCTGCCTTTTAGGTGAAGCTGCCTTCTTTCTCTCACTATTGAATCTAAAGAAGACTAAGTTTTCTATACAAGTTCCCCAAGAAAAGCAGAACTAAACTCTGCTGATGCAGAGCTGTCCTTTGTACAGAACAGAACCAGTCCTCCTGAGTGACACCACACTAAGGACACAAGTTCCCCGTGGGACAGGCCTGACTGCTGTGAATTTTCTCTGAAGGGGAAGTTCCCTATCCACTGAACAATCCAGCCTTTCGCTAAGGAGAAGCCTACGTGCTATGCTGAAACTACATAGGGAGCCACATCTTCTCTAACAGAGTCCAACGTGCAGAGAATTCGGTTCAGTGCGGCTCCCTTGTGATGAGACGAAACTCCAGGATGGAGGGGATGACCCCTAATGGACACTCACCCCTGCTCTCCCAGGAAAATGGAACAGCTTCATTAGCTCAGCCTCCACTGGTGCAGACAGGGGCCGGTGCGGTCCATTCTCTGCCCACTGAGCAAGCCACCTTGCCATTTCTTCTACCACAGCAGAAGCCTTACCTTGAAAATAAAATGCCTGTACCCAGACAGCGGGGTACTATTCAGTACCACAACAAGTGCGCTATCAAGCCATGAAAACACACGGAGGAGCTTTACCTGCACATTACTAAGTGGCAGGAGCCGTCTGTAAAGGTCACTCACTGTATGATTCCACCTACTGGACAGCCTAGGACAGCAAAACTATGGAGACAATGAAGACCATTGATTTCCAGGGTTCGGAGAGGGGGGTGCATGGGTTAGGGCAGAGAGGATATTTAGGACAGTGAAATTGACCTGGATGATCCTCCAATAGCAGACACATGTCATTAAACATTTGTCAAACCACCGGAACGTAGAGATTCAAGAGTGAGCTCTAATGTAAACAACGGATACTGGGTGATAATGAACCCGCAGTGGTTATCCTAACGCATTGATTTCCTGTCTGCTTAGTTAGGCTACAAGGATATAATGATGAACAAGACACAACTCCTAAATCTACAAAACTGAGAGCTGAATGTGGGAGAGTTCCTTGTAGAAAAACGCTGAGGTTCATGAACTGCAACACAGGGCAGTGGGGACAGTGCCCGGGCGGGCGGTGTGCACGTGGTGCTGCACAAGAAGTCTCAGTACGTCTCCAATTTTGCTTTCAACTTAAAATTTTCCTAAAAAAATTTTTTAGAAAAGATTTAGTTGTTGAAAGATACAGTTTGAAAGGCAGAGTTACAGAGAGAGAGAGGAAGAGATATGAGAGAGAGAGAGAGAGAGAGAGAGAGAGACAGACAGACAGACAGAGAGAATCTTTTGTTTGCTGGTTCACTTCCCAAATGGCCACAATGGCTGGAGCTAGGCTAATCCAAAGCCAGGAGTCAGGAGCTTCTTCCAGGTCTGCCACGTGGGTGCAGGGGCCCAAGCACTCAGACCCTTTTCCACTGCTTTCCCAGGCCATTACAGAGAGCTGGATCGGAAGACGAGCAGCTGGGACATGATCCGGTGCCCATATGGGATGCCAGCATCGCAGGCAGAAGTTTAACCTACTACACCATAACACTGGCTCCCAAATAAAACTTTTTCATAAAAAAAATTAAATACCTGATGAAGATGCATCTCTGGGTGCTTTAAAAAGGCTGTCTTTTCTGTTGTATCAGCCCATTCCAACATCTTTCCAATACAGGAGATAAATTTTAGGAATTTCTTCAGATTTCCACTTTTTAATTGCAATAATCTACCTCATACCTGTCCTAGGCCTTTCAAACAGAAGAGCCAAGGCTGACTTAGGAGTCGGTGAGACACATGCATGTTGGATTTACTCTCCTCAGAGGGTGCTAGGTCACCAAAGAGGATAAACACAATAGGATTCACTTTTAATCAGTGTAATGGTTGCTGCCCTAGTGCTGAATGTTTTATTCACAGGATATCAACTGCATGGGAGATAGATCTCAGTGGGTGAGAAATGTGTTGGACCCACATAACAAACTGCCCCCGCCCCGCCGCACCGACCCACCACGCGGCCATGTTACCGGTCACCATGGGTGAGCTTACTCAGAGCACACGTGGTCCTTTCAAGTCAGATGAACGCACAAAGGCCAAGGAGCTGCTCTCCAGCCCCCGCCCCCGCCCCCGCCCCCAGGGCCCCCAGCTTGCTGGTCCTCTGACACTTAATCCTGGCTCACCCTCGGCTGCACCATAAAGCCTTCTTCTAGACTATAAAATTAACCAGAACGTTGAGATACGCTGCTAGTGCAAAAAAATACCAGCCAACCAGATCTGGGTGTAAGCAAATGCAAGCCAACTTCTCAAGATTTTACAAGGCTTTCCAGGGTGCATTTGTTACTGCCTGTCTCTCAACCATCCCATGAAAGACAGTGGAGCACGCTCGTTCTGTTTGTGCGTGCCAGGAAAGATTTCCTAATGATTTTTGCACTTCCTTGGCTTCTGTAGCTCTCCTGTGGGCAGGTATGGTGGAGCACACTTTCCCTCTGGACAGGGGGTCACACGGTTCTCAAGCTGTAAAACCAGGACCTCCCTCACTGGGGGCTCTCCTCAAGTCTGCTGGCCCTCTAAGTTCCCCGCTCCTCATCAGCCCTCCCTGCAGCACACACAGGCAGTTTCTATCACTTCCTGTCTTGTGAAAGCAAATGCAAAACACCCTCCAATGGATTAAACCACCGCAGCCCCTCCCAGCTTTGTTCGCATCACACAGGGGAACACAAGTGATGTTCTGAACCGGGTCCTGGGGCACTGGCTGCCGGCCGAGCGCTTCCACCGTGGCCATGGCTGTCTCCTGCGCTGGTTTCTCTGGCACTAACCTCAGTGCTTGTGAAAGGTAGATGGCGTGCCTGCCTCCCAGCTCTGGCAGCTGGCACCTCGGGAAGCTGCGCCTGTGCTCACGCTGATGCAAGCTTTCGGGGCTGGTGCTGTAGGTGGTCCCACACCTGCTCTCCATCCGAGCACCAGCAGCTGTTATTCTAAGACTGACTGAAGTAGGTCAAAGTATGTGGCCGCATTTCCACGGTGTCATTTATGAGGTAATGATTATGGCCTAAGACCGTGTGAATTGCCATGTACCTGACTGGAGGAATAAAAATTTCATAGCATCATCAAACCACCTTTTTTCATGCAGAAGGTATACACACTCACCAAATCCTCTCACACTTAAATTTAGTCACAAACCCAAAGCCAAAAAAAAGTTAACTGTGCATTGAACACTGAAGCATAGCAATGTCCTTGCTCTGCCTCATATATTCACAGCTTAAACACTCCCGGCACTCACTCCCCTGCCGCTGGCAAGGATCTCCTGTGCCCCAGGCCTCCCACCTGCTGAGGGCGGCCGGCTGTACACAGCAGACACGTGCACAGTGAGGGTGGAGGGACGGCCCTCCAGCACTGAAATGATCCAAGAGAACTCAATACATCAAAATCGGAACCATCCTCATAAACATCTCAAGTTGAAGCCTACGACGGACTCACAGCACCATCATACAGAGGATGAATGACGGGACCCCAAATGGGCAGTAAAAATCTCTCAACACCAGGTTATAAGGAACTAAGCTGGGGGCCGGTGCTGTGGCGCAGTAGGTTAGTCCTCTGCCTGTGGAGCTGGCATCCCATATGAGCACCAGTTCTAGTCCTGGCTGCTCCTCTTTTAGTCCAGCTCTCTGCTGTGGCCTGACAAAGCAGTAGAAGATGGCCCAAGTCCTTGGGCCCCTGCACCCACATGAGGCCAGGAGGAATCTCCTGGCTCCTGGCTTCGAATTGGCGCAGCTCTGACTGTTGCAGCCACTGGGGAGTGAACCAACAGACGGAAGACCTTTCTCTCTGTTTCTCCTCTCACTGTCTGTAACTCTTTCAAATAAATAATAAATAAAATCTTAAAAAAAAGAAACTAAGCTAAATAATATCAACTCCATCATAAACCACCTTATGTTTGCAAGACACGTGTGTGCTAACCAGGTGTGGATAGGGCTAAACTTTCTCATTCTAGGTCCCTGACAAGAAAACTCTAGGAGTCAAAATATGTGTTCCTCCACACTCAGGGATTTTTAACAATTATCATCCTGAAAAATTCTAAGAATATTGCTAAAAATATCAAAGTCTCTGATGGGCTACTAAGCAAATGCCTCCTCCCCATCCACACACTACCAGGTTTTTGCCCCCGGTCATCACAAGGGACAGGTGACAGGTGACATCCTTGTGGACATGCATGCTACAGGGAAGCCAGTGAGGCTCACATACTCAGCTGAACACAACTCCTGTAGGAAGTCCCTGCATTTGAAATTAAAGGCAAAAACTCCTGCTGCAGTGACCCGAGCATCTCCATCCTGCCCAAGCCCAGTGTAACCCTACTAACCTCACTCAGTTCCAAAACACCTTCACACCACACACTTAGGAAATACGACAAACACGTCACATCAGGGCAATCGGCGTGTCCATCCTCTTAAACTTTCAGCGTTTCTTTATGATGAGCACATAAATCCTCCCTTCTGGCTATTTCAAACATACAATGCACCATTGTTGACCATTACACAATGAATGCATGCACTGAACCATCATGCTGCACCCAAAACAGGTAAATAATTCTGTGTCAATCAAAAATTAAAATTTGTCAAACAAATATAATTTGGGATATGCTCATGCTCTTTCAACAAGAACGTCTTGGTGACCAGTGCAACAGTGGTTTTGGTAAAGATACAGGAGAAAGCAGAAGCAGCAAGTGTGAGAGAGAACAATCAGTGGTGACAAGCGCAGGCTTCCAGGGTAGAAAGATTTCTTATTTCTGATGTTGGCTGCAGAGGGAAAGGCTGTTCACTCAGGACGACTTCCTGAGTTGCATGCTGTCAGAGCCTGGTTCAGTCTCCAGGTCCCCGGGGAAGCCTGGCAGCTCTGCCCCATTTGAGAGCTGTCAGGGAGGCCCCAGCTGGGATAATTACTCTTTTCCCATAAGCCTCCCTCCTCATTTCCCATCAAGGAGTAGATTCCAGAGGGAGAGCCCTACCCAACAAGGCCGAGGGAGCCGGGGTTCAGAGCTCAAGTGAGAAGCACTGATCGTGATTGGGAGGAGCAATGCTGACACCAGAGAAGCTGGACGTGTCTCTGCCCTGTGTCCTGTGAGAGCTGTCACACACAAGAAGAGGTCCACTGAGTGGACACAATTTCAGGACAACGGTCGGGGTAAGAAGCAACCATTGCAGAAAGTGCGAACGAGAGAGAACACTTTAAGAATTAGATTCAATGATGCCATACACACTGGGAGTTATTTTATGTCTAACGCTCAGTTTTCATTTGTAATAAAATCATGAGTGCTCTACTGAATGGGGGATTAAATGAGACACTAGGTGCAGAACCTTTAAACAGGGCTTGGCACGGTGTTCCAGCCCTGAGCAGATGGAAGGAGGAACGTCTCCAGGGAGCCTGACTCTGGGCCCAGTGAGCGGCTCACCGGCTCACCTGTCCCCCACCCTATTTTATTTTCTCCATAATGCATCATCCCAGAGAACACGAGGATGCTTGCTTATGCATTGCTTACCCTTTCCAGCAGAACACATGCTCCATGAAGGCAAAGATTTTGTCATTTCTGCTGTTGTTGCTCACTATTTCATGTCCAGCCCCTAAAAGAATTCCTGGCATGTAGTAGCTTCTAAATAAATACTCTCGTGAGTTATTTCAATGAATTGATACCAATAGCCTGGGTGATCTCTAAACTGTCAGTGAACTTGGGTGGCTTGGGTCTGGCTTTTAGTCTAGGGGTTGAGATGACCCCCTCCCACATCGGAGGCCATGGGCTCGGTGCCCGGATCTGGCTCCTGACTCAGGCTCCCACTCGTGCGCAGCCTGAGAGGATCACATGGTGGGATTCCTGAGCCCACAGGTGAGACCTGAGCTGAGGCCCCTGCCCCTGGCTCCAGCCCAGCCCCAGCTGCTGTGTGCATGTGCAGAGTGAGTCAGTGGATGGAATCTCTCTCTCTCTCTCTCTCTGCATTTCTTTCTTTTTTTTTCTAGATTTATTTATTTATTTGAAAGTCAGAGTTATACAGAGAGAGCAGAGATGGAGAGAAAGAGAGGTCTTCCATCCACTGGTTCACTCACCAGTTGGCTGCCATTGCTGGAGCTGTGCCGATCTGGAGCCAGGAGCCAGGAGCTTCTTCCAGGTCTCCCACACAGGTGCAGGGCCCCAAGGACTTGGGCCACCCTCTACTGCTTTCCCAGGCCATATCAGAGAGCTGGATCAGAAGTGGAGCAGCCGGGACTCAAACCGGCGCCCATATGGGATGCTGGCACTGCAGGCGGCGGCCATACTTGCTACACCACAGCACTGGCCCCTGTCTGTGTATTTCAATCTCTGCGTCTTAAATAAGATACATGAAGACATAAAATAAGACACATAATAAGCTCAGGTCTTCTCTAACCGAGAGTAAATCAAGTAACTTGAGGAAGATTCAGCATGATTATTCATAAAAAACGTACTGCATAGGTACGCTGCATTGTAGCACAGAGGTTCAAGACAAACAGCCGAGACCCAGGCCCATATCCCTAGCATGTCATCCCAAGTCTTCACACTGGGCTCCAGTTTTTCTGTATTGCTCATCGTCTAGTGACAATGAATCACTCAGCATTTCCTGGAGACACTGACGGTGAATTCCCCACCGGCGCCTGGGAAGCAGCTCTCAGAGCAGCCTGCCCTGAACCCTGGACATGGGAGCTCCTTGCTCCATCCTGGACAGATTTTACACCTACCTGTGAGAGTGGGAGCTGCCACAGGCAGCTGTTACCACGGACCTCATGCTCTCACAGTCAGAGGCTGGAAATCCATGCTGTGGGTTGGTTCTTTCTGGAAGCTGCGTGGGAGAATCCTTGCTTGTGAATTCCTGGCTGCTTCTGGCAATCTTAGCTGACTTTGCAAATACCAGTCTCTGCCTCGGTCAGGGCAATTGCTTCTCTGTGTGTGCCCTGTGTCTCAGAGGTCCCTCTGCTTTCTCTTACAAGGACGCAAAGATTCAGGTTGCATCCTAAATTCCAGATGATCACGTCCTAGGATCCTTCATCACACCCGCAAAGACCGTATTTCCAAGCAAGTTTACAGGCACAGGTATTGGACATACCTTCTCAATGGACACGGTTCACCACACTGCGGTATCTCGGTCAGAACGGAGAGTGAGTTTGTTCCCATGTATGTCCTCGTCACCAGATGTAGACTCCTTAAGGGCAAGAACCATCTCCCACTCTTTCCTCAGATGGTCCTCACAGCTCACTGTTCTCCCCAGCAGCTGCTAAGTACTCAATCAAAGCATCTGAGGGGAAGGAAGAGAAAAGCGCAGGGAGGGGTGGTTCTAAGCGAATTCTCTCTAGATTTCTCCCATGCATCAACTCTCACTCTTGGACTTCTGAGATTCTTCCACACCTAGGGTCCTTGGCAAGAGCTCCACCAAGAATCCATTGCCAAGTCCTGTTTCTGCACAGAGCTGTGGATCTGAAGGCATTCAGAGGCCACTCAGAGCTGCCAGGAGGCCCAGCTGAACAGCTGGGCTGACCCAGCACCTGATAAACCAGACTTAGGAGCATCAGTCTTGTTGTTAAAAGGTATCAGAGAAATGCTATTTTTTGAAGATTCATTTGTTTGAAAGGAAGAGTTACAGAGATAGAAATAGAGATAGATAGATAGATATATAGATAGAGGAGAGAGAGAGAGAGAGAGAGAGAGAGAGAGAATCTTCCATCCTCTGGTTCACCCCCTAAATGGCCCCAAGGGCAGGAATTGGGCCAACCTGAAGCCAGGAGTTTCTTCCAGGTCACCCACATGGGTGCAGGGGCCCAGGAGCTTGGGTCATCCTTCGTTGCTCTCCTGGGCACATTGGCAAGGGAGTCAGGTGGGAAGTGAAGCAGCCGGGATGTCAACTGGTGTCCAAAATGTCAGCTTTCCCCTATACCACAGCACCAGTCCCCAGGGGAATGCTTCTTATAACCTCCTACCCAACCAGTCCCATCAGCACTTAATTAAGAAGAAAAAGGAAGGAGGAGGAAGAGGATGAGGAAGAGAAGGAGGAAGAGGAAGAAGAAGAGCCCAAGCCGGCTTGCACTCAGTCGCTATTCCCGGATTCTCCCTCTGCCAAGCAGCAGAGACTGAGATGGCGAGAACCTCAGAACTCCCATCCAACTGCTTCCCTACCCTTGGAAACTGAACACAGCTCACCAGACAGAACCTCCGGAGCTCTTGGCCCGAGGCAAAGCACTGACATTTCCAAGGCTCCAGCTGTGTTGCTATCAAGTTCAAAGATAAACTTCACTCTAGTTCTTAGAATAGGCACAATCACCCAATTAATTACTCCAAAAATGTCCCTTTATAACTGTATAACCATTAATTACCCCTATCTTTCCCTCTTAAGCCTGGACTTTCAATCTACCTGTAAAACCAAAAAATATGATATCTTGCTGTTGCAAGATTAAGTTTCCTTTTAGTCCCAGAAAGAAGTCAAAACAAAAAGGAGAGGGAGAGAGGGAGACACCTCCAAGCCATGCATAGTTAAGGATTTGGTTTCAGATGGATGTTAAAAAGCAGAGATAATTAGAAACATCATAGGATGTGTGTACAACACAAGAACTGCATTGCTAACAAAAACCATAACTGACCTAATTTCACTGAATGTTCCAATGAAAATGACAGACATGCAAAGAAAGAAATATAATACAAGCGATGGAGGATCCAGATTTTCTCCCTGAGTTTCAAACACATTCCTCAGGCGGCAGACAACACTGAAATGTTACTGGGGCGGGGCGGGGGCAGGGGGGCAGACCCTCGGATGGCCAGCAAGGGTCTGTCTACACATCTGAAAACCCACATTGCAGCTGCTCGACCCCAACAAGACCACGCGATTTTTGTTTGCACTAAACCTCAGCGTACTCAGTGGAACAAAAAGCTCATTAAAGGCCAACCCATCACAAAAGCCTTCTCTTTCATCAAAAAATAAGCAACGCGATTTATTCTCTCTTTCGATCTAGAACAAAATTAGGTAAATCTCTTCCTTCACCTACACAATTCATATGTCTCGAACTGCACACTGAGGAGCAGCTGCAAAACACAGCCAGCAGCGCCCCAAGCCTTATGTCTGGTTCAGACAGCTTCTGGGGCCTTCCTGCAGCCACTGCTCCGTGCAAACCTTCTACTGCTCCGTGCAAACCTTCTACGGAAAGGGCACATTTTGTGAGTTATCTCAGGTCACCTGGCAGGAGTAAAGCTTAAGCTGCCATTTTATCTCACTGGCTGTGCTTGGAAATCCCTCGCAACACCTCTGCTTTCACGAAGGAGTCAGGCCGTGCTATTTAATCCTGAATATTCTTTCCTGGATCCCAGGAGGCCAATGCGTATGGAGTCTGCCCAATGAAGTGTCACGGACAGCACGATGTCAGCAACAGCCAGGGCTGAGAGTCTGCGGGGGACTCCTGCCCATCACAAACAAGGCCTAGAGCAGCAAGGCCTGGGAAGCCCAACCTCTGTGCCATCTTATCTCTGTCCAGCCTGCTTATCTCCATCTCTGCTTTCATGTAGAGCCCAGCCCTGCGTTCCTGATGCCAGAGCCTTCACAGTGAACAGGGAAGGAGGTCCTGGCCGCAGAGGTGATGAGGTCACAGCTGTTCGTTTATTACAGCGCTGTTGTGTCATAGCAGCTGCGGGTAACGACATCAGCTCCCTGGGAACCTGCTGAGGCACAGGTGAGGACAGGCCAGGCCCTTGGCCAAACGCCCAGCTGGACCAGCACTGACGTCCATCCTCAGGTCCAAGCAGGTGTGGACTGCAAACTGGATCTCCCAGGACTGCTGAGAGTGATGACCATTTCACTGGCAGGCAGTTTTGTTTCTGCTTGAGCGGGGCCTTGTATTTGATTTTCTAGATGTCGCTCTGTAGGCTATTCCCTCTCCAAGGAACATTCACTGAGTATGAGACCGCTCTAGACGCTAGGAAGCACCACGGTGAATGGAAACCCTCCCTTGCCCAGTGTGGTGGGGGAGACTCACAGCCAGGTTCTCGTACTTAAGGGACACAGGGCTCTGCTGTGAGCGAGCCAGGTGGGTCCACATATGTGACCTTCAATGATCCTGGATAATTCTGGGATCCCTGCTCGAAGGGATGAGAATGTCTTAGAGAGACCCATGAGAAATACATGCAGAATGACAAGAGGGAGATGCCGCTGCTTCTGGGGGCACAGGGACTGTGAAGATTAGGGCAGACTGACTCTGCCCCAATCACTGCCTGGGGAGTGATATGTGCCCAGGTCTTAAACCACACTGAGACTCACCGCCTTAAGATGCCACACATCTGGGCCAGCACTGGGGCCCAGAGGGTTGAAACACCACCTGCAATACCAGCTTCCCATGTGGACACCAGTTTGAGTGTTCATTGTTCCACTTCTGATCCAGCTCCCTGCTAATGTGCCTGGGAAAGCAACCTAAAATAGCCCAAGTACATGGGCCCCTGCACCCATGTGGGTAGCCCAGAAGAAGCTCCTGGCTTCTGGCTTCTACCTGGCCCATCTCTGGCTGTTGTGGCCACCTGGGGAATGAACCAGCAGATGGAAGATCTCTGTTTCTCCCTCCCTGTCTGTAACTATGACTTTCAAATAATAAAAAAAAAAGATGGCCACACATAACAGCCAGGAGTTCAGGAAGGGCTCAGTTGGGTGGTTCTTGGCCTGTGTGGAGTCTGTTACAGCTGCTAAGGCTCTAGGATCCTCTTACACCAGGGTCTCCTTCTTGTTTGTCTGGTACCTCGGTGTCTGTAACTCCCCTTCCTTCTCTTCCCAAAGCACCTCAGAATCCTGGGCTTCTCCACGTGGCCTGGGCTTCTCACAAGCATGACAGCCTCAGGACTCCTGGGCCTACGACATGGCAGTCCCCCAGAGCCAGCGTTCCACGGGACAGGAAGTGGACGCTGCCAGCCTCAGTGGACAGGATTTATCACATCCTGTCAGCTGAGTGGTCCCAGAGCTTGCCAGGTCCAGAGTGAGGGGATCCAGACCCCATCCTCACATGAGGCGTAGTGAAGACTGGCAGCCATCTTGACTGTCTCAGATGTGTAGCAGACAGAGAAGTAGGAAGCTCCGGCTGACTCAGAGCACACACCGTGTGGACAGAGGCTGGCAGTGGCCCCGTGTCTCCTTCTGTCCCAGAGTGCAATGCTCACAGATGCATGGTGGCGGGCTGGGGGTGGGGCTGTTACTGGTGTTGGATTTTCAGAATCCTTACTTCACGTTGCACCTGGTAGGACAATGGGGTTATTCATGTCCCTGGACAGAGGGAAACCAGTCTTCTGATTCAGCTTTTCTCATCCTGAGGATGCTGTATCCAGCAGTGAGGGGAAAGTCTAATGGTCAGTGATGACCTCTAAGACAACATTCTCTCAGGCTTCTGTCCTTACAGATGAGACACCTTGACTCCCTGTTGTCCCTGGGTTATCTACAGGGCACTTATCATGTCACAAACCTTTGCATCCTTTGTTCCAGACGGCCCCACTGAGATATAAGCATCCTGTTTGGACTCACGGCTCCCCTGCCCCTGCCCCTGCATCATGCCTGGCCCATGCAGAGCCAGGAGCAGTTTCAACTCTGAAAATGCAATATAGTGTGATTGGTATCCTCAGGAGCTTCTCTTGTTGAGAGGCAGTGCACTGAAGACAAACCTGCACTACATGCTGTGCCAAGCAGAACCAGGGAGACCCCTGTCACCCAGCTGTGTTAAGCACAAGGCTGAGGGAAGGCAGGGCCACCAAGCTGTCCCTAAGCTGGCAGAGGGGCTTATCTGGGGCATTCTTAGGTAATCAGGTGATTTTAGAAAAATTAAACCCACACTCACACAGTGAGGCGTGGTTAAGGTACAAACTGAGATGAGAAAACCATTCTCTGAGCACCCTGGCAGGGAGAGGCCAGCGTTTAAGGGTGGGATGAACGCTGACCACAGAGATGATGGAACTGAACCCCGCTTCCTTTATCCTGCTCAGCTTTTCTTCAAGTGCCCGGCAGGGGATTTGGGGGTCAGGGGCATTGACCCTATCCTCAGCTGCTGAGTCTCTGACCCAAGGCTCCATCACTTAACTACCACATATATGGCCAGTGGATTTCAGACACAGCCTGTGCCCTCCACCAGTAAAGTGCACGTCCCCCCTTCTCATCCCACACACAGATCCCTGCCAGCATGAGACCGTCCCCTGAATCACAGGAGGAGGGAGTCGGTGGGAACAGGGAGGACGCGGAGCCAGGTTCTGCCGCTGTGAGCTGCCCACGGCTCCATGTGCTGGCTTCTTTCCTTTCTATCATCTGTTTCAAAGAACCCTCATAAATAAGCATTAAATGTCAGCATCATCCACTTTTTACCATTTCCATATCATTTAAGAGGAACTCTACTGGACTTCCTTCAACTTCTTACTGGGAGAGTTAAGAACTGAGGACCATGTACACAAATGTCTTCCAGTGTCACAAAGTCAGAGATCTCACCCCATCAAAGCCAGCTGCCCTTCCTGGCCAAGCTCGCATCCATGATGAAGGAGACCTGCATCCCAGCAAGGACACCCTGTCGGCAAGAGTCACAGCCACGCTGTTTCCTTAAAAGTATGGCTCTATCCCTCCTATTTGACTACAGAAGGCCTGAGAACATCTGGAATTTGCCCAAGTTCAAGGCAAAGGAGCCTGCAAAGCAGGCAAACACTTCTAACCCAGTTCCAGGAACAGAGCTAGAGATACCTGGTTCCTAAACAAAGAGCCCAGTGTCTCTTCCAACTGGAGTGAGTGTTCATCGGCTATTCTGAACATAAAAATAAGTTCTTCATACAAATTCACTCTAAGAAAAAAGAACGTCTGTGTGTTGCTCTTCTGGAGACAAATAGGTAATGATGATGTCAATTAAAATCTTGTGAGTGACCACTGACAGATGGACACAAACGGCGCTTTATTAGCACACAAGTGACTTTGCTGAACTGCTATAAAATACAGTCTCTTCCTTAACCAGCAGAAAGGAAATTGGTTTATATAATAGCAATTACATAATTAGGAGGAACTACAATAATGTTTGACTATTTTGCCTTAATAACTGTGTTATGATAGAAACAAAATGCTATTTATATTAGCCTCTCATTGAAGCCAATAAAAATTAGAAGGCAGCTGATTTTATTTAAGGATGTCTATTTATTGCAGACTTCTTTTAGACTTAGCTACCACAAAAATGACTTTTTGGCTATAAATATGGATGGCTGGATAATTTAATACCATACTATCTTAGCCAAATCAAATAAAAACATATGGACTTCTATCTTCCACTCAAGCAGTATTTCTGTAACTGTTTTTCTCCAAGAATTCTTGATATGTTCTGACCAGCTCACCATTGCGCTTTCAGTGAGTATCGCAGTCACACAGAGCGACACGGGGCAGGACACTGAGGGGTCAGTTCTGCAAATAAGTGTCTGGACGAGTCACGAGGGGCTGGGGGACAGCAGGACAACAGGGTGAGGCATGGCTGGGCAGGCACCAGATGGCAGTGCTCAGGCAGGGGGCGGAGGGTTGGAAGCAGAAGCAGAAATTCCCCCATTTATCAGGGCACACAGCTGGATGAAGGCAGCTAAGGGGAAGTCCCAGCTGCTGAGCGCACATGGAAAAGAATTACTTGACAAGCTGCACCTTTCTGCTCGCCACACACGGGCAAGCCCTCATGTGAGGACAACACTCGGGCTATGGCCAAGTTGGACAGGGGCTCTTGGCAAAACAGTGGTTGAGAGGTGGCACCAGGAAGGGATGCACAGCACCCAGAGTCTCCCACCCGGGTGTGCACCTCTGAAATGGGCACATGATGACGTGATGGACGTAGACAAGTGAACTGTGAATAAGGGAGTCCAGAGGAGAAAGTGCTGACACTGCTGAACACAAGGGACGCAAATCCACAGTCACCTGGGTGGAGTTTATAAGTTCCTGTCCAGAGTGCAGGGTTCCTCTTGTTATTTTTTTTCCTTAAGAGACCACTAAAATGCCTAGATCAAACTTAAGATATCTTCTGGTCATTTTCTCCCTTTGTTGAAAATGTATTTTTTCTTAGGTTTCACATTCTTCTTATAGCCTAACAACATTAAAATAAATTTCTAGCTATTCTTCTGTTTTGTGTGGTTTGCAATAAGAACACAAGTGGCCTCAAGACAGGGGGCCCAGTTGTTACCTTTGAATCAGTCAAGGTGGCCAACACAGGAGGGTTTACATGACCATTTCTCATATCCAAATGTCTCATTCCCGAGAAGCAATGCAGTGACTTATCTCACAAAAGAATGACTTTACATGTTATCACTCTGAGACAAGGTGTGGTCATTAGTGCTTCCCTGTGACGGGGTGAGTAATGGACAGTTCTGAGTCCAGCAGCTGCCCGAGGGTGGGAGCTGAGCCTGTGCAGGGCCTGTGCAGCCCTGCACATCTGTGGGAGCTTCAACCCCAGCAGAGCGGCCTTGCCACCTCCACGCCAATGACTGCCAGGCCCGGCTCTGCCACTGGTGCGCACAGCACGCCGCAGCGTGAGGCCTCCATGTCAGCTCTGCCAGCCTTCCTATCGTGCGTGCCATTGCATGCCAAAAGACACAGCCATCAGAAAGCCTCAACTCTCAACAGCAGTGGATGTGAACCAGAACAGGAGTTTCTCAGCACTCTGCTTTCTCTCTAAATAAAAGGCTATTTGAGTTAACCTGAGTTTTCCATTATGCCGCGTGGTCTGCCAATACTGGATTTATGATATATCAAAACTGCTTCTTCAAGGGTAAATATCATTCAGGGAGAGAAAATAACTGCTTTGTTAATAGAATAATGTTATATACTGGCCCATACTTCATTTCATGCTGTCATCACCTGCTAATGTTCAGATGTTAAAACACAGAAAGATGCTGAAATGTTAAATAGTTGGCAAGTGTATATTACCACCTTAAGAGTATTCACTTCTTTCCTTTCCTTTGATGCATTACTTTTGCTTTAATTACTCTGAAATAATATCTGTTCACGGGAAAAAAATATTATAGCTTGGTACTTTGTAGTCAAGTTTAAGCAACACCCCGTTTTGATAATCAGTGACCAAAAAAACACTCTTGTTCTAAAAAGCCACTGAGGTCCCCTAGCATGTAACTCCTACACCATCAGATATCTACAAATCAAAGAAAAAAATCAGAAAAACAAAAGCTTTTGATATAACTTCCTTTCCTTATTGCTGCTAGTCTCTGATGGCAGTGTCAAGAAGCGCACAAACATTTGGCACAGTGGTTGCAATGCTCTTGGCACACTTACATCCCACACCAGAGTGCAGCTTCCTGGCTTCCTGCTCTTGTTCATCCTGGGAGGCAGCACACGTGTGTATGTAATTTCCTGCCACCACCCACTTGGCAGTGCGGGATTGCATTCCTGGCTCCCAGCCCTGGCCTTGCGGGCCTTTGGGGAGTGAACCAGCAGATGGGAGATCATCTCTCTTCCTTTCTCTACCTGTCGCCTCTTGTGTGAGTGTGCATATGTGTCTAAAAATATATAATAAATATTAAAAAAAAAAAAAAAGAAGTCTAGAAAGGACAAAAATGTGAGAGAGGTCCAGAAGAAAACACAAATAATTCACACCAGCTCTTGACTTGGCCCAGGAAAGCCAAGTCAAGGAAGAAAGCAGACTGCGGTCCTCACGCTCATTATAATCCAGTTTTTAAATGCTTTTGGCCCAGAAAAAAAAAAAAAAAAAAAAAAAAAAACTTCCACTAATTGTTTGATTGATGAATGAATCCATGACCTTTTAAACTACAATTTATCACTTAACCATTCTTTTTTCAAAGTAGTCCCTAGCCTAGCATGGGATCTTTCTCGGCTCATCTCCCACCTATGAACCTATTCCTCCTCTCCTCCCTTGCAAAGTCGCCACTGTCTGGCCACGAGGCCCTCTCACCTGCCCGCTCTGTGCTCTCCCCAGAGGCTCTGGACAGTACTCAAGGTGTTGCTTACCTTTCTACACACAGGAGACCCACAAAGAGGTCTCCATCCCAGATCTCTCCCTGGCTGGAGCCAAACATTTCATCGTGCACACTTGACATTTCCACTGGAAGTCTAAAGAATCCATAGTTATGATTTCCCCACCTGGACCAAACAGGGCATTCCCTGCTTCAGTAGTGACACTACCACAGGCCCTTGGTGACTTCCATACCTCCACCTTCACACCCAGTATCTGGAACCCATCATCTGTATCTCCATCTTCTGTAGCCCCACCTGGCCAAAGAGGCCGTCATCTTTCACTCTCACTACTACTGTCTTTACTGTATAGTGTCCATTGCCACACTAAGTATGGCTATTCCCTACAAGTTCAAGGTTATTTTATTCATTCAGTACCTGCAGACATGTACATGGGTGTACATTCAACCATGTACAGCCATGCCTTAGACCAACATCCAATTATCTACATATATGATCCAAACAACAGCACGATTACCCCGAAGGCATGGCCAGTATTCATTACTGTGTGTTCATCTTTCTGTTCTTCCCATTCATCTCACTGTGCAAACTTACCAGTAAATTTTATAGTCCTAAGTCCAAGATCTACAGCTGTCTTCCTGGTATGAGATAACACGTATAAAGCACTGAGGGTGCTCGCTAAGGGTCAAAGCCAAGCTCTGAACACAGACAGTGAAGTATCACGGATTTCACAGCTGTATTTTCACCTGCTCCAAGCTGACCTAAACAATGCCATTCATTGGGCTAATTTGCATGTCACAGTATCTTGGGCTGCAAAACTCCAGGGTATAAGCCCGGCTCCACTGCCTTCTACTTCTGTGGTCTCAAACTACTGGACCTCAGAGGACTTGGGGGAGTTTTAGATGAGACAAATGGAAAGTTGCTGAACATTCTCTGGCCCCCAATGTCACCATCTATAAGTGGAAGTAACTCTACCTACCTCCTATGATGGCCTTAAGGTCATCTTGATCCAGGACAAGTGCTCATCACCGTGACTGGCATCAGGGAGGGTGAAGAGGCACCACTGGTGGGGAAGAAACCAGGACAAAGCGGGATGTATGCCAGGAAGGCCCTGGGCCAGCGAAAGGCAAAAGAGATGTGCAGAAGGCTGCTGGCAGCCAAAGCAATAACCGGAGACAGAAGAGACGGAAGTCAGCAAACAGAGCTGCCTGGAGCCAGGAATCTATCACCAGTAGTGAAAAATAAGAAAAGTTGATGAAGAAAACACCCCAAGTAAAGGAAGTGAGAGACCACAGAGCCCCACCGTGAGACCACTGGAGACACGGCTTCCTGGCGATTCTCGAAGCCTGTGGAACCTGCTATGACTCATCATGTGAGATCTCTCCGCGTTAGAACAACAGAAAACCTTTTCTGAGTAACTTTATGGGGGAAAGGCTGACAAGCACTACCTGTTCCCAGGGACTAAGATCGGCGCCAACAGTGCCAGGCACGCTGACGGCATGTAACGCTCTTATGACATGATGAGAAGGGAACCCTCTCTCTCTGGGTTCTTCCTCCCAGAAACACCGGCTGTGGACTAATTGTGAGAAAGACAGTAGAGAGGGCACAGCTGAGGGACATTCCACAACATACCTGGCCACTGCTCCCCAGTACCACCAACGTCATCGAACACAAGGGACAGGTGACACCACAGCGGAATTCAGTGTGGGACTGTGGGTAGGATCCTGGAACAGAAAGGACACTGGGTCAAACCCCAGGAAATCTCAGTAACTATGGACATTAGCCTCAATATTGGTGTACTCATTCTAACAAACGAGCTACACTAATGTTAACAGTAGGAGACGTCAGCTCTTGGGGATATGGGAACTTTCTGTACTATCTTCACAATTTTTCTGTAAGCCTACAACTATCCTAAAGTACAAATTTTATGCAAAAAATGGTTCTTTCCCCTGAGACTAGACTTACACAAGGTGTGGTGGACGTGTGACCAAAGCATTGTTGGCTACAGCAGGCTGAATCCCAGCTCTGGCACTAACTAGTGTAGGGACTTCAGGCAGTTCAGTGCTAACTTCTAAGCTTCTCCTCTCATCTGTAAAATGGAGAGAATGTGTTGCCAGGTGTGCAGAGAGGGTTAAATGGCTCAGTGTGTGTTGTGCAGAGCAAGCACGCATTAAGAAATCAAACTTATCAGTTTTACTATCAGCGTTATTATTATTTAGAAGCACATTATTTAGTACATGGGAGGTAATCAACAACTATGACTTCTTTTATCCACTCCTCTTGTGTATTTGTTCTTTGTCACGCAGACATACGCTACCTAGAACATGAACACATTTCCAATGTCTTTGCCAACTCCTTATTGAGCACAGTGTACATCAATGACACAAAATGTCACCACACTGGCGCCAGGCATCTCTCAAGGGCTCCACTGTGGCGGGGAGTGCACTGCCTCCTGCTAGCACTCACGCATGGCCACAGGACGAAGCTGGCACAGCTTGGCCTTTGTCCTTTTAGCCTTTTACTCTCCCTATGTTGAAAATGGCCTCAGCCTAGTCCACTGATCAATCTGAGCAGTACCGGCACGTGGTGGGCCCCTCTACTCTCCCCAGAATAAGGGGCATGTGGCGTCGGGGGGTGGGGCGGTGTTAATGTGCTATCGAGCCTGAACATGAAATGTGGATAAAAACAGCATCTCATGGTGATTAAATTTAAAAGCAGTTTTCCAACACAGGTTATGAATGTGGCCTCTTTATATTCAGGGAGGAGTAAGCACAGAAAAATAAGAAAAGAATATTTTACAGATTTTGGCCATTTTCATGAGCAGACATACTTTTTTTTTTAAGATTTATTTATTTATTTATTTATTTGAAAGGCAGAGTTACAGTGAGAGACAGAGAGAGAGAGAAAAAAAATTTCCCATCCACTGGTTCACTTCCCAAATAGCCAAAATGGCTGGGGCTGGGACAAGCTGAAGCCAGGAGCCAGAATCTTCTTTTGGGTCTCCCATGTGGGTGCAAGGGCCCAAATACTTGAACCACCTTCTGTTGCTTTCCTAGGCACATTATCAGGGATCTGGATCAGAAGTGGAGCAGCCAGGACTTGAACCGGCACCCATATGAGATGCTGTAGTCACAGGCAGTAGCTTAGCCCACTACACCACAACACCAGCCCCAAAACATACTCTCTTATAAACACAAAACATCACATGGTTAACTGATACTTGATCATCTGTGTGAATCGTAGCACACAAAGCACAAAGAGCAAAACTGAAAAATATTTCCAAGCCTGAGCAGGACACACTCCCCAACTTTAATTCTGATGTTTACAATCTTCCACTTATGTTATGTCAACAGGCACTGCTTTGGGGGCTTTGTCCAGTCCAAGGCCTATGTGTCCAGCTCTGACTCCATCTCATTTACTCACACCCACGTCTGGAGGAAGCAGGACACCTGGTGTCACTGCGCTGGGGCTTCCGAGGCCAGAAGGGGCAAAGACACGATCCATACCTGCAGGGGACACCCTTCACAGTGAGGGAATCCAACACCAGGGTGACCGTCAGGCCGGTGGCACTGGCTGCTGGGTCATGGTGTCCCGACAGTGCCAGTGAGCAGGAAGCCGATCCCAAGCACAAGGGCCGAGCACCTCATGAACAAGAGTGGGTCCAGAAAACTCAGCAGAATTACCCACGGGAAGTGGTCAGGAGGGAACAGGAAGAGTGAGGAGGTTCACAGGGGCAGGCGAGCTTTGTTCCTGGGCCAGGCTGGTCTTGGTGTTGAGTTGGTAACGTCCACTGCAAGAGCACCTTGCTACTCACTCAAGGCCATGTCTCCTTCTGTGGCTTTCACCTCATGTGACCCCTCCTCATCCGTCAGAGGAACTGGGTGGCGCTGCCTTGCTTCCAGACCCATCGTCCTGCTTCTCTGCAGGCTTTCGCCGGGGACACACGTCAGTTGCTCCTGCGTGTCCCCGCTGTCCCCGCTGTCCGGCTCAGCTTTCGCTGGTATGACTCAGTAATGACTTTTAAAAAACAGTACTATTGTGAAACGGGCAGCACCGCTCAACAGTTACCTTACTTAACACGGCGCTCATACACGGAGACCTCTAAAAAGAGACGTCATCACACAGAACTCAGGAAACGTGCCTCGTGCTTGCCACCGTCAACTCCCCCAATGTCTGCAGCTCACACAGTGGATCAACACTGAGAGCTGCGGGGTGATCCAGTCGGCCACATACGTGACCCCAAGCAAACCGCTCACTATCTCCCCAAGCCTCAGCTCCTCCCAGGTCATGGGAACATCTGACATGCCAACATGGTGGCAGGAAACTCAGGCATCAACACTGCAGAACCCACCAGGACATGTGCTCGGAGCTGTAGCTGAACTCTGATCATTTTCAGCAATGTGCCTGTGAGTTTGCAAATTCTCAGATTCCCCAGAACCACAAAGTGAGACAGAGCGCAGGGATGAGACACAATGCAGGCTCACTGAGGAGTTCAGCTGTCTCTGTGAAGAGGTGCCAGGCCTCCAGGACAGCCTGGGACACGGTCCATCAACGGCCGAGAGTGCCTGGGACGTACCCCAAGCACTCCCTGCTTATGGCTGTCCTGTGTGATTAGGTCCTCTAGACTGAAACGCTCTTTCCCGCGTGTCTCCACTGTAACCTAAGATCAGCAAGACAAATCTGACTGTACTGGTATAATGTAGTTCAGGGGAATGGATCCCTAGGGAAACAATAAACCCAAATATTACATACGCAATTCCATCAACTACCTTCACAATGGCATTCAAACCATTCGGCGAGGGAGGGAGAATGAAGAGGTCACTTAGCGTCTGCAGGAACTCAAACCTCTTCTGCCTGCACTGGGAAAGGGCTGTGGGAGAAGGCAGGGTCCCTGCTTCCCTCTGGGCCTCTACCTGCTGCTCTGTGTGGTCCATTCTTTGCAACAGAGGCTTGTGTGTGCTGTGTTACTAGAATTCCAGGCAGCGGGAACTCGGCATGGACCTCAGGTAGAATGAGGCGCCCATGTCTGCTCCTCCACTAAAGTGAAGGTGCGTGAAGAGGGACCTGGGCATTTTCTCATCCATAAGACACTCACTACCCACAGCTTTACACCTGGCACCTGACGGTGTCAACGAATTGCACAAGTTCACACCACAGCCCGAAAGCCTGACAGCATCCAGTGATACTGCTGGGACAGCCAAACTCTTTCCAGCCATGAGCCTGAGAAGGGAGGAGGAACCCTTGCAGCTGAGGGAGGGAGAGACCAGTGAGGTTTCTCTGACTCTCTGGAAAGACAAGCACCACACCGGCTCCTGCACACTGCACACTGAGCTCTCGGCTCAGGCTCCTCACCCCTCCTGCTGGGCTGTGCACTGAGAGCCGTCACGGTGCAGTTTCATTTCGCTCTCATGTGCTGGGTCCCGCAGGTGTCACCGAACTCTTGTTCAGAAACATTTTCTCTTCTCCGCGGAGGGAGAACTGCATTTCCTCTCCTTGCGGAAGGCACACTCGGCCACATGGTTTGCTTTGGCAATGAAAATGCAAGTGGATGTAACCGTCCCCTCTCTGAGACCAGCGTGGAGATCCACCCACAGCTCAACTCATCCCTTTACCTCCACCACAAGGTTTGCAACTCTCCAGACGGAAACCGCTCCACCTGCCTGGGTCCTGCATGAGAAGAGAGCCCAGGCTGATCGTGACGGACACGTGGTCCAAGCAAGAAAATCTCCTTTTGTCTCCCGTTCTGTCAGGATGCAAGTACTGTTTCTCCGCTAGCATAAGCCAGCCTGCTATGACTGTGGATGGAGCCTTCCTGAGCGTAGCAACTGTGCTGGGTGCCATGACGCCCGGACACTCACGTAAAGGGATTCCAGTTGAGGGATGGGGACTTAAAAACACTCAGCAAAGCGTGGTGAGAGTCAGACTTGTGAAGAAAACCTCAACCGTCTTGAGGACAAGCAGTCAGGGGCACACTGCAGTCAGGGTGGCACAGCCACTGTCTAGGACTGGCACGGGGAGCCTGTGTATCCAGGGGTCTCTGGGAGGTCTTTGGTATTCACAGAACTAAGAGTCCTTGTGTGGCAGTTTTCAAACAAGGGTTTGTATGGGTTGCCTGGAGTCATTATGAATAGCATCTCCTTTTATGCCTCCAGGGATCCCATTTAGACAATACATTATACCTGCAGAGTCAGAGAGAGGGTGACTAGAGCCTATTGGCCACCAGTATGCTACCATTCAAGAATGGCAAACTGGACAGGCCATAGCTCCCACGTGTGCTGCATGTCCTGGGCAGGCCACGTGTGGCCAAAGTGGCCTAGACTGCCTGCTCCTTGGACAGGAAGCTCCCTGCTACAACAGTCCAGAGGGCTCTCTCAAGGAAAACCACGTGCTTCTGCCTGTGGCTGTGACTGGCCCTGCAAGTCCAGCCACACCGGATTAGACCTGAGATGACCCTGGTCGCAGGGAGGATTTGATTCATTCCAGAAACACTGACGAAGCCCTCCTCATGTGCCAGGTCCTCCACACTGAACAGTGAGTGACAAGCTGGCCCTCCACACACTGTCACAGTAGGCATGGCAGGGAGCTGCCCAGAGGGAAGGGGGCAGCCCTAGGCACAGCGGGGGCCACTTCTGAGAGGTAACAACAGGTCACAAGAGCTGCTGTTCTGCCCAGAGCCCAGGGTCTATGGGTGAGGATCCATGTACCGGCTGCATGCCGAGGTAGTTCAAACCTCCCTCTTCCCAATTCCCCATGCACCCTTAAAGCCAACCCCATCCAGAGTTGCTAAATCTAAAGCCAATAAATACATACAATGGCAGAACAACTTGAATTTCACATAAACTATGAATAAGTTTTAGCATAAATATAGCCCATGCCATAGTTTTTAAAAACTGTTCATAGTTGGTCTGAAATTCAAATTTGGTGGAATGTCCTAGATTTTTTGTCTGGTGGTGTTACCCGACCCCATAAGCAGAGGCAGGTAGGTCAGGAGGGAGGGGTACAGGGAGTGTGGTCATAGTGACAGCAGTGGCTAAGGGCTTTATAACAAGACAACCCCAGTACTGCTTCTGTTTTCACCATGCCCCAGGATGTCAACAAGATATTCCTTCTAGGAAAATTGCCCAGGTCGAACCTTGCAGGTTCTTGGGAGCCCCGTCTCCCCACCACATGCTGTCATTCCTAACTTGTGAAGTGGCTCCATGCACAGAACATTCAACCCTGAGCATAGCCAGCAAGTGCGTGTGCATGACCTTGGGCAAGTCCCCAGGCTCGGATGTGTCAGGGTTGTTGAAAGATGCAGTTATTCCCTCGGCCCACACACACTTACCCAGGGCTCTCTCCGCCCCATGTCCCTGCTATGCTAGGCTCCCTGTCCACCATGAGCAAGCCACAGACCTCACAAGGATCCTGCGGCGCGGGGAGAGACTTCAGAGCGTGAATCTCTAGACGACATGGCTCCAGAGAGAAGCCTGGCAGTTGCTGCAGGGCATCAGCTGATATTTTTTATCCATCCAGGGACAAGACCTGGGGCCCCTGCCCTCCCTTAAGCCCACATCCTCCAAGGACCTGAGAGCTGCTCTGGTTTGCAGGCCCTAAGGGGGGCCCCCCGCCAGGCCTCCCTGCCTCGGTCTCCACCTTTGATGCTCTGCCCACTCGCCCGCCAGGAGCTCCCGTTTCCTGCCACAGGCCTCCCAGGTGCCGACCTCCCACCCTGCTGGCTGGCCGGTCACGGTGGCTGTATCGCCAAGACTGCCGCGTTCAGGAGCGCGGGGCAGAGAGGGTCAGCTGAGGACAATCCCCGCAGGCCCTCTCACTCAAGCCTGTGTCATGGGCACAGCAAGGTCTTGGGCATGCATACCATGGCAGTGAAACCCGCACTGTGCTGATGCTACAGGCTCACAGGCCTGTCGGAAGTGGGAATCACAGAGGGTGCAGCTTCTCCAGCCGGCAAGTGGGTGCCTCCTTCACTCTATGGCAACGTTCTAGCTTCCAGGCTGGCTCAAGCAATGAGGCAGCGGCGGCAGGGGTCTGCTTCAGCACAGGCTGGATTTTAAACACGAAAAGCAGAGCAGGGCTCTGGACTGTGTGAGGGAAGGCGTGGGGAGAGGCACTCGGATCCTCTGTCTACAGAGGCACCCCGCCCTCCCAGCTGCAGCTCACTACAGATGTGTCTGTGTTCCCACCTCCAGCTCCCCGAGCCAAGCCTTCAAAGAGGCCCATCGTTGTGGGGTTTGACTGTGCCTGCTTTTAGTAGCCAGCCCACATGGTGCCAGCCCTCCTGCCCTCTTGCTAACCACAGAGCTGCTGCAACACAGACAAACTGTCTTTTGCTGAGTGCAGGAATGGCCGGGTTCCTGTACACACACACAGTGCAGGAGGGGGTATCGCTACTCACTGTGGAACCCAAAGACTCCTCAGCTGCAGGACCCCCACGCCCATGGGACCCCGGGGAGCGAGGCCCGGAGGCAGCCATGGCTTTCTAACCTACCCTTCCAGAAGGGTCTGCACAGCAGCCTGGGTCTAACACAGTGAGTGGGCTTTCAGGGGCCCAGTCACAGAACCAGCACCCCAAGGCCAGGGGCATGCAAGGGGCACTTGTAGCTCCTGCCCTTGCTGATGGGTGCCTAGCCGACCGCAGCTCTAGCTGCTCCACTTTCCGATCCGGCTTCCTGCTAATGCGCCTAGGAAGGCAGCAGAAGGCAGCCCAGATGCTTGCAACCCTGCCACCCATGCTGGCGACCGAGCCAGAGTTCTTGGCCCCTGAGTCTGGCCCGGCCCACCTTGCCCCACTGAACAACTGTAAGGCTTAGCCTCCCAGATTGGGAAGAGCAGTTTTCCTGGGCTGGGTACACTCTCATAATAATTACCATTTTGGTCTTGCCAGACAAATAACGTACATAGTGATGTGAGGAGCGGACCCAGCACCAGGCACCTGGTATCAGATGACTCGGGATCAGGACCTGTGCCACCTGAGATGAGGTCTCCCCTCTGAGTGCCAGTGGTGATGGACAGATCTTTAAAGGCCACCTCTTGAGCACATGGGTATAAGCAATGTGACTCCTCTCACAACAAACAACCTGACTTGCTTTCTTCACACGTGTCAGTAACAGTACTCTTCCTCTGTGCTAACACCTTAACTACCTGGTGCTGATTGTCCGTCACCCTTTGTTGGCTCATTACCTGTCCTTTCACATGTGAGGGTGTCAGAATTCTCTGAGAGTGGTCTGAATCACTCATAAACACCATTCTTTGTGCTCACTGTTCCATTCTGGATGGGTTACGCCAACAGTAACCATCTAACCGTTTCCAATTGTTGTACAGGCCCTCCCTGTGTGATTTAATCTAATGCCATGTCTCTACACGCGTCCCTCTCCTTGTTAACTCCTGATTCCCATCAACACCAACATGACCCACCAAGAGATTCCAAGCCAGTACCACTTGTGCCACTTGTGCCACTGTTAGTGGACACAGGAGTCTGGTCACTTGGGGTGTCACCAACGTATCAGGCTCAGAGGGAAGCTCTGTTTACCTGTCACAAGTGCAGGAGATGGTGGAAAGGAAGTGCTCCCAAGGGCCCGCCTCCTTCAGAAATAGTTTCCTTGGGCCTTTACAGCAAGGCTTTGGGGGCATCTAGGGTGTGGAAAAGTGGGAGCAGGAGGGTCCTTCCTGCTTGCAACACACAGTTCCACACACCGTGTGTACAAAGCTCTAACTCAGACGGGTTTCTTGTTCTTTCCTCATTTGTGGCTCAACGCTGTAAGCTAAGCTCTCCTGGGACCATCTCAGAGAAACAAGCTGTAGTAAGTAGAGTGTTTCAGACCTCTGCCTGCCTCCTGCCTGAACTCCACCCTCTGGCTGCACCATCACCACCACAGCTCCTGGACAAGGGCTGAGGCTGGAGTCTCTTGAAGGCACCCACTTTATGCATTCGGCCCTGTGTTTGTTCAGGCTATTAATCAGGACTCCATCTGGAATACCAAATAAGCCGTTTTAAGCCCTTGTTTAAAAGCTTTCTGCTTGTAATTAGATGTCCTGGTTGAGCAGTGCAGAGGACAGGACCGAAAGCATCCTTCCTGTGCAAGCAAATGGAAACAGTAAATAAATGCAACACTATCTTTTCAGGCACAGCTGACCTCCACAGACAGGGAAACCTGCCGGAAATGAAGCAGGACTCCAAGCCTCGTTACACTCACCGCTCAGTGATGGTGGCACTTTGGGTCAGGTGGCCTTGGGGAAAACACCCAAGCTGTGAACGGCATGACCATCTTGGGGCTGCTGAAGGTGAAGCTTGAGGACTGAGATCCTCTGCTGGGGGGCAGGAGAGGCCACTGCCAGCCCTGAGGACTAAGCCCAGGAGAGGCCTGGGGGCGCCTGGCCAGCCTGCTCCACTCACAGCAAGAACGCCCTCACCAGCCGCCCAGCAGACACCACCGCCGTGTTCTTGGACTTCCCAACTCCAGAGCCATCATCTAGATAAGATTCTAGTCTTCCTAAGTCGCCCAGTCTGTGGCATGCAGTTCTAGCAAGAGAACAGAGTAGAAGAGCATCCAACACAGCACAGGCAAAACTCCTCTACTGCAACCATCCCGTCAGTAAGCCTGCATGCAATTCCCTCAAACATAAACACTCCCGGGGAAGGTGAGGTCCCACACAGCAGGAGGTTTGCTCAGGGAAGCAGTGGACATAACAGAGAACAGCACTAGCCAAAAGGGGCTGTAAAATAAAACCAGCTCTCTAAAACTTTTAAGGAAGGAAAACACAAAGAATGAAGGAAAGGGTGAAAATAATCAACAATCGGGGCCTGCATTGTGGCGTAACGGATCAAGGGGTAGAGCCACTGTCTACGATGCTGGCATCCCATGTGGGTGCCAGTTCATGTCCCAGATGCTCCACTTCCAATCCAGCTCCCTGCTAATGGCCTGGGAAAAGTAGCAGAGGATGGCCCAGATATCTGGGCCCCTGCCACCCATATGGGAGACCCAGAAGAAGTTCTTGACTGCTGGCTTTGGACTGGCCCAGCACTGGCCAAGTGGCCATTTGGGGAGTGAATGAGCGGACCGAAGATCTGCCTCTGTCTCTCCCTATCTCTATGTAACTCTAATCTTTATACACACACACACACACACACACACACACATATATATATATATATAACGAAAAATTTTGGAGGAAAGAGCAATTATAACATTAAGTCCAAAGATTTTGAAGTTAAAACCTCAATGAACTGGGGAAAAAGCACAGTGGAAGAAATAGTGGATTAGAATATGGCTCTGAAGAAATTATACGTAACAGAGCATAGGAAATGGATAGTAGACAAGAAAAGTTAAATAAGATATGATGGCGAAAAGAATCAGGTCTCAAATGCACCTAACAGGAATTACAAGAGAACAAATGGAATGACAGGTCATCTCTGGAAAACACAACAACTGAGAGATAGGGTTGCAAAGATAGAAATTCTCAGATTTAAGACTGAGCCTCAAGAGAGACTATCACCACACAAACATGAATTCTCAATTGTTAAAAAGATTTTATTTATTTATTTATTTGAGAGGTAGAGTTAATGAGAGAGAGAGAGAGAGAGAGAGAGAGAGAGAAACATCTTTCTTCACTCTCCAAATGGCTACAACGGCTAGATCTGAACCAGAGCTGAACTGATGTGAAGCCAGGAGCCAGGAGCTTCTTCCAGGTCTCCCATGTGGGTGCAGGGGCCCAAGCACTTGAAGCCATCTTCCACTGCTTTCTCAGGCCATAGCAGAGAGCTGGATCAGAAGAGGAGCAGCCAAGCACAAACCTGCACCCATATGGGAGCCGGCACTGCAGGCAGAGGCTTAGCTCACCACACCACAGTGCCAGCCCTTGAAATCTCAAATTGAAGAGGCATCTCAAGTCACATAAATAAAAGCCAGTCTTCCACCTATTTACATGGTGACGTGAGTCCAAAACACTAGTAACATCCACCAAGAATCCTAATGGGAACCAGAGAGAAAGGGCAGGTAACCTAAACAATAACTCAGATGGCAAGCATCTTCTTCCTCCATAAGAGAAGGCAGTCAGTAACAAGCAAACGTTTCTCAAAAGGAACTATTACCAGAAGGAGAAAGCTGGCAACACGCATGCTTGAGAGTGAAGGCAAGTTCAATAAGGAGGGCAGGGCAGGGCTTAGAAAGTGCCAGAGACCCGTAGGGTACCCCGGGGTTAACAAGAGCAGGAAATTATGTAATTTCTAAGCTCATAAAAATGATAGGAAGGAGGAATCACAGACATGCAGCAAGGTGATGGTAGCTTTGGCCTTCAGGCAACCTCAGGGGACCATGGGAGAAGACAGGAGGGAACGAACACGCCTGCTTATTCTCCTTCAGCCTGTCTCTGCCAGGGTCTCTGCTGCTAGACCCTATAGAAGTCCAAAGAACACTGGCCTTGTCTACTGGGCTCAGCTTTTTGGGGCGCGAGCAGGGTGTAGAAGAGCAGAGGATGAGCCTCAACGGGGCATAAAGGTAACACCCAGTGCACCTGTCCCACAGACTCCTGCACTGTCTGTGCTCTCCTTCAAGCCTGCGGTCAGAAGATGCTCCCAGACAAAGGCTGGGAGATGCACTACACCAGCTGAACTAACTACTACAGTGTGCACACCCTTCTCCTCAAGGAAGTAAGCCCAGACGGAAATCACAGGTTAAACACAATTTGTCAACCTGTGCAATTTAAAGACATGTATAGCGGCATGTGCTATAGATACTGCCACGGTAACCGTGACTAACAGGATGGGAATAAAAGCAATGCGGAATCGTGGATTTTGGATACAGAAGGGAGTAGTGATTGAAAGTACAGCACTGGGGCCGGCTTCCTCCAGGAAGCCAGGCTGGACTCCCTGCCAAGGGCAGACTCCTTGCCCAGGGTTCTGCCTGCTGTCTGCACACATCTGTGTACAGCAGCCACTCCCTCGCTGCCATGGTTGGTGTCCGTGTCTATGACCCTGTCCCCTTCACCAAATCCTTCCAGAACGAGTACTGTGCACCCCTGTCTCAGCCTCCTTCCCTTGCATGCTTCCTGATACAGGGGGGTCAGTTAATGGACACTTAACAGAAAGTGGAGAACAGTGGGTGCCTTAGAGTCCCCACTCCCAAAAGAGTTCTCCCCACTCTGAGAATGACAGCTTCTTTAAGTGGTGTCGTTCCGTCCACTTCCGGTAAGAGGAGAGCAGCACAGAATCCGCAGGACTCTTCACAAATGCCGAGTGCCGTGGCTGCATGGAAAGCCACGCTGCGCCGTTACCAGTCGCGCTGCAGCAGAACTACCTGTGCACCTGCTAGTGGACATTTGCATTGTTTGCCATCTGTCGCTTTTGCTTTCGGTCCTTGGACTTCCCACATAGAAAGCACCCAATAGATACTGAATACCAGATATTAACAAAATACATAACAAACAAAAATTGAACTGTTAAATGCTGCCATTTCTGTATGTTCGGCTTTAAATCTGCAAACGTTACTCTGGAGTTCTTACAAGTGCACTTTGTACTGCACTCTGTGGTCAGCAAGTGCTGACTCAGCTGCTGCCCGTGAATGAGGCAGTGTGCTCCTTCTACACCCCAGAGCCAGGCTGCCCACTGCAGGCGGATGCCAGCTCAGGCTCCCCACCGTGCCCTGGTCCCTTGGTGTTCACTACAGCACTTTCAAGCTGCGTCAGCAAACTGTAATACCACCACCTGTCAATCAACAAAAGCTTATTATCCATTTACCTTAATGCTACTCAAAAGAGGGTATGGATTGAGCCTGACGACAGCTAAGTAAAACCTTAATTTGTGGAATTAGCGAAAGAGGAGAATAAAAAGGCCTCAATTAGCATAAATGGAGGTGATCACATGGAAGATTAGCTCAGGCACAGGTTGGGTAGGGCATGAAACCGCCTGGGCAAAACCTGTCTGGGCAGCAAGTGCTCGCAGTCTGCTCCTCCACCCGCCACACTAAAAGCATTTCATTAAAGCCAGCCAAGGGAAAGCTACAAGGGAAAACACAGGGCACATGCAGGCCTGGGGTTGCAAGCACCTTGGGAAGCCCTCCAGGGGCAGTTTTCCACCCTTGACGTGCTCCAGAGCATGCAAACCCCAGCTGAGTCTCCATCTGTCTGTACCAGGCAGGCTCTCTGCCTCAGGAAAGTGTGTGTGTGTGTGTGTGTGTGTGTGTCCAGGTGCTCCATGTGTGTCACAAAATACACTGCCGCCACGTGAAAAATGGGTGTGCCCCATCACAGCATGCAAAGCACTGTCTCCGGACTGGCCAGTTCTCTCGGGGCAAGCTCCGCATTCTTCATGTGTCTCCAATACACTGTGCTGCTGGCTCGGGACTGCCTTCCCCAGGACGGGAAGATTCCTTGTGCGCAACGAGTGCCAAGGTGTTTAAACACAGCACAGATAAGGTCTGTGGAGCGTTCACGAGCTACACAACCCTTCTGAGAAAGGGGAAGTGTGTCATCTTCCAACTACCTTACACAGCTCGCTGTCCGCCCCCCACCCCGCCCCAGCCCACGCGAGGCAGGATGTGACCCGCATCTGCATCCCCAGCCTGTCTTCTGCACAGCGCTGGCTCCCTGTCACCTCTGCTCCGTCCTTGCTCTCTGGTTCCCACATGCAGGTCTCAGCCGTCCACTCTACCTGTAGACCGGCTTCCGGCATGCATCTGTGTTCTGCCTCCTTTTAATCACACTTCCCCTTCTGATGCTCACACTGAAATGCCCTTGTTAGACTGCACTCTACCTTTTATTCTCATAAGAATTCTGCTCGCTTTCCGGACTGCCCCCTGGAGTCGCAGTCCCGTTTGCTGTTTATGTTGGTGTCACCGAAACCCCTGGGGAGCAGGAGAGGACAGAGCAGCTGTCCTGGGAGGAGCTTCTCCTGCAGCAAAGTCCCGCATCTACAGGGAGACGTGGTTTCTCCAGTCGCACTGAATGCCCACCAACAGACATCGGTACGCATGGCGGCAGCAGCCACCTCTGACGGACACAAGGAACAGTAGCCGAGTCTCCCTCGAAACAGGGGTCACCAAGATAAACCAAGACGCCCCTTTCCTAGAAGTCTTGAAATACAAGCTTTTGCTGACTCCATTCACAAGAACTTGGTTCTGTCCTCACCAGAGCTTTTCACCCTGAGCTTGTCACCAGCTGAACACAGCCTGCTTGTGCAATTATCTTGTCCTTGGGTGGATCTCCAGCTCGTTTCTGCGGTTAGGTTCTCAGCTGGCTGGCACAGTGATCTCATCTCCATTTGTATCACCCCCTAGCTAGGGATCTGCAAACACTCTAACTAATCTGAGTTCACTCATGATGGATGACTGCTTAACAACGGTGTCCTATTTCAACAAAGGGTGGCTTGGAATACAGACAAGTTCTCCAGGTTTTTTCCACTTCTGTGACTCCCACCTTCCACCTCCTTAGCAGGCCCACACCATCCCAAGTCCATGTCATTTGCTGCTTTCTGCCGCTTTTCCATGCCTCACTCAGCTATTTCATGGTAAATCTTGAGTAAAAACTGGAGTCCAGTTCTGACAGCACTCAGCCGTCCAATGAGAGACACTTTTCCTGAAAATGTTTGGGGAGACAACCCCAGTCAATTCTGAGGTTCCTGTTTTAGGACAGTGTTTTTCAAAACATATTATAGCAGTTAGCGAATGCCACACACAAAACTTCCAGGCAAAAAAAAAAAAAAGTTGCATAGAGAAAATTGGAAAACCTGATGGGTTTTCATTGGGTGTTCAAGCATCCAAAGGGTTCCTTTACTGAGGGCGGACCTGACCCCACGAGGCTCTCCACAGGGCTGGCAAAGTCTGCTTCAGCACCAAAACTTTGTCTTCAGCAGAGTGGTCTCCGAAAAACCCCCTGGGACTGGCACAAGGATGAAAGAATGAGTAGGACTGCTTTAGTGTGAATTAGCTCACTGGTGTCTGTGCATTTCAGAGGGGCCGTATGCCTCAGCAGCACACACAGTCAAGCGTGCTCACTCCCCTTGTCTCTCACCAGGTCTCTTGCATTGCTGCTACCTGTGAGAACTCCCCTTCTGCAGTTGTCAACCTGTCACACCTGTTGGACATAAGGACGCATGACAGGCACAGGAAGCGATCAGTATTTCATGGAAAGCACATACACCGTATATTGCTTTTTTTCTCTGTGTTCTCAAGCTAGACCTGGGCAGTCGGTTCTGCACCTCAAGAGATCACCAGGATCGTGCCGGGAGGCTTCGTGTCATTTCTCGAGAGTGACAAGAGCGCTGGGATTGCACAGGTGTCTCCCGGTTCCTCGACTGAAACCCCCCTTTCAGCCCAGGGAACTGAGCGTCAGTGTACGCATGTGACAGAGATGATTAAGTTCGGCACAGACTGGAATTTGTAGCCGACAGCTGTCCAAACACAGAGTAGAGGGTATACGTTCTCAACAATTCTCTTTTGACAACTGATGGAGTAGGTCCTTATTTTTGGGAATCAGTACATCTAGAGAGAAACAGAAACTTATTCATGTCAGCAAAGACTGTATTACCAATCATGTTATCTGTTTTAGCCATTTAAAACAAGCACGTTTACCTAAAGTATATTTTAGTTATAATTTAGAAATACCCCAGAGTGACTTTTGTGCAGTGTCGGCCCAGCAGGTGGGGCTGCTATGGAAGTGGTAGCCTCTCTGTACTAATCGCCCCACTACCTTTCTTCTCAAACTCCACTTCTACCATTTAGTCACTTTTTTATTTATTTTTTAATTTGAAACTTGGAGAGAGCTCTGGTTCACTCTCCAAATGCTCACAATGACCAGTACTGAGCCGGGCATAGCCCGGAGCCTGTAACTCAATCCAGGTCTCACAATCGGCGGCTGGGGCCCAACTGCTCAAGCCATCTCCGGCCTCCCAGGCTGTGCAGCCCCAGAACACCAGAAGTAGAAGCACAGCCAGTGTTTGAACCCCGGCACCGTCAAGCTGTGTCTGAACTGAGGCACCAAACCCCCACCTCTCAGTTGTCAAATTGCTTTCCTCTAACATCAAGGTTCCTGGCAGCCTCCGAATCCCACTGATTGTGTCTCCTGGATGTATGTCCAGAGACGCACTTCCCACAAGAAGTCTCCAGCAAAGCTCCCAGGCAGCAGGTGAATCAGGCTGTCCTGCTCCTCTTTGTTTCACTCTTGCTCATCAGGGTCAGCAATGGTGACAGCTCTACCTTAGGGTCAGGAGCTAAAATGAAAACGACGAACAATGAACCAGACTAGAAACCTCCACGCCACTCATCTAACATCAGACGCTGACTGAGCATAAACGAGTGAGCCCTCGTCAGTGCCAGGACCAGACACAGATGGAATTAGCATCTTTACTTCCACTCCCCCTGAGCCGCGTACATCTCATGAAAACAGTGCAAACAGGAACAAATCCTTTAATTTTTAACATGCACTGACTCACTACAGCCCAGACTTTATTCTAAGCACTTTACATGTATTAACACAAGGGGCATTTAAAACCAAGATGATTCTAAGCTGAAATTTTTCTGTATTATTGGTTCATAGTTTATCACCCTAATTTAAACCTTCTCTCTGACAAGTGTATCTACACATTTTGCAAAGTATATCTGCACACATGCATACTTTTTCAGCTACATTAATGCAACCCATCACTAAAAATTAAAACTGGGATGCCTGTATTTACACATAACAAACAACAGGATAAGCTCTAAATTATTTGCTATTTTTCACATATACCAAAATCTGCTAAAAATCCTAAAACATATCAAATTCATAAATATTTTAATATCTAGTTTCATTAGCAGATATTATAGATCAAAGCAATGTGTTCACAGAAGTGATCAGATATTTCTAAATGAGCCTAATGCTCTAAAATGAGATGCCCGGGGCACACCCAGGTTCCTTCTCTCCATCTCGACATTTTGATTAAATAAATTATGGTAAGAGTATGAGTATTTTAAAAATTCATATTCAAATAATGATAAGAGTACTCAGACTTCTACCGTTGGCACTGTAGTCATCACAGATCATTTTCACAAAAGCTTGAAAGTAGTTTGAGGTCTATGTCTTCACAAAAGTAAGCCTACAGCAAACTCAATTTAAAATACTTAGTGTCCAGCTGCAGAAGCACATACTTATTTTGCTATTCCATCATTTAAGGGTATGCTTCTTGATGTGCTCTCTAAATTAACACTTTAAAAACTAAATTTATTCTTTCATTTCTGACTAA
The DNA here is from genome assembly GCF_964237555.1 of Oryctolagus cuniculus. Taxonomy (NCBI): domain Eukaryota; kingdom Metazoa; phylum Chordata; class Mammalia; order Lagomorpha; family Leporidae; genus Oryctolagus; species Oryctolagus cuniculus. The sequence continues at coordinate 134,086,296 of NC_091440.1, read as the reverse complement.
GATGCAGCAAAAGAGGCTGGCATTTTCTTTCTCGCTTACAGCCGAAGAACATACACACACACGGACGCGCACGCACACACATGCATACACACACACACACACAGATCCCAGATAATTTATCACACAACAGGACAGTCCTTGTCAAAACACTGGACATGAGGCAGACAAACAAGCTGAGCACTCTGCCTATCCCCTCACTGCTGTCACCTGTAGGCAGTAACAGAGAACGCGGGAAGCCCAGGGTAGACGAGAGGACACAGGGGCTGGGGAGATAGAGCTGAGCACACAGGGACCAAGGGGAGAAGCTGGAGAGGAGAGAGCTGCACACAGGGAACCCAGGAGGTGCCTTACTTAAGTCAGCAGCTCACTTAAGCAGGGCACATGTGTGGGAAACAACTCGTGGGGCCCAGTGGAAGAACCATTCAGGGATCAGAGGAAGCACTGCTTGGCACTCACAGGCAAGAAATCATGCCTGTTTCCCCTGTGCAGACCAAAAAGCTCCATTTGTCCAGGGCAATGAGTACTCAAAGGGGCCTTGCATCAGGAGCACTGACTGTCTCAGGAATAAGCACTGTTCCGGTTGCATCCAACATATCTTAAAAACCAGAGCCAAAAGGGCAAATTGGTGCCACATAACTTAACTGCATCCCAGAACAATGCTCAAGAATATATGAACGAAAAAGTATCTGGCACACAAACAGGTAAAACATACAGTGTTGAGCATCCCATAGAAGAGTACTAGAGATGCCAAGAAGTAGCAAAAATTAGCTGTAGTAAGGGGGAAATAAATCCATCAAAACATTGAGAACTGATGCAAACATTACAACCAGCATTCGAAGACAATACAGTCAAAAAGTTAAATGATGACAAGAGAGATTTTTTAAGACCTAAGCCAGCACACAAAAAAATGTTCGCCATCCCACAATGCAAATTTCACACTGCCTGGCATCCAATCAAAAATTACCAAAGAAAAATGTACCTCATAATAGAAAGTTAAATAAATTAATGGACACCAGCCAGTAACTGACAGAGATGTCGTTTGCACACAAGAATAATACCAAGGACCATAACTCTCCATATGTTCAAACAGTAAGTTCAGACGTGAAAGAGATTTTTGAAGAGAGCAAATTAAACTTCTAACAATGGAAACGATTATGTCTGAGATGAATAAAACACTAGATGGAATGGCTAGCAAGCTAGACTCTGCAGAAGAAGCAATTAGCAAGCATGAATATATACTAATAAAAACTACCCAAGTGAAACAATGGGGGCCACCATGTGGCACAGCGGATTGGGCTACCATGTGTGATGCCAGCATCCCATATGGGCACCAGTTCACATCCCAGATGCTTCATTTCCGATTCAGCTCCCTGGGGAAAACAGTGGAAGACAGCCCAAGTGTTTGGGAGCCTGCACCTACACGGGAGTCCCTGAAGAAACTCCTGACTCCTGCCCTGGGCCTGGCCCAGCCCTGACAGATGAGCACATTTTGGGGAGTGAACCAGCCAACGAATGATCATTATCTCTCCTTTCTTCCCTCTTTGTAACTCTGCTTTTCAAATAAATAAATCTTTTTTTAAAATGTGAAACAATGAGAAAAGGAAATTTATAAACAAGCAGAGCAGCAAAGATCTTGGGAGATTTTAAAGTAGCCAAATACTTAAAAAAAAGTTCATGGAAAATAGAATGAAAAGATACGTTTAACCTATACAAAAATTCTGAAATCCATGCACGGCTTTTTCATAATAGATGTTTTCCATGAACTCTATGAAGACCTACATATGTGAAATGAGATTACCCAAGGATAGGAACGGCAGAAGACACAGAAAAAATTCTGGAAACAATAATAATAAAGAATTTTCAAAATTTGATGAAACCAAAACTGTAATTTCTTGAGCAAAGTACAAGAATATTTACAAGAATATGAAACTACCCATAAGAAAAACCCTAAAGTTCATCATAACAAAATTGCCCAAAACCATTAATAAAGAAAATATCTAAAAGAAATCAGAGAAAGAAACCTGATAAGGAAGCCAGAAGCTTCCTTATTAGAAACAATACAAGGGATAAAATGGACAAGAAGTATATAATACGGCGAGCAACTGACCATCAATTTGGTGGTGTACTTATGAAAATAATCTTCAACAATGAAGTTTAATAAATGCAGTAATAGAAGAGCTGGGAGCACGGGCCTGCTGTCTGGTAGATGCCTACCGTAAGACATCCTGCAGGAAGAAGGGAAATCGTGACCACCAAAACGGGGGCTCGTGAAAGGAAGAGATACACACGGGATCTACATGGGAAAATAAACGCTGGCGAGAGCCAACAGCAGAAAACAACGCAAATGCCACTACCGGGGGACCTGTGGTTATACAGGTGTAGCCGATAACCGCACGATGTAGTGTTCTATGCAGTCACGTGGTAGCCGATAACCGCACGATGTAGTGTTCTATGCAGTCACGTGGTTGTCACTTCAAAAGAGCACTATGGATTCCAGGCCACTATCCTCTTAACAGGACGTATTACAAACGCATTCACTTTCAAGTCTTCAGTGTTTAAGATTTTTCAATATTTACTTTGTTATTAACATCGGTACCTTTATTGCATACTATGTACCCTCATATGCTCATTTCTAAAACTTCACTATAATTGAAATGAACAAGGCAGATCAACACAGCAGAATATGAAGTGGCATCAACTTGACCCACAGTTTGTCCCCTCAGCATGCAGTTTCCTGCCCCCAAGATGACCACTCATGGTTTCATTTCACAGCTTTTGTACGGGTTCTATTATTATTTTAACACAAAACACTTTTAGCCTTATGTCTCTGTTTACAGCACATCTATTTTCTCCCTTTTATAACAAACAATATGCTTATGCTAGGACCCATCTCTCCTATTGTCTCTTTCTTCATGTTACAGCTCTTTTATTGGTCATTTGAGATGGGCTTTATATATCTGAAAAAAACTTTGACCTTCTCTGACACTTTACATAAAGACATATAGTAATTCAATGTGGCAAACATACAAAACTTATTATACTGATTAATGAAAACTGCTTTAAAATAGGTAAAATTTCTTTAGAAACATGCTCCTTTAGGGGATGCTGGACAGAGAGACACCATGCTTGGCACGGAACAAGTGCTGAGCCCTAACCTGCTCACTTGAAGATGTCAGTGGGGCTGAAAAGTGTGATCTTGCACAGGAGCCGGGGCCAGCAGGGAGCAGGCAAGAAAGGGATCTGAGAAGGATCGCTCAGTACAACGTCCGGAGCAAGATCAGGGAGGAGGGGCGCAAGGGTGAGTGGGTTATGGTCTTGTGCCGTCTGAGACTGAGACTGTCAACAGGACAGGAGAGCAAGAGATGTGTGGGTGCCACTCATTCTAGACACCCATCTGAACAGCACTGCACCTCCACCAGCAGACTGGAAGGGTACAAAACCAGCAAGCCAACAATGATGGTGACTATGGTAAAGAAAAGAATCTCTTCACTACAAAGCAGAAAGGAGATGTGTTGACATGTTTTCCCTAAGTTACGACTGGTAGAGCACTTCAGCACTGGCACACGGTCCTGCTCACACACACACACACACATACACACACGCATCTTCCCCACATCCCACCAGTAACACCCAGAGTTAAAGAACAGCATGGTGGTACACAGTTGGCACAATACTTACAACTCTTCTTGGGATGCCTGTACCCCACATCAAAGTGCTTAGGATTGTGTCCCAGCTCCGCTTCAGATTTCAGCTTCCTACAAGTGCCCACACTGGGAAGCAGCAGGTGGTGCCTCAAGTAGTTGGCATGTGCCACTCACATGGGAGACCAGGACCGACTCCCAGTTTCCTGACTTTGACCTGGCCCAGACCTAGCTGCCATGGAAGATCTCTTTCATATCTATCTCTGTGTGTGTGTGTGTGTGTGTGTGTCTAACCTTCAAATAAAAGGAAAATAAGGGGCAGCGGCTTAAATCACCATGTGGAACACGTACAGAGCACAACAGAGTGCCTGCTTCAAGTGCTAGCTACTCTGCTTCCGCTTCAGCTTTGCGCTAATGTGCATTGGGAACAGGAGGCAACACATGGAAGCCCAAGGGCCTGAGTTCCTGCCATCCACGTGGGAGATCCAAGACGCATTTTCTTGCTCCTGGCTTCAGCCTGGTCCAGTCCTGGTTTAATGGCCATTTGAGGAATGAACGATAGGATGGAAGATCTCTCTGTCTCTTTTTTTCTGTGTTTTTGCCTTTCAAACAAAATGAAAACAAAATTTAAAAATTAAATCAAATAAAAAAAACTTTTGGGGCCACAGCTGTGGTGAAGTGGGTAAAGCCCTGGCCTGCAGTGCTGGCATCCCATATGGGCTCCAATTTGAGCCCTGGCTGCTCCACTTCCGATCCAGCTTTCTACCATTGCCTGGGAAAGCAGTGGAAGATGGTCTAAGTCCTTGGGTCCCTGTACCCACATGGGAGACCTGGAGGAAGGTCCTGGCTCCTGGCTTTGCATCGGCGCAGCTCCAGCTGTCACGACCAGCTGGGGAGTGATCCAGCGGATGGAAGACCTCTCTCTCTCTCTGCCTCTCTTTCTCTCTCTGCATAACTCTAACTTTCAAATAAATAATCTTCTAAAATAACTTTTTAAAAAAATTAATGACTCTAAAATATTTTTAAATAGCACAGCATGTGTGTTTAGACCACCCAGGATACTGCTGGCAAAGATTCCCCTCTGATGTGGGGATACAAAAGAAGTAATTCTTTTACATGTTACATATCTTGAAGAATTACAAAATAGTAAATCCACAAAATCCGTGAATGTCACAGCCACACCCGTGAAGTCCGCCAGGTTAACTCTGGTGTCCCTCACTGCTCATCACCCGGCCGTAACCCACCTGCCTTCCCTTCTGCAGGTCATTTGCTCCTGTCCTGGGCTCCCTGGCCATGGGAACTCACCATGCTGCTGGACTTGACCGCCAGAACTGGCCCTCCTCCAGCTGGGATGCCCTGGAGAAACACACTCTCAGCGTTCACGGGCACTGGACCCCCATGTTGGTACCACTGCAGCTTCCACACAGAGCTGTGCCTTCACTACCTTGATCCAGGCTCTCCAAGGGGGTTCAGATCGGACCTCTCTGCCATGCTGCTGCAAGTGCTGGGTGTGACAGAAGTGACAACCATCGATATTTACGGTGAGCTTGCCGGCTTGCTCAGAAAAGCCACGCGTGATCTCATAAGATTCTATAATAACCTCAGGCGTCACCACGCCCATGCTACGCATTATAGAGAGAGCACAAAACCATCATCATCAGCAACAGAAACTACCAACTTCTTTCCCTACTGAGGACTACTGTGTTCCAGAACAATCCCTCATGGTGAAAGCAGGAAAAGCCAGCCTGAGTGTGCACACCTGCTATTTTCTGGAAGCGTTAGCTTCCAAGGCTGTGAGGACCAACAGGCCACGGCCCTGGAGGCAAACGGAACCCTGAGGGGAAGGGGCCGGTGCCTGCTACTGCTCTTCCCCCAAGGTCACTTGGGGGTTCCCAAGTGACTGCCGCAGTGCTGGGAAGCTGTGTAGAAAATGGCAGCTGGAGATGTCCTAAATAGCACTCTGGCCTCAGAATCAGCCCTTAAGGCAGTCAGATAGGGCTGAAGAGCCCATGAGAGTATTTTAGGCATGGAAAGCCAAGACACCCTGGAAAAAAAAAAAAAAAGAAGACCTAAATGAAAGATCTTTGCGAGTTAGATCCCAGTGGAAAGAACGGGGCCATCAAAGAAAGAGGTACCTTTCTCTGAAGGGAGGAGAGAACTCCCACTTTGACTATGACCCTGTCGGAATAAGATTGAAGTTGGCGAACTCAAAAGGCTTCCATAGCCTTGGCAGCTCATGACTAGAGCCTAGGGAGATTACTGACGCCATAAACAAGAGTGTCAAATTGTTAAGTCAACAACAGGAGTCACTGTGTACTTACTTCTCATGTGGGATCTGTCCTTAGTGTGTTGTCCAATGTGAAGTAATACTATAACTGGTACTGCAACAGTATTTTACACTTTGTATTTCTGTGTGGGTGCAAACTGATGAAATCCTTACTTAATATATACTAAATCGATCTTCTATATATAAAGATAATTGAAAATGAATCTTGATGTGAATGGAATGGGAGAGGGAGCGGGAGATGGGAGGGGTGTGAGTGGGAAGGAAATTATGGGGGGGGGGCATTGGAATCCATAAACTGTACTTTGGAAATTTATATTTACTAAATAAAAAAATAAAAAAGATGACATCAACAATTAAAAAAATGGCAGCTGGGATGCTAAAAGCCTGGGCAGCCTTTTCCAGGGTTACTTATCCATCTGTATTTGAAAGACAAAAGAAGAAACACACACAGAGACAGAGACAAAGATCTTCCATCTACTGGTTACTCCCCAGAGGCCCACAACAGCATGCACGAGGCCAGGCTGAAACCAGGAGCCAGGGTCTCCCATGTGGGTCTCCCATGAGGGTGGCAGAAGCCCAGGTATTTGGGCCATCCTCTGCTGCTGCTTGGGTTTGCATCAGCAGGGAGCTGGATCACCAGCAGAGGCAGGCTCAACCCCAGGCACTCCAGTACGGAATGCCAGAGTCCCACTACGATGCCAAAGCCCACTTTCACAGGTCTACACAAGTGGGGAACAAAACTTTATCTTCAAAATGAAAAGGCCATATAAACTACCAGGTCTTGGATTCAGGGCCCCATCTTGTGAATAGAAACCAAAATTACATATTCTTCCCAAAGACTGAATCCCAGATTTGTGTTAGCTAAACCCGATGGGGTGAAGGTGAACGGTCCACACCCTAACTGCTGACAGATGCGAAGTAAATTCTCTAGGGATGCAGAAGGCACTGCTCAGAGCCTCAATTTACTCTGCACTCATCCATACTCGGTGTCCTACAGTCAGTCAAACACTACCAGGGACGGGAAACAAAATCATGTGGCCAAAAACTAAGATAAATAAAATAGAAACAAACCCAATGGAGAAACAGAAATTAAATTATCAGATACATACATTAAACTATGTCTTATTAATATGTTAACAAATTAAATGAAGAGGTAGAGAAATTTATCTAAAAAAATCAAATGGGGGACTGGTGTTGTAGCATAACAGGTTAAACTGCCACCTGAGATGCTGACATCTCATGTAGGTACCTGTTCAAGTCCCAGCTGTTCCACTTCCACTCCACCACCCCTATTAATGCACCTGGGAAAACAGTGGAAGGTGGCCCAAATGCTTCAGCCCCTGCCACCCATGTGGGAGACCCAGATGAAGCTCCTGGGATCCTGGCTTCAGCCTTGGCCAGCCCCGGCCATTGTAACCATTTGGGGAGTGAACCAGTAGATGGAAAATATTTCCCTCTATCTCTCTCTCTCTCTCTCCTTCTCTCTCTCTCTCTCTCTCTCTAACTCTGCATTTCAAATAAATCAATAAATTTTTTAAAAAATCAAATTAAATTCTAGAATTGAAAAATTAGGTTAAATCAAAACTGTAATGGATAAGTTAACAGGAAAAAAAAAATAGATAAGTTAACAGGAAAAATACATGGACAAATAAATGATTAAATAATTGAAAATTCAAGAGAAAACATTCAGACTTAAATTTGTTTGTCTATTTATCTATTTCAGGATTCTTCCCTGAAGAAGAAAGAAAAATTCAAATGCAATTTTAAGGAGATAATGGCCTTAAATTTTCCCAACACTGAAAGAAGACATCCAGCCACAAATTAGAAAGGGCTACCAAACCCAATGAGAATGAATTCAAAGGATTTACATTTAAATTTAAATTCAGCAGTGATAGAAATGATAGTAAAACTGCCAAAAAACCAAAGAGACATATGCAGCACCATGGCAGGGGCATTATGATTAAAGAGAATCGGGGGGGGGGGGCCGGCACTGTGGCATAGCGGGTTAAAGCTGCCACCCGCAGTGCCGGCATCCCATATGGGCACCAGTTCAAGTCCCAGATGGTCCACTTCCGATCCAGCTCTCTGCTATTGCCTGGGAAAGCAGTGGAAGATGGCTCAAGTCCTTGGTCCCTTGCACCTTCTGGGTGACCCAGAAGGAGCTCCTGGCTCCTGGCTTCGGATTGGCCATTGTGGCCAACTGGGGAGTGAACCAGCAGATCAAAGACCTCTCTCTCTGTTTCTACCTCTCTCTGCCTCTGCCTCTCTGTAACTTACCTTTCAAATAAATAAATCTTTAAAAAAAATAAAGAGAATCAGGAACACAGGGCTGACTACTGAGCAGAAACAGAGATCCAGATAACAATGGTGAACCTCCAAGTGCTGAAAGAAAACAGCTTGTTATTAAACACCAGTGTAGAACTCTACTTCTATCCACACAGCAAAAGCAAAGGCAAAGAGCACATTTTGAGACAAACAAAATAGAGTCACCCTAAAGGAAATATGAAAGGGAGTGCTTCCAGAGAAAGAAACAAGCTGGCAGTATGAGAATGCAGAACATAATTAAGAGTAAAGGCAGGGTAGCAATGCAGCCAGATCAAAGAGAACACCAGGTAGAGAAGACAGTAACAACACCACTGCAGAGAGCACACAGAGCTGTGTTCTGAGGTCCTTTCAATAACTGGAAAATGGTAAAAAGTAATAATTCATGTTAAACCCTAACAGATCAGATCTCATGTTGTACTCCAGAGGAAATGCTAAAAGAGGAGCAAATTTATACATCACGAACAGGCCAATATAAAGGAGAAATGAAATAACACAAAATATTTAACCCAACAAAAGGTAAGAAATGATTTCAAACAAAGAAGCAAAGAAGAATTACAACATCCAAAAAATCATAAATGTAAACGTGTCTGTAACTTGCTATTGCTAATAAGTGAAATACTACAAATAAACAAAATGTTGAAATACCTGGATCGAAAAAATACACTTCATGCAGCTTAATGAGGCAAACCTCAACACTAGAATATAATAAGGTTTAAAGGCTTATCTAGACAGGTCAATATAACAGATGTACACAATGCAACCATTAATGAAAAATAAGCCAATGTAATTATGTTAATATCCAATAGAGTAGAGTTAAATGCAGGAAGCACTGTGAGAGATAAACTATAATGACACATAGCTCAAAGCACCAGGGACAAGCATTAAATTCTAATTTGTAAACCAATGACAGCACTAAAAAGGAGAAAGCGGCCAATCCGCAATCTCAGGGACATATCTTAACACACTGTTCTCAGTCGCAGCCAGGACAGATGAAGCCCTTACTACAAACAGAGACTTGAGAAACATGAGTACCAAATCTAACCCAATGAACAGAGAGCACTACACCCGCCCGTGCCAGAAGTCACATGCTTTAGAGCACATGGAACAGTAGGTCAACATGGAGAACATGCTGAGGCACAGAAAGCAGCTCAGTTGGTATCCACACCATGAGGACAAGCGGGGCATTCTCCAACACAGTGGAATGCATCAGAGTGGTAACAAGCAGGTTCTATCTGAAACCTAAATAATAAGACACTCATCTATTTATCCCCTCCTCCCCCAAAAAAAACACGGCCTAAAAAGGAAATCATAGTAGAAAGTAGAAAACATTTTTAACTAAGTGTTAATGAAAACCAGGATATCCTAACATTTGTAGGACGCCACCAAAGCAATAGCTTCAGGAAAACTTACGGTGTTGAATAAATGTATTTATTAGGAAAAAATAAAGGATGACAATAATTGTCTAAGCAACCATCTCAAGAACTCAGAAAAAGAACAATGAATTTAGAAGAGAAAAAAAAAACAGAAGCAAATATCAGAAAATATAAAACAAATATACAATACAAAGAATCAATAAATCTGAAATCAGCTTTATTTAAAAGACTACTAAGACTAAGAAACATACAGTAAAACTATGTAAGAAAAAATAGAAGTCATGACTTAGCATTATATTCAGGATAACAATGTAGACATTGCTATAGATTCTACAGATGCTAATGAAAGAATTACAAATAACTTCCCATCAGTTAATATGACAGTTATTTCAGAACACAGACGCATATGTCATTGTGGGTGGGCAGCTGCCACAGCAGTTAGAATACTGGCTGGGACACCTGCATCCCATGGTCAGTGCCTGATTCGAGTCCTGGCTCTACCCCTGCCTCAGCTTCCTGCTAGGGTGTCCTCCGGGAAGCAGCAGGTGTTGGCTCAGGAGTGCCCCTGCCCGTGTGTGAAACCTGGGTTGAGCTTCTGGTTCCAGCTTGGCCCTACCTAGCCCCAGACGATGTGAACATCTGGGAGTGTGTGGGGAGCAAACCGGACTGGACTGAGTTACTGGAATTAAGACTTGTTCTATGCATCTGCTCTCCCACAATATGGCGCTGGGAGAGAAGTAAACAGCTTCTGCACAGCTGCCTCCAGTTCAACCAATAAACTGTAGGACTTGCTCCTGATTGGAGAGCAGCGTACTCGGCGTGTGGGCAGCCGAGTTGGGATTGGCGGAGGAGGACTATAAAGGAGGAGAGAGCCGGCATGCACCAGAAACATCTAAGGGGAACATCTAGCTGAAGGAACACCTGTGCAGCCCCCGAGAAGAGCCGGCCGGCGGTGTGCCGCTCCCCTGCGGAAGTGGGGAATGTGGCAGGGGGAACTGCCCTTCCACGGAGGTGGAAGGGATAGTAGCCAACCCGGGAAGAACCAGCAGCAAACCCGGGGAGGGCCGAGCAGACGAAAGAACAGCGCAGGGTCCTGTGTCGTTCCTCCACGAAGAGGGGGAGCGACAGGAGTGAGTCAGTGAAGGGAGCTCAAATGTAATAAATAAATATTTATGTACTTCCTCAAGGAGAGAAAAATGCCTTTAAACTAAATACATAATGAAAAACCTCACTCACAAAGACACAGCAATACCTATGCACAAAGCTTCACAGGTAAACTGTATTTAAAAATTCGACAGGCGGTAATATCCATCTTACTCAAATCTTTCACGTTATAAAAAGGGAAGAAATGTCTCCCAAGTCATCTTATGAAGACAGCAATGCTTTCTTACCAAAACCAGACAAAGACATTCAAGAAAGAAAAATACAGATTAATAGTCCTCATTAAAGTCTATACAGAAATTCTTAAAACCAGCGTACTTAACCTAGGAACAAATTTAAAAGGTATGAGAATGTGTCCAAGAGGAAGTTATCCCAGGAACGCAAGTTAGTTTAACAATCAAAAACCAATCAATGTAATCTGCTCCGTTAACAAAATAAAAATAAAGATTATGTGATTACCTCGTCAGATTTAAAAAGAGCAGTTGAAATGATTCAACTTCTATTTTGATTGAAAGCTTTTAGCAAACTGCAAGTAAATGGGTTTACTTTAAAAAGGTTATCTTTTTAACAAGCCACAGCAAACACTGTATTAAATGTTTCCATATTAGAACACCTACTTGTGAGACAAGGGCACCTGCCATTCAGAACTGTTCTGGGGATTCTAGCTAATGTAATAAGGCCAAAGTACAAATTAATAGGCTAAAAAGACTGAATTAAAAGAAACAAACCTTTTAAGTCTACAGATGGACTATAATAAAAAATAAACCATCAGTGAAAAAATACCCAAAAATAATTTAGGAAATTACCAGGTACAAAATTAACCTTTCAACAATCCCTTAATGTTTATATACAAGCAACAAACTACTAGAAAATGGAATTTAAGAGACAACTTTAGGGGCAGGCATTTGGTGTTATAGTTAAGGCACCTGCACCTGCAAACAATGTTGTAGCCCAGCAGGTTAAGCCGCTGCCTGCGAAGCTGGCATCCCATATGCGCACCAGTTCAAATCTTAGCTCTTCCACTGCCAATCCAGCTCCCTGCTGATACGCCTGGGAAAACAGCGTAAGATGGATAAAGTAGTTGGACCCCTGCCACCCAGATGAGAGGCCCGGATGCATTTCCAGGTTCCTGGCCTTAGCCTGGCCCATCCTAGCCATTGCAGCCATTTGGGAAGTGAACCAGTGAATGGAAGATCTCTCTCTCCGTCTCTCCCTCTCTCTTTGTAACTCTGCCTTTCAAATAAATGAATCTTTAAAAAGAAAACACAAAGATGCCTACATCTCACATCAGAGTGACTGGGTTTGAGGCCCAAATCCAATCCTGACTCCAGCATCCTACTAATGTGGACCCTGGGAGCAACTCAAGCAACTGGGTCCCTGCCACCACCATGGGTGACCTGGATGGTGTTCCTGACTCCAGCCTGCTCCTCTTCAGATCCAGCTTCCTGCCAATGGCCTTGGAAAGCAGCAGAAAATGGCTCAAATACTTGTGCCCCTATTCATACATGGGAGACCCAGAAGGAGTTTTTGGCTCCTAACTTTGGCTTGGCCCAGCCCAGGCCATTGTGGCCATTTGGGGAATGAACCAGTTGGTAAAAGATCTCTCTCTCTCTCTCTCTCTAAATGCATTTCTTTTTCTTTTTTTGTTTAATCTAAATCCCTGTTCTCATAGAGCTTACATTTCTTTTTTTTAAAAAAAGGATTTATTTATTTATTTGAAAGTCAGAGTTACACAGAGAGAGGAGAGACAGAGAGAGAGAAAGAGAGAGAGAGAGAGAGAGGTCTTTCATCTGCTGGTTGGTTCACTCCCCAAATGGCCACAATGGCCAGAGCTGCACTGATTCGAAGCCAGGAGCCAAGAGCTTCTTCCAGGTCTCCCATGTGGGTGCAGAGATACAAGGACTTGGGCCATCTTCTACTGCTTTCCCAGGCCATAGCAGAGAGCTGGATCAGAAGTGGTGCAGCCAGGACTCGAACTGGCGTCTGTATGGGATGCCAGCACGACAGGTGGCAGCTTTACGCACTACACCACAGCACTGGCCCCTCTAACTGCATTTTAAGTAAATAAACAAATTTTTAAAAATTACTGAGGAAAATTAAAGAAGATCTGAATAAATGTAAAGAAAAAACATTATCATAGATTAGAAAGTTCAATCTCATAAAATCATCAGTTTTGTCAAAACTGATCTATATATTTCATCTACTCCTAATCACAATCCCAACAAACAAGACACAGAGCTACAAAAGCTGGAATTGGACAAAGGGGGCCAGCGTAATTCAACTGAGAAAAGAGAGTTTTCTCAACCAAGGGTACTCAAATACTTGGGCCTCGATATACAAAAATAGAGGAAGTATCCAAACATAAATCACACCTTGCACAAAGATCAATTCAAAATGATTCACAGAACCAGATGCAAAATATAAAGCATAAAACTTGCAGAAGCAAAGAAATGCTGCGTGATTTCAGTGTTGGTGATGCTTCAGACATCAAAAGAGAAAAAACTGATTGAGTTGGACTTAATTTGACAGCAAAAGCTTTGCTGTGTGAAAGATACTTTAAAGAGTGCAAAGAGAAGCCACCGACTGGAAGAAGTTAGTTTTATTAAAGTCAAATATCTGATAAAGGACTTTATCCGGAATTGTTAAAGAACCCTTAAAACTAAACAAGAGGATAGTAGCCCCCCCCCCCACAGGCAGAGTGGACAGTGAGAGAGAGAGAGAAAGGTCTTCCTTTGCCGTTGGTTCACCCTCCAATGGCCGCCGCGGCCGGCGCACTGTGGCCAGCGCACCACGCTGATCCAATGGCAGGAGCCAGGTACTTCTCCTGGTCTCCCATGGGGTGCAGGGCCCAAGCACTTGGGCCATCCTCCACTGCACTCCCGGGCCACAGCAGAGAGCTGGCCTGGAAGAGGGGTGACCGGGACAGAATCCGGCGCCCTGACTGGGACTAGAACCCGGTGCGCCGGCGCCACAGGCAGAGGATTAGCCTAGTGAGCCGTGGCGCCGGCAAGAGGAGTTTAGTTTTAAAGAAGGCCAACGATTTAGCATATATTTTACCCCAAAAGATATATGGCTGTCAACTAAAAACATGAAAAAGTGCCATTATAGATCACTAGGGGAATGCACATGAAAAACCAAAAGATGTCACTGCATGCTTATTAGAATCGCTTCACTTCAAACAGCTGATAATAACAAATGGTGACAAGGATGCAGGTTGGAGTAGTCCATTTCTTGTGGCTGTTGCTACAGTGAGATTCCAGGGGTAAGCTAACCTTATATAGAAAAGAGGTTGGTTGTGCTCCCAGTTTGGGAGCTGAACGTCCTCTGGAGAGGGTGCACAGCAGATGGTGAGGAGGCCGTGCAGGATGAGAAGGCACAGCCCAAACAAGGAGCAGAGAGTAACTCAGGAGTGGGCTCGCTCTTGTACACTCCTTCCAGAGCTCTGGGTTCCCAGAGAGCTTTCTCAATCCCTTCCACAGGCATAGTCCCAGTGGAACGAAGTCCTACCTCCTAAAGGTTCCACACCTCCCAACATCAGCCTCCAGAGGGCCAAGCTTCCAACACACGAACCTGTGAGGGACGCGCTCCAACCACTCCTGACACACAGCACAGGTCGAGAGCAGTTCCCGTCTGCTGCTCGCGGGGATGAGACACAGTGTGGGCAATTCAGGGGTCAGTTCAGTAGTTCCTGAAAGCCAACATGAGGGCCGGCGCTATGGCATAGCGGGTAGAGCTGCCACCTGCAGTGCTGGCATCCTCTATGGGCGCTGGTTCGAGTCCAGGATGCTCCACTTCTGATCCAGCTCTCTGCTGTGGCCTGGGAAGGCAGTGGAAGATGCCCCAAGCTCTTGGGCCCTTGCACCCATGTGGGAGACCCGGAGGAAGCTCCTGGCTCTTGATCGGCGCAGTTGTGGCTGGTTGGGGACTGGCCAGTGGATGGAAGACCTCTCTCTCTCTCTCTCTCTCCCTCTCTCCCTCTCCTCTCTCTGTGTAACTCTTTCAAATAAATAAATAAATCTTAAAAAAAAAAAAGCTAGCATCACTCAGTTTTCACAATCCCAGGTATTTACATCCACACAGACACCTGTGTATAAACGCTTCTAGCAGCTTTCTTCCTAATCCCTAAAAACTGGAAGCAAACACGATGTGGAACAGATTTTTTAAAAACTGTGGCACATCCATACCATGAATACTGTGAGCTATAAGAAGAAACAAGCTGCTAATTCATCCAATGACATGGATAAATCTTAAACACATTGTCCCAAGTTGAAAAGGCCAAACTCCAAAGACTACAGGCACCTTGTATGATTTCATTCTCATAGCATCTGGGAAAGCAGAACTGTAAAGAATGAAAACGTAACTGGGGTCCCAAGGGTGGGCACGGGGATGGTTGTTGCCGAGCAGCTCAGTGCAGCTTCACAGGTGAGGGGAACTGGTCAGGGTGAAGGGCACAGGAGCCAATGCAGCTCTCCAGCCACACAGCTGGAGAAAAGGAACTGCAACGCGCACCAACCGAAAAAGCTCTGAAGCTTTGCAAACTGATGCTCTGGCAAGAACTTGAAGGCTACAGACAAAAGGAACTGCTCATAACACTGTACTCCAACTGGCAGATCCCTTCCCCTTGGAGACGCATGTTCAAATGCTGAGAATCCTGCAGCTGACTAGCAGGGCTGAATGAATGACCGCAGGAATAACTACAGGTGACGACCAGGTTTCTCACTGACAGAAAAGATAGTCATAGAGGAGCTAGAAAGCAGCCTAGAACGAATCTGGTACTACTTGATTTGAGTCACAGATAGTAAAGAGACATGTAGCTAGACAGAGATTATGTGCATATACGTATACCTCCATTTATACATATTGATACACATAGATACCTAAAGTATAAAGGAAATATCTACTAGTCCATAGTACTACAAATGAATGAATAGATATCTTTCTCAAAGAATTTTATTTTAAACATTTATTCATTTATTTGTAAGTCACAGTTTCATCGAGAGGGAGAGGCAGAGGGTAGAGAAGAAATTTTTCACCCACTGGTTCACTCCCCAGATGGCCACAATGGTCAAGGCTGGGCCAGGCTGAAACCAGGAGCCAGGAGCTTCATCTGGGTCTCCTGTGTGAGTAGAGAGGCCCGAGCACTTGGGCCATCTTTTGCTGCCTTTTTTCCAGGCACATTAGCAGGGAGCTGGATTGGAAGTGGAGGAGCTGGGATGTGAACAGGCAACAATATGGGATGTAGGCAATGCAGGCAGCAGCTTTACCCACTATGCTACAACACTGGCCCCTCAAAGAAGAATTTTAAATATATGAAGACAATGCATTCTATATGAGGTAGAGCTTTTGAACCTGCTACTTACCTATCAGTGGTAAAAGTATGAGTAAGAAAAGGGGGAAATAACCTTAAAATGGAGAAGTCTGGCAAACCCTCTTTTAACCAAGTGATTAACATAAACATCGCCTGTGGTTCATGTCATACTCCTGACATTATATGATAGGAGGAGAAGGGCACCTCAGTTCTCTCGTATTCTTTCTAAAAACCCATGGCCCCAGTGTAATCACAAGAAAAACAGCAGAAATGCCAGATTAGGTACATTCTCTGGGATAGCTGGCACGCACGCCTCAGAGCTGTCAGCCCTGAAGAAAAACGGTGACAGACTGAGAACCCATCGCCGAGCAGGGCAGCAGGAGAAACTACTGCACTGCTAATGGCGGGGTGGTCTGCTGGACCGAGTCCTGGGGAGGAAGAGGACGTCACTGGAGAGGCTGGTGAAATCCAAACAGAGTCTGGAGGTCAGGAATAGTAACATATCAATGCCAGCTCCTCGGTTCTGAGAAGTCCACCAGCGTCACGACGATGTCACCAACGTGAGGAGCCATGAAGGGTAAGAGGTGCACAAGAGAATCTGTGTTCTCCTGGCAGCGTCTCCGGAAGCATGACTTACCCCGACACAAAAAGTTTACTAAAAACTATACAAATGGTTTTTGCAGAAATTGATCAGATAATTCTAAAACTTTCATGGAAATGCAGTGGGTTAAGAATAATCAAGACAATCTTCAAGAAAAATATTTGGAGGGCTTGTGCTACAAGATGCCATGACATCATAAATCTATAGCTAGGAAGACACAGTGGTATTAATGCAAGAAGAGAACAACAGAACAATGAAATATAATATGAATTTCAGAAACAAACAAATGTGTGTCTGTGTGTGAAGGTACTTCAAGAGCTCATGGGGTTTGGTGCAGTAGTTAAATTACTACTTGAGATGTCTGCGCTCCATATCAGAGTCCCTGCGTTTGAGTCCTGGCTCCACTCCCAGTTCAAGCTTCCTGCTAACGAACACCCTGGGAGGCAGCAGGTGATGGCTCAAGTGGTTGGGTCCCTGCCACCCATATGGGTGACCTGAATTCCCAGCTCCTGGCCTTGCTGTGGCCTAGTCTAGGCTGTTGCAGGCATTTCAGGAATAAATCAACAAATGGAAGGTCAATTTCCCTCTCTCTCTCTCTCTTTCTCTCTCTCTCTCCTCATTTAAAATAATTTGTTAATTGAAAAAAAAAAGTTCATGGAAAAACAGAATTTAAAGATGTTTATTTTGCTACAAAATCTTTTTTTTTAATTTGACAGGTAGAATTACAGACAGTGAGAGAGAGAGAGACATAAAGAAAGGTCTTCCTTATGCTGGTTCACTCCCCTAATGGCCGCTATGGCCGGGGCTGCACGGATTTGAAGCCAGGAGCCAGGTGCTTCCTCAAGGTCTCCTATGTGGGTTCAGGGCCCAAGCACTTGGGCCATCCTCCACTGCACTCCCGGGCCACAGCAGAGAGCTGGACTGGAAGAGGAGCAACCGGGACTAGAATCCGGTGCCCATATGGGATGCCGGCACCACAGGTGGAGGATTAACCAAGTGAGCCATGGCACCAGCCCTGCTACAAAAACTTTAGAAATCCACACATAGTCTTTTTTCATATGCACATTTTCCACGAACTTTTTAAAGACCTTTCAAAGACCACTAATCAATGCAATGGAAGGACTCTTTAACAATAAGGATAGTAAAAGGTCTTCTTAATACAAAGTCCTGATCAACTGGGAATTATTTATATTTCACAAGTGAACACGGATCTTCTCTCACACCACACACAAATATCAATCCTAAGTGGAAGAGAGAATCCATGCGGAAGGTGCTACAAGCACCCATTTTTCATTATTGTAACAAAATGCCTGAGGCCAGGTAACTTTATAAAAAAAGAGACTTTCCTGGCTCATGGTTTTGGACACTTGAAGTTGTGCCACTGTCATTGGCTCAGCTCTGGCAAAGACCTAGTGGTGATGGCATTACAGTGGCAAGAATGTGTGTGAGACGGAGAGATCCCATCACAGCACAGGAAGCCAAGTGACTTGGGGACCAAGCGCAGGCTTGTAACAACCACTCACAAGAACTGAGTCACGTTCTCATGAGAATGACCTTAGTCCCTGCCAAGGGCAGACCCCCTGATGACTTAGCCAATCCCATAACACCTTGCCTCTTGAAGCTCCACCCCCTCCTCACATGGCCACAGAGAGGACCAAGCCTTCAGTACACTACACCTTGGCAGACAAACTACAGTAAACCATAGCAGGGGTGAGGATGCTTCCAGAAGAAGACATGGGGGGTATCTTAATAACCTCAAGTGGACAATTTTTTAAGACACAAAACAGCATCAACCATTAACAAAATTACTTACAAACTGAACTACAAAGCAGTAAGAAAAACATAGCCAATTAAAAAAAACTGGAATTATAGATTATAGAATGTCAAAAGGTCAAGAAACAAATGATGGGGACTAGCGCTGTGGCATAGTAGGCTAAGTCTCCGCCTGCTGCATCAGCATCCCATATGGGCCCTGGTTCATGTCCCAGCAGCTCCTCTTCCAATCCAGCTCCCAGCTAATGGCCTGGGAAAGCAGTAGAAGATGGTCCAAGTGCTTGGGGCCCTGCACCTACGTGGGAGACCCAGAAGTTGTTCCAGGCTCCTGGCTTTGGATTGGCCCAGCTCTGGCTGTTGGGGCCATTTAGGCAGTGAACCAGTGGATGGAACACCTCTCTCTCTCTCTCTCTCTCTCTGCTTCTCTCTGAAACTCTGCTTCTCAAATAAATAATCTTAAAAGTCTTTTTTTAAAAAGACACAAATGATGAAACTTCAACCATAATAGTACATCACTATACCTTTAGCACAGCAGTTAATGTGAGAGGACTTCAGGAAGTCTGTGGGAAATGTAAGTAAAAGATAAGCTTATTTTGATACAAAAAATCCTTAAAATCCATGCATAGTTTTTTCATAATATGCATTTTGTGAACTTTGTGCATAGGCATTCATCTCAAAATTTTTACACCAAAATAAACATCTTTAACTCCATTTTCATGAACTTTTTAAGTATTCTCATATTAAGATATTTATATTCTCCACTGCTGACAATGCTCTGGTATAATTGGATAATTTTACAGTGCTGTTGGGAGTGTAAACTGGCACAGCAGCTTTGGAAAAAGGAAAAACCATTGTGCATTATCAACTAAAGCTGAACATACACTCAACATGTGACCCAGCCATCTCACTCCCACATGCGTATCGAAGAAAAATACCCAGAAAGCGCAGGAGTCGTCACAGCAGCTCCATCCCTAACAGCAAAATCCTGGAAAGCGACCCAGTGCCCAACAGCAGTAGGCGGGGTGAACCGGCGGCGACACACTCACACAGTGGAGAATGACAGGCTAGCAAACTGAACACGCTGTGTCTACACAGACAGCATGGATGCATCTCACACACACACAGTGCTGAGGAGACTAAGATCCACACACACTTCAAAAGAGGCATAGTCAGCGTGAATGACAGCAGTAAAGCCAACAGTTATCCCAGAGGGGGCCTCGGGACTCAGATCCAGGATGTTGGTCATGTTCCACCCCTCCGGGCAGCGACTACACGGTGTGTTCAGTTTGCTACAATCCATCAAGCTGCATGTAGACTGCTTTCTGTGTTTTGCTGTATGTATATTTTTACTTCACAAAGTTATTTTTAAGAAAAAGGAAAAAAGAATCACATTGACCTACAATATCTAAAGATGGTTTAGAAAGAAAATGTACTTCCAGAAAGAATTGGGAAGTTCGCAGACACGTAGTAATAAAACAAGGGAGATTTGTTTCTAACTCACTTCAACAAACATCAATGACAGCCTACAGCCTTACAGACTAGACTCAGTTCCAGCAAAAGAATCAAGGAGAGACAGGGCCTCTGTTCCTCCTATTCTGTCCCTGTAAGACTCAGCCCACCACACGCTATCCCCAGTCTTTACATAAATAAAAGGAAAAGTGCGTATTCCTGTGAGGAAATATTTATTCCCCACTTCTACTTTCTTTTTTATTTATTTATTTATTTATTTATTTTGACAGGCAGAGTGGACAGTGAGAGAGAGAGAGAAAGGTCTTCCTTTGCCATTGGTTCACCTTTCAATGGCCGCTGCAGCCAGCGCACTGCGGCCAGCACACCGCACTGATCCAAAGCCAGGAGCCAGGTACTTATCCTGGTCTCCCATGGGGTGCAGGGCCCAAGCACTTGGGCCATCCTCCACTGCACTCCCGGGCCACAGCAGAGAGCTGGCCTGGAAGAGGGGCAACTGGGACAGAATCTGGTGCCCCGACCGGAACTAGAACCCGGTGTGCTATCGTCCACTTTCCTCCAAAAGGAAAACCACGCGTGGATAACACATGCAGTTCCTTGGATAACACACGCAGTTCCTCTCAATGCCCTGCCTGAAAAGAAGGGATTTTACTGATGATCGTGGAAGAAGGACAAGTCCCATTTTCCACTCGTCTCCTTCTGTGTCTCTCAAGGTCTGCAGTGTAGAGAAAGGAACGAACGGAGGTGAACATGGCCTGACTCCCAAGCACACTGCTAAGGACAGTGGGACTCAAGAGGGACGGTGACCACCAAGACAGGACCGGTAACTGCCGACGCCAGAACGCCTAAACCAGTACGTGAGAGTGCCTGCCTGGTGGGTGGGATTAATTCCAGCGGGAAGGGTCTGGAAGCCCTGAGATCTGTAACGTGGGCTGCGAGACATGAGCATCTCTTTCAGACCGCTCATCAGCGGCCTCCATGTTCCCAGCTGCAGAAAAGAGCCTCCCTCTTCTTCAGAACCACACAGCTGTCCAAACTCGCCTGTGGGTGAGGACGTCTGCATTTGTGGGAAGAGGCGAGTGGAGACGCTCACTTCCCCAGTGCCAGCCGGATGCGGCAGAACCAACGGTGTACCCTGCGGTGGCTTGGCAGTGGGTGTGGCCCAGGTTCCAGGTGACCGTCTGTCCCTCAGCAAGCCAGAAATGGAAACTAACTAGAAGCATCTTGTTTTCTCTGTGTGCAAAGCTCCGTCTGCCTTAGATGAAAATGTTATCCGGTTGCCTGTAAGTAGGTCATGCAGTCCTGTGCCTGGGCTACACGTCCAACTCCATGAAATTCTAGTGCGTGAGGCATAAAATACAATCTAATTTGGAAATGAGTTTCTTTTCACTCAACAGCTAGCAAAGACTCCTGGAGCATCTTCTCCATTTCAGGCTGTGAAGGTTATTGTCCCTGCTCTCTGTCAGGGTTTTTAATTCCCATAAGCCACACCTCACTTTCATGCAGGAACGCAAGACTCACAAAGCCAAGGCCGACTGAAGATGCCCTCAGCAATGGAGACAGGGCACCTGAAAATCACCATGTCCAAAATTAAGATCTTCATCTCCCCCTGAGACCCGCAGCAACTTCCACCCAAATCCCCCACCTGGAAACCAGGGATGAATCTGTGCCAACCAGCAAGTTCTCCCCCTTGGCAAGTACTCCTTGGACTGATCCTGACTTCTCTACACAGAACCTGCCGTACGGACACAAGCCCCACCACTGACGCCCAGTACAATTCTCTCACACTCCATTTGTCACACACAATCTGGTCTAAAACAGAAATGTGTCTCTCCCATCTTAAAGCATATCCAGGATTCCCTAACATGACATAATAAAGAACGAGTTCTTGACATGCTTCAAGTGCCGCCTGATCTGCTGCTGGTATTTCTTCAATGTGCTTTTCTAGTAGGGGTCTAAGCCTCGCCCTGGCGCTGCCTGTCTTCATGGCCTCGTTCCTGTGCCTGCTTTCTGCCTCTCCCCACCTTTCTTCTTAATGCTAATTCTAGTGTCCTTGGAAGGCTCAGTCTATTCTCAGCACTTCCCTCTTGACTTCTAGAACATACCTTCATCTTACCCTCCTCCCCATACTATATCAACATCATCCATTTATAGACAAATCCAAGAAGGATCAGAACTACGTCTCAACTAATCCATTATCCCTTATAGCCATGACTTGCTTAGCATATAGCAAATGTTCAACATACGTTTACACATAATGAGGTTACTTGTAATGAAGATAAATGACACCAAACAAACTGGGGTCTATTTATAAAGCGTAACACAGGAGTCACCACTTGTCCACATAGAATATGTTCCAAGACCCCAAGTGGACAATGACAAAACCACAGATTGTACTGAACCCTGCAGATACTGTGTTTTTCCTATACACACCTACCTATGGTTCCTAAATTAGGCACAGTAAGAGACTAATACCAATAACCAACAATGAAATACAGCAATAACAAGAATGTACTGAGATAAGGCTACATGAACCTGCTTTCTCTGACATCTGCTCTCTGAGTGCCGAGGCCTGGTGCCTCCTTTGCACTTTATGATCCATGCACGGCTTCTTCCAGAAGAGCCCAGTGCCATCACACCTGGAGATTGGCTTGGATGGCATCCTTTCTCCTTGACCAACTTCTTCAGCTCTGCCAGAAATGTGGCAGCAGCTTCTGTGTCGGCAGAGGCAGCCCCTCTGGTAATCTTCATGTTTCGGCTCAGACCCACTTCCGAATCTGCATAAGCATCTCCTATTGCAGGAAACGACTTGCTTGTTTTGGGGGACCCTTTGCTGAAGTCATTGCACAGGCTCCGTGCCTCCTGACACCAGGCGTGGTTGTGAACTGAAACACAAATCCTGCTGAGGTCTCCCACCCACAAACGTACCGCCTTTTCCCAAGTACCCAGCGCTTCCCAGATCGTGTGTCCTCATGTTAGCAGTTCAAGGTGCTACAGCACAAATGCCTTTTTCCTTCCTCCTTTCTTCACCTACCAAACATGCATTGTGACTGTCACAATTAGCAACTTCAATGTACAATTTGTTTTCTTTCCTTATTGCATCAAAGAATTTTATCTTTTCATTCAAAGGAAGCACTTTACAGCTTCTCTTTGGCATCTCTGCGTTGCCAGCGATGCTTCTCTTGTACTCTGGAGGACATTATTAGTAAACTAAGAGTTACTAAGTAAACTAAGTGACCTTCAGTCAGATAGCCAAGGTGACAGTTGAGTAACTAACAGTTAAATAATGTATACATGGGGCTGGCGCCGTGGCTCACTTGGTTAATCCTCCGCCTGCGGCGCCGGCATCCCATATGGGTGCTGGTTCTAGTTCTGGTTGCTCCTCTTCCAGTCCAGCTCTCTGCTGTGGCCCGGGGAAAGCAGTGGAGGATGGCCCAAGTGCCTGGGCCCTGCACCCACATGGGAGACCAGGAGGAAGCACCAGGCTCCTGGCTTCAGATCAGTGCAGTTCCGGCTGTAGCGGCCATTAGGGGGGTGAACCAACGGAAGGAAGACCTTTCTCTCTGTCTCTCTCTCTCACTGGCTATAAATCTACCTGTCAAATAAATAAATAAATAGTGTATACAGCATGGATACCCTGGACTAAAGGAGGATTCACATCCTGGACAGGACAAAGTGGGATGCAAGAGAGACTTCATCACATGACCTCAGAACAAGGTGCAATTTAAAGTTCAAGGATTATTTCTGGATTTTTCCACAGCTGACCACAGGCAACTGAAACTTCACACAGGAAACCCCAGAGAAGAGGGGGCAACGTTTAAAAGGTGGGGTTGGGTTTCAAACACCTGCAAGGACATGGACGACTTCAAAAGCCTAATGTTAAGGAAGAGGAGCCACATGGGAAAGACCACAGACTGTGTGATCCCATCTGTGAGACATTGCAGAAAAGGGAAACCTACAGGGATGGGGAAAGATCACTGGAGGGCAAGCTCTTGGGGTGGAGGGAGGTGACTGACCCCCAGGGTGCTTCAGCAGACCTCTGGGAATGATGAAGATGCCCCATATCTTGTTTGTAAGCATAGTCACATAAATGTACATAATACATGAAAACACATCAAACTGTACACTCTGAAACAGTGTGTCTCTTTGTCTAGTAATTACAGCTCAGAAAATACTATGATAGATAGAGAAGCAGCCTATGGTGAGAAGTTCAACAAGACGACCAAAACTCTAACTTGAGAATCAGAAGGCTCAGCAAGGAGAACAAGCAGCCCCTGGACAGTGAGCTAATGGGAGGTGGGGCAGCCAACACTGAGAGTTCAAAAACCACCGTCCGGCTGGGGAGACACGATGGCAGCTGTGAGCTAAAAACACTCTGCAAGCAGCCATCAGTGGCTTGCTGCTGCTGAGTGTCACAGACACGGAACATGCCAAGGCTTTCGGAAGCCAACACAGCAGCCCCATGCTCCTCTTCCCCTGCTCTTTACCATCAACTAAAAACACATCCCCCTAACCCCACTCCCAAAGAAACACATCCCACCCCACACCTGCTCACACAGGCACAGTCACCCACTGGCACATTTAGCTGACACTTCTGGATTCTTCTCTCTGCGGTGACTCCCGGTGAGGCAAGGCTTGGTCGGTTTCCAAAGCGGTTTTCTCAGATCATTTTCTAACCTTTCAGGAAACCAGAGGACTGGTCAGGTGAGTCATAGTTTCACCATAGATCTTATTCCCTGATTAAAGAGATGCCAATAAAATCAGGAAAAAATGGGGTTGACATTTTTTGGTAGTTGCACAGAGAACAGGCTATCCAAGGCACAACTAAACAGACCGCAAATGACCCTACACCCTGTCTGTCTCATCAGCAGGAGGAGCAGCGCCTCAGAAGAGCTCCCCGTGTGCAGTTAAACTCCGACACATCACATTTAAACAAGGCAACGTGTGTACGCCGTGCTGTCTGACCACAGCAAAAGCCCGGAGTAGAGGGCATTTTTCTGACGTGTACTCAAGAGTGAGAGGCGGGTGACTGCCCCTACCATCTGCCAGGCCCCCGTGGCAGCAGCAGCGTGCAGCAGGTGCTGGTAGGGCTAGAGTCACTTCTTCCTTAGGAACCAGCGACGCACCCTGAGCCACTCATATTAGACCAAAACTCTTAACTCTGGTATCCACAAGGAGCCCACAGTATCTCCAACTTTGTGGCTCTCTCGTGGGCCACGCACCAGCAGCCCCTAGAAGACACGGGAACCCCTGGGTCTCCTCCTCCTGGGCCAGGCTTCCCTGAGACCCACTGTGTCAAGCAGCTCAGTCACAAACCCACACAGGAGGCTGAAGGACAAAGTCCCCCACTGGGGAACCCCACACACAGCCTCTTAGCGCACAGCACCCCAACAAACACAGACAGGGAAACTGTGCCCAGCACTGCAGGAAGCAACAATGAAGTCACTGATTTCAATCATTGGTGACCACTCCTCACATCGGCTCCTCTGCACCAGCTGCCTAACAGAGCCCTCTCCCCTAACCTCCCACCTCTGCCCAGCCTCTGCTCCGCCCTGCTGTTCCAGCCCTGTGTGACGGTCTTCACCGTGCCCTGAGAGGGAGGGCTTCAAGATCCATGGACCCAATAAAACTGAAGCAAAACCCAGACAGTGGATTTTATATCTGTTTAAAAATTAAGTCGATCATGTCTTCTTCTTGATGTTGATTATAAATATAGGTAGAAACGTGTTATTTAACTTTTTGAAAATTCCATCAGTCTTTTAAACAGAAAATTTATAACTCTCAGAGCAGTTTTTTTAAAGAACAAAGAAAACCTAATACAGGAGCCAATGGTATGGTGTAACAGGGAAAGCCACTGCCTGCAACGCTGGCATCCCATATGGGTACCAGTATGTGTCTTGGCTGTTCCACTTCTTATCCAACACCCTTCTAATGCCCCTTGGAAAAGCAGTGGAAGATGGCCCAACTGTTTGGGCTCCTGCACCCACATGGGAGACCTAGAAAAAGTTCCTGGCTCATGGCTTCAGTCTGGCCTAGCCCAGGCCATTGCAGCCATCTGGGGAGTGAACCAGCAGCTGGAAGATCAATCTCTCTCTCTCTCTCTGTCTCTCTCTCAGTCTCTAACTCTGACTTTCAAATCAATAAATATTTTTTAGAAAGAACAAAGAAAACCTGATGCATACAGCCAAGATAGGAAAAGAACAGAGGAGCAGGCAGCACGCAGGCATAAGACAACATGGTTGAAGCAAAGCCACAGGCATCAGCTACCAGGAGAAAAGTAAATGAGTTCAGCTCTTCCCCCAAAGCCACTCGTCTGATGGAGCCAGGATCAAAACCAAAACAAATGACAGCCGTCTGTTTACAAAAGACACACCTAAATTAAAATAGCATAAAAATGTTAAAAGAAAATAAAGGAAAGAAATACCCACATTAATATCAGTCAGACTAGAATTCAAATCCAAAGTATCAAATGAAGAGGGTTATTCTGTACCAGTGAAATGTATGTCCTACTGTGATGATATTACAGAACTAAATACCATGACACATGAAAAAAATGCTATTAGAAACACAAATAACTTTTAAAGATTTATTTATTATTTATTTGAATTTTCCATCCACTGTCTCACTCCCCAAATGGCCACAACAACCAGGGCTGGTTCAGGCCAAAGCCAGGAACCAGTATCTCCTTCTCGATCTCCCATGTGGGTGGCAGGGGCTCAAGTACTTGGGCTATCTGCCAATTACTTTCCCAGGTGCATTTTCAGGAAGTTGGATAGAAAGCAGAGGAACTGGATCTTGAACTGGCTCTCCCATATCAGATGCCAGCATCAAAAGCAGTGGTTTACACCACTGCACCACAACCTCAGCTCTGATACATAAATAAATTTTTTAAGAATGCAATTATATGGCTGGTGCCGTGGCTCACTTGGCTAATCCTCCGCCTGCAGCGCCAGCACCCCGGGTTCTAGTCCCGGTTGGGGCTCCGGTACTAGTCCCAGTTGCTCCTCTTCCAGTCCAGCTCTCTACTGTGGCCCAGGAGTGCAGTGGAGGATGGCCCAGGTCTTTGGGTCCCTGCACCCGCGTGGGAGACCGGGAGGAAGCACCCGGCTCCTGGCTTCGGATCGGCACAGCACCGGCCGTGGCAGCCATTAGGGGAGTAACCAATGGAAGGAAGACCTTTCTCTCTGTCTCTCTCTCACTGTCTATAACTTTCTGTCTCTCTCTCACACTGTCTAACTCTGCCTGTCAAAAATAATAATAATAATACTAAGACAATTACAGGGGTCAGCGCTGTGGTGTAGTAGGTAAAGTCACTGCCTGCAGCTCCAGCATCCCATATGGGCACCAGTTTGAGTCCCAGCTGCTCTTCTTTCTCGGCTATGGCCTGGGAAAGCAGTGGAAGGTGTCACAAGTCATTGAGTCCCTGCACACTCGTGGGAGATGTGTAAGAAGCTCCATGCTCCTGGCTTGGGATTGGCCCAGCCCCTGCCGCTGTGACCATGTGGAGAGTTCACCAGCAGATGGAAGACTTCTCTCTCTCTCTCTTTCTCTCTCTCTCTGCCTCTCTGTAACTATGCCTTTGAAATAAATAAATAAATCTTTAAAAATAAGAATGTAATTATAAGTGAGGATTTTCTTTAACAGTTTAAATAAATAATAAATAAGAACACAGACATTTTGGATGTTTGTGAAAGTCTGCAAACTAAGAAAACATTTCCTTTCCAAATGCTCTGGGAATGTTTTGTAAAACAGAATGCAGTAAGAAAATTTTCAAAAACTCCAGTTAGTGACAAAATACAAGCCTTATTGTGTGTAAAAACAAGTTTCAAATATTTTGATTATAATTAGAACCAGTTAGTAATTTTAAAACTTATAAATAATTTGAGCTTAAAAAATGAAAATTATTAGGACGAGCTAATAGGTAGGGGATCTACCTATCAAAAAGTATTACTAAAGCTGCCCTCAGAGGAAAACTTGTAGCCTCCAGTACTGTAGTAATAAATGAAAATTTAAAAAATAAAATATTTCATCCAAAAACCTAAGAGAATAAATTATATATCTAATTTTTCACCCTTCAAGTTGACCAGTATTGAAAAGAACTAGAAGATTTATCATTGGCAAGTATTTGAGGGGAAGAAACACTACCGTTCATCGTATAAATACATACAATCTCACTGGATTACAGTTTGTCAATAAGCATCAGAACCCTAGCCATGTAAGTTCTACAAATTTATTCTTACAATGTATTTGCTCAAATAGTGGTATTTAAACTACAAAGCTGGGGCCAGCACCATGGTGTAGCGGGTAAAGCTGCCTGCAATGCCGGCATCCCATTTGGGTGCCAGTTAGAGACCTGGCTGCCCACTTCTGATCCAGCTCTCTGCTTTGGCCTGGGAAAGCAGTAACAGATGGCCCAAGTCCTTGGGCCCCTGCACCCACGTGGGAGACCTGGAGGAAGCTCCTGGCTCCTGGCTTCAGATTGGTGCAGCTCTGGCTGTTGTGGCCAGTTGGGGAGTGAACCAGTGGATGGAAGACCTCTCTCTCTGTGCCTCTCCTTCTCTCTGTGTGTAACTCTCTCAATAAATAAATAAATCTTTAAAATAATACATAAATGAACCACAAAGCCTATGATGAAGAACAACTAGCCAGAGAGAACCATTAAGGAGATACTGTTGTCACAGTTACTGTGAGCTGTGGTGGCAGAGCCAGATGGCAGAGTGAAGCTTCTGCTATTTGTACCCACATATTTTTTCAGATTGGTCCATGCACCCCACAGTCTGCACCCATCTCTCTGGTCATGACAAACAACACATAGAACACTGCTCCTTAAGACAGACACCTCTCCACCTTAACCAAGGCTCCTCTCAGTAGAGAGGGCCCCATTTATGGAGAGCCGTGTTCCATTGACAGCGCTTCCTCTCACTTCAGCGGACACAGGGAGCACACAACAGAACCCACGAGCTGGCTTCCTTCCTTCTCTGCTGTAGGAAAACTGAGGTCTCGGCCAACCACAAAGCTGTAACCTGCCAGGCTATGAGACTTCAGCTTCCATCGTGCTTCATTAAGTCTTGCTCTTGGAACTTTACACCTCCTTCAGGTGAATCTCAACCCCTCTCATTTTCAGTTCTGTTCTCTGAAAGGTCCATGATAAATTAATTCACTTTATAGTGAGAATCATGGAATCATCTGAATTCGAACAGTGGTCGGATTCCCTACTGGCATGTTTGGACAAAAGGGAAAATCTTCTAAGATGACTGAAAACCCCAAATACAGAAGATGCAGTCCAACTTGGAAAGCCTTTTGACAGCTGCATGAGGTTACAGAAAAAGTGAGACCTCCAGGTATTCTAACCTCACAGTGGAAACCTAATCGATGGGTGGATGGATGGACAGACAGCTGGATGACTGACAGAGCAATCTTGTAAAAGACAAAAAATAAATTGATCTCACTACCTACATTCTTTTCTCAAAGGCACTGGCATATTCTCCTATCTTTCTCCAATAGAAGCATGAGGAAATAAATGTGACAATTTTAGATAAGCTCTCAAAATGATTTAAGATGTGTTTTTTTTTTTTTAACTTAGAAAGTTTCTGCCTGAAGATAAAGGCAGACAACCAAAGCATCCCACTGCATTAAGACATACACTCATTTATATCTTGTAAAATTCTCTTTTTAATTTGACCTCACTAAATTCTGCATCTTTTTTCATTCCAGCAGTGGGCCTCTCGGCCCTTCCAAAACATCTGCGTTTTGTCTGTGCAGCAGCCTGGGGTAACCGAGGCTACTGCACTATCCTAAAGGGAGCTCGGGGCAGCAGCATCTGCAGGCTCCCCCTGCACGCAGGCATTCTGAAGGAGACGAGGCTGTCCACTCACTGGTCCTGCACATGATTCTACCTGCAATGTTTGCAGCTGTTATCATCAGATATTCTTTTCTTCAGAAAACAGAAAAGGAAAGAAGCCAGCTGCTCCCACATTCCTACCTGATCTCCATAGGGAATCCACTGGAAGAATAGTTAGATATCTGGATCCACTGGAAGAATAGTTAAAATGCTTTACTTTCACAACTGGGGTCAGATACAACAGGGACCTCAAGGAGCTCACTGTCACCCACTTGCATTGAAATGTGCATTCCTCAGAAGGACAGAAGGTTACAGAAAAGCCAGCAGGGCTGTGTGAAGGGAGGTGCCTACTCACATAGGAAGCAGAAAAAAGCAAGAGCTCTTGCCCCAGATTTTCCCCTACATCACCCAGTTTGATTAAAGGTTCCAGACCAACAAATTATAAAAACAATCACTCTTGAACTGTCTTTTTTTTTTAAAGAAATGGAAAAGAAAAGAGAGATGAAATGAAAGAAGAGAAGGAAGGAGAAGAAGAGAGAAACAGAGTGTTGCATCCCCTTTGGCCAGGTCTTAGCTGCCCATGACCTTCTGGAAGCAACTAAGGGGGGCAGGGCAGAAGGGAGAGGCTGAGCAAATGCCCAAGTGAGACAGCAGGGTAGGGAGTGCCTGGCAATAAGGCAAGATGTGCCTACCAGGGCACCAGCAGTGTGCTCACTGCCAGACAGCAGCGACACAAGATAAATTTCATTCTCTCAAAGAGCTTAGTGTCTTATTTTCCACAGTGGAAATCTCTTCTACTTGGAAACCTATCTGATGTATCCAAAAAACGTTTGCAACAAAGGGCAGATTGAAAACTAATTTGTAACTCTATTGCAATACCATTTCACTTTCTCCGGCCTCCCAAGGAGCTAAACACCCGCCTGACCCAAAGGTAGCAGGACAGTGAGTCCTGACTTCTGACCAATGGCTGGGAATTTTGGTCATCCAGCTCTTAAAAAAAGCAGTGGAAGCAGAATGTCAAATGGCACACAAGGCTTTTTAGGTCTCCTCCCCTGTTTTTAACTCAGCTGTAACTAGTGCTTAGGTAAGTAACCCAGCAGCAGAAATTGCAAAACAATGGCTCTTTTAATTTCCAGTGTGTGTGTTCTGTGATATGAAACCCTAACATTTAAAAAGTTACCATGCATATAATATACAACTCAGCTTTTTTTTTTTTTATGTTTAAAACATTCCCCACATTCCAGCGTGCTAATTTGAGGCCAAATGCCTGGAGAATGGCTGTTAACCCCTTCATCGACACCAGTACCCCTGACATTCCTGCAGTCTTTATTCAGGTCACAGTAGCTCCAGCATCCAAACACAGTCTTTCAAAACTGCCCGGGAAGGTGAGGAAAGAGAGTGTAGTTTCCAGCGGTTGTCATCCTTGTTCCAGCCATATGCGGCTCAAACCACTGCTGCCTAGGGAGGCCGACTGGGAGGAGACAGGAGCTGTACAGGACATGGTGCGGGGAAGAGACCTCAAGGGGACAGCCCTAACTCAAGTGGGGTCCCTGCGGGGGCAGCAAATGACCTTGGACCCCTGAGTGCTGTGGCAGTGCCAACAGGATGAAGATGCAGCTGCCGCCTTCCTGGGATGTGCTGGGGTCAAGAAGCAAGATCAAGAGCAGAAAACCCTCGGTTAGGGGTCCTGACTTTCCTTTTTCAATCAGCGTTTCTAAATCTTCATGTAGAGGTCCTGGGCACAGCATATGTGCTGCCTTTTCGGTTTTATGAAGCTCAGGAGAGATGATCGGTAAAGCACTCCAGGGAAATTCACTCTTCAAAGCCAGCAATCCCTTCCGTAAAACTGCTCCCTCAGTTAATTTAGGCCGCTCATTATTTGAAAAATCCGTTATGTTTTCGGAGGGGTAGAACTGCCTTTTCTTGAGTGCTCTTCTGAGAGAAGTTTCAGCGTGCAAACATGACTCCCCCTTTCCTTCTCTCATCCCAAAGTAGATTTGCTTCAGGAAATCGCAAAATAGAAGAGTTTGAATGACTTCTTGAAATGCACTATATGAGCACCACGGTGGCTGCCTGCACGCTGTCGTCCTAGAGTAAATAATACCTCAAAGAGCAGCGTCTCTCTCAGCCAGGAGGGCTCCTCCCCACCAGAATCCCCTTGCAATTTGATTTAATGACGCTCTGCAGTGCTCTCGGCAGCATTAAGCGCGCTGGGAAATCGGAGTTGTATTACGGCTCACGTTCATTAGTGCCCCCCAGCCCTGCGCTTTCTGAGAAGCCTGGGGAAGACTTCACTCTTGTGAATCAGGGAATCGCTTTGTGGCTATTCCTGGAGTGCACGGGGAGCTGTCCCCAGAGACACCACTGTCCTAAAGGGGGTCCCCAGCTGCTCCTACAACACCAGTCTCTCCCACAGGGACACCTGCTGCTGTCAGCCGTTCCCCTACATATCACCCCCAGGTGGCCTTCACCTCCCCAGAATGCAGTGCCCTGGGACATGCCTGTTTTGAAGCCAGAAATGAAAAAATCATTCATGTGTACACCCTATCCCTGGGCGGGTATCCAATATCGATGGCGCTGAAGGGCGCTTTCTGGGGCAGAGAAAGGTACGAGAGCCCAGATGAGACGCGTGCTTATTCATAAACCCAGATGCAATTCATCTGAAGGATTTCATGGCAGCTGAGGAACAACGGCATCCGGGAGAAGGGCTGCAACTGTCTTCCACAGAGGCTGTCTGGGAGGCTCACGCATTTTGCTGACTTTATGGGACCAGCTTCCGTCATAAAAAATGACTTACCACTCGGGTCTCTACTGCAGTCGTTTGGTGCTCACGCACTGGCACAGCAACATGTCCATCTATCTAACTTGATGATTTTTCAAAAATTTCATAATCTGACTGGCTCACATCAACAACGGAAAGAGATGTAAGGGTTCCATGTCATCACCGTAAATGTGCTGATTCTTAGGACCGGGAGCACTTTCCTGGTGGCCGAGCCGAGCAGCCACAGCTCCACCCATGGCACATGTGCTCGCTGTCAGGGGGCAGTGAGAGATCATTCTCAAATCTAAATAACCGGGTGCTGCACGGCTCATGGATTATAGCATTTTTATATATCCTGCACCTTAACTCTGTGGGAGGAAAACATATTTCTCAAACTAAAAAAATTTTTGAACTAAATAATATTTTGAACTAAATTGAAATTATTATTTTGAACTAAGAAGTACTCTAAAAGCAAACACTCTTAATGAGTAAATGAACTGAAAAGAACTCAGCAAAATCAAGCCTTGGGCTCTTGACACCTTT
The DNA here is from genome assembly GCF_964237555.1 of Oryctolagus cuniculus. Taxonomy (NCBI): domain Eukaryota; kingdom Metazoa; phylum Chordata; class Mammalia; order Lagomorpha; family Leporidae; genus Oryctolagus; species Oryctolagus cuniculus. Next base: position 134,053,215 of record NC_091440.1, on the reverse strand, counting down.
TTCTTCTTTAATGACAAATATTCTGCAATGTTTAAGCTCACCCGCCTCGCACCTCCTCACTCTCATTTGCCCTTTGCTTCATTTTCCATCGGGCTCGGCCTCTTGCTCTGTTTCCATGCCTGGTGCAGGCCTTCCTCCTGGCCAGCATGAGCCTCTGTGTTGGCCATGTGTCCATGGTGTCACCTGCCTGACTTCCCACTCTTCCCCTCACACTGATCATGAATGTTAAAGAACCGTTTGCAAACAACTCCAGCATTCCCCTTGTACACAACCTGGGCCATTGGAGGCTCACCCATGTGTGTCAGGTACATGGTGTAGACAGCCACAGAGCAGGCAGGCACATGGTCCTCACCTGCACTGCTGGACTCGATGTTAAGGAGTTGCTCTCTGTTTAATGCATACTCTCACTTGTGTGTGCTGACTGTACTGACAAAACAGCACCTGAGAAAGCATTCCACAACCCGGAAAATGTTTCAAAGCCACTGACCTACATACAGAACGAAGAATCTAAAATAACTCGGAGTAGCCGTCAAGGTCCTTTGCGGCCTGACTTTCTCTCTCACCAGAGGCAGCCCTGTGCTGGAGGCGGGTGCAGCTCTGGGTCAGGTGCCTGTGCTCACATCCGGAGCCCACCCTCACGAGAACTGTATGCTTTGTTTAAGCGTTAGCATCTCTAGGGTGGTGGTTTGGCCTGGTGGGTGAACCACTGCTTCACTTGCCCATATCCCATATTGCAGTGCGGCTGAGTTCAAGCTCTGGCTCTGCTCCCAACTCCGGTTTCCTGCTAACGAATACGCCGGCAGGCAACAGGTGATGGGTCAAGCACTCCCTGTCACTCGCAAGGGAGACGTGGGTGGAGTTCCCAGCCTCCTGGCTTTGGTCCTGGGCCAGTCCCAGATGTTACAGGCATTTGGGGAGTGAACAGCGAATGGGAGAGTTCTCTCTCTCTCTCCTTCTCAAACGTAAGACTTAACAAATGAAAAAAGTAACGTAAGTATTACCATCTCAGAGCCCCTAGGAATTCCATGCAGAAAACAGGATTGCGGATAGGTACCAAGAAGCTGGCTTGAGGATGAAACAGAATTCCATAAGGGATGCCATTCGAAGAGATCGGGCAAGGAATCAGGGCCCAGAGGCAAGCTCAGGTGTTGATTCTAAGCTGACCCCTCACCAGGACTCTCCATCACAAATGGCCAGCCCTACCTCCACGGCTCACACACAACCTTTGGGGGTTCTTCACACCTCAGCCCTGCCCCCAGGCCTGAATCTCCAAACGGGAGAGTCCACCATTCCTGGAAGCTGCTGCGTTCCTAGCAACAGGAAGGAAGGGGGAGAGGATATTGAGGAAGCCCCCATGGAAGCTCCAGGATAAGCAGGGTCTCATCTCTGGGCCTCCGCCTCGCCATCAGTCACCGTTCACTGCAGCGCAATATTGACAAACCAGTGTTTTGCTGCAGCGGTGGGGTGAGGACCAATGAATAAAACCAGAACCCGTTTTTATTTTTACTGACAGAATCCCAGCTGCACAGAATCCCTCAGTGTGTGCTAACAGATAGCATCCCAAAGCCGAGTGCTTACACAGCCATTCCGGCCCGGAAAATAACAGATTTTATAGTGAAAGTTTGCATTTGGCTCTTACAAACCCTAAAGGTCCCCAGTCTGCTTCAAAGAATGAGAGTTGGGTTTCCTGTGCTGAGCCAGGGTGTTGCCCCAGGCTTCAGTCCACTCTGTCCTTTATTCCTCTCAGAGCAATGGGTTTTAATGTTTTATAGGCTTCTCATAGCCCTTGAGAGGAAAGTACCTCGGAAGCATAAGACAAAGTGTTCCAACACTCAGCCTGCATATCACGGCCAGCATAGCTGCCCTCGCCCTTGGCAGCAGCACCCTGCATTTCCATGGCAGGGCGAGGGTGATGAACCACACAACATTTCCTCCTCTCTGGGATCCCTTTAGGGCTGTTCGGGCAGGGCTGTAATCTCATCAAGCCACGAGTGCCTCACTTACTGCCTCTCTGCTCCAGTACACTGATCAGTTACACCAGAGTCTCAATCCAGCTTGCCACGCCAGCTTCCTTATTAGATTTTCAGTCTTTCTACCATTTGTGGTTGATCAGACAATTATAACCCTAGACTTAATACTGTTCCAGTTTTCCGTTCTTCGCTAACCATGGACATGGCCGGCTAACGCGCCTGCCAATTCCAGAAATCAGGGCTCAGAGGGAAGGGAGGGATCTTTGGCTTTGGCTCCCAGAGTCGTAACAAGAGCACCATGGATTTCCTACAGATACACAGCTGGCTTTTTGCCTGTGTTGTCCTGGACAAATTAGCTCCAGAAGAACATTTGGGGCCCTGAAATCTTCAGCAGCACGCAGATCGCCAGACAAAAGACCGGGGTGGGACCCCTGACTGCATTCACATGTAGATCGTGGGGTCTGAGAGGGCCTGACTCAATCCCAAAAAGGAAAAAAGCCTTACAGGTCGGCAGCTGCTGTGTGCCGGGACGGTGCTGCATGCTGAGATTCGGAGGCACAGGAGCCTTTGTCCTCAGGAGTTTCCCTCTCGAGAGAGACATTGGTACACTCTCAGAGAAGCTCACCACGCACTGGAGGCATTTACTACACAGCCAGACGCTCCAAGGAGTGAAGGCACCTGCAGACCCGTGGGAAGAGCTGGGACACATTGGATTTTATTGTGAGCATCTCCGGTGGCAGGGCGGGAAACAGCATTTGCTACTTCCCAGGTTATCTTACAGACAACTCCAAGCCCTCTTGAAAACACAGTCTGAGATACCCCACCCTCACAAAGCTGAGCAAACCAGTGACAAGAAATGTCCCATGTCCCCAGGGGGTTATATTCCAAAAGAAAGCGCTCTGAGTTCCATCTTGTGAAATGTCACATCCATGTGACCATAGCTACAAAGACCCAGCAACACACGAGACCGACCTCAAGCCCTCATCACAGCTCAGAGACCGGAGACTTGCCCTCAACACGCCACATGCCACAGAAATGAGAGATCAGTGACAGTGCCCTTTGTTTTCAGGAGAACTTCCATTTGTTCATGATGTCTTCACCCACCAGGTGCGAGTCAAGAATACTTTGAACTTCCAACGAGAAACCCATCTACTCCAAATGCTTCAGAATTCTCTCACAATGACACCACCAACATCTTTATGGATGAGCATCATCAACCCATAATGGACGTTCCTGGGAGGAGGGAGGATCCCCCAGGGAGAATCCCACACTCACACAGCTCTTCTGGAGTACTTTGTAGGTTTGCTGGAAGATGTGTAAAATTTCATGCAGTTTGACAGTTCCCTAAGGGCTCAGTGTATGTTGTTTATTCCTGTCTGCATGCAATAGAACATTCACTCACAATTTTCTTCCTGGACAGCCTTAGAGGCTCAGAGAGACTATAAATATTTAGTTCAGAAAGTCAAACTATCCACTTTTTTCCAAAATACTTCTCTTTGGGAAAGTCTCAAACGTCTGTTTAGAAAATCTCATAGCCAGTTTCCAACCCTACACAAACCGTCAAACATGCACAGGGTGATATCATCTACAAGGTAATAAGATGTGTGAAAGATAAGGAAATCGGGCTGAATCTGGAATCCAGATGCATCAACCAGAATGTTTTAGGCTATCTAAGAAAAAGTTAGGAACCCAATTCAAACTGGCATAACCAGCTGGCACACTTATTTTCTCCCAACGAAGAGGTTCAGGGGTAGAATAGTTCCCTAACTGATCATCTCAGCGGTTTAACAGCATCCTCAAAGACCCAAGCTTTTCCCGCCCTTTCGCTTTCCTCAATGGGCTTCTTTGCTCCTCCATCTCCTGTCCTCACGGCTGCCATGTGGCTGCAGCCGCCTCGGTTTCACAGCCTACCCACCAATGTGCAGAACAGAAGCCCAGAAAGCATCCCCTTCTGATGCCCTTTTCATAGCAAAGTACACTATTGCAGAAGTCATTATGTAGAAAAACTTTACATGTTACTGACAAAAACTGTGTCTCAAGACCATTCCTAAGCCAATTCAGTATCAAAATAATGGAACTACGAGACTTGGGTAGAGTAGTCACTGTTTAGCTTCCCAGAGCTGGAAAAGTGCTTCAAGTCTTGACTGCCCAACACCTGAACAAAACTGGTGGCAAGTGGGAAGGCAGTCGGTGAACAAGTGAGAGTCTCACGCACCCGAACACAAGTGCTTTGCTTTGCTTTCGGCCCAGCCTCCCTAATGACTGCCTTCCTGGGCAGGAAAGGCCCACGAGGCAGAAACCAAGACCAGTGCTCTAAATTTACTGTGTCTGGGCTCCAGTCCCAACTCTGCCATTTATGAGCTGCAAGTCTTCAGGCAAGTCGCTTAACATTGTGGAGCCTCAATTTCCACATGTGTACGATGTCAGAAAAAAATATTACCTAACCCATAGGGTAGCTATGCAGATTAAACTAAATAATGCGAATACAATGCTTAGCCAACCATCTAGCACCTGGTATCAATAAAGATTAGCAATTGTTATTAACCTAATCTCCACAAACTAGCTTTCAATGCTTGGAGGATTTAAGAATCCTCCTTTTCATGCTGCATAAAAAGAAACAAACAAAAAACTCAAAAATGCAAGGCCACTACAAAAGTCAGGAGGTGGGGGGTGGAAGATAATAGTTCAACTATATTGATAAAAGCATACCGGTTCCTAAGCCAGCACTTGACTTTTAAGTTCTTGTTTGACTTTTGGGCACATCACATTTCATCTATTTCAGGAAACAAAAAGAAAAACATATTCGGTGATGATAAAATAACAGCATGAATTCAAGGATAAGTTAGCTCTCTGCAGAAAATACAGAAGGGCAGTATTACATGTTTAAAATCAAATGTACTGGGGTCACGGTCTCTCTGTCACTGTCTGTCTTTGTCTATAATTCTCCTTCTTTATTCATTTGGTGACTGCACCCTGTAAAACGCTGAAAGTCAAACCTTTGTGTCTCTCCTTTTCTTCTCACAGACACACTTTCCAATGGACTGAAGCAAGCAAGCAGAATTTTATAAACCCAGCTTCAAAATCATACAGCTTTACATCTATGTAAGACACCAGATCCTTAATGAGGCATTGTTTTCAAATTCCATCTTTGCTGATTCTCCAAAACAAGGGTTTTTAAAGACATATTTAGGTGTCTTCTTGATCCTTGACATAAAACCAGATGGACTTATTCAGGACAAAAATATTCCTGATTTACTTGGCTAGATGTCCTGGATCCACTTGTCAGCGGGCTAGGTACCTAGGAAAGAGCTAAACCAGCAAGTCAGCCAAAACATCAGAACGACCAGGCTCACAAGTGCTAATCACAGAGACTCTCCACTCTCCATGCCCTCTCTGACGTGTGATCTCAAACAAGTTAGAATCTTAACGACATTTCTAAGTTTAATTTGGACCCTCGTTTGAAACCTGTTCTGGGGGACTTTCAGTCCAACGCTAAGCCATCAGAACTTCAGTGAGCTTTTGGTTTGAATATGACAAATGAAATAGCAAATCTCCCTTCACATTGTATAAATCCTTGAAGCAATCTCTGAAGCTTAAAAAAATGATTTGGAGTTTTTCATAAGCTCCTTAGGAAACTTATTCCAGGAGTCTCTTCACTACCAAAAGGGGCTCTTAAGCCAGATGGATAGAAAGAAAATCTAGAAAGAAAGCACACAAAATCTAAAACAAAAGTACCAATCTCTGGAACACGTACATGACATCCAGTTCTCTTTCCAGCCGTGGCCTTGCCACCTGGGGATAATAACGGGGGAATTCCAAATACAGCCTCCATGTGTTCTTTGTCTCTGGGAGCCCAACCTCACAGAAAGAAACCTGCGAGAATAGCTAATCCCAAACATAAAGGCAGTTGTTCAGCTCCAAAGAGGACAAACAATCTACTACTCACAGAGCAGACAGTCAGCAAATCTCACTCGTTCTCTGTGGAAGCAGTGTTCACTCAACACACAAACAAAAATGGGTAAAAAAAAAAAAATCAGGGCAATCTGCAAAGAACCAAAAAGCCAAACAATACCAGTTAGGGCAAGAATCAAAAATGACACCATCTAGGCCTGTTCTTGTTTAGGAATGTCAAAAGCAAAGATCTATAATAATTTTTTGGCTTTTCTTTAAAAGAATTTTTTCTTACTTCTTTGTTCTGCAAGGGGGGAGGAAAAAAACAGTAATTAGCAAACCACAGATGAGAGCGAGTTCTCTCATTGAAGACAACAAAATCTGCCACCCAAGACCACAACTGCCACCATCTCTACTGAGCACCCCCGACTCTCTCCTTGAAACTCCAAACCCCCAGGAAGGTGCATTAGGGAACCACCAAAGGGACAGCGAACAGGAGCATCTGGAGGGTGCTAGCAAGTTCCCCTATCCAGGGAACCAAGAACACTCTGTGAGCTTCAACTCCGGCAGTCTTGGCTGTGTCCTGGAGAGTGGAAAGTAAGGAGTCAAGTCCTTGCTTCGTAGGAATTTGCACACGTGGGAGAAACAATGACCATCTATGAAAACCAATCATATTCATAAGAAATAACACAGATTTGTACATAAACACAAAGTTTCAGTAGCGCTTATTATTTCTTTCCAGTGAGAAGAGTTTTTCTTTCCACTTGGCTCAAACACTGTAGGTGGAGGTGAGGGCAAATCCTGCATGGGAGATGGGAGATGGCAGATGGGTCTGAAGGGCTGAGGACTCCCAGCACCAACAAGGACCCCTAGGGAGGTGTCGACGATGTCCCATTCAATGGCACGATCCCCATAGAGCATGAGCTGCACAAGAATGGGTGGCCTATCTGCCATATTAATAATTCTTTTGCAGGGAACTAGCAAGTGCTCCGTGAGAATTCAGTCACTGTTGTCGCTGAACAATCATGTTAAACTATTTGAAGAAACCAAATATGAGGAGACAGACTACTTATTCTCATGACTGCACCCTAGTTTGGGCAGGAAGAAGCAAGGACAGGGGCCTGCAGAGCTGAGGCTGGTGGAGGGGCCATGTTACACTTGGGTCTAGAGGTACAGAGGTGCACCTGACCTATGCGGAGTGTCCTAATGAGTTACCTAAACAAAGCAGGGAGCAAGAGCCAGGGTCTGGATGAGGCAGGAACACATGCACAAGAAATAGTGCAGGCAGCAGGACAATGATCTAGGGCAGCATCTGAGACAGAGCTGCCCACATCTATGAAAAAATACACACATGTGCTAACCATTGCCAGTGTGCTGGGCACCACATGAGCACTGATAGTGACTTTGTAACTCACCCCACATCAGATAAAAAAGAATTCTTAAATAATCGAATTGCTTGGGGCAGGTCTTCAGCATAGCAGTTAAGGCACCACTTAAAACCTCCCACATCCCATATCAGAGTGCCCGAGCTCAAGTCTCAATTCTGTTTCCAAGTTCAGTTGCCTGCTTACGTATGCTGGGAGGCAGCAGGTGCTGACTCAAGGACTAGGGCCCCTGCCATCCACATGGGAGACCCAGAAGAGTTCCAGGCTCCTGGCTTCAGTCTGGGTTAGCAGTAGCTGTTGCAAATATTTTGGGGATTGAACAAGTGGATAGAAGATCTTGTCCCTGCACCTCCTCCCCGCCCCCGTCCCTCTCTCTCTTCCTTTCAAAAACTGAAAATAAAAAATAAGAATTTACACTAAAACTTTTTTTTTTATTTTCTTTTGACAGGCAGAGTGGACAGTGAGAGAGAGAGACAGAGAGAAAGGTCTTCCTTTTGCCGTTGGTTCACCCTCCAATGGCCGCCGCGGCCGGCACACCGCGCTGATCCCATGGCAGGAGCCAGGAGCCAGGTGCTTTTCCTGGTCTCCCATGGGGTGCAGGGCCCAAGCACCTGGGCCATCCTCCACTGCACTCCCTGACCACAGCAGAGAGCTGGCCTGGAAGAGGGGCAACCGGGACAGAATCCGGTGCCCCAACCGGACTAGAACCCGGTGTGCCGGTGCCGCTAGGCGGAGGATTAGCCTAGTGAGCTGCGGCGCTGGCCTACACTAAAACTTTTTAAAATAATAAAATGGCTCCATGACCATCAACTAAAAAATAGTAAGGAAAATCAGAGAGGAGAATAAGGTGACTTAATACAAAATAAATATACAAAAAGCAACAGCATTCATTGCAATAAACAATTCAAAAAATCTCTAATAATCAATTAGAACATGTTTTAAATATCCTATTTACAATAATAATGTCAATGATAAACCTAACAAAAATGATTAGTACCAAATGGAAGAAAACTTTTCTAAGAGAAAAGATCAGAATAACTGGAGAGAGAAACCACACTCCTGGTTACAAAAACTCCACATTTAAAGCCATTTGTTTCTTTACAGAAATTTGTAATTTAAATATAGTTTTTATGCAAATCCACCTAATGTTTTCATACTTGACAAATGCTATCTGGAAGACAAAATGCTAGAAAAGGTCCACAATACAATTTTTAAAGGTTTATTTATTTGTTTGAATGTCAGAGTTACAGAGAGAGCAGGACAAAGAGAGAGAGAACATCCATCCACTGGTTCACTCCCGAGATGGCTGCAACAGCTGGGGCTGGACCAGGGCGAAGCCAGGAGCCAGGAGCTCCATCTGGGTCTCCCAAATGGGTTCAAGAGCCCAAGCTCATGGGCCATCCTCCACTGCTTTTCCTAGAACATTAGCAGGGATATAGAACAGAAGTGGAGCAGCTAGGACACAAATCGGTGTGCATCATGGGATGCTGGTGTCACAAGCAACGGCTTAACCTGCTATACCACAATGCTGTACCCCAAGATACAATTTTTAAAAGAACAGTAAGAAACTTAATATAAATTATTATAATACTTGTCACTGGCACAGTAATAAATAGATGAATAAACAAAACAGAGAGACTTATAAAGTGATATTAGCAGGATGGAAAAATAGGAGAGTCTATCCCTCATAACTTCACAGAAACCATTTTGACAACAAGCCATGGATGAGAATGCCTCTGGGAAAAAAACCGAGAGAGTCCAGCACCCTGCTAGAGAAAGGACTCCAAGAATAGACGTGGTAAAGAAAGTAGGAAGAAGTTTCACTTCACCCACATTGTTCCTCCCCCGAGTCACCACAGCTCAGTGCCAGGTCTCCAAATTGCCCCATGGGACAGTGAGAGAAAACCAAGTACACAGCTGCCCCCGGCTTGCAGGGCACCGCCCAAGGGGGAGTTTCTGCCTCACCGCACTCAGGTCACAGCGGGGATCTGCACACCTGAATAGCTGCGTAGTCGCAGCAGGGAATTGGAACAAGGAGCTCAGGGCTGCCACTGCTAGGTCTCAAACAGGCTACCCACCCCACTGACGGGCGCACAGACTCTACAAGAAGCCCACCCAAGAACTTCATGGATGGGCTCACCTCAAATCCCCCCCACACCCACCCACTGGCCACTACATATGCCCAGCAGTCCCCATACGTCCGAGATGACTCACACAAGTCTCCACAAACAGCAGGCATGCACTCCCACAGAGAGGTCCCATGCCCCCAGGAGAGCAAGCACAAGCCTCGGTGGAGCGTGCAAGCAAACCCCAGGTCTCGGAGCCAGAGAAGGGGCACAGCCCTGGGTGCTCCAGGTGCCGCCAAGGTTCTGCACACTTGGTCTGACTTCTCAGAGGTGAAGGATGGCACACAGTGGAAAGAAGAGGAGGCAGTGTGTACCCACAAAAATGGCCCAAGAGAACCCCTACATTTCAAGTTGGATTGACTGGCAAAGGCCTTTCTCTCCTGAAAATAGTCAGTAAAGACTTGAGGGAGGCCTCTTGCTCCGAACATGAAGAATCCAGAACTATAACATCAAAGGTGTAAGATAAAGCTCCAAAGGACCCCAGATAAATGGAGGCTCAGGAGCTACAGTATAACACACAAAAACGAATGAAATCAATACATACAGGAACAAAATTTACAATTCAATACAGAGATGGAAATCAAATAACAACCCAACAGACTTGTGGATTAGTAACTGAACTGAAAAACTGAACAGCAAGCTTAAACATAAGACTTGACTAAGCAGTATACTTCAAGACATATCATTTGCATTATCTAGTCAGAAGGAAAAAGGAAAAGAATGAAAATGCCTACGTGACCCATGGAACACCATTAAGAATAATAACATATATCATGGGAATTCCAGAAGGAGCCGAGAAAGTGAAAGGAACAGGAAGCTTGTTTAAAGAATAATGACAGAAAACATGCTGCTGATAGGATCTTACGTATATAGAAGACTTCACCAAAAAACTATTCTAACTAATAAATGAATTGAAGTTTTAGGTTATAAAATCAACATGTAAAAATCAGTCTGCTTGGGGCCAGCACTGTGGCTTAGCAGATTAAAGCCCCAGCCTGCAGCACTGGCATCCCATACAAGTGCCGGTTTGAGTTCCGGTGGCTCCACTTCCCATGCAGCTTTCTGTGATGGCCTCTGAAAGCAGCAGAAGATGGCCCAAGTCCTTGGGCCCCTGCATCCCCGTGGGAGACCCGGAGGAAGCTCCTGGCTCCTGGCTTCAGATCAGCTCAGCTCTGGCCATTGCAACCATTTGAGGAGTAAACCAATGGATGGAAGACTTCCGTCTAAGTCTACGTCTACATCTACGTCTACGTCTACGTCTATCTCTACCTCTACCTCTACCTGTACCCCTCTCTGTAACTCTATCTTTCAAATAAATAAAATAAATCTTTGGGAAAAAAGAATTAAAAAACTCAGTGTGTTGGTGCACAATAACAACAAATTATCTAGAAAACTGAAGAAAGCAAGCCTATTTGCTGGAGTACCAAAAATCATAAAATAATTATGAATAGAATAGCCAGTGAGGTAAAAGTTCTATGCATTGGAAGCTATAAAACATCAATAAAAGAAACAAATGAAGAGGCAAATAAATAGAAAGATAATCAATGTTCATGGATTTGAAAATATAGTATTATTTAAAATGTCCATTATATGAAAGGCAATCTACAGATTCAACGCAATCTCTATCACAATTTCATGATGTTCTTCATAGAACAGAAAAAACAACCCTGTGGAGTCACAGAACATCCCTAATAGACAAAACAATCTTAAACAATAAGAGTAAAGCTAAAAGCATCACATTTCTTGACCTCAAATTTTACCATAGAACTGTAGTAATCAAAATAGTATGGTGGGGCCGGCGCTGTGGCATAGTGGGTAAAGGCACCACCTGCAATGTCAGCATCCCACATGGGTACCTGTTCAAGTCCCGACTATTCCACTTCTGACCCAGCTCTCTGCTATGGCCTGGGAAAACAGTGGAAGATGGCCTAAGTCCTTTGGCCCCTGCACCCACATGGGAGACCCTGAGGAAGCTCCAAGCTCCTGGCTTCAGATCGGCTTGACTCTGGCCATAGCAGACATCTGAGGAGTGAACCAGCAAATGAAATGCATATCTCTCTCTGACTCTCTGTAGCTGTGCCTTTCCAATAAATAAATAAATAAATCTTTTTTAAAAATAGTATGGTGCTGGCTCAGAACAGACACATATACCAACAGAACAGGATAGAAAGCTCATAAATAAATACACACATATATGTCTAATGAATCTTCAACAAAAGCTTCAAGAATACACAATGGAGAAAAGATAGCCTCTTCAAAAAGTGTACCAGGAAAACTGGATATATACACAAAATAATGAAACTGAATACTTCTCTTACACTACTACAAAAATCAACACAAAATGGGTTAAGACCGGAAACTCTTGTACTCCAAGAAGAAAATATTAGGAAAAACTCCTTTTTATAAAACAAAAAAGGAATATATATTTATTTACAAGGTAAAATTACAGAGTGAAAGGGTGAGACACAGAGAAGTCTTCCATCTGCTGGTCACTCCCCAAAAGGCCCCTATGGCTAGGGCTGAGCCAGGTCCGAGCCAGGAGCTTCGTCCAGGTCTCCCACAAAGGTGGCGGAGGTACAGTATTTGGGCAATCTTCTGCTGCTGTCCCAGGCACATTAGCAAGGAGCTGGATCAGAAGTAGAGCTGTCAGGACTCCACCTGGGACTCACATGGGATGGCGGCACCACAGGCAGTGGCTCAACCTGCTGCACCACAACACAGGCACCTGGGAAAAACTCTCTGACACTGATGTCAGCAATACTTTTGTGGATACGACACCAAGTATACGATCACGACTAAGTCATGTGGACACAGCCCTTGAGGACAGAGTCGGTGCTTCATTTAAGGGCGTGAAGCTACACGTCCACCACCTCCACCACATGACAGCACAGTGTTCAAACACCAAACCTGCCAAAACCTTGACCCTGCATGCCTAGCCTCCACACCAGGAGAAGTTTCTGTTCTTTATACGTTATCCAGTCTTCAGCAGGCAGCACCAGTGGACTAGGGCACGATGGAACTGACGGGCCAGTAGTTATCTAAGGCCAGGCTTGTGGTTCCAGAGTTAAGACGCTACTTGGGACAACTGCATCCCATGTTTCAGTGCTGGAGGCCAAGTCCCAGCTCCGCTTCCTACCCCAGCTTTTTGCTAATGTGCATCCTGGGAAGCAGCAGGCGATGGCCCACGTGCACAGCTCTGGCACCTGCATTTGAAACCTGGGTTGAGTTCCTAGCACCTAGCTTCAGTCTGGCCCAGGCCCACCTGCTGCGGGTATGGGAGCAGTGAGCAAGCAGATGGAAGATCTCTGCCGCTGCATTTGTGAGAAAGACAGTCAGATTCTTACCTACGTGAAAACATTATCTCAACAAAAAATAGCATATAATACTGCTTTTAAAAGATATTTTTAAAATTATTATGATAAGGAAAGCCTTCCTAAGAAAATATATCACTTTAAATCAGAGAAGAAAAGAATGATAGATCTGAATGCATACAAGTTTACTTCTGCACAGTTAAAGAAATCAAAATCAAAGTTAGAAGGTGAGTGACAGGCTATAATGCAATGTACTAGGGGTCTCCAAAAGTTCTTCGAAAATATGTATTACAGAAAGCTAAGCCTGGATTTCAAAAATGTCTTTCACCAAAGTAAGCTTATCTTTTCATTCCAATTCCCATGAACTTTTTGAAGTTCCTCTGTACAACAAAAAGCAACTTGGCCACAGGTGCGGGTGTATTAGAAAACAGTTTTTGAAGATCAAGACTAAAAGTTAAGCAACTAAGCAGAAAAATGAGCTAAGTGTGTGAAAAGCAATTCACAGAATAAAAGTGACTCATCAGTATTTGAGAAAGTAATAAACACTACTAATGATCAGGGGAATTAAATGAAAATAACAAAACAGCATTTTCACCCACTTCATCAGCAGACATTGGATTGATGACCAGTAACCAAATGTGGTTAAGACTTTATACTGAAGGCTCAAGCCAGAGGTAGAATTTTAAATGAGACCCCTCTCTATGAGTGGTGACTTCGCAGCCTGGATCAAAAGCTAGAGGGGAGGCTGGCGCTGTGGCATAGTGGGTAGACACCCCCTGCAACACTGCCATCTCATGTGGACACAGGTGTGAGCCCCAGCTGCTCTACTTCAGGTCCCGCTCCCTGCTAATGCTCCTGGAAAACCAGAGAAGGATGGCCCAAGTGCCATCCTGGAAGGAGCTCCTGGCTCTTGGCTTCGGCTTGGCCCAGTCCCAGTCATCACGTCCATTTAGGGAGTGAACTAGCAGATGGAAGATACCTTTCTCTATCTCGCCCTCTCTCTCTCAATAACTCTACCTTTCAAATAAACAATATAAATCTTTAAAAAAGAAGCTGAAAGACACACACCTGAGACCCTACACTCTACTTCTGAGAGTCTATTCTGCAGAAATGCTGGGTATCTGCAGGAAGACTCCTGCTGCGTGATCTGAGTACAGCTCTTGACACTTGGCCATCATTCTACTCTGCTACCCCAGTATCATCATTCATATTTGTTCTGACAGGACTATGTGAATTACTACTGAAAAAATAAGAGATTAGGAACAGAAAATGATTACACTTTGTGTTTAAAATGCTTGGAAGATGCAACATGTATTTGCACATACATGTGAATGAAAGCATCAGTAAAAAACACAGGTCTACCACGTGGCTCTGAGTTCAAGTACCCTGCATGATTCGGTTTCTTTCTCAGCCATTGAACCTATTCTTCAGGTTAAATCTTACACAGAATTTGTAAAGCAGGTGGTGGGCATTTGGCACAGGGGCTAAGTTGCTGCTTGAGAAGCCCACAGCCCACATCAGAGTGCGTGGATTTGAGATCCTGTTCCTGAGCTGATGCACACCCTGAGAGACAGAGGTGATGGCTCAACTGATTGGGTCCTTGACACATATATGGGAGACCTGCATGGAGGTCCCAGCTCCCAGCTTCATCCTGGCTCAACTCTGGCTGCTGCTAGTATATGGGGAGTGAACCAACGATGGAAGACAGCTGTCTGTCTGTCTCTGTCTCTCTTCTCTCTCTCTCTCTTTTTCTCTCTCTCTCTGCCCCTTCTCTGCCACTGTTCCCAGAAAACACTCAGTGAACACAAGGGCACCCACACGTGCAGCAACATGTCTGTATCCAACACCACCAGCAAAAGGAAAAGGGAGTGAGCGACACCCCATGCACTCGGAGCCGGTCCCTGCACCAGGGCGCACGGGCACAGAGGAGAAGATGCCTGTGGTTATTCCGTCTTGGTTCCCAGGTGCTCTCCCGCTCCGAGTTTCCTGTCAGTGAACACAATCCTAGTATTTGACAGCCCACACTCTCTAACTGAACTCCAGGAGCATGTTCCAGTGCTGGAGAAAATGACAGACATAGGGAAAGATGGAAATATGGGTATTCAGGCAGCTTTTACACAGAAAAGTGCCTGCAGAAGATCTGACTAATTTGTGCCTTTCCTGCTGAGTTAGGGACCTACCAGATTCCCATGTGAACTTCCATCCCAACAAGGTCTAAGGTGGAAGATGAAATACACTCAAGAATCAAAGTGGAGGGGTTATGCGACCAAGCAGGGAGCAGCAGTCCTCAGGGAGGCCAGGGCTGCGTCAGGGAAGAGGTCCCTGGCTCCTGCAACAACAGAACGCGCAGAGAGACCACGGCCGCGCCTGGATGGTGCCGGGGCAGGCAGCAACAGAAGGTCCATTCAGGGAGTGCAGCACGGGATACACAACCCAGGGGTGTCCAGTGAGAGTTTGTCATCAGTTCAGATGGCTGCTGGGAGGTCTCCCGAGGACCAGCGCGTGGCAACGAGGAGCCCAGAAAAGATGCGGTAGCTCCAGCAAGCAGTGACCTTGTGGAGGTGTCGTGCTTTGAGTGTCCAGGCGCAGGACTGACATTCCTGGCTGCCATTTAGCAAGGACTGACCCAGCAGGAGACAGGACAAAGCAGTGAGCAGGCTAGCAGGTTACCCAGCAAGGGGCTTTATATAGCTTGGAGTTTCCCATCCAAAGGCGCTTAAGCCCCCAGGGACACTTAGCAGTGTCTGGAGACCCCAGGCACATGGAGCACTAAACATCCTACAGCGCACACAACAGCCCCCACATGGAGGAGTTATCTGCCCCAAAACAATGCCACTCTTGAGAAATGCCGATAAAACAGTTTTCCCTTATCCAGGGTATTGGATAATTAACCAACCATTGCCTGAAAATATTAAATGGAAAGTTCCAGAAATAAACATTTCATAACATATAATTGTGCTCGATGCTGAGCAGCATGATGGAAACTCGTGTCGCCCAGGAATTCAATCACTACTTCAATCAACAGATCTACGCTATACACACTGTACTATGTGGTGTATTGTCATAACTGTTCTGTTTCATTAGTAGTAAGTATTGTTCATCTCTTACTGTGTGTAATTTACAAATTAAGCTTTAGTGTAGGTACATATATACAGGAAAAAGTGTAGTGTGTATGTGTATATTTATATATGTGTATGTATGTATATGTGTGTGTGTGTGTGTGTGTGTGTGTGTGTGGCTCCATGCTAGGGGTCGGAGAACATAACCCCAGAGGAACAGGGGTCTACTGGATAGGGGTCTACAGGTATGAGAACTTTTCAACAAACTTGAGGACAAAGTCAATCACACGTACAAGACTGAAATGTGTAATGGAAGATAAATTAATCCAGCAAAGTTGATTCATGGTGGGGTTACCTGACCTTCACATTGGTTCTTTGATTTCCTCCTGATGAGGGACCCCCAGGCCTGAGGGCCCCTAGAAAAAGGCATTCCAGTGGGGTGATCCCTGATCCACCACTTACTAATACAGAACATCGGATTCTTTGATGCCAATCCCTCAATTTGCTTTCCTATAAAACAAGAATAATAACTGCATCTGCACCCAGGGCCCAAACAGGACACTGCCCGACAAGGGCTTCTATCTGCTGCACGCCACCCACACCCACACAGCTTCTATCCGCTGCACGCCACCCACACGGCAGAGCTGTTCATGAGGCGGGAGGCGGCAGCCAGGGAGCCTGCCATGAGAAAGCATTTTTAAGCAGGAGAAGAGTGAAAAGAAGCAAAGAAGGTATTGCTCGCCCAGGCCCAAAAAACGACGTGCCAGAGGGTCGCATCAGGAATTGGATTTACTTAAAGCTGAATTTTATCACAGCCTAGTTAAAACCAGACAGTGCTGAAAGGGCCTCAGTTTTAGACTCCTCTTTTTCCTAGAACCCCTTTCTCGCCCAGAACTTGTGCTCCCTGTTGTGTTCGTGAAGGGCTCTGGCCCTGCTATTTTTCCCTTTACTAAATCGTGGAACACATCCAATCCCCATCTTCCCTAGACATGAAAACACAGTGCTGGACCAGGCAGCTGACACAGATGGATTAAGAATTCTGAGCAGAACGGCTCTGCTGGTCCTGTCAGGAAGCGTGATGAGCTCTCTGGAATGTGCGCGTGGAGCAACAACACGGAAGGACGTACAAAGTCACTGCTTCATACATTTGTTCCTAAACGCAGCTCGGCCGGGGCCTGCTGGGGCTCCAGACAGGAGCAAGGGAACAAGCCAGGTCTGCTGGCACCCCACTGTCACGCAGATGCCACGTGTACAGGTCTGACACACTAAGGAAGCAGACGGCCAAACTCCCAGAGGCCCTTCCTGCACAGCGGCTTGTCTCCGAGGCAGTCCACAGGAGCTGCCGAGCCACCATTTACAAGATGCCTGTTGGTATCTCCTAGGTTTAAAAAAAAAAAAATAGTCTTTGCGGATCAGATGCATGCATTTGGGAGGCGCACTGCTTCACCCAGCTGACCTAGATGCAGACCTGAGACGCAACAGGGTCAGATCCAGGGCTCCGAAGCCAACGTCCGGGCAACAGGGTCCCCTTGTGAGCTCAGCTGGTCCAGGGGCCTGGTCTGCTTCCTGGAGCGTGAGGGGTGAGAAAAGACAAACACAGGCCTTGGCCTACTCATGATCTTCCAGGACAAGAGGAAATGAGAAGAATGCTAGGCCACACCCTTTAACATACGACAACTCAGACTTGACTGCTTCACGCTTGTACCACACCTCCATGTTTGTGATCTCGGATGATCCCAAAATGAGCCTAATTTGAAACTTCCAGGAAACCAGGGCTCAGAGAAGGCAGGTGCCTCACCCAGGGTCACACAGCTGGAAGGGAATGTAGAAGGGACGCACACCAGAGCCAGCTGATTTCCCAGCCTGTTCTTGAGGTTCCTTGTGTCACGCTGCTTCCCAGTGTGCTCTCCCCCAGTGCAGAAACAGAGAAGGAAGGAGAGCAACAGGTCTGCTCCAAGGTGAGGCTGCCCCAGGCCTTTCAGCTGCGTGTCAGGAGAGGAGACCCCCCAGCACTGGGGGCCTACACTGGAGGGTGGCCTTCTCACTCCTGAATATTCTCCCCACCTGCACCTGCTCGCTGCCAGCTATCTGTGAAATGATTTTATAGCAGCGTCCCCCCGATTTATGACATTGTACTCTGAAATGGAACAATGTGGACCTCATCGCAGTCTTCACCCACACAGAGGTCAAACTGCGGAATTAAAATTTTGAATTGCATCATGTAGTTATTTTGAAAGGTAACTCTTTGGCATTGCCCAAGATGCAAAAATAGTAGACAATTCAACTTTGTAGATCAATCTGATGTGTGCATATGTGGAGAGAGAAGCAGGAAGAGAAGGGGAGAGAGTTAGAGAAAGGGAATTCAACGTACTTTCAGGATGTAAAAAGATTTCAGAATATAAATTTCAAAGTTCAAAGTGAAAAGCTACTTGTTTTTATCAGAGTGCTAACAGCATACCTGCAACGTGGCAAATATCACAGGCAATTATTGAAGAATTTCCACTTCTGAATGTATGTATTCAGAATAAGGTTTTTTTGTTGAGGCTACAGCTAGATCTCCAAGGCAAGCACATGGCTTCCTCCAGGGCTCAATTACGAAATCAGTAAGTGCCACTGCAGTCAACAGGAGGCCTCCACATGCTCACAGATGTGCACAATGACAGAGTCACAATCTTGGACTTCATTTGGTGACTTCTTTAAAAAAAAATATTATTTACTCGAAAGGCAGAGTTACAGAGAGGCAGAGAGAGAAAGAGAGAAAGTCTTGCATCCACTGGTTCACTCCCCAAATGGCTGCAAAGGCCAGAGCTGGGCCGATCTGAAGCCAGGAGCCAGGAGCTTCTTCCACGTCTCCCACATGGGTACAGGGGCCCAAGGACTTGGGCCATCTTCTACAATTTTCCCAGACCACAGCAGAGAGCTGGACCAGAAGTAGAGCAGCCGGGACTTGAACCGGTGCCCATATGGGATGCTGGCACTGCAGGCGGCGGCTTTACCCACTACACCACAGTGCGAGCCTCAGTGACTTGTATGGTAACATTCTTCCACACATTTTATAAACATTGGCTAAATGATGTTGAAAAATTTCGACACAAGCTCCATCAATAGCACATTTCTCCAGCCCTATTGATGCTTTATACTGGCCCTTTTAACTGAGAACTTCTATTTTTACAACTTGGAAAACAAATGAGAACTTACCAAGCATGCAAATAAAACCTGATTTTATATATGCTTTTCCTGGCTTTAGGAAGACTGGTACTCTGTTTATTATTCCCAGCTTATATCATCTCCATTAATTGAGAATGACCAATCCAGAGCCTTCTTCGTCTCTGCTCTTTGTTTGGGCTTATGCAATTTGGCATCGAGCTGCATACCTTCCATGGCAGTGGCCAGACCAAGAGAGGACTTGACATGGCGACATGGGACTCAGGTTTCCAGCTGTGACTCTAAAGTTCACATCCCCTCCGTGGGCTGTGTGCACAATGAAGAATGGGGGACCTCAGTAGCTGAATCCATTACAACTGCTTCTCCCAGGTCTCCTTTCTGATTCTATTTGTATGAAGATCACCATGTTTATTTACTAAGGACTAAGGTCCTGCTACTTCCCAGACACTGGGCTAAGCGCTCTGTGAACATCAGCTCACTTCCTAAATGGACCACTTTCCAAAGTGGCACTGTCTTATTATCATTATCACTGTTGTGATAGCGTCCTCATGCTTATTGACATGTTCATTCCATGAATCAAGACACTGAGGCTCAGGAAGCTTAAGTATTTGTAAACGATGACACAAAACTCATTATCCCAACCTCTACCCCACCGGCTTCTCAACTTTGGGAGGCACAGAATCACTGAGAAAAACCACCCTGCCCTGTCTGATTCAGTATGTCTGGAGAGGTGTCCACAGAATTCCTGTTCCTAATGAACTCCAGGTAACACAGACGCTGCCCCAGTGCTCATCTGGAGAACCATTATCTTCCCTCCCATCAAGGGGCCCATCAAGTAAATACATTGGGAATTTTACGTTAATGGACATTTGTGGATGTTCTGATGGGAGGACGGTACTCTGAAGAAGGAAGCTTTATGGCAAAATACACCCATCCTGGGGTCAGCATTGTGTCAGAGGATTAAGCCACTGCCTGTGGCACCAGCATACAATATGGGTACCAGTTCACGTCCCGGCTGCTCCACTTCCATTCCGGCTCTCTGCTATGGCCTGGGAGGAGTGGAAGACGGCCTAAGCGCTTGGGCCCCTGCACCCACAGGGGAGACCTGGATGAAGCTCCTGGCTTCAGCCTGGCCCAGCACCAGCTGTTGCAGCCATCTCGGCAATGGACCAGCAGATGGAAGATCTCTCTCTGTATCTCTGACTTCCAAATAAATAAATCTTTAAAAAAAAAAAAATACCCATGCATAGGATTTTCTGAGAGAGTCCCTGGTCCTCTGGTCAAGTCCATAGGGAGATACTGCCATTCTTAGTCTTTCCTCTTCTTCACTGCCCTGAGGACAAGAACATCACTTCTTCATTTGTGTTTGGAATCCATCTTTTGATTCCCTGAACCCATCTGTGGCCAATGTCATAGAGTTCACATGCAAAACCCGTGAGAGCAAGGGGGCCACCCCTCGTGTACACCTGCAGGGGCCCTTCCCTGGCAGTGAACGTGAGTTTGCTCTTTACCTCAGAAGGTCAAGAATTGAGCTCATGATTTACAGCTATGCTAAATATGCTTATGCAGAAAACTGCACCACATCTAAGGTTGGAACAAAACTTTTATGGGCCAAGCAGTAAAAAGCCCTGTAAAATCAGAGTTTAAAATGGAAAATGTTATTCAGACTAATTATGGGTCATGCAATTGGGCATTGCTATAGCAAGCCTTATTTAAATGTTCTCCCAAATGAGGCCATCTGAAAAAAAACACACACACAAACGCTACAGACGCAGGCCAAGCCCTTGGAGGAGGCCTGCCGTGATGAAGGGGTGTGACTGCCACCATCCCTGTGGGCGACTCCCCGCAGGACGCTCCAGCTGCGTAGCGAGGCTGCCCACTGCAGACAAGGAGCAGAGGATGACAACTTTCCGTGGGGAGACGGAGAAACCAAGACATAACTCCCCAGTCACGAAAAAGATGCCTGATGGGAAGTTTTTTCCAACCCATTTTGAACAAAAATAAACTCACAATGAATGCAGCTGAATGGTTTTAATTTCTGGGAGGCAAACAAATTAAACGTATGAAAACTGTTTACTGGAATGGCTACAATTGATATAATTGTAATGATAGGCTATTATTTCTGTTCAACTTCATTTCAATTGAAATAATAGCTCCATGAACAAATTTGAAGTCCAACGTGACTGATTACTTTATACTCTGGGAGATGAAATGAGGTCTCAATCTGAAACACTCTTTCCCTGGCAGAAAACACATAGGTAGGGTCCTGGCTGATGACTCGTGACGATCATAACCAATCAGTCAGCATTGCTCAGTTTTATGGCATTAAGAACATTCAGGAAGGGGCTTTGTTTAAAGAATGCTTTTAGGGGCCCAGGTAAAATCTTGACATTCAAAGCAAGCTGCACAAATAAACAAAGCTTCAAGGATCTTCACTCAACAGACAGATTATCCAAATTTATCTCTTTCTAAATCCATTTGCTAAAAGAATTAGTAAGAACCTCAATCTTCACATTATCATTGGACACCTTAACGAGGTAAAAACATACATACTAAAAGAAAGCCAAGTTAATATGCACTTCACAAAAACAAAATTACAGGTGTGACAACAATCTACCCCCACAGGTAACAACATTCGCATCTGCTGGGTACGAATGGAAGCTGCATCCAGAAACACGACACTGTGTGGCAAGAATCCACTCAAGTCTCAAATAAGGCCTCAACGCGGAAGCGAAGACAGTTGGCATTTGGCTAAGGCCCAAAATCTGAACTTTAAAAAAATAACTCTTACGTCATGTATTTTGTAAAGTCTTTTTAAGGGAGTGTTCATTTTTCTCATTTTCATATAAAAATATTGGTAACATAAAGGAAAGCACTGCTAACATACAGAAAAGATCTTAGCCTGAAGAACTGTCCTTAAAACCACTTTATACCTGAGTACTGGGTCAGCTACAAACCCATTCATTCTTTCCTACTAACACTACCAACATGTGTAAACACACTAGGAGCCGGACACCATGCCAGGTAAGTAGACACAAGCTGCACCTTCAGAAAAGCACGGGTGGTCAGACCACAGCTGAAGTGAGCATCCCACAGGGGCACAGGTTAGAGACCCAGCTGCTCTATTTCGTTTAAAAAATTATTTATTATTTGAAAGACAGTTATAGGGGGAGGTAGAAAAAGAGAGAGAGAGATTCCATCCGCTGGTTCATTCCCCAACTGGCCACAACGACCTATCCAAAGCCAGTGTTTTCCGGTCTCCTGCATGGGCACACGGTTCCAAGCACTTGGGCCACCTTCCACTGCTTTCCGAGACACATTAGCAGGGATCAGAAGAGGAGCAGCCTGGTCTCAAACCAGTGCCCATATGGGATGCTGGCACCGCACATGGCAGTTTTACTTGCTACGTCACGGTGCCGGCCACCTAGCTGCTCCGCTTTCAATGCAGCTCCCTGTGAAAGTACGTGGAAAGCAGGGAAAGATGATCCAAGGGCTACCCATGGAGAGACCTGGATGAACCTCTTGGCTCCTGGCTTCAGCCTGGCTAAGCCCTGGCCTTTGTAGCCTTTTAGAAGTGAAACAGCAAATGGAAGATCTCTTGATCTTGATCTCGATCTCTCTCTCTCTCTCTCTCTCGTTCTCTCTCTCTTCTCCCACTTCTCACCTCACCTCCTCTCCCTCATCTTTCAAATAAATAAAATAAATCTAATAATAAATCAAATAAATAAAATACAATGCACAGGCTAATCCTAATACCACCCATTAGAAGTCTATAGTCAGATACAGCTCATAAGACAAATGAAGCAGCATTCATCTCGCGCTCTCTCCCTCTGTCTCTCTCTCTCACACATACACATGCAGGCACTTATAAATGTGTAAAACTTCAGAGGTGGGCATTTATCCTAGCACTTAAGATGCCAATTAAGACATCTCCATATCAGGCTACCTGGGTTCAATATCTGGCTCTGGATCCTGATTCCAGCTTCTTTTTATTTATTTTTTTAAAAGATTTTTATTTATTTGAGAGGTAGAGTTACAGACAGCGAGAGGGAGAGACAGAGAGAAAGGTCTTCTGTCCACTGGTTCACTCCCAAAATGGCCACAATGGCTGGAGCTATGCCAATCTGAAGCCAGGAGCCTCCTCCGGGTCTCCCATGTGGGTGCAGGGGCCCAAGGACCCAGGCCATCTTCCACTGCTTTCCCAGGCCATAGCAGAGAGCTGGATGGGAAGAGGAGCAGCTGGGACTAGAACCGGCACCCATATGGGATGCCGGTGCTGCAGGTGGAGGATTAACCTACTGTGCCACAGCCCTGGTCCCTGATTTCAGCTTTTTTTAATGCAGCTCTTGGAAGGTTGTGGTGATGGTTCAAGTGATTGGATTATTGCCACCCACATGGGAGACTTGGGTGTCCAGTTCCCCAGGCGCGACCTGGCCAGGGGCTTTGTGGGTATGTGGGGAGTGAACCAGTGTATGGGGGAGCACTCTTGCTCTCTTTAGCTCTCTCTCCTGCTTGCTCTCTCTCTCTCTCTCTCTGCCTGCTTTGCAAGTAAATCAACTTCTGAAAACTTTTTAAAAATTGCTAAGGAGACCACCCGGATCCAAAGACCACCCTCCAAGATAGCTAAGGACTCCAAGTGTGTGGTTTATTTCCCACCAGAGCAATGTGTTTAGAACCTGCCTTAAGAGACCATCTGCTTCCATGAACACAGGTCGCTCTACCTGGTGCACTGAGCTATTTAAAAACTTCAGAACACTGCAGCCCAGCCGGCTCCAGCTTCACACACCTCAGGCCCCTCCCCGCAAGAAAAGCTTTTCTCTAAACTGCCCCACAGGAGGTTGCAGGCTGCCCCGCTGAGTGCTCAGCCCCCTGAATGCCGAGGCCGCGGCTTCCAGCTGCTCCACGGGCTAAGCCGATGTCCAGTACCGGCCCTACTTAGGGTTAATGGTTCACAGAGCGGCTGCGGGAAGCCTTGTTGTAGGCTTCCTGGGGTCAACTGTGGGAGCCCCACTGCACACCAAATCACCCCCAAAATGCCTTGAGGGAGCCTGGGGCATGTTCAGAGCCAGCTACAATGACTCCAGAATAATTGCAGGTTATGAGGCCCCCAAAGAAGGCCCCACTGGTGTTGGAAGCATGCGCTCTGCACTCAGGACCACCTGCCAGAAAGAACAGGCACTCGTAGACCCGGGGTGGTCTCCGGGTGCAGACTGCCCCGCTGTCCATTACGAGCAACACAAAGGTCAGCTACACTGTGGTGCTGCTGCAGGGTTGAGTCAAGTGCAGCCAGGAAGAAAACGTCCCCCAATTATTCAGAGAAACAGACTTACAGCAAAGTGTGAGCGGTACACACGAGCGAGAAACAGGCCCACAGCACGGGAGAAACAGGCCCACGACAAGGAAGAAACAGGCCCACGGCATGGAAGAAGTCAGTGTTGGGGGGCATAGCTGCACGTCCTCCGACAGTGGGCATGGTGGGCCCTGCCACCCGAGGGCGATGCACGGAGGAACTCAGCTCCACAAGAGATGCATGTCTGTCCAGCAACCCTCCCAGCAAGTCCCTCTCATGCCACTGGAACAATCTAGACATGCACAGGTAACTCCTAAGCACTGTAACCCTTAAAGGCCAAGATAAATATGACTATCAAAGTAAGACTAAGCCATTAAAAGTACATCTAGGAGGCCAGCGCCACAGCTCACTAGGCTAATCCTCCGGGTTCTAGTCCCAGTCGGGGCGCTGGATTCTGTCCCGGTTGCCCCTCTTCCAGGCCAGCTCTCTGATGTGGCCCAGGAGGGCAGTGGAGGATGGCCCAAATGCATGGGCCCTGCAGCCTCGTGGGAGACCAGGAGAAGCACCTGGCTCCTGGCTTCAGATCAGTGCGGTGTGCTGGCCGCAGCGCGCCAGCCACGGCGGCCATTGGAGGGTGAACCAACGGCAAAGGAAGACTTTTATCTCTGTCTCTCTCACTGTCCACTCTGCCTGTCCAAAAAAAAAAAAAAAAAAAAGTACATCTAGGAGCCAGCATTGCGGTGCAGAGGGTCAAGCCACTACCTGCAATACCAGTATCCCATATGGGCACTGAATGGAGTCCCAGCTGCTCCACTTCCAGTGCAACTCCCTACTGATGTCCTGGGAAAGCAACGGAAGATGGCCCAAGAGCTTGGGCCCCTACACCCACATAGGAGACCCAGGTGGTTCAGCCTGGCCCAACCCTGCCTGTTGTAGCCATTTGGAGAGTGAACCAATAAATCTAAAATATCACTCTCCCTCTCCTCCCCCATTACCCCTTTTTCTCTTACTCTCTGTGTCAATCTGTCTTTCAAATAAACAAAACACATCTTTAAAGAAGAGGAGGAGGAGGAGAGTGAGGAATCTCACTATGTCCATAACAAGAGGTCCTCCTCCTATATTCTCTCTCCATTCACCACAGCTTGCACCAACTCTCCCCTAAAGGAATGCAGCACTCTCCTCCTCCCAGACAGCTAGCGTACGGGACAGAAGTACTTCCATGGCTTCCAGAACATTCAGCATGGCTCCTTCGGGCATGCTCTCTGTGGACTCTGCAATGAGCACTTGGTAACCAACACATCCCTGCGGCCAGGTGTCGCCTCTGAAGCAGCCCACCAGGCCAGGTTGTACAGCTGATCCTCACATAGTGTTCACAACCGCGCGGAGTCCAGGAATCTGCCCCAAACCACTGTGAGGATGCTCTCGCTGCTAACGGCCTGTGCTAAAAGAGGAGCACACTCAATGACACCCAGCCTGAGAACTTGCTGTGACAGTCAGGGACCCAATACAGATCACACCTAATACAGATGTGTTGACACAGCACCTAAATCTGACCTCCAACGTCTGAAGTTGCCTCTCTTACTTTCAGTCTGGGGCCAGCTGGTCTATTCTGGGACACCGATGGCTTTAAAACATACCATAACCTTTTTTTATTTTGGGGGGTGATGTTCTTTGTTCAGCATTAATTGGCCAATAAAACGGAATCTTTTGAATTCACCTTTTCAAAGTGGCCCTATTTTCTGAATGAAATGACAAGCCACAATTAAATGTTTACAGCATTGTGTCCAGTAGACACGAGATAGTCTGACTTTTGTTCTCTGCAAACACAATCAGCTAAATTGCTGCAAAGTGCACCTTGGTGATCAAAGTCCCAAACTCTATAAAGAACATTCTAGGATCCGTGAGACCAGTGATGCTGACATTAGCAGCTCTGTTTCAGAAGCATCGTGACAAGCTGCCCCTGGAAGAGCAGGACCTCACAGGGGGGTGGCATCTAGAAATCCCTGCATGCCTAGAAACACAGTTTAGCTCTAGTTCAGTGTCCTCCAATCAACAATGATATAATCCAACGACTAGATAGATTAAAATGTCTCGACTAAAATAAAACCTATAGTGCTCAGTAACTAGTACTTACAGGCTAGATAATTGGCATGGGGTATCTCACACAAGTGGCCATTTGGGGAGTGAACCAGTGGATGAAAGACCTCCTCTCTTTCTCCCCCACCCCACCCCTCTGTAACTCTGCCTTTCAAATAAATAAATCTTTAAAATAAAAAAGACAACAAAAAGACCCCCTTAGAGGTTACCTTCTCACTCTCTATTACAGCTTAGCACCTAGTACAGTGCCAGGTGCACAGTGGATACAAGCTAAATGAATGCTAAATATTTAATTAAGCTGGGTATGGTCCCTAAGGGAAGCCTGTGACCTAATAGAGTGAAAAGAGAACCATAAGGGTTTTTTTTTTTTTTTTTATCACTCCAGAAACGTAAAGGTAGAGGAGAGGTTCCAGGCATTACCATGAACACATCCAACTTAAATCATTTTCTTTTTTTTTAAAGATTTATTTATTTATTCGAAAGTCAGAGTTACACAGAGAGGCAGAGAGAGAGAGGCAGAGAGAGAGAGAGAGAGTCTTCCATCCACTGGTTCACTCCCCAGTTGGCCGCAACAGCCGGAGCTGCACCGATCCGAAGCCAGGAGCCAGGAATGTCTTCTGGGTCTTCTACACGGGTTCAGGGACCCAAAGACTTGGGCCATCTTCTACTGCTTTCCCAGGCCATAGTAGAGAAATGGATCAGAAGTGAAGCAGCCGGGACTTGAACTGGCACACATATGGGATGCTGGCACTGTAGGCAGCGGCTTTACCCACTACACCATAGCGCTAGCCTCTTAAATCATCTTCATACCATTCACTGAGCACCTGCACTAAATGACAGGGACCCCACTGCACAGTGGAGCTCATCAGAAGGGTCTGGACCACAATGCTGACCATGAGAGCACACTGCCCATGACGACAGTGAGAATACCTCCACCTGATGGCAAAAGTGTATCTCCACCTGATGACAGAGAGAGCAGCTCCACTGTGTCTCCTTGGGTGTCGGCATGGTCTCTCGCACCCCTTTTAAGACCATCCCTCTGGCTGGTGCCGTGGCTCACTAGGCTAATCCTCCGCCTTGCGGTGCCGGCACACCGGGTTCTAGTCCCAGTCAGGGCGCCGGATTCTGTCCCGGTTGCCCCTCTTCCAGGCCAGCTCTCTGCTGTGGCCAGGGAGTGCAGTGGAGGATGGCCCAAGTGCTTGGGCCCTGCACCCCATGGGAGACCAGGATAAGTACCTGGCTCCTGTCATTGGATGGGCACGGTGCGCCGGCTGCAGTGCACCGGCTGCGGCAGCCATTGGAGGGTGAACTAACGGCAAAGGAAGACCTTTCTCTCTCTCTCTCTCTCACTGTCCACTCTGCCTGTCAAAAAAAAAAAACCATCCCTCCCCAAAAGAGAGCAGTCATCACTGACACCTCCCACCTTCTTGATGGATACTCAGGACCACGGCTTGATTGCTTAACATCATCATGTGTCAGTTCTATCACCAGAATCCACCTCTCCAAGGCCTCCACTGTCCTATGTCCTATTCCATCACCAGCCAGCTGACTGCAGCCACCCACAGCCAAGGTGGTGGCCTTCAGTATATCCCAGACAATCACACCCCCTCTGAAAATACAATTTCAAGCATTCCACTCTGACAACCATCTGCCACCCTCCCCCTCACTGACGCTATTGGTCCCATTCCAGTAATCCCCCACATGAACGGAGTTTCCGCTTTCTCATCACCCGTCACCCCTTTTCCTGTCTTCCCAGCTGTGGTGTAAAACCTACAACTAAGGTTCAACATTATGTGCTACCTTGACATTTGGGAACAGTCTGGAAGGTCCTGAAAGGCCTCACTGAAAGTTCCCCTCCCCCACTCGCCATGGTGACTAGGAACAGTTCCCATTGATCCCTGAGTAACAGACAATAGTTGTTTGAGAGCCAAAGAATTTTTCAAGTAAAGTCCCCCACATCCTCCAGTGGGAACCTGGAGGACCCATCCCTCTCTTGAAATTACCCAGTCTGCCTCCTGGAATCCTAGCGTGTGCACTCTGCCCCCGTGTGCAGTCTCTGGGGGCCCAGCATGGGGTCCAGCATCCTCCTCCTTCAGGCTATCAGTACTCATGGCTAAAAGCTACTGCCAAACTCCCCTGCAGAGTACTCAGTGTGGTGTGTTTAGCCATAATCAAGGGCAAGAATCACTCTCTCCCCAAAATGGTGAAGAAGCACCCCTCAGAACCCCAGGCCTCCTCACCTGTCCTAGGCTCCACGAGCCATCCGCTGCCTTCAGTTCCACCCTGATCCCCTGGTACAAAGCACAGCCGGGGGAAACCCCACGTGTGCAACAACTCCTGAACCTGCTCTCACCCTCAAAGTCATGACCACGCATCTGGAACAAGTGCACACGCTCCCTGCAGCCTTGCCTCTGAGATCCGTATTTCACACCCCAGCCATGGCCCCATAGCCGGGCTAACCTCCTCTCTGCTCCCTGAACTCCTAGAGGGCACTCTTACTGCAGTCTTTCCACTTGCTGTTCCCTCTACCCAGAGTGCTCTTCCCCTAAAACACTGGCCTGGCTTTCAGTGGTGCAATTTGTCTCAGATACGACTCTCTTTAACAGAGGGTCCAACCGAGCCAACCAGCTCGCAGGACCACGTGATCCTGTGGTTTCAAACCATGACCTGGAACTAACTGTTCATTCCTCTGCCTTTCCATCATCTGTCTCTTTCCCAGCAGAACGAGAGCTCCATGGGAGTCAGGCATTTTTCACTGTTCCATTCCAAGTGTCTGAAACCATTTCAGATGCACCATCAGAGGCCAATGAAGACGTATTAAATTAACAACTAGGAGTTAATTTCCATCTAGAAGGAAAACAGGGAAGGAATCCTACATATTTCATGTCATATTATGGCAATACACTTATGCACCAACATTCCAATTTTTAAATGGTTTTCTCTTATAATTTTTTAAGATATTTTTTATTTATTTGAGAGAGAGAGTTACAGACAGTGGGAGGGAGGGAAAGAGAGAAAGGTCTTCCACCCCAGGTGGCTGCAATGGCCAGAGCTGCGCCAATCCGAAGCCAAGAGCCAGGCGCTTCTTCCTGTTCTTCCACGTGGGTGCAGGGGCCCAAGGACTTTGGGCCATCTCCTACTGCTTTCCCAGGCCACAGCAGAAAGCTGGATTGGAGGAAGAGCAGCTGGGACTAGAACCAGCACCCATATGGGATGCTGGCACCGCAGGCAGAGGATTAACCTTTGCGCCATGGAGCTGGCCCCTCTCTTACAATTTTTAATCATTTATAAACTAAGGGAACTTAAGTAAAACATCCATCTAAATCACTAATCATTAAGTCCCTTAAAATGCACACATCCCCTAGAGACACTCACTGTACATTATCAGTGGCAAAAGCCTGGTGCAGTTTGAATGCAGGTCTTAGTCAATGTGAGTAAACCCAAGTTATACCCTATCCCTCACTCATGCTTATTATACTGCTTTGGCTCATTCACAATGAGAAGAACTTACAGTTTTCCAACATAAACTGAATTCCTTTTAAGAACTTGGTTCCAAACCTAAATGCCCATCAACGATAGACTGGATAAAGAAATTATGGGATATGTACTCTTTAGAATACTATACCGCAGTAAGAAACAACGAAATCCAGTCATTTGCAACAAAATGGAGGAATCTGGAACACATCATGCTGAGTGAAATAAGCCAGTCCCAAAGGGACAAATACCATATGTTCTCCCTGATCGGTGACGACTGACTGAACACCAAGAGGGAAACCTGTTGGAGTGAGGTGGACACTATGGGAAATGGTGGCTTGATGAGCATAGCCCTGACTGTTAATGAACAACTAAATACATTATCCCTCTTAGTAGTTTTTTTTATCTGTTCTACTTAATATGACTGGTTTAGATCTGTAATTGATGCACAGTTATTCTTAAGTGTTGAAAATTAACTGAAATGTGATCCCTGTTGAACATGGTGGTGGGAATGGGAGAGGGAAGAGATGTATAATTTGGGACATGCTCAGGCTGACTTGCCCCAAGTGGTGGAGTTGGAAGCATACCAGGGGATTCCAATTCAATCCCATCGAGGTGGCATGTACCAATGCCATCTCACTGTTCCAGGTGATCAGTTTCAGTTCACAGTTGGTCATGGTGAAGGGACTGGGAGTCAAAGGGAGCACATAGACAAGTCTAGTACCTGCTAACGCTAACTGATGGAGTAAATAAAGGGGAGAGTGATCCAACATGGGAAGTGAGATACTCAGCAGACTCATAGAATGGCAGATGTCCTAAATAGCACTCTGGCCTCAGAATCAGCCCTAAAGGCATTCGGAGCTGGCTGAAAAGCTCATGAGAGTATTTCAGGCATGGAAAGCCAAGACACTCTGGCAAAAGATCTCTGTGAGTGAGATCCTAGTGGAAAGAACAGGTCATCAAAGAAGGAGGTACCTTTCTCTGAAGGGAGGAGAGAACCTCCACTTTGACTATGACCTTGTCTAAACAAGATAAGAGTCGGAGAACTCAGAGGGCTTCCATAGCCTTGGAAACTCATGACTGGAGCATAGGGAGATTACTGATGCCATAGACAGGAGTGTCAATTGGTAAAGTCAACAACAGGAGTCACTGTGCACTTACTCCTCATGTAGGATCTCTATCCTTAATGTGCTGTACATTGAGATTTAATGCTATAACGAGTACTCAAACAATATATTTCACTTTGTGTTTCTATGGGGGTGCAAACTGTTGAAATCCTTACTTAATGCATACTAAACTGATCCTCTGTAAAAAAAAAAAAAAAAAAAAAAAAAAAAGAAATTATCAATTCCCAACTTGACTCTCACTGGGATTAAACATGACAATAGGTCTGATCTGATTTCATCATCATTTAAAAAAATCATCTATTATTTTTCACTTTATGTTTCTGTGTGGGAGCAAACTGTTGAAATCCATACTTAATGTATACTAAGCTGATCTTCTGTATATTAAGATAATCAAAAATGAATCTTGATGTGAATGGAAGGGGAGAGGGAGTGGGAAAGGGGAGGGTTGTGGGTGGGAGGGACGGTATGGGGGGGAAGCCATTGTAATCCATAAGTCGTACTTTGGAAATTTATATGCATTAAATAAAAGTTTAAAAAAAAAACTCTCAAAAAAAAAAAACTAAAAATAAAAAAAAAAGAAAAGAAAATGTGGTATATATACACTGTGGAATACTATTCAGCAGTTAAAAAAAATGAAATGCTGTCTTTTTCAACAAAACGGATTCAACTGGAAACCATTTTTCATAGTGAAATAAATCAGTCCTCAAAAGACAAAAAAAAAAAAAAAAAAGAACTTGGTTCCAAATAGAACCTGGAACCAATATTCTCAGCTCCCTGGATTTTGTGTATCACTTTAAACAGGTTAAACCTTCATCCATCCCACAATATGCCAATCAAACTCACGACATGATTCAACATAAGAGGCTATGGGGCAAGAGAGGGCATCTAAAACCCATTTAATCCCATGAATGTTTCAGGTGCTAGGCACTGTGGTGGTTTCAGAGAGAGGAACAGGTACCTGCACCCAAGGAGCTGCCGCCTCTCTCTCTCTCTCTCTCTCTCTCTCTGTGCCTCTGCCTCTGCCTCTCTGTAGCTCTGCTTTTCAAATAAATAAATAAATCTTTTTTTAAAAAGCTGAGTATCTGATGACAGAATTTCGGACAGCCAAAGATTATGTATAGCTTGACACCTGTACTTTACAACTGAAATTACCTTGTCTTTCCAAAGTGCATCTTAAAGAATTTTTGGGGAATCATATTTGGTTTGGGTGTAGACCCTGGCAGACTCAGAAACTAAAGTATTTAGAAAGGATCCTAACATTAATTTTCTACCTGTGTTCTCCAAGGGAGATGGGTAAAATCATTTCAATTTATGTTATAACCATTGGGACTACCATAGTCTATAATATTATTTACTCAGTTACAAATATAAAAACAAGTATGTTAGCCCAAACCATGGATTGACATGTACAATACTTCAAATTACCTTGAGCAGCCAGCTCCCAGCAGACCCCAGGTCACAGGCTCATATCATGTTGAATTCCTTCTAAAGCCTGCAGCTACTAGTATCCAAAAGCATTTTATAGGCATTCTTGAGATATTTTTGTTGAAACTGCTTGAGAGCAACGTGTGCAGAGAAAATGACTTTGAACAGACTTAGGTCGGGGACCCAGTATTAAAGGAAAAACCCATTGCACTGACTCGTGCTGGGCCACAGCTAAATCCACAATGGCTTCCCCCCTCAACATGCTCAGCAAGACCTCGGCAATTCATCCCACAAGCCAGCCAGTGTTGGAAATGGAGTCCTGTTTATAGACAGTGCTGGCACCCAGGGGCCACCAACAATCCAGACTTCAGTGCTAAGACCATGTAATGAACTCAGGTAGATGTTAGAAGGTATACTCAGAGGCCGGCGCCGTGGCTCACTAGGCTAATCCTCCGCCTTGCGGCGCTGGCACACCGGGTTCTGGTCCCAGTCGGGGCGCTGGATTCTGTCCCGGTTGCCCCTCTTCCAGGCCAGCTCTCTGCTGTGGCCAGGGAGTGCAGCGGAGGATGGCCCAAGTGCTTGGGCCCTGAGCCCACATGGGAGACCAGGAGAAGCACCTGGCTCCTGCCATCGGATCAGGGCGGTGCGCTGGCTGCAGCAGCCATTGGAGGGTGAACCAACGGCAAAGGAAGACCTTTCTCTCTGTCTCTCTCTCTCACTGTCCACTCTGCCTGTCAAAAAATAAAAATTTAAAAAAATAAATAAATAAAAGAAGGTATACTCAGAAGCTCATGGAAGAAGAAATTCAGTAAGTTCCTTTTTGTCTAAAGACTTTTTGAAGCCCCTACACACAAGGGGTCTTTAAGAAGTTCATGAAAATTCATATTATGAAAACACTAGGCATGGGTCTAAGAATCATTCGCAGAATTAACTGGATTTGATTCTACTTTGTTGTGAGCTTTTTCGAGTTCTCTCTCCTGTACTTCGCACAACACAGGTGTTTAACTTAAACCTGAGCATGCTTCCCCTTGCTTTTCCTCAATGCCAGTCGGGAGGGAGAGACACTGAGACCCAGTGAGATGGCTCTTCTCCCAAGAAAGAGGGGTCTGTGTCATCTGCTCTGTTTCTCACACAAAAAGCCCCCCTAGCTGAAATCTTCGGGGAAGCATCCAAGAAAGTCACCAATCAGAACGGCAAATCGATTTCAACGTTGGTGAGACACTGACAGTGGCCATCTGCTACAATGTGCTGAGACATGCATTTGCTCTGCGCAACTGGGCATCAGGCTCTCCTGAACCCACACAATCCTTGAATTGACCTCATCCAATACGGATAGCACCTGGGCCCACCAGGCAAGAAGAACCCCTGGGTCCCCTAGTGTCACCACAGCCTGCCCTTGGCTCCTTTCTCCCATACATGCCCCCCCTGCTTGCCTTTCAGCTCTGACTTCATACTCCTTAGAAATATCCTTGACGTCACACATGTCTCACCTCAACATCCCAGTTACACACAGTGTGTGCTGCACAAGTGAGAGTTTTGTTAGCTATTACACAGTTTCCTAGCAAAAGCCTGGCTTCAATAGAATGGACAAGGTTTTATATTTCTTTCTACACAACAAGGCCCAGGACCCCACCAGCCACACACTGTGTGCTTTGCACATGTTTCATCGGGTTAGTGAAAGGAGAGAACTGCACACCACACTGTGGGTGAGCTGCTCTCAGAAGTACCAAGTACTAAGTACCAAGTGGTCTCTCACAACAAGCTGCCATGAAACGTGTAACATGGCTGTAACTTCTCAAGAGGACAGACTCTACAA
The DNA here is from genome assembly GCF_964237555.1 of Oryctolagus cuniculus. NCBI lineage: Eukaryota > Metazoa > Chordata > Mammalia > Lagomorpha > Leporidae > Oryctolagus > Oryctolagus cuniculus. The sequence goes on along the minus strand of NC_091440.1, from coordinate 134,019,079 downwards.
AGCAATGACAAGGAAAAATCTCGCTTTTACGTTAGGAACACTTCTCCCAGATGACATCAAAGCCTTTGGTTATAGGCTCTTCCTTTTTTTCAGCTTCCTCTGGTCACAGAGACTGCAAGAGCCTGCTGATCACTTTCCTTGTGACAAGGGTCCCTCGTGACCAGCACCTGCTCTTACAGCTGGGTGTCACCCAGGGTTGCCCCTGGGCCTGTGAAATCCAGAAATTAAGACTGAGCTGGGCCTCCCACAGGAGGAGACAAGTCCTTCTCAGGACGGGGATTCAGTACTGCAAAAGGCTTCTGGGAGCCTTAACCATGGTGACGGCAGCAGTAACATCAGTCAGGCACTCAGTTATGGGGATAACACTGCTTCTGCTACAGTCTTTATTTATTTATTTATTTATTTATTTATTTATTTATTTTTTGGACAGGCAGAGTTAGACAGTGAGAGAGAGAGAGAGAGAAAGGTCTTCCTTTTTCCGTTGGTTCACCCCCGAGATGACTGCTACGGCCAGTGCACTGCACCAATCCGAAGCCAGGAGCCAGGTGCTTCCTCCTGGTCTCCCATGCAGGTGCAGGGCCCAAGCACTTGGGCCATCCTCCACTGCACTCCCTGGCCACAGCAGAGAGCTGGCCTGGAAGAGGAGCAACCGGGACAGAATCTGGTGCCCCAACTGGGACTAGAACTCGGGGTGCCGGCACCGCAGGCAGAGGGTTAGCCTAGTGAGCCGCGGCGCTGGCCTCTGCTATAGTCTTGATCTCACTGCCTTCCTACGGTCAACGCTGATGTTGCAGGAATCCAATGTGTTCTGTTGGCTCTTACCAGTCTTTACACGGGAACTTTTCTTGTGGTAGCCACTTCCCACCCCCTATAAATCCCTCTCCGAATGAATCAATGCCTATTTTACCCACCATCCAAGGCTGAGATGGTAATAACACAATCACAACTCTCCCTTTGCTGATGAACTGTACCTACCAGAGGTGGGGCTCAGATGATAGGCAGCTGTCATGTACTGACTATCTTTCCTAGTAAGTCTCTTCTGGGTCACTTTGAATAAAGAACTAAAAACCAAAACAACATCCATGAGCTATTTCTTGCCATTAGTAAAGGAGGAGGTAGGTTGAGGGTGTGAAATTAAATTGGTGGAGGGAGTAAATGGATGAGGGTGGAAATTAGCATGGATGCCAATTATCTACCCTTTAGCGCTCTCCTCCCCACACCCTTTCTTTTCCCCCTTGCCTTGGATAATCGAGAAATGAAATATGCAAATTTGAGTATCTAATTTGGGGGAAAAGAAGAAGAGCTGTGCTAAGGAATTACATTACAATACAGAAGGGAAATGTCCTGAAGGCACGATTTTCTCACTGTGGAATATCACCATTTCTTATCCACATACGCTGTCAGGAGAGAGATTTGCTCCCTTGGTCTCTAGCTCCTGTCTCACTGTATGAGTCACCGAAGGGCAAAGGGACATCGACTCAAAGCTCTCCTTGATGCCAAACACAGAACAGAAACTTCAACCGGAGATGCAAGGAAAACGTCTGTATGACAATTAAGTCAAACTGACCTAGATTTTCTCACTTTCCAAGGCCTGTGTAGTCCATGTGAGCTCCTAGATGGTCACTTGTGGTCTCTCCTTGCTCCTCTACTGACCTGATACTCCAGGAATACAATATTCTGAATTGCAATTCAATGGAGAAAGCTCCCTCTATAAAGAATTTTTCTTATATTAAATTTAAATTAAGAGTCATGTAAGAAGACACAACAGAATTGCAGGGTGTAGAGAAATGACCTTGGATACAGTCTCAGTCGTGTTCAAAGGCAATCATCAGACATTTTGCCTGCCATGCCAATATCCTCTTCCAATTTTCTACGTTAAATGATTCCATCCATGTCCCATGAAAACCAGGGCCCTAGCCATGCCCCAGCTATGTTCAGCATGAACAGACTGGATCAGTGTGGACACCTGGCCCTGGAAGTAATGCTTGTATAAACCAGGGGAAGCTAGCTTCTCTCTCCCTCTCCCTCTTCTACTCCCACTCTCTTTTCTCCTCCCTCTTCCTCTTTCTCTCATTTCTGAACTTAGAGATACAGAGACTCTGGTCAAGCTGTCATGGGCACTAGACCCATGAGCTTATTTAGAAACAAGACAAAGCCAAGCATGACAAGAAGGCAGACAGAGCTGAAGCATGGCATTAATTGAAGAAATGGCCAAGACTCTTTCCAGCCCATGGACCAAAAAAACACCTCCACCAAATGACTCTGCAGCCCCCTATGCCCCTTTCCCATTGCTTCTAGACTTGGTCATGTCTTTGCAGTGTTCATGAGACTCAGCAAAAGCTATAAGAACTTGTGCTTCTCAGGTTGCCCTCTCTCTCTTGTGACCTTTGGAAGCCTGAGGTGGCCACCAAAGGAGCAGGCTAGCCTGTGGGAATATGAGCCAACACACAGAGAGTGAGACCATGGCCCTGCTTGAGTTCCCCAAGCCAAGCAGCCACCAATCGCCAGACATGTCAGGGAGGCCATCCAGCCCAACTGGGTCACCATCTATCTACAGAATCAACAGAGCCAGTGCAAATCTGAAGAACCTCCCAGATGACACACAGAATCAGAACTGATTTGGTGTTTTAAGGTATTTGAGTTTTTTGTGTTGCACAGATTAGACGGGGTGGGCGATTTCTGTCATCTCCATATATTCCCCACTGCAGAAGGTGCTCCTCGCATCTAGGGAACCTACTGATCACACAGTCTCCATGTCCCAACCACAAAGTTGCACATGTGACCCAGGCTGCCCTAATGAATCATCTCATCTCCCTGCAAATAGCAATGGGCTGTGACCCAAGGAAATATATTAAAGATTCTTTTTCTGAAATTTCTCTGGGAACTGGGAGGGAGTAAAAAGATGATGGGAATGAGACCAAGCATCTGAACTCCAGGTTCCAACCACATCTGAAGTTCCCGGGCTTTTAAGGTGCTACTGAGTTTACTTGGCTCAAGCTCTGTCCTGACAGTCCCAACTCAAAGGCCCTCAATCTGTGTAAAGTGCACCATATCCTACGTGATCTTTCACAGAGGTGAAAGATGGGGTCTAACATATTGTTCTTTCAAAAGATCAAGACAATGACAGCACTTAGACAATGCTGGAGAGATGCCTTGTGGACAGGTGCCATTCATAAATGAAAATTATACCTGTTGTCTCTGAAGACAATAGTAAGAAAAAGAATAAGGAGTGATGGTCAGGAAAGCATTGACAGGGGCCAGCAATGTAGCGTAGCAGGTGATACCACCACCTGCAGTGCTGGCAAGCCGTATGGGCACCAGTTCAAGGCCCAGCTGCTCCATTTCCAATCCAGCTCCCTGCTATGGCCTGGGAAAGCAGAGATGGCCCAATTCCTTTGGTCCCTGTACCCACATGGGAAACACAGAAGAAGCTCCTGGCTCCTGGCTTTGGATATGCCCAGCTCCAGCCGCTGTGGCCACTAGGGGAGTCAACCAGCAGAAGGAAGACTTCTCTCTCTCTGCCTCTCTGCAATTCTGCCTTTCAAATAAATAAGTATCTTTAAAAAAAAAAAAGGCAACAAAAATCCTCTACCTTCACAGAAGTCTGTTGTGCTTCCAAGAACCTACGATTTCTTTTTCTATATATAAAGATTTTTTTGCTTCATTAGAATAAACACTTTATTATTTTTATCCCACAACATGTCATATTTATTTAAATATGCACAATAAGATTTATTTTTAAAATACGGAATACTATAACAAATTGACAACATATCACAGAGAAAAACAATTCCATATATAAAAGTAAAATTTCTTTTTTATTTCCCAAAGAAACCTTTCATTTAATGAGTACAATTTCGTAAGTACAACTTTAGGAATACAGTGATTCTTCCCACCATACCCACCTTCCCACCCCCATTCCCACCCCACCTCCTCCTCTTTCTCCCGTTCCCAGTCCCATTCTCCACTAAGATTCATTTTCAATTAACTTTATACACAGAAGACCAACTCCATACTAAGAAAAGATTTCAACAGTTTCAATAATTTGCACATACATGCACAAAAAAACTTTGAGAACAAATTTTACAGTTAATTCTCATAATACAACTCATTGAGGACAGATGTCCTGCAAAGGAAGTTAGTGCACAGTTACTTCTATTGTCAGTGATCACCCAAGGCTCTTGACGAGAGCTGCAAAGGCTATGGAAGCCTTTTGAATCCACAATCTCCATCAGTATTTAAACAAGGCCATACTCGAAGCAGAAGTTCTTTCTTCCCTTCAAGGAAAAGACCATCTCTCTTTGATGTCCACTTCTTTCCCCTGGAGTTCCTCTCACAGAGATACTTCACGTAGAATTTTTTGTGCCACGGTGTCTTGGCTTTCCATACCTGAAATGCTCTTACAGGCTTTTCAGACAGACCAGAATGCCTTAAGGGCTGATGCTGAGGTCAGAGTGCTATTTAAAGGTACTGTCATTCTGAGTCTAATGTGTGGACTGCTTCCAATGTTGGAACATTCTTTCTTCAATTCTATATATTACCAGACATATGATCTTATTTATATGATTCCTTTAACAATTAATCCTATCTATATGATCACTTTAACACTTAACATGGTCACTTTAACACTTAAGATGGCATTTTCATCACACAGCTTAATGGGATTTGGAGTCCCAGGGCAAGTTTTTAAACTTACAAGTAAATCTGTAGGATTATATGCAGAACTATACAGCTTTACAGTTACAAATATCCTCCTCCTCTCTTATTCCCACTCGTTTTTTTGAGATCTATTTTAAATAGATTTTATACACACATGATTAACTCTATGTTAAGTAAAGAGTTTGATAGTATGAAGAAGAGAAACAAAAAACTGATCGACAGTCAAGAGAAGGGCTGTTCAAGTCACTGCTGCTCAAATTATCAATTTCACTTCTAGAGATTTCCTTTTAGGTGCTCTATTAGTTATCACAGATCAGGGAGAACATACGGTATTTGTCCTTTTTTGAATGGCTTATTCACTAAGTATGATGTTTTCTAGAAACATCCATTTATTATCACTGTGTAGTATTCCATAGTGTCCACATCCATAATTTCTTCATCCAGTCTTCAGTTGACCAGCATTTAGGTTGACTCCATGTCTTAGCTATTGTTAATTGAGCTGCAATAAACATGGAGTCCAGATAACTCTTTTAATTGCTGATTTGATTTCCCTTGGGTAAATTCCTAGGAGTGGGATGCCTGGGTCTTATGGTAGGCTTATATTAAGATTTCTGAGGGATCTCCATACTGTCATCTACAGTGGCTTTACCAGTTTACATTCTGACCAACAGAGGATTAAGGTACCTTTTTGCCCACATCCTAGCAAGAATATGTTGTTTGCGGATTTCTGCATGAGAGCCATTCTAAATGGGGTGAGGTGAAATCTCATTGTTGTTTTGATTTGCATTTCCCTGACATCCAGTGATCCTGAGCATTTTTTCATGTGTCTGTTGGCCATTTGTATTTCCCCTTTTGATAAATGTCCATTTAAGTCCTTTGCCCATTTCTTAACTGGGTTGTTCACTTTGCTGTTGTGGAGTTTCTTGATCTCTTTATATATTCTGGTTATTAATCTTTTATCAGCTGCATAGTTTGCAAATAATTTCTCCCAGTATATTGGTTGCTTCTTCACTTTCCTCAGTGTTTCCTTTGAAGTACAGAAACTTCTCAATTTGATGTAATCCCAATTGTTAATTTTGGCTTTGATTGCCTGTGCCTCTGGGGTCTTTTCCAAGAAGTCTTTGCCTATGCCAATATCTTCCAGTTTCCCCAATATTCTCTAATAATTTGATGGTATCAGGTCATAGATTTATGTCTTTAATCCATTCTGAATAAATGTTTGTGTAATGTGTAAGGTAGGGGTCTTGCTTCATAATTGTGCATGTGGAAATCCAGTTTCTCCAGTACCATTTGTTGAAGAGACTATCCTTGCTCCAGGAATTGGTTTAGCTCCTTGGTCAAATATAAGTTGGTTGTAGATGCTTGGATTGATTTCTGGTATTTCTATTCTGCTCCATTGGTTTATCCATGTGTTTTTGTACCACTACCAGGCTGCTTTAATTACAACTGCCCTGTAGTATGTCTTGAAATCTGGTATTGTGATGCCTCCAGTTTTGCTTTTGTTGTATAAGATTTCTTTAGCTATTTGAGGTCTCCTGTGTTTCCATATAAATTTCAGCATCATTTTTCTTTTTTTTTTTTTTTGACAGGCAGAGTGGACAGTGAGAGAGAGAGAGAGACAGAGAGAAAGGTCTTCCTTTGCCGTTGGTTCACCCTCCAATGGCCGCTGCGGCTGGCACGCTGCGGCCAGCACACTGCGCTGATCCGATGGCAGGAGCCAGGTGCTTATCCTGGTCTCCCATGGGGTGCAAGGCCCAAGTACTTGGACCATCCTCCACTGCACTCCCTGGCCACAGCAGAGAGCTGGCCTGGAAGAGGGGCATCCAGGACAGAATCCTGTGCCCCGACCGGGACTAGAACCAGGTGCGCCGGCGCCGCAAGGTGGAGGATTAGCCTAGTGAGCCATGGCACATCATTTTTTCTAAATCTAAGAAGAATGTCTTTGGTATTTTGATTGGTATATCATTGAATTTGTAAATTGCTTTCAGAAAAATGGACATATTGATGACATTGATTCTTCCAATCCTTGAACATGGAAGACTGGAAGACTTTTATATTTTTTTTTGTATCTTCTTGTATTTCATTCTTTAATGTTTTTTAATTCTCATCGTAGAGATCTTTGACATCCTTGATTAAATTTATTCCAAGGTATTTGATTTTTTTTTTTTTGTAGCTATTGTGAATGAGATTGACCTTAGAAGTTCTTTCTCTGCCATGGCATTTTCTGTGTATACAAAGGCTGTTGATTTCTGTGCACTGATTTTATACCCTGCTACTTTATCAAACTCTTCTATGAGTTCCAATAGTCTCTTGGTGGAATCTTTTGGATCCCCTAAATATAGACTCATGTCATCTGCAAATAGGGATAGTTTAACTTCCTCCTTTCCAATTTGTATTCCTTTGATTTCTTTTTCTTGCCTAATGGCTGGCTCTGGATAAAACTTCCAGTAATATATTTAATAACAATGGTGAGAGTGGGTATCTTTGTCTGGTTCCAGATCTCAGTGGGAATGCTTCCAACTTTTCCCCATTCAATAGGACGCTGGCCATGGGTTTGTCATAAATTGCCTTGATTGTATTGAGGAATGTTCCTTCTATGCCTAATTTGTTTAGAGTTTTCATCATGCAAGGGTGTTGTATTTTATCGATTGCTTTCTCTGCATCTATTGAGATAATCATATGGTTCTTCTTCTGCAGTTTGTTAATGTGATATATCACATTGATTGATTTGCAGACTTTGAACCATCCCTGCATGTCAGGGATAAATCCCACTTGGTCTGGGTGAATGACGTTTCTGATATATTGTTAGATTCGATTGGCAAGTTTTGTAAAGGATTTTTGTATCTATGTTCATCAGGGAAATTGGGTCTGTAGTTCTCTTTCTCTGTTGCGTCTTTTCCGGGTTTTAGAATTAAAGTGATACTAGCTTCATGGAAAGAATTTGAGAGGATTCTCTCCCTTTCAATTGTGAATAACTTGAGAAGCATTAGGGTTATTTCTTCTTTAAAAGTCTGGTAGAATTCAGCAGTGAAGCTATCTGGTCCTGGGTGGTTTTTTGTTGGAAGGGTCTTTATTATTGATTCAATTTCCATCTTGGTTATGGGTCTATTTATGTTTTCTCTGTATTCAGTACTCAGTTTTGGTGGATTGCATGTGTCCAGGAATTTATAACTTCTAGGTTTCTCAGTTTGCTGGCATACAGCTCTTTGTAGTAATTTCTGATGATTCCTTTTTATTTCTGTGCTATCTGTTGTTACATTTCCTTTTTTGTCTCTAATTTTATTCATTTGGGTATTCTCTCTCCTTTTTCTGGTTAATCAGGCAATGGTGTGTCCATTTTGCTTATTTTTACAAAAAAACAGCTCTTTGTTTTGCTGATCTTTTGTATCATTATTTTGGTTTCAATTTTGTTGATTTCTTCTCTAGTTTGAATTATTTATTTTCTCCTACTAGTTTTGGGTTTGGTTTGCTGTTGTTTTCCTAGATCCTTGAGATACACTAATAGCTCATTTATTTGGTGCCTTTCACATTTCTTGATGTAGGCACCAATTGCTATAAACTTTCCTCTTAACACTGTTTTGGCTATATCCTATAAGTTTTGATATTTGTTTCCAGAAATTTTTTTTATTTCTTCCATTACCCACTGTTCATTAAGGAGCATGTTTTTCAGTCTCTATGGGTTTTCAAATATTCTAGAGACTCCAGAATTGCTGATTTCCAGCTTCATTCCATTGTGGTCCAAGAAGATGCATGGTATGATTTCGATTTTTTTGAATTTGCTGAGACTTCCTTTATGGCCTAGCATGTGGTCAATCCTAGAGAAAGTTTCATGCACTGCTGAGAATAATGTATATTTTGCAATTGAAGGATGAAAAGTTATGTAGATATCTATTAGGTCCATTTGATCTATAGTGCTGATTAACTCTGTTTCCTTTCTGATTTTCTCTCTGGTTGATCGATCCCTTCCTGAAAGTATAGTATTGAAATCCCCCATTACAATTGTATTTGAGTCTATGTCTCCCTTTAGATCCCTTTAGAGTTAGATAGTGAGAGAGAGAGCCAGAGAGAAAGGTCTTCCTTCTGTTGGTTCACCCCCCAAATGGCCATGACGGCCGGAGCTACACTGATCCAAAGCCAGGAGCCAGGAGCTTCTTCTGGGTCTCCCATGCGGATGCAGGGGCCCAAGGACTTGGGCCATCCTCCACTGCTTTCCCAGGCCACAGCAGGGAGCTGGATCAGAAGTGGAGCAGCTGGGACTCGAACCGGCACCCATATGGGATGCCGGCGCTTCAGGCCAGGGCATTAACCGCTGAGCCACAGCACAGGCCACTTGATTTATCTTTAAGATCTCAATTTTGTGGGAGACATTTTCTTTCATGTCATGTATGGATATCATTAGTTCTGCATTTGCTTCTGATTACTTCGAAGTAATCCTATGATCAACTTTTGGAATTCCATTCCTGGTATTTCTTCCATCTCATCATCTTCAGAATCTATTATGGAAGTGTTGTGTTTTTTTAGGGGCATCATGTTGTCTTCCTTATCCTTATTTCTTGAATTGGTGCATTTGTTGTCCAGCATTTGTGGAGACACTGATTGGTTTCTTTGTTTTTTGCTGTGGTGGCATTTATCTTTGGACTATGTCTGTGTGGATTAGTGGAGTGTCTGTTTTCAGGGAATACCTAGAGGTGTATGGTAGGTGTGGCCAAGGAGCTCTGTTCAGTTCTCCAGGGTGAAGCGTGTGTCTGAGGTGACACACCCAGGTTTGGTGTGGTAAATTTTTTTTTTTATCAAAGGGGAGGTTTGTTGTCTGTTTGCATAGACTCAGCTGAGCTACTCTCCTCAAAGGAGACCAGTACCTGGGCGCTAGTCCCAGTGTTTATATTTTTATTCTGCTCTGCCCCAAGGACCACACAAAGCATCTATGCAGTCCTCAGTATAAGCTCAGATTCCCCAGCAGTGTCCCTCATCAGGTAACCAGGAAGCCCTATCGTGTGCAGCCTCCCACAGTGACTGCCGAAGGTCCCAGCCAGGGAGCCAGGGAGCCCTATCGTGTGCAGCCTCCCCATGACTGCCCAAGGTCCCAGCCACACCCTGTGTCCTCCGACACAGCCTCAGTGTTTTCACAGTCCTGGCCAAAGCCTCCCACAGTCATCAGCACCCTGGCCTGTCTGTTCCCCTCACCAGACTCAGGAGTCTCTACTTGGCTGGTTGCTGGGTGTGGACACGAGCTGGCACAGCTGTTACGTATGTCCAAAATGGCACCTGCTCCTTATCAGCTTGTTACAGGCCACCATTGCAGGGTGATCAGGGAGAGAGAAAATGTGCCCCTCTCTCGTTTTTTCTCCCCTAGTTTTGCAGGTACACTATCCCCCACAGGGCTCCGAGCTGGATTCCCTCTAGGCTCTTCAGGCAGCTTTTTTGCCAGTGCTTGGACTGCTGAAGTCTAGTCTCACCTCACTCTCCAACACTGTTGTGGAGGCTCTCAGCTGCTGGGGTCCTCAGTTGTGCATGTCCTCGTCCTCTTATTTATCTCTTTATTTTCTTACCTACTTGAAAAGCAACTACAGAAGATCTTCCATCTGCTGCTTCACTCTCCAAATGGTAGAAATGGCTAGAGCTGTGCCAGGTCAAAGCCAGAAGCCAGAAACTCCATCCAGGTCTCCGATGTGGGTGGCAGGGGCCCAAGGACTTGGTCCATTTTCCACTATTTTTCCAGGCACATTAGCAGGGAGTTACACTGGAAGTGGACCAGGACTTGAATCAGATCCCAATTGGGATGCCGGCATCACAGGCAATGATGACTTAACCCACTATGCACAGTGCTGGTCCCAGAACCTACAATTTCTAATCCAATATCCATTTTACCATGCGAATAGTGATCTTCAGGATATTGAAACTGGCTTTATCTCCTTTTCTTACCTTTACATTGGCAGCTGCTGTGAAAGATGGAGCAGACATCTGTTCTTTGGGCTATCCCACGTCCCATCCTTTTCTTTGATTGCTAAGTTTCTTTCCTTTGAGGAGTTTCTGTCCTGGGGACCTGTGACCACACACACCAGGGAAGTGCTCCTCCTGGGAATCTACTGGACAGAGGCACAAGCGGATGAAAATATCTCACCCTTTTGGCAGTCTCGTCTTGACCGAACTGTCATGGAGTGTCTACAACTTCAACCCAGAAGTGTATATCTTGGTTCTCAGGGCCACAAACCTCCTCCTAATGAGTCTATTGTACCCTTAAAGTTCACTAGCATGAGTTTCGATTGCTGGCCCAAGGAATGCTGTAGCAGGGCAGGCTGCCTCTCCACTGCCAAGCCCAAGTGGTGAAGGAGGAGGTGAGCTTCCTCCCGTTCTTTCTTTCCTCCTGCAGAGACCCACCGCTGAACATGTTAGTGCTTTCTTCCACCTGGGCCCCTCACCAACTGCATGGACCTCAGCGCTACTTCCTCACCACCACCCGCCATGACTCCCGTATCCACCACCTCTCGGACTCTCTGAGAAACTCCCAGTGGATATTTCAAATTTTCTCTCTCTTAACAGCTGGAAACACTTTAATACAAGCCCTGGCCAATGCAAATGAAAACATAAACACATTTATTAGCATTTTGAAGACTGAAAAACAATGGGAGAGAGCCTGTTTGGCAAGGGCAAGCATCACACGACACCTGTCCCATGGATACAGCTGTCCAGGTATCACACAGATAATGACCTTCTCACCACCCTCACAAAAGTGCCATTCTCCCCTTCCTGGCAAAAAGCCGCATTTCCCTCCTCTCTGCAAGAGGGGAAAATGCTTCATGACCCATATACTGCTCAGAGGCAATAAGCTCTGAGGTCTGAGCTGCCTTCTGCACACATCACGGAGAAATCCTAACACCTGTCTTCTGCCCGCTCTCAGTGCACACAGCAACTCTGAGCCAGGAAGGCACAGGCTGGGCAGGCCCAAACAAAGAAGCAAGTAATGTGTCCTCTGAGACAAGAGTTTGGAAGGAGGCTGGGGAGCTTTTTTTTTTTAAGATTTATTCTATTTATTTGAAAGGCAGAGTTAGAGAGAGAAAATGAGAGACAGAGAGAACCTCCATCTGCTGGTTCACTTATCACATGGCCACAGTGGTCAGGGGTAGGCCAGGCAAAGCCAGAGCTTATCACAGGTCTCCCACATGGGTGCAGGTGTCCGAACACTTGGGCCACCTTCTGCTGCTTTCCCAGGTGCATTAGCAGAGAGCTGGATCAGAAGTGGAGCAGCTGGGACTCGAACCAGCACCCATATGGGATGCAGGCACTGCAGGTGGCAGCTTTTCCCACTATATCAAAACACTGGCCCCCAGAGCTATGGTTTTTATTAGTGTGTCCGATCATGTTTTTACAAGACCAAGCACTATGAGATATGGTCTTCAAAAGTTCTGAATTTTCCTGAAGTATATAGGTAGGGTGAGATGTTTGTTTCTCCCACAAAGATGATAAATTATCCCATAGTAATGTGTCACCTACAGAGGAGTAGCTGGGTGGATGAATGTACTGGGTGGTAAGAGGTGAGGGAGCTGTACAAACAGGACCAAAATGAGCAAGCAGTGTCCATGTGATGGCTGTCTAGTGTCATCGGAGCACCTTGGCAGCCGCTCTGTACAAAGCTGGCCTGTAGGCCCAGGTCCCACACCCCTGCCTCCTTCAGAGAATACCTGTGTAGGGAGGATGCAGGGGCCAGGAGAAAGAAAGAACACAGCCTCATTCAGACCACAGCTCTGCAGGGAACTGCATGTAAACCCACAAGGTCCCCAAGTTCACGGCCATGGCTGCAGGATGGAGCTCCCCCGGCGGATTATGCTGAAATCCAGAAGTGAAACCCCTGCTCTCGATGGTGGAGTTGTGCAGGGCTCGCAGACCACATGTGTCCACTCCTCTCACCCTATGCAGCATCCATGATCAATTGCCCTGCAGCCTGTCTTCTCATAGACTCTTGGGGGGGGGGGGGTCCCAAAGTAGGTAGTGTGCAGTATATGACAGGCACTCTTAGCATCAGAGCAATTGCAAATGGGGTTCTTTGCCCAAGGCCAAGCAACATGTTTATGAAGTCTTACTACAGAGGAGACTCCTATTTCTGACAAGCATTTTCACTCCCCATGTACCCCAGTTTTATCCGTCAACCCCCATTACCTCAAGGCTTTTTCAGACTGAGAACTGAGGTACAGAAATTACTAACAGGGCCCCAGGGTGCCCCCAGAGAGTGTCCTGGACAGTACCCTCCGAAGGCCTTAGCAGAGTCATCATCCTTCCATTGCTCTAATTACCCCTTGCACACGTGTGCCCTTTCAGCGCTGCTCCCTGCACACAGCTCTGCGCAGGAGTCTTTGTCCACAGAGTGCAGCAGCAGAGGGGAGTTCTGACGTCTGTGCTGACCTGCCCTGCTCTCTCCTGTGCGCCTAAGCCTCATGCAGCCGGTGCTCAACTCTGGCACCAGGGAGTTACCGCTTTCTGGGTTTGGGTTTTTCAGGGTTGCTGCTTTGTTCCTCCGTTGCTTCTATTTCTATCTGCATGAAAACGTATTTGTAAAACTCTCTCTTGTGTGATTGGCACTTAAAGGTATTTAAGACATTCTTGGAAAAGATTATAAACAATATGCAAAAGTAAAGCACTGTACCTTAACTATGTGTAATTATGTGTTTGATTTTGGGTAGATCTTAAGATACCAGGTTCTTAAGAGAGCTTAAGAAATATTATCTGGTGGTAGCCTTGATGATTTGGAGCAAATTACACAATCTAAGAACAAAAAGTAAATTCTTGTCCCCCGGATGCCACAGTGCTGCCTTTTAAGCCACCTTGTCACGATCCATCTATCACTTCCCTTCCATGTTCATAATTCTTTCTTCTGGCTCGGAGATTTCCTACCCATTAGAGATCATAAATTAGAGCAGGCAACATAACCGTTTGAAGAACGTGCTTCTGTTAGGAAAGCTTTGGGGAGAACACCCAGTACCCTAGTTCTCAATTTTTATAAAGATTCCTTTCTTTCTCCAAAACCTCAAAGCCCTAATTCCCCTAATTGGCCACTGCCCAATACCGTCTCCCTTTTCTAACACATCCTTTGAAGCAATGAGGTTAAAAAGCACATATACATTTCCCCTGCAATGTCAAAAGTTACAGTTCCGGGAGATGCTTAATGATATCTATGGCTTGAGTACAAATCATCACCGAGCTGAGCGATCAAGCCCTTGAAGGGGCTGAGGTTTAACTTCAAAGAGTTTAACTTAGAATCTTCTAAGGAAAGCACATTGAAAAGCTGCTACAACACACATGCCATTTTCTCCAAACGCCGGTGCCTTCTCTCTCGACACCCGAATCAGGAGGACAACCTTGGGGAAGAGATGAAAGGGGCGGGGGGGGGGGGGGTACAGAGGGACAATGAGAGAAAAAGGAAGAGTAGCATTTGCCTCATTTGTGAGACAAGCCGAGGATCCTACCCCTGGGTCAACCAGGAGACCAGCTCCTATTCTCGCCTCATCGGTTCTCTGGGTTGCCAGGGCCTTGGAGCCCATGGGCAATATCACTACAGGGCAATTTAACAGCTGCTTCTGAGTTGCCACATTCTGAGAAGAAAAGTTGCAATGCCTTGGCCCCACAAGGAAAAATAGGTATGTCGTCCATACCCATCAGTCTACACTTCCCTACATTTGTGAAAGGGGACTTCACAAATTCTTGGGAAAATGTATTATGAAAAAACTATGCCAGGATTTCACAATTTTACACTAAAATACAAAATTATTTTTAATGTTCCATAAACTTGTTGAAGCCCTCTTTAGTGTGGAATAAAACTATCCCAGCTAGATGGGAGATTTTTCACAGCTCTTCTTGAATAATACAAAGTGCCAGGCCCTAGCCATACTGCCAACTTTGTGCCTTTGTCTACACACACAATCTAGCTTTAAAAGACATGCACAGAGGGGAATTCAAGTAAGCAAAATCTTTATTTGTCCGTATTGCAATAATAACATAATAAGCTCAATTTGCATAAACCAGACAAGGAAATGAATCTTAGAATTTAGTCATTCTATTTCATGTAGTGATCCCGTAAATGGGTGGGTTGAACTTCTTTTATATTTCAGCTTGGAACATAACCCTTGTCATTCTGCCTGGGGCACTTCTGCTCCAATGCACGACACACTAAGGACATGTGCATTTCTTCATGGAGAAGACCATGTGTCCTGTCACAGGCTCCCTACCTGCCCAGACCTAGGAGAAGAGGGATGAGATCCTGTCTGCCATTGGCAAGGGTTGTCAGCGGGGAGAGGAATAGGTTAGTTGACAGATCTCGGGCTCTTCCATTCCTACTTGCCAACCGACTACACCAATGAGTTCCTCTCCTTCAAACATGCATTCCTCTTGCTGTGAGGCCTTGAAAAATCAGTGGCTATTAATAGGCTTGGTCTGTTTTCCTGACGAAGTAGACTCCCTGAGCTCAGCTCCAGGAGAAACCTTTTCTCCTTGCCTTCTAAGAGTCTGTAAATAGGTTAAATCAACCTCAGTGTTCAACTGATACACACTGTACTCCGGAAATCAAGTCATTTTCAGAGCTGCAATGAAACACATGCTGATTTAATTCAAAAGAATGTAACTTTTTTAAAGATTTATTTATTCGAAAGGCAAAGTTATAGAGAGAGGGAGAGATAGAGACAGAGAGACAGAGAGAGACCTACCATCTGCTGGTTTACTCCCAAAATAGCAGCATTGACCAGGGATGAGCTAGACCATAGCCAGGAGCCAGGAGCTTCTTCCAGGTCTCCCATGTGGGTGCAGGGGCCCAAGTACTTGGGCCATCTCTGCTGCTTTGCCAGGTACATTAGCAGGGAGCTGGAAGAGAAGTGGAGCCCATGTGGGATACCAGAGTCCCGGGCAGTGGTTTTACCAGTTACGCCAAAATGTCAGCTCCCAAGAGGGTAATTTTTTTACATTAAAAAAAATTTAAATACAGCTCATGCATAATCACAGCTATGTTACTTTAGCTTTCAGCCATATTATTTTAATAAAAAACAAAATTTAAGAGCCTCACTGAAGCAGAAAACTAATTCTTAATAAGAGTAACAACAAGAGACTCCAACTGGAGGTAATACTAATTCTGTGAACATCAGTAATTGCAAATGAGACAAAAACAAGTGTTTTTTTTAATCACCAAAGAAAACAAAAAAGCATCCATGAAAGATCTTTGAAATTATCAGCTTCATCTACTTCTTTCCCATCCCGTTTATAGTCCAGTGTCAACTCTACTTCTTTCCTCCTGGTAGCTGTTTTCCCACTGCTGTCTGGGGTGCTGATGCCAACGGCTTCCCAATAGAGGCAACCGCAGTGCAGAGAATGCAGGAGAGGGGCCACAAGCTCGGGGGAGGGGGGGGGGGGGATGGCTCTGGACGCCATCGCACTGGATCAGAAAATTACGTGATGAAACAAGGTCATGCACACAATTAAGCATCCTCTTGCAGGCCTTTTCATCTAAAGCAAACCTTGGGCCAAAGACATCAAAATTGATGCTTATTCCACTTGCTCATTAGGGGACAAAGGAGGAGAAAACAAAGCAGCACATCCCAGGGATGCAGAGATGCAGCAGCTGCTTTGCCAGCCTGGCTTGTGTTCAGAGAGGGTCTAGGAGAACTCTTTCCACTCTAGGGTGTATCTTACTGCCCTAAATCAGTTGCCTCATGCCATGATTTGGCTTGAAAATCCTTCTCCTCTTGCCTATAAACCCATGTTCTTTGATCAGCATCACCCCACCTCCACCTCCCAGCCTCTGGGACAACTGCTCTACCCTCAACTCTTTGAGATCCATTATTTTAGATCCCACAGATTGGTGAGGTCATTTGGTAATTTGGTATTTTTCTCTCTGTGCCTCTTTTATCTCACTTAGAATACACTCCTTGTAAACCTAATTTGTGAAAGTTCTGATCAGGAAGCATGGTAAATTTTGTCAAATGCTTTTTCTGCATCTGAGATGTAATACGGTTTTTGTCTTGCATAAGGTTAATGTGCTATATCACCTTTCTTTATTTCTGGCCTCCCAATATTAATCTGTGTGAACCCTTTCTCTTTGACTTTTTAAAAGATTCAAGAAGGGTTGGTATTAGTTCTTCAAATATTTGGTAGAATTCACCCATGAAGTTATAGGTCCTGGGCTTTTCTTTGAGAACAGAACTTTTATTACTGATTCAATCTTCTTGCTTATTATTGGTGTTTTCATATTTGCTATTTCCTCAAGTCTATGTCTAGGAATTTCTCCATTTCTTCTAGGTTTACCAATTTGTTGGTATCTAACTATTCGAAGCAGTGTCTCATGATGCCTTGCATTTCAGCAATATCAGCTGTGACGTCCCTTCTTTCATTTCTGGCTTTATGACTTGAGTCTTCTTCTTTTTGCTCATCTAGCTAAGAGTTTGTGTGATTTTGTGTATCTTTTCAAAAAAACCCCTCAATTTTGTTGATTTTTTTCTTATTGTTTTTCTACTTCTGACCTTTGTTATTGCCTTCTTCTTGCTAACTTTGCACTTAGTCTTTCATTTTCTAGTTCTCTGAGATGTAACATTAGGTTGTCTATTTAAATCATCTTTCTTGGTACAGACATTTATTTCTATGCTGTTCTTTAATGCAACCGCTATTGCTGAGCCCTGTAAGTTTTCTGTGCTGTGTTTATATTTTTGTTTGCCCCAAGACATTGATTTTCTTTCTTCATTGAATCATTCATTGTTTAATTCCCACATATTTGTGAATTTTCCAAAATTTCTCCTGTTATGGATTTCTAGTTTTATTTCATTGTGGTCAGAAATATGCATGATACAATTTTGGACCTCTTATATTTGGTCAGATTTGTCTTGAGGCATCATACATGATCTATTCTGGAGAATGTTCCATGTATACTGGATAAGAAAGTATAGTCTGATGTTGTTGGATGGAACTTCTCTACATGTCTGTCAGGTCCATTTGATCTACAGTGTAGTTTAAGTGCAAAGTTTCTTTATTAATTTTTGGTCTGAATGATCTGCCCATCATTGGAAGTGGGATACTAAGGTCCCCTACAGTCACTGTTATAGTGTCTCTCTTACCAGATTCTTTTATATTTGCCTTATAGAATCAGGTGCGCTGATGTTACATGTTTATAGATTACAACTGTTATATCCTCTTGCTGAATTGAAACCGTTATCATTACATCATGTTCTTCTTTGTCTCCTTCTATAGTTTTTTAATTTACACTCTGTTTTGTTTGATATAGGACATATTGTGGTTTCCATTAGCATGGAACATCACTTTCAGTCTACGTGCATCCTTGATGGTGAGCTGAGTCTCCTGTGTACAGCACTTTCCTTAAGTCTCAATTTGTTGCCACTTCTGGTTTCCCAAAACCAGGCACTCTGTTCAGGGCTCCCAGAGCCTTATCCCATTGTATTTCACTTGCCTTGAGCAGCAATAAAGCCTGAGACAGAGGGTGGCATGAGCGTGGGGCAGGGGAGAGGTGCTCAATACAGATGCCCTGAGTGAATGAATAAATCACAATCTTACCTCCCACCAGTTTGTCGCACTGTTCTCTCATCACCCATGCCCTGTCATAACCAACTACTTTAATGTTGGAAAGTTGAAAGAGTTATAAAGCAAAAAACCACTAGATCTGGTTACAGGGACCCCCATCTCTATTACTCTACTATTTGTGCAACCTTGGGCTCACCTTCCCCTCCAGACCTTTTCATATTTGTTGTGAAGGCAAATAGCACTTGCTACATTTAAAAACAGCTTATGGGCCGACGCCACGGCTCAATAGGCTAATCCTCTGCCTGCAGCGCCGACCCCCGGGGTTCTAGTCCCGGTCGGGGCACCGGATTCTGTCCCGGTTGCTCCTCTTCCAGTCTAGCTCTCTGCTGTGGCCCAGGAGTGCAGTGGAGGATGGCCCAAGTGCTTGGGCCCTGCACCCGCCTGGGAGACCAGGAGAAGCACCTGGCTCCTGGCTTCGGATCAGCGTGGTGCACCAGCCGCAGCGGCCATTGGAGGGTGAACCAACAGTAAAAGGAAGACCTTTCTCTCCCTTTCTCTCTCTCTCATTGTCCACCCTGCCTGTCAAAAAATAAAAATTAAAAAAAACAGCTTATGAAGTGTTATTCAAGTTAAACTACCATTAGCAGAATAAATTTTCCATTCCTATCAGTTGAATGTAACACCTGTTCTGGTTGGATAAAAGTTATAATCCAAATATTTCATGGCTGGGACATTCTATTGAATGTGCTAGTCAAGGACATAGGAATAGATGTGAGATAACAGAAGCTGCTGTCACAAATGTCTGATACCTGAAACTGATTCTGCAGTCAAGAATGTGGCTTACCTCAGCTGGTCAGAAGGCCATGTCGCTCTGCCTCACATTCAAAGTCCTCTGGATTCTAAACCTACGTGTTGGTTAACCAGACCCCTTTATTGTGCGCCAATAAAGAAGTCCTCACTGACTTGTTTGAGTCCCTCCACCTCAGCTACCCTTCCTTTTTCCAGTGACACATTTCCCTCTATGGTAAGTCAGTCAGTCTCAGTCTCTCTCTCTCTCTCTCTCTCTCTCCCTCTCTCTCTCTCTCTCTCACACACACACACACACACGAGAGTAACTGATGTTCAAGGAGAGAAGACACAGACTAAACAAATAACTAGTACTTAATTTCAAAAAAAGCTAGATTTCAATAGATGTGCTCTTAAGACACAGATAAGGAATGACAGTTTATACTCAGGACAAATGAGGACGGCTCCACAGAGGGGGTTAATTTGAGCTTGGCCTTAGAGAAGAAGAGTAAGGAGACAGTGAGTTCCTCCATGCATGGGGGGAAATATGACCACAGGAGCACGGCCCGTCTGGGGAAGTATGGGTGGCACAGAATAGGGTATGTGGAAGGATGCATAGTATTTTGACCTAGGGAGGTTAGATTTAAGTCAAATTTAAGTTCCTTTGGGCATGACATGCATGCAGTTGCTTTGTTCTCACAGGGAAAAGATAAGCCTAAAGTAGACGGAAGGGGTAGAAAAATGTTCCTGGACACTCATTCATCGTACTCATATTTGTGGAGCAACCTTAACTGGGATTGTTCTGGGGCTGGGAACAGGGCAGGAGGCATGGAAGAGGCCTCCCTTCAAGGTGTTTGGCAACCTAGTAAGGAGACTGGCCAGGTGGGAAGCAGATCATCACAACATACAGTGTCCACAGCAAGGTCAGGTGCTGAGCCCACAGGAGGTCACTGAAAAAACACACAGTGTGTCTTGTGTCCTATTCCTAGCAATACAGAAGGATCTGGCTCAGAGTAAACATTAAATATGTTAACTGAATAAATGGACAAATGAGAACCATCGCATGAAGCTCCCCCTAATCTCAAACCACACGAAATATTGCCAGAAGGTGGCCTAACAAACTTTCAGAAATACCAACCACAGTGGTTTTTCTAACTCCTTTAATTTTCTGTTTATCCAAATTTACCCCTGCCATTTGCTAACCCTCCATTGTTGCCAGTGAGGACAATTAAGTGCTTTTCATTCTATAAGATGCAGGTACGTACTCACAAAAATGTATTGGGTGGATGGTCTGACAAATGGATGGATGGACAGCTGGATGGACGGATAGATGGATGGGTGGATGGATGAATGGATGGATTAGTGGATGGGTGGATGGATGGACAAATACATGGACAGATGTGTGAGTGGATAGATGGATGGGTGGATGGGTGGGTGGGTGGATGGATGGATGGATGCATAGGTGAGAGGATGAGTGAGTCAGTGAGAAGTCATTCATCTACAAAAAACCTGGATATATTTAAGTATCTTTACACAATGTTATTTCAAAACATGCATTTTTTTTGGTCCACTGAGATGACTGAGAAACATTGTCTACAAAGTTTAAATACCATTTTAAACAAAGATATGTAAACATTAATGATATAGACACTTGTCCAAGAACTACTGCTCTTCATTGAGAGTAAAAGGCAAAATGTAAATTCCATATTTAAAACATAACCCCATGGATCACATAACACTACCATAAAAGAAGAATGCTAAAAATCCAAGCACCATTAGGCAAGAACATTCCATTAAAAATTAACTATTGGAAACGTGTAAGGATTTTTTCTCCTTGTTAAACACATCCACATATCTTCAAACCTATTAAGTCCCATCCACATGAATCAACATTCCAAACGCAAAATCTAGTGGTTATCATTAGAAGCCATCTATTTTCCACATACACGAATTTGGGGGAAAGTTCTTCAAATATCACACCTTAGTGATCCTGAGCTTACCACATGGTCAGCACTTAAAAGGCCAGCAGTCAATGACCTTGTGTGACCTTTAAGAAAGCCTCTAAAAGATCTTGGACCTCAAAGGTAAATTATATGAGAAATCAGGGCCGGTGCCGTGGCTCACTTGGTTAATCCTCCGCCTGCACCGCCAGCATCCCATATGGGCGCCGGGTCCCAGTTGCTCCTCTTCCAGTCCAACTCTCTGCTGTGGCCCGGGAGGGCAGTGGATGATGGCCCAAGTGCGTGGGCCCCTGTACCTGCATGGGAGACCAGGAAGAAGCAGCTGGCTCCTGGCTTCAGATCAGTGAAGCGCTGGCCATAGCAGCCATTTGGTGGGGGGTGAACCAACAGAAGGAAGACAGTTCTCTCTGTCTTTCTCTCTCTCACTGTCTAAATCTTCCTGTCAAATAAATTTTTAAAAAATATGAGAAATCCCCATATAAACCATGTGTTCAATCTAATATATTTTAATCTAGGTTTTACAACACAGAAAGCATTATTTCCAGAATTCACAACCTGCAGTGGAATCACAGTTATCACCAAAAATACATCCACAGAACTTCCAAGCCAGCTGTGGCCCATGAACACCAACAACAAAGGTGAAAAAAATCAGCAAACCTCTCTGGGGGCCACTTCAGAGCAGGTTTAACAAGCCCACACATCTGCATTCCCTTTCATCCAGAATTATAAAAACAGGAACTTAACCTAAGAAAATAATTAAAGAAAAGTGCAAAGTTCTCCTAAACGAAAGATTATCCCAGAGTTTTTGTAGCAGTGAAACAGTTAAAACTATCCTAAATGACCAATACAGCATGGAAAATCATGTCATATGAAAGCACCTATGGGTATTATTATCAAAGTCACCGGGCACAAATAAGTGGAAAAACACATTGCAAAATAGCACATAAAATGACCCATCATGTGAGCAGCATGTTTGGCTGTTCTTTTTATTTTTGAAAGGCAGAGAGACCGAAAGACCAGGAGACCAAGGGACTGAGAGAGAGAACATCCCTCCTATACTGCTTAACTCCCCAAAGGAACACAGCAGCTGCAGCTCAGCCAGATCAAAATCAACTGCCCAGAACTCACTCCAGGTCTCTCCACTTGAGCCATCATCACCTGCAGCCTCCAGGATCCACATTAGAAGGAACCCAGACTCCAGGGCAGAGCCAGGACTTGAACCTGCTCTCCAATAGGGGTTGCAAGTGCCTTAACTGCTGCACCACGTATGCCTTACCAAAAAAGAAAAAATAATTAGTTGAAAATATACATATCTTGCCGGCACCGCGGCTCAATAGGCTAATCCTCCGCCTGCGGCACCAGCACCCCGGGTTCTAGTCCTGGTCAGGGCGCCGGGTTCTGTCCCGGTTGCTCCTCTTCCAGTCCAGCTCTCTGCTGTGGCCCAGGAGTGCAGTGGAGGATGGCCCAAGTGCTTGGGCCCTGCACCCCATGGGAGACCAGGATAAGTACCTGGCTCCTAGCTTCGGATCAGCGCGGTGCGCTGGCTGCAGCGGCCATTGGAGAGTGAACCAACAGTAAAAGGAAGACCTTTCTCTCTCTTTCTCTCACTGTCCACTCTGCCTGTCAAAAAAAAAAAAAAAAAAAAGAGAGAGAGAAAAAGAAAATAAAATACACATATCTTGAAGAATGACAATGTCTTCCATTCCTCCCACTGCTTCGTTCCCTCCCTGCTGTATTTGTAATTCTGAAGAGACAACTGAAATTTGCCTGTTCTCTAAGTTCTCTCTCTCTCTCTCAAACACACAAACATGTGTGTGCATGTGTGCTGTCTATAATCATGACTTCACACACACTAGTTAAAACATTTCTCATTTAAATTTATTCCTTTATTTTTATTGATTTGAAAGGCTGAGCAACAGAGAGAGAAAGATATTTCACCCACTGATGCACTCCCCAAATGCTCACAATAGCCAGGTCTTGGCCAGGCCAAAGCCAAGAACTCCATCCTGGTCTCCCACTTAGGGACCCAAGTATTGAGCCATCACCTGCTGCCTCCCAGGGTGTGCATTAGCAGGGAGCTAGACTGGAAGTAGAGGCAGGTTCTAGCCCAGGCACTCTGATACGGGGTGTGGGCATCTTAAGCAGCAGCTTCACCCACTGCACCACAACACCACCTCATTTCTCACTCGGCTCTTAAACTCAGCTTACGATATCTAGTGATCGGTTTCCAAGGTCGTATTTTGCCACTTTGAAAGTTTAAAGTAATTTCTGTCTTACTTGTCTGTAAGTGTTGTCACCTACTCAAAAGAACCCACCATTCTCTGACGCACTCACACATGAGGACGATGCTCCAACGATCACACACATGAGGAGCTCACAACGTGCGTGAAAAGTGCCTAACGTCTTTCAGTTCCATTGCTCCATGCATTTTTGAAGACCACTCCCCATGTAAATTCAGTTTAGCAGCAAACTTATCAAGTAACAAGAATCTTCATAGATGTCCATTACATCACCTTTTTCACTCTCACAGATTGCATCTCCCAGAAAATAAAGAACGTAAGAAGCCCAAGACAGACTGGGGATACGGTCACCATCCATCAGGGACTTTCACATACAGTCCCTCTTCCAAATGCTTCTACTCTCAGCCTTTTAGTCTGGAACATGCTGTTGCCTTGGACACATAAGTGAGATCTCCCCCAAACGCCACTGCAGTGAGAGAGGCGCCTTTGATCTGTTTACAAGCAGGTCAATCAACCTCGCTGCTCAAATCTCATATTTTTTTAATCATACCATTTATTTGCCTAAGGTTGAGATGAAAATTGTAGCCACGTGGAGTTTTAATCTGTAAAAAAGCTGAAATAACAGAGGCAGGGGAGACAGTCAGGACGGGAGCACAAGCATTCTGTATAGCACAGCTCTAAGAATGTGGCCTCTGAGTCACACGAAACTGGGCTCACAATCTAGCTGGGCTAGGTACTTAACCCTTGAAGAGCTGCAGGGTCCAAGTGGGCAAAGTAGGCTATCTGCTGACCTGCCCTACAAGGTCACTGAGGATTAAATGAGGTCATCCGTGCATGGTCAGCCGCGAAAGGCAGGTCCTCCTTATTCCCAAGACACAGTCATCCACTGCATCACCGGCTCTGGGAATGTTCTGGATGCAGACCACAAGACACAAGAAAGATGGCCACGCCTTGCACAATGACTTTCGGTGGTTAGCAAGGGGCCGCTCTGTCTCACAAGTGTTGTCAAGACCGCAGTGAAAGTCACAGGAGCCCAGATCTTCAGTCACAAAAGGAATGTGGCTCTTCAAAGCGTCCACAGACACAGACACGGGGCAGTCATTAATCAACAGGAAATGGGCTCTGGTTTCCTTCGTGGCCTGGATCCAAGAGTGGCAAAGTTGAGTCACCGGCTTGCTATCTGACCCCAGGCCAGCCACTTAACCTCTGCCTGACCCCATTTCCTTACTTAAAGTCAACTCTCCGCTCCTATGCCATTCAACTCATTATCTCTGCCCACAACAAATGGTGGTGACGAAGAAAGGCGTCCGGGAGATTTGGAAAATTCACGATTCGGAGCACTGGGTTCACAACTTGGGACTGTAAAAAGTCTGGAAGAAAGGTCCAGCCACGCTGTGTGGCTTTTTGGTGTTGTTTTAAGAGATCTCTCCCTGGGATAAAGTCACCAGCCCAGACAATGAGCTTTGCTGACACTGCCCCCAGCCTCTGCTGAAGCATTCTTGTGTGGGTATTTCTGGGAGCAACAGAAAGAGCAAGAACAGGAGCCCCTTTGTCAGAGGCACCAAGAGGGAAATAAATTGCAGTTATTTAAAGAGAGTTTAGGACAAACGAGGCAGTGTCCTGAGGCAAAGAACCACACCAGAAGCTGCGATCATCAGATTGTACGCTCAGCCACCATGCCCCGCCGTGACCCGTGACAGTCTATATGAGGCTGGGTACCCACTGGAGTCCCCTGGACTAATGAAAAGTCCCAAGTACCCACTGCTAGGAAATAACCACACACATCCTGGCACTGCGGCACCTGCACTGAACACCTGGAACACATGGGTGCATCGGGCTTTCGGGGACCACACAGGGCCTCTTGCCACAGACATGATGGCAACAAGGTCAGCAGGGAAGTGAGCATCTAAAATGTCAAATCGAAAAGCTCCTGAGGTTTGCCCCACGGGCCAAGGGTTTGTGGATGTTTAGCCACTTGAAGTCACTGCCGTGGTCATAACTAATCTCCTGGGTGTAATAATTTTGGCTCTTCCTCATTTGCAACCAAAAGCAGCCTTCTGGCTTCTCATCTGCTCCCTGAGACATCAGGGAGTCAGGGTCAGCCTGGCTGGTCCAGAAACCCCACCGGAGAAGCTTAAATGTGAAAGGTGTGTTCACTCTGCAAAGGAAGTGTGAGGCTGGCACTGTGGCAGAGCAGATAAAGCTGCAGCCTGCGGTGCCAGCATCCCATATCGGGGCTGGTTTGAGTCCCAAATGCTCCATATCCAAACCAGCTCCTTGCTAATGGCCTGGCAAAGTAGTGGAGGATGGCTCAAGTGTTTGGGCCCCGGCATCCACATGGGAGACCCCGAAGAAGTTCCTAGCTCCTGGCTCCTGGCTTCCCTGCTCCTGCCATTGTGGCCACTTGGGGAGTGAACACCCCCCCCCCCCAACACTGCATTTCAAATAAATAAACCTTAAAAAAAAAAAAAAAAAAAAAAAAAAGACATGCAGCGGGAAGTGCAGAAAGAAAGCTCCAGGTAAGAGGACTTGGTAAGTATTGGAGGCCCTGGCGTCTTAGCTCTGCCATCCGCGGCCTTTCCATGGTCTCTGAGGGCTGCTGGAGCTTTAACCATGCAACCGCAGAATGAGGGCAGGGGTAGGAGGGGATAACGAAAGCCCATTCTCCTGTTTATAGGCCACCGTTCTCGGAGTACTACATGTCCTACCCACATTTCTGTTGCATCCTGGCCGAAACTGAGCCACACATGCACACTGCAAAACTGCAGGCCGGGAAGCCACATCACTCTGCAGCTGACAGAGCCATTGCCACCCCAAAGAAAATGTGGCTCCCATTACTAACGGGAGGCAGAGGACAAGCCAGTGGTTCTCAAAGCAAAATGACCTGAGAACTTGTGAGACACACCAATTGCCAAGCTCCACCCCACACATAAATTTTGGGAATTGTGGGATGGATTGCAGCCAACTCTGCCTCACCAGGTTGTTCAAGTTTTGTATAATCCAGGGGTTAATGGGCTGTATATGAACACACGCCGAATAGGGTACAAAATCCTAGCTCATTAGCTTAAGTCCATACATGTCAGAAGTTCTACAGGCTTCTGTTTTATATTATTTTTCTTAATCTTAAAATGCAGAAATTGCTGGGAATCAGAACAGGTATGTGGCAAAGTTCCTGTGCTATCAGGAATGGTGCATTAAAAATAGAACCTTGTCACTGTGTCACCAGGCTGGGTGACACCTGGCAGACAGGCATGCTCTCATCTCTGCGAATCCTAAGTTATAAAGCGCAGCATCCTGAAACCTTTGCTTTCTTTACAAAATCCAGAAGTTGCACGCTCTCCTTTACTGCTAGGTGAAAAAATTCAATGACGAGATGAGAAAAGTCAGATAATCATTTCAGAAACACTTTTGCAAATAGACAAACACATATATGTCTGAGGATCCTGACCTCACACACACTCACCTCTGTCACCTGCTTCGAGAACCACTACTCAAGGGCAGAGACCAGGACAAGTGAAGAGAAAGACACAAAGTTTCACGGCAGTCTTCAGGTGACCAAGGTGGGGGGCTCTGGCCTGCTGATTCCTCCCTCGCCAAACTGGAGAGGTGAACCTGAGATCCGATCCACATGAACTTGTTTTTAGCTGATTTCGGCCTGATGGAGACAGACATTCAGACTCCAGAGGCAACATCAAGCCCAAGGGGAGCAGCCAGCACGCTGAACGGAGAGAGGAGTGGGAGTGTGCAGGTTTAGAGCTTCTCACTACAGCCAGACAGCTCCTTGTGTTCCGGGACCCAGCAGCTTTGCTGAATGAATTCCTAAGTGTGGTTCACTGTGCTGGGCAGGCATCAGGCACTAACCAGAGTGGGATAATCAGAGGAGCGAACATCAGTGCGTGGTGGCTTCCAATCTGTACACAGATGATCCCAGGGGAGACACCACTGAGAACATCGTCCGCTCCTCTGGACAAGACACTCTCTGCTGTAGATTGAGTAATGAGAAGTACAACCACCGCGGGCTGGGCTGACGAGGACTACCAGAAAATCAGCAAGAGTCCACAAGGAGAGCACACAGAAGGCAATCTTCCCGGACCCCCAAACACTCGGAGTCTGGGGGTAGGGGACAGCTTGAAGCTTTTTTTTCTCATGCATACCACTTCCTGAAGTTTCCCACCCAAGTAGCCCTCTAAGACACAGAAGGGATCGCCAGGCCCTAGAAGCCTCACTAGTGTGTCCCAAAGCATCCAACTTGGAACTGCTTTGAAAATTCCACTTAAACATGCATGCAAGTTGCGTCCTGCCCCATAGACAGTTTTCACCAGCATTAAAACATGATGCCCCTGGCCGGCGTCGCAGCTCACTAGGCTAATCCTCCGCCTACGGCGCCGGTACTCTGGGTTCTAGTCCCAGTTGGGGCGCTGGTTCTGTCCCGGTTGCTCCTCTTCCAGTCCAGCTCTCTGTTGTGGCCTGGGAGGGCAGTGGAGGATGGCCCAAGTGCTTGGGCCCTGCACCTGCATGGGAGACTGGGAGGAAGCACCTGGCTCCTGGCTTCAGATAGGCACAGCGCACTGGCCTTAGCAGCCATTTGGGAGGCGGGGGGTGAACCAACAGAAGCAAGAACTTTCTCTCTGTCTAACTCTGCCTGTCCAAAAAAAAAAAAAAAAAAAAAAACATGATGCCCCTGGCCTCCATCTACAGACACCATCCCTACCTCCTAGGATCCTGGGAATACACCCAGGCCACCTTAGAAACTGAGAATCGGCCTGCAAATAACCCAGGGGGTGGCTGCACTTACCCCTGTAGAAGGGTTTCAGCGCACTCAGTTCACTTTTAATGGGGTTAAAAACACTCAGGGCTTGGGTGTTGCAAACTGGGATTCCATCAGCACACTTGGCTGGCCCACCCCTCACGTTAGCAGGGGAGGAAGCAGGAAGAGGGTGACCTGCCAAAGGGCAGTTTCCACCAGCACAATGGAAACAGAGGGTGGCAATTTCATCAGAGAGCTTTCCCAAAACGTCTCTGAGGGGACCCGAGCTGTCCCACACGCAGGTACGGAGCAGTTCCTTTCCTCGGAAATTATCCTGGGACTTTAAGGAAAAGTGCAGACCCCTTCACTTCTGGGCTAAATGGCTTTGATCCTGAATTATTCAATGTTAGTGAGAAAGCATAAACCTGGTGTCAGCTCCCTAACCAAAACAGACTGACATACTAGATTGTTAAAAGCAACGTGGGACTGACAGCTTTAAAGTCATGAGACCCATGCCATGCAACAGGAAATAAATCTCTCCATGTGAGTCAGATTCAGTTTATTGCAGCCAATTTTTTAAGCAGACACGAACGTGCACGGAGCAAAACACGGGTCAGATGCGGTCGGGCCACAGTCACCAGGAGGACCAAGAATGTGCCCAGAAGAACTTGAATTAGCATCAAAGCCAATTTCAGATTTCTAAATTACCGTCAGAAGTACAGCAACTTCAAAGAGTACATCACAGTCTACCACGCGGTGCCCCAGTCTTAGATGCACTGCTCTAGAGGGAGGAGCAGCAGGCGTCGTTACCACACTGTCCTGGGCCATCTCTTCCCGTCCCAGCACTACACAGCGTCTCATAAAAGCCTGGCTCACGGCAGTGCTCCCAGCGCCTGTCCAGTGCCCACGAGACATGAGGCCCTAACAGCAGACTGCACGAGTGGATGAATGAATGAAATTCATTCGTTCTATAAAAGGGTGGCATCCACATGTAAGGGGAGGAGGTGCAGTGATCAAACACAGGGTGTTCTCCATGGACACCTGTCCAGGAGGACCTGCCAGCTACCAGGGTGGAAGAAAATTCTGGAAGTGACCAGGTCAGCTGTGTTGCCAGGAGCATTGCAGGAGCTTCTGTCCTGAAGACTGAGGCCACAGTTACTTGGATCGGTTTACATTTTATTCTCATAAAAGACTCTTCCTGAACCCAAGGAGATAAACAGGTATGTTTGCTGAGTGGTTTTCAATTTATGTGACTATTAAACTTTAAAGGGAGACGAACCAGTCATTTAAATCCATCATTAAGGTATTAACAGTAATAGCATAATATGATGATCACATAGGGTGATACTAATTTCTATATTAATTTCATTTTCCTACTGATTGAGGAGTAGCTGGGAAGGCCATTAATTAGCCAGGCTTGCCAAACGTCTTTTCTTTTGCCAAAGTTTCTTGAACAGAATAATCATCCTAACTTTCTCTGAGTATTAATTACAAAATTAAGTGCAATGAAAAAACCCTCTTCTATTACAGGAAGTAAAAGAAAACTTTTTGTGCCCACAAAACATTAGAAGTCAGTGTGTTTTATAGTCTTTTCTCCACCTCCTAAGAGACCAACAGTAATATGTTCTCAACTCAGTGGTCTAACAGCTGACAGCACTGCACCCCAGGGGACGGGTGACAAGAGAGACTGACCATATGGTCTGGTAAGAACGGGGTGAACTACAGAAAAGTTCTTTCCTTCTTTATGTAAGTTAAGATACAAGGGAAAATTTGTTTTAATTTTCATATTGAGGGTTTATTATTTAAATATTACTTTATTTCATGTTAGCTTTCTCAAACACCCCTTGTTTCTCATAAAATGTGACCTAATTACAGTGTGAGATGTCTGAAGTGGAAACTGAGAGGTCTAAGAAGAGGTCTAGGAACCATAATTGCTACTTGGTCCATCAATCAAATATCACTGTGGGGCAGGCATCTGGCCTAGTGGTTAAGGTGCCAGTGAGGATGCCTGCATCCCCTATCTGACGGCCTGAGCTCAGCACCTGCCTCTGGCTCCTGACTCCAGCTTCCTGCTGATGCAGACCTTGGGAGGCCGCAGTGATGGCTCAAGCAGGTGGGTCCCTGCCACCCATGTGGGAGACCTTGGCTGAGTTCCCGTATCCCAGCTCTGGCATGACCTAGGCCCTGCCACTGCAGGCATTGCAAGACTAAACCAGGAGGTGGAAACTCCATCTGTCTATCTTTCTCTACCTCTCCACCTATCAAATAAAAAAAATTTTTTTAAATATTTATTTATTTGAAAAGCAGAGTTGCAGAAGGAGAGACGTAAAGACAGAGAGATCTTCTACCCAATGGTTCACTCCCCAAATGGCTACAGCAGCCAGAGCTGAGCCAGGCCAAAACCAGGAGCCAGGAACTTCTCCCAAGTCTCCTATGTGGGTGGCAGGAGCCCAAAGACTTAGGCCATCTTCTGCTGCCTTTCCAGGTACATTAGCAGGGAGCTGAATCAGAAGTGAAGTAGCTGGGACTCAAAACAGTGCCCATGTGGGATCCTGGCAAGCCAGGTGGCAGCTTAGCCCCTGCACCACAATGCAGACCCAGTAGTTTTTCTTATTGTTGGCTACTTCCTCTGTGACTAACAGGCTTTTTCTATAATTTCACTGACTCTGAAAAGATTATTTTTTAATTCAACATTTCAATATGGTATTACCTGTACATTCTCTGACATTCTTGGAGGAATAACACGGAGGCCACCTGGT
Organism: Oryctolagus cuniculus; assembly: GCF_964237555.1. Taxonomy (NCBI): domain Eukaryota; kingdom Metazoa; phylum Chordata; class Mammalia; order Lagomorpha; family Leporidae; genus Oryctolagus; species Oryctolagus cuniculus. Next base: position 133,988,424 of record NC_091440.1, on the reverse strand, counting down.
TGAGTGGTGTGGGGAGCAACCGGGACTAGACTAAGTTACTGGAATTAAGACTTATTCTATGCATCTGCTCTCCCACAATATGGCGCTGAGAAGGGAGAAACAACTTCTACGCAGCTGCCTCTCGCCAATTTGATTGAGCTGCAGGAGCTGATCTTGCTCCTGATTGGAGGAGAGCAGCGTACTCGGCGTGTGGGTAGCAGAGTTGGGATTGGTGGAAGAGGACTATAAAGGAGGAGAGAGACAACATGCACCAGGAACATCTATCTGAAGGAACACCTGTGCAGCCCCCGAGAGAGCCGGCCGGCGGTGTGCCGCTCCCCTGCGGAAGTGGGGAAAGTGGCTAGGGGGAACCACCCTTCCACGGAGGTGGAAGGGTTGGTAGCCAACCCGGGAAGAACCAGCAGCAAACCCGGGGAGGGCCGAGCAGACAAAAGAACAGCGCAGGGTCCTGTGTCGTTCCTCCATGAAGAGGGGGAGCGACAGAGTGGGAGGATGGGCAGATGGACAGACTGACAGATGAATGGAGAGATAAAATGCTGCAGGCATATGAAACAAGGAAGACCCTAAGACAATATATAGCCGAATACAAATGTTCTCGATGTCGATTCCAGTATTACAGCGATCAGGGAAGTAATGGCGGGGCGCACAGAGAAAGGTTTAGGTCTTGTCCCATGGGCCTGTGTCTCAGAGACCACATCCATCTCCTAGACTTCTCTAGCTATCAGGCCATGGTCAAGGCTGGGAAGGTCACATGTCCTCCACAGACTTTTCAGACTGACCACTTGCTTCCAGCCCTCTGTCCCTCCTGGCCCCCTTCTCAGAAGACTCAATCTCCTGCTTCACAGAGAAAGCAGGAAAAGCCACCCCCTTGCTGTCCAATCCACAAACACCTGGAAGGCCTCGACTTTCTTGGCTTCCCTGAGAGGCACCTGACATGGATCCCCACATCCCCTTGCAGAGTCCCGTGTGACTCCTCCCACAGGTCTGTGTCTGCTGGTTATCTGAGTGAGCAATTGTTACGCTGAGGCTGCCTAACAAGTGATGCCCAACCTCAGGGGCTGACAGCCACAGGAACTGAGCTACACGCCTTACGACTGCAGAACTCTGCAGTTCATCCAAACACAGGTTTCTGACTTGGCTTCAGTCTGTGTCAGCAGGGTTCAGGTCTGCCACAGCTATCTGGACTCTGGACCCAGCCACTGGGACAGCGGCCACAGAGGTTAGCAGAATGGAAACCAGTGGGCCCCACACAGTCCAAGCCTCTGCTCAAGCCTTGTCCACTGACCATACATCAGCCAAAGTCAGTCATGGAGCCCAGCCCAATGTCCAGGTGCAAATGTGTAACTCCCCTGTGAGAGAAGTCACTGCAGGGCTGTGCATAGCTCACTCCCCAGGAAGCAAGGAATGGGCTGAAACAATTCTATTCTGCCTTCCAAGGTTTTTCCTCAGCCCTCTTTCTCCCTGATCTCTTCCGGGTCCTTCATCCATACCCATCAAGTAAGAGTACATCAAAAAGTTCACGGAAACCAGAATTACAAGCTAAGTTTATTTTGGTGTGGAGACATTTTGAAATCCATGCCTAGGAAGGGTCTTCAAAGAAGATCATAGAAAAACCAGGTTATGTAAAAACAACGCATGGGTTTTAAAAAACTGCACCAAAATAAATTTATCTTTTAATTGTATTCTTCCAGGAAATTGTTTTTTAAAGATTTATTTAATTATTTGAGAGGCTGAGTTAGAGAGAAAGCAGGACAGAGAGAGGTCGGTCTTCCATCTGCTGGTTCACTCCACAAATGGCCACAATGGCCAGAGCTGGGCCAATCTGAAGCCAGGAGCTTCTTACAGGTCTCCCACATGGGTGCAGGAGCCCAAGCACTTGGGCCATCTTCCACTGCTTTCCCAGGCCACTAGCAGGGAGCTGGATAGAAAGTAGAGCAGCCAGGACTCAAATTGGCACCCACACAGGATACCCATATCACAGGCAGTGGCTTAACCTACTCTGCCACGGCGCCAGCCCCTTCCAGATTTCTGAAGTGAGCAATCCACAGATTTAAGTAGCTACCATGCAGATTTGTCTTCTGGCTCCAGACCCAAATAACCAGGTTTCAAATCTCTACTTGAAGTCCCAAGGGCATCAAAACAGCAAGATAAAACCAAAACATAGAGAAAACTGCAAATCTTATCTCTCCGCAGAAAAAGAGCCCAAAATGTGTGACTCTCATCCAATTAATATTCAGTGAGGGGTTATTACGTGTGGCGGCAGGAAATAGTGCTGAAATTTTTAAATATAACTTGTATGTTGTACTATTTCTCCTCTCCCCCGCCCCGCCTGCTCACTCACATCCTGTGTTTAAGGAAATAATGTTACCATCTATTTCCAGCAATGCTTTGGATAACATGTTTTGGAAACTCATTAGCTTAAATTCCACATGCTTATTTCAAAAAATCTAAACTTTTCTGTGTCTCTCAGGTTACACGGTCATCACTGTGTCACTACAAGCGATACAGAAAAGGGATCTACTATAGAGTTAGACTGTAGCAGTCCATGTGAATGATGGAACAGTCCACCACCATTAATGGAAGACTCCATGCAGCAGACAGAAGAGTCCAGGGGAGTGTCGGAAGGGGTCCCTGCGGGTGAGGGAGGGGTCCCTACAGATGGAACACTGCACAGACCATGGGAGGGTCCAGGGGCGTGACGGAGCAGTCCCTGTAGGCTTCTGTCTCTGAGGAAGAGTGACTCCAAGCTAATCCATCACAGTCCAACGCTGCAACAGTGGGAAGGAAGGTGAGTGACAGATGGAAACCCCAAGGAAAAACTAGGTCTACCTCTCCCATCTCTGCCCTAAGGTCCCAGGTGATCTGCACATGCACCTTTCCACACAGCTCTTCAGGCACTTGCAAGAGAACTGGGGGAAGCTGTTGCACAGATCTGGTGAGGTCTGGAGTTGCCCACACCAAGGGGAGCCAGCAGACTGCAACAGCACGTGTAAGGTGCCCCGGTGCCGCTGTCCAGAACAAACCCTCAGAATATAAGGCAGCTGTGGATTCGGCTTTCCAACTTGTAGGCAAAATGCTGTGGCCAATACTAACGCAAAACCATACACAGAAGAGGTGTCTGGGGAACAGTCCCAAAGCAGTGAGGTGGAGCAGTGCTAGGCCATCACAGCAGATGTGTGCATGAGACCTGTGGGACTGAATGGTGCACACACTTTGGCCAACCCCATAGCTGGGAGGATTCATCCAAAGGACAGAACTAGGTGTGACCATTTGTTCCAGTCAATGGTGTGGCCTCGGTTTAGAGGCACAGCTTCGAGCAAAATGGGATTGATAATTCACTTGCCTGCTAGAAACCTGACAGAAGAGGCCGGTAAGTCAGTCTGCAAATCCCATGTATTGAGCGCCTTTAATCATGTTGAAGAAAGGTACTGCAAGGACACAAGAGAATCTGTTCTTCACAGAAGCAGTAACTTCAGGCCACACCGATGTAAAGTGTGCTCCACAGGAGTCTTCCTCCCTGACCTCAAACAGGCAAGGCAGCAACCCTGGGCTACCTTCCGCCAGGTCACCATTCCCCCTCCTGCAGGCATCTGGCTCTCAGCTTTCACGGTGGTGTTCACAGGGATTCTGCAGAGGGTGTCAATCACCTGACTGCGGCTGCAGCTGACCTGATTTAAAACAGATGTCACATCCCCATAATGCAAAAAAGGCTGTGTTTTCAGGACTGCGGAGGGTACAGGCCCTGCTGTGCTGGCAGGCCCTGAGGCGTGACCCCAAGGCGTGACCCCAGGTGTAAGGCACAGAACACACCCCAGCATTGTCCCTTTTCCCTCTCTCCCATCCTCTACTCATCCTTCTCCCGGTTCTACCAAAGAAGCCAATAAACTCATTCACACTAAGGTGTAAAAACCTGATAAGACAGGGCTCTTAACAAGGCCATAAACCAAGAAAAACATCCAAACAGTGACATGAGAGGGAATCTGAAGCCCTTAAGGGAGGAAATAACCTTGTCCAGATTCCCTCACCGGGAGCTGGCCTACCCCCGCCTCCCCGGATGGTGAATAAGGACTGCTCACCCGTGAGGTGCTTCCCCACGGCCTCTGCGCCAGTCCACAACCAGACTCCCTTGTTGCAAACAACTCAGGACTTCCCAGCAGTCCCAGGCCAGCCACATGCTTCCTGGGCACTGCTCTTTCCACCATGGAAACTCACAGGCACCAAGCTCCAAATAGCTATCTCACCTTTTTCTCTCTCACGACTGGAATCTCTCTCAAGACAAAATGGTAAGATAGACGGTGGACAGAAAGGTGATAGATGGAGACACAGACAGTTACAGAGATGATTAAAAAAAAAAAAAAAAACTATCCAAAAGAGGGAATACTGAGCTTGCAAGTCAGAAAACAAAAGGAAGTAAAAGGCAAGATAGCCGGGAAGCGCACCTTTGCTACTAGAAGAAAGGTTTTTAAGCCACTGTTTGGTTCACAGGGTGCCCGCTGTGTTTCCCGCCCTCCAGGTTTCTAAGAAGCATCCTTAGGAGGCCAGCCTTGAGGGCGCCCTTCCTCCCTCCCCTGTGGTCTGGCCTCCTGCTCACTGCCTGCTCCCAGGGCCGGCAACTCAGATCCATCTGAATGCCAAGACAGCACTGCATGGGGGCCCCAATTTCCTGAAGCCAAGGACAAAAATAAAGCTATGCAATTGTTTGTAAGAGCTTAAAATAACCAGTCTGGCAGAGCGAGGCAGCACTCAGAGAGAAAGCAGAGCGGCAGAGGAGAGAACAGTACCACCCAGCAGCCCACGGGTGACCTGGCGGCTTCGCCCAGCGGTGCCCTCCTCCCTGTGAGAACGCCTCCCCCAGGCGGGCGGGGACAGGCATTCAGGTTTTTATCTTTCACCCACACATCACCTTTGCAAACGTCTAACCGAACAGTCAAACACCAGTGGCAATGAGAGAAGTGCTTTTAATGTAATTTAATAAGACTTCAGAAACCACAGCCAGGAGAAAAACACATCAGTCGATGTATTTTTCTTTTAGAATGACCAAAATTTACTCATCATGAACTCCTGGTCCCAAAGGATTGCAAAACAAAAGCTAGATTCACCAGCTTCTTCCTTGCTAGACAAGACTCACCCTGCCCCTGAGGGCAGCCAGCAACCAAAAAAAGGGCTTGCACCCTGCCCCACAGAGCGAGCGACTGAGAGCAGGAAGGGACCCACAGGAAGGGAGCCTGAGCAGAGGGGTCCTGGGTCCCACTGCACCACCCAGGGCACTGAACCAAGCCACTGGGACACAGGGCCAACATTCAGATGCACGCTCATCAACACCCATTTCAGCGTTTCCCTGCGGCGGGCACGGAACCAACAAGACGCACCAGAAGGCACCCAGACACTGGTGCTTCTGCCAAGCCCTTGGGCAAGTTGGATCCGTTGTCCATTATCTAATTTGAGTCTGGGCCACCGGCTACAATGGTGGATGAGGTCCAAGCCCTGGTAAATCTCCATGCCCTGAGTGGTTCCCGGGAGCCTGGGTTAATTCTAACCCCTTCTCAGGGCTGATGAGCAGAGTACAAGCACATGCCTTCCTCCACTAGAAAAAAACAGCTTCCCAGTGGGGCCCCGGAAGCCTCTTAACTGGAGGTCAGGAGCTGGACAGCATGTTCGTGAGGAAACGGTGTAGGAGCTGCGCTGGCCCCAAGCCAGCGTTCCCAAGGTGCAAGGAGCACCAGTCAGCTCCTGAGCACACTGACTCCCAAAGTCATGAGCCAAGTTTTATCTAAGATCTCCCAGAAGACGCCGTCATACTGAGGACTAACTGGTCCCAAATAAATAAATAACTTCACCTATTTATTTAGCCAAAATCCATCCCAAGACTTTTTCTATTCTAACTCTGGCTATCTGATAAATAGGGGGCACTTAGAATCAGTGTTTAGGGGTCGGTGCTGTGGTGCTGCGGGTTGACGACCTGGCCTGAGATGCCGGCATCCCATATGGGCGCCAGTTCTAGTCTCTGCTGCTCCTCTTCCAATCCAGTTCTCAGCTGTGGCCTGGGAAAGCAGTAGAAGATGACCCAAGTCCTTGGGCCCCTGCACCTGCATGGGAGATCCAGAAGAAGCTCCTGGCTACTGGCTTCCGATCAGTGCAACTCTGGCAGTTGCAGCCATTTGGACAGTGAACCAACGGACGGAAGACCTTTCTCTCTGTCTCTCCCTCTCACTGTCTGAAATTCTACTTCTCAAATAAATAAATAAAATCTTCTGAAAAAAAAAAAAAAGAATCAGTGTTTAGCTCATCTAGGTATCCCCAGAGCTTAGCCCGTGTCAGGAACTGAGGGCACAAAGAGGCACAACTCTGCACGACTGAATTATCCTCACTGAAAGTAAGCGACGTGTGGGGAGCAACTGGGAGCAACTCGGACTAGACTGTTACTGGAATTAAGACTTATTCTATGCATCTGCTCTCCCACAATATGGCGCTGGGAGAGGAGGAAACAGCTTCTACACAGCTGCCTCCAGTTCAACCAATAAACAGCAGGACCTGCTCCTGATTGGAGGAGAGCAGCGTACTCGGCGTGTGGGTAGCAGAGTTGGGATTGGTGGAAGAGGACTATAGAGGAGGAGAGAGACAACATGCACCAGGAACATCTATCTGAAGGAACACCTGTGCAGCCCCCGAGAGAGCCGGCCGGCGGTGTGCCGCTCCCCTGCGGAAGTGGGGAAAGTGGCTAGGGGGAACCGCCCTTCCACGGAGGTGGAAGGGACGGTAGCCAACCCGGGAAGAACCAGCAGCAAACCCGGGGAGGGCCGAGCAGACAAAAGAACAGCGCAGGGTTTAGTGTCGTTCCTCCACGAAGACGGGGAGCGACAGCGACGTATCACAGCTCATACATTCCTTTGTGGTAGACTTGTGCATCATGCTGGATTGACGTATGTGCTACTTCCAATAAATACACATCCATCAAATAAATGAAGTCTGCAGTTGGAGAAATCACAAATGTCTCACAACTGAGAAATTTTTAAGATACTCATTTAGGCTTTTTTCTTTCAGAATTATCTGCCACTACATTTGATGACCGTGGCTAGGAAGTTGCAGAATGATGTATACCGACTTTAACCACTTCCTCTAACGCATTCTACTAAACACACAGGGAAGAGGAGAGGCACACCCCAGCAGCCAAGGGACGCCTAGAAAAGCTGAAGACTCACTGCCCAGCTAACTGTTCTCTGTGCTGGCCAGGCTGCTCCGTAAGCTTGTGGCAATGGAAAAGCTCCCCGGGCACTGGGAGGACCTGGCTGGCGACTTCTGGTCTCCAGGGCTCGCGGCCCAGCCTCTGGACCTGGCACAGATACTCCTCAAGCAGCCTTACCTCCCAGACCAGGCATTTTGCTGGCCAGGCTGAATCACATGATGTCCACATGCATTTACAGCGTCAACATATTCAGAAGAAAATTACTAGAAACAGGAAATGCCTGCATGAAGGTGGGCGTGTGATGCAAATCAACTTCCTGCAAGACTATGATGCAACTCATTAAACAAACCATTTTTCAGTGAGCCCAGAAAAATAGAACTTGGATGACATCTTAAATACACACATTCTGATTTCACCCAGGCTAAATAATTGTATGTTGCTTTAATAACACACACTATTACTAGGTAATAATAATAGGGTTTGCTTTCATATACTGAGCACTTTACACTAGTGCAGTGGCCTGTGCACCAAGGATTGTCCATCAAGCTTGCACAATGTTTACTGCCTCCATTTTCACATACTCACGTGCCTTAGGACAACTGCATTTTTAAAAATGTGTGGAGAGAAAACTCAGATGAGGTGAGGAAACTGAGAAGGAGAGGAGGAAGTGCTATTCGTGGAGAGAAGCATGGAATCTGGAGAGAAGTCCAGACTTCTCCTGACGGCAACACTGGCTCTCAAGTGTGAGGTGCTTTGCCTCGGGCAAGTGGCTCACCCACTCTGCCCCAATCTGCGAGCAGGGTGACATCAGTCCTCCTCCAGAAGCCAGCACGGTGCTGGGCACAGTATTAGGCTCATAAACATGCAGCTTCCAGAGCTCCCTAGAGTTAGGGCTTTGTTTAAAATTCCCAGCTGACACTGGGAAGCACAGAGCCCCCCGACACACACACACACACACGCGCGTGCACACACGAGCTCCAGGGCAGCCAGGCCCAGTCTCAAGTCCGCGTCCTCCGTTCTCTCCTGATTCTTCAGGTCAAGTGGCCTTGTGAGGCGAGTGCAAAGTGTGCCTTCCTTGTTGCCAGAGGAAGCTGTTTGAGGAGGTCTGGATGCTCAGGCTCAACGTGGAATCCTCACTGTAGGAGGGTCCAAAAAATAAAAACAAAAGTGAAAAACCTGAGCTCCCTGTGCTAGACAGGCATGGGGGTAACAGGGTCACCTAACAGACGATGGCACACGGAGCCCCCTCGCCGGGGACTCTAGCCCCTCAGCACCTGAAGGTCCCCTGGTGCTCAGGGCAGATCTGCTCGCTGTGGGAGCTCTGAAATCACACAGGCCACTGACGGCAACAAAAGCTTTAAAGCTCCAAGTCCTTCATATGGTTTCCCTTTAGGATATGTTCAGTTCAATGAGGCCAATGCAATTTACCTGGAAGATTTACTACGGGCTTCCAAAAGGTAGACATTTACTCTCTCCTCATCACCAGGATCAGGCACAATTATGTCGTTAACCTTCCAAACATTCCTTTTGGATGGAAGTGAATTTCCTAATAACCACTGTGGTCAAGCAGAGGTCAGAGGTAAACAAAAGGTTAAGTATCACAGCCTAGGGTCATATAACTTCTAGATCTGCTGGTAACGATCCCCCACCAGCCTGGCCTGTGTGCCTCTTCCTGCAGAGACACTGAGTTCCTGATGTGCACAGGTCACAAGGAAAACTGCAGGGAAAAATGACCAGGTGACCATGGGCAGCAGAGGCTGCTCCGCCTGCCCGTCAGGAGTGGGCTGTGGCTCACACAGTCTGAGCCTGGGAAAGAAATCTCTAGACCAGGCCTGGGGAAAGTCAGCAAGGCCGGCCAACAAACCGGCAGCAGAGCTGCAACAGCCAGAGCGGAGGCAAAACAGGATTCTTGCAACTGAGTAGTTTCCTATTTTCTGCTGAGTAAAAGAGCAGAAAATTCCTCTCCTCTTAATGGGTGAACTACCCAATGTAAGTTCAGATGTCAAGTTTATGAAGGTAAAATAACTGGAATATATTGAGGTTCTACTCCAAGACATAGCCTACACTGACTATTTGACACACATTTTCCCACTGAATCTTTGTAACACTGTGCCAGTTACATTGCTTCCACTTCACCAAGTAGAGCGCTGTGCAAGGAACCATCTTCTGAAAAAAGCAGGGAGGGAATGCCTGTGGGTAATACACGTTGCCGTCTTGCAGAGCCGTTTTAACTAAAGTTTTTGTCTTTATTCCTTGGCTTGAATGAAGCTATAAAATGAGGAAATGACTGTGCAGAGTGGCAATATAAATATTGGCTTAAGCATGTTTGATCTTCTTTTCCATCTTTTTCTAATTTTAATTTTTTTTAATCTGGCTTGAGTCAGTTACACCAGGAATTAATCAATGAGGTCTTTGTTTGCCTGTTAGATTAGCCTGTGACTAACACTATGTTAGAGGTGAAATGCAAGCAAATGCCTCCACATCGCAGTGCAGGATCAGCAAGTAGGAGGTGGCGGGGAGGGGGTAGATCCGGAGGCGCTGGAGATGGAATAATTTCAAGTAATAGAAGACACACACTATCTAATCATCAGAGGAGTCATTCTGTGTTGTTAAACTAGAGACAGAAAGTTCTGCACCTTGGAAGGATCCAGGCAAGGCAGCGTGTGTAACTATGAACACACACCCACACACTGTGTTCTCTGCTGTCTGCTGCCCCAACGGCACACAGGCTGGGTACCTCGAGAGCAACACAAGTGGATCTGGCTCTTGCCCTGCAGCCTGGGAAGTTCAAGAGCATGCAGCCAGCATCTAGCAAGGGCTGCAAGTGGCATCAGAACGTGGCCGTAGGGTCCACATGGCAAGAGCATGCGGGGGGGGGGGGGGAGTGGGGGGGTGGGAGCAAGCAAGAGTGGACAGAAGGGGCTGGGGACACTGTTCGTCAGGAATCCTCTCCCACAACGGCAGCACTCATCCTTGTGACCCGGCAACCTCCTACCTCGGTCACGACAGGGATTCACGTTCCACGTGTGTTTAGGGCAAATCTTTACACTGTCACACTTACGGCATTCTTACTGCAACCCTGAGAGATGGATGCCATAACTATTCCTACTTTCCCAGTGAGAAACTGAGACCTAAAGACGTCAATAGCTAGCTCAAAGCCAAATGTTTAGTAAGAGGAAAAGCTGTGATTTGAACCCTGACTCCTTGACCCCCAAGCTCATGCTCAACTCTACACAGAACTGCTTCTGTAAGAGGCTGGGAGGACAAAGGAAGGAATTAGGGTCAATTATCCCCCAGAAGCACAAAGGCATGCGCCATTTAAAATGTGACCATGCTGGTGGAGGACCCATCACTCTCCAGTTATGATCTCCTGAGAAAGGGGATTGGGAGCAGCCCTCCAGCACCCCATACTCATCAAAGTAGCCATGCAGCTGCCAGGCCCACCTGGCGGGCCAACATGCAGTTCTTAAAAGATAAACAGCTTTGTAAGGAAGCGTCTTCCCATTCCCACTCCTGCTGAGTACGGCGAGGCACATCACTAAGGTCTTCCCATTCCCACTCCCACTGAGGACAGCAAGGCACAACACGCAAGATGCGGGGAGACGGCTCCAGGCCCACAAAGAGACACACTGGTGACGCTCGTGTGGCTCTGCCAGCCTGTTGCTGCTGCCTCTTCCCCCTCTTGTCCTGCAGCACCTTTGTTTCCCCTCTATCCCTGGCTCAGTCTTAGCTGCTTCCTTCTGCCCTCTCTTCCTAGCAGTTTCCAGGTTCTCTCCTTAGCCACGGTCTCGGGTCCACCCACCTCTCTACAGCAAATCTAAATCTCTGTCCCCAGCCCGACTCCTCCCCCAAGGTCCAGAACCACATTCCCAACCTCCTGCTGAACAACTCATTAATGTGTCCAAATCAGAACCTACACACACCCCTCCAAAGCCTCCAATTCAATGACTGTAGCCAATACCACTGCCTCTGTCCCCGGTTCTCCCCCAACTCCCCAGTACCTTCCCCAGCACCCAGCGCTGGCTCCCAGTCATTACCGAGTACTGGACAAAAGAAATGTGCTAAGCAGGGGCTGTCCATTCAAAGACTTGATAGGAAAATATGTATATTAACATGCATATTGATTACAGTATGTTGAAACTGTCAGATGCTCGCATATCAGTTAAAATGTTCAATCACTGACCTCACTTTAGATTTTTGAAAATAGTTCTCAAGGACAATGACCTCCAAATCCTCGGAACTCATGACCATATTATCTGGAAGGGAGCCTCTGCAGATGCTGAGGATGGAGTAAGGATGCTGAGTGTGGGGTGGGGTGGGGTGGGAGGAGAGGTTAAAAGCTGGGTTATCTGAATGGGCTCAAGGCAGTCACAAGGGTCCCCATGAAAAGAAGGCAGAGAGAGACTGAACTGTGGAACACACCACGCTCCTGGCTTTAAGGACGCGGGATGGGGCCACAAACCAAGGAATGCCAAGTGCTTCTGAAAGCTGTGGTTGTCATGGAAACAGACTCTGCCCTGAAGACTCCCAAGGAAAACAGTGGGACTGAAGTGTAGATTTTCACCTTTGACTTCCAAACTCAAAGTTTGCGTGTGGTTAGTTGTTGCAGTAGCAACAGGCAACCAGTCCAAGCACATGTGGCCCCGGGAAAGCTAACATTACATGCTTGCTTCACATCTCTCAGCTCAGTGCTGCTCTGGAACGTTCTCTCTGTGAGCAGGAGTTGGTGCTGTGCTCCGCCATTAATGCTGTCAGTGGTACAACATCTGGGGAGAATGAAGGCCAGGCTCCCATGGGCCTCTCAAGTCCTCCCCACGACTTCATCAGCTCCAGCCTTTGCAGGTTCATCCACTGTACCCACCTCCCACCCAAAGCCCTTGGCTGGCAGCCTGTCTGTCTGCCTTGGCACCCACAAATTTCCCTGGTTTCCTGTTGTCATCCCTTCTCCTGAAGTGTTCCGTCTACCTATGTGCATTTTATTTTTATTTCATATATTTTCATATACAAAATGCTGCCCGCCAATCACAATCGTCCCAGGGAGCCAACTCCACGCTCCTCCATGTCGCTAACTGCAAGTCATCACATTATCACACTACTATGGGAGTCAGGCTTGAGCAGACACACTGCTGCACACAGGTTTCCAAAGCCAAGGATAAGCCCAGCTCATGCTGGTTGTTCAGGCTATGCCTGTGAATATCATCCCCTAAAATCCAAACATCAGAGCCCTAACCTTCAATATGACTTTATCTAGAGATGGGTGCTTTAGAGATATAGTCTTTAAATCATGTTAAAAGATATCAAAGTGGGCCCCTACTGTCACAGGGATACAGCCTTACAAAAAGAGGAAGACTCCCTCTCCCTCCCTCCCCTCTCTCTCTTTCTATCTCTCCTTCCCTGCCTCTACCTCTACCCCCAACCCCTCCACCTGAGTGCATAGTAAGAAGACAGTCATCTGAAAATCAGGAAGAGAACTCTGTGGAACTTGATGTTGGACTTCCTGGCCGCTGCACCTGCTAGAAATAAGTTCCTGTCCCTTAGATACTTGCCACTGTCTACAGCACGTTGTTATGGCACCAAGGTTGGGTCCCCGGGGCACCTCCAGGTCACTGCTCTCCCACTGAGGTCAGATGCTAAGCACTGATTTGTGGGAACTATTTAAAGAAGGGACACCTAGGACAAGAGCGGAATTCCTTTGGGAGACGGTGCGGATGTCAAGATAGCAAGGTGTGGGATGAACAGCTCATTGATCATTTCAATCGTACTGAAAGCTAGAACACAATGGAGATAGATATAGACATGAGAACCTGGTGTACCAAATAAAGAGTTTTCATGGGACAACAGGAGATGTGCCACAGAGGGCTAACCCACTGCGTGGGATGCCTGCATCCCATATTGGAACACCAATTCAAGTCGCAGCTGTCCTGCTTCCATTCTGGCTCCCTGCTAATGTACCTGGGAAAGCAGTGGACGATGGCCCACGTGCTTGGACCCTGCCACCCATGCAGGAGCCCTTGATGGAGTTCCCGAATCCTGGCTTTGGCTGGGCCCAGCCCTGATCATTTGGTCAGTGAACCAGCAGATGGGAGATCTTTCTCTCTGTCTCTGTCTCTCTTTCCCCCTCCCCCATGCCCCATCACTCTGCCTTTCAAATAAATAAATCTTTTTTTAAAAAAATAAATAAAAATTTAAATGTTCAAGTGTGCTTCCAGAAGTTCTCGGTAGTGAACCACAAGAGAGTGGTAGGCGGCAGTCAAGCTTCCCTATCTGAAACTGCTCCGGCAGCCTCTTTGAAGAGACTTGTACATTACCATGAGTAAAGGAGTGTAAGAAACATTAACTTCAAGCCATTCCTTTAAAAACACATATTAGGATACAGGCCAAATGAAAATGGCTCTGCCCCTCCATAGCAAATGGTCCCTTGATGAGATTTGTAAGGATGGCAGCTCTCTGGGCTCAGTTCTCTGAGTGATAGGCACCAGCTGTCCACCATGAGAATTCTCCAACATTTCCCCTAAGGATAGTGGGTTAAATTACACCACTTCTACTGCCTCATAACAGAGTCTTTGTAGCCCAATGCTCAAGGCCTGTAATCTCCACCTTCAGGCAGGATCAGGAACATAAAAAGGAGAGGTGGATTTCCATACCAACCAATACTGATTCTCCAATACCAGCTGGTGTCCAACAATTCTATCCAGTTCTGAGCCTATCAGAGTTAGCCCAGACCCTACAGGTTATGGCTCCATCCACCCAAGACTGTCGCCTTTTCATGCATCAGCTGCAAATGCTATTCCCAGGTTGCCCGTGTATCTACATGGCTGACTGCTAATTCCAGGGTGCCCAAAACCCATCCCTCAGAACTGATCATTCAGGAGAATCATTTGCAAAACTTGGCAAGTGCTTTACTCACTATAGTGACCGGATTTAATAGGTACAACTCAGGTCCAATCAGAAGGAAGCGTTGCACAAGGTTAGGTATGGAGGAAGGGGCATGGGGCTTCCGTGCCCCTGGGCACAGCCCTGCTCTGTGTTCACCGACCCAGAAGCTCTCCAAGCCCTGTGGAGGTTTGCACGGAGGGTCAGTGACAAAGGCAAGATTGCTGAACTCCCTGGCTGTTGGTGACGGAACTAAGTCCGCATTCCCCTTCCCCAGAGGTCAGGGGCTGAAAGCTCTAATCTTCTAAACTTGGTCTTACCAGTGGCCAGCCCCATCCAGAAGTTATCTCAAGGCCATCACGAGGTGTCTCATTGGAACAAAGGGAGGTCCGGTCACATGCACCACTTGGGACGTTCTCTGCGTGTCAGGAGCCTGTGCTCAGAACCACAGGCAAAGACCAAACACGTACTTCCCACTGTTCCACACCAGGAAATGTACCTGACACCCAGGGAATAAGGAGCAGTCAAGCTCATGTTCCTCAGTCCACATAGTCCTTTTGGAGTTTGGCAAAACAGATACTTTTATGTCTATTTTCATAGGTGAGGAAGTCCCCCAGACTAGGATATGGTAGAAGGGAACCTGAAACCCAGGTTCTCTCTGAAAATGTCGACCACTCTGGAGAGTCAGAATTACAAAGAAATCAAGGGACCAGGTCGTCCATTCCACACCCTCGTCTGCAGACAAGACACTGCTGGCTTCCTCTCATCAGAGGTACCAGCTTCGTGGGTCTCACCCGTTCCCCACCCCAACCCTCAGTAATTTTGCATTCATTCACGTTATTCTTCACCTGCACGAGGTTGTCATCAGCCTCACATCTAATGGACGCTAACCTTGAGTGGATATTCAGTATCAAGTAGAACCCTGAACTTGAATAGGTATTTACTAAATAGACTCATTTATCACAAACTTGTCTCCTGACTCACGTCCAGTTATTCTTATCTGCTACTCTGTGGAAACCTGAATTAGTTCTCCACTTAATATTCACTACTGGCCACACTCTTAAGAGAGGATTCTGTCCAATATAGAGTTTCCCCATGATGAAAAAGTGGAAAATCCTCTTAAATGCTGAAAGTCAGCAAATCCCCTCTCGCAGCCCAGGGTCCCTGTGCCTAATGGAGCCTGCGTGTGACAGGAACCTGGCTGTGAGTGCTGTCATCACAGATGCAGCCCAAGAGGCTCAGGCCTCATGAATGCCGGGTGGCACACATGGGTGCAAACTCTCTGAAATGCTCAGGAAGTCCCTCTTCAGGGGCAGGGGGTGAGTGGCAACCTGCAACACCAGCAGCTCGTATCAGAACACCAGTTTGAGTCCTGGGTGCTCCACTTATGATCTAGCGCCTTGCTAGTGCACCTGGGAAGGCAATGGAAGATGGCCCAAGTGCATGGGCCCCTGTCACCCATGTGGGAGACCTGGATGGAGTTCCTGGTTCCTGGTTTTGGACTGGCCCAGCCATGGCCATTTGGGGAGTGAACCAATGGACAGAAGATTGCTCTTTCTCTTTCTCTGTCTATGTCACCCTGCCTTTCAAATAAATAAAAAAAATCTTTTAAAAAATTTCTTGGCTCCTAAAATTTTTTTTTAAAAAATCAGAAAAAAATAAAAAGAGAGTCCCTCTTCTGGTACAAAAATGCTAAGGAATCCTCAGGACAAATCCACCTGGTATGCTTCCCCACCACCATAAGGTGACCCAGGTCCATGAAGCTCCAGCCCCACCCCATCAGTCTCACAGGACTCAGCTGAGGATCAGAAATTTTGTTTCCATGACCTGGCTCCCCAGAAACATCTTCAGTCATGCAGCTGGCGAGCCACCTGCCAGTGGAGCTGGGCAGAGGGTCTCCCTGGACCACCTAGACATGGATCCACAGCTACGTGGCCCAGAGGCATGGTCCCCTCCACAGGTGACTCTCCCAGGAATGAGCCCTGCGACTGACAGCTGTCACGCTTCTCACCTCTGACCTGTGGGCCAAGGCTGAGTCTGGCTCCCTGGGCCAGTCTCACATTTCTCCTGTGCAGAGATCTTTCCACAGGTCACAGGGGTTTCTACGTGGCCCAAATCAAGCTCCAGTTGGGTTCTATGAGTCTGCCAGACAAATCCTAATGAGTCTGGACTCATCACCATTTCTCCCCAGGAGCCTTCAGCATTGTGAAGGCAGGCAAGGTGCAGAGAGAAGAGCTGCCCCAGCCCCACCCCTGGAAAGACCTGTGTCTGGGGCTGCACAGCTCTGAGATACCTGGTTGGAGTGTAAATGAATGACTAAATTGTGAAGGTGCAGATGCTATAGAATAGTGAGTCACGTAGCAGACCCCAGGAAGAGAGACCTTTGCTGAAATCCCAGCGACTCCATTTAATACCTACAGTGCCTCAGGAAGATTTTTTATCCTCTCTGGGTCACTACTTTCTCATGCATTAAATCAAGACCCAATCCCTATCTCACATAGTGTCAGTGTTAAAAAATGAAATGGGATACACAAAGTGGCCTGGCACAGAGAACCTGCTCATCAATGCTGCTCCCCTCTCACTCCTGTCAAAGGCATTGGGCAGAGTGGAAAGAGAGGGCGGGGACTCCTCTACAGAGGAGAATGGGCAGAGCCCAAGGCTGAACGCTGGTCTCCATAGCTCTACTCGGCACTGGAATATTTCTTCCAAAATACATCCTCACCTCATCATGAATGCCACATCCGTCTTCCCCAGGGACTGGTTAATGCAGCTACTGCTATCTTACTGACCACTCTCAGGAAAACTGAGGCACCACGGAGACGACCCTCCAGATTCTTCCAGAAAGTCAACAGATACATGAAGCAACATTCCATCAATCATAGAGCAAAAGAGAATATTGGGAAGAGCCGCGTTTTGAGACTCTCTGGTATTTAAAACAACAGGGCAAGAGCAGCTCGCTACTGAGCACGGCTGCACGTCAGTTACTGTGCCGAGCGTCTGATGCCATGTTTTTATTCGAGTATAACTTGCGGAGCATCTTTGCTAAGGGAGACGCTATCCTGGACACCAAGAACATAAGGATAGGTATCCGCTCTCATAGAGTCCTGCGCAAGAGCCAGAAACCAGAGGTCCCACAGGTGAGTGAATACCTACACAGCATAAGAACAACGGAAGGAGGTGCTATCATGTGAACAGAGCGCAATGGTGAGCAAGCAAGGAACAGCTTCCCAGCAGATGTGATCTGGAAAACACAGGATGAATGACAGTGAACCAGGGGACCCAGAGAGAGGAAAGGCTGCAGGCTGGAGACATAGCATGTGCAAAGGCCCCAGGGCAGGCCCATGTATCCGACAGTCAAAGAACTAGCCCATATGTCTGGTTCACAGATGCAGGGGCATGCATGAGGGCAGGGGAGACTGAGGGCTTCTGAAGGCTCTAGCACTCTGCCTTGGAGACTTGAGGATTCACCCTAAAAGCAACAAGGAGTCACTGAATTAATCAATTAATCTATTAAGTGTTTGGGATTTTTCAGGATATCTCTCTACCACAAACATCTACATAATATCTGGCGTAGGATGCAAACCTGCTAGACCACTCAATACACACTTTCTGCCTTAGATGAAGAACCCGAGACCAACGCTTTTAGCTACAAACTCCAGGGCGGACGGTCAGAAGCAAACAGGCAGCTACACACGTACACCACTCAACATGTGGGTGCAGTGGAGAGGGTGAAGGCATGCAGGATGCCGAGGCAGATGGCTGCTTCGCGTACACATAATGGTAAGAGTGAGACGCTCAGAGCTAAAAGCCGAGCTTTGGCTTCAAAGGGTCTCAAGACAGCTACATCTGCATCCCTCGACAAAGCAATCTGGAGGTTCACATGGTGAAAACGAAGCATTTCTCACTCAGCATAAACTGCGAAGTGCGTTGGGAAACAGAGTTTTCTGTTAAAATTGGCATGCTTTCATACCTGGCCAGCAGCAGGGCTGCCACTCACCAACCTGAGTGGAGATCACTGGGAAGGGGCCGGGCTCCGACGCCCACATTCTGGCCCAGGACAAGTTCAACTGGGCTCCCCGAACAGCACCCGAGGAGGTGTTAGAAGAGACAGCCATCAGAAGACTGCCTGCACACAGGCTCAGGGACGTTGACACGGGGGTGAAGTTTCCAGACGTGAGAGACTCCACAGCAAGTCCAGCACCCTTCAAGCTCCCATCAGCCCCGCTCCGCCGGCACGGCTGACATGCCCAGTCGGCATCTGCTGTGCTGAGCCGTCTCTCCTTTCTATTCAGTTTGCTTCATGAGGGGTATGCTCCCTTTTTCATTAAAATGAGCTTAATTTAGAAGCTTTCCATTTGAGGAACTTTTAAACACCTCTGTGATTAGCAGAAATATCCTTAGTTTGTGCCAAAGTGGAGTGAAGCCATTGCTGCTCTTTGTCTTGGTGACACTCCAAGGACTGTAGGCCAGAAAACAATTAAGAGATGGAGGAGAGAAAATTGACATGAGAAACAGTCAGGGTCATCCATTTTCAGGTTCACGAATGTACGAATGTACGAGGGGACATCAAACAGTTCAGGGGAAAGTGGAATTGAAAGTTTATTCTGGTGCAAAACAATTGAAATCCAGGTGTAAGCTTTTATATTCAGGATTTTCCATGAGCATGCATGGTGTTTCATAGTACAGATTTTCCATGAACCTTCTGAAAACCTCTCACGTAAGTGTCTATGAAAAGTATATGTCACTGTTTAATTAATCCCTATTTTCCAGACTAGCAGATAATGCCTGTCCTTTGTTTTTTCCTGTCTCCCCTTGGCCGTTGTGACATGACCACTCTTGCCCTCAGAATACTGCCAAGGGGAAGGAAGACGACAAGATGGAAGCCAGTCTCCATGGCACCCTGTTAGCAGCTCTTGGGAAAGCGGAGTCAGACAGGAAACCGAAGTTCTCAGACCCGGCAGGATTTCTGCAGACTCTGAGGGTGGCCTGTTTGCCTTCTCCCAGTCCACTCAAGACCTTGACCTCTGCCTCTATGGGAAGAGCTCAACCTCACAGGAAATGTTAACAGCTGAATGCCCCAGGCACTTAACAAAGTCCTTCAAAACGTTCATGGAAACATGGAATTAAAAGATAAGAAATACTTACTTTGGTACAAAAATATTTTGAGATCCATGCATAATTTCTCAAAATATGCCTTGCCTTGAATGTTTTGAAGACCTGCAGTATTATCTGCACAACACAATTCAATATGAAAAGTGGCCAGTGTTATGCAAAGAGCAGTGGATTCTGAGTCCAGAGAGCTTGGTTGGCTGTGCTAGGAACGGTGCTCAGGCTCTGACAGGAGAAGATCCAGGTCAAATTCACACCAGCTTTCACATCTCTTGTGATTAGAACGGACATTGTGCGATCCTAGGCACTCACCAGGATTATCTCGATCTCTGTGTCTGTAGCAAAGGTTTCTAAACACGTGGAGGTCTCTCTATTCACCTCCGCCCCACTAGTTTCCTTGAGAGCAGAAATAGATGATTCATTTTTACGTCCTCAGTAACCTGAAAGGTGCACGACCTTACAAAGTTTCCAACAAGTGTCTGTTGGGTGAACGCACAGCTAGGAGTTCTCACGTCTATTAAATTCCTTTTTTCTCTGCACATTTCTCTGGGTGTCTTCAGGACTTCTTTCCTGCAGATGGAGTTATGAGAACCCAGACTGTTATTCAGACTCATCCCCAGCAGAACCAGCGTCACAGACACCCACAGCCGTCACAGACACCCACAGCCGTCACAGACACCCACAGCCATGCTGCTGCTCCACACGCTCTGCTAGACCTCGCCACCTCTGTCAGAACCTGAGACCTCTGTTCTCCCCCTTGAACCTGGAACAACAGTGCATGGGCAAAGAGAACACTGTGCCACTTCCTTGAAGTTCAAAAAAAGCAACACCCTTTCTACCTTGCTGTCTCTTAGGACCCTTGTTCTTAGAACCCAGCCACCACTGTGGGACGAAGCCCAAGGCACATGGAGAAGGCCATGCTGGGCAGAAACCAAACCCCAGCTAAGCCGCCAACAGATGACCCGCACCTACTGCCAAGCACCCAAATCATCTCCAGGCAGAGCTCCTGCCCTGGGCCACTGCACACCGCAGACATGAGCCTTCCTCTCCCAGCTCTGCCCACAGCACAGCGTGGTGAGGAAAATAATGGCTGCTGCCTCAGGCACTGACAAGTTTAGGTGCAGTTCATCATACAGCAGAGGTATATATGCTGACGGCAAGTGCTTCGGCAAGAGCAAACCAGACGCTAGCTTTCATTTTTTTCCAAATGATTTAAAATAAAACTCATATTTTGCATACATTCAAACACTCACATCTCAAAAATGCTTTAAGATAATTAAAAATAAAACCCAACTGCGAACAAACTTACTTTCAAATGGAAGCTTTGTCTTACAAAAGCCTTTCCTGTCTTACTTCCTATTAACAGAATCCTAGAGTCAAAAACGTTTCCAATTTTACAAGTCTCAGCACATTCCTCTTTACCGCTATCTATAAACAAGACCATGTTTGGCTGAGTTTGTCTCTTGCCTTCTAATGCTTTTTAATTACCGCTGATAACAACCAATACAATGCCCACCATTCGGGTTTTGCAGCTTCCCAAGAGGCACAGGCTGCCCGGGCACTCAGTCTGCCCTCCAAGTTCTCATGAACCACACAGCCCTTCACAACACAAGTCTGTACCACTGACCCTGTGTTTCCCCGTCGGCAATACCCATTTCCACCGTGCACACCTCTGTCAGCTGTTACCCGACCACTAGGCCAACTGCACATCACTGTCCAAGCACATCAATCCGTGTTACAGCACAGAACAGAAACTATGATAATGCCACCTACGAACAAGTAAACTGTAGCGTCTTCATCCATGATTAAGTGCTGGTCAATGACTCCCTAAAACAAAAACTCTGTAATTTGTGGTGTTTGCCAATCTCTGAATTATAAAATTGTGCTGATTTTAAGCTATCAACTTGATGTCAACTAGCTTACAAAATTCCTGGAAACTTAAGATCTGCTCTCACTAGACAACACGAGCCAGGTACACCACATTAGTGTGCTTCGTCCAGCATATAAAATCCAATCAACAGTGAGAAGGGCCATGAAGAGGAACTTGCTTCACACAGACCAGGGTGAGGAAGGCTCCGCCATATTCAACATATAATTTCTGAGGTCATCGTGGTGTCCAGCTCCAGCCAGAGACAGGACAGAAGGAGCATGTCGGACCCCAAAGGAGGATGCCATTAGCCAGGCCTAGATGTGATACATGTAACTCCCAGACTCATTCCATTGGCCAAAGTCTAGTTTATCCCTATAACTCACTTCCAGAGAGCTGAACTGGTCTAAGGTGTGAACCTATTGAACAGGAAGTGGATTTGGCGAACACTTGGCCAGTCTGCCACTCAAATCCCAACCCTTTGTGGAATCCTGACTATTTCCACAGAGAAGGAACTTATGATGAACATGTCTAAGGTTCTCAGGAATCATACAATAACTGCAGCTGCAAAGCACCAAGCAGTCAGATGTCTGACCAGCACTGGTGGTGGTGTGTGTGTGTGTGTGTGTGTGTGTGGAGGGGGGACATACACAATGGTCTCGATGTGATCACAGTCCACCAGGCTCCTGGTAGAGACAGCTTGTCCCAGTGCAGGAACAGAATGCTAGCTCCATCTCACAAGCAGCCTGGGTGTCCAGTACGACAGGAAAAACACTGAACTTGAACTGCATAGAGCACTGGTCAGCTTTTCCTTAATACAAATAAAATACCTGAGAAGCTACTCACACAGGAGGGGGGTAATTTTAGCTCAAGGTTTTGGAGGTGCACAACCCAAGACCGCCCCTAACAGCCTAATCCAAGCTAATGGCCTCCATGATTGCATTAAGGTCTATCCTTTAATTTCCAAGTTGCCACCTTCAGCCTCCATGATTCCATTACACCCTATCCTCAATCCATTAGTGTAAGGGATCAAGCCCTTAACACACACGCCTTCTCTCCACCATAACACAGATGTTTCCTGATGAGTGAGTTCAGACCTTTTTTGTTTTTTAAAAAAAGGGGATTTATTTACTTATTTGAAAGAGTTACAGAAAGACGGAGAGAGACAGAGAAAGAGACTTTCCAGCTACTGCTTCACTCCCAGAGAGCAGCAAAGCCAGCAGCCAGGAGCTTCATCGAGGTCTCCTATGTGAGTGGCAGGGCTCCTGGGCCTTCTTCCACCACTTTTCCCAGGTGACCAGCAGGGAGGTAGATCAGAAATGGAGTAGCCAGGACATGAACCAGCATGAACCGGCTTGGTAGACAGCACCTTCACACACTATGCCACATTGCCAGCCCCAGGTTCAGATCTTAAAAAGAGCTAGCTTGAGCTCAAGTGGTCAAGGATTTGTCTCCCAGCTTTGTCACTGCCAGGCCCTCCGATTTAAGTTCCCCATGTAAAATCCTAATTCTTAGAGATGGGGTGAGATAATTAGGACAAAATGCTGGCACATAGTAGGGACTCCCCCTGCTCTTGCTCCCCTCTCCCTTCCCTAACAGCAGCCACTTTCGGCCAAGGTCAAGTAGGCAAAGTCAGTTTCTGCAGCTGCACCATACCCACTGCCAGCCCCTCTGCTATCCACCACACACACGCTAACATCATCCAAAAAACCCTACCCTCCGAGACCTCCTCCTCGAAGAGCTAATCAGTGCACAGAGTAACGCTTGAGCATTTTGGAGACACTGGTATCAACAAAACAGCCAGGGCGAGAGCGCCAGAGAGGTCAGACGTCCTCAGGAAAACACAAACAACACACGGGAAGAAACCACTTGGCCCATGCCGGCAGGCAGAGACCACGCGCAAGCCTGATTTTGGGGATGCTGCAGTCCTTGGTGTTGGCTCGCCCTGCTTGCTTCCCTAAAGTTTCCAGGGGTGGGGGGGAGACGGCAGTGCTTTGTGCTTCCCTCTTCCCCCAAAAGGCCAGACGGCGTCCCCACCCCCACCAGGAACTCTCCAGTGGTGCCCTCCACACCTGTTGCCTCCCGGCCCAAGTGCACGGATGAACTGTGGGAATCATCCCACAGGCGAAGGCCCTCTCTCCATTTAGGATGGTGATGACTGACCTGGGAAGCCATCGTTCTGTCGGGCGTAGATAAACAACAGGCAACTTGCACAGCCAGATTCTTCACTGCCACCCGGGCAAAGTTAAAACTAATGACAAGTTGTGTCACAAATAATGGCACACAGAAAGCCCCTGCTCAAGTGTGTTTAGTTCACAGACAGTCACTCTCCAGCATAAAACAGGCCTCCTATTCATCCGGATGTCATGGAAAGATAGAGCTTGTGTGGCCTCGTTTGGAAGACTGTGAGTTGATGCATATTTATATTTCTGTTTAAAACGTGGAGTGTAAAATCTCTTCCCCTAAAGAGACTTCGAGCTGATCAAAGATACAGGATTGTCCTAATTCTTTGCAAATGCAGACCATCTTTAGAAAGTGTGCAGGAAACATGGATATGATTAAACTAAACTAAAACTCACTATGCTAGTGATTAAAGATTTGCATTGCCTGGATGGGACTGATCTCAAGGCATCCTCAGACTGGATTCTGTTGTCCAGAGCCTCAGTCTTTTACTTGGGTGGAACCCATGACACGGAATAAAACTCCTGTGCTCTGAGCAGAAGAGCATGGGGGGCTACCTCCTGTGTGCTCCCAGGTGCAGAATAGAGAGGAGGCAGTGTACAAATTTACAGTCAGACTGAATTTATTCAGAGAAAATAAATTCATAGAGGTGGGTGACCACCGGCATGCACACTGATGGAACACATGGCAGAAGGCCCCGAACCGCAGGGGCAGGGCCTCTTTATATTTTAGGAGGGCTAGGGAATGGGGTGGGGGTAGGGGTAGCAGGCAGAGGGGAATTCCTGGAACTGGGCAGGGCCTTGGGAAGCTGGGAAAGAATGCAAGGTGGGATGTGAAGGCAATGGGGGTGAGACCCAATTGAGCTTCAAGGGCAAGGAATGAACTCCAGTGCTTGTGGATCTTTTGGGCGGTGAGCAGGAACGGCTGAGACTTCAGTCTGTTCCACCAGCAGCTGCCTCAGAACCCAACCTGGGGTGTCGCACCCATGCACTCCTCAGACGGCGCTGGTTTACACATCCTGCTCTTCCCGTGCGGATTTCGGCCTCTGGTTCTGGAGTGTTCTCTAAACCCCTCCTTTCTTGTCTGAGGACCCAGAGGGGCTCTCTGCTCCGCTGGACTCTGTGAGCCTGCAGCCCTGTGCCGTGCAGCCCAGCATCTCCATCAGCCCATCTGATGCAATGAGTGGAGCCCAGAGAAGCAGGAGGCCCAGAACACAGGAAGGTGTGGCTGTGCCCCCTGCTCTGTATCCCTGGAGAATGGAACAGATGTGGCCACCCTGCCACCCGAAACAGTCTTCCCCAGTACTGGAAAGAACTGTCTGTCGGTAGAGCCTTCTGGGAGATCCTGCTTCCGGGGAGTCCAGCGGTCCTTTCCTGGGAGTCCAGGTGGGAGGGTATCCCCAGTCCTGGGCTCACGGGGTCCCTAGCACAAGTCCCTACACAGTGCTGCCGAGGCAAGGGCCGGCAGGCCCCAGGCTTCCCCCACAGGCCAACACTCGCCCCAGCGAGCGCAGACTCAAACCTGGCTGCCTGTGCCTGCACCTGTCAAACAGACCACACCACTTCCCCTTGTGCAGATGCGGCCACTACAGCCCCGCTTCCTGTCACAGGGCCAGGAGCAGCTGCCCTAAGAGAGTAAAGCAAGACACTTGGCTCCACCCCCCCGTGTTCCTGCCACTGAATCTGCACCGGCCCTCAGAGCCCTGCTCCTGACACCACCAAGGGCGTCCGGCCCAGCCTGGCTTCCCGTAGCCTGAGAGGAGCTGGCGAGGCGACTGCAAGGAGCCAAGGAGCCTGACCTGTGGCTCACATGGGTCTTTTTTTTTTTTTTTTTTTTACAGGCAGAGTGGACAGTGAGAGAGAGAGAGAGAGAGAGAGAGAGAGAGAGAAAGGTCTTGCTTTTTCCTTTTTGCCGTTGGTTCACCCTCCAATGGCCGCCATGGCTGGCACGCTGCGGCTGGCGCACCGCGCCTAACCGAAGGCAGGAGCCAGGAGCCAAGTGCTTCTCCTGGTCTCCCATGGGATGCAGGGCCCAAGGACTTGGGCCATCCTCCACTGCACTCCCTGGCCACAGCAGAGAGCTGGCCTGGAAGAGGGGCAACCGGGACAGAATCTGGCGCCCTGACCGGCGCCGCTAGGTGGAGGATTAGCCTATTGAGCTGCGGCGCCGGCCCTCACATGGGTCTTGAAGGCTTCATGAATGCGATTCAGTTGGATAAATTCAGGAGACAAGCTGGGTGTTCCTCTAAAGTCAGGCCCCGGGTGGACCCTGGGGGTGAGGCTGGCCCCCTCAGGAGCCATGTCCTGCTTTCCACTCAGCGGCACACAGGCCCTTGAATGACAGCAAGTAAAATAAAACACATTGTACAGTGGGGTCCACATGGCCAAAGGGAACCTCCCAGTTGTGTCTGGTCAGCAATGGCCCAACTCCATTCCCCACAGGTCAGGCGCCTATGGGCCAGCCATCTTCTGGGAAAACCTGCCCGCATGGACATACCAGTCTCCGTGGACAAACCCTGTGAACCAGAGTCCCTCTTTCGTGTGCTTTTGATCTTGCACGTGGTCATTTGCACAGCTTCAGATTTTCACAGGCTGCATTATTCCTACAGATATTTCCAGTCCTAAATGAAATGATTATCTTGCAGACCACAATGTCAACAACTACAAGGGGCATCACTCAAGTCTCTTACACGTTAAAGAGATTGAAAACAAGTACAGTTGTCAATTCGCTCTTCTGCCTACGACGTCAGCTACACAGCCAGCTGCAAGTGCAGAGGAAGGCGGGTGGGGCCAGCTCCTGCAGTAGTCTGGGGACGAGACCCCCTACTGTTGTCACCCATGGCATTGGGTCCTCTCACCACAACCATCACAGTGCCTTCCTATCCCTACAATGGGCCCTCTACGTCCAACGAAAGGAGAAAGGTAACCTGGCGGTGAGTGTGCCTGCTGCTCCCTTGCACAGGAAAGCCGCAGTGTGGGCCCACGCTATTTCTGGCCTGTGCTGTCCCATCTTCCTCCACACCATGGCTCTCCTCCTGCCACCACAGTGCAACACACAGAAGGCCGCTGCACATCCCCGTGCGATGGGTTCTCAAATGGTGCACTGCCCATTAGCTGCGGGACCCTGCTCCTCCCCCTGCTTTGTGAATGGACGAGGCGGTGTGCAGGGCCAAGGAGCAAGAGCACATCTTCCTGTTGATTTTTCATGTGGGCAGTCGTCTGCCCTATAATCCCGGTGCCAAGATTAAAAGGGCAGGGAGCATGGGTGGGGAGAGTCCCAGAGCTGAAGCTGGGACACAAGTGCTGCAGCCCTGAACCATCAGTGCCGCCTCCAAATCAGTGTCCGGGCACAGAGCCTCACCCGCGGCGCTGGTTACCAGTGGGAATTCTTATCACCCCTTCCCAAAAAGAGGTGTCCGTGTTTACAGTTTTATAGCCCTGCCAGTAGGAAGGCCTGAAACCACATTCCACCCTCAGGTTCTGTCACGTGACATGAACTTCTTTTTTTTTCTTTAATTTGCTTCCATTTTATTTGAAAGACAGAGGGACAGATGGAGAGAGATCTGTCAGCTGGTTCTCTCCCCAAGTGCCCACAGCAGCCAGGATCCTGGCACTCCAGCTGGGTCCCACACAGGAGGCACGGATACAAGCGCTCGGGCCACTACCTGCTGCCTGCCAGGGTGTGCATCCGAAAGAAGCTGGAGTGAAAGCCGGGCACTCTGATAGGAGATGCGGGTGTCCCAAGAGGCGACTTAAACCCCACATCGTCAACGCCCACCCTGACATGAGCTGCACTTGAGCACTGCTCTGTCAATGAGACTGTCACTGCCACAGTCTCCAACCACTCCAGCTCTCCACCTATCGCTATACCTTCTGCACGCAGACAAAGAGAAAACGGGGCTAGGGGAGACCCGTGATATCCAGGGAGAGTCTGTAGGATGTGCTGTCTTGGCCCAACCTGGCCACAAAGGGGTGGGGCTCTCTGAAAACAGCAAACCAAACCCTGGCAAGGAAGAGCTGTGGCCCCCCACAGTGAGCATGGTGACCTGGTGCCCGCAAGGCACGGGAGTCAAAGATTCGCTGTGGGAGCCTGGGCCCCTGGGTAGGAGGCAGCAATGCCGCCTCCCCCAGATAGGGTCTCCCACAGAACCTGGCCTGACGGGTGGCTTCCCAGAGAAATGTCTAAGCAAGAGCGTGTGTGACAGAAGAGCACCTTGTGATCTTGGCACACGGCTGCGAGCACCGGGGTTCCCGGTGAGTGCCTGGCTGGCTCACAAGCCCACAAGCCTCAAAGAGAAGGTAATCAGAAACAGAACAGGCCTAGAGATGCCCAGGGCCCGCCCTTGTCCGATGAGTGCGTGACGAAGGCAGACAAGAATCCCTTTTCACCACACACACAAATGGGAGCCGCTTCCATTGTCTGATCTGAACCCACAAAACGAGGCAGGCACACTGCAGCTGGGAACGCCAGGTGACTTCTTGACCTCCGTTCCTGCCATTTAATTTTAAATGGAAACAATACGTACATTTGTTCTTGAGTAAAGAACCAGATAGCCGTCAAGACTGGTGGCTCTTCTTTGTCTGGGGGCTGGAAATGAGACTCCGGAGGTCCCTGCGTTCTCCTGGGCTGTGGAACGAGAACTGGAGTTTGGGCCAGAGAAGGGACAGCCCAAGTCTCAGCCCCTCTCCCTCCCTGTGGGGAGTTGGGCAGCCAGGAAGACACCAACGACAGGGAACAGTTGGGAGGCTGCTTCCAATTCAGGCTCCTTCGGCAGGAGAAGGGAGGACAAGCCCTTCTTAACTGACAGATGCCCCCTCAGCTGGTGACGGAGCACAAGTTGGAAACCTCCCAAGTGGACAATGCACAGAAACCCAGTGCTCTCTGCACGGCATGGTCTCAACGCCCCCACCCAGTGTCACAAGAGAGCATCAGGTGCACAGCGCGAGCCTGCAAAAAGCCCGTAATTCAGAATCCCAAGTATGGCTTCTACTGAATGAGCGTCATTTCTGCCTCATCCTAAGCTGAAAAATCCCAACATGAACCATCAGAGGTAGGGCCCACCGGCATTGCGGACGGAGCACTGAGCCACCTGCACCAAGCACGTCCTGCACGCGCGGTCCCAGAAGCCCTTGTGCTGTTTATCACCCCCACTGCTACTCTCCACCACCTCCCCCAGGTGAATGGGGGCCCATGCACCCCACAAAGCAGACACAGGTGATGGCTAACAGATGAGCCACAGAGTGGGCAGAGATGTGCAGGAGGTTAGCAAGGGACAGGTGTGTAAGAGGCTGGACCACAACAGGGCACACAGAGCATCAGGAGTGAGCGCTGGCCACCCAGTATGGCACTGACAGAAGAGTAGCTGTGTGCAGAGGCCATCTGGAAGGTGAACACAGGTGTGCACAGGGGAGCAACCCGATCAGAACCTGGACAATGGACCTAGAACTTGGTGTTGGGTAATTCTGTGCTACATTTACTGCAGCTAAGGAAGGGATCACCTTCACCACATGTGGAGAGGGCAGATCTTGCTTACCAGTGAAAATGTTTACAGCCTACTCAACTGTGGGAGACCCGTAATGCCGAACACGAGTACTAACCTGAACTTTAAAGGCTGCATCCTAAGCGCTCCTTACTTCCTCTAACATAGACGGGCACCAGTATCATTCAGCATTGTGGGTTTCATTTGTTCTCCAGACAATGCCATTGCTGGCCTCAAGTCAAACCTCCTCTCTCTCCCCACTACCTGGCAGTTTCAAGGGCACAGCCTGATCAAAGGGAGCAGAAGGGCAGACTCAAGGCTGCAGTGCAACCAGCCAGGGGCAATGCCTTGCTGCCTGTGATGGGAAGGTGGCTGTGCCAGGCAGTGCAGCTCAGTGTCCAGAGTGCCAGGCCCCAGACCACAGCAGGGCTGTGGGCAACAGGGGAACCCAGAAGAGAGCCCGTATGGACGTGCAGGACAGAGTAGAGCCATGGGGGCCAGGAAAGGTTGGGCCCTGGCAGTCTGGTTGGAGATGAAGCAGTCCACATACAGCTGAAGAGTGTAATATCTACAGTGAAGACTCAGCCAACTGTGTTCACGCATCAGCAAGGGGCTTGGCACGGACAAGCACAGTCGCTACAGGAAAATGACTCTACCTCTTTGAGCCTGAGCTGTCCACTTGCAATGGGTGCATCAGTAACATCTACTTCATCAAGCGACATCTGTGAAGATGGAGTAAGATGATCCAAGTAGATCAGCCCTGGCACACAGCGTTAGTGACTGTCTTTACCATTGTCACTACTCAGTCACCTCTCTGTGACCAGCCAAGGGCTCCAGGCACTGAGCCATAAATCAGCAGGAGAGGACCAGGGAATTGAGCCCAGATCCCCAGGGGCCAGGTGCTGGACGAGAGCACAAGTGCACCAGCCACCGAGTTGGCAGGGCTGGGCAGGAGGGTTAAGGCAGCTCAGCTCAATGGGTGACTCTGCCACACCTGAACTGGGTGGGCTCCTCGGTGCCTCACCTCAGGGCACGTGTGGTCCTAAGCCCAGTACAGGCTAGGCTCATGGTGCAGGGTCAGCCAGAAGAGAGTAGGAACAGAATCCAAAGCAGGTGGATGTCCGAGGGTTCCTGCACATGACACAAACATCCCGGGGCCGGCTGCTTCCTTTTCCGCACAGTGTACTCGGGGTGAAATGGGACCCACAACTGAGGGAAGAGTGGGTGCCGGCGCTCTTCCCTAGGGACACAATCAAAATTTCAGATCAGAGTTTACAGCGATGAAGCATGAAACAGGGATGTCCTACCCGTCCACCTGCAGAAGATGTTACATGTTCCAGACACCACATCCGTGAGCGGACATCAAGAGTTCATCTTAAAGTGTGCATTCAGCTGGCCCTAGATGTCCTAGACTGAACACGCCTCACAGCGTGTTCAATAAACCTAACTCTGTTCACCATAAAAAAATTAAAAATAAAAATAAAAAAATAAAGCGTGCATTCATTCAATTCTGTGCCCATAGGAAAACCTGCAATGGGCTTAATGTGAAACACTGTGAGGCCTTCCAAGGACATCACCGGCTCTCCCAGAGAGGCCCGTGTCTGTACAGAGAGAGTCGTGAACAGCCCCAGGCAGACGCCTGCGCCCCAGAAGCATGAGGCTCCCCTGCTCAGCTGGAGTATCAGGCCCTCGGACAGTCCCCAGTCCAATCGGGTTCCAGAGCTCCTTCCTCCCAGCATCACGGACAGACTCAGGGGCAGCACACCCCTGGCACAGCGCCCAAGAAGAGAGCGCAAAAGAAAAGCACACTTCTGTGCCCCAGAACACAGCAGAGCGGCTTTCTGGCTGCTTGTCAAGAAACCTGGTTCCTCCCAAGCGATCCTCTGGAAGCTTTTAAGATGAGCTGACGTCAAGGAAAAAGCACTCTGGGCAATGAAAAGACACTAAACAAAGCTCTCTCCCCAGAATGGCTGGAACCCTTCCCAATGCCTTCATGGACTGCTCCGGGAAGGACGAGCCCAGGTCACATCCCAACACGGAAACACTTCCCTGTGTCAGAAGCCATTCAGAGCCGTGAGCTCTCCCAGCTCTGCTTCCTAATCTCACCATCCTTGTTACCTTCAGCTCCACACAAGGCCTGGGGAGCCAGTCTTCAGGGATCCTTACTACAGGATGGGGCCAACACAGTAAAAAGGGATCCCTACAAGATCTAGGGAGGCACTCCGCTGGGCACAGTGTGTGCACCCACACACACTCACTCACTGCCTCCCTCCTCACTCCCCTTTGCTGCAGGCAGGTTTGGTCCCCCAGGGTTGCTTCTACAGCAGGTGGAAGGGTGTGGTCCTTGTGCGGCAGTGGAAAAAGACATCCCACAGCAGGATGGAGCAGCCGGGGCCTCTCCGGGAGCTGGAGCTGGAGACACTCCCATATAACATATCAGAAGAGGAAAGGACACACAAAAGCTCATCACGGCCACCCACCGTGAGGACCCTCCCAGCCCACGGGCCTTGAAGAAACCAACTATAGAACCAGTATGGCCCAGGGTCACCACAGATCTAGGCCCACCCCCACACCAAAGGGCAGGGTCAAGGCAATTGGACCAATAGGAAGCAAATCTGCCCAGGCCAAACATGGGAGTGAAGTCAGAGAAGAAAATCATGGCAGAAACACTGGGCAGGTCTTGGGGGATCTACAAGGAGGTGGAAAACCCAGTGTGCAGGCCACAGGTGAGGAGAGCCCTCTACCAGGCTGTGTCATGTGGTGTTGCATCACTCCACAGTAACAGGGACCAGCCCCCTGTGTCCCACTAGAAAAGTACAGATTTCCTCAAAGGTGGCTTAACCTCAAAGCCTCCTCAGGAAACAGCAACACAGTAACATTTTGGCACAGTCAAGCCTGGAGCCAAAAGCTTATTCTCCACCTTCTCTTTTGTAGAGTCAGAATGAGGTTCAGGAAGTCAGAGCATGCACCAGCTCAAGACCAACCCCTCTAGTACCACCCAGTTAAGGAACCAAACTCCCTGGATGAACGACTCCTGCCATTGGCATTCTGCAGCTGTATTCGTCCAAGAAACAAGTGGGACGCGAAATGGGGCAAGACCTTCTCCCCCATCCCTTCTCCTCCATGTGGGACAGCACAGATGACACAGGGACGCACAGGAGAGGGAGGAGAGGCCCCAACAATCAAGGTGCTCCCATGAACTTCCAAAAAGTTCTGTAACAGGTGTCACTGCCAGTACGACAAACTGGGAAACGGGAGTGGAGAGGTTGGCGCTCGTCCACGACCATGTGGCACCCTCTATCCCTAAAGCAATAACGTATCAAAGATGACACAGGAGACTGCAAAGGACTGATGCAGTTTTCAAGAGTCTCTAATTTAGCCTCAGAGACCAGTTTTTGTCTTAACTTTCAACCCCAGAGAACTCTGGGCCTTTGGAGAAGCCCAAGGGACTCTCTCTGCATTTCAGAGGCCCTTTGCTGCTAACACTCACAAAGGCCAGCGTCACAGGCACTTCTGCAAACCAGACCTGCAGCTGACAGCCCATTCCACAGAATACAACCTTCCATTCCCTCATTCATCTCAGCAGCATCTTATGCGAACCTGCTGATCAGCTGGGTGATGAGACAGAACCAAATACTGCCAGTGAGCCATTCAGAGCAGGAACAAGGCGGCTGCACTGAGACTGGGGACCAAGGGGTCTGCAGGCTCGGTCACCAGCCAGCCAACTCTACTAGGCAGGGCAGCACCACTGAGCATGCATTCAACCATTAAAACTCTGCGTCACGGATCTCAGCTCACTGGTGGGTAGCTGAGCCCTCAGCGTTCAACTGTAAGTGTCACAGGTTCCAGTGCTGCCTGGCTGTGTGCCCTTTGGTGGGTCGTCTGACCAAGTATCTGTGCGGTAGTTTAGGCATCAGAAAGACCAGGGCTGGGGGGATGGTCCTCTCAGAACCTCCAAGAACTGATTCTAGTTGTTGAAGGCAGCTCTGGGGCTGTGAACTTTAACTGAAGGCAAGACCTCGTCAGGAGCATTGTATACATTATCATCTCTGCTTATTTTCATTAAACAACCCATTGTTATTCTCTCTAGGAAACAGTCTCTTTAGTTTCCTCTGTGTGGTACAATTATAAAATCTAAGAAGTCAGGCCTGGGACTGTACCAGGGAAGTAACAGCTGCAACAGCCGTTACCAATCAAGCAATAAACACTTCACAGTTTCCACGAAACCAAGCAGCCAGAAGAGATACTTTTGTAATCAAACGATACCAGGACCTCACCGAGCCCACGTTACTCGTCTCCTCAGTGTATAGAAAGGCAAAAACTGTTTTAAAGTATCCTGGCCTTTTGACCATGGTGTAATCTCGTCTCTCTCCCACACTGCTTCTAACTGCTTTTATGCATGTGAGTGGAAGCTCATTCTAGACCGTCATTTTCCAAAGCAGGGCCACGAGGACTGCTGCAGGTCTGCTAACTGCTCAGCAGTGCACAGCAGTGCTGACAAACTGTCTGCTCACGATTAATATCCCGAGCTGCCCACACTGCATCGCACGCCTCGCAGACTCACAGATGACGGGCTGCCCATGGTGGGCAGTCAGCCACAGGGGTCACGGGCTCGGGCAAGGGCCACTTCAGCATCAGACAGCCTGGCCTTCCTGAGAACTGGGTGCCCCTCACAGACCTGGGCTTTGCTTCGGTTTTGTGTATTTTTTTCCTACTTAGTTGGCCACATTTATAAACCAGGATACTCAAATTTTAAACTCTGGATCTCTTGCCTCATTTGAATCAGAAGATCTAGCACGAGCAAGACCCACGTGGCCACAGTGGTCACAGTAAAGTGACCAGAATGGGCTTGGCCCTGACAGGAGGTCCCCAACTCTCCCCTGCCTTCCTACACAGCATCATTCCCCTGACCCAGGCTTTCAACGCTTGTTTCTGTTTTTGTTTCTTCTATTAGGGTGATAGCATTTCACGTGAGATCTATTTTAGATTTTCTTTATGTTTATTTGAAAGGCACAGCGCAACAGAGAGGAAGAGTTCTTCCCTCTGCCGGTTCACTCTCCTGCCCCACCCCAGTCCCTGGGACTGCCATTCCCCACTGTGATCCCATGAACTTGAGTACATGAACGTCTCATGGAACCAGGCAACATTTGTCCTTCTGGGACTGGCAGATTCCACAAGGCACCACGTCCTCAAGGCTCACCTGTGTTACTCCGTGTTACACACTTCTTTCTGCCCTAAGGCTGCACAGTATCCACAGAGCACGCTGCGTTTAACCACCACCTGCTGACGCACAGGTCCGCTGTTCCCACATCTTCACTGTGGTGAGCCAGCCGTGCTGCAGCGAGCACAATGCAGCCCAGCTGTCTTTGAGACCCTGGTTTCAATTCTTCTACCTAAATGCCCAGGCGCGGAATGACTAATTCGATTTTTTTATCTTCTACGGACCCTCCACACTTTTTTCCACAGCAGCTGCACCATTTTGCATTCCCACAATTGACGTAAAACTGTTTTCAAGAAATCTTTCGGCCGGCGCCGCGGCTCACTAGGCTAATCCTCCGCCTAGCGGCGCCGGCACACCGGGTTCTAGTCCCGGTCGGGGCGCCGGATTCTGTCCCGGTTGCCCCTCTTCCAGGCCAGCCCTCTGCTGTGGCCAGGGAGTGCAGTGGAGGATGGCCCAGGTGCTTGGGCCCTGCACCCCATGGGAGACCAGGAAAAGCACCTGGCTCCTGGCTCCTGCCATCGGATCGGCGCGGTGCGCCGGCCGCAGCGCACCGGCCGCGGCGGCCATTGGAGGGTGAACCAACGGCAAAGGAAGACCTTTCTCTCTGTCTCTCTCTCTCACTGTCCACTCTGCCTGTCAAAAAAAAAAAAAAAAAAAAAAAAAAAGAAATCTTTCAGGAAGAAGCAGGACCCTCATGGCCTAGGTGCAGTGAGAAGAGCATCCCCTTCCCAGGGGTCTGCAGCCTGGGCCAGGCACCAAGCAGACACGCACACACTAGCATATTGTGACCTCCAGAGACTACGAAGGAAACAGCCAATGTTTGTGAGACTGTAACAGCGAGCACCGGGTGTCCTGTTCCCTCCCCACTCCCATCAGGCCAGCACTAAAGGGCCTGTGTGCAGCATTCAGGCAGGAAATTCTCCTTCACCTGATGGTTTCAGAAAAGACAAACCCAACCCTCAGTGCACCCAAGCCGGTGCCTTCGCAGGAGTGGAGCAGAGGCACAGAAGAGCTCGACAGGTTCCCCGCTCCTGGCCGTCCAGCCCAGGCGCCTGGAGAGCAGGCTGATGGCTGACTGCCTACTGACTGACCTCAGAAACAATTCTACGTGAGTGCTCCATGTTCTCAGGCAATGACTTCTCCCTCACGGTCACAGGACAGGACCAGCAATTCCCAAATGCTGTGGAGCATAAAAACAGAAGAATGCTTTGTCCCTGAAGAAAATCCACTCAGAAGTACAACGTGCAAAAGTGACCCGTTCTGACTGGGAGGGCCTGCGCCTCCCTGCCTGGCCCTGTCCCCAACACCCAGACGCTGGCGGCTCAGAAACCCGGTGCTCTAAGGCTCCTGGGGCTCCTTGCAGCCCTTGCCTCCTGTGGGTCTACAAGCAAACACGTGTGTGTGAGCAGCCCGTGGCAGGTGGGACACAACATGGCTGCACAGCCACACCTTCAGCTGTCACAGGCACGCACTCAAGGAGGCTTAAGGCTGCCCACAGAGGTGTGCAAGCTTCAGGGCTCAGCCCCACTACCTTTGTGCCCAAAACCTTCCCAGCCCTGGAGTGCAGGGAAGGAAGAATCCAGGAGCAGAGCCCAGAATGGGCCACACAGAGAGAAAATGTGCCGTGGAAAATATTTCCTTATGCTGGTGTGCATACTTGACCCAGCAGTAAGACACACATAGCCCATATCACAGAGCCTGGGTTCAAGACCCAGCTCCGCCCCTGATACCAGCTTCCTGCTAACATGCACCCTGGGAAACAGGTGATGCTTCTAGTACTTGGGCCACTACCACTCATGTGGCAGACCTGGACTGAAATCCCAGTGTCTGGCCTAGCCCTGGCCACTGCAAGTATTAGGGGAGTGAACCAGAAGATGTGAGTGGGCTTTGTCTCTCTCACACACACTCTCTCTCTCTCAATTCATCTCTCAAATAAACATTTAAAAAAAACAAAAACATTTATTTTTGTATATAGATTGCTCACGTATTTATCTGTTTTCCTGTGAAAGTTAAAATAATACAAGGGGAGTTCATAACATACACTGGAGCTTCAAAAAATAGCCATTTTCACCCCAATCTCCCGTCTTGGGATTCTGCTGCACTTTCATTTTCATATGAAAATCTAAAACTGCTGCCATTTGTTTACTCAGCCAGGTGGAGAAGCAGGGGTCAGCTGAGCAGCTCACATTAACATAAAGACTCTAATAGTTTTTTCTATAAATGGAAAAATTACTCCTGGAATCTCTACATTCTTCCTTCTTCTGACAGTAGCTTGGACATGAAAACAATGGATTGCTGAAGGCATTCTTTTTGAGAACACATTTGAGTAGAGACTTTTAAATATAAAACCATCCTCAAGTCAAAAATGGGTTCTGCATAAAATATGCGTTCTACATTCTGAAATGCATTACAAATGCAAAGTGGAATATTGTTCAGTCATTGTATTCTGGATGCTCCTTTTTATAAGCAGATACACTGTTTTCTGAGATCCCATTTAGTCAGTAGAAAACTAAAATGTGAATTTCTAAAGGTAAAAATGTTAGAGTGTAATTTTTGCTGTCATTTAAAATACGCTTTGTTTCAGCTCTAAAAACGGAGAGAAATTTAAATGGTGCTGCATACAGCAGCAGACTAAAACTGCACACAGCCTAACTGCAGATATCATAATTAAAGTGACCACCGATTATCCCACCTGGAAACCGCACTGCCCGCTTGGCATTGCTGCTCTGCTTATCTGCTTAATAAGGATTACTATTCATCCACTTTGGAAAACGCTGTAATTTAAAAGAATGACAAATAGAGCGTAGCATTAACAACTCAAAGGGGCCAGCGCTGAGGTGCAGCAGGTTAAGTCACCGCCTGCAAGGCCAGCATCCCACAGAGAGGGCCAATTTCAGGCCCGGGTGCTCTACTTCCCAACCTGCTCTCTACTCATGCACCTGACAAAGCAGTGGAAGATGATCCAAATACCTGGATCCCTGCCATCCACGTGGAACACCAGGATGGAGTTCCAGGCTCTCGGCTTCAGCCTGGCCCAGCCCTGGGCCATGGTGGCCATTTGGGGAGTAAATCCATAAAGGGAAGAGCCTATCTCTTTCACTACCTTTCAAATAAATAAATAAATAAAATAGATTCTTAAAACAATTAATTTTAGGGTCTAGCATTGTGGCAAAGCTGGTTAAGCCACAAATTACAACGCAAGCATCCCTCTTGAGCACTGGGTCGAGACCTGGCTGTTCCACTTCTGATCCACAATGTATCAGGGAAAATCCTAATGTATCAGAGAAAGCACCCGAAGATGGCCCAAGTATCTGGGCCCCTGCACCCATGTGGGAGACTCATTCAAGTTCCTGGCTCCTGGCTCCTGGCTCCTGGCTCCTGGCTCCTGGCCCAGCCCCACTGCTGTGACCATTTGGGGAGTGGATCAGCAAATGGACGCTCTCTCTCTCCCTCTCTCCATCTTTAACTTTGAAAAAAAAATTAATGAATTTTAAAATGTCACATTTTTTAAAACAATTAAGAGGAAACAGGAAAATCCTGAGGACACACTTCGCCTTTGGAATGTGGTTACCAAGACCTTAAAGAGCAGTGCCACATGTTTTACAAAGACTCCTGGCAGTCCATCTTACTTCCTATCACCCTCATTTCACCTGGTCGCCTTTGACCTCCTCTCAAACGCATTTGAGAGGCTGACGCTGTGGCATGGTAAGCTAAGCCATATATGGGCATCCCATATGGGCACTGGTTCAAGTCTCAGCTGCTCCTCTCCCAGGATGGCTCTCTTTTTTGCCCTGAGAAAGCAGTGGAAGATGGCCCAAGTCCTTGGGCCCCTGCACCCATGTGGGAGACCGAGAAGAAACTCCTGGCTTCTGGCCCAGCTCTCACCATATCAGCCATTTGGGGGAGTGAACCAGCAGATGAAGACCTTTCTCTTTTTCTTTCTCTTTCTCTCTCTTTCTCTCTCTCTCTCTCTCTCTCGTCTGTAACTCTACCCCTCAAACAAATAAAAAAAAATCCTTAATTATATTGAGGAATGTTCCTTCCATACCCAGTTTGCTTAGAGTTTTCATCATGAACGGGTGTTGTATTTTATCAAATGCTTTCTCTGCATCTATTGAGATAATCATATGGTTTTTCTTCTGCAGTCTGTTAATGTGGTGTAGCACACTGATTGTTTTGCGAACATTGAACCATCCCTGCATACCAGGGATAAATCCCACTTGGTCTGGGTGGATGATCTTTCTGATGTGATGTTGCAGTCCATTGGCCAGAATTTTATTGAGGATTTTTGCATCTTTGTTCATCCAGGATATTGGTCTGTAACTCTTTTTCAATGCTGCATCTTTTTCTGGATTAGGAATTAAGGTGATGCTGGCTTCATAAAAAGAATTTGGGAGGATTCCCTCTTTTTCAATTGTTCTGAATAGTTTGAGAAGAATTGTAGTTAGTTCTTCTTTAAATGTCTGGTAGAATTCAGCAGTGAATCCATCTGGTCCTGGGCTTTTCTTTGTTGGGAGGGCCTTTGTTACTGTTTCAATTTCTGTCTGGGTTATGGGTCTGTTTAGGTTTTCTATGTCTTCCTGGTTCAATTTAGGTAGGTTGCATGTGTCCATTTCTGATAGATTTCCCTGTTTGCTGGCATACAAGTCCTTGTAGTAATTTCTGATGATTCTTTTTATTTCTGTGGTGTCTGTTGTTAGTTTCCTTTTTCATCTCTGATTTTATTGATTTGGGTCTTTTTTTAGTTTTTTGTTTTGTTCTAGTACTATTGGTTGAACTCTATAATTAACACACAATTACTCTTAGGTGTTTAAATTTAACCAAAAAGTGATCCCTGTTAAATATAAGAGTGGGAATAAGAGAGGGAGATGTATAATTTGGGACATGCCCAATTGGACTTGCCCCAAATGGTGGAGTTAGAAATGTGACAGGGGATTCCAATACAATCCCATCAAGGTGGCATGTACCAATGCCATCTCACTAGTCCAAGTGATCAATTTCAGTTCACAATTGATCACACTGATAGGTCTAAGAGTCAAAGGGATCACACAAACAAGACTAGTGTCTGCTAATACTAACTGATAGAATCAAAAAGGGAGAGAACGATCCATCATGGGAAGCGGGATACACAGCAGACTCATAGAATGGCAGATGTCCTAAATAGCACTCTGGCCTCAGAATCAGCCCTTAAGGCATTCGGATCTGGCTGAAGAGCCCATGAGAGTATTTTAGGCATGGAAAGCCAAGACACTCTGGCAAAAAAAAAAAAAAAAAAAAAAAAAAAAAAAAAAAAAAAAAAAAAACCAACCTAAATGAAAGATCTCTGCAAGTGAGTGAGATCCCAGTGGAAAGAACAGGGCCATCAAAGAAGGAGGTACCTTTCTCTGAAGGGAGGAGAGAACTTCCACTTTGACTATGACCCTGTCGGAATAAGATTGAAGTCGGTGAACTCAAAAGGCTTCCATCGCCTTGGCAACTCATGACTAGAGCTTAGGGAGATTACTGACGCCATAAACAAGAGTGTCAAATTGTTAAGTCAACAACAGGAGTCACTGTGTACTTCCTTCTCATGTGGGATCTGTCCTTAATGTGTTGTCCAATGTGAAGTAATGCTATAACTGGTACTGAAACAGTATTTTACACTTTGTGTTTCTGTGTGGGTGCAAACTGATGAAATCTTTACTTAATATATACTAAATCGATCTTCTGTATATAAAGATAATTGAAAATGAATCTTGATGTGAATGGAATGGGAGAGGGAGCAGGAGCTGGGAGGGGTGCGAGTGGGAGGGAAATTATGTGGGGGGGAGCCATTGTAATCCATAAAATGTACTTTGGAAATTTATATTTACTAAATAAAAAAATAAAAATAAATAAAATCTTTAAAAAAAAAAACTTATTTGATCCCACTTTCCAAAAGTTGCCCTGGCACAGGTCCCGTTGCTGTGACTTTCAGACCCTAGATCTGAGGAGCACCCCTGGGTGCACGGCGGAGAGGTTAATGCCAAGCAGAACCTGGCATCTCCACCTGCTGATCTGCCCGTCCAGCCTCAGCTGCCACCAACAGTAGTGAACTTCCCTACGTTCAAACTCCCAAAGACAGATTCGTGGAGCACGTTCTCCAGCAATAACCACCCTGCCCTCTCCGATTCACCTGGATGGAAGGCAGCACCTGTGTTCTCAGTGATCAGTGCCAAGCAACGCCATTGACTGGATGAGTTAACGCACCTGGTTGAACAATTCCTTCCAGCTGGTTACCTAGCTCAGGAGATGTCCTGATTCTCAATCGCTGTTTTCTAAATAGTGGAAGAAATGCTCTCTTTGAATCTCTCAGCTGTCTCTACCTGGAGCTCTTTATGCGCTTGCTAGAGAGAGGTGGCCAGAACCTTCCAGGCATAGAGAGAGGTCTGTAACTCAGCAGAGGTCCCAGGAAACCCCATGAGTTACATTTGGTTGCAGTTTGAACGTTGCATGCTTCTGGGTTTTGGCCAAGGTGACAGATGACCAGGACATCACTCTCAGGATGGACACGGCTGTCCTCACTCAGCCCACACTGTGACCGCGCCTCTTCCTCACCAGCTGATGCACTTTGCCAACCCCTGCCACTCCAACAAGTGACACACAAGGATCCATCCGCGGGGAGGTCTTGAGCCCCGACAAAGATTAAGGAAGATTTACTAAAGAACAAGTTAAGACTTCTCCAAAGACGCCTGAAAACAACCCAAACTTCAGCTTCCATCAGGAACCTTGAGAGCCACTACTCAGAAATTTTTTTTAGTATTTACTGTAAACAGCCAGAGAATAGACTACTTTCTCTGCCAAAGGCGCTGTGTGTCTGCTGAACGCCACTTACACCAACCAGCAGCTACTCTTCCAAACGCGGCTCCAGCCCTGGCGCTCGGGGTTGGAGAAGACGGTGTTCTGGGAAGCCACGAGTCGTCCAGTCACATGTGACCGCCACCAAACTTGGCCTGGGCAGTACTGCTGACCCCTTCCTCACTCCTACTTCCTCTTCAGACCCCTCTTACATCTCCTCTTGGGTCGGACTCATTTTTGCTGAAATCGTTCTGTGCTGCCCAGACCTGGCAGAGAAACAGTAGCTGAAGTCTCCTGTTATTTTGATGCACGTTGCTGTCCGTGTCATGCAGGCCTGTGCCGTTCCCTTCAGGATTCCCGCCTGGGCCCCCTGGGGAAGTGGCAGGCAGGCTCCCTACATGCTCTCCTAAGCCTCGCAGAGGAAGATCAGGCAGCTGCTGGATTACCAGGGCTAAGACTCTCCTCTTCAAGAGCGCTCCAAAGAACGCAAGTATGCAGCCCAGCAACCAGCTCATTCTCATCCAATGGGCACAGCTGTGGAGGCCCTGTGCACCCCAGCACTGCCTGTGAGACACGGAGGATCCTGGGAAGGTTGTCAGTGGACGACCAGAGGCAACCCAGGACTGATGAGACACTAGTCTGGGGCCAGCTGGCTCTACTGGGGACCCGGCACCTGCAGGGGGATCCGAGTCTGCTCACTGAGTGCATTTTGAGAGACAATGCAGCCTGGAGGTGAGGGTCAAATGCCATCCCAGAACAGACTGTGCCCCCACCAAGGACAAATGCACACACATGAGGCTGCAGCCTCGTGGCTTGGGATACTTGCAGAAGACGGGAGACATCAGCCCGCCCCTGAGAGGAGCACATGTCCTGAAGGGTACAAGTGCCCTGGGAGCCACCATGTGCTGGGAGCACCCACGTTAATTACAGCTATAACTGATCACACAAGAGCTCAGCAGCCAGCTTGTGCCTGGTCTTAGCTCCTCTTTTAACAGGGAAGAGGCCCTTTCTGTGCTGCGATGACAGGAGCACACTGAGCCTTGCCAGAAAGACTGGAGAGAAAACAAGGCAGTGTGGAAGGCCAACTGATTTCTGCTACCTGGTGCCTAAAGCTTTCACAAAGCCTCGGCTAATCAGGAAAGATTATGTTCAAAGTTGCGGTCTGAAAACCTGAGGAGGAGACAATGGCCTACAATTGAAGGGACGCAGTGGCAAGCCCTGTGCCCAGGCGTCCCACAGTGACGATCACAGCCTATAGGGGAACCCTGGACTCTGAATGCACGTAAAGACAGCCACTGTGGCTTAGGAAGAAGGGAAGGGCAGAAGTGGGCCGAGCGGTGAAGATACCACTTACATCCCTTGCCTGGATCCCAGCCCCAGCTCCAGGTTCCTGCCAATGCACACCCTGGGAGGCAGCAGGTGATGGTTCAAGCAGTTGGGACCCTGCCTCCTGTGGGTAACCTGGAGCGAATTTCCAGCT
The DNA here is from genome assembly GCF_964237555.1 of Oryctolagus cuniculus. Classification (NCBI taxonomy): domain Eukaryota; kingdom Metazoa; phylum Chordata; class Mammalia; order Lagomorpha; family Leporidae; genus Oryctolagus; species Oryctolagus cuniculus. The sequence continues at coordinate 133,946,215 of NC_091440.1, read as the reverse complement.
CCAGCCTTGGCCATCACAGGCATCTGGAGAATAAACCAGAATGTGAAAGCTCCCTCCCTCCCTCTTTCTCTCTCACTCACACTCTGACCCTTAAATAACAGGAAATAATTAAATACAGAAGGATAGAAACTGTACATTAAAAACGCTAAAAACGTAACAGCAACTCCAGGAAGTTGACAAGGCGCACCTCGTCAGCCTGAAGCTGGTTCTACACCTGCCATCGGTGGCACTGCTTTGCTCTCTCAACCCCAACGGCCTCACGTGGATTCCCCCGGGGTCATTGTGAGGCTCCTGTGAACCGGTGAACATAAGGCGCGTGCCCACAGGAGGGGCTGGTTCCCACCGTGCTCTGTGATGTCAGCCACCCCCACTGTCACAACAGGCCTGTGCCCTCTGGTCATCACACTGCCTCTGCAGCAACCACCACCACAGAGGGGAACACGTGACTCCAAACAGGGTAGGCGCTGCCTTCACCTGAGCCGCGTTTAACTGCCCCTCTGCAGCTCAGAGACCGTGTGTCCCTCTCAGAGCTTCCTCTCTCCACTCAGCTGACAGCAGCCGTGACAGCGCCCACCGAGAACAGATACAAGGGAGTGGGCGACCCAGGAAACACTGTAGGCACCAGTGCCATCTGCCATCCAGTACACACACGTGGCCTGGTACCGTGTGACCCAAAGAGCTCCATCCCTCACGTCTTGGCTTCAATGCCACATCACAGGCGGCCCCGCCGTGCCCTCACGGTGTCAACTCACTCCCTCCACGTGTGTTTATCTACTTCTTGGCAATGGGCACTGTCTGTACCGCTTCACTTGCTTATCTTCTCCTTCTGGTCACTGCAGTGTGGACCCTCCAAGAGGATTCCCCTCCATCCTGTTCATCACAGAGCAGAGTGTGGCTAACAGAAGACATCCATCAAATTTGTGCAGAGTTCGAAAGCAACAGAGAAGATGCTGCTCCCTTAAGTTACACAACCCGATGGAGCCCCGGGGGCAGCAACTGCGCCTTCCCGTCTCGCGCCCGACACTTACCTGCACGCAGCACGGGAACCACGTGAGCAGCACAGGCACGCATTCTACTCTCAGGCCACTCGGCCCTCATGGACCTGATCTGAAAGTGTAAGTGGGGGCTCAGTGGGAGCTGGCCAAGCCACTCATCAGGCATCAGCTCCATGCCTTTAAGGCTGTGGTTCTCCATGTTGGGTGGACAAGACCATCATGTGGTTAAATCCAGATTCCTGGTTCTCACTGCAGCCCATACCGGAGTCACAGGATGGGCGGACTCTAGAAACCTGCGTCTTCAGCAACGTGTCCCAGATGTTCCTTGTTGGGATGTTGGCAATCGCTCTCAGAAAAACCCTAAGAATCTGCCCCCAGAGATAGCATTTGGACTTGGCCCCTTTTCCCAAGGTGACAGGAGACTAGCTGGCAGAGGAGACAGGACAAGCAGCCCCTTGGAGGGCAATGCAAGGTGTCATTACGGTTTCAAATGCGTGTAGGAGGTCCCAAGCATCCAAAGCAGACATATGGGTGGGAGCTGGACACAGGTGCCACCGGAGCTCTCTAAGGAGGCAGGGAGGGAGCCCAGTCCCTGCTGGACAGGAACACAAGCAGCTATGGTCTGGTCTGTCAAGAGACTTGGCCAGGCAGTGAGCTGGCAGCACGCAGGACGTGCTCAGCACTGCGACAAAGATGCAGGCTCACAGGATTTCATCAGATGGGGGGGTGGGGGGGTGGGGGGGTGGGGAGGTGAGGGGGTGGATTCGGCCATCTCAACGAGAGGCTAAGGTTGTCAGGAGCCCACGAAGGCCCCCTGGTGACCCATGCTTTCTCCCAGGACCAGCTGCCTGGCAGGCAGTGGGTCCCAGTTCCGGAGCCTCACAGATGGGGAGGGCCGTGGGGAAAAGGGGCTGTGGAGAAACTGGCTGAGTCACTGTGTGTCACAACTCAGCCTTGGGACCTTGGCCATGTCTCTAACGTTATGAGCTTTTTATGATTACACGCTCAGCGTATGCCTATGTATGTGCTTTTCTGCATGTAAAAAACAAGTTGCATAAAAATAGAAATATCACTGACAGAAAAAGGAAAAAACTCATCTTGATTTTCAAAGATCTGAGCTCTTCTCACAGAATCGGCCAGCTGACAGAGGCACTGCCAGGGGGGCTTCCAGCGACATTAGCTGCTGACTGGGCTGAAGAACACAACAGCCCCAAGAATCCCACTTCTATATTTTTAACTTGTTTTCAGGAGCTGAATGAATGTGAGAAACATGGAATCAGGACAGATTCATAAGTTACATAAACAGAAGATGGCAGATCTGAGGGGGAGAAGTTAACAGGATTTTAATTCATTAGAAGAAAACTGTCAATTCAATTAGTATTTACTTCATTTCTGCCGGACACAGGACTCTGTTTCACGCAATTGAAACACCGAAGATGATATTTTTAATTCAGATGTTAAATAAACTCAAGCTAATTAGCAACTGTGTTCACTTCCTTCCAAAACTGCATCATAATATGTCACAAATATGCCACGCTCCACAACTGGAAAGTCCCGCCCTGAGCTCCAAGAATCATGTTACCACCCAACCTCAACACTTTTACAGGAAAAAAATCGTTTCAAATATATTCACTGGCTCTCATATTTTACTTCATTCTGCACATCTGAAATGTGCACCTTGGCAGGATGATGGTCCTTCCCACGCTGTAGGTCTCACTGGGTTGTTTTAAAGGCACTGAACCCATGGAAGAGAAAGGAAACAGACAGTGTTGCAAGCGTGCCTGGTCCATGTGAAATGCTGGCAGAGCTCCACATGGTCCCACAGGCTTCTAAACAGATGAGCTCATGTGTCGAGTGTGGGATCCAACTCTGACTTCTGTCCCCTCCGGGCTTCTTCTACTCACAGAGTTCCTGCGCAAATCCCAGACGCGTTGGGCAACAGTGCCCAGGAATGCGTGCGGGTGAAAGTGGGTGGCACTGAACAAGCAGCCTGCGAGGGGTGCTCAGGACTGCACCGGAGCAGGGAAGTCTGCCTCCAGGGAATGCCATGTCACAATCACGCGTTCTGGCAACCTCACCCAGCTGCCCCGGAATCTAGAAGCCACGTCAGTCTCGCTGCCAAATGCTCAAAGGGTGGCAGGCCGTGGCTCTGCGGCGGCTCCAACCCGCCAGGAAGAGCTGGTCGGAGTATGCAAGGGAGTAGCGACCAGGGAAGGAGGAGTGAGTATGCATGATGACTCCCAGACTCGAGCCTGGCTGACTAAAAATCAGAAGGAAGAGGCGGTGGAGGAGAGAAACTATAAAAAGAAACATCCCAAGAAACTCTAAAAATGACAATTTCTGCTAAAAGACACGGCACGATCCTGGTGAGGAAGCAAGGACAGAATTCAGGACTGCACCTGCACAGGCTGTGTTCTGATGAGCTCCACTTTTAGCATAACGCGAAGCGGGGTCACGGGCCTGACTCCTGGCTCACAAGGGCCCCCCCAGAACCCTGCACCTGCCTCCTCCACACCCCGCACCCCCAGTGCAGTGAGGGGCATCTGCTAGGGACCAGGCCACCACACCTGAACATGTTCTACACAAACCGAGCCCTCGGCCAAGTAAAGCAGTCTCCACAGGCTTAGCAAAGGGTCCTAAGTCACAAGGACAATGGAAGGCAGAGTGGGACTCCCACACCTGAGTTCATATTGTATTACATTAAGGAGATAATCTGTATGGTTTTATACAGCATTTCTCCTTTAAAGCAACCCTTGAGAAAGCTGAAATGGGAAGATAATACAATGTTGACAGCAGACAACCGTGATGAGAAGTAAGACTTACTTGTGCCCTAACTGCATATTTCACCGCTACATAGTTCTCCTACGCATCTATCTAGATATACAGACACACACACACACACACACACACAGGGAGATATATTTGTATTATCTCAGTCCTCACAACAACCCCATGCAGCAGGAACTCCATGATCTCATTCCACACAGGGGAGACTGATTGAATCACCTGCTATGACTGCACAGGCAGATTCTCATGCCCCACCTCTTCAGCAGGAGGCTACACTGCCTTGCAGAAAGAGGTAATGCCAGCCAATTTCTCTTTACTTTCCATTAGTCATTCAACCACCTGCTGGGGTCCAGCACTTTTCGAAGAAGCAGACATGCAGCAGTGCGCAAAACAAACACTGACCGACGAAAAGCCCTGTTGTCATGGAGCTGAAATTCTTGTGTGAGAGTCAGATTTAAAAAAAAAAAAAAAAGATAATATAAAATCATCCTATGTTAGACAGTTTTAAGTAGCACTGGGGAGAAAAAGCAGAGGAGACTGGAAGGGAGTCTAGGGGAATGAGGTTCACAAAGGGTCCAGAGAGGCTTCCCTGAAGATGTTGAATCAGCACCCGAAAGAGGTGACGGCACGAGACTTGTGACCCTCTGGACGGAGACCACTGTGGCACACGAAGCGCAGGGGTCCTGCGGCAGGGGCTCGCCTGGTGTGACTGAAGAGAGGAGAGGGGATCAAAGAGTAACCTGGCAGAGACGTAACGGGGCCCAGACCTGTGAGGCTGTGTAGGGCACACTGGCTTTGACCTGAACGATCTGGGAACCCTGGCAGGGTTATGCGTAGAGGGATGGCTGAGGTGGCCTGTGTCTTAGAGGGATCGCTCCGACTGCTAGGTGGGAAACAGACTAGAACACAGCCAGGGGGCCGGTGCTGAGGCACAGTAGGTTAATCCTCCGCCTGCAGCGCCGGGATCCCACATGGGTGCCGGTTCTAGTCCCAGCTCCTCCTCTTCCCATCCAACTGTCTGCTGTGGCCTGGGAAAGCAGTAGAGGATGGCCCAAGTCCTTGGGCCCCTGCACCCGCAAGGGAGACTCAGAAGAAGCTCCTGGCTCTGAGCTTTGGATCGGCGCAACACCGGCCATAGCGGCCATTTGGGGAGTGAACCAATGGAAGGAAAACCTTTCTGTCTGCCTCTTCCTCTCACTGTCTGTGACTCTACCTCACAAATAAATAAATAAAATCGTTAAAAATAAAAAAAGAAAGAACACAGCCAGGGCCACAACAGGGAGACCAGACAGGAGGCCATCTGAGACACCCAGTGAGAGATGCTGTCATTCATCCAAGACGGTTAACAGTGGAAGAGGCAAGGTTTCAGCAGATTCTGGGTATGCTTAAACAATTTGGTGAAGGAGTGAGAACACACGAGACATCACCCCAGGGCTTGGGGGCCAATCATTGAAGGCATGGAACTGCCACTGCTGAAACAGCGAGGCCCAGAGGTAGCAGGTGTCAGGGGAAGGGGACACATATCGGGGGCTCGCTGGACTTGTTCAGTGTGCGATACCCATCTGGCCTCCCAGTGGACATGCTGACGTGGCAGCTGGAGAGTGAAGTGGAAAGTATGAAGACCACCTGAAGATGAAAGGAGGGGAATCATCAACATGGAAGTGTTACTTAAAGACATGAGGCCGGGTCCGACTGTGGAGGGAGAGAGAGAAAAGAGAGGGGGCCAAGGACCGACTCTGGGGCCTTGCACTACGTGAGGTTACAGACACATCACTGTGCAGACTGGCACAGGGAACCAGCAGAGGGTGGCACCCCGGAAGCTCAGCAAAAACGTGTTTCTAGGAAGAGAGACCAGCCTAGCACGCCAGACACCTCTCTCTACCCGCCAAGGACAGGAAGGCTGAGTGTCTGCCTATGGGTTTAGTAGCATGGGTGGAGTGGGGATGTCAGTCACAGAGACTTCAAATGCAGACCATACCTTCAAGGGCTTGTCCTGTGAAAGGAACAGAGACCCGGAGGAAACGGGCTCTACAGAGGACTGTGTTCCAGAGGAAGGAACTGACGGCTGGGCGCCGACAGCAAAGGTCCGCTGGGAAGGTGTGCTCTGGTGGGGGAGCACAGCGCAGGGAGAAGTGCCCGGGCCGTGTCTTTCAGCAGGCACCAGTGGAGACCCACGCACACACAGAGGGAGCACACATCATGCCAAAGAGGAGCTGAAGCTCTCGGATGTGGATGCCTGGGACAGAGAGGTGCGCTGGGAGGAACCTGCGAAGGCTCCCGGAGCAGGGGAGGAGGTGATAGGCGTTGGAGAAGAAGAATAAGCAAGAGCATCACCTAGGAAAGTGGAAAATCACAGAGCACACACAGTTGGTGGGCAGAATCACGGCCCACATAAGAACAGCAGTCATGACTTGGAGGTGAAAATATAAAGCCCAGTTAAGTGTCTCTCCTGAACTATGTACAACAGCAGAGCCATTACAGAAAAGCAATGATTTGTATTTGACTAGGGTTGAAATTCATCTAAGGGGCTGGCACTGTGGCACAGCGGGTTAAAGCCCTGGCCTGAAGTGCTGGAATCCCATATGGGTGCCGGTTCTAGTCCCGGCTGCTCCTCTTCCAATCCAGCTCTTTGCTATGGCCTGGGAAAGCAGTGGAAGATGGCCCAGGTCCTTGGGCCCCTGCACCCACATGGGAGACCCGGAGGAGGCTCCTGGCTCCTGGCTTTGGATCGGCATAGCTTCAGCCTTTGCGGCCATCTGGGGAGTGAACCAGCAGATGGAAGGCCTCTCTGTCTACCTCTCTATAACTGTCTTTCAAATAAATAAAATAAATCTCTAAAAAAAAGAAACGAAATTCATCTAAGAAAACAGAGCAAATCACAGAGAAGCACAGGAGTGAGGATGTGAGGGAGGTGGCTGATCATGTGACATTAAGTTGGGTACAGATGGAAGGGAGAGCACAGGGAGGGTTGTGGAGAAAGGTCTTCCTTTACCATTGGTTCACCCTCCAATGGCCGCTGCGGCCGGTGCACCGCGCTGATCTGAAGCCAGGAGCCAGGTGCTTCTCCTGGTCTCCCATGCGGGTGCAGGGCCCAAGCACTTGGGCCATCCTCCACTGCACTCCCTGGCCACAGCAGAGAGCTGGACTTGAAGAGGGGCAACCGGGACAGAATCCGGCGCCCCAACCGGGACTAGAACCCGGTGTGCCGGCACCACAGGCAGAGGATTAGCCTAGTGAGCCGTGGCGCCGGCCAGTTGCTCCTCTTCCAGTCCAGCTCTCTGCTGTGGCCCGGGAGTGCAGTGGAGGATGGCCCAAGTGCTTGGGCCCCTGCACCCGCATGGGAGACCAGGAAGAAGCAACTGGCTACTGGCTTCAGATCGGTGCAGTGCCGGCTGTAGCGGCCATTTGGGGAGTAAACCAACGGAAGGAAGACCTTTCTCTCTGTCTCTTTCTCTCACTATCTATAACTCTACCTGTCAAATAAATAAATAAAAAAAGATGCAGAGACATGGTGCCCTTGGGCACCCCTAACCAACCAGGAGGGGGACTCAGCACTTGAGAGAAGCTACACAGCAACAAAGCGCCATCCTTGTCCCAGGCATTGTTCCAGATCCACTACACATGTTAACACATTTAGCTCCCCCAACAGCTCTGTGGCATCATGCACCCCTTTCACAGGCCAGCAGGGCGGAGTCAGGGAAAGCTGACAACTTCCCAAGATCACACGGTGAGTGATGCTGGAGCCAGGGCAGAGCCCAGCCCGCCCAACCCCAGGCTCTCACCAAGCTCTCCATCAATGACAGAGACAAGAATTCATACCTCCACACCCTCTTCTGCAGTGAAACTCCTAGAGACACTGCTGACCCGGCATGCCCCCAACAACTAAGGGCTGAATGCTGTGAGTCCCTTCAGCCACCTGGCACCTCGTCAGTCCCACGACGTTTGGGATTGGGGGCATCCAGATCCAGCCCCAGGCCTGGTTTCATCCCCAACCCAAACTCTGCTGGTCCAGCACAGTCCACGCTGACTTCGTGGCTTTTATTTTAGTGGCATGTTCTTAACGTTTCGCTTAGGGCACACAGTAATTTGTTTGGGCTGAGGCAAGCCAAAGATAAACCTAACTTTCTGTCTGCGGGTGCCTCATTTTCTGCAAAAGCAAAAAACATCTGAAGTTGTCAGCAGAAAACTTAATCAACGACATTACCTGCCTTTGCCACCTTTTCCAGAAAGGACGGTGCTTCCTGAATATCTGCTCAGGAGTCTACGCCTTGAGACCAGGCTTAATTCTCAAAATGATGCATTTGGCCAAAGTATAGTTGAACGTGTTAAATTAGAAAAATCTCTGTTTTCAAGAGTCCAGAGTACAGGAGGCCCAAAAGATCCATCAGGAAGATTCCAGCACATGAGGACCTGCCTCTCAGCCCCTGTCCAGCTCGGAGGGGTGGAGGCAGGGTGGGGCTCAGCTCTGGCACAACACAGTGCCAGCAGCCTGAGAAGCAGCCAGCCAACATCCTGGAGAAAAAGATGGGCTTCCCAGGGTCCGGGGTCCCCGCCAAGCCAGCTCTCGGTGGCAGCAAGGGTCAGCCTGGCACCTGTGGCAGCTGGAGACCGGGTCCTGCTGGTCACCTCAGCTTTCAGTGTCATGAGCCAGCCCTGGCCCTCTAGAAGGTCTCTGGACTGCCCCACCCCTTGACAGAATCACCTCTGGGCACCTTCAACAGGAACAACCACCACTGGCCAGGTGCTGCCCTGGGCACTGAGGACGCCTCAGTGGACAAGCCAGAGAACAGCTCTTCCCGTATCCTAAGGCAATTATCAGAAACATACTCCAGAAATCCCATTCACTACAAATAATCCAAATAAACAATGTTAGGAGACTGATTAATGAACTCTAGTACACTCATTTGAAGTCATACAGATAATCATTTTTTCAAGTATATTATAAAAGAACATCTAATGATTGAGAAAATATGTCAACATATTAAATCAGAAAAGATTACAAAATAGAGAGTACAACAAACCTCAAGGCGGGAAAAGAAAAACACATATGAACGCACCTGAAAATAAACGGGCATTATGGTGCTGTGGGTGCCAGAGCTCGGCACGCCCATATCCAAGTGCATCCAAGTGCATCCAAGTGCCTGGGTTTAGGTCCCACCTCTGCTTCCCATCCAGCTTCCTACTCATGTGCACCCAGGGAGGCACAGCTGATGGCCCAAGTACTTGCATTGCTGCCACACACACAGAAGATGCAGATGGAGTCCCCAGCCCTTGCTTTGCCCTGGCCCATCCCTGACCAGCAGATGGAAGACCTCTCCTCCTCTCTCCTCTCTGCCTTTCAGATAATAAAATAATAAAAGAAGTAACAGAAACTGGAAGGCTATACGCCCAAATGTTAACTGTAGCTATTTTTGGATGATGATATTAGTGATGACTTTATATTCTAGTCTACAAAATTCTATTTTTCCCAATGTCTACAAGTCCCAATCTTGAAATAAAAATAAAAACCAGCATACCCCCTGCCACAGGGCCAGCTCCCAGAAGTTTGGTTTGAGTCCTCTGAAAGCCTCTTTCTTCTGTGCTCTGGAGTCCAGCACCAAGACCCAGTTTTCTTTTTATGCTTCATAACTCCAAGTCTAGTTTTGGGTGCATTTCAAGTTTTTGGCAGAAAACATATACATTTATTGAGAGACTTGCAGCTTTATTTTTTATGTGTTATTTATTTATTTATAATTTATTTGAAAGTCAGAGTTACACAGACAGAGAAGGAGAGGCAGAGAGAAGGAGGGAGTCTTTCCATCCGCTGGTTCACTCCCTAAGTGACCACAACAGCCAGAGCTGCGCTGATCCAAAGCCAGGAGCCTCCTCCAGGTCTCCCATGCAGGTGCAGGACTTGGGCCATCTTCCACTGGCTTCCCATGCCACAGCAGAGAGCTGGATCGGAAGTAGAGCAGCCAGGACTCAAACCGGCGCCCACATGGGATCCGGCACTGAAGGCGGTGGCTTTATTCGCTAAGCCACAGTGCTGGCCCCTCCTGTGGTTTCTGACTTCACTCCAGAGCAACCCCGAAAACCTGCCAAGTCCACACTCACTGCATGACCCCCACCAACAACATTCCCACTCTGCTCTCCTCTGACCCCTATGACTGCACAGCTCAACCCAACTGCACCCCACACTTCAAGTGAGTGTCCCCAACACCTGTTATCTGTTTTTGTAAAAGACTTATTTATTTGAAAGGCAGAGAGAGAGAAAGACAGGTCTTCTATCGGTGGGTTCACTACCCAAATGGCTGCAATGGATGGGGCTGGGCCAGGCTGAATACATGGGGCAGGAGCTCCACCCAGATCTCCCATATTGGGGGCAGGAACCCAAGTACTTGGGCCATCTTCTGCTGCCTTCCCAGCTGCACTGGCAGGAAGCCGGCTCATAAGCAGAACAGCTGGGATCTGACCCGGCGCTCCTAGGGCACGTGGGTGTGGCAGAAGAATTAACTCACTACGCCACAACACCAGCCCCATCTTCTGTCCTTATCTTTTCCTTCCCTATCCTCCTCCTCACCAGTTTCACCCAGGCCTACTTCCACTATCAGCTACCTTCTGATGATTCCCAAGCTCTCGCCATCCCAGACCTTTCATCGGAGACTACAACCACACTCACCCACTTCCAATCTGCAGGAATCCAAAGCACCTCCCATTCCATAAGTGAAAATCTCTGTCTCCAAATTTCTTCCTGCACTGTCCATCTCTGGGTTATGCCAGATACTACAACTTTTCCTTTTTTTTATTTATTTTTTTTAAGAAACAAACATACAGAACAAGCTCCCATCTGCTGGTTCACTCCCCCAAATGCTTGTAACAGCCCCTGGCTGGAGCTGCAGCCAGGATCCAGGAACTCCATTCAGCTCTCCCATATGGGTGGCAGGGACTCAGTCACTTGAGCCATCACCACTGCTCTCAAGGTGCACATTAGCAAGAAGCTGGAGTCAGGAGCCAAAGCCAGAATCAACCCGGAAACTCTGCTATGGACTGATGTCCACCCCTACAAATCATTTTTGATTCCTCTTTTTCTAGTCCACCCTGACTCTAACAGGTCATTATCCACACCTTTGTCTCCAGTCTCACTGCCAGCACCCTACCCAAGCTGCCACATTTCCTTACTACCCTCCCTGTGGCCAGTATCAACCCTCCAAACCCTTATCCATGGAGGCCAGAGTGATCTTTAGAGTAAGCAACCCCGGCTAAGGCCTTGACTGGCCTTCCCTCATAGATACAGGACACAGGCTGATCGGAGCAGCATCAAAGCCTTTGGGGCTCTGTCGGACCATTCAGCGCCATTGCTCCTCTACCTCCCTCTCTCCCCCAATGCCAATCTTTGATGCTTAACTCAGGCCCTGGTGAAGAACTTGCAGATCCCAGGAACAGGCTCTCCTGTCATTTCTACCAGGACCTCCTGCCCATATTGTCCAGTGCCATCCAGAGATGACCCCCGGCTCTGGACAGAGACAGCCTGACTAGGAGCTGGACTTGCCAGCTGTGTTACTCTGGGCAGATTTTTGGATAATCCAGGGCCTCGGTTTCCTTATCTGCCAAATGGAGCTGGAATAGCAGTGCCCACGCCACAGTGCTGGGTCCAACACACTGAGAACAACGGGACATGCATGGCAAACACTCTACACATGGTGACAATCATGGCTGCTCAGATGTGCTCACCTGACTATGAACCACTAGAGGGGCACGCTGAGGCCCAGGAAGGTGGACAATCTGCAGGGCCACAAGACCTTCTCCAGAGCCTGCCCTTTTCAGAGCTGGCTCAGACCTGAGGCCGATTACAGACGGCCTGCGGAACTGGGCAGGGATTTCCTGAGCACCGCAGGGAGGTCATGAAGGGAAAGACCAAGACAGTGACCCCGCCAAGGGCTGCAGTACAATCTCATGCAGGAAGCGGCCTTGCTGTGTCAGGGGTTGTGGAAGCAGAGCCGTCAGAGGGCTACGGAATCCCAAGTGCTGCTTCTCATTCTAGAAGCTTTCATGAGAAAAAGGGGGATTCCTACTCAGCTCTGGCTTGAGGCAGCAAAGGGAACCATCTGGGGTAGAAAACAGCATTTGCCCAAAGGCTCACAGAGGGCAGGAGACAGAGTGGTAGGTGAGCCCCACAGCGGGACTGCTTGCAACACCCACATCCCATATCAGAGCACCAGTCTGAGTCCTGGCTGCCTCATTTCCGATCCAGCTTCCTGCTAAGTACCTACAAAAGATGGCCTAAGTACTTGAGTTCCTGCCACCCACATGGGAGACCAGATGGAGCCCCTGGCTCACGGCTTCAGCTTGGCCTAGCCCCAGCCATTGCAGCCTTTTGCGGAGTGAACCAGCAGATGGAGGATCCCTCTGTCTCTCCCTCGCTCCCTCTTTCCCTCAGCCTTCCAAATTAACTAGCAATCAAAAATACCAAATGAATAAGCCAATGAACACTAGGTTCTAAAATTAGTTGAATGGAAATTCACTTATCAAAGCTCCAAGAAAATGGGACTCGAGTCACTTTGGATGAAAGAAGAAAGTCTCCTCGGGGTTGGCACTGTGGCGCTGCAATGCCGGCATCCCATACAGGCACCAGTTCTAGTCCCAGCTGCTCCTCTTCCAGTCCAGCTCTCTGCTGTGGAGAATTCCACAGGAGTGTCAAAAAGAGTCACAGATCACTGCTTACCTGAAAAGGAGATAAACTGTGGAAACACAGTAAAACATTGAGTTAATAAAAGTTAGCACTAGCCACAAAATAAAAGTAAAATGGAGTTATAAGTCAGGAGCTGAGGCAATACCTAACGACTGTTAGGGAGACACTCCTAATCATACCAAGCAGACATCTCTGGTCAGATAACAGTGTGCTACGGACAATACCCTCCTACCCACGCTGACTGGACAGTTCAAACATAAGTAAGGCGGGAAGAGTATTGACTGGACTGTTCGACTATAAGCAAGGAGGAACCAGCGTTGATTGGACAAGAAGTCGAAGGATGGCAAGCTGGAGCACTGTCCGAAAATGAGGATAAAAGGGGAGCCCTGGCACCGCTCTCCATCCTCTTGGGGATCATGGCCTGGTATGTGTGAACCTCTGGATCTCCACACATCTGGAGCTGAAGAGGCAGCCCGCTACTCTGCATTGAGCAGGTAGCTGCACAAACCAACAATGGACAAAGGGCCCGGCGTGTGTGAACCTCTGGATCTCCACACATCTGGAGCTGAAGAGGCAGCCCGCTACTCTGCATGGAGCAGGTAGCGACACAAGCCGACGACGGACAAAGGGCCCGGTGTGTGTGAACCTCTGGATCTCCTCGCACTTGGAGCTGAAGAAGCAGCCTGCTACTCTGCATTGAGCAGGTAGCAACACAAGCCGACGACGGACAAAGGGCCCAGTGTGTGTGAACCTCTGGATCTCCACACATCTGGAGCTGAAGAGGCAGCCCGCTACTCTGCATTGAGCAGGTAGCAACACAAGCCGACGACGGACAAAGGGCCCGGTGTGTGTGAACCTCTGGATCTCCACACATCTGGAGCTGAAGAGGCAGCCCGCTACTCTGCACGGAGCAGGTAGCGGCACAAGCCGACCTGCAGAGCTGTCCCTGAGCTGTAACCCCACTGTCTGTGTGAGTGTATGTGTGTGCGTGGACCCAGTGCATGGGAACCTCTGGATCTCCTCACACTTGGAGCCGAAGAGCCAGCCTGCTAGCCCCCTCGCTACGCGGCACAAGGCAACGACGGGATCAAGAGACCAGTGGAGCTGCGGTGTTGCTGCCCTGCTGCCATGCCTGAGCAGCCAAGATGCCGTCTCACCATCCTGCCTGGAGTCCTCATCAGCCTGCTGCCAGATTTGACCACAAAGCCAAACCAGGGCCGGCACCGCGGCTCACTAGGTTAATCCTCCTACTTGCGGCTCCCGCACACTGGGTTCTAGTCCCGGTCGGGGCGCCGGATTCTGTCCCGGTTGCCCCTCTTCCAGGCCAGCTCTCTGCTGTGGCCCGGGAGTGTAGTGGAGGATGGCCCAAGTGCTTGGGCCCTGCACCCCATGGGAGACCAGGAAAAGCACCTGACTCCTGCCTTCGGATCAGCGCGGTGCGCCGGCCATTGGAGGGTAAACCCACAGCAAAGGAAGACCTTTCTCTGTCTCTCTCTCTCACTGTCCATTCTGCCTATCAAAAAAAAAAAAAAAAAAGCCAAACCAGGCCTCTCAGGAGGGGACCTCTCCAACTTCTCGCCTGGCCTTCCGCCTGGGAACTTTAAGCCTACTGCCCAGAGAGCCTCCCCACGACTTCCTGCCTGTAAGTGACTGATCCGAGATCCATCTCTGCCGAGACATGGAGCTCTGGACCTTGAACACTGACACTGTTTTTCGTGACTATGATACGAGCCTTGAAAACGCAGCTTTTACAAATAATGTTAGTCATGTGTAGTATAATGTAACTATGCTTTGACCCTATGCAAGGTATCTGTAAATAATGCTGGAGACCTTGATGTACACATACTATTATAATTAGGTAGCCCTCAAAATTACTTTAACACTGTATACTGTGATCTGCGGATGAATAAGTTCAAGTAGTATTACTGATGTTGATATTAATGGCATTGATTCCCGTAGTCCTCTAGTCATTAAGGAAATAGTGTTACTCTGATAGTTAAGTATTATAATAAGTAAGTTAAGTAGAAGTTATAATATTATAATAAGTAAGTTAAGTAGTTATGTTAAGCTAATAGTTAAGCTAAGTAGTTAAGTCACATTAAATAGTAGTGTTAAGTTTATTGATAAGTGTATTAAATAGTATAGATTAATAAGTATATTGGTACTGATAAGTGTATTGACCTCAATGAGCATGCTGATGAGTAGTGTGATAAAAAACCCCTGTTGTGTAAGCAATAAAATCTCTCATTGGAAAAACAGTCTTATGTCCCGGTGTTCCTTTCTTCCCCGTGACTGACAAGTCGTACGTCGCACTTGCTACTGTCGAGCTGCGTGACAGTAGGCACTCACGACATCTGCTAGGGCCTGGGAAAGCAGTGGAGGATGGCCCAAGTCCTTGGGCCCCAGCGCCCACATGAGAGACCTGGAAGAAGCTCCTGGCTCCTGGCTTCAGATCCGCTCAGCTCCAGACAATGAGGCCAACTGGGGAGTGAACCATCAGATGGAAGACCTCTCTCTCTGTCTCTACCTCTCTCTCTAACTCTGTCTTTCAAATAAATAAAAATAAATCTTAAAAAAAAAAAAAAAGGAAGAAAGGCTCCTCAGCAGGTGAGCCTGGATAAACATCCCAGCAGAAAATTCAGAAAGCCGACGCTGACTCTGCCAACGGAGACGTCTGAGTGCCTCCAAACTCCACTGTAGAAAACTTGTGAGGAGGGCATGTTTGGTCTCGTGGTTAAGACCTGCATCCCATATCAGCATGCCTGGCTTTGCTCCCAATTAGAGCTAGCTAACGTGCACCCCGAGAGGCAGCAGGTGACGGCTCAAGTACTTGGGTTCCTGCCACCCGCAGGAGAAACCATACTGAGTTGCTGGCTCCCAGCTTCGGCCTGGTCCAGCCCTGTCTATTGCGGGCATTTGGGGAGCCACTTGGTAGATAGAAGCGCCTGCCCACTCGCTCCCCCCCCCCTTACAGGTAAATTAATTACATAAATAAATCTATTGTCTACAGATGCTTGGGAAGATAGGAGTTTCTATTTCTACTTTTCTTTTCTATATAACTCACAGGTGCCATCAACAATTTATATGGTCCCCACTTGTGATATATAAAAGTAAACTTCTTTAAGAGACTTATATTTTCTTCCATTTCTGAAAGAAATGGTTTTCATGTTTCATTCTTGAGCCAGTTTTTTTCTGTTACTACACTGTTAATTGAGTATTGCTTGCCTAATCTAGGCTGTGAATAATTTCCTTTTTTTTTTTTTAAGATTTATTTATTTGAAAGGTAGAGTAACTGAAAGAGAAAGCATGCACACTTCCACTCACTGGTTCACAGCCCAGAGAGCCTCAGTAGCTAGGGCTGGCCCAGGCTGAAGCCAGGAACTCCATCCTGCTCTCCCTGGGTGACAGGGGCCCAAGTACTCCAGCCGTCATCTGCTTCTTCCCAAGCACACCAGTGGGAAGCTGGTTGCACAGCAGAGTAGCCAGGACTGAAACCAGCACTCCCATGTAGGGTGCAGCACCCCAAGTGGCAGCTTAACCTCAAACAACGCCAGCCCCTGACGAACTTCTTCTCTTCTCTTCCCAACGCTTCTCCCGGGTGTTATCCTGGGAGATGTCAGATCACACTTTTGAGGAAAACAAGCTTATGTTATTTTCAGAAGTAACTAAATCTTCTCTGGAAATTAATTCTCCAACTATTAGTTCTGCCTCAACGATACTGCACAATGGAAAGTGAGCGAATAATTTAAGAGCTCACTGTTCCCTTGAAAACATATTCAGGGACTGATCAATGAACCGACTTCTCACTTCCTTGGATGTTCTAAGAAGGGGACGAGTAGACAGAAAACTACATCTCTGCAAGCATGAGCAAGACATCAACACAGAGCCGTGCAAGAGCGATCTGACGTGTCTTGACTACAACTACTCGGCCCTGAAACTTCCTGCGTGTGCCTACTCTGCCATCCAAGTCCTTTCACGCTCACAGCCCGAGCGGCAGACGTGTGTATCACTGCGGTCTTCGCCAGCCCACCCCACACAGGCACCGGGCACAGAGGCCGATTCATACGGCACGTCCTTCCAGGCGCTTCTTTTTAGTTCTCTGCCAAACAGAAACATAGAACTCCCAGGACCGTGGTCTCCTCCTGAAAATGAGCCATTAATGATTTACAAGTGTGATTTTTTTTTTCTTTTTGCCAAAGGAAAGGAAATAAACCTTGGCCGGAGTCCCCTTGGTTGCGGGCTGGCTTTCTCTGAGCCCAAGATGACGGACAGAACCGAGTCCAGCCTCCTGGTCCTCCATGACCTGCTCTGTACTCACCATTTCCAGAGCGTCGTTCCCCGCAGCCCACCACGTGACTGCTTCTCCAAGCCCTCCTGCTCTCCACTCACAGGTCCCCCTCCAGGGTCCACACAGACGCACGTCTCTTGGCGAAGCATCCTCCCCTGATCCACCCCACTGTTCTTTGCATATATGAGTGTCCCCAAGTCAATGGCAAACTGCAGACTCCCTAAGGAAGGAAGCCATTTACAACTATGCTGTTCCATTGCTGCACCACACACAGCCTAGTGCCTTATAGCCGGCTCTGGGTTCTGTTCATATTTACAACTTGTCATTTATATTTATCACATACTAGACATCCGTCTTGGGTAAGCATTTAGAAGCATTGTTTCAGTGTTCACAAAAACCCTATCATTATCATTCACACTTTATAGGGAAGGAAACAGGATCACAGAATTTAAACCTCTTTCTCAGAGGCAGTAGTCTATCCCCACTCGGGATACCCACATCCGTATCAGGACACCTGTGCTCAAGTTCAGCTCTACACCCAACTCCCCCGTGGGAGGCAGCAGGTGATGGCTCAAGTAGTTGGGTTGCTGACACCCATATCAGAGTTTGCTGACTTTGACCTGGTCCTGGTTGTTGTTGTAGGCATTTGGAAAATGAATCAGCAAATGGAAGATATCTCTGTCTCTCTGTATCTCAAATAAACATTTAAAAAGAATTTTTAAAAATAAATAAGTACTTTTCCCAATGTCACAGTTAACAAAGCTGGGATTTGAATCCAAATGGTTGGATCTTACAGCCTAAACTCCTGTTCTTTCACTTTACCTCCCACACCATACTTTCTAAATTAAATTATGTGAAATACAAGAAAAATATAGACTTTATTCCTGGAAAGTGAATGGGCAGAAAAAGCAGCTCCCTTTTCTTATGCATTATCTCTGGTGTCTACAGAATAAACAACTATTGCCCAGGATTTCAATTTTCATAAACCAACACCCAGATTTTCTTAAGATTTATTTATTAATGTTGAAAGACTTACAAAGAGAGAAAGATAAAGAGAATCATCCACCGACTGGTTTACTGCCCAATGGCCACAACAGCCAGAGCTGGACCAGGATGAACCAGGAGCCAAGTACTCCATCTGAGTCTCCCAAAAACCTTGGACCATCTCTGCTGCTTTCCCAGGCACATTAGCAGGGAGCCAGATTGGAAGTGGAGCAGCCCAGACTTATCCAGTTATCCAGTGGCTTATCCTACTTTGCCACAATCCCAGCCCCCACAGAGTATATAAAGAAATCTCAAAACTCAACAATAAGAAGGCAAACAACCCAATAAAATAGACTGCATAACAGATTTTAACATTTACTTCACCAAAACAGATTTTTGAATGGCAAAAAAAAACCAAAAACATAGATTGTTCAACAACGTCATTTGACAGATGCAAAATAAAAGTGAGTCGCCACTGCATATGCATCAGATTGGCTTCTCTTAAAACTTGACAAATCCGGCCGGCGCCATGGCTCACTAGGCTAATCCTCCGCCTAGCGGCGCCGGCACACCAGGTTCTAGTCCCGGTCGGGGCGCCGGATTCTGTCCCGGTTGCCCCTCTTCCAGGCCAGCTCTCTGCTGTGGCCAGGGAGTACAGTGGAGGATGGCCCAGGTGCTTGGGCCCTGCACCCCATGGGAGACCAGGAAAAGCACCTGGCTCCTGGCTCCTGCCATCGGATCAGTGTGGTGCGCCAGCCGCGGCGGCCATTGGAGGGTGAACCAACGGCAAAGGAAGACCTTTCTCTCTGTCTCTCTCTCTCACTGTCCACTCTGCCTGTCAAAAAAAAAAAACAAACAAACAAACAAACTTGACAAATCCAAGTGTTGTCAAGAACATTAAGCAACTAGAACCTTTAGCCATCACCAATGAGATTGGAAAAGGAAGCAGGCACTTGGGCAATGGCTTGGCAGATTCTCATAGAGCTAAGCACACATTTTCCATGTGACACAGTCATTCAACTCCTGGGTATTTACCCCAGAGGAATGAAAACCTGGGTACATACAGAAGCCTGTGCCTGTATGTTTGTAGCAGCTTCATTCACAATCCCCAAATGTACTGCCATTGTTGAGTGTATCAAAAGGCTGCGGTATGGACATACCAGCGACAACCACCTGGTAAGAAAGGAAACACATTACTGGTGTTCACGCCAGATGGGTAGCTCTTTAACTCATTACACCAAGTGAGAGAGACCAAAATCAAAAAGTCATCTATTACATGGTTCCGCTTGAACAACATTCTGGAAAAGGAAACCTACAGGAACAGAAAACAGGTCAGTGTCTACCTCAGACAGGGGGAGCTGGCCCACAGGGTGGGTCCCTTAGGACTGCTGAGGTGAGGGGACAACTCACATTTGTCTGTCGTCTCCACCACCCTCGCCTTCACCCAAAGGCAGGGCCGCGGCTGTGTGCTGTGGGTTTTGTTGCAGCAGCACTGCACTGAGCCACACCATCTCTCTCCCACTTCTACTGACATAGCCACTATCACCCTATCCTTAGTGTCTTAAGACAACAGCCTGTGAATCAGGAACCTGGCAGGGGCCTCACTGTGGGGGCTCCCATACGGTTGCCATGGTGGGGTGTGTTAAACTGGACCAGTTTGGAGCCCAGTGAGGGGGTTCCATCACCCTCCTCCCCTTTCCCTGGTCCCTTGCTTTAGGCTGCCTGGGGCTTCCACACAGAGCTTCAACAAGCAAGGCAGGGTCTGCTCCACCTTTCACATCTTGGCTGTGGCTGTCACAGAGCTTCACTCCCACTGCAGTCTGTGGGGCAAAGCAATCCAAACACCTGCCTCATTTCAAGATAAAGAATGCAGGGGCACAATCGGTGCACTGGGTTAAGCCACAGCTTGCAATGCCAGCAGGCCACGTCAGAGTGCCCATTCAAGTCTCAACCACACCACTGCTAATCCAGCTTCCTGCTAATGCATCTGAGAAGGCAACAGAAGATGGCCCAATTGGCTCCAGCACCCATGTGGGAGACCCTAGAAGGAGTTCCAGGCTCCTGGTTTCAGCCTGGTCAAGCCACAGCCATTATAGCTGATTGGGGAATGAACCTGTGAAGGGAAGATATCTCTCTCTGATTCTCCCTCTCTTCCTGTAACTCTTCGAAAAAAGTAAATAAATCTTTTTAATCGAAAAGATAAAGAATGCACACGTGCCATCTTGCTGGGAAGAGCATTAATAAATGCAGATGTGTTTCCAAAGCACCACACTCAGTACGCAGCCCCTGAGCTACTGGCTTTCCATTGCATGTGTGGATGGAGAGGTTCACTCACTCATCCGTTTACTGGTTCATCACGCTCCCTTCGCCCTGGCTGTGTGTCCTGTAATGGAATGAATGGTCACAGTGTTTCTAAGTGGCCCAGGGTGCTTGTGTCTCTCCCCTTGGCTGTCAGATCCCTGTGGGAAGAAGCTGTATTACTCATCTTTGTACCTCCATTACTCAGCACAAAATCTGACTCCCAGAGATGCTCAAAAAGAATATCCTGACTAAATGGATGAATAATGAACCAACTGCACTTTTACCTTGTTTTCCAATGTGGAAATGGAAAATTTCCCATTAAGTAAGGAATCACTGAAAACTAAATTTACATTTCTATTCCATGTTGCTGGAAATTTTCATTCTATTTTTCAAACTAAATTCACTTGTCTTCAGTATTTTTTCTTTATTTACTTGAAAGGCAGAGAGAAAGATAGAGACAGATCTTCTACCCACTGGTTTATTCTCCCAAATGCTCTCAATGGCCAGGGGTGGACCAGGCCAAAGCTAGGACCCAGAAACTCAATCAAGGTCTCCCAGGTGGGTGGCAGGAACCCAAGTCTTTGAGCTGTCACCTGCTGCCTCCCAGGGTGTACACTAACAGGCAGCTGGACTCAGGAATGAAGCAGGACTGGACACCAGGCTCCCCCATAAAGGATACAGATGTCCCAAGCAGTGCCTTAACTGCACCAAATGCCCACACCAAAAACAGGATTCCTATTGGAAGAGTCAATTGCTTAGCCCATGGTTACACTGGCTGTTTGCCAGTGGCACTCCCACAGTTCCATCGTTTGATGCTCCGCCCTTGGATTTCACCAGACTTCACTACAGAATGCATTGACAGCCCACCCAATACAGGGAAGAGAACAGAACAAACCTGTGGAAAAACAGCCCGCAGGATCAAGGACTGTAGTAGAGGTGAGGCCGTCCCAAGGCAGTGACCAGCTCCACTCTAACCCTGGCACCCTCTCGAGGGAGTCTGGGCAAAGGGAACCTCAGGCACCACGAATCTTTAACAGGAAAGAGTGGGAGGATTATGAAGTGAGGTGAGGGGAAAGCTGTCTGAGAGGCCCAGCCGCTGTGGACGAGGCCGTGGAGCAGGCCCCACCTCTGCAAGGGAGACTCAGCCAGCAGGAAGACTGGGCTAGGGGAAACACATCGGTTCCACATGTGCAGGGAGCAAAGCCAGGAACGAAACAGAAGGCCTTCTGCCGCAGGGGGGTCTGGAGCCTCAGCGCTCCCCAGCCTGCCCTGAGCCCCACCCAAGCTAAGGATTGGTTCCGAATGCTGCTGCACACTCATTGTCACCAAACAGAAAGCACTGGCTGACCTCCAAGCACTGCAGCCCAGATCTCAAAGGCAAAGCTGGCTGTTTCATGGTTGCCGTTATCGGTGGTGCATTTGAACTCTATTACACATGGTTCATTAACACAGATGGATCGATTTTCTCTAGTCACCCACGCACTGGTTTCTCTGCCCAGGTCAGCGATCCCCCTCGGCAGAGTGGTGTCAAACAGCTCTCTGGGGAGTGGCACTCACAGCAGGAGATTCCTCCCCTGGTCAGCAGCAGAGAGAGGACTTCAGAGCCAGCCACTGCTTCCCTCCCCACCACACCCCCAGCCTGTAATGGCCAGGGCTGGAACTCAAGCCAGGTCTCCCACAAAACCCAAGCACTTGAGCCACCACTGCTGCCTCCCAGGGTATGCACTAACAGGAAGCTGGATTCTGCAGCAGAGCCAGGACTGGGACCCAAGCACGCTGGCGTGGGACACCGGCTTCTTAATGGCTAAGCCAAATGCTTGCCACAGGGGAAAAGATTTACATGGTGTTTTTTTTTTGTTGTTGTTGTTGTTTTGTTTTGTTTTTTAAGATTTATTTGAAAGGCAGAGTTACAGACGGGAGAAGGGAAAGACAGGGGCAGGGGTGAGAGAGACAGAGAGAGAGGTATCTTTCACCCAGTGGTTCACTCTCCGGATGGCTACAATAGCCAGCTGAAGCCAGCAGCCTAGAACTTCATCTTGGTCTCCCATGTGGGTGTAGGAGTCCAAGCACTTGAGCAAGGCACATCAGCAGGGAGCTGGATCCGAAGTACAGTGGCTGGGACTTGAAGCAGCACCATATGGTATGCCAGGTGTTGGCTTAATCTATTCTGCCATAACACCAGCTCTAAGACTTTCATGTTTGTTCAGGGGTCCTACAAATACCAAGATGAAACAGGTGGGCCAGCAGGTGGATGGATGAGGGTTTAGAGAGGCAGAGAAGGGACACAGATTGGAGAGAGACAAACAGCTACAAACTGACAGGGCATTTTTCCTCTACAAATTCTGTGTTGAGAATTGTTTGTTTCTCACATTTGAGACAGTCATGTATGTTGTCCTGATTGAAAAGTTACCTGGAAAATTTTCAAACCAAAACTAATGCACTTAAAGCACTCCTTTGGGAAAGCTGAACACCATCTCGAAACACATCATGTGCTTATAGTGATACTGTGAAAAAAAAATTCAGGGGCACCTGGTGTTATGGCACAACAGGGTAAGCCACTGCCTGCAATGCCAGCATCCCACATGAACAACAGGTTAGAGTCCAGCCACTCCACTTCTGATACAGCCCCCTGCTAATGCACCTGGAAAGCACTGGAGGATGGTCCAGCTTTGCCACTGCTGTCACTGAACCACTGGACTGAAGATCTTTGTCTCTCTTTCTCTAAGTCTGCTTTTCAAATAAGCAAATATTAAAAACAAACAAATGCAGTTTGTCTTAAGCATGAATGAGGTGAGACCAGCAAAGCATCCCAATGTATTTCACAAGCCCTCATGCACAACGGAGTCTCCAGGGCACATGGCGATGGCCTGAGCCTCCCACGGCTTTACCCTGCCTCTGATTGAGAGGTACCTGAATCAAGTTTCCTGTTTTTCCAGCCTGTTACACAGTGATCCATTAGGGCAGGTGGAACAATCGGACCAGCCATCCGTGCAACTGTCTGGGTTTTGAGATCAATCCATTTTTGTGCTCGGGTGAAAAGGAGCATGAAACCAGTCTTAGCACAAAATTTATAGTGCACTTACAAAGCTGGCATCATGCGGATACAATGCGTGAGAGCCAGTTTGGAATGTCTGTTTACCATACTATAAATCGTGGCCAGTGAACAAAGAGCAAAGGAAAAATCTCAAAACTCTATTTGCAATTAACGTAGGGTCTTTGCACAGCTTCCGACACACTCTTCCATCACGGACCCTGGAGGCACTGACACCAAGTGCAGCGTCTCGTGCCCACAAAGGCAGGAGACTCATCCCTTTTTCCCAAACCTTGGAAAAACTTCTGAAACACTTGTAAGCCTCACCATATATTTAGTTAAGACGTGCCAGACAAGCGCAGAGACAGAGTTCTGTTCTCGGCCAACACGGGATCTAAGCGATTTCCCATACCTTTCCCTATGGCACCCAGCTGCAGAGCTTAAAGAAGCTAGAAGTGACGCACGCTTGAGAAAACAGCACAGGAACACAACACGCTCAGTCATTTCATCATTGCACGTTTCAACGCAATCCAGCTTCAGTATTTTGGACCTTAGAAGAAATCTAACTTTAAAACCGGGGTCTTAAATTTTATATTCCAGTAGGTTTCTCCCAAAGAATGATAGCCAAGGAATGTACGTACACATGAAAATTACAGATCTGGATTTCAAAGTAACAACGGGATATCCAGATCAAAAAAGCAACAAAGACAGGGCGCTGAAGAGGGCTCTCTCGTGTTTGTAACTGCACCATCGATTGCTACAGTCATTTTTGGAGGTAGCCTGGTGGTATCATGATCCACAAAAGTGTTTACAGCATTTGCTCCAAGCTTTACACTTTGGATCATCAACTTGAAGTGAAAAATCTTTAAAGTATACGGAAAAAAGATGTGTTCCATAATATTATTTACAGTAACAAGAATTTAAGGTAACTTAAATGTCCCAAAATTAATGGAATAATTATACAACTTGGGGTACAGCCAACAATGTAGAAGTAATTAAGCGAACTGTGGTACTGTTAGGACAATAAAAGCAAAGACATTTTTTTCCTTTTTGGTACTTTAACAGATGTGCTGTGACTATTGATACAGCTGCATCTTCTAAATCGTTTTTTAAGTCCTAGAAGCCCTACTAGTGCATTTGAGCGTCCTGAGACGTCTGACACCAACGTGGTTTCAGCCACTTTGCCAGGGGAGCAGAACTGGAAAAGGGAAGAGTTGAGAAAAGTTTTGCTGCCCTGGATTTTTAAGTTATTCACTGAAGAAACAAAAGGGGAGAGAGACAGAGGGAGAGAACTCCCATCAACTGGTTTACTCCCAAATGCCTGCAGCCGCCAGGGTTGTGCCAGGCAAAAGCCAGGAGCTGGGAATGTAATCCAGGCCTTCCATGTGAACTTGAGCCATCACCTGCTGCCCCCCCCCCCCCAGGGTGCACATTAGCAAGAAGCTTGATCGAGAGTGGCTTGGCCTGAGGCATTCTGAAACAGGATGTGGGCATCCCAAATAGTGTCTTTTTAAAAAAAAATACTTACTGATTTGAAAGGCAGAGTTACAGACAGAGGAAGAGAGGGATAAATCCATCTTCCATCTACTGGATGACACCCAATTGACCTCAACCCCCAGAGCTGAGCCAGACTGAAGCCAGGAGCTTCTTTCAGGTCTTCCACGTGGGTGCAGGGGCCTGAGCTGTTGGCCAATCCACTGCTGCTTTTCCCCAGGGAGCTGGGATTTGCAGGGAGCTGGATTAGAAGTGGAGCAGCAGGAACTCAAAGCGGAGCACACATGGGATGCCAGCATTGCATGTGGTGGCTTAACCTGCCTCACCATGGAAACAAACAGTAACTAAACACAAGTTTCAGAGGCAAGGAGCATGTGAGGGTGGTATTGTGCAAAGAAAACACCACATTCAAAAACCTACCAGGAAACCCGTGGCTCTGCAGCTGCCAGGAGGCTGGGAGACTCTGTCTCACGCCAGGATCTGCTCTGACCCAGGTTTCACCCAGATCTGGCCCAGCTGCCCTCCTCAGAGTCCTCCGATACTTTAGTCTGATGGGAACAAACTTACTGTTGTACCCCACTGTCCCCTCTTCCTTTTCAAGCTGCAAGTGCCCCGGCCCCAAGCCCTGCCCCAAATGCAAGCCCAGAAGGTTCGCCCCATTTAGCCTGCCCTACCCCCACGGAGAAGAGGCAGTGACAGTGGCTACTGACTTCCAAGGAGCCCCTTGAGAGCTTCAATCCAGGGGGAGCCCTGTGAGTCGGGTCCATGGTTCTGTCCACCTGGCTCAGGGAGGACAGCCACCGGCTGCGACCACACAGCTGGCGAGACCCTGGATGCTGGGCATGAGACCCAGGGTGCATACCCAGCCATTCACACTGATGTGTTATTGTAAACGCAGCCTTAACTCCCAGGTGGCCTGCAATCTTTCAGTGTTCCCCTAAGGGGGAGCAGATGAGGGGGACGTACCAAAGTGACAGAGAGACTCATGGGCCTCTGCCGCCAGGCACCCCTGGGGTAACACCCGGAGCTGCTGTGAGCGGTTGTTTAGATGTTGTGCCTTCCATCGATGAGCTCCACGCTGGGTTTGCCCCAGTGTGTAGAGACAGGCATGTTCCCGAGTCTGCTGCACACAGCATCTGAGTCCCATTACAGCCCAGCCTGTGCCGGGTTATTTTTAGTCGAGGGCTGAATATAGGACATAGCTTTCTGCTTGTGTCACAGACACGCAGGTGGGCCCTCCCGTCACAGTGTGGATAAAAATAGATACATACATTGCAGATAGAGAAATCCAGTTCAGTTTCTGCCCTTGAAGAGGCCCAAGACTGGTCACAGCATCAAGCACAGGAGAAATGGGGGACGGAAGTGGGCAGCAGAGAAAGGGGAAAGGGCGCTCCTGACACCTCAGCCGCCAGCTGCACGGGCAGCGCACGGTGTGACGTGGGGACCCAGGGAAACATGAGGTGCAAATGGACACGGAGCCGGCCCCAGCGCCGCTCCTGGGGTGCCTCCATCCCCGGGGGAGTCAGCCCTGCTCAGAGACCAGCACGGAAGCTAGCTCATGCCCACGGCTGTGGGTGAACACAGAGGAGCGGTGAGCCCGTGGGCCAAGGCCCTGGGATAGGAGCTAGCCGAGCGCTTCCAAGATCCTGGAAGCAGACCAGCTGGCAGAGAGTAGCCAGCAGGGGGACAGAGGCAAAATGATGAGGGAGGAGGCCCCCAGGGAGCTGGAGATAAGGGTGAGGGGGCAGTGGCTCTCCACCCCTTCCCCGTGCCGCTCACACGTGTAGCCATGTACATGCATGCACATGTGTAGCCATGCACAGTGTCCAAGGGTCACAGAACCCCTACGAATGGTCTCACACGTTCCTGCCACCTTCTCATTTCTTCACATACTACAAACTCGCCATGTGAAATCATTAACACCAAAACTTGTTTTCGGACCTTTCCCCATTAAAGGCTGCTGGTGAGCTTCTCCACTCACTGATGCACAGCTGTGCCGAGCAGTCTCAGGGTTCTAACAGTCCGCCACAGCAGCACCTGTGTACATCCGAAAACTGGCGATTCCTGTCTGCATGCCACATACGTGCTTTCCCTCGCCTGCAGGACCTTGGCGACATAGGCAGATTTAAGGCCCGCCACGCAGAGATGGCAAGATACACAGCTGAGAAAACACCGATCTAAATAAAACGCAAAACTCGGATCCTCCGAGGACTCTGCTCCTTGTGGAGAGTGAGCAAATGGTAGAAATCACTTTTCTCCTGGCTAACACTGCTCCAAGTCTCCTTTTGGAAAATGAAGCCAGTTGGGAAAAAGTGCGTGGTTGGCATGGTTTGGGGAGATTTTGAGCATGTGTGCTGTGACATTGATGAACAACTCCCTTTAATGGGATCTTTACGCTCCCAGCACCTCCGAACTTCAGCTGCTCCCAATCCTGCTGTCATCAGCCCTGATCTCCACATGCAAATTCCCCCCAAAACTGTGCTCTCAGACAGGCCGTCTCCACCGGACTGTGTCCTCCAGACCTGAAACCACAGAGAAAACTCGGATTCCAGCCAGAATGCCAGCAGTGAGTCTCGTAGACCTGGACAATGCCTGGTGCCCACTCCCGAGGTGGCCCCTGTAGCCAACATGGAGCAAGGCAAGGGTGAGCACCACGTACTGCAGAGTGGGGAGAGAGAGGGCCAGACCAGTGCTGTAACTCCCTGAAGGGCTGTTCCACAAACGAGACCAGACTGATCTAGTTTTAGCAGAAAGAGTCTTAATGAGCTCCAACATGATGTGGCTTTGGCACTGCCAGAACCAGAATTCAAATAATAACAAAATCCTCCCTCCCCATCCTGCCTTCTGTGGTCTTTGCCTCATGTTCACACGTTCTCTCTCCAAGCAGATGTACCTGACCCTACCTCTGAATTTCCCCTCCATGCTAGGCTTCAAAGAAGGACTAAGAGGAGCCCCATGGAGGCCGCATCTGGGCTACACAGGTAGGACCCCAAATGATAAGTCCCACCAAGTAAGTAGAAGAGATGGAGTTCCTGAACACAAACCCCAGGTGCTGCACCAGGAGAGAGGAGGCGTGCGCTGAAGCAGCAGCAGAGCACATCTCCCACAGTCCCCTCCCAATGGGCTGTGCCACCTCGTCATGCACACCACCCAGGAAGGCGCAGCACACATGTGCGATGAGGAGGGCACTCACGGTAGATTCTTGCTCCGGTCCGACCCTGAGACCCCTCTTTTCCACACCCAACCCAGTGGACAGTTGCCATTCCAGTGAGTTTCATGTGATATGGTGGACATGAGGAAGAAAGGTAAAAGGAAGCAGGAAGGCAACTGGGCAAAGATGGCGATGGGTTATACTAACTCAGCTTCCCGTAACTTTCAAATACCCGAGAGGTAGGTATCAGGAAGGAATCAGGTTTATTTCCACTTACAGTGCAAGATGGGACAGCCCTGTTGGTTCAGGCTTCTGGCGAGGCCAGTGGAAGCAGAGCAACACCCGCACGGTGAGCCAGGAAGCAGACAGGGAACCACACTCTCCCTCTCCCCTCTGCGGGGGTCTCTCCTTACACAGCTGTCACCGATTGCTCACGGGCCCCACCCCAGCAGCCTAACCCAATCCAATCCAGAGTCCCCACCTTCAGACACAACCATTGCATCAAACCTCAAACCTTAATCCACCCGGCAGTGATCCATTAACCACCAACATCAGGCTTTGGAGTTGAAACATCCATAGGAGTTCCAAATTCCGTTCAAAGCTTAACGATGGGAAAGACAGCACAGCAGTGACTTGGATGAAAAGCTAAGGCACTGGGGACGGCGCTGTGGTGCACCGGGTTAAAGTCCTGGCCTGAAGCGCCAGCATCCCATTTGGGCACCAGTTCTAGTCCCGGCTGCTCCTCTTCCGATCCAGCTCTCTGCTGTAACTTGGGAAAGCAGTAGAAGATGGCCCAAGTCCTTGGGTACCTGCACCCGCATGGAAGACCAGGAAGAAGCTCCTGGCTCCTGGCTTCGGATTGGCGCAGCTCCAGACATTGCAGCCATCTGGGGAGTGAAACATCGGATGGAAGACCTCTCCCTCTCTCTCTCTCGCTGTCTCTACCTCTCCCTATAACTCTGCCTTTCAAATAAATAAAATAATTCTTTTCTTAAAAAAAGCTAAAGCATTTTAGAGCAGGAAGAAACAAAAGCTTTCCTGAAGGGAAATACTGCCCTTTTCTGATGCGCAAAAAGCAAAGAAAGTGTTGGGAAGCAAAGAGTCAGAGAACTGTTCACAACAGGGTTTCTCCAGGTGAGGGTCCTTGGCTGGACTCCGCTCAAAACGCGGCTCTGAGCTCTGCCGAAGCCCGAGGACAGAACTGTGCAGGTGAAGCTAATGCACACGGTTCGGAGCCTCTGCCCACCTGTAGACTCTGGGCTTTGGAATAAGGTGCAGGTGCTCATGTGCTAGCGATGGGTAAAATGCCTTCTTCCTCTTCTGTTCCTTCCTTCACCTCTGCGGTTTCTGACTTCTGGCCCGGGAGCACGACACTAACTGCCAAGGGTTGGAAAATGAACATAGCTGGAGACAAAGAAGATCAAGAAGAGTACACCTTATCCCAATGCACAAAGCAAGAAGCAATCACTTAACCAGACCAAACTTCAGCTTGTGAACCTGTTGCCCACAGAATGGGTCATTTATTTGAGCAGACATACAGACAAAAGGGGCTTGCGTAGTCTCAGCTGTACAGTTTTATACATAGACTCGTACATATTCTAGAAACCAAACATCAAATTTCTCAGCTGTGGGCAGGTGTTGTAGCACAGTGGCTTGAGTTGCTATCTAGGATGCCCACATCCATATGGGAGTGGCTGGTTCAAGTCCTGGTTACTCCATTTCCAATCCAACTTCCTACTAATATATCCTAGAAGGAAGCAATAGATGGCCCACGTACTTGGGGGCCTGCCTCCCATGTAGAAGACCCAGATGGAGTTCCAGGCCCCTGGCTTTTGCCTGGCCCATTCCCAGCCAGTGCAGCCATTTGAGAAATGAAAAGATATTGTGACCACTTGAGAAGTGAGACAGTGGATGGAAGATATCTCTCTTTCACTCTCTTTCTCTTTGTCTCTACATCTATAACTCTGCCTTTCAAATAAATAAATCTTTTTTTTAAAAAACTTTTGGAGACTTTTGTTAATCTGTGTTACTTTTTGGTTTAGATAAAACAAACTTTTCGATAAAAGAACCTGGAGGCATTGCACATACAGGAAGGAGATGTTCTGTTTTTCTCTACAATGTGTGAGCTGCCTTGGCCACTGCCCTTGGGACGTTCTTAGAATAAACAAGCATTTAACTGAGTACCTAAATTGTATACAGAACTCTTCAGAGAACTAAAGAAACACATTAAATAAATAGGGGAAAGCCTTGCCTATCCTTTTTAAAGAGTCTTGTTTAATTGTAGAGAAATGTGATACCAGGTATCTTGGGACAGTTTTTACATCTTCTAGTTTTGAAATTTCGATTCAATTATATTCAGTACATGTTTCGAGCAAATGCATTTCCACTTCCACAATATTTATTCCAAAAAGTCTTTTTTATTATTTTTCTATTTAATATAAAATTTTATTTATCAACATACGTGAATACAATAAAATATATTTTATATAATTATAACTTATGCAACTGTTTAAAAAATCTAATAATCATATGTTGAGATGTTACATTATTGAAGTATTGATTTTGCAGCAGTGTCATTTAATGGAGCTTTTAGCCTAGGCAACAATCACTACCATGTGTCCCAATTGCCGTGACACTGTTTTGCTTGATTTCGGTGACAAGGTTATCCTAGGAATCTTCAAAGCCCTTCCAATCATTCTCCAATTCCTGGGGTTGAAATTAAGTTTCCTTCCACTCCGTCTTGATTGCAGCCCTGGCTTTGCAAGCTCCCCTCCTGTAAAACATCAACCTAACTGGATAATGATGACCCACCCATGGACTAATCCTATAGGTCCCTTCTACAACTGGCTGCACTTCCTCCAGA
This sequence comes from Oryctolagus cuniculus, assembly GCF_964237555.1. NCBI lineage: Eukaryota > Metazoa > Chordata > Mammalia > Lagomorpha > Leporidae > Oryctolagus > Oryctolagus cuniculus. The sequence continues at coordinate 133,915,653 of NC_091440.1, read as the reverse complement.
AAGCAGGGAAAATTCTACGTGGCAAAGAAATCTTTTCCAGATACACCTCTGAGATTGTGTCTCAGTATTGTGACATCAGACGACAAAATAGCCACGTTCCGATGTCGACCACGCAGTTATGACCACAAGACGGCAAGCGTGCATTCACATTATAACCAAACAAACAAAATGTAAGGACACACTCAATTATCCAAGCGCTTCTTAACATCCAGATGTCTGGCATTACACAAGCTAAACATCTGGAGAGCAATTAAATGTTTTTAGTTATCACCTAGAGCACTTGGGTCCTATAAGACCGGGTATGAATCTTCAAGATATCATCTGATTTTCTGATAATCACCTCCACGGTCAATGTAATAGGGGTCGCAGAAATGTGGAATGTAAATTGCTTTCTGCCTTCAAACCCCCAGGCTTGGAGTCGTTGGCACTAACCTCGCACAGTTGTCAATTTCTTCTGCATGCACCACATTCCAGTCTCACAAGTGAGGGCTTTAAATAGCAGCTTATCATCATGTCAGAATTCCTTAATGCTTTTACACCAGAAAGAAGGCATATAAGGAAAACGAGAAAGAGAAGTGTTCCAGACCACCACACCGCTATTTATGTGCTAACGGGGACCCATCGGGGCTCATGAGAATCCTAAGTGCTCAGCTACACAAGACAGCTGCCACCATGACAAGAGGGGCCCTTTAGGAGTGGCTAAGCACCAAGACTCCCTTGGAAGCAGTCCTCACGCCTTACTGCGACATGACGTCACAAGCGCAAGGCTCCAAGGTGTTCTGTGAAACAGCGTCTCTCGGGGCAGCTCCAGCTCCGGGCGACACTGCCCACGCTGGGACAGCACAACAGGCTTCACCAACAAGAGGAGAAACGCAACCCTGTGAACTCTTTCGAGGAAGCAATCAGGCTCCTTTCATCCATCTGAATGATAAACACAGGGAGAGGGAGAGAGAGAAAAGACCCACAAATATTTCACCTCAATTAATTCCAACAGAATGTAGGAATGTGTGTGTCAAGCTCGATCATTATCAAACCTGGTATGTAATTAGAGCAAACCATCTTGCAGGATCTTGCAATCATTTCCATTTTTCATTCCTACTTGGTGACTAAAAATTACCATTTCAAATTTCAGTGAGTAATCCGCATCCGTTCTGGACACTTAAGAAGTCACGCAGACCTGAAGACAGGATGAGAAATCGACAAAGTACTCAGGTGAAAGTCTCTGTGGTCTCTGCTAGGACGCCGCAGCGTCGCACGAGTCTATTTGGAACGACGGCTAAGCAGTAAATAGAAAACAAAAGCACGTCCTCTACACACTGCAACTGGGTCTCGCAGCTGAGCCCAGCGACCCTGCGCTGCACAGAGAAACCTCTCTCGAGGCATCGGTGCCAGTCTGAGAGCACCCACGCCCTCGTGAGCAGCACATGAGCCCTCTGAAGGCACGCCTGGCAGCTGTGTTCTTTACCACGTCACCTCTGCGCCTAGAGTAGTGCCTGGCACATAGTAGGTGCTCACTAACATTGTGCTGAATGAGCACTTGTACAGAATCAGCTTCTTGCAAGACCAAGCAAGATGTCAAAACAAGATGAACTGGGGCTGGTGCTGTAGTAAAACTGGTTAAGCTGCCGCCTGCGATGCTGCCATCCCACAGGAGTGCCAGTTCTGGTCCTGGCTGCTCCACAGTGGATCCAGCTCTGGGAAAGCAGCAGGTGATGGCCCAAGTTCCTGGGCCCCTGCCACCCAATGGGAAACTGGACAGAGTTCCAGTCTCCCGGGTTTGGGCTGTCCACTGAGGTCATTTGGGGAGTGAACCAGCAGATAGAAGATGTAATTCTACCTTTTAGATAAATAAATTTTAAAAAGAAAACGGGATGAACATACCCATATTCATGACTTGGTCAGCAGAGAGAAAAGTCAGGCAAATGTAAGGTAACAGTCATTGATGGTGAAATACCGCAGGACCAATGCTCCCCCTTTGTTTTTTTTTTTTTTTTTTTTTTTTTTTTTAAGATTTGTTTATTTATTTGAGAGGCAGAGTTAGAGGGAGAGAGAGAGAGGGAGACACAGAGAGATCTTCCAGCCACTTGTTCATTCCACTGACAGCCCTGACAGCTGGGGCTGGGCCAGGCCAGAGCCAGGAGCCTAGAACTTCACCTAGTCTCCCATAGGCATGGCAGGGACCTAAGGGCTTGGGCCATCTTTCGGGGCTTTCCCAGGTTCTTTAACAGGGAGCTGGATCAGAAGTGGAGCAGTCAGAACTCAAACCAGCACTCATATGGGATGCCAGCATCTCAGGCTGCAGCTTAACCCCTGAATCACGGCACTAGCCCCTGCCAATGCCCACACCTTGATATCAGCATTAGCACTTGACATCATTTAAAAAATAAAATGGAAAACCCTAACCCTTAGTCCATCTGTGAAAGCAGCCTAGTGGGAGTAGGGAGAACCTTCCAGAAAGTTAGCTTGAGGCTGTCACCAAGCAGCTGTGAGTCAGGGTAGATACTTAGGATGAGAGAAAAGGGACCAGCTGGCCGGCGCCGCGGCTCAATAGGCTAATCCTCCGCCTGCGGCACCAGCACCCCAGGTTCTAGTCCCGGTCGGGGCGCCGGATTCTGTCCCAGTTGCCCCTCTTCCAGGCCAGCTCTCTGCTGTGGCCCGGGAGTGCAGTGGAGGATGGCCCAAGTGTCTGGGCCCTGCACCCGCAAGGGAGACCAGGAGAAACACCTGGCTCCTGGCTACGGATCAGCGCAGTGCGCTGGCTGCAGCGCGCTGGCCGCAGCGGCCATTGAGGGGTGAACTAACGGAAAAAGGAAGACCTTTCTCTCTGTCTCTCTCTCTCTCTCACTGTCCACTCTGCCTGTCAAAAAAAAAAAAGAAAGAAAGAAAGAAAGAAAAGGGACCAGCAAGACTGCACACAATCAGAGGAGTGGCCATTTTATTGTTTGTTCTTGAGCAGTGTAGGACATCTAACCTGAAGGGCAGCCGCACACGTGCTGAGTGCCCGGGAGAAGCTGTCCCAGCGATACTGGCCAGCAAGCCAAGCTAGGAGGGGAAAGAGTGCTTCTGGGGGGCGGGTTCCAGCCTGGTTCTTCCCGCCGTGGAGACAGAATGTTCGCCTGAGGAATGAGACTTGGCATGGCGCCTGGGACCAGCCCTAAGCCCTCTGCAGCTCTGCAGCTGCTCCCTTCCTTCCGTAATTCTTTTCCTACTCGTAAGCTTCTCTGATGGAATTGCTGACCCGCTGTGTTCCTCTGAAATAGATCAATTTTTCTGTTTTACAGTTGTGCTCGGAGCAATGTAAAGTGGTGGTATTATGCAATTTAAATCAGAGATAGAGTTTTTTTTTTTTTTTTTTTTTTTTTTTTTTTTTTTTTTTTGACAGGCAGAGTGGACAGTGAGAGAGAGACAGAGAGAGAAAGGTCTTCCTTTGCCGCTGGTTCACCCTCCAATGGCCGCCGCTGCAGCCGGCGCACCGCGCTGATCCTGGCAGGAGCCAGGAGCCAGGTGCTTTTCCTGGTCTCCCATGGGGTGCAGGGCCCAAGCACCTGGGCCATCCTCCACTGCACTCCCTGGCCATAGCAGAGAGCTGGCCTGGAAGAGGGGCAACCGGGACAGAATCCGGCACCCCAACCGGGACTAGAACCCGGTGTGCCGGCGCCGAAATCAGAGATAGAGTTTTAGCAAACGCTACCAAAACCTCCTGAAATATGCATATGTCCTTTAGACAACTACCTCAGGTTCCTTTCACTGGACTGAATGCAGTAGGACACGTTAGCATACAAGCAAAGTGCGGCTTTTCTGCAATCAGCGAAGAGCTTTGCTTGAGACTTGCTTCAGTGTGCACTTGTCCAAGGGCTCCATCAAAGGGTCTGCTGGATGCTAGCTGACCCAAATTCCCCGCAGTCCAAGCTGAGGACCTGCGTCCAGCTCTCAGACCCTTCAGAGCCTCATGGGCTTTGGGGCATCGCTCTTCCCCACCTGCCTTCCAGTAATGCAGTTGAGAAGGAGGGAGCTGGCCTTTGTCAGCACAGCCGGGTGCTGGGTATGGCTTGTTCTCTGGGGCCCCGGGCAGCTTCCCTTCCTGGGTCTGGGCAGAAAGCAGGGCAGCCCTGCCCCATTGCTGCTCTGTCCTTCTCTCCAGGCTTCACTGATTCTGTGGGTCCAGCCAGCACCCCCATCCAAGCTACACCTGAGCAACTCACACCCTGGCTCAGCAACAAGCCCACCCAATCTGTAGGGAAAGGTACAAAGTACTTGCCTTCTCCAGGGTGAATATTCAAAGACGTAGGTGCCCTGGATGTTGTGGGCATCTGGGGAGTGAAACAGCAGATGGAAGATCCTGATCTATCTATCTATCTATCTATCTCTTCATTCCTCATCTTTCAAATAAAAAAAAATCACAAATAAATGAACTTTTAAAAATGAGTAAGACAAACTATCAGTGGCTGCTTCTTCGAAATTGACATTTTGGGATTTGATTATTGTTCACAGCCCTTGTCTATACTCTGGAGGGACAGTGGTTTTTCTACTTATTACATGTTGAAGTCTTTATTTAGTGGAAGGTTAAGCTTGTGAGTATAAAATTAACAAAGTATATCATTGTAGAAGTTAAAAGAAAAAATAAGGCAGGTAGGAAGAAGGAGGGTAAGAGCATGGGCAGGAGAGAGGGTGGGGTGGGAAGTATTAATATGCTCCTAAATCTACATATATGAAATCTAAGAAATGTGTTCACCTTATCTAAATAAAAATATTTATATGGCTGCTTCCTGGAGGAAAGGTTACATCTTCTGTTTTACTGTCAGATGGGTGGACTTCGAGGCACTGGGAGACCCAAATCTACTCCATCATTTATTCTGGGGAAATGGAAAACAGTTTGGCCATCTCTCACCTCTGTGTTCATTTTATATTATTTGGTTTGGCCATACACAACTCAGCCATCTAGCTCCCAGGTTTCTACTAAGATAAATGAAAACTTGGGTTCACACAAAAGTCTGCAAACCTCACTTCATAATAGAAATCAAAAATTCAAGAACAAGAGACTGTGTTATTCAATGAGTAAACCAGCCAATGCCCCCTGGCCAGAGCACTGCTCAGCCACAAGGCAGGGTGAGCGAGGACACAGCACCAGCTTGCAAGGATCTCAGAGGTATTCTGATGAATGACAGCGTCAGCCAGACAGTCACATGCCAGAGACGGCACTTACATTCTAAACACACAACTGTAGATCATTCTTGGTGGGGGCTTACCTGTGAGGGTCAAGCATTGACAGGGAGAGCCATAGGATTGTTCTGTGTTCTGAACATGGGGCTGGGGACACAAATCCATGCAAGTGTTGAATCTCACAGGATAACACTTCAAAAAAAATAATAAAAAATAAAATGAATTCAAAAAACCAAAAAGAGTAGACATTGAACAACAGGAATAGCAGAAAGTGACGTTTCAAGAGACACTGGACGGAACTTCTCCAGGGTCTTCCCTGTATCTGAGGATGGAGTGGACACTTGAACTATAGGGTCCCTGGCTGCTCCCAGAATCAGCTGGCAATGTCAGCCACCACTCTGCCGAATCTGGACAGAAGCCATTGAGTGAGAAAACTATTTGAGGGGCTCCAAAGCTTCCCCACCACCCTGGCAGGACCCCTGAAACAGTAGCACTGGAGCACTCGCCAGGGTGAAAGTGGGTGTCACCACTGTGCTGTTCCCATACAAATATGTGAACTAGGACAGAGAATCCAATGACAACAAGAGGTTTTTCAAATAAAACAGACTCAGTGCAGGGTGAGCAGCACACAAGACCCCTGTTTTCTGCAACAACGTGGGGGAGGGGGTTGGACTAACGGAGGCTCCCAAGTGAGCACGCAGAGTGCAGGCCACAATGGCCCCAACAGTGAGGACAGCCCCCTAAAAGGGACAGGATGGCTGTGTCCACACAGTGCATTTCCCCTAAGCACACAAACCCCATGTCCACCTCCATCAGCATCAGGACAAGCCCCATTCAGAGGGCAGAAGCCGTCACCTCCTCTGTCCTCCAGTGTGAGAATCACTCTACTCTTCAGCGCCATAATTCTTTGTAATAATCCACAATTTGGTATTTTTTAAAAAGATATATTTGATTTATTTGAAAGAGAGTTACAGAGAGAGCTAGAGACAGAGAAAGAGAGGTCTTCCATCTGCTGAATCACTCCCCAAATGGCCACAACAGCCAGAGCTGAGCTGATTTGAAGCCAGGAGCCAGAAACTTCTTTCAGGTCTCCTATGTAGGTGCAGGGCCCAAGAACATGGGCCATCCTCTGCTGCATTCCCAGGCTCATTAGCAGGAAGCTGGATAAGAAGGAGAGCAGCCAGGACTTACGGAATGCCAGCACTTGCAGGCCAGGGCTTTAACCTACTGTGCCACAGTGCCAGTCCCACCATAATTTTTTTTGAAGATTTATTCTTTTATTTTGAAAGTCAAAGACACAGAAAGAGAGAGAGGGACATCTTCCATCTGCTGGTTCACTCCCCTGATGGCTACAATAGTTGAAGATAGACCAGGCTGAAGCCAACAGCCTGGAGTTCACTTGGATCTCCCATGTGTGTGGTAGAGGCCCCAGAATCTAAGCCACCTTCTGCTGCTTTTCCCAGGCCATTAGCAGGAATCTGGTTGGGAAGTGGAGCAGCCAGGACATGAATCAGTGCCCATACAGGATGCATATGGTAGCAGCTTTACCCATTATACCACAACGCCAGCCCTGCCATAATTTTAAACCTAAATGATTTGACATTCCTGGGAGACAAAATTTGTTTGTTTTCATATAGCTTATGCTTCCCATGTTCCAAGAATGTACTTCATAATTTTTTGCATAAATGGAATGGATGAGTAAATACACAAAGTTCACGCAAAAGTTCCGATTGATGGTGACTGCACTTCAACCAAATCCCCTTTCGAATTTCGCTTTCCCATTTTCCAGCCTGAAACTCCTTGGTCCACAAGAGCACAACCACATGCCTCATCAGAGCAGCAAGTCTGCCTTGGAACCAGTCGCCATGTCCTCTGAATTCGAAGGGACAGATAAAAGGAACAGGGGGTCACACGCGTTGTTCTCTGTAGTTGAGACGATGTTCACTGGACTGTGTTTTACCCGTGCCCTTGAACCTAGCCTCTCCCCCCCTTCCCTCCTGAAGCCATCTCGTTCCTCATGTTGAAAGCCCACCTTACTCCTCTCAAGAACCCTCTCCCGCTCCACAGAGCTGCAAGGCTCAGAGACACCCAGTGTCAAGGGGGACCGGGTGCTGTGTTGGGTGTTTGGGGGGTGAAGTAGGTAGAGAGACACAGCTCTTATTTCCCCTGTTCTAGAATTAGCCTCCTTTTTCAAACTGCACAACCACACACACTGGTTTCCTTGTTCCCTTCCTTTGTTTCCACGCTGACCTCAAAACCTTCCCTCAATCGTTACCCAGAGGCTCCAGCACCCATCACAGGCGCCTTGTCCCCTGAGACACTGAGTGCAGGAGGAAGTCACACAGATGGAATCCTATCTCAAAAACAGCAGGGCCTGGCTTTCACTGTCAATCTTACCAAAATCATACGTTTTCATGTATGCATGCGCATGCTTCACATACACACACGGACACACATGAACTGTGATTCTGTCTGCAGATGTACACACTAGCCAGCAGCATGAAAATGCTAAGCAGGCATCTCTGGTCCTGGCTCCAGTCACATAGAATCTCTTTTCATGAACACAGAACATTTTTTCAGCAGTAAGAGCACAGCAAGACCTGACGGAGGTCCAGCCTTTGGCACAGGAGTGCAGACACAGCCTTACTGTTCAGCACTGAAATGCTATTTATTAGATAAACATTGCATTGAAATAGCCACAGAAGGTACAAGGCCGTTACAAGAGTGAACTTTTATTTATTTATTTTTTTGAGCTGCCATTTATTGCTTTTTATGTTATCTCCTTAAAGGAGGACTTTCATACCAGAGCAGCCTTGGGGAAAATGAGACCACAAAACAGGCACTCATGGTGGCGATTTTCTAGACCCTCCATTTTGCTAGTTCGAATATTTCCTTTAGCACGCAGGCTTTCTTTCCCACAGCTATGCTTGGCCTCCTGGTTTGCAGTGACGTTATGTCTGTGTCGGTGACTCCCAACTGCCACTGGGAAATTAGTGCCACAAACTTAACATCAGGAGAAACACCCGTCTCCGTTGTTTGGCTATGATTCGAGCACTCCAGTACCATAAATGCAGTCTTGATATGGGCATTCACTAATTTCTTTTGTTTTTCTACCATTTGTGGGCATGATGAGAAAATTTATGCAATACTAAAACCCATATTCCACATGGGTACCACCACCAGTCCTGCTTCCAATCTCCCCTGCCCTTGTCAACGAGTGTTCATCAGGCACCTGCTTCTTGAAAGAGCGCAGACGAAACTCTAGAAGCTACGAAGATAAAGGGTAAACAACAAGACGCTGCACTCCAGGAGGCATGCAAGGAGGAAAGAGCTACCACACACACACCTAGATGTACACCAAAAGAAAAACATGGACATTGGCAAAGAAGGTGTCACTCTGGAGGGGAGTGAAGACCGTAGGTAGGTTAAGGAAGCTCTGATGACAAGAAATGACTTGAGCTGGATCTTAAAGAACAGCTGAACGTGCAACAGCATGAAATCAGAGAGAAGAGGGCAAACGGTGTGTGCTAACATCAGAAGCAAGCAGATGAGGTGCATGATGGGACAACGGCAGTGGCCACATCCAGTTTGGGCAGCTGGGCTCATGGTGGCAACAGCAGCCACATTCAGCCTCTGCCTGATGCCCCCTCCTTCACTGACTCTGATCTGTGTCCCAGACCCGCCAGCTCAAGGCCAACTTCACTCATCATGGGCATGGTCCAGGAGCACCAAGAACCTTAGAAAAATTCAGCTGGACCTCATTCTTATCTAAAAGATTAGAAGAGAGATCACAAAAATGTTAAGATAAATTGAACATATGTATATGTTGGACTCTTTTTTATTATTATTTTTATTTTTTGATAGGCAGAGTTAGACAGTGAGAGAGAGAGACAGAGAGAAAGGTCTTCCTTCCGTTGGTTCACTCCCCTAATGGCTGCTACAGCCAGCGCTGTGCCGATCCAAAGCCAGGAGTCAGGTGCTTCCTCCTGGTCTCCCATGCAGGTGCAGGGCCCAAGCACTTGAGCCATCCTCCACTGCCTTCCCGGGCCACAGCAGAGAGGTGGACTGGAAGAGGAGCAACTGGGACAGAATCCAGTGCCCTGACTGGGATTAGAACCCAGGGTGCCGGCGCTGCAGGCAGAGGATTAGCCAAGTGAGCCATGGTGCCAGCCTATGTTGGACTCTTGATGCCCACTGTGAAACCAAGTGAGGCTTAATAAATACTTCTTTAAAAGTATTTATTTATTTGAGAGGCAGAGTTACAGAAAGAAAGGAAAAGACAGACACAGAGATGTTCCATCCACTGGTTCACTCCCCAGATGGCTGCAACAGCTGGTGTTGGTCCCAGGCTGAAAGCCAGCAGCCAGAAGCTTCATCTGAGTCTCCCTTCTGGGTGACAGGAGCCCAAGCACTTGTGCCATCTATTGCTGCTTTACCAGGTGCATTAGCAGGGAGCTGGATCAGAAGCGGAGTAGCCGGGACTCAAACTGGCACGCATGTGGGATGCCATTCTTGCAGGTGGTGGCTTTACCCACTGCACCACAATGCTGCCTCCAATAAACATTTTTCTAAATACTGAATGAATAGGGACAAGTGTTGTGGCATAGCATGTTAAGATGTTGCTTACTGGTGGTGGTTCAAGTCCCAGCTGCTCTGCTTCTGATCTAGCTCCCTGTTTATTTGGGGCTGGAAGAGCTGTGGAGGATGGCTTAGGTGCCTGGACCCCTGCTGCCCATGTGGGAGACCCAGATGGAGTTCCAGGCTCCTGGCTTTGCCCTGGCCCAGCCCCAGTCATTGTGGCCATGGGCAGTGAACCAGTGGAGAGAAGATTTCTCTCCCTCTCTCTCTGTCTCTCTCTCTTTCTCTCTTCTAACTCTGCCTTTCAAATAAATAAATAAATCTTAGAAAACACAGATGTATGTGACCTTGGGTAGGCTCTGGCTTCTTAGACATAGTGTAAAGAAAAGCATAAGCCACCAAAGGAAAAAAAATAATGAATGAATGATAGAAAGACAAAGAAAAATGGTCAAATTGTTGCAGGTTGGTAAAATGATTAGTAAACTGTTAGACTTTGGTGAATCTGTGTGGAATCGCTAACACAAACACATTTGAAACATGATGTATTTATGCAGCGCTTGCTCACATCCCAGTATCTAACCATTTCGTGGTGTATGTGTCTTCCTAGGGCCTGCTTCATGGCTGCATACAGGGACAATTCTTGGGGCAGAGCTACACGGGGCTGCAGTTGTTGGAACTGAAAACGTTCTTAAGTTGCTTCCTGGGGTCCACTTCTCAAGCTGAAATGGGACAACAGTATTTACCACGATGCTCTCCTAAGATGACCACACAAGACACAAAATGGAAGACCCAAAAGACGCCGCTGAAAATGCAGCCCTGTCACAATTCATTTCAGAAGCCCAGCACTAATGAAAAGAGAGCGAATCTATTTGTTTTTAAGGAAAAGCTTTCTTCAGCCCCGCTTAGGGCATGATTTATAGCCGTGATTTTCACGTGGCTTCCACCAACCCTGCTGGCCTGCCTTTGTTGAGTGCTGGTGGCAGTTGGGGATAAATGGCTTTCTATCTTCTGGTATCACATGTCCTACCTCAAATGTAATTACAAGTTTCTGGAAGCTGCATATAAAGGACTCATTGAGACCAGCCGTTCAGGTTGTTTACTGTGGACCATACAGACAGTTATTCAGAACTGTAAACTCACTCAGTGACTAATAGACTTTAAAAAAAAATGAATAAACCTCTTGAAACAGGGAACTTGCACTTTAATCAGTACCTGGACGTTACATTTTGCCGTTAGACCAGAGGCTGCACCCAGGGTTTAAATGTGAGGCCTTCACTGGTCTGTGTGTGCCCACTGACCTGGTTCTGTGGGGCTCCCACGGCAGCCTTCACAGCCCAGATGGATGAGGAACATGGTGACCTGCTAAGGAAAACGGCTGTTGTCAGCCGCAGCTGGGAGCCACAGACACAGACCACTTGCGGTTCATTCTACAGTTTTAAAGCAACAACAATCCCAGGAAAAATGGTTTTTGGATGTATTTTTAAAATGTGTTTTATTTATTTGAAAGGCATAGACACAGAGAGAAACAGAAAAAAGACAGATATCTTACTCCAAATACCTGTAACAACCAGGACTGGGTCAGACCAAAGGCGGGAGCCAGGAACTCCATCTGGGTCTCCCAAGTAGAGGACAGGGACCCAGAGAGTTGAGCCATCACCACTACCCCAGGGAGCACATTAGCAAGAAGCTGGAATGGAGAACAGAACAGAGACTCGAACCCATCAATCTGACATGGGAGGCAGGTGCCCCAGGTAGCACCTAAACTGACTGGCAAACTGCCTTGCTATGCTCCTCCCACGGGAAATTCTGGTTAGTACAGCCGTACCCTGTGTGTTCTGAGAGTCTGCTTTATGGTAGCGTTGGCTTGTGCATTCATTTGCGTCCTCAACATTTTCCCCTTATTTTCCTCTGGCTTCTTCTGGGCCAAAAAAGAAGAAAAAAAAAAACATGAATGTTCATATTCTCTACCCTGCTGCACGTGTTGAGAAATCCTGTGACACCAACAAGTGTGACAGCGACCTGTCACGTAGCTGAGGGCTGCAGGTTCTGTGATGCGGTAACAATCTCGACTACGTTAAGCACCACTGGAGTTCTCACAAGCCTGTCCTCAGCCCTGATGGGGCCTGATTGGAAAAACCAACAAGCCCCTCTCTCCTTTTCCGGGGAGCTTCCTTTCTCTCCCCAGGAATAAAAGAGGTGCTCAAGGTTGTTTGTATCATGTGCAAGGGCACCCATGCCAGGAACAAAATTATGGAAGTCCACGTATCTCCAAACACCATATTTCCATGCAGTGTGAGGCCAGCCAGCCTGACCGGCCAGTGACTGGCAGAATGGGGCTTCATTCCATCATAAGTGAAATTCCTGCTGTCTCTGGTACTCTTCATACATACGTCCAAGTGTGGACGTGTAGCCCTCACCGTAACAGGCCAAGCATTAATTAGCACCTCTGATCCACCGTGGCAGGGGTGAGAAATGGGGTGCACATGACACCTCATGCATCCATGGTGCTGTTCGGTGGGGAAATCTGTCTCCCAGTTCTGACTCCCAACCAGCTAAAACTCCATGCCAGTGCCATGGTGTCCAGAACGCTGACTCCACAAACAACACACAGACACAGCAGAGCGCCTGGGAGTGAGAGAGGCAAGGGTGCTGTGGTGACCGTGGGGCCAGGGTGGGTGACAAGCAGAGCGGACAGGAGCATTCTCAGAGCATGTCAGGGAGCAGCCCAGCCTCCTCTAAAGATCAAAAGATTTCATCAAAATAAATTTTTTAAAAAACAGCACTTACAAGGCGGATAAGGAAAAATGGAATGTTCCAGGACTGCCACTGCAATGCCAGCATTTCTGGAACCTCACACGGGGGCCCAGATGTCTTCCCTTTACCAAAGACTGCTCCATGGAGAGGAGCCTGAGACCACCCTAGGGAGCTTTCTCACCACAAGGGACCAGGCAGATAGAGAAAACACTGCTAACCAACGGCTATGAGTGTGCTACACAGCTATAGAACCAAGTCTCTTCCCTCGTGGGCCCAGAGCCTTGGCAGCCAGCTTGGGAGCCTGCTCTCACACTGGAGCGGCTGGGACTCGAACTGGTGCCCATATGGGATGCCAGTGCTTAGGCCAGGGAAAAATGAGTCGTGCAGGACACTGAGGACTTAACTAGAAGATGGAAGATCTCTGCCGGTCTGTTTCCATCTGTCTCTGGCTTTCTGATAAACGAAAATAAGTCAATTTTTTAAAATTGTAAAAAATTTTTTCTAATTGACGGTGTTGCACCCACTTATAAACTTGTGATTATAGGCTATATATATATGTTTCTAAGTTCTACAGCTCTATATTATAATACAACTGTTGTATGCACTCATAAATCTACAAAAGCACATATTACCACACAGTTGTCTTTCCATCATTTGGTCTCTGCGGCCTTCACTTAAAGAGCAGCCCACTTAGAAGTTGCAGACGCATCAGGAGGACCTACAATCCATCATGCCAGCAAGTGCGGGGAGAGCCCTGCGGTTTACAGAGCGCCTCCTCACAAAGACACATACTGTGCTGATGAGTTAGCTCTACCTAATTTATCACAGCGTCTCCCCCTGGAAGGGAGATTAACCGTAATTTTTCATCTTAGATAGAAATCCACTCAACTCCATCTGTGGCAGAGGGCAAACTAGCCTTTGCCTAAGTAGTCCCAGTGATGAGGCATATTCTGTAACCAAAGGGGCTTGTAATGTTACAGGAGCTCTCACTCGAAGTCCCTTGAAACCCACACGTGGCCCCTTCTAATTTCTATCCTCTGGTCTCGTTGACTCTTAGACGCAATGCTTGACAACCTTACCACCTCTTCTCTGTGGGAGCTACTCACATATGTGCAGGTAACATTTACAACCCTGACAGGTCTCCTGAAGGAAGGCAGGGACTCTGAGGTCAGGACGAAGCCTGTGGTGTGTGCTGTGTCTCTTTAGAACTCTCTGTGTAGGTCTTCTGCCGTCGAGCCTTGGAGGAATGTCAAGTAACCGCCCACAACTCAGAAGACAACCAACAGAACAACTCCTCTCTCACAGCTTCATGTGCTTGGATCTACAGTCCAAAACCCCAGAGATAATGACAATATTCCAAAGGATTAGGTGTTAAAAATGGTCTCTCACTGGGGCCAGTACTGTAGTGCAGCGGGCTACAGCCCCAGCCTGCAGCGCCAACATCCCATATGGGAGCCAGTTTGAGTCCCAGCTGACCTACTTCTGATCCAGCTCCCTGCTAATGTGCCTGGGAAAGCAGCGAATGATGGCCTCAGTCCTTGGGCCCCTGCAACCATGTGGGAGACCCAGAAGAAGCTCCTGGCTCCTGGCTCCTGGCTTTGGATCAGCTCAGGCCATTTGTGGCCATTTGGGGAGTGAACCAGGGGATGGAAGACCTCTCTCTCTCTCTCTCTCTCTCTCTCTCTCTCTCTGTAACTCTTTCAAATAAAAAAAAAATCTTTAAAAAAAATGGTCTCTTGCTCATGGAACAAGACCAAGAGATGTGTAAGAAGGCACTCAGGCTATGATGGGGTGGAGAAGAATGGGCAAGATTAACTAGTTTTACATTACTCTATTCATCTTCATTATTCACTTGCCTTTATTCTGATCTTAATAAAATATCCTAATCTTCTCTCAACTGTTAAGTAACATTGGAAGTGAAAGACAAAAGAGAAACCACACAGCAGCAAGATTAGCCTTCAACTCCTTTACTGGGTCCAAGATAAACAGCCTAAGTGCATCTCACAAGTGCAGCACCACCAAACAGCCAGAGGAAGGAGGACCCAAGGACAGAAGCCCTGGGATCAGCCCGAAACTTGAGGCAAGGACTGCACATTTGATTCTGTATCTGAAAAACTAAGATGATAGTTTAATAGTTACAACACAAATAAGCAGCAAAATACTTCACTCAGTAACATTCAAGAGATAAGGCTTAATTTCAAAGAATGTAGCCAGCACTGAGGCATAGTAGACTAAGCTTCTGCCTGTGGCACTGGCATCCCATATGAGTGCCAGTTCATCTCCCAGCTGCTCCTCTTCCCATCCAGCTCTCTGCCTATGGCCTGGGAAACCAGTGGAGGATGACCCAAGCGCTTGGGTTCCTGTACCTGTGTGGGAGATTGGGAAGAAGCTCCTGGCTCCTGCCTTCGAATCAGCCCAGCTCTGGCTATTACAGCCATATGGGGAGTGAACTAGAGGATGGAGGATCTTTCTCTCTGCCTCTGCCTCTCTGTAACTCTCCCTTCCAAATAAATAAATAAATAAATACCAAAAAAAAAAAAAAAGGCATCTACATCACGTATCACAGTGCCTATGAGAAAGTCTTGGCTCCAGCTCCTAAACCACTTTCCTAATGATGCAGACCCTAGGAGGTGGAAATAAATAAAGGCTCATGGCTCAAGTAACTGGGTCTCTGGCACCCAAGTGGGAGACCTGGACTGTGCTCCAGGTTTCCAGGTTCAGCCCTGGCCCAGCCACAGCTGTTGTCAGGCATTGAGGAAGTATACAAATAGATGGGCCCTTTCTCTCTCTCTCTCTCTCTCTGTCTCTCTCTCTCTCTCCCGCTCCCTCTCCCTCTCCCCCTTCCTCCCTCTCCCATGACTTCTGTCTCTCAAATAGTTGTCTTTAAAGTACCAAACACAATTAAAAGTATTCAATATTCTTGGTCTATTCTAATGTATTTGTTTACCCCACTATCTATTTTTCTTTCTTCTTTTTTAAATTTATTTATCTTTAATTAGTTTTTAACATTCAGTGTGCTTTGCAGGTACAATTCTAAGAACATAATGATATTCACTAATCATTTTTCACATTCACATGGCACCAGTAAGTCTGAACAGAGTCTATTTCATTCAGAGAATGCCATGGCCACTAATCAAAAGCTGTGCAGGTCCAAGACTTCTCCTGAGGCTGGCATGGCCCCAGAAGTGGCTCTGCCAGCTCACTGGAGACAAGGGAAAGTCACAGGGTTTTGAACACATTGTTTTGTTTTTGTTTTTATTAATCCCAGAGTTGGCCAATTATATCAAGTTTTCTGCAACAAACCTCTAGAAAGGATTCTGACGGGAAGCCAGGTCAAGTCGGAGCTGAATTCTAACAATTTCACCGACCACCTTCAGTTCTGTAACAACTACTCTCCCCAGAACACCAGCTGGTGGGGTGAAAATTGGCCACGAGGTAGGGAAATTAAATTCTTCCTGCTCTGCTTTGATCAGATAACTTCTCTCCGCTCCCAGCTGAGCCATGACCCAAGACTCTCTCATTTATGTAAATTGTAGGCGATATTTCCTAGCCAGGACCACATAAGAGAAGCAAGGTGCCAAGTAAAGACTGGAGGATCAAACGTGTAAGCGATCAAAGTCTTGCTTTCCTTGCGCTCATCAGTCTACAGCTGCAGAGACTTGGTTCCAGAAGCACAGATGTGTTCCAACAAAGTCTGAGCACTTGGTGGTTGGCAGATGGCAAGATAAAGCCCATTTGCTTAAGAAGCCTCTCCTTTGTTAATTGTGACCTCTTAGGAGGACATACCAACCTTATCAAAATCCATCTGGGAGGCCAACTCTGTGCCGTAGCGGGTAAAGCTGCCACCTGCCGCCAGCATCCCCAAAGAGCACTGGTGCAAGACCTAGCTGCTCTACTTCCCATCCAGCTCTCTGCTCTGGCCCAAAAAAGCAGTAGAAAGTGGTCCAAGTCCTTGGGCCCCTGCACCTGCATGGGAGACCTGGAAGAAGCGCCGGGCTCCAGGCTTCGGATTGGCCCAGCTCCAGCTGTTGCAGCCATTTGGAGAGTGAACCAGCGGGTGGAAGACCCCCCCCCCCTCTCTGCAAATTTGCCTTTCAAATAAATAAATAAATCTTTTTTTAAAAAAAATCCATTTGGGCAGTGCCCTTTCCTGTAGAAGTGCCTTCTGCTGCCGTACGAGAGGGTGGCTTTCACGCCAGCAGTGCTCAAAACCCTGTGTGATCCCAGGAGGCCGGGGTCTACACCAGTGATCTGAAACTGGAATAAGTCAGACACAGAGACTGAGACATGAAACCACGGGTGAGAATGTGGGCAATTCTGCAGGCTGCACGGTTCACTTTGCTTTTTATTCATCCTTTGTCATTCATTAATCCACAGGTTTTTTGTTGTTGTGTGTGTGTGTGTGTGTGTGTGTGTGTTTTTTTTTTTGACAGGCAGAGTGGACAGTGAGAGAGAGAGACAGAGAGAAAGGTCTTCCTTTGCCGTTGGTTCACCCTCCAATGGCCGCGCTGATCCGATGGCAGGAGCAGGTACTTCTCCTGGTCTCCCATGTGGGTGCAGGGCCCAAGCACTTGGGCCATCCTCCACTGCACTCCCTGGCCATAGCAGAGAGCTGGCCTGGAAGAGGGGCAACCGGGACAGAACCCGGTGTGCCGGTGCCGCAAGGCGGAGGATTAGCCTAGTGAGCCGCGGCACCGGCCAATCCACAGGTTTAACAGTGTCCTCTCCTTCCTGACCTGCTGACTGTAAGAGGGGAGACGTTTTTCCCCAGAATGCCCGAGAAGGTAGAGTCCCAGCGCTCACAGGGTGCTGTTTGTGATTACAGAGCTTTCCTACACCCATGCGGTACAGACTCTCCATTGCTGCTTTTCCAGAAAATCTAAACAGATTCAAACAAAGAGATTCTGTAAAGATTTCTGGGAAAGAACTTACAAGTCAGCTTGGTAATTCCAAGAGAAAATGTGCAAAGGATAAATTTGGGCACCAGGAAGACAAGATGCAAAAAGTAGAAGAAAATGAAACAAAAGCCTAAGATGACAAGGAATAAAAAATTCAAGGAAGAGGTCCTGATGGCCCTGAGAGTTAGACAGGCAACAAAAGCAACACAGAACAAATGAAAATGTCTACTTTATTCGCAGTGGGACAGCCAGGACATAGCAGGGTAGGGTCTTAATAAATCCCTGTATCTCCCATGCTTTCCCTTCCATCCAACAGCTGAGAGAGTCCAGGGAAGCAGAGACACTTTTTTAAGTCATTTAGACCAGAAATTAGTTATAGTGAGACATTTGGATAATGAGAACAATGCTGACATTTGAGACTGGCTTGCATGCATGGCAGAGAAATAACACGGAGACAAAATTGCAGGAAAAAGCCTAGGTGGAAAAAACATGGTTGGTGTTGGATGCAAATCTCCAGGGCAAATACAGAGTGTTTGTCAGAGAAGTCAGTCCCACAGCATGAACAGGGCCCAAGGGGGGTAGAGCAATGGAAACTCGGGCCCAGGGCGCTCTCAGTCCCCTGATTACAAGCCTCACTCCAACTGACCGAGTCTCCCTTGGCACTGTTGGGACCAGAGGGAGAGACGGCAGCACCAGGCCTTGCTCTGCAAAGGGGAATGTCGGGCACCAGACCATGGCAGGGTCATCACCTGCAAGCGTGACCTGGGCCCACTGCAGAGTCCCTGGGCCTTGATCTGCACTGTCAGCGATCCCTGGGTGACAGCCATGCACAGTAACCCCGAGAAGGCCCCAGAACGCAGCACCACCCAGAGGAGGAGTTCCAGAACTGTCTAAAACTTAAAAGCTGGGGACAGTGGCCCCCGGCTTCCCATGAGGCCCCCTGGCTGGTTGCACATCCAACCCCGTGACTCATCTCTTGCCTGTTCTGTGAGAGTCAAACAGCAAAAAAGGTGGGAGGGGAGGAACCGAGTCAAAAGCCAGGATTCCTCCCACTGGTGCGGAGCCAGCAGCTTCTCAGCGGCCACCCCCACCCGAGCCCTTTCCGGTTCCCAACCCCGCCCCGCCTGCCAAAGGCCTGTGACAGCCCAGTCTGGCCTCAGTGCCGCAGTGGAGATTCCACAGGCTGAGTGCGTTGTGTGACCGGGGACGGGAAAGTACTGGTTTGGGAGCCTCACAATTCCTATGCCCTGCAGGGATTCTGATGAGTCAGGTCTGGAAGATCCAGAGCTTAATATTGGGGGTTCCCCACTCCTCGCCCTCAGCAGCTGGCTCTGGTCTACAGGGAGGATGGAGCCCTTGAGGCTTCTGGGTCCTGACATCCAGCTACCCAATGGCCTTGAGAAAGTCACTTGTCCTTGCTGTGCCTCAATCTCCCCACCTGTAAAATGGGCCTCACCTAGTTCACAAGGACAGCAGGAGGATTAATTAGTGTTTGTGAAGCTTTGAGAGTCCCTAGATGAAAGTGGCTGTATGCGTGCAAATGATTATCATTATCATTATTATTATTATTATTATTATGTAAAGTATGGGTGACAGATTAACCATGGGATTCCATGTCAGCCTCCCAGATGGCAGATTTCTGGATAAACAGAATGTGCCTTAGACGGTCATTATCCACCTGCCTTTCCCATGTCTGCTCAGGAATGCACGAGCATGCAATGAAATCGGTGAGACTGGAGTTCTCAGCTGTGTGCCCCAGCACCCACCAGACCCTGCTCCTGTGTGAGCAGGGAGAAGGTCCTGAGTCTCGTCCACCACGAAGCCAGACCTCCACATCTCTCCCATGAACAGTCTACTTTCTCTTTTCAGACACACTAGGAATGAAAGTGTAGACAGCTGCTGAGAGACCCAGAGCCTCTGCAGCTGACTGTACTACACAGCAAACTACCCGCGTCCGTGGGGCTACCATCGCTACATGCCCTGCGCACACCTGGGGGTCCTGGCGGAGCCCTTTCCTTGGCCCCGGGCCTGGCCCTGTCATGCACGTGGCTGATGGGCTCAGCAGTTCAGGGACCAGCCAGGCAGAGCTGCTGCACAAAGAAGCCAGAAACTCTGCGGGACCCTTCCCATGGGTCCCCCACCGCTGCGGGCGTCGGTGTGGCTGCGAACACACATGCTCCCGTCAGGTATTCAGGGCAGTGGAGTCACAGCTTTCAGAGATGGCCAGCAGCCTCCGAGACCCACAAGGGTCAAGATCCCAAGTTTCTTCTTCCATGTCACCATTCTTAGTCCCTGGAGCCCTAAATCTGCACGGCTTCATGCTGTGGAAGCGACACCCGCATCTGACGTGGTTTTCCCAAGAACGCCTCTTGCTGACGACGCCGGTTGCTGCTGGGAGCAATTTTGCAGCAACACAAGCCATGGACCCCAGGCCTGGCTCAGATTTTCTGTTTGGTTAAGGGCACTTTGTTGTCCCAATCCTGCCTCCATTTGGAACAACATCTGTGCTCTGCTGGCCGAGTTCCTGGCAAAACTTCTGATGTTTACGCTGCCCTTGTGATGTGTTCAGGGAGCACAGTCTGAGAAAGCTGGAATCTTTCTTTTACCTCATGGAAGCTCCTGGAAAACACACCTATTTTCCAAGGGGACTCCATCATCATTCACTCAGCAATGAAGCCGTCCTGCCAGCCGCAATTCAAGTTCTCTTCCCAGCAGAGTGCGAAGTACCTGGAGAACAAAGTCTCATCCATCACCGTTAAACTGTAGCTTCCAAGCTAAACCAAGAATGAGGAAAACACACAAGTGGATGCAAACATTTCAGGAGTAAAGAAGAGTTGGAAAAAATCCTATTTCGAGGCAAAACATCCTCCTTAAATCACTTCCCAACTCAAAGAATCATGTTTTTTCTCTGATGCAAGTACAGACTGAAACACTGCTTTGGAGTGGGCGTGTGACCCAAGGATTAAAATGCCAGTTAAGCCACACTCCACACCAGAGCACCTGGGTTCAATACCAACACGGACCCTGGGAGACAGCTGGTGAGAGCTCTAGTGGCTGAGTCCCTCCACCCACCCTGGAGACCTAGACTGAGTTCCCAGCTCCTGGCTCTGCCAACAGCCCAGCTCCACGTGTTGCAGGCATTCGGGGAATGAAACAGTAGATAAGAACTTGGTCTCTTTGTCTCTCTTCTCAAGTAAAACCATATATACAGATAAATAAATGCTGCTCCGTACCGTAATTCAGAATATGTCATGGCAACAGTGAGTGGTGTGAGGATTTTTTTTTTTCATTTCAAAAACCATGGAGAAGTCAAAGAAAATGGGACTGGGGGCTAGGAGGCCTGCGTCCTAAGCCACAACTGACTTCTTGTGCAGATGTTCACCTCCTCTAGCCACACCTTCCACCCACAGGGTTCCAACTTCCCAGTGCATCTCTGAAACCATGGGTAGAAACAAACCCTACACAGACTGTGTTTTCCCTACATGTACATACCTATGACTATGTTTAATTTATACATCAAGCACAGAGATTGAAAATACTTAATAATAGAGCAATTATAGCAATAAAAGTTATATGAATGAGGTCTCTCTTTCAAAATATCTTGGTGTACTGTATCCACCCTCCTTCCTGTGGTGATGGGAGATGGCACACCACCTGCATGACTAGAGGGAGCAAGGATAATGCCAAAGATGTGGAGCTTTGTGTAAGGGGCCTTGAAACACAAGCTGGTCAACACCTCAGCCATCAACAGATCTGACCACCAAGATGGCCAGCAAGTGACTTATGCGTGGGTAGCATACTCCTTGAGGAACCATTGTACAAAGGGACGATTCACAGCCTGGGTGGAACAGCACGAGATTTCATCATGGGTGTTAAAGAAAGGGACTTCCAAGATAGCGGAGCAGGGGGGAGCTTACTTCTCTAGTCTAGGAGAAGATAGGTTTAAAAAAGTGGAGAGAGAGTCTCAGGGAAGTGTTAGGGAGAAAACGGCAGAAAAAACCCTGTGCAAATTAGTGGGACAGAGTGGACCTACGTGGAGGTATGGACACCCACAATTCAGGACCCCAGCAGCTGAGACCTTCCGTACCAGCACTGGAGAGTGAGGTGCGACCAGACTGCAGCAGCCCAAGCCACTGGTGATAAAGCTGCAGGAGGAGCCTGGCATGGGCCCAGCGAGGAGCCCTGTGGGGGACAGTGTGCCTGCCAAACTAGAGGAGAGAAAAAAAAGGAGGGGTACATTTCTCTCTCACCCTGCAAGGGCGTCCTGTAACAAGCTGATAGAGTGGGCACCATTTTGGACATTCGTAATAGCTGGGCCAGCTTGCGTCCATGCCCAGCAACCAGCTGAGTAGAGACTCCTGGCTCTGGTGGGGAGAGCTAACAGGTGGCTGGGTGCTCATGACTCTGGGAGGCCTGTGTGCCCGGACTGTGAAAAACCTCAGGCCGTGTGGGAGGGCTCACAGTGTGGCTGGGACTTTGGGCAGTCACTGAGGGAGGCTGCACACGCTTAGGGCTCCCTGGTTACCTAGTGAGGGACACTGCTGGGGAATCTGAGCTGGCACTGAGGACTGCACAGATACTTCGTGTCTCCTTGTGGCAGAGTGGAAAAACATTATACCCACTGGGGCCAGCGCTCAAGCACTGGTCTGCTTTGAGGAGAGGAGCTCAGCTAAGTAGAATAAACCTCCTCTTCCCTCTGATAAAAAAAAAATAGAGATTTACCAGGCCAAACCTGGGTGTGTCACCTTAGACACACCCTTCACCAGGGAGAGCCAAACAGAGCTCCCTGGTCACACCCACTACATGCCTCTAGATATTCACTGGAAGCAGACACTCCACTAATAGTACAAATATAAGAGCTGACACAGCCAAGAAACCAAGGAGGACTGAACCAGTAACTCTACAAATGCCAAATAACAAAAGCACCAATACAAGAAACAAGAATAAGGAAGACAACATGAAAGCCCCAGAAGAACACAACACTTCAGTACTAGATTGTGAAGAGGATGGGATTGAAGAAATGCCAGAAATGGAATTCAAAGAATCGATCATAAGATTAAATAGAACTAACCTGAAGTAAATGCACGAACCACAGAAATCCATACATGACATGAAAGAAAATTTCTATCACAAAATTGAGATCTCAAAGAGAACTCAAAATGAAATACTGGAAATTAAAAATTCAACAGAATAAATAAAAAATTCAGTGGAAAGCATTAACAACAGAATCAGTGAAGCAGAAGAAAGAATATCACTTAGAAGAAGCACAGGAAATTATACAGTCAGACCAAAAACAAGAAGAAATTAGAAAACTTAAAAATACAGTTTGTAATCTATAGAATACTATCAAACAACCCAAAAAAGGGTTCTAGGAGTTCCTGAAGGCATGGAAATAGATAAAAAGGATTAGAAGGCCTTTGTAGTGAAATAATAAAAGAAAACTTCCCTAATTTGGAGAAAGAAAGGGTCATCCAAGTACAGGAAGCACACAGAACTCCTAATAGACATGACCAGAAAAGATTCTCACCATGACACATTGTAGTCAAACTCTCCACAGTAAAACATAAAGAAAAGATTCTAAAATGTACACGAGAGAAAGGCCAGATTACTTTCAGAGGATCTCCAATTAGACTTACAGTGAACTTCTGATCAGAAACCATTCTAGCTAGGAGAGAATGTGAGATATAGTCCAAGTCTTAAGAGAAAAGAACTGTCAACCCAGGATACTATACCCTGCAAAGCTCTCATTTACGAATGAAGGTAAAATAAAAACCTTCCATAACAAACAGAAATTGAAAGAATTTGTCACCAGCCATCCACCATGCAGAAGATGCTTAAGGATGTGCTGCACACAGAAACACAGAAACATGGTCATCACTATGAAAGAAAGTAAAGGAAGAAAATCTCCCAGGACAAGTACAAAGGAAATCTAAAGTAAAATAGGAATATTTATGGAAAAATGGCAGGGCAAAGCTGTTATTTATCAAGTTACCCTGAATGTAAATGGCCTCAACTATCCAGTTAAAAGACAAAGACTGGCTGAATGGATGAAAAAAACAAAACCCATCTATTTGCTGCCTACAAGAAACACATCTCAACAACAATGATGCACAAAGATTGAAAGTGAAAGGATGGAAAAAGGTATGCCACATTGACAAAAAACAAAACAGAGCTGGTGTAGCCATCTTATTTTCAGACAAAATAGACTAACACAAAAACTATTAAAAGAGACAAAGAAGGGTACAATGTAATGATTAAGGGATCAATTCAAAAGGAAGATGTAACTATTATAAATGTATATGCACCTAACTACAGGGCACCTTTCTATTTAAAAGAAATGTTAAGGGATCTAAAGGGAGACATGGAAGCAAATACAGTAGTAATGGGGAATTTCAGTACCGCACTTTCAGCAGTGGACAGATCAACCAGAAAGAAAATCAACAAAGAAAAAAACAGATTTAATCAACACTGTAGACCAAATGGATCTAACAGATATCTACAGAACATTTCATCCTACACTTAAAGAATACACATTCTTCTCAGCAGTGCATGGAACTTTAGGATTGACCTCATGCTAGGTGGTAAAGCAAGTCTCAACAAATTCAAAAAAATCAAAATCATACCATGCATCTGCTCAGACCACAACAGAATGAAGCTGGAAATCAGCAACTCAGGAGTCTCTAGAACATATGCAAACACATGGAGACTGAACAACACGCTGTCGCTCCCCCTCTTCGTGGGGGAACGACACTGAACCCTGCGCTGTTCTTTTCGTCTGCTCGGCCCTCCCCGGGTTTGCTGCTGGTTCTTCCCGGGTTGGCTACTATCCCTTCCACCTCCGTGGAAGGGCAGTTCCCCCTGGCCGCATTCCCCACTTCCGCAGGGGAGCGGCACACCGCCGGCCGGTTCTCTTGGGGGCTGCACGGGTTCCCTTAGATGTTCCCCATAGATGTTCCCGGTGCATGCCGTCTCTCTCCTCCTTTATAGTCCTCCTCCGCCAATCCTAACTCGGCTGCCCACACGCCGAGTACGCTGCTCTCCTCCAATCAGGAGCAAGTCCTACAGTTTATTGGTTGAACTGGAGGCAGCTGTGCGGAAGCTGTTTACTTCTCTCCCAGTGCCATATTGTGGGAGAGCAGATGCATAGAATAAGTCTTAATTCCAGTAACTCAGTCTAGTCCGGTTTGCTCCCCACAGATCCCCCTTTCTTTTTATTTTTGGCGTTGATACACGCCTATCTTCGGTGTCCCGCGGCACACACTCTGCTCTACTTGCTAGAGTTGCCACAGGCTCTTACAAGTCCTATCAATCAGGAAAACCGAATCCGGGTCCTCTCTTCGCCATGTTGTGAGGAGGTTTTTAGGCGCTGATACGTGCCTGTGTTCGGTGCCCTGCAGCGCATGCTCTACTCTGCTAGAACTGCCTGCAGGTGCTTACAAAACCTATCAGGCAAACCGAATCCAAGCCTTCTCATTGCCGTATTGTGGGGGAGACTTACTAGTGTTAGTTCGTGCCTATCTTCGGTGACCTGCAGCTCATACTTTGGTCGAGCTGCTTGCTGGTGCTTACCGCCTTAAATCAGGCAGACCGAATCCAAGCCTCCTAATTGTTGCATTGTGGGGAAGCCTTACTGATGTTAATTCGTGCCTGTCTTCGGTGACCTGCGGCG
Source organism: Oryctolagus cuniculus (assembly GCF_964237555.1). NCBI lineage: Eukaryota > Metazoa > Chordata > Mammalia > Lagomorpha > Leporidae > Oryctolagus > Oryctolagus cuniculus. The sequence goes on along the minus strand of NC_091440.1, from coordinate 133,890,594 downwards.
CATAAGCTGCTAGCCGCCCAGGTGCTCATCGCCTCACTTAATCAGGCAGACCGAATCCAAGCTCTCACAGTGCAGTGTTGTAGGGAGGCCTTTCTATTTCTCTATTTCTCTATCTCCGGGCATTCCTATTTCTCCCATTTTACTTCTATCTTCCAGCATTCCTATTTCTCTCATCTTACTTCTAAACTTCTGTTTCTCTTATCCCCGCAGCTTTCCGGCGCCTCGCCCCGCCGGCGGGTTCCCGGCTCTGCGCCGCTTCAGCCCGCGCCTCATCTGCGCGGCTCGGCTTTGCGCGGCTTGGCTTCGCGCGCTCCGCGGTCTCCACGCCCTTCGCATCTGCACCACGGCCTCGCGCCAGCCCCGTTCCCTATCTATTCACGCCCCGTGCTCTCTCTGCACGCGGCGGCCTCCACGGGAGTCACACAGCGTAGCTTACGTGTCCGCCACTAGCATTCAATCTAAGTTCCCCGGGCTAGCCTGGCGAATTCAACCCAGCATACGTCTCCGCCCCACGGTTTGGCTTCCCGTCCTTTGCTCCCCGGGCTAATCAGACGGATCCCAACCAGGCTCACGTTTCAGCTTCTGGTTTCAACTTTTCGCCCCCTATTCCCGGGCTAACTTGAGAATCCCAAAGTGGCTTTCGTGTCCGCCTTGGCCTGCCCCCCGCGGCTTCAATTTCCCTAACATTTTTCTCTACCCGGTATGTTTCCCCAAGCTTTCCTCCAACAATACTCCTCCCTCATTTCTCCTGGCCTCTCCCCACAGTCCGCATCCGAGTCTGTTTGTTCTAGCTTTCACTTTCGCTTTCGACCTTAGAGATTTCTCCCAGCTTCCCCCCGTAGTCCGTATCCGAGTCTATGCCTAGGCTTTCAATAGCTTCTTCCGGCTCCTTTTTCGTCCGGCTTTTCCCTAGGCTGTTTGCTAGTCTCTCTCTCCGATATTTTCCCAGCTCTTCCCGTTTCTTCCCTCCTAAGTTTCATATCCGTCCTAAGTTTCCTATCCGAGCTAGGTTTCCTATCCGAGTCAGGTTTCCTATCCGAGTCACGGCACCATTATGTCGCTCCCCCTCTTCGTGGGGGAACGACACTGAACCCTGCGCTGTTCTTTTCGTCTGCTCGGCCCTCCCCGGGTTTGCTGCTGGTTCTTCCCGGGTTGGCTACTATCCCTTCCACCTCCGTGGAAGGGCAGTTCCCCCTGGCCGCATTCCCCACTTCCGCAGGGGAGCGGCACACCGCCGGCCGGTTCTCTCGGGGGCTGCACGGGTTCCCTTAGATGTTCCCCATAGATGTTCCCGGTGCATGCCGTCTCTCTCCTCCTTTATAGTCCTCCTCCGCCAATCCTAACTCGGCTGCCCACACGCCGAGTACGCTGCTCTCCTCCAATCAGGAGCAAGTCCTACAGTTTATTGGTTGAACTGGAGGCAGCTGTGCGGAAGCTGTTTACTTCTCTCCCAGTGCCATATTGTGGGAGAGCAGATGCATAGAATAAGTCTTAATTCCAGTAACTCAGTCTAGTCCGGTTTGCTCCCCACAACACGCTCCTGAATGAACAGTGGGTCCTGAATGAACAGTGGGTCATAGAAGAAATCAAAAAATTTCTGGAAACAAATGAAGATGACAACACAATATATCAAAACTTATGGGATACATGAAAAGCAGTGGAAAGAGGAAGATTTATAGCAATAGGTGCCTACATCAACAAATTGGGAAGGAACCAACTAAATGAGCTATCGATACATCTCAAGGATATAGAAAAACAACAGAAAACCAACTCCAAACCTACTAGGAGACAAGAAATAATTAAAATTAGAGAAGAAATCAACAAAATTGAAACCAAAACAATACAAAAGATGAGCAAGACAAAGAGTTGGGTTTTTGAACAAATAAACAAAATGGACTCACCACTGGCCCAACTAATCAAATAAAGGAGCGAGAAGACTCAAAGCAATAAAATTAGAGATGAAAAAGGAAATGTGATAACAGACACCACAGAAATAAAAAGAATCATCATAAATTACTACACAGAGTTATATGCCAACAAACTGGGAAATCTAGAAGAAATGGACAGATTCTTGGAGACATACAACCTACCTAAATTGAGCCATGAAGATATAGAAAACCTAAACAGACCCATAACCAAGACAGAAATTGAGTCAGTAATAAAGACCCTCCCAACAAAGAAAAGCCCAACACCAGATGGCTTCACTGCTGAATTCTACCAGACATTTAAAGAACTATTCCAATTCTTTTCAAGTTATTTAAAACAATTGAAAGGGAGGGAACCCTCACAAATTCTTTCTATGAAACCATGACCACCTTAATTCCTAAATCTGGAAAAGATGCAACAGTGAAAGAGATCTACAGACCCCTGATGAGCATAGACACAAAAACCCTCAACAAAATTCTAGCCAATCGAATCCAACAATACATCAAAAACATCATTCATCCGGACCAAGTGGGATTTATCCATGGTAGGCAGGGATAGTTCAACATCCGCAAATCAATCAATGTGTTACATCACATTAACAAACTACTGAACAAAAACCATATGATTATCTCAATAGATGAAGAGAAAGCATTTGATAAAATATAATACCCTTTTATGATGAAAACTCTAAGCAAATTGGGTATAGAAGGAACATTCCTTAACACAATGAAGGCAATTTCTAACAAACCCACAGCCAGAATTCTACTAAATGGGGAAAAGTTGGAAGCATTCCCACTGACATCCAGATCCAGACAAGGATGCCCACTCTCACTATTGCTATTCAGTATAGTCCTCAAAGTTTTAACCAGAGGCATTAGGCAAGAAAAAGAAATTAAAGGGATACAAATGGGGAAAGATTAAGTCAAACTATCCCTATTTGCAGATGACATGATTCTATATATATAGGGAAACCAAAAGACTCCATGAAGAGACTATTGGAACTCATAAAAGAGATTGGTAGGCTGGTGCCGTGGCTCACTTGGCTAATCCTCTGCCTGCAGCGCTGGCACCCTGGGTTCTAGTCCCAGCTGGAGCACCAGATTCTGTCCCTGTTGCTGCTCTTCCAGTCCAGCTCTCTGCTGTGGCCTGGGAAGGCAGTGGAGGATGGCCCAGGTGCTTGGGTCCTGCACCCGCATGGGAGACCAGGAGGAAGCACCTGGCTCCTGGCTTAGGATTGGCGCAGTGCGCCAGCTGTGTCAGCCATTTGGGGGGTGAATCAACAGAAAAGGAAGACCTTTCTCTCTGTCTCTCTCTCTAACTCTGCCTGTCAAAAAAAAAAAAAGAGAGAGATTGGTAAAGTAACAGGATATAAAATCAATTCACAAAAACCAACATCCTTTGTTACACAGACAATGCCATGGCTGAGAAAGAAGTTCTAAGATCAATCCCAAACATAATAGGTTCAAAAAAAATTAAATACCTTGGAATAAATTTAACCAAGGATGTCAAAGATCTCTACGATGAGAATAACAAAACATTAAAGAAAGAAATACAAGAAGATGCCAAAAAATGGGGAAATCTTCCATGTTCATGGATTGGAAGAATTAATATCATCAAAATGTCTATTCTTCCAAAAGCAATTTACAGATTCATGCAATACCAATCATAATACCAAAGACATTCTTCTCATATCTGAAAAAAATGATGCTAAAATTCAAATGGAGGCACAGGAGACCTTAAATAGCTAAAGCAATCTTATACAACAAAAACAGAGCCAGATGCATCACAATACCAGATTTCAAGACATACTACAGGCAGTTATAGTCAAAACAGCCTGGTACTGGTACAAAAACAGATGGATAGACCAATGGCACAGAATAGAAATGCCAGAAATCAATCTAACTCTCTACAACCAACTTATATTTGACCAAAGAGCTAAAACCAATCTCTGTAGCATGGACAGTCTATTCAACAAATGGTGCTGGGAGAATTGGATTTCCAGATGCAGAAGTATGAAACAGGACCCCTGCTTTATACTTTACATAAAATGAGAGAAAATATTTGCAAACTATGCAACTGACAAAGGATTAATAATGAGAATATATAAAGAGATCAAGAAAGAAACTCCACAATAACAAAACAAACAACCCAGTTAAGAAATGGGGAAAGATTTAAACAGACATTTTTCAAAAGAGTAAATCAAAATGGCCAATAGACACTTGAAAAAACACTCAGGATAACTTGCAATCAGGGAAATGCAAATCACAACCACGATGAAGTTCCACCCCAGCCCTGTTACAATGGCTTTCATACAGAAATCATCAAACAACAAATTCTGGAGAGGTTGTTGGGGAAAAGGTAGCCTAATCCCCTGTTGGTGGGAATGTAAACTGGTAAAACCACTATGGAAGACAGTATGGAGATACCTCAGAAACCTGAATATAGCCCTACTATATGACCCAGCCATCCCACTCCTTGTAATATACACAAGGAAATTGAAATCAGTAAATAAAAGAGCTATCTGCACCTCCATGTTTATTACAGCTCAATTCACAATAGCTAAGACATGGAATCAACCTAAATGCCCATCAACCAAAGACTGGATAAAGAAATTATGGGCTATGTACTCTATGGAATAATACACAGAAAAAAATCTGGTCATTTACAACAAAATGGATGAATCTGGAAAACATCATACTTAATGAAATAAGTCTCCCAAAGTAACAAATACTACATGTTCTCCCTGATCTATGACAACTAACAGAGCACCCAAAATGAAATCTGTAGAAGTGAAATTAACACTTCGAGAAAGGATGAATTGAGCAGCCCTTGTCTTGACTGTCGAGGATCAGTTTTGCACTTTTTTGGCTTTCTTCACTATATTTATTGAACTCTTTACTTAATATAGTGTTAATATATGTACAAAGTCAAATGAGGATAAATCTCATTAAAAAGAGTAGGAACAAGAGAGGGAGGAGGAAGTCTGTAACTGTAATGCTGTCTAGTTCTGGATACATTCCTACAGACTTACTTCTAAGGGTACAGTTTATTTTTTAAAAAAGATTTACTTATTTATTTGAAATTCAGAGTTACACAAAGAGAAGGAGAGGAAGAGAGAAAGAGAGAGAGACAGAGAAACAGAGAGAGAGAGAGGTCTTCCATCTGCTGGTTCACTCCCTAATTGGCCACAATGCCTGGAGCTGTGCTGATCTAAAGCCAGAAGCCAGGAGCTTCTCCCGGGTATTCCATGTGGGTGCAGGGGCTCTAGCACTTGGGCCATCTTTTACTGCTTTCCCAAGCCATAGCAGAGAGCTGGATCAAAAGTGGAGTAGCTAGGACTAGAACCGGCACCCATATGGGATGCTGGCACTGCAAGTGGCGGCTTTACCCACTACGCCATAGTGCCAGCCCAAACGGTACAGTTTAAAAACTTGCCATGGGATCTTAAATCCCATTAAGCTGGGTGGTAAAGATGCCATCTTAAGTGTTAAAGCGATCATATAGATAGGATTAAATGTTAAAGTGATCATATAAATAGGATCAAGTGTCTGGTAATAATAATAGATAGAATTAAAAAGGAGAGAATGTTCCAACATGTGAAGCAGTCCACACAGCAGACTCGGAATAACAATCACTTTAAGTAGCACTCTGAGCTCAGAATCAGCCCTAAGGCATCCTGGTCTGGCTAAAAAGCCCATGAAAAATTTCAGGCATGGAAAGCCAAGAGACTGTAGCAAAAAATATACTACATGAAGGATCTCTGTGAGAGACCCCAGTGGAAAGAAGTGGCCATCAAAGAAGGATGTACTTTTTCTCTGAAAGGAGGAAAGAACTTCCACTATGTTTATGACCTTGTCTAAATATTGACGGAGTTTGTGGATTCAAAAGGCTTCCACAGCCTAGGCAGCTCATGACAAGTCTCAGGTGGTCACTGAAGTCATACATAAGAGTATTAACTGTTAAATTAATAACAGGAGTCACTGTGCACTAACTTCCCATGCAGGACCTCTGTCCTCATGAGAGTTAATTGCAAAACTTGTTCTCAAACAGGTTTGTGTGTGTGTGTGTACATTTGTGCAAACTGTTGAAATCTTTACTAAGTGTAGAGTTGGTCTTCTGTGTATAAAGTTAGTTGAAAATGAATCTTAATGGAGAATGGGGCTGGGAAGGGGAAAGAGAGGAGGAAGAGAGATGGGAGTGTGGGTGGGAGGGCGGATATGGTGGGAAGAATCACCATATTCCAAAGTTGTACTTATGAAGTTTGTATTCATCAAATAAAAGGTTTCTTGGGGGAGTGGGGAGATTTCATCACACTTCTCTGAAGAGCACACAACTTAAACTTAGCAAATGTCATTTCTGGAATGTTCCATTTATTATTTTAAGAACAAGGTTGACTGAATAACTGAAACTACCAAAGGTGAAAACACACAGAGGGGGTGTCCTTTACTTGTAAACTGAGGAAAGTCCACAGGACCTCTTGCTCTACAATTCTGCCCCCATGGAAGTCTGGGGGTGCTCAGACGCTTACTCTGGACAACCTACAGAATTCTCTAACTTCCCTGATACCAACAAGCGGTTTACTGAAAGGCTGTTTTATGCAGGGAGCTAAGTCTAGATATTCAAGATCGATACAGTGATAACATCCTCACCCTCAAAGAGCTGCTGTTCTAATGGCATGCAGTTAATATGATGCAAGGAAACTGAGTAAGCACAGTCCACAAAGTTCTCTGGGCACATGGGGCAGGGGAAAGTAAATAGGGGCATTTGTGGGGGGAGTATTTTTGCTTTTTGTTTTATTAGAAAGAAGAAAATCACCCAAACTGCTGGTTCCCTCCCCAAATGCCTATAACATCCAAGGTTGGGAGGGGGCTAGAGTTAGGAGCCAGAAACTCAATCCAGGTGACCACGTGTGTGGCAGGAACCCAAGTACCTGAGCCATCCATCACCTCTGTCTTCCAGGTTTTGCATTAACAGGAAGCTGGAGTCAGGAGTCAGAGCTGGGAAACACACCGAGGAACTCCAGGGCGGCATGTGGGCACCTTAGCTGCAGGTTAAACACCTGCTCCCAGCAAGGGCACCTGAAACCCAGGAGCCAGTGTGTGCTAAAGTTCAGGAAGCTGCAATGCTGGGGTGGCCAGGGAACAGAACAAGCCAGAACCAGCCTCTGCCTCTGCCCTGGCGATTCAGCCCAGGCCATCGCAAGGGAATCCAGCGGGCTCCTTAGTGCTCCCCACAGCTAATCTGTGCTCTGCTTCTCTCCTTCTGGGCTCTTCTTTGTCCCTCTCGTTCTAGGGCCACACAAAAGGCAGCCTTGCCCTGGGTGAAGGCCCGAAGTTCCAAGTCCTTAAATATTTACCCCCCCCCCAACTCCCAACACTGTGTTGTTGATGCCTAACAGGCAGGAGTGGAGCTTTCGGCCACTGAGCCAGGACGACTCACTTCCACCGCTCCCTGTTCAGATGTTTGTCTCTTGCCCCACTCTTCACTTGGCCTGCACTTCAGTAAAACTCCTTGCTCTCTCCCCCAGGGATTCCATCGGAAGACGCCAGCCAGGTGTAAAAGAATGTGTGCTGGTTAGATCACATTTTGCGCAGCAGTCCTGGGGTGGGTAACTCACTATTTCATCCCATCTCCCTTGGGAATCAGGGAGCAAGACTTCTGAAGGCAAGTGGGCCAACAGCACAGCATTCAGAATCTTCACTCGTACCCTCAGCCAATGCTCATAGCAAGACAGAATGTTAACTCGGTATCAAACTAGTATCAGCCAACCGCAACAGGCTGTAGTCACCACGCTATTGGATACAGCAGCCTTTCCCAATAGTGTCAGGCCAAATAACAGATACCCTACGCACAAGAAAGAGTTCTGTAATCAACAAACTTGAGAAAATCCTGGGTTCAAAAGGATCTCACTATTACAGGAACTTCTCGGAGCCATTCATTTGCTAATTTGACCTGCCAATCTTTTGAGAAAGTAATCACAAACTTATTAGACCCTTTTTTCCCCAAAGGATGACCAAGTCACCCTGATGAACCGTTAACGATACATGCTTCCTAAGGCAGGAGTTTGGCCTCTAAGATGCCAGCTAAGACTCCACCTCCTACACCCGAGTCCCTGAAATCTCAATTTCAGATCCTGGGGGTCAGCAGCCATGGCTCCGTTAGTTGGGTCCCCGCCACCCGCGTGGGAGACTTGGTTTGAGTTCCTCACTCTCGGCTTCAGAGTGGTCCAGGCAACTGTGGGTATTTGGAGAGTGAACAAGTAGACGGGATATTTCTCTGCCTGTCTATCTTTGCCACTCAAATTATATATTATTGTATTATGTATACCCAAATCCCACTCCCAGAACCGACTCGGAAGCCTGTATTGTTAAGGGCATCCCTGGTAGTTGATCTGCAGATGTCCAGCACAGTGAGAAACACTGCCGTGGGAAGATTCCCAAAGCAGGCTGGCAGAACCCCCTGTGGGACATACAGACGCTGGTGCAGAGAATGAACTCCATGTCAGCCTAAAGGAAGGACTGATTGTTCCTGCTCCACAAAACCATGCTTCTTCTTGTTTTTCTTTATTTTAAAGATTTATTTTATTTATTTGAAAGAGTTACACAGAGAGAGAGCCTGGCGCCGTGGCTCACTTGGCTAATCCTCTACCTCTGGCGTTGGCACCACAGGTTCTAGTCCCAGTCGGGGCGCCAGATTCTGTCCCAGTTGCTCCTCTTCCAGTCCAGCTCCCTGCTGTGGCCCGGGAAGGCAGTGGAGGATGGCCCAAGTGCTTGGGCCCTGCACCCGCATGGGAGACCAGGAGAAAGCGCTTGGCTCCTGGCTTCGGATCAGCGCAGCACCAGCCATAGCGGCAATTTGGGGGGGTGAACCAATGGAAGGAAGACCTGTCTCTCCCTCTCTCTCACTGTCTGTAACTCTATCTGTCAAATAAATAAATAAATAATCTTTAAAAAAAAAAAAAAAAGAGTTACACAGAGAGAAAAGGAGAGACCAAGAGGAAGAGAGAGGTCTTCCATCTGCTGGTTCACTTACCAATTGGCCGCAATGGCCAGAGCTGTGCCAATCTGAAGGCAGGAGCCAGGAACTTCCTGCGTGTCTTCCCACACCAGTACAGGAGCCCAAGGACTTGGGCCATCTTCAACTACTTTCTCAGGCCATAGCAGAGAGCTGAGTTGGAAGTGGAGCTGCTGGGACTCGAACTGGTGCCCATATGGGGTGTTGGCACTGCAGGTGGCAGCTTTACCCACTACACCACAGTGCCAGACCCAAAACTCACGCTTCTGACTCATGTCATTTTGAGTCTATTGGCTGTGATGTTCTATGATCCGGGCGGGCTCGCTGGTGGAAAGGAGCAAACTGGAAATAGAATTAACAGGAAGCACCAGGCACTGACAAGGAACATCGACAGAGAATTCACACACAGCTCCTAATTTGAGTGTCAAGACTTTCTTTCTCTTTATTTTAAATATGATTATCAAAATCAATGCCAACTCTTCAACATCTTTTTAAGCCAGAACAAGAAAGGTACACTGTATTTGTTTTTTTTTTTTTTTAAGATGTATTTATTCATTTGAAAGTTAGAGTTACACAGAGAGAGGAGAGGCAGGGAGAGAGAGAGGTCTTCCATCTGATGGTTCACTCCCCCACATGGCCACAACAGCCGGAGCAGTGCCTATCTGAAGCCAGGAGCTTCCTCCAAGTCTCCCACATGGGTGCAGGGGCCCCAGGACTTGGGCCATCTTCTACTGCTTTCCCAGGTCACAGCAGAGAGCTGGATTGGATGAGGAGCAGCTGGGACTAGAACCAGCGTCCATATGGGATGCTGAGGCTTCAGGCCAGGGTGTTAGCTTGCTGCACCACAGGGCTGGCCCCATACACTGTATTTGAAGGGTGGTAAATTTAAACCACTTGGCAAATTACCAGGTTTGCTCTGGAGCTTTTTGTAAATGGTAACTACTTTTTTAAGATTTATTTAAAAGACAGAATTACAGAGAGAGGTAGAGTCAGACAGAGGGGTCTCCCATCTGCTGGTTCACTCCCCAAATGGCCACATGGCTGGAGCTAAGCCAATTCAAGTTTAGTAGCCAGGAGCTTCTTCCAGCAGGGGCCCAAGGACTTGGGCCATCATCCACTCCTTTCCCAGGTGCATTAGCAGGGAACTGGATCAAAGTGCAGCAGCTGGGGCTTGAACCTATGCCTATATAGGATGCCTGTGCTGCAGGCTGGGGTTTCAACCTGCTGCACCACAGCGCCAGCCCCATGAATGGTGATTACTAACCACAAATACCACCAAGCTGCTGATGATCAGGAAGCAAACCGCAAACACACTGATGGGATATGACTCTTCTCAAATCAACAGGATGAGAATAAGTCATGGCCACAGTTGGCTAGGAACAGACTGTTAAATGCACACTTGGGCCAGCACAGTGGCTTAGTGGGTAAAGCTGCAACCTACAGCGCTGACATTCTTAGGCCCCTGCACCCTTGTGGGAAACTGGGAAGAAGCCCCTGGCTCCTAGCTTTGGATCATCTCAGCTCCAGCTGCTGTGGCTACTTGGGGAGTAAACCAATGGATAGAAGATCTCTCTTACCCTCTCCCTCTTTCTCTCTCTCTCTCTCTCTCTCTCTCTCTCTCTCTCTCTAACTCCACCTTTCAAATAAATGAATAAAGCTTCCCAAAAAAAATGCACAGTTGAGCAGGGTCAGAACAGAGTGTTCTTAGCATCACAGTGGAACCCACTCTGGCGCACTCACCAGTGAGCACACATTCCCTCGGCTGAACGCAGTAGGTAGCACTTGGCTCAGAAGAAATCAGGGTGTCAAAGACAGGAGTACATTGTTCCTAAGGTGCTGAGTGACTGTGTTCTAACCCAGTTTCTGGGGACACCACTGTGAGAGAATACAGGTCACACTCATTATGCAAGGATAACCAAAAGTTGGATTTTAAAAATTCTTTTAAAGCAAATCAGCTGGGGCCAGCATTGTGGCACAGTGGTTAAAGCTGCCACCTGAGATACTGGCCTTCTATATGGATGTGAATTTGAGTCCTGGCTGTTCCACTTCTGAACAAGCTCCCTGCTAATGGGCCTGGGAAAGCAGCAGAAGATAGCCCAAGTCCTTGGGCCACTGCACCCATGTGGGAGACCCGGATGGAGTTCCAGCCTCCTGACTTTAACTTGGCCCAGTCCTGGCTGTTGCAGCCATTTGGGGAGTGAGTCAGTGGATGGGAGATATTTTCTCTCTCTCTCCTTTTCTCTGTAACTCTGTTTGTCAAATAAGTAAACGAATCTGTTTTTTTTTTAAAGCAAAATAACAAAATGGACACAATATTTTGTTTTAGAAGCAGAAAGCTCGGGGTTGACACTGTGGCATAGCATGTAAAACCACTGCCTGCAGTGCCAGCATCCCATATGGGCTTTGGTTCAAGTCCCAGCTGCTGTACTTCCAATCCAGTTCTCTGCTATGGCCTGGGAAAGTAGCAGAAGATGATTCAAGTTCTTTGGCCCCTGCACCTGCACGGGAGACTCAGAAGAAGCTCCTAGACCCTGGCTTCGGATAGGCCCAGCTTGGGTCATTGTGTCTGTTTGGGGAGTGAACCAGCAAATGGAAGACTTCTCTCTCTCTCTCTCTCTCCCTCTCTGCCCCTGCCTCTCTGTAACTCTGCCATTCAAATAAATAAATCTTTAAAAAAAAAAAAAAAAGGAAAAGAAAAGAGAAGAAAGGGCTTGGGAACCAACGATGTTTCTAAAGAGCAGTGGAAAGGCAGTCTATGAGACGGGCTGGGAGTCCATCTACCAGTGGACAAGGGGCAGGCTTTGTGCAAGCAAAGGGAAGTTGGATGTAGAACTGCAGAGAAGACAACCCGGGCTGACCAAACAGGAGCCCACTGACAATCAATCCTGGAGGGGCTGGTTGACTGCCGGCTGGACACAAGGCAAACAGAGCAGCTCCTGAAAACTGTCAACCTCTCCTTAAAATAATTCAGCATGCTTTGTTATCTAGGATTAACTACAATGAAGAGAAAAAGGATAGCACCAAGTTCCTCCCCTCTGTGCCTTAAGCAGCTTCAGTTTTAGCAGTTCAGAGGCAACTGCCCAACAACGCATCTCTCACCTGCATTCTAATTCTGACAGGCAATTAGCAAACTGCACTTGCCAAAGTGACAGGGGTCCTTTGAAAACAGTCACCTGAAAAGTTCTCTCATCTCAGCAGGCGTGACTTCCTCAGTTTCCCTAATTGGTGACGCCTCGAAGTGGTAATTAATGTTAGTCTGCTCCACTAAGTGCTCTTAGAAAACAATGCTCCTTTCAGACTTGGGAGTGCGAAAAGAATGTAAAGTTGCATTTTCATTTAAACCTCCAGCTACAGGCTTCTATCAAGGCGCCACACAGACTTCCTGGGAAGCAAGAGCTGGGAAAAGACTGGCATTTACTGCCCACAACAGTGATGCAAATGTAAACGAAGCCGCAATGACACACCCTGTTCACACACGCATGCTCGCGTGTGCTCCCAGCTCCTTATCTACACCATGCACACTGGAGTGCCTCCTTTCACGCTTCTTAGCTCCCCTGCAGTGTCTGCCCAGATTCCCTTAATACCTGCATAGCCGTGCCCTTGGCCAGCTTTCCACAGAGAGGAAAACAAGAGGAGTTCAGCACTGGAATCACTTGGCGTGATCTAACGGGAGGCTTAGATGAGAAAACGGCCCAGTGGCCAAGTCTCAGGCTGAGCGATGGCAACATGGTCCTGGATGCCCCTTGGGGACATTGCCATAAGTCCCGGTCACAAAGGAGGCTAGCAGGAAGATGTTGATAGATAACATAGCCGGGGGACAGGATCTGGCCCAGCCAGGATTTCCCGATGCTCCACGGCAGAGCACTGCCCGGCAAGGACAAGCAGCCTCCTAACATTTAAACCAAATCAGATGCTGCAACCTCACACTGTAAAACAGAACTTCACCTCCAAACCCGTGGTGTCCGTTAGGTGTTCACCTAAAAACTTGTAACAATTAAGTCATCTAAAGTGAACTTTATAGGATGGGTGTTCCATGCAGTAATTAAGACACTGTTGGCCGGCGCCGCGGCTCACTAGGCTAATCCTCCGCCTTGCGGCGCTGGCACACCAGGTTCTAGTCCCGGTCGGGGCGCCAGATTCTGTCCCGGTTGCCCTTCTTCCAGGCCAGCTCTCTGCTGTGGCCAGGGAGTGCAGTGGAGGATGGCCCAAGTGCTTGGGCCCTGCACCCCATGGGAGACCAGGAGAAGTACCTGGCTCCTGTCATCGGATCAGCGCAGTGTGCAGGCTGCGGCGGCCATTGGAGGGTGAACCAACGGCAAAGGAAGACCTTTCTCTCTGTCTTTCTCTCTCTCTCTCACTGTCCACTCTGCCTGTCAAAAAAAAAATTTTTTTTTAATTAAAAAAACAAAACAAAACAAAAAACACTGTTGGGATGCCCACATGCTGTGTTAGAGGGCCTGAGTTCAATACCTTGTTCTCATACACCGGATTCTGGCTTCCTGCTAACGTGCCTCGGAGGCAACAGATGATGGCTGTAGTACTTGGGTCCTTGCCTCCCAAGTGGGGGACCCGGATAAAGTTCCTGAGTCCTAGCTTTGGCGTGGCTCAGTCCTGGCTATTGCAAGCATTTGGGGAATGAACCAGCAGACAAAAGACCTTTGTTGATCTGCCTTTCAATAAAAAATTGAAAATAATAAATAAAAATTATAGTGAACTGTTGTAATTCAACTAGATGTACCTGATTCCTGAGGAGCAGGGGAGAATGACAGAACCCCTGAAACATTCTTGTTTCAGTGGAAGTTGTGGCTACAGAACAGAAGCAGATGGGACAATGCCAGCTGCCACCACCTGAGACTGGGGCTCTGCAGTCTGCACACCAGTGCAGTGGGGCCTTGGACCTGCAGTCAATGCATTCACAATTTCATGTCACTGTGGTCTGACTGCAAGAACTGTCACCTGAATAGAAACAGTTGGAATGAAACCCCGGTATTCGTCTTTCCTCTATCCCTACACCCTTCTCTCACAGTCAGAATGGGGAACAACGGATTCTATGGCACAAAGTCAGAACGGGGAAAAATGTATTCCATGGCACAGTTAGGACAGCGAATAACCAATTCTATGAAATGCTACCAATAACTGATAAATAATCAATCAACTGATTTCATTATTTTAATTTGCAATTTACAGTTAAATAAAAGGGCTTCTTCCAAGACGTTAAAAAAAAAAGTCTAAAATTAGAAAAGCCTTACCTAAATGAGCCTGACTTAAAACACAAAAGCACTGGCCGGCGCCGCGGCTCACTAGGCTAATCCTCCGCCTAGCGGCGCCGGCACACCGGGTTCTAGTCCCGGTCGGGGCGCCGGATTCTGTCCCGGTTGCCCCTCTTCCAGGCCAGCCCTCTGCTGTGGCCAGGGAGTGCAGTGGAGGATGGCCCAGGTGCTTGGGCCCTGCACCCCATGGGAGACCAGGAAAAGCACCTGGCTCCTGGCTCCTGCCATCGGATCAGCGCGGTGCGCCGGCCGCAGCGCGCCGGCCGCGGCGGCCATTGGAGGGTGAACCAACGGCAAAGGAAGACCTTTCTCTCTCTGTCTCTCTCTCTCACTGTCCACTCTGCCTGTCAAAAAAAAAAAAAAACAAAAAAAAAAAAAAAAAAAAAAAACACACACAAAAGCACTAAAGTAAGTCAAAGACGCATCTACCCTTTTCCCTCACGACACAGCAATGACTGGGGACAAGAGATGTAATGATACGAAAAATGGTATAGAAAACAAAGTATTCAGTCAGTCAGTCTGTTGTCCCTGGGTTTGGGCTTGGCCTACTCACCTGCCTGCTCATCTGGCCAGTGGGTTCACACAGGATTTTCTCAGACAGGTGAGGTGGAGCAAACAGAATGCCGATGCTGTGAACAGAAATCCTGTGCTCGGAAAGTCTGAATGTGAGCACTGATTCTGTGTGTGGCCAAGTCACAGCCTCCATGCCTTGTCAGTATTGCAGAGTTAACAATTCACACGCTATGGTGAGAACAAGGTCAGGTTTTGCATGTGACAGTGCTCTGTGAAATACAAAGTCTTGGTGAGAACTGTTAAATGAGGGTCCCATTCAGGGGAGCCAATGGGTCATAAAGCCTCAGGCCTCACATCCTGCAGCCCAGTCCTGTGGCACCCAGAACTTTCCAGGGAAGTGGGTGTCCACCATCCATTGGCAGGGCAGGAACCCGGCCAGCCACACTGAGCAAGAATCAGGGGCAGCTCTCAGATCTGTCTCATAAGCAAACACAGACTTGGAACTCGCCATTTCATCCAGTTTAAAAGCACTTCACATCTCTCCACTCATCTATACCTGACAACCACCGTGTAAGGCAGGTATTACCCTGATCACCCCGATTGTAAAGGACAGACAACTGAGGCACAGAAGAGAAGGAAGAAAACTCAAAGAGATGCAAGGTCACTTGGTTCAGCAGCATGAGAAATCAAACCCAGGCTCTGAGGCTCAGGAGTCCTGGTCCTCTTCACCTCTGTCCCTACCCCATCATGGGACTGAAAAGAACTACAGGGCTGCACGCCCAAGAAATGTGGAGTGGACCTCAGAGGCTTGGGGTGCTGGGCGGAGAGTCCTGGGGAACCAAGTGGTGTTTAGGGCCGTGGCTGTCAGCAGCTGGGAGCTGTGGAGGGGGCAGATCAAGTACAGAATGAAAGATGGTGTCAAGGTCCACTGTATCCCCCAGCAGATGCAGCCAGCACACCAGGTGCATGGGCGAAGGCAAGAGAAGTCCCCTGAGGGCCAGCATCCTAGAGTAGTGGGTAAAGCCGCCGCCTGCAGTGCCAGCAGCCCATATGGTGCCAGTTCAAGTCCCAGCTTCTCCACTTCCGACCCAGCTCTCTGCTATGGCCTAGGAAAGCAGTAGAAGATGGCCCAAGTCCCTGGGCTTCTGCACTCACGTGGGTGTCCTGGAAACAGCTCCTGGCTCCTGGCTCTGGATTAGCATAGCTCCAGCCATTGTGGCCAATTGGGAAGTGAGCCAGTGGATGGAAGACTTCTCTCTATCTCTGCCTCTGCCTCTCTCTCTCTGTAACTCTGTATTTCAAATAAATAAATCTTTAAAAAAAAGGAGGCATCTCGGGAAGGACGTTCCACCTGTGGTAGTGGGCAAGACACTAATGAGAGCAAGGCACATCAGCAGCACCGACTGCCCCCTGTTTAAAGCAGCATGGAGCCTGGAGTGGAGATCAATTCACAGGCTCAGCTCTGCCCCACCCTCAACTCCCAATGTTCTCCCCACCAGGAGCCCTCTTTCCAGATTGTCATTCCCGACACAGCTCATAGCTTCCAGGCCCTGGTACTATACTCCTCATAAGTTATCGGCCCTCTGCCAGGAAAACTGCTCTCTGGGACAGGAACTTTGCCTCCTTCACTGCCTTGTCCTCAGAGCCTAGGACTGCAGCTACTGCACAGCAGGTGCCCAGCAGGTACCTGCATGTTCCCATCAGTGCCACGTGTGCATGTTCAAGGCAGGAGAGCTACTCAGGAGCTCAGCGGTCAATGTAGTGGCTCCAAAATGCATTTTTTGTTTCATCAGTGGAATTCTTCCTTTAAAGATGACGATACAAGCAGCAAATGTCCTAATGGTTCTGCTTGAACCATGGACGTGAGAACTGTTTAGAGCCGGCTTATCTATACCACTGCTTCATTTCTCACGCAAGGAAACGGAAGCCCAGAGAGGTTACATGATTTGCCAAACACTGCTGTACTCCAAAGTCAGTTTCCATCAATTTCAGGCTAAACACCACCCTTGCAGGTTGTCTGTTCTGAACCAGGCGGGGCGAAGGCCCCAGTTTCAGAGCGAGACCCTTGTTCAGATTTTGGGTGACGATCACGCTGCCTGCAGACTCCAAGGGCTGTGGAATCTCTCGAGCATCTCACAGCCAGTCTCTGGGTTAGGACTTCCGCGTCTCAGTTTTCTGTTCTTTTTTTTTTCTTTTCTTTTTTTCTTTTTCTTTCTTTCTTTCTTTCTTTTTATTTATTTATTTTTTTTTGACAGGCAGAGTGGACAGTGAGAGAGAGAGACAGAGAGAAAGGTCTTCCTTTTGCCGTTGGTTCATCCTCCAATGGCCGCCACGGCCAGCGCACTGCAGCCGGCGCACCGCGCTGATCCGATGGCAGGAGCCAGGAGCCAGGTGCTTCTCCTGGTCTCCCATGGGGTGCAGGGCCCAAGCACTTGGGCCATCCTCCACTGCACTCCCTGGCCACAGCAGAGAGCTGGCCTGGAAGAGGGGCAACCGGGACAGAATCCGGCGCCCCGACCGGGACTAGAACCTGGTGTGCCGGCGCCGCAAGGTGGAGGATTAGCCTAGTGAGCCGCAGCGCCGGCAGTTTTCTGTTCTATTAACCACAACTGGGCAGGCACAGCAGAACACAGGACCTGAGCCTCTGCTACCTTCTTCCTGTTTGCCCGCAAGCCCCCATCTCTGCTTGGCGATACTCCCCTCTGCCCCGGCCTCCCTGCCTGCAGAGAAGTTGGGCCACACAGGTTCCGCATGTGTCGGAATGCCCTGCAGCCACACACCACACATCCTCACCGGATCCCTCCTGTGTGCTCTGGGTTAAATCGCTCTCACACACCCCACCCAGGCTCTTGTTACAGCAAGATTCCCTGTCAAGTCTTGGTCATGCCAAGCCTTCCTCATGGGTGGGTCTTCCTCCTCCTCCTCCTCCAGGTCCTGCCGGCACTGTTTCTCTTTGCTCCACGCCCCAGCCCCTGCAGATGGCAGGGAAGTGGGGTCACATGGGTGCCAAGTGAGAGGCCAGGATGGAAAATTCTCCTCTGTGGGAAGCTCAGCCACTTGGCAAAGTGTGGGATATGGAGAGATGAACGCAAGGAGGAAAATCCACAGACTTTGCTCATCTGTATCACAGATTTGCTCATCTCAGATCAGGAAGACAGCAACGGAAGACGGTTCCTGAAATCCACCTCATTCACATGGAACACCACATGGAACAGCCCAGTGGAGTGACAGAGACACGCGTAGTCCAGGCCTGTGTGTGAGATGCTGGGGTTCTGGATCCCACATCAAGTCATCCAAGGGCAACTGGGGGGAGGACACCATTTTGTGTGCACACCTCTGTCTGACATAAGACGTGCATGGAAGATGGACTCCAGGAAAGATTGTTAAGTTCTGTCTTGGCTTATCGAAAATACTTGAAACAATGAGCTAACAGTCCACTCCAAATACTCTCCCAGACTTCTAAATATGCTACCCCAAGTGACCTGAAATCCGACATGAAGGTCCAAGGGCAGAAGTAGCTCCAGGATATATGCCCCAAGCAGTCCGTCGGGCACAGTGAAGTGTCCCACCGCGCACTCAGCTGTGGCAGAAGTCTGCCCTAGGAGACAGACAAATCTCACCCTCCCCTCCCAAGGCTCACAGCAGAAACCTGTTCTCCGGTACCGAAAATACAGCAGTACTCGTGTCTGAACAGTAACCAGACTGAAGAAGTCACGCGGCAACTGTGGCACGAGGACAGCGACCCCCAGGGCCTCCCACTTCCACCCAGGACTCGTATCCTGCAGCCCCGCGTCTCGCCTGCCTGCCGGGGGCCGTCCTCTGTGCCCCAGGGCCTCCCACTTCCACCCAGGACTCGTATCCTGCAGCCCCACGTCTCGCCTGCCTGCCGGGGGCTGTCCTCTGTGCCCCCAGGGCCTCCCACTTCCACCCAGGACTCGTATCCTGCAGCCCCGCGTCTCGCCTGCCTGCCGGGGACTGTCCTCTGTGCCCCAGGGCCTCCCACTTCCACCCAGGACTCGTATCCTGCAGCCCCGCGTCTCGCCTGCCTGCCGGGGACTGTTCTCTGTGCCCCAGGGCCTCCCACTTCCACCCAGGACTCGTATCCTGCAGCCCCGCGTCTCGCCTGCCTGCCGGGGGCCGTCCTCTGTGCCCCAGGGCCTCCCACTTCCACCCAGGACTCGTATCCTGCAGCCCCGCGTCTCGCCTGCCTGCCGGGGGCCGTCCTCTGTGCCCCAGGGCCTCCCACTTCCACCCAGGACTCGTATCCTGCAGCCCCACGTCTCGCCTGCCTGCCGGGGGCTGTCCTCTGTGCCCCCAGGGCCTCCCACTTCCACCCAGGACTCGTATCCTGCAGCCCCGCGTCGCGCCTGCCTGCCGGGGGCTGTCCTCTGTGCCGGCCCCCTCGTCCCACACACCCCACAGACTCGGCCCTCGAGGACCGGCAGCGACCCCTGCTCCCGGCCTGAGGAGCCCGGCCGCGTGTTTCCCGGACTCCTGAGGGCACAGATGGCACTCCCACCGCCCCACAGGCAAGGCCGGTGTCCTCGCCCAGAGAGGAGGCTCCCTCCAAGGGGCACCCTCGAACCCCGAGCCAGGCTCGGAGGGGCCCAGAGGGCAGTCTGCAAGGACGGACCCGGGACTCCGACCTGGAAATGGCGGGCGCGGCACCACGGCCAGGCCGTCGAGAGTGACGGGCGAGGCTTCGCGGGCAGAGCGTGGGATCCGAGCAGAGAGGCCGGGAGCCTTCCCTCCGACCACGCAGGGGAAGCGCCTCACGAGGAGCGCCAACTAGGCAGTTTGTCAAAGGCTAGCAGAGTTGGAACTCTCGTAGTCCTGCAAAATGATGGCTGTCTCTTTGTCGACTGCAGACGCCCGCCTTCCCAAGATGCACCTCTCCAGCATGTGGAACCGGACCCCACCCACTCTATTTGCATATCCTGTTTGGGCACCGCCCCCTTCCTATAAAAGAGGTGGTGGGCGGGAGCGCCGTTTCCCGCGTAGACCGTGCGTGCCTTGCGCTGCTCCCGCGCACCGTTCGCGGGCCCACCCCGCTGCTGTGTGCTCTTCCACCGTGGGTGTCGATCCAAGGCCCTGCCGAAGCATAGGTGCCGTTGGGGTTTTCTCTGTCTCAGGTTTACGGACAGTTCTAAGAGCCACTGAGGCGCACGCTGGTGCAGGACCTGCTCACCGATCCCTCACGCCCGATAAGCTGGTCCTGTGTCTCCTCAGTGTCTCTCCGCGGCAGGCTGGAACCTGGGTCAGCAACTGGTGACTCTGTCACTCGCGCTCGCGGTAGTCACCTCCGGAACGCTGAGAGAGAAGCCACGTGACTGGGGCGCCCTCAGCCCTGGACCCTCCCCGGGGGGCACCGGGAGCCCCCGTCACCAGCGGAGTGGCCCCGCGCGTGCGGGGAATGCCTGCGTGTCCGTCTCCGCCGCCGCGGCACCTCAGCTCCTGACGTGAACGCCACCCGAGCAATCCGGCGGTGTCTGTGCCACACCCAGCCACGCGAGGATTTGGGGGAGCGCTGAGGCCCACGTGCCGACGCCGGACAGCACGTCCTGTGGGGCAAGCAGAGTTCCGCCGGGAACGCGCCCTCAGCTGGGCCAGTCAGTGCAAAGGGAGAGCCTGGCCTGGGGCAGCGTGCCCGGGCCCCCGCGCACCCCACGGCCGGCTTCCCGCCGGACCAGGGCGGCTCAGCCTGCACGCAGGGGCGGCAGCGGCCTCTCCCCTCCCTGCTGGAACCTTCTGCTGTAGGGGAGTATCCTTGGAGAGAAGAATGCCCCCGGAAGACGGCAGGCAGCGGGGAGGGGGCCCACGGCCACCTTGTAAATGACTGATGATGCCGCCACCTTCACAGTGACCTCTGTGTGTGAGCTCGCCCGTCAGCCCGGTGGCGGAAAGAGGACTTTGTGAACACCTTGGGAGGGAACGGGAGGAGCGTTTGTCCCCACAGGCTGGGCCAGCCCAGGGCCTGATTGGACACCTGTGCTGCCTCGCTTCCATCACGGCATCTTTCTGGGGAGCGTGTGCGATGCTGACTTCTGAATGGTCTCTTCAGTTGCAAAAGTCCCGCCTTCCTCCCACCAGCTGTCAGTCCTGCATTAAGCCATCTTGGGTTTGTTCGCTTTTGGTATCTATTGGTCTTAGTCCCTGAACCACGTACTGCGTATGCAACCTGGACTCAGACACAGATAGACCTTGTTCATCAGCAGCTGTCAGTGGCTGAAGAAAAAACAGTGACAGAAACCAGGAGCCCTGGCTACAGGCAGGGCCCTGGTGCCTGAGCTGCCAACCTGTGGAACAGCGTGAGGCACAGTTTTCCACCTGGTGTCCACCAGTCACAAACAGTCACAGTGTTCAAAAGGATGATGTTTGTCACGCACGGACATGCCAGACTTCAAGATAAAACATCACCCAACATATAAGGGTCATCAAAAATCCATGGAAAATGCACACGATCTTTTGATTCCATTTTTCCATGAACTGTTTGATGTATCATATTAGAAAAAAAAATCAAATTGTGGGGAAAATAAATAAATAAATTACAGTCTTAGAAACAAGAGCCAGGCCGCAGTAGTACCAAACAATGCAGCAAAATCCCTTCACAAGAAATGCACAATACAGAAAGAGGAAGCTTCAACAAGGAAACGTGTGTCTAAAAGTGGAAATGTCAGGACTTGGGTGGAGTTGAGTGTGGGCAGACGTGTACTTCTAAAACATCAACAGCTCCTCCCATTCCTTGACTAAAAAAAAAAAAGAATTCTCCCTTGGCTTCCTGTCGGTCACTTAACAAAGTCTAAGTCCTCACGCTCACTAAGTTTGTTCACCGAAAGAGCCCACAGGATGCCATACATCACTTAGGGTCGTGGGCGACCAGGGCCACAATCACCGCCTCAAAAGTTCAGTCCAGACAAGAGCAGACACAGGTAAGTGCCATCCGACAGCCCCAGAGCCCTAATCACATCGCATGCACCATGCCCAGGAAGGACACACTCCCAGAGGAAGGGAAATAAGAGAGGACCCAAGAGGGACTCTGATTTCAGTGGAGAGTTCCAGGTTGGGGACGGGGTGGGGCGGGGGGGGGTCCTTAAAGAGACAGAGGAAGAAAAGGCAACAAGAAATGACTCTGTATGTTACTGTCCATGACATCAGCCCACAGCCTAGCCCGGAGAGCCGTGAGTACTCACAGTCTGCCCTGGGCAAGTACAGTTCCAGGCCTGAAGAAAAGCGAGTTTTCCTAAGCACGCAGCTGTATTGAGTCCTTTGCCGTTTTGGAGACGATTTCTCCAAAGCGTTGGCTACCAGAGCAGAAGACTACATGTAGCACTGGCAATCACAAGCGTTATGGACCCGTGCAGTTTGAGTTTTTACCAGTTTATTTATGAATGTATTCAGTTCTTGATTGCTTTTTTAAAATCTAAGAACCAAAGGTGCTTTTAGTAAAAAGTGAAAGGAAGAGTGGGCAATGATCCAGGTAATTTGATATGTGTAGATAATCTTCGTGATGTAAACAAAAAGAGATACTGTGGCAATAATCTGGTGATTTAGGGGATAGACATAACTGAATGATAAGATTTATTTATGCAACAAAACTCTTCTCGCTGCCAGACCTGGTGCTCAATCGTTGGAACGGCAGAGCTCTCCCTTGCACAGCACACTGTAGTGGGAAAACAAGACGTAGGGATGTAAGTCTACAGAGAACCAGGCTGGGACAAGGGCCAGTGTTGTGGGAGGTGGCCACTCCTCCGCAGGGCAGAGATCTGAGGTGAGATGGAAACAAAAGCTTCCTTCCAGGGCTCCATTTCCACTTAGGTTTGTACTTTTGTGAAATTAATAATTACAGTTTAATGGGGAAAAGAATGAATTCTGGAGCTGGCCACATGGAATCTGGAGCTGGCCACCTTGGGTAAATGACTTTCCACTTCTGGGCCTGTGCTTCCAGATTTGGCTGTATTAATGCCCACCCAGATGAGCCGCGGATGGAATCCAATGGAGAAAATGTAATCATAGGTCAGACCCGTGTTTCTGTCTTCAGACATTTTTACTGCCAGGCACCCCTAGGATGAGGTAATATTGTTACCCCGCTGTGCAAATGAGGAAACCAAGCACCAGTTACTTAAGCCATGCCCTGAGTGCACTGGCAGGAAGCTGGTCAGGAGCCAGGTCAGGGAATGGAACACGGGCACTGTGATATAGGATGTGCACACCTTAACCTCTAGGCCAAATGCCACGTGCTTCTTAAACACTGCTGTTGCTAACACTCCCCCCCCCCTTTATTAACAACTAGCAGAAGATCAGTCTCTCTCTTTCACTCGGGACAAATCCATCTTTAGGAAACAGAGATCCTTTTACAAATTCACCCTAAGGAAAGATGAGCCACAAGCAGTTAGCTGAAAAATGCATTCCACTGTGGAAGGAAGTATATTACAAAGTTTGTCTTAGGTGATGTACTGTGTCATACAGTGGGTGTTGCAGAATATGAAATGATGTGGGAAAATGCTCATCACACACTAAATGAAAACTACATTTCACTTGTGTAGTGTGATCAGTTTTTGTAATGTGTGTGTGTGTGTGTTTACATACATATCTCCAGAAAATGAGACAGAAAAATAGATTTGCTTGGTACTTTTCTATATTTTTCAAGCTCCTACTATGAATTTGTGTTCTTGTGGTATGAGAGAAGCTATAGAAATGGAAGTTATCAAAATACTTCTCCTTTAAGAATGGCTTATTTGTCTCCGTTTATTCATACAGCATTTTTTCCCTCATGGAATAATAGTTCTATTCACCAAAATAAAGCATTCCAACCATAGGCTGCATTCTCGGAAGTTTAATGGCTGGGGCTGGGCAAACACAGCCTGCACCAGGCGGTTGCCCTCTCTGCCTGTCTGGCCGACATAGGGCGCCGCCTCCCCAGTTCAGTGCTGCCCTACAAAAGGCCTTACCCGGTCTCAGAGCAACAAAGGGGCAGACAGAATGCATATTGCTCTGTTGGCAAGGAGGGGTATCTGGTTCCTTAGTACCTAAAACAAAGCACTGGCCCTCAGCATGGTGGGGAGGAGGGGTGGACAAAAGACAAGTTAATTCCAGGGCTGTCCTCCCAGGCAGGGCAAGGAAACCGGAGCCCAGTTTGCCTGAATTTAACTGGAAATCTCATCAGCATTTTGTTGGGGCTGTAACCGCCAATGCAACTCTTCTGGTTGGGGAGCTCTATCCCACACTAACCTGCAAAATACATTAGCAGAGGACCTCTGCTTTACAGAAAGTTCACCTTGGGGTTTTTAATCGAGAAACGCTTGCGAGCTGCTGTTTTTCTGTTTACAGGTCGTGAGCTATTTGGCTGAAGGATAGGTTAAGGTCAGGTAGGCTGCAGACCAGGCCACCAGGAGCTTCAGATCATTTGAGCATGGAAGCAGTAGAGACTTCTGCCCTCTCATTCGGCCCAGAGCTTGAGAAGGAACTGCTCGGAGCAAGGAAAGATGGGTAGGTGCACAAGAAAGACTTTCTGGAGAACTTCTGCCCTGGCTTCAGAGAGCTCAGGGGGAGGTGGCAGGGAGGGGCTCCTACAGGCCACAGCGGGGACTGTCGCTCAGGCTGGGCCAGGCTGTGACTCCCCGACCCCTGTCAGTGTTGGCCTCTGGGAAGCACTGGGACAGAAACACCTCCCTAAAAGCTAGACTACATGGAAGACGTGTCACCAAAGTGCCTTGACCTCTGCTGCAATCAACAGGCCTTGACTTTTGTAGAAATCTGCTTGTGCCTCTGTTTACCATAGGGCCCCACACCCTGAGACACACCCAGTTGAACTCCACAGACTCTACTCCAGCAACTTCCTCCACATATGACAGGCCAGGGTCTCAGCCAAATGTCTCCCTGAAGAGCAGGCTGGTGTCAGCTTTAACTATTCAACCATGGCCTTCCTGTTTCCCTTCATGAACGGTTTCATTTTTCTGGCAGTGTTGATGTGGTGTCGGTTCTGCCTCGCAGGCAATGACTTAAGCCTGGTTGCATGATGAGCATTGATCTGGGCTTTGACTGTCCCTCATGGTGTTTGCTCTTCTGCTAGGCTAGGACTCTGAGCCAGCAAGGCCGGCTTCCTGACCTCTGACAGCTTCCCTGTGGACCCAGACTGCTGGCTACCTGTGTAGAGGAATAGGAGAGTCCTCCACTGACCACGTGGTACTGCTTTACCTCCCTGGTGACCCTGTGCGCCAGTTAGCTCCTAGAACAGCTGCGCCCTTCATCCCACACATGGTCACTTACAAATACAGAGCACCACACAGAACTGTCCTAAGACTTCCCCGTCCAGCCAGGCAGGACTTCATTTGAAGGCTGATCTGTCTTACAAGACAAATGAGGTTGTAGGCTGATTCAAAATCAAATACGACTCAGGAATCCTGGGAGCAGGAGCAGGCATTTAGCCTCACGGTTGATGCCTGTGTCCCGCATTGGAGTGCTTGGGTTCCACACCCATTTCCAACTCCCGACTCCACCTTCCTGTTAATACAGACCCTGGCAGGCAGTGGTAATGGTTCAAGTGATGGGGTTTCTGCCACCCACATGGAAGACCTGGATTGGGTTCCCAGCCCCTGACTGTGGCCTGGCCTGGCCCCCACTGTTGCAGCCATTGGGGGAGTGAACCAGCAGATGGTATCTCTCTCCTCTTCTCTCTCTTTTTGTCTCGGATATACTGATAAAGATTCCTACAGAGTAAACAGGGATACAGGTAACATCTTTTCTCAAAATACTTCAGGCCAGCTTGTTCTGCACCTTTGTAATGGGGCAGGATTGAGGGAATTCAACTAAGTATGGCTACAAATTCATAAACAGGCGAAGAGCTCAGGAACAAGATCCCCTTCATCAAGCGTGGACAGGAGGCATGCTGCTGCCCTTGGTTCCTTGTTCATCATTCACTCCACAGCCTTTGTGTAGGCATCTTTTTGATAAATTTCTTAAGAGCCTAGGATTCTCCTCCTTTAAGAAAATTAATGTTTTTTTAAGCCTTTCTTTTGTGATAAACCTTGATCCTTGAGGGCTTTGTAGCTTGTCATCCCGCCCCCTTTTCTTGGCAGCTGCAGCAGACAGTGCCTGGGGAGCAAGACTGGGTGGCGAGGAGGGCGGGAGGCCCCTCCTGCATGCACGTTCCCTTCTGGATTCTGAAACATACACTGGCGTTATCTATCTAAAAGCTAAGAAAATGGAAGTAAGACTCTCAGGACACGATGGCCACCTGGAAGATGCTCTTTATTCTGCCATTATTCCTTCCCCCATTGTTTTGGTGAGAATGACTAGGTTGTTCGGCTTGGCTTGGCTTACTTTTATAATTTCTTCATTTGACAAAATTGAAAGTTAGCAATCCTGTACCATCCGTCTCTACTCGTCACAACTTGACTTTCGTCTTTTCATCTAAGTTTAATATAGGTGCCTTTTGTTATCAATTGTCTCATATTCTGTTTGGATTTAGGCTTGATATAAATACAAGAGTACTTCAAAAAGTTTCTGGGAAATGGAGTTAAAAGATAAGTTTATATTGGTGCAAAAAATTTTTAGAAATTTAAATATTTTATAAGACTAATATGCCATGAATTTTTTAAAAAATATTTATTTATTAGAAAGGTATAGTGAGAGTGAGAGAGAGAGAGAAAGAGATCTTCTAAATGTTGGTTCACTCCCCAAATGACCACCAGCTAGGTCTGGGCAAGGCAGAAGCCAGGAACCGAGAACTCCATCCTAGTCTCCCATGTTGGTAAAAGGGGCCCAAGAAGTTGGACTGTCCTCCATTGCCTTCCAGGTAAATTAGCAAGGAGCTGGATCAGAAGCAGAGCATCCAAGACTCAGTACGGAGCACAGACTCAGTATATCCCATATCAATGGCATATCGGCATTGCAAGTAGCAGCTTAACCCGCTGCACCATAAAGCTGGCCCCTTCCATGAACTGTTTGAAGACCCTTCAGATGCATGAGTTTCAACATTTTTTTTTTGCACCCAAATAAACTTATTTTTAATTACAGTCTTCCATGAACTTTTTGAAGGATACTTGTACATGCATGCACAAACTCACCACACACATATGCGAGGTCACACATCAATTCTGTCGCTGAAATATCCTTCAAATGTCTCTGTTCCTGGGGCAGGCATTTGGCCTAGTGGTTATGCCACCAGTTAAGACACCCATATCCCATTTCCAAGTACCTGGTTCAAGTCTGGGCTCTGCTCCTAGGTCTAGGTTCTTGCTAATGAACACCGTGGGATTTATTCCTAACAGCTCAGCTAATCGGGCTGTTGCCTCCCACATAGAAAAGACCTGGATTGAATTCCTAACCCCCAGCATTAGCCCAGCCCAGTCCAGGCCTGGCAGTTGCAGGCATCTGGGGAGTGGACCACTAAATGCCCCCCCATCTCTCAGGTAACAAATAAATAAAAATTATAAAACATCCCTGCCTCCCCTTCCCACTCAACAGGCTGGATGAGGAAGATAGCACTGGAGGGGCAGTTACCACACCCTGCTTGGCAGGCCTGAGCCCGGCACACAAGGCTGGTGAGCCCACTTGGTGTGCCTGCTTGGTGAGCCCGGCACACAGGGCTTCGTGATTCCCAGTCTGTCCCCATTAATTAAGTTTAAACTACCTTTAAATCAGTTGGGAATACGATCTGATTGAGACAAGTATCTACTGTATACTACTTAGAAAAGCGTAACAATCGCAAAAGCAGAAGCTATCTCCAAGAATGAAATTCTCACGGGAGAATGGAGGGAGCAGGAGCTGCTACTCCTCGCCTGTGCGTGGATGGCCAGCAGTGCGCGATTGTGAGGGGAGCACAGCACTGTGGTCACTTGCAGTTCCTTCCTCCCCGTCAGGAAAGCTAAAATACAAGCTCCTTAGCACAGCGTCTCCCGGGCCTGAAACGTCTGCCTTCCCCTCCTCCCTAGCCCAGACTGCACCTGAGTCCCCACCAGCGCATTTCCTCCGGTACTGTGTCCCCCTCCCCCACCAGCCCTTTGGTAAACCCCCAGTGTCGCCTCCTCCCGCTGTGCTCCCACGAACACTTTGGAGAGGCCTCTGCATTTCACTGCTTGGTGATTGTCCATGACACTTCGCTCCTCATTTCACTGAGCTCTCAAGCAGGGCAGTTGTCTCCCCCATTGTCTATGTAACATCATGCTCAGCACGCAGTAGGTGCACAGTAACTGTTCTCAGAAGACAGGAAGGAAACCACAGGGAGGCAAAGAGTAAAAATCCCATCTGCTCCATCCTCTTTGCATTGTGATTGAAGAAAAGGTGCCTTCGCAGTGACCAGGGGCATGGAAACAGCTACAGAGGGGCAACTTCCCAGAGACCCCATCAGTGGTCATGGGAGAGCAGCGGGCAGCTGTGCACCGCCTTCTCTTTCCACCTGGGCTCATCCTGGAGCTCCAGCAAAATGGAGCAGTCTCCGGGCTCTGCAGAGAGGTAGGGACACAGGCCTGTAGGCCTGCTGTGCTCGGTTTTGACACACGAAACTGCGAATGGACGGAGCAGCCCCTGCCGCACACCAATAACTCGAAGTTTTCCCACCCAGCCCGAGTCTTGCAGCCTGTACTGAATAAACAGCAGCTTCCGCAATCGGGAAGGGACGAAGGAAAAGGCAGCGGTAAGATGGCTGAGGTCTAAGCTGCACAGTGCTGTGCACCTGCGAGCACATTTTGTCTCTGGGAAGTTGTCAGGCTCCTCCTCCTGGCTGTCTGCCCACAGCTCTTCCAGATCTGAAGACGAGGGGTTTGGTGGCTGCATGTGGAAGGCAGGGGAGCCTACTGACTAACACAGCAGGCATCAACCAGTGCTCCTTGCACTCAGGTACAGCCACAGGGGCACAGGGGCCCGAGTGTGCAAGGGCTTTAAGCCTATGGCATAACCCTGCCTCAAAGGACCAACAACCTAATCAGAGCGTGAAAACAGCCCCGCTACAACAGGCAGATGCGTAAAGTGCCACTAGACGGAAAGAAGGAAAAACGTAGATACCCTGCGGCTGACCTGTACCAAACCTCATCAGAGTGAGGAAGGACAGGGCACTGACAGGACAACATGGCCACCTTCCCCTCCTGATGGCACTCATGAACTAGAAAAGACAAGAGCCCCTGCTGTTCTGCCAGCAGGTTAAACTGTCACCTATGACACTGGCATCCCATATGGACATCTGTTCAAGTCCTGGCTGTGTAACTTCCAATCTAGCTCTGTGCTAATGTGCCTGAGAATGCAATGAAGAAAGCCCAAGTTTCTGGGCTCCTGCCACTGACGAGAGAGACCCAGATGGAATTCCAGGCTTCTGGCCCCGCCCTGGCTATTATAGCTGTTTGGGGAGTGAACCAGCTGATGGAAGATCTGTCCCTTCCTTTTTTTCTCTGTAACTCTGCCTTTCAAATAAATAAATCTTTTTTTTTTCTTTCGAAAATCTTAAGTTATTTATTTAAAACTTAAAAAAAAATGTAATTGAGAGGTAGAGAAAGTACTCCCATCTGCTGGTTCATACCCCAAGAGCCCACAGTGACTAGGGCTGGGCCAGGTTGGAGACAGAAGCCAAGAATTTAGTCCAGGCCTTCCACTAGGGTAGCAGGGACCCAGCTAACTGAGCCATCACCACTGGTTTCCAAGGTCTGTGTTAGTAGGAAACTGGAGCAGGAGACAGAGCCAGATACTAAAGTCAGGTACTCCCTTATGGGACAGGGCATCTGAACCACTGGGTGAAACTCCTACCCCTACACCCTGCCTGTCTGGTTTCACCAGATATTGCCAATAAGAGAACCATCACTGCTAACAGGTAAATACCCCTTTCGGATGAGACAAGAGTTCACACAGCTTGCACACACAGAAGTTCAAGTGCCAGGAGCAGCTCGCATCACTCACTTGGAAAAATAAATTCCTGGCTCCCTGGCTTTATCTCTCGCTTCTTATCCCATGGCTTCACGCCCCTCACCTGCTCTCATAACGAATCGTTCCTCTTCAGTGGCCGAGACCGGACTTCTTAGCCAGAGTGGCTTTGGAACTCTGAAACTGTCCAAAAAGGGTTAAATGCATTGAGTGCTCTTGAAGGCTCCTTACACTTTATTACGATGTAGAAAGCAAATTAAAAGAGAAATTCCCCGTCAGATAACTCATTCTGAAAATTAAAATATTACCATCTGATGATTGTTTCAGTTCCCCATTTGCCTTTTAACCTAATGGATTTAGTAAACTAATTTCCTTTATGCATTTCGCTCAATCCCATCACGAGTGACACATCACCCTGCTAATGCTTTGGGACAGTAATGGAGAGCCACACGTTGTGTGCCAGCATAAAAGGCGAATTCCAGGGCCCGGGGTGCCTCTCGCTCACCAGGAAAACCACATCCTGGCGGCAGGTGCTGGCCAGGGCCCTCCCCAGGAGCTGCTCCCAGCCCCTTCCTACCCTCATCCCGCCTGGGTTCTGAGTCAGTGACCAAGGCCAGCTTTGCTTTTGTTCTCGCTCAGGGCATGGTGTGGAGTTACCATCTCTCCCCGTCCCCATCTTTAATCCCAGAAGAAAATGGAAGGTAAACCTAGCCAGCTGTCTTTGAAAGTCACTGCATTTTTAGACTTGCAGCCCATAACTGCACTATTGAGCATGTAATTTTTTTTTCTTGTGCTTGCATGACCTCTGTTTTATTTTAACGGTCCACATACCCTGGGCTCAGCATGGGAGTTGGGGTGGGGGGGGATGGCAATGTGGCTAGGCACTGTGGAGTTATCTAATCACAGACATCTGGAAAGGTCTGTCCCAGCAAGGGCTCTTTTAGACATTGCAGGCCACACCCGAAGACCTGTGTGCAGCTTGCCTGGAGGGGAGCTTCAGGCCCGGGGCCAAGGGTGGCAGAAGCAGCCAGATTCCGAAGCAGGAACTGCTTTTTGGAGGAAGGACAGGTATGTAGTAAGATCTAAGAGGTAGGCTGGTGCCATGGCTCAATCCTCTGCCTGCAACGCCAGCACACCGGGTTCTAGTCCCAGTCGGGGCGCCGGATTCTGTCCCGGTTGCCCCTCTTCCAGGCCAGCTCTCTGCTGTGGCCAGGGAGTGCAGTGGAGGATGGCCCAAGTGCTTGGGCCCTGCACCCACATGGGAGACCAGGAGAAGCACCTGGCTCCTGGCTTCAGATCAGCGTGGTGCACCAGCCACAGCGCGCCGGCCGCAGCGGCCATTGGAGGGTGAACCAACAGAAAAGAAGACCTTTTTCCCTATCTCTCTCTCTCTCACTGTCCACTCTGCCTGTCAAAAAAAAAAAAAAAAATCTAAGAGGCAGCGATTGCACTGTCATCTCCTTTCAGTGGCTCAGCTTCAACTTCCAGAGTTCCTTTTAGAAAGAAAACAGAAAACAAAGGACCTCGTAGCCCAGGACATTTCCAGAAAGGACTTTAGGAGCCATCACATGCATCTCCTCAGTTCCTGGAAGCTGCTGATATGAGGAGTCAGTTCTGGGTCTCCATGTCGCACAGATCAGAAATAAGATAGGGCTAATAGCTGTGGGCAAAAGGGACACTTTCTTTTCCTTTTTCTCTCTCTTCCACAGGCTCCCAAAAGTGTGAAATCGATAGTGTTGGATTTGAAGTATAAATAAGGAAGCCAGAATCTATTCCCCAGTCTCAGCCTGTCCGTGGAGGTAATAAGAGTCTGAATTGATCTTGGTCCCAAAGCTGGAGTTGGGACTCCTCACCCCAAGCTGTGCCCCACCCCGTGAGCACTGCTAGATTTCACCTGCTTTCTCATTTAGCTGCCGAAACTCCTGTGTGCACTTGAACCTCAGCCCCTTTGGTTGATCAGCAACAACTCCCTGGAAGACCAGACCCTGAGCAGAAACAGTCACTGTCCCTTCCCGCGGCCCAGCGCCTCCCCATCTGCGGCTGAACTCCTTCACACTCAAGCACTGCGGCCTCTGCCGGGTCCCTCAGGGTGCTGGCCTGCCCCACCTGCCCCACCTCGCTCCATCTGAGGCCCTCCATGAGGTCCTCTTTGTCACTGAACAGTTATTGATCTACTCTGTTCCCTTTCACTGTGCCAGGCGTTGGAGTCACAGCCTTGGATCAGGCAGCATTCCTAACAGCAAAGACAGCAAACCGGGCATCACGGAGACTACTGTGAAAGGAATGCCCCGGACCCCAGGTCCTCCCTCCCTGCGCCTTCCACCGAGCAGACGAGAACAGCCTTCAGCGCAGGCCGGTCCTGGGCAGGCTGTGTTTTCACAAGGGTCTTTCAGTTTAGCTCAGTTGATGGAGACAACACATCCCCCCTTTGCAAATCAGCAACATGGAATAGTCGGGTACTGTCCCAGGATTATAGCTTCAAGGTCACTGCTGGCCCAGATCCCAGAAGCCCGGGGAAAGTTTCTGCGTGGAGGCCTGCCTGGAAGACGTGCACGTCGGCCGGTCCTCCTCAGAGAACGGTGAGCTGTGGAACCCCCGGAGGGCCTCCAGGCCCACCCACCCATCAGGCCCTCTGCTGATCAGACACCCTCCCAACAGTTGTCTGGGGCAGGGACCACCACCCCCGCTTCCATCAGCAGGCGCTCATTACCCTCTGACTGAGCAGTCAGTCCTGGACAGTCTCAGACTTCACGGAAGGGGTGAGGCAGACTGCTGCGGTCACGCACGCCACTGTCTCCTCGTCCCCGACACCCTGCTTCTCTGTGGCTTCCTCTTAGTCGACTCCCGAAGTCCCTTCTCTTTCCACCCAAAAAGCAGGCTTGCGTCTGCTTTTAACATCCGGTCACAATCCAGCCTCTGCCACCTTGCCAGACAAGTCCCAGCTCCCAGCGCTACCACACTGCCCCTGCGCCCCAAACTGAGGCAAGGCTGGACACGCCGCACTGCCACCCTCACACAGGCTGTGCCCATCCCTCCCTGGGTTAGCTCATCTTCTAGGCACCTCTTCTTCCAGGAAGACTTCCAGAGTCCTACCTCTGTCCCCTCCAACCCACAGTCTTTGCTGTGCTATGTACAACGGACTACTCTCCTGCAGTGGGTGCACGCTGTGGGAAGCACTAAGTGATTAGACTGAATGTCACTGAGTTGCAAGGTGCCCTGTGAAGCCGCTCTGCCCAGCACACTGCCGTGGGTGTGAGGGAGATGGGGCCACTTCTCCAGGCTGGAGCCTTCCATTGCGAGGACCTACAGGGAGTATATTTCCTTCTGCTCTTACAGGATTCTTTCCCTTTAGACACTCTGTGATTGTGCACCGATCACCTAGCTCCAGAGACTCATGAAGGTCTCATTTCCGTCTCTGGTCTTTCCTACTACTTTTGAAATACTTGATATACACTCTTGTTGCAAAACTGTAAGTGATCTTAGCCTCCTGTGTATAAGGCTAGATATAACCAATCAATA
The DNA here is from genome assembly GCF_964237555.1 of Oryctolagus cuniculus. Classification (NCBI taxonomy): domain Eukaryota; kingdom Metazoa; phylum Chordata; class Mammalia; order Lagomorpha; family Leporidae; genus Oryctolagus; species Oryctolagus cuniculus. The sequence continues at coordinate 133,857,505 of NC_091440.1, read as the reverse complement.
GAGGGGTCAGAAGTCTAGATATAACCAATCAATAGAGGGGTCAGAAGTAGGAAAGTGGTATCGAAATGAGGCAAGCATGGACTGGTTAGTACCCTTGTTTTTGCAAATTACTTAACCCCAAATGGGCTTAATTAACAAGAAAATATTCATTGAACCTAAAACGCTCAGTGGTTGGTCGTGTTCAGATGGGGTTGGTTCAAGCACTCAAACCCCGCATCAGGCCCTAGTGTCTCCTCATCCCTTCCTACGCCTCTTGCGAATGTGTCTCATGGTGACAAAGTGGCTGCTGGAGTCCAGACCTGTGTACTGCAGCTCTATGTTTCAGAGACAGAAAAAAAGAACATGTCTCATCTGTGGATGTAAAATCCACAGCAGTAGAGACATTTTTCAGTTGACTATTGAATTCCCAGCAAAGAGATAACTAGTGCACAAGGGAAAAAGAAGTATTTGGCTGAACTTGTTGCTGTGTGATTCCTCAAAACTCCTGCACAATGCCAGGCCTGACCTGCGCACACACCTATCCCTAAGCTAACTATTCGATCAGGGATCCTGTGCCCTACCGCTCCCAGTCTGAGCCCTGTAACCCTAACGTCAAAAGCAGGTGAGTCTTCCCTGAACCCGTGCGCCGACAGTGGGTGCAGGCAGCCCACCAAGGAAATCCAGAGCACTGAGGAGGAGAGAGAACCAAAATACACACCTGTGGGCTGAGTTGGGTTTTAAAGGATGAGCAGGAGTTGGCTGAGGAGGCTAGCAGCTATCAGCTGGTAACGTGCGGTAGCCTGGATGCCCTTGAAGAACCATCAATAGCTTCATAAGGGCTGAGAAACAAGGCTGGGGAGCAGAGAGACAGCAAGCCAGAGGCAGGCAGCGTGCAAACACCAGGGGCCTTGCCCCCGACCCAGGGAGCAGGCTCTCTCCTTGAAAACCCTAACGCAGGGTGTGCGGAGGTGAGAAGCCCCGGGGAGTCCCCAGCACAGATGGCCAAGAGGCACAGGAACACAGGGCCAGCAGAGAGCCTAGGCATCAACAGGGACCCACAACGGGGTCAGGTTCTGGCCGACAGCCTGCGCTGGGAACGCCTCTGTCTCCCAGCAGCCAGGAGGTCCTCGCAGTACTGCCACACCCAGGCACCCGCTGGGTGTCAGAAGTGTGTGGTGACAGAAGCGTGTCGCCTCACAGGTGTGGGGAAAGGCGGTTCCTCCTGGGAGCTGGGAGGAACACTGTCCGAAGCTTCCGGCCTGGCTTCTGGCAATTTCCTGGCTGCCATAGTGGTGTCCTTTGGCTTGTAGCAGCATCACGGGGAACTCCGCCTTTATCTTCACAGTGTCTGACCCTCTCCAAATTTCCCTTTTAAAGGGACAGCAGTCACGGGTCAACCCAGTGACCTCATATTAACCTATCTCTGCAAAGATCCTATCTCCAAATAAGGTTACGCTCTGTGGGCCATGAGGATAGAACTTGAACATACGAATTTGAGAGGACACAGTTCATGCAAGGGCATCACAAAAGATAAAGAGGGGCTGGGGTCAGGCGTTCAGTGCAGCAGTTAAGGTGCTACTTAGAGTGCCCACATCTGACATCTTGGATTCCAGTCCTAGCTCCTTCCTGGATTCCATCTTCCTGCCAGTGCACAACCCCGGGAGTCCCAGACGGAGCTCTGGGCTCCTGGCTTCTCCCTGGCCTAGCTCCAGCAACTATGAGCATCTGGGGAATGAACCAGCAACTTGAAGAAACCACTGTCTCTGTTTATCAAAAAAGAAAAAGATATTTTTGTATCAAGGCTTAAAAGAAAAGTAGACATTGTCTAAGTGAACTGATTCATTTATGAAAGGTATGCTGCCATGTCAGTTTGTAAAGACAAAACACCATCGATAAAGAAGCAACTCAGTAGTTGACAATGAAGAACACACTTTCAGAGTAAATAAAAAGTGGTTCAGGGGCCGGCGCTGTGGCACAGCGGGTTAATGCCCTGGCCTGAAGCACCGGCATCCCATATGGGCGCCGGTTCAAGACCTGGCTGCTCCACTTCCGATCCAGCTCTCTGCTATGGCCTGGGAAAGCAGTAGAAGATGGCCCAAGTCCTTGGGCCCCTGCACCCACGTGGGAGACCCAGAACAAGCTCTTGGCTCCTGGCTTCGGATCGGCACAGCTCCAGCCATTGCAGCCAACTGGGAAGTGAACCATCGGATGGAAGACCTCTCTCTCTTTCTCTCTGCCTCTCCTCTCTCTGTGTAATTCTGACTCTCGAATTTAAAAAAAAAAAAAAAAAAAAAAAAAAAAGGTTCTTTTCTAGCCGGTGAGACTGTGCACAGAGGCAGAGGCTGGTGTGGAGCAGGTGTTTTTTTAGGATGACATTGTACAGGCTTCCCACTGGCCAGTCTCATCTGCCACCCTCACATCCCACCCTGCCAACAGCCGTCAGGGGCAGGGACCACCACCCTCGCCTACAACAGCAAGGCACACATTACCCAGCCTACATCCGGGCAGCCGTGGGGATGAGACTGGAAATCACACCGACCGGGCCTCGGATCATCACCTGCACCTTCTTGTGAGCCCTGGGTGAAGACTGTGTGGTCACACTGGCAGTGGGTCTACAAGATGCGTCCCAGCACTCAGTCCAAAGAGGCACTAAGCCCCAGGGAGCTGCAGCAATAAATAAAAGCTGGGGTGGGCATTTGGAGCAGGGGTTAAGATAACACTTGGGACCCCTGCATCCCGTATCAGAGGGCCTGCGTTCAAGTACCAGCTACTCTGACTTCACTCCAGCTTCCTGCCACCCATGTGGATGCCCAGACAGAGCTCTAGGCTCCTGGCGTTGGCCTGGCCCGGCTCCAGCTATTATAAGCATTTCAGGAGTGATCCAGGAGGATGGAGGATCTCTCTCTCTGGTCTCGCTGCCTTTCCAGTAAGATAAAAACAAGAATGAATGCTTTGTGGAGTCAGTGTCAGACCCACAAGCCCTCTGCCATCAGATCCATGCCTTGCCCCAGGATAGCCTATTTCCACCACTAACCAGATCAGAGCATAGGCTCTTTAAATATCCTCCCCCGGCTCCTCCCTCCACATTCTGCCTGCTGCAGTCACCCACTGGCCCACTGACCAGCATGGGCGGGTGGTTAAACAGCGCCATCCTCCATTGTTTCTGTTTCACTCCATGATTCGGATTCGTTCTGCTGGGCAACTCCTGTGGCCTGAAGGTCTCGACTGGAAACAGAGGCCATCCAAAGGCTGCGCATAGGAAGAGAGGGCCCTTTGCCCTTCAAAGTGCGCATTTTCACTGCTTCTGCCAACGGGATAAATCATTCTGTCCGTTTCCCTGGGCAGTAGTGGAGGTTAGACAGAAGCGAAAAGTTTACAGCTTAATAAGTAGGGCTGTATCCCTCAGCCGGCTGCACAGACACAGCTGAAAAGACCAACCCCAATAAAATGAGAGGAGCAGGGCGGCCATGCTCTCTTCCAGGACTGGCATCAGTTACGGGGCGCGGGTAGGGGGAGACTTTCCAAGCCACAGCCCCCTTCCTGGGGGGATCTGCGGGGGCGCCCGCAGGGCAGGGGAGGGGGCTTCCCTGGCTTGCCCCTCTCCTCCCCCTACCCCCGCCCCCGCCCCTCCCCCGTCTCCACGCTGGTTGCTTACATCCCCTCTTCCACCGGCCCCATTTTTGCTGACTGTTCTAGCCTAGCTTCAGTCCCAGGGAAAATGGAAGAGGCTCGGTGCTCTGAAAAATTCCAGCAGCTAAGGTTTTTCTTAACGGGATACGAATTGCGTCATCGACACCTCCCTCTGCGCGCCCCCGACACCTACACATCCTCGTCTTCCTGGAAGGAGCTCCTGCGCCCTACAGGGTGCACCGAGCCACGAAGGCCAGGCTCGGCGAGGGCACTTGCCCAGGTGGGGTGGCCTGGGAGCGACGCCGCGGCTCCCACCGGGGAGGGCCGCGGGTGCTGAGGATTCGGGGCACGCCGGTGTCAGGGCAGAACTTGGGAACTGGCCGAATTCAAGTCCGTCGTAGGCAAAGGTGCCTGCGGGCCCAGCCCCGGGAATTGGGCAGACAGAAAACGTGGAGTTCCAGGGGCCGGAGAGCGCCGACGGCCTGGAGGTGGTGGTGCGGGCCGCCGGTCTGCGGTTCGGGCACACGCTCCCCGCGCGGTTCGCTTTGGGGCGACCAGGGCCGTCGAGAAGGGAAAGAGACGGGTTGGGGGCGCACTGTGGCTGCCGGCCCGGAAACAGCAGCCCTCTGACTCCAACGCAGACCCTGGGTCCCCGCGGAGCCAGGAGCGCGCGGAGGAGTCCAAGTTGAACGAACTGCCCTCCACGCACCCGAAGGACCCGGACTCAGCGCGCAGACCCCACTCTGGCCGAGGCCAGTAAATCGGAAACCTGGGCTGCCCGCTTCCCCCCTGCACGCCTCCTGTCCTGCAATCCACCGGGATTGCTGGTCAGAGAGAGGAGCATAAAATTGGGGGCGGGGCGGGGCGGCACCAGCGCAGCACTTGAGCACCCGCGCCGCGCGGCGTGAACTTGCACGAGCCCCGCCCAGACCGGCAGCCCCCTGCCAGGAGCCCGCGCCTGCCCCGCGCGCCCCGCCCCGCGTCCCTCCGTCTCCCCTTTTCTCGCCCCGCGCGCCCGGGTCCCGCGCCGACCTCGCAGCTCGCGGCCGAGCCGGGCTGCGCGTGGGCGCGCCGGGCGGCCCGGATCCGTGCGCCGGGGGTATCCGCGCTCCGCGTTTTAGCTCGCGCCGGCCGGGGCCGGGCCGGGGGCGGGGCGCGGGGGCCGAGCGTCTCCGCCGCAGCCCGCAGCCCGCGCCGCCTCCCGGACGCCGCGCCGCCCGGCGGCTCTCCGGCTTTCCGAGGTCCGCGCGCCGCCGCCTGCGCTCGCCAGCCGCTGACGCCAGGACTGCAGCGTGCCGAGCGCCTGCGGTGAGTCCTGCGGGGGCCGTGACAGTGGCCGCGGCCGGGCGCGCCGCGGGGGAGAGGGCGCGAGGGGCCCGCTGGGCCGCGGGGACCTTGGAGGCACCGGGCTGCGGCACGGGCTCCCGAGGGGCGCCCGCAGGCACCGCGGCTCGATTCGCGCTCCTGCGCGCACCGCCGTCGGGGCCCGGGCAGGGGCCGCAGCTCGGGAGCCTGCGGACGCCCGTGCAGGGTCCGGGTCCTGCTCGCCGGGGAGGCCGCGCGCTTTTCGGCAGGGGCCCACCCGACTCCCGCGGGTCCCTGCGCTGCGGTTTGCTGCGGGTAGCGCCTACAGGGGAGAGAACGCGGGCGCCTCCTCCCAGGGGCGGAAAAAGTTGCAGAAGCCGGGCGTGTGGGTGACCGGAGGACCGGGGCAGGGGTACAGCGGGGGCTTGACGCGACCGCTGCGCTCAGAGAGGAGCGCAGGGCGCCGCCGGCGACTGCAGGCAGGGCCATTTGGGGGACTTTGGGGAAATTGTCCCCAGATGGTCTCTGGGAGGAAGGGAACGGGGCGGCGGGTCGTCCCTGCCGGAGCGCTCGCCCGCCCGGGGAGGCTGAGGGGCGCCGCCCGCACGTCTGGGCGCCGGAGTCGGAGTCTGCGAGGCGGTGCAGCGCGCGGCGCGGGGGACCAGGCGGGTCGGGGTCCGCCGACTCCTGCGGCGCCGAGGTGCCTCGGGCTGCGGGAAGGGAGTCCGCGCCGAGGCCGAGTCGAACCCTGTGCGTGCGCCCGCGTGCGCTGTGCCCGCCACCGCGCAGGGCTGCGCTTGCCCGGGATGTTATGTAAGGGACGCGGTGCTCCATCCAGTGTTCCACACGCACTGCTGGAGTGCAGGAACTTCCGTCCGTGTCTGCACGTAGGTCCGGGGTGTAGACAGCCGCGACCGGCTCCAGATGTGTGCTCAGCTGTTGCCTGTCACGACAGTGACAAGTGGCCCTTCCCCACCGTGGTCCTCAGGGGGGTGTCAGCGTGCGGCCGCCGGGTGCGGGTGTGGGCTCGGGGCGGCAGCCTTGTTCGACCACCCCCAGCTGCGTGTCTGTTCCCACACTCTGCCTGCAAGATAGATCCGCTTTGAATTGAATACCAACTTAACCCAAAAATTCTGCTTTGAGCGAGACAGGATGACGCAATATTTGTCAAGCTTCTCCCTACCCCCACCCCCCACCGCCGGAACAATATTTACTCCCACCAGGGGATTTTCAACCGAAACAGCAGCCATTTATCTTGTGGTCCCAGCCTAGGTGGCGGGGCCAGGCCTGGGACAGAGATCTGGCCCTGTAGCCCAGCAGGGAGCTCCAGAAAGCAAAACGCAGCACCTGCTAGCACCAGAGGCTTTCCAAAGGCCATGGACCAGGCCAGTCAGGAAGCAGGGGAGATGTTTTACAGGCTCTTCCAGAGCTGTTTATGCAGCGGATTTAAAGGTTCACAGTGCGTGCGCTCTGCAGATTAAAACTGAGCAGTGCATGGATGTTACCCACGGCTCGGGGTTAGCACCCTTGCCCACAGAGTCCCACCTTTCTGAGTTCACCAGTGGGGGCCGGGAGAGATGCATGCTGGGGCTGTCTGAGGAGGGAGGCGGAGAGGAAGGAGAAACTCAGGCTGCAGGGGGGTGGACATATGCCTGTGAGGGAGTGGGTGGAGGCAGTTAATTTTTCCATCCTTAATTTGGTACTAATTGCTGATGGGTCTCTGAATGAGCCTGGTGGTTCAGAAGAGAAAGGGTCGTATCCGGCTGAAGCGACAGATACAATCAGTGCTGCGATTACGCTTTCGTCATGCAGGTCCACACTGGGTGGCCTGTCTACATTAAAGGGGTGTAATGAGTGAGCCGGGGTCAGCCACGTTGCATCTAGTATCAGCTGAGAGAGGCAAAGAACCCTGAACCACTCAGCTTAGCCCATTCCTCCCAGCTCGCTCTTCTATGGTCACTGCGAAGGAAAAGCAAAACAAGTTAAAATTTCTGGTTTCTTTAAGGATTTTTAAAACTGTCCTCAGAACTTCTCTAAAATCTCTTCTAATTGCTTGAAAGCCAGACACTGAGAGTGGAGTGTCGAGACTGTTTTAACACTCACGAGGGGGAACGAGAATCTTGAAAAGTTGCTTTCCTCTCGTGAAGTCCCTCTGCTAATGGTGTAGCCCTGTGCTGCAGTCGTGGGCTAGCAGAGGGCAGAGTTCTCCCAGGCGAGTCTCCCTGCTTGCATTCTGGTGTCTGCGGTTCATTTCCTGGTCAGAGCAGCTGGTACAGAGAAGTCACAGTGGCTCTTGTCTGCTGGTGGAAGTTACAGAGGCCCCTTGACCAGGAGAGGCTCCTCCCCTTGTGAAAACAGCTCTCTGTTTTCTCCGTGTTGTTTAAAAGAGCAGGGACTACAGGAGTTCTAAAATTGCTTGCATCCGTGTGTAATTACCACGCTCAAGAGGAGGAGAGGGAGCGGGACTTGGGTTTCTAGCTGGCTCGGGTGCTGTTTCTGGGGCCAGGGCTACTTTTTCTTCTCGCTGCACTAGGTAGCTTTAGAAGCCTGGGAGAGGCAAGCCCAACAGTCGGGTTCCAAGTCCTGCACTGTGGCCATTCCTCGCCACCATGGGCAGCACGTGGAGCCAGCACTCCAGGACGGAGTGCCAGGGATCAGGATGGCGCTGGAGGGGCTGAGCTGCCCAGCCTTCTCCACTTCCCCACCTCTAGGGGCACCCCCCAGCATCCTCCCTGGGTACCGTGTGCAGTGTGGGTGAACTGGGGGAGTGGGGCGGGGAAGCATGGCCCCAAGGGCAGGGCTGCCCGAGGAAGCCTTTGCCCCCAGCCCGTGTCCCAGAGGAGGGATGGTTCACGCGGGAGCTCTCTGATGTCATGACACTGCTGGCAGGGGCTCCGACAGAACAGTCCCTCGCTCTGCCGTGTGCCAGGATGACACGATTTTTCCGAGCACGGTTCCTGACCCGCCGGCCCACTGGCACCGCTGGCCCTCCGTGACTGGCAGGGTGGTGGGGGTGGGGGTCCTTCTTCCAGGCCCCTGTCTGGTGCGCTGCTTTAGATGCGTGCATTGGGTCACATTTGAAGGGACTTCTGGAGGAGCAGCTCTGATCGCCCAGCCCGAAGGCATTCCACCCTCCAGGCCCATTCTCCTGCAAGGGGAGAATTTGACGTTTCAAGTAAACGCGCCCGCCAGCCCCAAGCCCATGGCAGCACTGGAAAACGTAGAGCTGTGAACCAGCGAGCTGCCGTCGTCTACCTTTGATTCGCTTTCTCCACCACATCTTGACGTTGGGTCCAGGGTGAGCCTGAGCTGAACTGACCAGTGCAGCTGCAGCTGTGTGTTTGGCACCGCGGGAGGTGTGCCTGGACTCTGGGTAGACATGCCTCCGCAGATAACTGGGCTGTGTCCCCTCGGGTGTCCCGGCCACAGTCTCGCACTCGGTCGTCAGCACACCGAGCCCACCAGTCTCCCTGCCCTGTGGGGTCTTGGAGGGCAGATGGAGCAGCACTGTGGTGGGAATTCTGCAGTTAGATGGGGTCCACGCTGCTGGGCTGCATGCCCTCTCTCAGCTGCACTTCTGTCTGAGTTGGGATCCGGCTTCCAGTCATGGTCTTTGACTTGGTAACAGTTCTGTTTGAAATGTTTCCAATTACACATAATATTGGCGGCGTGTGGCAGCTGCGTGCCAAAGAGCGTTTGCAAGTGAGTTCCAAGAATCAGGCTGTGATTGCTTTTAATTTGAAGAAAGGCTATTTGGTTTCCTGTGTGTGTGTGTGTGTGTGTGTGTGTGTGCGTGCGCGCGCGTGCTTTATAACCACCTTTTCTGCCATTTTTGGTGCCTTCAAAAAAACACAAACAAAACAAAAAGTCGCCCCTCTGGACGTGGTGGAAGGTGGCCCTGGTGTGCTAGGCTGGCTGTTTGCTTTGAGCACGCACAGCAGGTTTTCTTGATAAACAGCTGGAACGCAGCACTGCAGGGCTGTGTGGATGAAACCCGGAGGAGAGAGGAGAGTTCGTCTGAGAGCGAACTGTAAGCAGCTGTGACTTCAAGTGTCCCCTTCCTCTGCAGGGACCTGTCACAGTTGTCTCCGTAGGGCACAGGCGGTCGTTTGGCCTTTTCTTTAGATTGCCTCTGTTTTCACTTTTACTCATTTATGAAGAGATGTGAAAAAAAAGTTAAAGAATATAGATAAGTTAATAAGAACATTCGTTATAAAGAGATTTATTTATCTGAAAGACAGAATTAGAAGGATCTTCCATCGTCTAGTTCACTCCCCAAATGGCTGCAATGGCTAGCGCTGGGCCACGCTGGAGCCAGGAGCCAAGAGCTTCTGGGTTTTCCACATGGGTGCAGGGACCCGAGCACTTGAGCCATCTACTGCTGCTTCCCAGACCAAAGGAGGAAGCTGGATCGGAAGTGGGGCAGCCGGGACTCAAACTGGCGCGCATAAGGGGTGTTGCTGCGGCTCAACCCGTTCTGCCGCAGCGCCAGCTCCAATGAGAACATTGTTCAGAGAGGGGAGGGACCAGCCAATAGCTTCCCAACTCTGCAAGAACTAAACCCTCCCAGGCATCCTGTCTGTGGGCTCAAAAACTCAGAACACTGAAACCTTTTGAAACCGTGGTGGTTTAAATCTTTTAATAGCTCCCAGATATAGTTGACTTATTAAGGCTGGAAAAAAGGGAGCACACAGCCCCAGGACCGGGAGGCAGCAGACTGGTACCAGGACTGGGGAGTTCTGTTTGCAGCGGTTTGCTGGGCCACCTGAAACCCAGCGCCTGAGCGGGAGGGGGTCCGCTCTGGGAGGCTCTGGCGTGGCCCTGACGGCGGTGGTCTCACATAGGCCCATTCAGCGCTGGCAGACACGTCCTGTAGAGTGTCGTGCTGCTTTGGGCTGAACAGTAGTTGCGCAAATGCCAGCATCTCCTCTGGCACTTTTGGAAGTCTTCCATCGTGTAATAAATAGTGCTGTTTGGTCCAGACTTCTGAATGCCGAGTTTCGTGCAGCCCCTGAGGAGATGCTAGGGGGTTGCTGGCTCCTTGGAGCTTAGGTTACTGCCTCACTCCACGGTGCTGCCAGGGCCAGAGCTCTGGTCAAGTCGAGGGCAGGGCGTGAGGCTGGTCATCGTATGGCTCAGGGGTGCTCTTGGGGTCTCCTTATTCTTGGGGAAATGAGATTTATGTGACTCTTTACACCTGAACATCTAGCCCCATTTCTATAGTGACCAAGCCCACAATGGTGGAATTACTGGGAAGTCTGTTGAAACCTTTAACTGTATGGGAGAGCCCCTCTGTCCCGATTAAAATGCTGCCTTCTGGGGCCGCCATGGTGGCATAGCAGGTAGAGCCGCCGTCTGCAGTGCCGCTATCCTGTATGGGCGCCGGTTCAAGTCCCAGCTGCCCCTCTTCTGATCCAGCTCTCTGCTGATGTGTCTGTGAAAGCAGCAGCAGATGGCCCAAATGCTTGGGCCCTGCACGCATGTGGGAGACCTGGGATAAGCCCTGGCTCCTGGCTTTGGCCTGGCTCAGCCCTGGCTGTTGAGGCCATTTGGGGAGTGAGCCAGCAGATGGAAGACCTCTCTCTATCTCTCTCTCTCCCTCTCTCTCTGAAACTCTTTCAAGTAAATAAATAAATCTTTAGGGAAAAAAAATGCGGCCTTCTGTGTATGCACACACACAGAGAAACACACATTTTGAGTCTGATAGCTTTAAGCCATGTTATAGTTTGACCTAGGACATTTCTGTTTCATGTGTCTCTTATTTTCCTGATAAGAAAATTATATGCTAATCTTAGGAAGAAACTCATCACTTGGTCACTGTAGTTGATATTTCCCAGTGCTATTTACATTCTTGAATAATCCAAGTTCCTTTAGGATCTGAAAAGGGCTAGAGTTCCGTGTCTTCTTTTGCTTTAAAATGTCTCTGCCAACACATTTAGGGAGCAGCTGGGTTTTCTGTAAGAAGACTTAGTGCTCTAGCCTTGAAATATTTGTTGTAATGTATGTTCAAAGGAGATGACATTTGGAATTCCTCTGTGACTATGTAATTAATAAGCTTGTTCAGCGCTTGAAATATGTGCGTGCTACATAATTGTTAGAAAGATAAAGTGAGGACTGAGGTGCACCAGAGAATCCCAGATGTTTCTTGTAAGAAAGCCCATGTGTTTGCTGGGAATTTCAAGCTGCTTTGCAATACTTTGTTCGCCGCAAGGATCATGTGAGGAATCTCACAGAGCGGCCTCGGTCTTTGCCCACGCCCGGAGAACACAGCTGAAGGGATCAGTACCATGCCTCCCTCCCACCTCGCTCTCAAATGCCTTTTATGTGTTTGTGAGTGTGAAGGCAGGGAGTGAAGTCTCCAGAAGATGTTTGTGTTTAGCGTAGCCGTCCACGTCCCCGAGGTGGGCCTGCTCTAAGCTGTAGCAGCTTGGCCGGCTGATAGCCAAAAATGTGTCCCCCGTGAGTGCCAGACGTGTGAAGAGCAGACCAGGCCTTCTCCAGAGCGAGGCTCTGCAAATGTGTTTTGTTAACCTTCTGAATTTTAAGGAATAACCTAGAGAACTCACTCTGCTCTTGCCCCCTCCTTACCCTCAGTAACCAGAATTATCCACGGCAGTGCGGAGAGGAGATGCGGATGGGAGTAGTGACACTCGTGTGTGCCTGTGTGTTTGTGTGTGTGTGTGTGCATGTGTGCGTGTGTCGGGCGTGGCCTGGCCACCATGTCGCTGTCGTGTGCTGTCTGCAGATGCTGGCCCGGGGACTCCTGGGGAAGTGCTCTGTGTCTGTTCATTGCGTTGCTTCTTGAGCGAAGATCCCAGGATCCACTGCACAGAAGACAGCTTCTCGCTTACTCAGACTGTGGTACGGTTGCTGTGCGATTTGGGGTCAGCCTCAGCCTCTCCGGGCATCGTTGGCTCCCCTGTGGAATCAGCGAGTTCTGCCAGATGGGTGTGTACCCGCCAGAGGGTTCAGTCTGCCTGGTGGGGATTTCTCCACACAGATGCTCAGAGACTTCGACTCCCTGGAGCGAGGTCCTGGAAGATCCCAGTGCACAGCCTTGGTCGAGCCCCCAGCTTCCTTCTGCCTCTCAAACGTTAGGTGTCCAATCCCACACGGCCACATTGCCCACCTGCCCGCCCACCTGCCTGCCTTGTCTGTTCATTGGTTCATTCTTAATGTTGGCGTCAGAATACCACATGTGTTCAGGAAGGGCCGTGTCCAGTGCCAGCGGGCAGCTAGAGGGACGTCAAGAAGGAGCCTGATGCTGTGGCGGTGTTGCCTGCTCCTGCCTAGCACGGTGCTGCCTGCTCTGTGCCTAGCACGGTGCCTACCACCCCGTGGACTTACAGCTCACGCACAGAACCCCCAGAATCAGGCTTGTGCCAAGTGTGTTAGGTTTGTGGTTGGTAAGCACTGTGCGTGTCAGCTTCCAGACACCGTTCAGGAACAGTGCGCACAAACACAGAACAGTGGCGGTGAATGTTCATTGGAAAAGCAGCGTGGTGGACCCATCACGTCCCTTCTCTTTCTAGGCTCTCGGTGTATTCCACACTATGCTAACTGTGCTTTTCCCACACTAAGAGTTCTCCTCGCTTTACATTTGGAGGGACTTCATCTGAAAAGAGATCTGGAGATTGTCAACCAAAGATGAGGGAGATGAGTGTTTGACCCAGTGCGTTTTGTGGCCCCGCGGGCTAAGCTGTGTCGTGTGACACGAGCATCCTCTCTCAAGTCCTGGCTGCTCTGCTTACCGTCCAGCTTCTTCCTTAGGCATCCGGGAAGGCAGCAGAGGGTGACTCAAGTGCTAGGGCCTCTGCCAGTTTTCTGTGGTCATGTAATATAACCTGGGGCTGGCGCTGTGGCATAGTGGGTTAAGCTGCCGACTGCAGTGCCGGTATCCTATATGGGTGCTGGTTCAAGTCCCAGCTGCTCCACTTCCAATCCAGCTCTCTGCTATGGCCTGGGAAAGCAGTAGAAGATGGCCCAAGTTTTTGGGTCCCTGTACTCACGAGGGAGACCCAGAAGAAGCTCCTGGCTCCTGGCTTCAGATTGGTGCAGCTCCGGCTGTTGCGGCCAGTTGGGGAGTGAACCAACAGATAGAAGACCTCTCTCTCTCTCCCTCTCTCTTTCTCTCTCTAACTCTTTCAAATAAATAAATATTTAAAAAAAAGGAAAGAAATTTAACCCATGTGCCAGGGGCATAGTGGGTTAAGCTGCCATCTACAGTGCTGGTATCCTATCTGGGAGCCAGTTCAAGTCTTGGCTCCTCTACCTGCAGTACAGCTCCCTGCTAATTTGCCTGGGAAAGCAGTGGAAGATGGCCCAAGTGCCTGGGCCCCTGCACCCACATGGGAGAGCCAGATAAAGCATCTGGCTTCTGTTTGGCCCAGCACTGGCCGTTGCGGCCGTTTGGAGAGTGAACCAACAGATGGAAAATCTGTTTCTCTCTCTGTCTTTGTGTATCTCTCTCTCTCTTTCATTCTGACTTTCAAATAAATAAATCTTTTTTAAAAAGGAAAATACAGATACATATATTGCCATATAGGTTTCAAAACTTGACAAATTTATACCTATATTATAAGTCAAAGTTCTATTTCTATTTTATTTTTTAAAGGGTTATTTTTTATTTATTTGAAAGGCGGAGTTAACAGAGAGAGCGAGCTTCCATCCATTGGTTAACTCCCTAAATGAGTCCAATTTCCAGGGCTGGGCCAGACTGAAGTCAGGAGCCAGGAGCTTCATCTGGGTCTCCCATGTGGATGCCAGGGCCCAAGGACGAGGGCCGTCTCCCACGGTTTTCCCAGGCACATCAGCAGGGAGCTGCAATGGAAGCGGAGCAGCTGGGGCTCAAACGGGCACCCATACGGGATGCCAGCATTGCAGGTGGCAGCTTAACCCCAGCACGCCACAACACTGACTCCTAACTTCTAATTTTTGATATTTTAGATAATTTAGATAAAGACCAAAAGTTTTAAATACGTCACTATTAATACAGATTTCTTCTACCATCCGTCAGTCATCTGTCATCACCTATCAATCGTGTATCTATCACCTCGTATTTTCTGTCTGTGCCAGGAAGGCCCTTTGTGCTTTCCAGCAAGGAAATGCCAGTTCCCCTTTTTTGCATCAGTGAAATAATCTTTCAAATAGGTAATTAGAGTTATTATTGTGACCCTTTTAGAGACATGATTCCATGTCATGTGTTTTCTAGCATATGGGGTACTTTAGAACTGTGGGTCTCCATGCTGAGCAGGGATCCATATCCACAGTATGTGTGTGTATACACACACACATCATTATTGATCAATCAGGGAATCTCAGTGATACATGATTCACACTCTGTTTTTCCCATAACTGTAATACATCGGGAAGTTTTATCATCAAGCTTGGAAAAATCTTGGTCCTAGAGTTTTGTGGAAATAGGTTAAAAGAGATTGTTGCCCATCTTATTTCTTTGCTTTTTTTTCTTTGAAAATTCTGGTACTTCTCTCATTACCCGTTGTTGGCAATGGCTGTTCCACTTCTCATCCAGCTTCCTGCTAATGCACTTGGGAGGCATCAGATGATGGCCCAAGTGCTTGGACACCTGCCACCCATGTGGGAGACCCAGATGGAGTTCCAGGTTCCTAGGGTTCAGTCTGACTCATTCCAGGCTGTGGCTGGCATTTGGGGAGTGAACCAGCAGATGGAAGATGGATCAATCTCTCTCTCTGCTTCTCTCTGGCTTAGCCTTTCAAGTAGATGAAAAGATAAATAGTCATTTTTTTTTTTAAACAAAATAAGTTTGAAACTCACTGTTTTAAACCTAGGTAGCTGGCTGGCGCCGCGGCTCAATAGGTTAATCCTCCACCTAGTGGCGCTGGCACACCGGGTTCTAGTCCCGGTTGGGGTGCCGGATTCTGTCCCGGTTGCCCCTCTTCCAGGCCAGCTTTCTGCTGTGGCCCGGGAGTGCAGTGGAGGATGGCCCAAGTGCTTGGGCCCTGCACCCCATGGGAGACCAGGAGAAGTACCTGCTCCTGCCATCGGATCAGCGCGGCCATTGGAGGGTGAACCAACGGCAAAGGAAGACCTTTCTCTCTGTCTCTCTCACTGTCCACTCTGCCTGTCAAAAAAAAAAAAAAACCTAGGTAGCTGTCCTTATAGGCAGTGGCAAAGTTAGTGAGCTCCTGCACGTTTTTGCTAAGACATGCCCATTGCCAAACCAAACAACCAATCAGGGCCTGCTGGGGGGACTTCTGCCTGTGCTGCCTACTTGGGTTCTTGGCACAGCATAACCGGAAGACTCTTGGGCGTCCTGTGGACAGATGCTGTGAGGTGTAGATTAAGCCCCAGCTCGAAGAGTTTACGGGTGACTGGGTAGACACTGAGAGCTGGCTCATGTAGAGCGGGAAGCCCACGTGCTCACAGGTCTCGCCTGCCAGAGGCTCCCCCACTCCACACCTTGCTGGACGTGGTGCTGCCAGCAAGGGACGCGTGGCTCGCTTCACGTCTTGGGTCTCTGTGGAAGGCTTCCTAGGCCTCCCTGCCTCCCCAGCGTTCCCCTTTTCCCCTGGCAGACCCTCCCCTGCTTCCCCACGCCCCAAGTCTTTCTGTCTGATTCTGGGAGCTGCCTGTTCCACAGGGGCACCTGCAGACCACCCTGTCTGCTGCTGTGCCCCCAGCATTTGACGTTGTGCTGTGCATACAGTAGGTGCTTACTAATCTGCAGAATTGGGCTGCCTCCCAACGACTGACGTGTAGAGCTGAGAAGTTTTCAGCTTATAATCGTACTTATAGTAGGGAATTAAGTCACCAAGTGGCCGCCACATAGTGAAGGCTAGACTCTGTGAACATTTTCACGTTAGAGGTCAAATAAAGGTGGGGTGGCCAACGTGGGGCAGTGGCTTAAGCTGCTGCTTGCAACACCAGCATCCTGTAGGGGAGTCCCCACCACTCCACTTCTGTTCCAGCTTCCTGCTGATGTACCCTGGGAAGCAGCGAGGACGGCTCAAGTGCTTGGGTGCCTGTTCCCCATGTGGGAGGTCCAGTTGGAGTTCCTGACCCTGGCTTTGATCTGGCCCAGCCCCAGCTGTTGCAGGCATTTGGAGAGTGAACCAGTAGATAAAAGATTTCTCTCCCTTTCTTTTCCTTCCCTGCCTCTCTGGCTGTCTCTGTCTCTCCCCTTGTTTCTCATCACTCTGCCTTTGGAACAATAAATAAATCTTACTGAAAGATAAATATGGGCAAATAGAAGCAAGTATTCTGTTTTATCTGAGCTAAAATTTGCAGAAATGAGATGGGGATTTTTGTTGGGTGTTTTGCTTCTGTCTGCAGTACTGTTTCTGATCTGGTTCTCCCTTCTTGTGTGATCAAGCCAGATAGGCGTGATGGAGTGAGAGCAGAGACCCTAGCCCTTACCGCCTCCCTCCCTGGCCGCCCAGCATGGTCCGGGAGTTGCCATCATGTGGCCGAGGATGCCCTGGGCCCAGAAGAGGGAGTGTTGCCAGGGAGGAAGCCGTGAGTAGCCTTTTAAGGAGTAGAGGCACTGTCTTTAGATGGGCTGGGTGCTGCTGTGTGTGTTGAAGCTAGGGTGACAGCCGCATGCTCTCCAGAGTTCCCTGGATCTAAATTCCAGGAGTGCGGGGTTTCCGCCGGCTTGCTAGGAAACCCAGGGGCTTGATGTCATCATTTTCATGTCTCACGTTCCAGGACCCGCTTGGCACCGAGTCAGCTTTCCTATTAAGAGTCTGAGCCGGGGGCCAGTGCATGGCACAGTGGGTTAAGCTGTTGTCTGTGACATCAGCATCCCGTATGAACACCAGCTTGAATCCCAGCTGCTCCCCTTCGAATCCAGCTCCCTGCCAATGCACCTGGGAAAGCAACAGAAGATGGCACAATGCTTGGACCACTACACCCACGTGGGAGACCCGGGTGACGCTCCTGGCTCCTGGCCAAGCCTTGGCCATTGGCGGCCATTTGGAGAGTGAACCAGTGGATGGAACATCTTTCTCTTTCTTTTTTTCTGTCTCTCCTTCTCTGCGGGAGGACTGGATAGCACTCAGACTGCCCTCCTTCCTCCTGTCCGCACTTCTGCCCATACATGGAGGGGGAAGCTGCTGTGGGCTCAGATGCTGCTGCCTCCGGGGCTTGGCCATGGCCATCCCTCTGTAAATGAACATTTGCAGCTAAATATTTAGAAGAACTGGAGAGAGAGAAGGTAGATGGCACCATAGCTTAGGCAGAGCAGTTTGGCAATGTTCCATTGCCACGTGATATGGCTATGGTGATTACATAGAGCCATAGAGGTTACAGTGGATCAAATTGGAATTAAAAGTTCGGATGTTTAGAGAGGTTTGCTTGGGAGGGGGCGGTGGATAACCACCATCAGGGCCAGCATTGCAGCATACTAGGTGAAGCCAGTGCCTGTGAAGCCAGCATCCCGTGTGGGCACTGGTTTGTGTTCTGGCTACTCTGCTTCCGTTAAGCTCCCTGCTAATGGCCTGGGAAAAGCAGCAGATGGCCCAAGTGTTTGGGCCCCTGCTGTCTATGTGGGAGACCTGGAAGAATCTCCTGGCTCCTGGCACTAAATCAGCAGAAGAGCAGATCGATCAATCTCTCTTTGTGTCTCTCAGTAACTCTGATTTTCATGTAAATAAAAAAACCTTAAAACTCATCAGGGTAGTTTTTATGGTGCAGTGGGTTAAAGCCCTGGGTTGCAGTGCCAACATCCCTATGGGCACCGCTTTGAGTCCTGGCTGCTCCTCTGCTTCAGCTCCCTGCTGATGAACCTAGGAAAGCAGCAGAGGGTGGCTCCTGCCCCACGTGGGAGATGCGGAAGAAGCTCCTGGGCCCTGGCTTCATTCTGGCCCAGCCCTGGTCATTGCAGCCATTTAGGGAGCAAATCAGCAGATGGAAGATCTTGCTCGCTCTCTGTGTATTTCTACCTCTCTCTCTAACTGTACCTTTCAAATAAAAACAAAAAAAAAACAAAAAAAAACCTCATCATCCATTTTAATTGCATTCCTATTATTCCCCAAGATTTTCTTATTTATTTGAAAGGCAGAGTGACATCTTCCATTTGCTGGTTCACTCCCTAAACGGCCAACACAGCTGGGTCTGGGCCAGCCTGAAGCCAGGAGTGAGGAACTTCATCTGTGCCTCCTATGTGGATGGCAGGCACGTGAGCCGTCACCTGCTGCCTCCCAGTGTGTGCCTGAGCGGGAAGCTGGATCTGACGGAGTAACCAGGCCCTGAACCAGCCACGCTGATACCCCCCCAGATATTTTTATAAAACCTTAATATTCTCCACGCCCCCACTCCACGGGTGAGAGCTGCTGTAACTTCAGTACAGGTTGAGCCCCTCATACGGGACCCTCGGTGGGGTTTTGCCATAGCTGCCGGCAGGGTGTGCCTTTCCGTGGCATTGTGATCAGTCAGACCACGAACTTTCCAGGAAGTCCTTGGGACCGGGAATCTTGTCCACACTCTCGTTAGGCTGGGCGGCGCCCCGTTCCCAGCCACTCACCCGCCAGGAAGTCTTGCACCATCTGGCTCCTGTCTGGGAAGATGGCGTCTGTGAGCTGTGTGGCTGCACCCAGCCGTGAGCGGGCGGCTCCCGGCAGTTCGGGCAGGGAAGTGCCACTCCGATAGCAAGAACTCCATAAAGTGACATTAATAATCAGTAGTGTGGATCTGGGTCACCTCAGCTGTGACTCAGAGATCAAAGGCGCCCAGACGGTAATGAGAGTGTGAGTGCACGGCGGGAAGGCTCTCGTGTCTTAATGACACCTCTGCTGCTTTCTCAGCGCGCTGGGGGGGTGGAGTCACCTGTGCCCCTCGGTCTGAGGCCCGCCCTCCGGCTGAGCCTGACACACTTTTGCAGAGGTGGCCTGGGAGCAGTGCGCCAGGGTTTCTGCTGCTCTGGCTCCTTGAGTGGATGCACGTGACCGCTGACTTGCGCCTTTTTTCCTGACCTCACAAAGTCACTGCAGAGGGGCAGAGCTGTTTTATGTATTCTCCGTCTTCTTTTCTGGCCTCCGGAAAGTGAAGAGAAATGGTGCTTACAGATGCATGCTTGCAGTTCGATGCTGCGCCGGCTCGTTTTCATTTTAACCGGGGTTACTGCTTGCCTTTCTGTGCACCTGTGAGTGGTCAGGCCTGGTGCTAGGCTCTGGCAATGCCAACACGGCATAGCCGAGGTGCTGGGAAGCTGCGTGGCCTAGCGGTTAAGATGCTGGTTAACGTCCCTTTGTCTCCCATGAGGGTACTGGGGTTCAGTCTCTGGCCCTGGCTCCTGACCCCAGCCTCCTGGGAAGCAGCAGTGATGTCCCCTGTATTTGGGTCCCTGTGGCCCCCATGGGAGACCTGGATGGAGTTCCTGACGCCTGGCTTCAGCCCAGCCCAGCCGTGGAACTCACCTGGGAAGTAAACAAGTGGCTGGGAGATCTCTCTGTCTCTCAAGTAAATAAGTAAAGTAGTTAAAAAAAAAAAAAAAGCGTCTCCATGTTTCAAGAGCTCAGCGTTGGGTAAGGAAGGTGTCTCCGTGCTTACACAGAGAAGTGCCTGTGACGGAGACGTGCAGTATGGGCGGAGGCGGGGTCCCTGGTGCTTAGGATGGTGAGGGGAGGCCCCAGAGGGGGTGTGTGCGCAGGGCTGGAGAATGGTCTGAACTTACTTCCACTGCCAGGTTTGCGTCTCGGCCTCCAGGGTCCAGACAGCAGGAACGTCGGGCTTTACCGCGTCGCTTGAGTGAGCGCTCTCTGTGGGAACACGCAGTAGGGAGCAGGCAGCCTGCGTGTCCCCAGGCGGCCTCCACATGTGTCCTGTTGTGTCGCTATCTCTGTTTTGCTTTCATAAAGTCTTTTTTAGTCTTAAAAAAAAAAAAAAGACCTTCCCAAGCAGAAATAGCAGACAATAGAGTCATGGGAGAGAGCTTTCTTCAGTTCCTGTTGCTGATTTCTTGAACTCCTGTTTAACAAAAAAACAATGATTCAGCTGAGAAAACTCTAGAACAATATAAAGTACTGTACTTTGAAAGGCAAAAAAAGTTTGTTTTTTTCCCCAAAGGTAAACTCCCTTCTTACATTGGAAGGTTCCGCTGCATTTTAAATATTAAAATTGTGATGTAACAGATTTTGGAGTTTCTGCCACGTAGTTGTTCATTGAGTAATCAGTATGTTTCAGGCTGTCTGGCGTGCGATAAATATTTTGTAGCATATGTGGCTGAACATGCCAATTTCAAAGAGCTTTACAAGCTTTAATTAATTTTCACAGCAACCAGATGCACTTTGCTTTATTGATGGGAAGCCCCGACACTGGGGCTCAGAATATTTCCCGGATTCTTCCAGCCACACGGCTCTCACGCTCTTCCTGGCTAACTGAGCAGCTTTCCTAAACGCAAGGTGATCGAGGACCCTCGCACGTCAAGGGGCTGGTTTTGTTGGGAGGCAGAAAAAGATGGATGCGTAATGGCCGCAGTATTTGTCAAAAACAAAATCACACACCCATGCAAGGGGCCCAGATACATTTGAAGTT
Source organism: Oryctolagus cuniculus (assembly GCF_964237555.1). NCBI lineage: Eukaryota > Metazoa > Chordata > Mammalia > Lagomorpha > Leporidae > Oryctolagus > Oryctolagus cuniculus. The sequence continues at coordinate 133,837,078 of NC_091440.1, read as the reverse complement.
CAAGTAAACAGCAAGTTTTTAGGAAAAGTATGTCCCAAATATCGCATGTCCCTAAAAAAGTAGTGGTTGTCTCTGGAATTCAGACTTAAGTGACATCTTGCACTTTCCCAGTGGTCAACGCCAAGGTTATGGTGGTGACTGCTTCTTCAGCCTCCCATCTCCTTTCTGCCAGGTGAGGCTCCCCCTGCTTTGACCACCGTGGAAGCTGGGGCCGGGGCGGGGGCGGGGGGGAGAAGTCCTTACAGATGCTGGGAACCCTGGCGCGTTTGTCAGCCCCTCATCTGGATGCGAGTATCGCTTCCTGGGTGTGTTGGAGAAGCTTTGTGATTGCACATGCATCGCTACACGTGATCGTTTTTAGGAAGGGCTGCCTTTGCCATGCCTGTTTTCCCCCAAGGGACCAGGTGCTGTGGCCTCCCAGTCTTCAGGAACTGTGTCTAGTAGTTGCCCGTCTGCAGACGCCAGCAGCATCGGTCCTGTGGGCAGGGAGAACCGTGACCTGATGGGAAGTGCAGGTGGCCAGACAAGTGCAGCCCTGGAGGAGAAGCAGGCGCACGAGCAGCCCCGCCGTGTGCAGAGTCAGCTTTGTCCCCTGGTCCAGTTGGCAGGTGCCCCAGTGAGTGCTCTTGGCTTGGTGACAGTGCCCATTGAAGCCATTGTGTCATTTAGTGCCAGCGTTTTGAGGCAGCTTGTGGCTTTACTCTCATGTAGCAGGCCAGCTCCTCCTCAGAGCACTTTTATGTATTTGGCCATTGAATTCCTCAGTGTAAGTGCAGTCAGATTAACAGTCAGAAGCTGCCAAGTTTGCCGAGGATCAAATAGCCCCACCGTGTCCAAGGGACTCCCTTGGATTAGCTGATTTTTAAAAATTACTTTTCAGGGAGGCCTAGTGGTTAAATGCCACTAGGCACCGCAGTGCCGCCCCCCCCCCCCCCCCCGCCATAAGAGAGGGGTCGGCACTGTGGTGCAGCGGGTTAAAGCCCTAGCCTGAAGCGCTGGCATCCCATATGGGAGTGGGTTCTAGTCCCAGCTGCTCCACTTCTGATCCAGCTCTCTGCTATGGCCTGGGAAAGCAGTGGAAGGTGGCCCAAGTGTTTGGGCCCCTGCACCCACTTGGGAGACCCAGAAGAAGCGCCTGGCTCCTGGCTTTGGATCAGTTCAGCTCCAGCTGTTGCAGCCATCTGGGGAGTGAACCAGTGGATGGAAGACCTCTCTCTCTGTCTCTACCTCTCTCTCTGTCTTTGAAATAAATAAATAAATCTGTAAAAAAAAAAAAAAAAAAAAAAAAGAAAAGAAAAGAAAAGAAAGAAGCAGTGCTACCCATGATCCAAGGAAACACGGGTGCCTGGGGTTAGAGGCTTGCGTGGGTGGCCTACCAAACCTGTATAAGGTTTTACATTTCTAAGATGTGAGTGGTGTTTCATTTCTTGGTAGCTGGGGATGGATCTGCTTTTATTCTTTGTGCCTTTGTCAGTTTTCCCATAATTTGTGCTATAAGTGTGTGCCACTTTTAAAATAAAAGCAAGCATTAGAAATATGTGTGGATAGCAGCATGTGTTTGGCCTACTGGTTAAGATACCTGTTTCTACCCAGCGTTGTGGCATAGCAGGTGATGCTGCCGCCTGCAGTGCCAGCATCCCATATGGGCACCTGCTTGTCCCAGCTGCTCCTCTTCTGATCCAGCTCTCTGCTGTGGCCTGGGAAGGCAGTAGAAGGCCCAAGTCCTTGGGCCCCTGCCCCCATGTGGAAGACCTGAAGGAAGCTCTTGGCTCCTGGCTTCGGATTGGCCCAGCTCCAGCCATTGTGGCCGTTTGGGTAGTGAACCAGTGGATGGAAGACGTCTTTCTTTCTGTCTCTCTCTCTCCCTCTCCCACTCTCTCTGACTGTCTGTAACTCTGCCTTTCAAATAAATAAATATTAAGAAAAAAAAAGTACCCATTTCCCACGGCGGTGTACCTGGGTTCCATTCCTGGTTCTGACTCCTGCCGTTACCGACCCAGGGAGCTGGAGGGGATGGCCCTGGTAGTTGAGACACCTGGATTGAGTTCTTGGCCTAGCCCCAGCTGTTGGCAGCATTTAGGAGAAAAGCAGCGAGTGGAAGAACAGTCTCTCTCTCTCTCTCTCATCTCTCTCATCGGACTTTCTCTCTCTGTTGCTCCACCTCTCACATTAATAAGTAAATAATTTTTCAAAGAGAGAGAAACAAGGATACTTCAAAGGGTTCATAGAAACTGAATTTAAAAGGGATGTTTATTTTCATGTGAAAATTTTGAAATTCATGCATAATTTTTCCCACAAACTTTTTGAAGATCTTTCTTATTTCAGACAACATTTCTAAGGCTAAGTTCCAAAATGTAGATGAAGATCATCTGAGATACAGATAGTACGTTTTAATTGGCAAATGTTTTTATTTTTTTAGGTCAGTTGTCATGTGAAATCTACTCAGATTGCTTATACTTCAGATTGAGCTCTCATTCATTAATTCGCTTGGAGGAGTACTTGTTGAGGAAACTTGAAAGAGCCGTGGCCCTCCCTGTCAAAGGAACAGGTTGGTGGGTAGAAGGAACCAGAAAGGTTCACAGAAGTATGGCCTGTGTCCCCTGCCTTTGGGACTTCACTGTGCAGGGAGTGGGACAGGGCGGGGGGATGTCCTCCCACAGGTGCGCCTCCCCAGGGGCAGAACGATGAGGGGCTGCCATGAGCAGGTGCACCCTCGGGAAATGACTCCCACCAGGCCGTGCCACCGTTGGTTCCCCAAGCCCCAGCACATTCCCAAGGAGAGCTGCATGCTTTGGCACCACCAAAGCCAGTGCAGGCTCCCACCCGACGGGGTGGGTCTGAAAAGCTCCCAGAACCCCTGCTTGTTGCCACGGCCCAGGCCTAGGACCAGGGACTGCATCTGCTTCTCCCAGCAAGGCCAGCCTCTCCCAGCAAGGCCAGCCCCAGTGCCGGCTGCAGGCTGGGTCAGGGCCTCTCTGGCACCCGGGCAGCCTGGCCGTGCCAGGTGGCTTCCCCCCGATCCCTGTCCTGTAGCTGCCTTCACGAACTTGGTTTTCATCATATGCACTCCATGCCCCCCCCCACACACTTTAAGTGATTTATTTATTTGAAAGGCAGTGTTACAGAGAGAATCTTCCATCCACTGTTTCACTCCCCATATGGCTGCCAACAGCAAGGGCTGGGCCAGACCGAAGCCAGGGGTTTCATCTGGATCTCCCACATGGGTGGAGGGGTCAAGACACTTGGGCCATCTTCCGCTGCCTTCCCAGGAACACTAGCATAGAGCTGGATTGGAAATGGAACAGCCGGGACTTGAACCATCACTCCTATGGGATTCTGGTGTTGCAGGCGATGGCTTAACTCACTGTGCCACAACGCCGGCCCCATGGCCTTTTCTTTTCTCTGTTAACTTCTTGTTGTCTCGGAGAAGCAAATAGCCTACAGTTTTATTCCTAGAATACTTCGTCATAAATCTCTTTTCTTGGCCTTTTTTAGACTCTGAAACTCGCACTAAATCTGCAATATGCAGAAGTCCAAATATTGCTGTTTTTTTCTTTGCAGTATAACATGGGGAACGTGGCGATGTTGGCCTCCTGTCGCAGTTCAGATAGGCTGCGTTTTACTCTGTATTTCTCAGTGGCTGCATGAACTGAGAATGTGATGGGCAGTTTGAGGGGATTTGTGTGATTGAGCCTAGGAAATGAAAGGTTTTGTATTTGCTAAGAGACCCTTGGGGTCAAAGTTCAATCCGCACAAACTACTACAAATCAGCTTAAACATAGCTGCTGTTGACACCCACACAGGTGCTTCCAGTGTCCTAGAAAGTGGAATTAAAAGAAGTTTATTTTGGTATAGAAAATTTTGAAATCCATGCATACCAGAGGTCTTCAAAAAGTTCATGGAAAAATGCCTGTTATGAAAAAAACTACGCAAGGATTTCAAAGTTGTTTTATACCAGAATAAATTTACCTTTTCATTGCATTTATCCATGAACTTTTTGAAGTACTCTCACATGTAAATCTTGTGAAAGCAGCCCCACAGTGCACAAAACAGTTGCTTTGACATCAGACTAAATATTTCCTCCTTTACTTTGATGATGTGTGTTCAAGGTTATGCAGTAGCTTTGAAGAACTTAACTGAGCAGGGAACACTTTCGTCGTTGAGATGCACGTTTAGATTTGGAAATGCACTGAAACAAACAGGGTTTTTCTTCAAGGATTTATTTTGCTCATGAATGAACCGGGTGTTTTCTGGAAAGAGAAACTCTAGTGCTGCCCGGAATGGCCTAATCATGGCTCTGTGAGTGTTGCCGTCAAACACAGGGAGCTCCCGGGGGGAGGGGGTTCATCCTAGCCAGTCTGGCTTCTTTCTCCCCGTAGGACTCCCGTGAATTCTATCACGGTGGCATCATGTCATCTCTCGTCATCTCTCACTTGGGTGACGCACAGCATGAAACTTAAGTACTTTGTCATTCAGGGAGGGGGTCTCTGTCTTCTTGGAAGGTCCAGGGTAAGTCTGGCAGGTGACGCAGCCACCCGGGTGTCCTGGCACTGCTCCAGTTGGGACTGGCTGATGAGCTCACAGACCGAGGCCCTCTGGGCTGTGCCTGTTGCACATCTCCTTGGCTGTTAACACGGTGCCACCTAGCCCCCTATGGGGACCCGGCTTCCTCGTGGGTTCCCTCAGCAGCCGGTGTGCGCTGCAGCTCTGATGCAGAACTGGTGTTTAGCTGATGACATTGTCTGTCCTCTCTGACACCCTGCCCATTGTCGACCCGAGGCGTGGTGGGGCATGTTCCCCTTACTGGTGCATCCGTACCAGGGGTTATGTCGCACGAAGGGGCTCATTTGTCTCGTGTCGAGGGTTGTGTTCGGTGGCGTTGGTCAGCCAAGATGATAAATGAGTGCTGTTGGTCTCTGCCTTCCTTTTCCTCCAGAACCGCGGCTTCACTGGTCCGCCCAGCTGGAGCCGAAAGCCTGGCACGCGGGCAGGAGAAGGTTGCTGTTGTCTGAAACCTGAGCGAGGGGCTGTCCCTGATCCTCGGTGCTCAGAGAACCCCTCCCATGGGCGGGCGGGGCGGGGAGGGGCAGCACTAGAGGGCAGACTTCAACAAGTCGGCTGGGAGAGCTGCCGCTTCTGCTCGCAAGGAGGCTGGACTTGAACTCTGCTCCACAGACATCGCAGAGACCCGGCCATTATCAAGGTTAACATCACAGAGGCTGTTTGGAAATGGAAAATGATTCCGTATATACTCTGAAGGGCCATTGTGGAGCTGATGTAGTTATTGCATTTTTAAAATACTTATTTAAAATTTTTTTTTTTAGGTTTTCTTATTTTTATTTATTTGAATGGCAGAGAAGCAGAGGGATGTATGGGGAGATCTTTCATCCACTGGTTCACTCCCCCACTGCCCACAAGACCTAGGGCCAGGCCAGGCTGAAGTCTGAAGTCAAGAGCCAGGAACTCCCTCTGGGTGTCCCATGCGGGTGGCAGGGACTGAGGCACTGGAGCTGTCCCCTGCTGCCTCCCAGGAGCACATTGGCAGGAAGCTGGGTCAGAAGCAGATTAGCCGGAACTGGAATCTGGCGCTCCTGTACAGGATGCCGACGTTCAAAGTGGCAGCTTAACCCACTGTGCCGTTATACCTGCCCCTAACGTTACAGTTTAAATGTTATCGAGAGAGCTTTTTTTGTTTGTTTGTTTAACACTAAAAGCTAGGAAAAATAATGCTTTGTCCATAAAGTAGAAAATTATAAGGTTGTTAAAAAGTGTTTTGAATAGACACCGAGTGGGAAGGGCAGGTTGTAATGCTGGTCCGGGGGTGTGGTCCCTGTTTGGAGGACGTGGCACCTGCTCCCCTGTGTTTGTGTCCGTGTTGGTCTTTGGGAGATGGGACTAGAGTTTGCTTCTGCTTGTTTTTCCATCGGAGTGTGTTTCTTGCACATGGCGACGCTGGTTTTCAAACACACACGGCAGAGTGAAGCTGCCTTCCTGGTCTAAGATCCCTCCTGAAAACATACTCGCTGTCACTTCGCTTTCTGTGAAGAGTGCTTGTACCTTAGCGCGTGCCTTTTCTGCAGGTGCAAAGTGAGTGTTGACGCAGTGGGATTTTCGGCGTTTGAGCTAGGACAGGAAGTGTTCCCCGTTTTTCAGAGGGTGGTGGAACTGAGGCGACACGTATTAGCATACTCCAGGTGGATCCCAGGGATGATTTATGGGGTCTTTTTTTTGTTTGTTTCACCTCCAGGTGGGTGCCTGTACCAGACCCCATTCACAAGGAAGGTTGATTAAACACCAAAGATGTGCAAATCACACGGGATCAGAAATGACAGCTGCTGGGCTGTGGGATGGGAGAGGAAGGTTTGCGAGGGAGGGTGAGAATGGCTCTCTTGTGCCGGTCCTCCTCCGTGTGTGCACGCGTGTGTTTGCTCATGTGTGCATGCGTGTGTGTGTGCATGTGTGTGTGTGTGTGTGAGACTGCATGTTCCAGTGGAATGTCATTGTCCTTACCCACCTAAGTCTGCCATCCACGCTGGGCATTCTGCCAGCACGTGCTCACCCCGACGACACCAGTGTGGTTCCATTGTGAATTGAACAGTAATATTGATCTCTCTGCCCCTCTTATGTGTGAGCTGGAGTGGTGACCAGGCCAGTGGGCTCTGCTGGGCGTCACACACGGGTCCCTGGGCTCATCCGGCCTCGGGCCTCCCTCACCATGCTCAATGCATTTCTCAAATCCGCTCCAGATGATACTTGTCCCACTTGAGTTTCTGTTTTGGAACCAAGCGTGGATGAGCGTCTCAGAAACGCTTCACTCAGTAAGTAAGTGATTGTCAAGTGGGGGCCACGTTTGGAATGACAGACTCTTCTGACCACGTCCACCCCGGTAACGGTCACTGCGTGTTTCTTCAGGTCTGGTGCCTGGCCCCAAGTAGCTCAAAACATTTGGTGATGGGGGGCTGGGAGGGGGAGATGGAGGTTTTCCTACATTTAGTTACGGCTTTTATACACATCCTCACTTAACCTTGATAAGGACCAAATGAGTTAACTGTCTCTCATTTTTTAAAAAGATTTATTCATTTGTTTGAAAGGCAGAGTTACAGAGTTAGAGAAAGAGAGAAAGAAAGGTCCTCCATCTGCTGGCTCACCCCCTAACAGGTCACAACGGCAGGAGCTGGGCCAGTCTGAAGCCAGGAGCCAGGAGCTTCTTCCGGGTCTCTCATGTGTGTACAGAGGCCCAAGCACTTGGGCCATCTTCCACTGCTTTCCCAGTCCATAGAAGAGAGCAGGATTGGAAGTGGAGCAGCCAAGACCTGAACCGGTGCCCACGTGGGGTACTGGCACTGCTCACGGCAGCTTTACCCGCTGTGCCACAGCACTGGCCCCCAGCTGTCCCATTTTAGCAAGAAGGGGTTCCCTGTGGGTCCCACGATTGCTTTAGAGCAGCAGCCAGACTAGAGGCCGGGTCCTCTTGTATAAGCTCCGTTATCTTGAGATGGACACGTGCAGCCATCACACCTGCCCCTCTCCTGTAGCTGCTCTGTGCCATTGTCTACCCAAGAACCTTCTCTGCACCCGGAATCTTCTAGGCCAGTGGCTTCAGAAAGTATCTACACTGGAAACCTCACTGTTGTCCCCAAACCGCCAGCATCCCCTTCCGTAGTTGTTCAGCCACCGGTCCCATCGCATGCCTCCTGGACGGTTCTGGAGCTGCCACCTCCTTCTTCCCAGTCCCTGATCCAGCCGGTGGGATCTCTGCTGGTTGAGGAGCCCTGCACCCCCCTGAGCCCCTGGAGCACCAGCTTCCCCACCTGTTTTTTGCCTGCCTTGCAGGGCACAGCCTCCTGTGCCCCTCGCCAGCATCTCCGCTGAACGTGGGAGTCACAGCATCAGCCTTGGAAGCAGAATGTGGAAGCTCCCAGATGCCCCAGGACAGTCGCCGCTCTCCCTTCTGTCCCTTTAGCCTCGTGGGCCCTGGTTCACGTCCCAGCTGCTCCACTTCGGATGCAGCTCCCTGCTAATGGCTTCAGGAAAGCAAGGGAGGATGGCCTAAGTGTTTGGGTTCCCTCACCCGCGTGAGAGATCTGGATGAAGCTCCTGGTTTCAGCACATTCCAGCACTGGCTGTTGAGGCCATCTGGGGAGTCAGCCAGCAGGTAGATTTCTCTCTCTCTCTTTCTCTCTGTTTTGCTCTCTCTGTGTGTGTCTCCCATTCTGTAACTCTGACTTTCAAATAAATACATAAATCTTGTTTAAAAAAGCTGATTTAGGGGGCCAGCGCTGTGGCATGGCAGGCTAAGCCTCCGCCTGCAGCACTGTCATCCCATATGGGTGCCGGTCCATGTCCTAGCTTCTCCTCTTCTGATCCAACTCTGTGCTTGTGGCCCGGGAAAGTGGGGAAGATGGCCCAAGTGCTTGGTCCCCTGCGCTCAAATGGGAGACCCAGAAGAAGCTGCTGGCTCCTGCCTTCATATCGGTGCAACTCTGGGGAGTGGTTCACAGCTGGGGAGTGAAGCAGCGGGTAGAAGACCTCTCTGTCTCTACCTCTCTCTGTGACTCTTTCAAATAAATAAAATAAATCTTTAAAAAAAACCAGCCATGGCTGGACCAGGTCAAATCCAGAAGTCGGGAAACTCAACCTAGGTCTCCCACGTGGCGGCAGGAACCAGTGATTTGACTCAGCACCACTGTGTGTGCAGAGTGTGAGCTACAGCCAGGAGTGAAACCAGGGTACCCCAGGGTACAGCAGTATCTCTACTGCTAGGCCACGCTCTTGCTCTTGGCCCAGATTTTTTGAAGAACTGCTTGAAAGTGCAAATTGCATGCAGGCTAATCTGTTTTGCAGTGCTTGGATTATTATTCTTTGTCACCAGTGTGATGCAGCCACACAGCTGGATACGCGACTGGGACCTCTTCTGTTGCTTTTGTTTACATTCCACTAGGACTTTGGAATCTAAGCAATTCTGAGATCCACCCAAAGGAATCCTTGTACAACTGTGTCGTCCAGAGATGCTGCTTTGAATGTTGAAATTGGGGAAATGCTGGCATTCCTAGATTTTAAAATATAAACCGCAAGAAAGATGCCAGTAGTGTTCTGGAGAGAGAGGTTCCTTTCAGTGGGAGAAGGGTGGTGACGTGAGTTCCGTGTTCCTGATATTACTTCGCTTGAGAAACTGCTGCACACTTCCACTGACGGCTGATGCTCGGCGTCCATAATTCTTAGTTGCACCTGTTACATTCTCAGAGTGTCTTGGTTTGCCTGATGAATTACATGGTCTCCGAATCTATTGTCTATTTCATTATCTACCCGTGGATCAGAATTTCACTTTGTAATTACGTCTTGCAGATAAATGTTTTAAAAATGTTTGTATTTTGGGATGTACGTAGTTTGAGATGAAAGTCGGCATTGATCTCGTGCTCCTACTTGGACTTTGCTTGCCACAGGCAGCTTCCTGTTGGTGGCAGGGAGTTAGCTCTTCTTCCTGCAGACCCGTGAAATCGTGCTGATCACAGCTGAAGGTTTTTAATTACATCTGCTGAAGCCTGAATGTGGGCTGGGTCTCTGTGGGTGCTCCTGGGCTTCGGGGAGGGGTCTCCGTCAAACCGTCTCAGCGTGCCGTTACTCCCAGCTTCTAAGGCCTGGTGTCTTCTCTCTGCCTCCTCCTCCGAGGAGGCCACACCTCCTGCCCACTCTGGGAAGCTGGGGTTTGATTCTCCTCTGTGGGTCTGCTGCAGGTTGTGCCTGCGTCTCCTTCATCCGTGTTTGCCCCTGTGGCTGGCTATCTTCCACAGGTGCATTATTGCAGCATTCACTGGTGATATGACTTGACTTACTGATTCCAAGTGCGCTTCAGAAACACTCACAGCCTTCATGGCTTCCTTTAGTTCCAGTATATAAACGCCACATCTGCCTGGTTTTTTTTGTTGTTGTTGTTGTTTGTTTTTTGACAGGCAGTGGACAGTGAGAGAGAGAGAGAAAGACAGAGAGAAAGGTCTTCCTTTTTCCATTGGTTCACCGCCTAATGGCCGCTGTGGCTGGTGCACTGCGCTGATCCGAAGCCAGGAGCCAGGTGCTTCTCCTGGTCTCCCATGGGGTGCAGGGCCCAAGCACTTGGGCCATCCTCCTCTGCACTCCTGGGCCACAGCAGAGAGCTGGCCTGGAAGAGGGGCAACCGGGACAGAATCCGGCGCCCCAACTGGGACTAGAACCCAGGGTGCCGGCGCTGCAGGCGGAGGATTAGCCTACTGAGCCATGGCACCAGCCATCTGCCTGTTTAAAACCGTTCTTAATAACTGGCCCCTGCTCAGAGTGGATTCCATCGCCCCCCTGCGTAGTCTGCATGCAAGTCCCCCTTCCCATCCCAGTCTTCCCCTTTGCAACATGTCCATGTTTGCATGTATCCTTTAACCCTTTGTTACAAAGAGTAAGATATCCCTGCCTTTCCATGGGTGAGCCAGCGCCTGGTCAGCTGTCTTCATTACAGCAGCCATCAGACGGTCATCAGTGGCCAGAACAAAACTCCAGTGTGGTATTGAGTTAGAAACACTCCTTGGCCATTCTTAGAGGTGACTTTTCATAGTTACTGTACACAAGCACTGAGTGTCATTACAATAGACATCTCAACTGGAAAATAAGCCGTATTTCATCTTGCCTCGTGATAGACTCTCTAGTGAGAATTTGTAATATGCATATTAGCCTATAGTTAAAACCTGCCTGGGGCCTTCTGAAGATAAGAACTTTCAGTTTGAACCAAATCAGTCCATGAAGTCCTGGACAGAATGGAGTTAACTAGTGCAGTAAGTAAAACTGGAAAACACAAGTCTGCAGGAGATAAATGCCACCGGCCGAGAGCTTCCCAGTACTAGGGAGGAGACCTCGGGTAGGGAAGCGGGGAAGTTGGGTAAAAGAAAGGAGGTTGGAGGGACGACAGGGGTGCAGGGGAAGGGCCTGCCTGTGTGACAGGTGCCTTGGTCTGCTGCAGCTTTCCCACCCTGTGTGAACCTCAAGTGCACTTTCCTTGGCAATCACTGGACTTGGAGCCAGGCCTGGCTCAGCTTCCACCGTGCTGCGGGAGGTGCCAGTTTGTTATTAGTGCCAGGCCTTGAGGATGTTGGTTTGATGAAGTCTCACTTCCCTGACAGAGCTGTCTGATATCTTCAGGAAGTGTCTGAGGCTTGCCTCGTTCTCATCTTGTCTGGCACGGTGACAGACGCCTCGGGGAAGCGGAAGGTTATGAGATTTATGGCATTTCGTGCATCACTGATCTTTTCAGGCATTTTTGCTTTTTTGAAGATAGGACTCTATTAATAGTTTTCATATTGTGAACCAACCTGAGCAGTATTATTGCTGGTTATCAGAACTCCCAACTGTGAGTGGGGTTTTTGCATGACAATGGGACTTCCCTCTCCCAGGTTACACATCATCCTTGTGTAGCCTTCCTTGTGGATAATGCTGGCCCGTGTTAGAAGTGGGGACACCGCTCAGCCACAGTGGAGCACAGAAGTAACTCATTAACCATCTCGTCCAGACCCAAACGTGGAGATAAAAGATCCCGGCCTGATTTGGTGGAAAATTAGACCACATGTTCCCTCCCTGCCCCCTCTCCCCCGGCAGTTTCTGCACTACCCAGCAAATAGTCCCAAACAATAGCAGAGCCCTAAGCTTCCATTACTGGCTCCAAACACTACAAATACCTAATGGACCTGGGAAGGCAGCAGGTGGTGGCCCAAGTGCCCAGGGCCCTGCACCCACGTGGGAGACCTGGGTGGAGTTCCTGGTTCCTGGCTTTAGCCTGGCCCAGTCCTGGCTTTTGAGGCCATTTGGGGAGTGAGCCAGTAGATGAATTAACTCTCTCTCTCTCTTTCTCTCTGTCACTCTGCCTATCAAGTCAGTAAATAAAATCTTTTTTAAACACGAGAGGTGATGGCAGTGAGGAGGAGGAGAAAGTGTCTTCCTCGCAGGTTTCTTCCACAGAGAGGTCTGAGCCCAGCCTGCTTTGGTTTTCTGTTAGGAAGTAGCTGTCCTCCCTTTTTTTCTGGGGGCGGGGGCAGCCAGAGTGGACAGTGAGAGAGAGAGAGAGACAGAAAGGTCTTCCTTTGCCGTTGGTTCACCCTCCAATGGCCGCTGCGGCCAGCGCACCGCTGATCCGATGGCAGGAGCCAGGTGCTTCTCCTGGTCTCCCATGGGGTGCAGGGCCCAAGGACCTGGGCCATCCTCCACTGCACTCCCTGGCCAGAGCAGAGAGCTGGCCTGGAAGAGGGGCAACCGGGACAGAATCCGGTGCCCCGACCGGGATTAGAACCCGGGGTGCCAGCGCCGCAGGCGGAGGATTAGCCTAGTGAGCACTGGCCCGTCCTCCCATTTTTAAATCCCTTTGTGGTCTCAACTTGTCAGTTTTGAAATTTACAGTCTGAGCTACAAGCGAGGGCTTCTCACAGGTGACAAGTGAACGTGTGCCATCAGCCGTACGGGACGCCTGGTTACGTGTTAGGTCGTCTTCTTGCCTCCTCACTGTCTGCTGGCTGTTGACTAAGGAAACGTAATTCTGTATACCTACCCTTTCCACACGTGTTTTGCTTTCTCAGTACAGCACCACTTGGCTGACGTTTACGCCGTATCCAAGAGCTTGTGGGAACAAAAAGGAATTAAAAGATTAGCTGATTCGGGTGGGGAAGACGGCATTTTTAGATATCGTTGTTTCGGGCTATGCGTTTTCTTCTAACTTTTGGAAGACCCCGCATGTCTCGGCTGCAGACCCCGCTTGGGACAGTGAAGTTCTGTAAAAGAAAAGAAGGCTGTAAAAGCCGAGAGGTAGCCCTTTTATGCTTTCTGCAGGAAGGCTTTTAAACAGAGCGCTGCTTTGTAGTTGGGTCACCCGGAGGCAGTGCCGGGCGGGCTGGAGCGAGCGCGGTCCGCGCCTCCTCCTGGCTGGCATCTGGTGGCCGGGGCCACAGCGGCCGGGGACCCAGACAAGCCGCGTCCTGCGTTTTCCACAACAGTGCTGGAATTTTCCTAAGGCAGTTGCACATCTGGAATTTTAAAGTTTACCCTTCAATAAAATGGTAGTAAATCTTAGGAAACATTGTGCCTTTTTTCTTTTAATGAACCCGGCGATTCTCTTCAAAACCATTAGGCAGTTCCTGGTTGGTCCCTCCCTGTTTTACCCTTGCTGGTCGTGATGGACAGAGAGGAATTAGGAAACGCCCGTCTGTGCCTTACTCTGAAGGTAGGTGACCGATGCTGCTTCACAGAACAGCTTTCAACTTTGTTGCAAAAGACTCGGTGCCTTCGTCTCAGACCTGTTGCATTTCAGTTACGCAAAATAGTGTGGTTGTGTTCGGAAGGTGTGTGGCTGGCATGGTGCAGCAGCGTGGGAACACAGTTCCAGCAGTGGCTTGTGTGTGCGCTGCCTCTCCCTGGCCGTCAGGGCTGCTGTCGGCCTTGGAAGTGCGGCTCGAGTCTGTCATCATCCCCACGTGCCAATTATGAAGCCTGGGAAGTGTGTGTAAAAGCCGATTTTAATGACTCCAGCCTACTATTAGAATCATCTAATCAAATTCTGAAAGTGACAGTTTGCTGCTTTAAAATGTCAAAGCTGTTCAGTTTTTGATTGAAAAAACAAATTGTGACATTCTGGAATGAGCAGCTTAGTGTGTGTTTGAGGAGCCGTTTTTATGCATGTAGAAAAACTTTGCATGGTTATGTAAAACTGCCATGAAAGCCAACATTTTGATTTGCCAGTTGTACCAAAATAAGGTGACGCCCACAGAATGGTAATCGCTGGAATATTTTGGATTGTACGTGACAGATGACATAAGGCGAGACTAACCAAGCCGTTCAATGGGTGGCTGTTAGCGTCTCTGCAGGAAGAGAAGGTGTCGTGTGATCAAGTGGGTGCTACAGAGCTGGGTTTTGTTTGCTGCTCTGCTCACATACACACACAGACACACACATATACATGCACACAGACACACATACACACAGAGGGTACATACATGTACGCACATATGTACACATAGATACATATGCACACACATACACATGCACACACATACACAGACACAGATATGTACACACATACACGCACACACCCCAGTTTGGAAGGGAACCACATATTGGGGAGAGGATGTGAAGGAGAGCTCACTGCCACTCTAGGGAGACCCGAACTGAGAATTTGAAGTGTGTGTTCCTGAACAGTGAGCAGTGTCAGGTAGCCGGCTTCCTTGGTCCCACCCTTCCTTCCTGCACTTAAACAGTTGCTGTTCTGAGGCCGTCTATAGCATGTTGGCCCATAATGCTATCTTGTTTTTAACCTTTTTTTTGAAAGATTATTTATTCACTTTAAAGTCAGAGTGAAACCGAGACCAAGATCTCCATCCACTGGTTCACTCCCCGGAGAGCTGAGTGGGTCTGGGCCAGGACAAAGCCAGGAGCCAGGAGCTTCATCCACGTCTCCCACATGGGTGGCAGGGCCCAGGCACTTGGGCCACCTTCTGCTACTTTTCCAAGGCCATTATCAGGGAGCTGGATCAGAAGTGGAGCCGCTGGGAATCAGACCAGTGCCCATATGGGATGCTGGGGTCATAGGTGGCAGCTTTACCTGCTAAGATACAGTGTACCACAAACTGGATCTGTTTTAAAAGCCTTAAACTACTGTCTTGAAGTCCTGTCTTGTCGTGGAGTCATACCTGCTGGTTACCACTCTGGTAGAAATTGTGGGAGGGGGGCGAAGGGGAAGGGTCTTTTCCCCAGTCTGTGCCCCACATTAGGCCAGAAGCTCCCAGAAAACAGGGGTAGACTCCTTCCAGCCCAGGTGCCTGGCACAGTGCAGATGCCCAAGAATCTTTGTTGAGCCAAGCTTCACGACATCTGTGAATTGTAACTATGTGCAAAACCCAGATTTCTGCTCTACCCATTCTGATCCTCTCTGAGGCCTGTATGCAGCTCATACATTGGCTCCACTGCATAGGCTGTATGCTTCATTTTTCTATGTATCAGGGGTTTTGTTTGTTTTTGTAAGATTGATTTATTTGAGAGGCAGAGTTACACAAAGAGAGAAAAAGGACTTCCATCTGCTGGTTCACTCCCCAAATGGCCACAATGGCTGGAACTGGGCTGATCCGAAGCCAGGAGCCAGGAGCTTCTTCCAGGTCTCCCATGTGGGTGCAGGGGCCCAAAAACTTGGGCCATCTTTCACTGCTTTCCCAGGGCATTAGTAGAGAGATGGATCGAAAGTGGAGAGCTGGGGGACTGGCACTGTGGTACAACGGGTTAAAGCCCTGGCCTGTGTTGCCAGCATCCCATATGAGCACCAGTTGAGGTCCCAGCTGCTCTACTTCTGATCCAGCTCTCTGCTATGGCCTGGGAAAGCAGTGGAAGATGGCCCAACTCCTTGGGCCCCTGCACCCACATGGGAGACCTGGGAGAAGCTCCTGGCTCTTGGCTTCCGATCAAAACAGGTCTGGCTGTTGTAGCCTTTTGGGGAGTAAACCAGCAGATGGAAGACCTCTTTCTTCCTCTGCTTCATCCTCTCTATAACTCTGCCTTTCAAATAAATAAATAATAAAATATTTAGGAAAAAAAGAGAAGTGGAGCAGCTGGGATACAAACTGGCACCCATATAAGATGCCGGTGCTGCAGGCATAGACTTAACCCAGTACACTACAGTGCTGGCCCCATGTATAGGCTTCTAGAGTAATCACAAAATTCATTAGTTCAGTCTTTTTTAAAAAAAATGATTTTTTAAAATTTATTTGAGTGGCAGAGAGAGGGAGAGACAGATCTTCCACCTGCTAGTGTACACCCCAGATGCACGCAACAGTCAGGGCTGGGCCAAGCTGAAGGCAGGAGCCAGGAGCTTCATTTATCTGCTGCTTGGGCAATGTTCTGCTGCTTGTCCTGGCACATGCGCAGGGAGCTGCATCGCCAGTGGAGCAGCCGGGACCTGAACCGGTGCCCGTTTGGGAAGCCAGTGTTGTAGGTGGCGGCTTCCCTCGTGCACCACAGTGCCAGCCCCAGTTTTCAGTCTCTGATAAACATTTCTTCAGGCCCTGCTCTCATAGGTTTCATCTCTGATAAGGCCAAGGCCAAGGCCAAGAGGCAAGAGCGCAGACCTGGGCCTGCCCACCTGCGTTTGAATCCCTGAAGTGGTCGTGGAGGGCAGGTGCGGGACCTTGGCTGTGATGCAGGGGGAGTGCCGGTGGTGGTGAGGGAGAAGTGACCACTGCCGTGTGGTGGGCTGGGGTTTTGCGAGAAGAGCCTGGCCCTCAGGGGCCTGCTGGCCTCACTGGCTCTCTTCCTCCTGGGCCGTTGAAACCCTTGAAGCAGGGAGAGGGACCTCTGCCGAGACCAGAAACCCTCGTTCGGCGAGTTCAAGAAGCAGTTGCGTAAGGCAGCCTGCTGAGCGGCCACTTGGATGTGATCAATAGCGACTTCTGTCTGAATGGAGCCGAGAAGGTTGTCCTCGGGTTGGGTGGCCCGGGGTGGGGTCCTCGGATAGGGTGGCCTGGGTCTGCTGACTCCGAGTGGAATGCAGACGTGCCCGGGTTGCAGCCCTAACCTCCTAACCTCGGGCTGTTGGTGATTAAACAGTGAAAGGTGTCGTTCTTTCTGCCCTGTAGCCGCTTACATAGTAGACGGTTTATATGCACCGGGGTTGGAGGTGAGGTTGATGCCGATACTGGGCAGTGAAGGGAAATGCGACACAGAACAGTGGCTGACTGGGTCTGCGCGGATGGTTTCTTTAACAGCTGCGCTTCTCGTCGTCTTTGTTCCTTGTGAAAATATTCCCATTGTGTTGTAGCTCACAGATGCCTGTTTGTTATAGTTCAGAGTTTGTGTTAAATCATAAAAAGCCTCGTGGAAACATTAGCAGTCTGAAGCTGTGGAGTCTTTTGCATCCTGACAAAACATTGGAACAATGGCCTTTATATTGCTTTCTGAGAAAAAAGTGAACTCTGCCTGTAACACTCAGGTAAACACATGTTGTAAAGTTGCAGACACTCAAGCGGGCGTCGGAAAACCAAGGAAAAAGAACCTTGCTGAGTGGATTTTCTGCTCCCACATAAAGATGGCTGTTCTCAGCATATATAAACAATTTTACTGTTGAATAAATTTTTTAAAAGGTCGGACTGGGTCTATTCCATTTTCCTCTATATTCTACCACGATTTATATTCTGTGTGTGGATTCACTCCCAAGATGGCTGCAACAGCCGGGGCTGGGCCAGGCTGAAGCCGGGAGCCTGGAACGCCATCTGAGTCTCCCACGGGGATGCACGGGCCCAAGCACTAGCGCCACTTCTGCTGCTTTCCCCGGGCGTCTTAGCAGGGAGCTGGATTGGAAGTGGAGCAGCCGGGACTCAACTGGGGCTTATCTGTGTTGCTGGCGTTGCACATGGTGGCTTTACCCACTATGCCACAGTGCCAGCACCAACCAGCACTTCTAAACAGACTGTCCCTTCTAAGCATCCGTATTGCACTACTACTAAAGTATTTTCTGTAATGAATATAAAGTTCTAGATCCATTTTATTTTATGCAAACTAGAGGAGTTTTCATATTAGTGTCAAATGCCTTAGGGAAAGAGCTGGTGGAGGACACTTAAGTCTGCATTTTAGCAGGAAAGTTCTATGGTTTTAGTTATTTTTTTTTTTGTTTTTTTTTTTTTTTTTTGTAATTTTTGCTTATTTATTTGAGAGACAGAGAGCTGTCCTCTGCTGGTTCATTCCCACAATGCCCCCAAATGCCACAAGCCCTTCCAGGAACAAGGAATTCACTCTGACTCTCCTACATGGGTCCCAACACATGGCCTCCCATAGTGTGCATCAGCAGGGAGCTGAGTTTGGGAGAGGAGCCGGACCTCAACCCCACACCCAGGTGGGATACAGGGGTCCTAAGTAGTGTCCTAACCACTAGGACAAACACCCACCAGTAGAAGTTTATCTATTGAGTGTATTCATTTGAGAGACTGAGAGATCTTCCATCTGCTGGTTAACTCTCCAACAGCTGGGGTTGGGCCGGGCCAGGCCAGAGCCAGGAGCTGTCAGGTTTTCCCACCTGTGTGGCGAGAACCCACTCTACGTTCCTGGGTGTGGATCAGCAGGAAACTGGGTGGGAAGCTGAGGCGGGACTCAATCCCAGGAACTCCCATGTGGGATGCAGGTGTCCCTAGGGACAGCTTCACCCACTGCACCACAGCCTTGGCAGACATCAAACCCTGGGACTGCTGCTCACGGTACAGGTGCGTGCACACGCACACACACACACACACACACACCCCACCCCACCCCTGCCTTGCTACTTCTGCAGGGTGGCTTGCCTTCTGATGGGACTTGTGGGTGAGTTCCAAGACTGCTGCTGCTTCCTACAGCCACTTTGGCCAGGATGATAACAAGAATAAAAGGAACAAACACCACCCACCCTGTTCCTGGCCCTCCGCTCAGTGCCTCGGTCCCATGCAGTGTTGTCTTTTATTCCCACAATGCTCTGTGGCAGTACTGTGATTGGCTCCATTTTATAGAAGTACGCGAGGTGTTTGCAGCCTAAGCGACCTCCTTGCATGGATGCCGCAGGGCGTGGCTGGTGGAGATGTCGGTCCGTGTCCGTTTGGCGTTACCGGCTCCATCTTGCTATCCCCTCATGGTGCTGTGGGCTAAGAGTGGGGTAGTGACGAGTTGAATAGACGGTGTGGCTGAAATGGTACGGACTGGTTACTTCCTACCCACCTGGCTGTACAGACTCACAGTCCTTGGAGAAGACGGCTCCTAACGAGGAGTCTCTGCCTGTGAGATGAGCTGGGTTCTAGCACTGGGCCCATTGCGAAGCAGAGAGTGACAGCTTCTTTCAGAAGGAGAGGGTATCCAGATAACCAGCTGCTCCTCCCAGGGGCCACCCACGGAGAGCAGAGGCCAGCTTGGGGCCTGTGGCCCCCAACGCTGCTTCCCTTGTCTCTGCTGCTCTCCCACTTTCTTAACCTGCCACCCTGAAGAGATGGCACCATATTCTTCACAGGTGGATCAGTGTTGACAGCCGTTCATCAGGGACACGCGACAAAGGCCACCTGTCTTCCTGGGACTACCACGTCTGCCGGCAGGGGTGCAGTTAGCATCGCTGGGAGCTGGGCCGGGTTGGGGTGTATGTGACTGGTTCCACCATCTGCCAGCAGGGGTGCAGTTAGCTTCGCTGGGAGCTGGGCTGGGTTGGGGTGTATGTGGCTGGTTCCACCATCTGCCAGCAGGGGTGCAGTTAGCATCGCTGGGAGCTGGGCCGGGTTGGGGTGTATGTGGCTGGTTCCAGCATCTGCCAGCAGGGGTGCAGTTAGCTTCGCTGGGAGCTGGGCCGGGTTGGGGTATATGTGACTGGTTCCACCATCTGCCAGCAGGGGTGCAGTTAGCATCGCTGGGAGCTGGGCCGGGTTGGGGTGTATGTGGCTGGTTCCACCATCTGCCAGCAGGGGTGCAGTTAGCATCGCTGGGAGCTGAGCCGGGTTGGGGTGTATGTGACTGGTTCCACCATCTGCCAGCAGGGGTGCAGTTAGCATCGCTGGGAGCTGGGCCGGGTTGGGGTGTATGTGGCTGGTTCTAGCATCTGCCAGCAGGGGTGCAGTTAGCATCACTGGGAGCTGGGCTGGGTTGGGGTGTATGTGACTGGTTCCACCATCTGCCAGCAGGGGTGCAGTCAGCTTCGCTGGGAGCTGGGCCGGGTTGGGGGTGTTGTGGTGTATGTGGCCGGTTCCAAGGCCGTGTGCCCGCCTTCCTGTCTGCCGGGAAAGCAGGCGCGCCGTGGACGTCCGCTTCTGCCTCTGCGTTCTCAGGATGGCCTCGGCGCTCGGACGTGTGATCACGACGTGCTGCAATTATAGTTATTTCACCGCCTGTAAATGTAGAGTTCAAGGTTGCAGAGTGCATATTAGCAAGTGCGGTGATGACAGATAGCAGGTAGAGGCCGCCAGTCACGGCAGCGTCTTTCAGTTCATGATGCGATTGGCGTTCATTATTTAAAAAAAATAAAATACAATTGCGTGTGTCTAGCAGGCTTCCTCAAGAAGGGGTTTTTGTGCTGACGGCCGCACATTTTTCCTCAAATTATTGCAGAGCTCAGCTTTATCATTAGGCAGATGGTCTCTATTAATTCCCAGGGAAAATAAATGATTGCAATTAGCCAAGGGCTCAGAACCTGCGGATTTTTAGAGTTCAGTCTCCGTACACCAGGCAGCAAGCGTGAGTCACCCATTCTGTCCAGCCAGCCTGGCCGGAAGAGGGAAGCTCGTGACGACTCCCTCCTGTGTCCCCCTTGATGGATGGGCTCTGAGAGTAATTGCAAGTTTCTCAGAGCCGAGACAGAGCTAAGTCGCTGGCCCCGAGTTCTGTTTGTTCATTGTCTTGGAAGCGGGACTGGAAGTGTTCTAGATACATCTGAGCGCCAGCTGAGACAGAGCTCAGAAACCATGGATTCAGGCAGGGCCGTAGGGGCCATCAGCAAAGCACGGCCAAGGCTGAGCGTCCGGCTGGTGGACGTCAAAGACGAGATGCCGGGTAGAGGATTCCCCGTGCACCTGCACCTGCTTGCCACCATCGCTCCTGGTGGCGTCTGCCTCAGAGCTCCACGGGCGGGCGCCTCGGCTCTCGGCAGAGGCCACCACTTCCTCTCTTGAAGCTCACTCCCAGATTGGTGTCTGGGTGGCTGCTGTGTGCCAGACTACAGAGCAGCAGGGGCTGGGGCTGGGTCCCTGTTTCTGGGAGCTGATGGAGTGGTGCAGAGTCAGGCGCCCTGCACAGTCACAGGGTGTGAGGAGCTCAGAGCAGACATGTGCGGAGCTGGGGCAGAGGCTGTGAGCCTGGCTGGTGGGCAGCGTGGGGGCCGGGCAGGGAGGCCCCAGCAGGCGGCGAGGCTCAGGGCCGTGGCAGTAATTAGACGTTGCTGGCACGCAGACTTCAAGGGCAGCGTGTTAGAAGCTCAGGTCTGACTGGAAGGCTGGGGCCACATAATGATGGCCTGGGAGTCCGTGCAGAGAGTTCAGATTTTATCCTGCGGGCGCTGCCTGCGGGCGATGCCCAGAGGGGAGAGCAGCCTGTGGAGACCGTAGGGGGCCTGTTGAGGGGGAAGCGTGTGTGTCCCTCAAAGCGGGGGAGGCAGGATAGAGGTGAGATGGCCTGTGTGGTGGGGATGGGGTCTCAGATCTAGAGGAGGTGAGGCCTGGAGTCGGCCCCCAACAGAGACGTCTGCTCACTGCCTAGGGCTCAGCCACCTGCGCCATGGGAACCCAGACAGTCACACGCGTGCTCCCCTCAGCTGCTTCAGCTTTCTGTGCCTAGACACAAACCCTGCTGTGGCCTGCAAGGTGAGTGTTCTGGCCCGGCCTCCATGCCACATGGCCTGGGAGGTGAACAAGGCGAGACGGGCGTATCCTTATCTCCCGTGACCCCTCATGCCACCGTTCCGGCTCCCTGAGGGCACAGGTGCCCTGTATCTTGGTAAACGGAATCATCTGGTTTTCTGAGACTCGGGACTGCGTCTCTCATCAGGTGAGAGGGGAGGCTGGGTTGCCCTGGACGTCACTCCTGTCTGGAGCGGTGCTCACTTGCCTGCCCTCCGGCCTGACCCTGAAGGTCCCTAAAGTGGAGACTTGACATCAGAGCTCTTTTTCCTCTGTCCTTGTGTCTCCGTGTTAGTGAGAATGTGTGGATGCTCAGAACCTGCAGCCGAGTCCCAACAAACAAAACTCGTCTCCCCTGTCAGACTGTTAACAAGTATTCAAAGTCGCTCTCTTGAATGCCTCTTCTTTTCCTTTCTTGCAAAAATAGTTGAAATGCAGTGAAAGGGAGGACCCCTAAAGCAGATAACAGCAGCAAAACCAGAGAAGTAGAGTTCTCAGAAAACCTGTAAAACCACGTTGTCCAGCCAGGACGTCTTAATGGCCACAGAAGTCAGCTTAGGAGATGGTCATTGCGGTAAGCTCGAGAGATTCTCAGAACAAGCCTCAGATTCTCAGATTCGCCACTTGCGGAGGTTCCAATGCAGAGGGTTATTTAAGATTTCTTTTTTATTTAAGAGGTAGAGTTATAGACAGAGAGAGAGACACACACAGAGAAAGGTCTTCTGTCTGCTGGTTCACTCCCCAAATGGCCACAGTGGCCGGAGCTGAGCCTGTTCGAAGCCAGGAACCTGGAGCTTCATCCAGGTCTCCCACAGAGGTGCAGGGGCCCAGGCACTTGGGTCACTTTCTATGGCTTTCCCAGGCTATCAGGAGGGATCTTGGTTGGAAGTAGAGCAGGCAGGACTAGAACCAGTGCCCACATGGGATGCCCGCTCCTTAGGCAGTGGCTTAGCCCACTGTGCCACCATACTGGCCCCTAAAGACAATTCTTTAATTCTTTGTCAGGCTGGATCGCGGGGAGCGAGCCCTGAGCCAGGTGAGGGGTCCCTCCTGTTGCCTCGACCTGTTTCCTTTTACTGTGTATTTCGGTCATCTGTCCCACGTGTGTCCCCCAAAACTTACCTTGGCTGTGATTGATAAGCGTGCATTTCAGGTGTACATATGCTGCCGTGTAATTACTTCCGCCCTTAAGCAGCGTGTTTTGAGACATGGTATCGAGGTGGGAGTCTTCTCAGAATAGTCATAATTTATGCAACTCTTTTTTTTCGTTGCCTGGCGTCAGGCTGTGAAGTTGTGCAGGCACAGGGCTGGGTTCTGAGCCTGCTCAATGGCAGCAGGCCTCGCCCCTGCATTTGCTGTCATGTTTGCACATCGGTGTTCATGAGAGATTGTTCTTATATCTCGATTCTTTTCTCTGATGCTGATAGAAAAATCACTTGGGAAAATAACTTTTTTAAAACTATTTTGTGGACTCCTTCTGGGAGGCCCACACTGTTGGGAGGCGGGGCAATGGCGTTCTTCAACAAGAAGCACTGGAGACCACTTTCATGAAATGTCCATTTATTAACAGTCGGGCACAAGCTGTTATAGGGCACGCAAAGGGGAGTAGCTGGCTCAGGGTAGCAACACTAGTTCTATGGAGAAAGCTGATATTGGTGCCACCTTGCTTCTCCAATCAGCTTGAAGGTCACGTAGCCCACATAGCCTTCCATGTGGTCTTACGGGTCTGGGCCACACCCAGGAGCTGTTCACCTACTTGACAATTAGAAGGCCCCTCAAGGGGAAGTGGAGGTGGAGGAAATGTGCCTGGGGTCCCTGCCGCCTGCCACAGCAGTCAGGGCATATTTCGGGGTCTCAGTGTGCTGAGCCTTCGACCAGGGTGTTTTCCAGAGGGCATGGTGTGCCATGCTCTCTTAACCTGCTGCATGGGCTAGGCAGGCAGTCTCCCATCCAGGCACAGGGTCACCCACGCTATTTATTTGAAAGAGAGAGGGAGAGGGATAGCTAGGGAGAGAAATCTTGGATCTGCTGGTTCATCCCCACATGGTTACAATGGCCGGGGCTGGGCAGGCCGAAGCAGGAACTTTATCCGGGTCTCCTACATGGGTGCAGGGGCATGAGCACTTAGTCTATCTTCCACTGCTCTCTCAGTTTTTAACTGAGTCTTTCAGATTCGTTTCAAGATAATCTTTCTTTAAAAAATATTTTGATGTGGCCAGCGCCGCGGCTCACTAGGCTAATCCTCCACCTAGCGGCGCCGGCACACTGGGTTCTAGTCCCGGTTGGGGCGCCAGATTCTGTCCCGGTTGCCCCTCTTCCAGGCCAGCCCTCTGCTGTGGCCAGGGAGTGCAGTGGAGGATGGCCCAGGTGCTTGGGCCCTGCACCCCATGGGAGACCAGGAAAAGCACCTGGCTCCTGGCTCCTGCCATCGGATCAGCACGGTGCGCTGGCCGCAGCGTGCTGGCCACGGCGGCCATTGGAGGGTGAACCAACGGCAAAGGAAGACCTTTCTCTCTGTCTCTCTCTCTCACTGTCCACTCTGCCTGTCAAAAAAAAAAATTTAAAAAAACAAATAAAAAAAAATTTTGATATGTTGGGATTCAGTGTTAGCCAATAACGTATTAAGATAAGATATAGATAACCAAGGCAATGCCTGTGACTTGGGGAGACTGTGTGTGCTGCAATTGCTGTCTGGCTTTGTACATTTGGATCTGTGTGGCATTCCACAGGTGTCTGTTTTCAGTATTTGAGAGGTGGAGAGAGAGCTCCTCTCTACTGGTTCATTCTCCAAATGTACACAACAGCCAGGACGGGGTTGGGGAGGGGTGTGCAGGGGTGGAACAGGGAGGCAGGAATTCTGTGTAGACCTACCGCCTGGGTGACAGGGACCCAAGCACGCAAGTCATCCCCTGCTGCCCCCAGGACGTCCATTAGCAGGCTTCTGGAACCAGGGGCAGAACTGGGACTCCAGCCCAGGAGATCTGACACTGGCTGCAGAGGTCCTACCTGCCGAGCCCAGCGCCCACCCCTGACGTGTGTCCTGTAAGGGATAACAGGTGTGGGTGGCGTTCAGAACCCAGCGCGGCCCCCCAGGAGCTCTGCTCCACATCTCCCAGGCAAGAAAAAGGAAGCGGAGCTGTTCCGCTGCCGGCAGGGCAGGACATCGGAGGAAGGACTCAGATTTTAAATCGAGCACACACGTGCCCCGACTCATGATGGCGTCATGGCCCCGATAAGCCTGTCCAGAGTGGAAAATGTCATCAGTGAAAAGCACGCTGGACATACCCAACCTACACACATCCTCCTCGGGAGCCGGGCACACCACGGAGTCTCACTGATGTCCACTCAGGACTGTGGGCTGATGGCAGGCAGCCCTCACTGCCCTTGCCGGCGTTGCCAGAGAGGATCAGAGGCACAGTGTGAGCCCAGCACAGGAACACGCATGGCTGTGGCACCGTTGCTAGCTGGAAAAGCTGTAGGTTGAGCCGTGGTAACCCGAGCACTATTCCTTTAGGAGTCTTCACACCATTTGGGGCAGGGAGTATCACGAAGCACTGTGCGTGCGTGGATTTCAGAAACTTGCCTTTTAATTCCACTTCCCAGACACTGTTTGCTGTACCTGTGGATAGCAGTTTCTGTGATCTGAAAATAGGCAAATATCAGAAGAGGTGAAAGTGGGGCCTCCAGCCACCGGTGACTGCCGCTTCCGCATCGCTGTGATAAAGGCAAGTTTTGGGGCGCCGGATTCTGTCCTGGTTGCCCCTCTTCCACGCCAGCTCTCTGCTGTGGCCCGGGAGTGCAGTGGAGGATGGCCCAAGTACTTGGGCCCTGCACCCCATGGGAGACCAGGAGAAGCACCTGGCTCCTGGCTTCGGATCAGCACGGTGCGCCGGCCGCAGCGTGCCGGCTGCGGCAGCCATTGGAGGGTGAACCAACAGAAAAGGAAGACCTTTCTCTCTCTCTCTCTCTCTCACTGTCCACTCTGCCTGTCAAAAAAAAAAAAAAAGGGCAAGTTTTACACCATGAGGAGCGTGGGTGTCTGGGGAGACAGGGAGCCCTGTGCCTTAGGAAACTCGCCGTCCTCCCTGGTGCATCTCTGCTATGGGCGTGGGCCTGGCCAAACATGTGACATGGAGGGACACACATGGGGAGACTTTGCCTCTCCAGCTCCCCAGCCCGGATTCTGAGCATCACAGGGGAATTTGTGTCGGTGACCATGGATGACAAATCCGACTGAAATTCATTAGGAAACGGACAAGTTGCCAAGGAATAGGATGTGGACAGAGTACCAAAAAAGTACGCGGACTGCATGGTTGCACGTATGTGGTATGCCCTCCCCTAACATCATCTTCTGGCAAGACTGAGTAACTCGCCTCGTCTCGGGAGGGCACGTTCGTGTGGATTCTCCACTGGGACTGGGGCTGGAGAGGACAGCCCGGCGACAGGTTCCCACCCGCTTCTCTCACTGGCCCAGGCAGGCTGGAGGAGAGGGGAGGGAAGCTCCCACGTCCTGTTTGTCGTGACCTTAGTCGTCAGCCTGGGTAGATGCCCCCTCCAGAGAAAGGTGAGCCTGCGGAGGGAGTGGCCCCTCTGCTGCGCTCCCGGCTGACTGTGCTGTGCACGCCTGGCCAGCCCCGAGCTTGTGCGCAGTCCACTGCCGCTGCACTTGATGGGAGAACACTTCTTGCCCTACCTTGCTCAAGAATGGAGACGGCATCGTTCTCTAGGCCACAGCCACCCTGAGAGAGGAAGGGCAGGGGAAACCCGTTTGGGACCTGAATCTCCCTTCGTGATACTTGGTGGACAGCTGCTTCTTTCTGTAGCATCCACAAAGCAGGGGCTCCTAAGGGGCTTGGTGGAGGTGTAGGAAGATTTCCTAGCTGCTGAGCTGTGACAGATATCGCATTTCGTGTTTGAAAAAGTAACATTCAGGGCCGGCTTCTGGCTCAGGGTTAAAGCTGCCAGTTGGGACACAAGCATCTCTTTTCAGAATACCAAGGTTCGAGGTGTGACGTCGCCCCCAGTGCTGTCTTCCTGCTGATTTGCACTGTGGCAGATGGTGGTGGTAGCTCTGGTTGTTGGGTTCCTGCCACCCACATGGCAGACCTGGATGGCGTTCGCAGCTCCGGGCTTCAAGGCAGGCATTTGAGGAGTGAACCAGCAGAGGGGGTTCTCTTTGTATTCCTCTCAAACACACACACATGCATGTGTATACGTATGAACACCATAATAAGCATGCACACACATACACATTAATGTGCATGTGTGTGCATGTATGTGTGTCTGTTTAAATGTGTGCATTCATACGTGGACACTCATGTGTACAGGTCAATGCACACATGTACACACGATGCATGCATTCATGTGTGCACGTATATTCACACACATGCGTGCACGTGTGTTTCATGTGCACACACATTTGGACACACGTACGTGCATACCTGAGTGTGTACATTCAGTTAAAGGTCCTGTGTGCTGACTGCTTGTTTGCTGTGTTTGGTGGAATGTGGTCAGCAGTGCATGAAATGCTCCTGACAAGCCTACCTGTATGTCCATTTCCCTGATGGAGAAACTGTTAGACACAGCTGATTTTCCTCCGGCCCACAGGGAGAGGAGGCCGAGCCGAGGATTTGCCACTTGGGCGCGAGCACAGCCCCTCTCACCGCGGTGCTGCACCGTCTTCCAGTTGACACTCCTGCGGGGTGGGGCAGGCCGGGACAGGGTTGGGGGGGATGCTGTTGTCAAGCTTCGTCCCCAGGGTGAAGACCGACTTGCCACAGTCAGAGCACAGACTTGACTGGGCTGTGGCAGAAATGGAACTGTCTTTAGTTCCTGAAACATTCCCATCTCCTAGCGTACCAGACACTAGCCTACACAAAGCCGGAGGGGACACGCGGTGATCCCGGTCCCCGGTCAGCCTGGCTTGCGGGAACGGCTCCCTTTTGTGCTGGTCACAGCTGATTTTCTTCACACCGCTGCACTGCCATCTGGGAGAGAGACTGCCTGTCCTGTAGGACGTTGGGTTGTAATTAAATGACCCTCTTCCGCGGCCGTTTAAACTTCCTCTGAAGTCCACAATCAAAACCAGAACCCTAGCATACTTGACATTTCTTGCAGTCTTGTGCATTCATAAAACTTCTTTTCTTGTTGCTTTGTAAGGAATACATTTAAGAAAGCACAAAGGGCTCATTTAAAGAAAAATGCATAAATATGTGACTTTTTAAAATATAAAAATGACTGACCTTTTAAACTTAGCTGCAAGTTCTTAATAACTGATTACAAACAGTCATTATGGAAAGTTCCAGAAAAATTGTAAATTGTGGGTGGGAAGCTGTCGTAGGAGTCTGAGAGGGGCCTGCTCATCCCGAGGCAGCAGCCAGCGGTCCTGTTCAGGAGGTGACTATTTTCAGAGCAGGATGCAAGGTTTCAGTAAGGAAGGGACACGGATAAAGTTTCTGTTGGTGTTCCTTTCGTAACTACTTAATCATCTTGTCTAACCTTAAGACAAAATTTGATATTTATTTATTTGCCTTCACAAGAAACTTTGTAGCATTCCTTTAGCATATGCACTATATGTGTGTGTGTATATAGATAGATATATGTTTTTTCTCAGCTATTCTAGTAAAATTTATATATATATATATTTTTTTTTGACAGGCAGAGTGGACAGTGAGAGAGAGAGACAGAGAGAGAAAGGTCTTCCTTTGCCGTTGGTTCACCCTCCAATGGCCACCGCTGCAGCCGGCGCACCGCGCTGATCCGATGGCAGGAGCCAGGATCCAGGTGCTTTTCCTGGTCTCCCATGGGGTGCAGGGCCCAAGCACCTGGGCCATCCTCCACTGCACTCCCTGGCCATAGCAGAGAGCTGGCCTGGAAGAGGGGCAACCGGGACAGAATCCGGCGCCCCGACCGGGACTAGAACCCGGTGTGCCGGCACCGCAAGGTGGAGGATTAGCCTATTGAGCCACGTCGCCGGCCCCATTTTATTTTTTTAAAGATTTATTTATCTGCTTGAAAGGTGGAATTACAGAGATGCAGAGACAGAGAGAGAAAGATCTCCCATCTGCTGGTTCACTCCCTAAATAGCCACAGGGCCTGGAGCTGGGCCAATCCGAAGCCAGGAGCCAGGAGCTTCTTCCAGGTCTCCCACCTGAGTGCAGGGGCCCAAGGACTTGGGCCATCTGTTACTGCTTTCCCAGGCCAAAGAAGAGAGGTGGATCAGAAGTGAAGCAGCCGGGACTTGAACCAGCACCCATATGGGATGCTGGCACTGCAGGCAGCGACTTTACCCGCTATGCCACAGTGCTGGCCCCTGCAGTTCATTTTAAACTGTTAAGTAGAATTATTTCTCGTGTTTCTCTCCTTGATGCTGAGACAGGACATCTGTCAGGTTATCACTCCGGGGACATCTAAGGTAGTAACTGGTAAGCTTAAAGACCTAGCAGCCAAAGAAAGGGGGGGGCAGGCATCTTTGCGCTGATTCAAGTTCCAGCTGCTGCGCTCCCAACCCAGCTCAGTGCTAACACACCTGGGAAGCAGCAGAAGGTGGCCCAGGTCTTCGGTCAGAGCAGGCAGGGTTGTGGGGTGTGCAGAGTCAGCCAGGCAGGCGTGGTGAGTGCCGGCTGTCCTAGGTGGTGGCTGCACAAGGCAGCAGGGCCGTCTGCTCCTCAGTGTGGGAGAGTCCTGACACTGCCTCGCCTCCTGCTGTTCCTCCAAGGCCTGGCTCAGTGTGCAGGACACAGAACGCACTCACTACGTCTTTGTTGAATGAGTCAAAGGGCTGTTGAGTGACTGCGCCATCAGAGCTGGTGCCGGAGTCCATTTAACTTGGTTCTGCCGGGCAAGGCTTTGTTCGAGAATGTTCTCGGCGTAGGCTCTGGTTAAAGCAACATAGAAAATTGATGAGTGGGGTGTTTCTGCTTAGCAGCATCTAAATAGGCTCTTTTTTTTTTTTTTTTTTTTTTTTTTTTTTTTTTTTTTTTTTTGACAGGCAGAGTGGACAGTGAGAGAGAAACAGAGAGAAAGGTCTTCCTTTGCCATTGGTTCACCCTCCAATGGCTGCCGCGGCTGGCGCACTGCGCTGATCCGATGGCAGGAGCCAGGTGCTTCTCCTGGTCTCCCATGGGGTGCAGGGCCCAAGCACTTAGGCCATCCTCCACTGCACTCCCTGGCCACAGCAGAGAGCTGGCCTGGAAGAGGGGCAACCGGGACAGAATCCGGCGCCCTGACCAGGACTAGAACCCGGTGTGCCGGTGCCGCAAGGCGGAGGATTAGCCTAGTGAGCCGTGGCGCCGGCCTAAATAGGCTCTTTTATGTTGAGAGGCTTTTATGGTAAATGTAAGAATCAGCCGGTGTGGAGGGTGCTGGGGACATCCTGCAGCCAGGGATGGGCTGTGTCCTGCTGAGAGTGGATGAGGGGAGCTTCCTTTGGGAAGCTCTGGCCACAGTGTGTGGTCCTCCTCTGCGGTCCCAGACGTGCGGGGATTTTCTGTGTGGTGTTGTGGGCAGGTGCATGGACACTGGGAACCACACCCCTCCGTTTCTGTGGGTCTTTACAGAGTCCCCTGTCCCGCAGCCCTGGTGGCCTGCAGAGTATAGGAGGAGGGGTCCCCTGGGGAGGATCGCGGCTCTGACCCTGGGGTCTGCAGGGTCTGTGGCTCACCTACCGGGTAGCTAACA
This sequence comes from Oryctolagus cuniculus, assembly GCF_964237555.1. Classification (NCBI taxonomy): domain Eukaryota; kingdom Metazoa; phylum Chordata; class Mammalia; order Lagomorpha; family Leporidae; genus Oryctolagus; species Oryctolagus cuniculus. The sequence goes on along the minus strand of NC_091440.1, from coordinate 133,807,028 downwards.
GCGAGGCTGCTTCACAGAGTTGTGGAGCAACAGGAGGGAAACAGGAGATCCATTTATTTGGATGCAGGAAGTTTCTGGAATACTTGCACAGTCATATGCATTTTCCATGAACTCACACCTACCACAAAGTCTACCCTAAGAAATCAGTCCATTATTATGTATAAAGCTCTTTCTAAGAACAGTTTTTATTTATGTGAAGTAGTAGAAAGAGACAGAAAGAAATCTGTCTCCTCATTTGCCTCCCAAATGCCTACAGCAGCTGGGGCTGGGCCGGGCCAGAGCCAGGAACCAGGAACTCCATCTGGGTCTCCACCAGGGTGCAGGGGCCCAAGCACGTGAGGCCCCCTGCTGCTTCCCAGGGTGCCCCGAGTGGGAAGCTGGTTTGGAAGCAGAGCCAGGTTTAGTGCCAGGCACTGTGACATAGGATACGGGCATCCCACGCAGGGTCTTAGCCACCCCTCAGGCCCGTGGTTGGGGGGCAGCAAGATGAGGAGGGTCAGCAGGGGCCCTGTGGGTGAGGTGGACGCCTGGCATGCTACATACATTGGATTCAATGTCGTCTCACTTTTTCAAAGCGGATTTTGTCTGTCTGGCGTCTTTGCCGATTTTATGTATTTCCTCTGCCCCTCCCCTCTTTGTGAGGCCTAGGGGTCCTAGGAGGTGCTGGTCACTTTGCTGGTTTATGAAATAATCCCCCATGTACCTCGAGTGGCACTTTATAAATAGTGGCTATTTATGATTGTTGTCTAGACTTCACAAATGGTTATTTAACAGGCAGTGAAATAATTTACCCACAGTTCTTATGGTACAATTACACACACCACAGTTAAGGGGCAAATGTGCAGGCTCGTGCTCAAAATACCAGTCTTGCTCACAGAGGAGAGCTGTTCTCTGTGGGCAATGAAATTGGGCTCTGCTAGTCTGGGGTAGCGACAGACTGGCCGAGTTTCCAAGGTGGGTTCCTAGAAAGGCTTGTGTGTCTAAGTCATCGTGAGTCTCAGCAGTGCTGATGGCACAGTATTAAACTGCATAGTCTTTCCTTCAGTTTAAAATAATCCAGATGCATTGTACAACATTAAGAAAATGCAGGCAATAAGGAGGAAAGACAGCTAGTCCCAGAATGACACTCCAAACATTTTGTTCGGTAACCTGCGTTTCTTCCTTATTCATGAATCTTTAAAACACATTAGAATTATGCTCTACATTGTTCATATAACGTGTTTTAAATTTTAATGTTTTATGAATGGTTTTCTCAGCCCATTAAAACACATTAGAATTATACTGTACATAGTTCATATAATGTTTTTAAATTTTAATGTTTTATGAATGGTTTTCTCAGCCTAAACATTGTCCCCAGCTTTGTGTGTGTGTGTTGGGGGGTGGTGTGTGGGTTTTTTTTAATTTATTTATTTGAGAGACAGAGAAGTCTTCCATCCACTGGTTCACGCCCCAAATTGCCACAGTGGCTGGAGCTGAGCCAATCCGAAGCCAGGAACCAAAAGCTTCTTCCATGTCTCCCACATGGGTTCAGGGGCCCAAGCACGTGGGCCATCTTTTACTGCTTTTCCAGGCCATTAGCAGAGAGCTGGATCAGAAGTGGAGCAGCCGGGACTTGAACTGGCATCCATTATGGGATGCCAGTGCCACAGGCAGAGCCTTAACCTGTTAAGCCATAGCGCCGGCCCCAGCTGTGTTGTTGAAAGCTGCCACGTGGACTCTGGAACTGAAACTGTGGTGCTTCTGAAGTCCGAGTACAAAACCAGTTTCCAGAGGTGGACAAAAAAGCAAAATGTCTCCTTATTTCCATGTTGATTATGTGTTGAACTATTTCAGATGTGTGGGGTTAAATGAATTGTGAGTTCATGGAAAATGTGTTTTATGAAAGAACTGCATGGATTTCAATTTTTCTGCATCAAAATAAACATCTTTTTATTATCTTTAGAGAGAGAAAAGAGAGAGCGAGAGCGTCCTCCTGTCCCCTCAGCCCTTCCCCAGATGTCCTCGGTGGCCTGGACCAGGCCAGAGGCTGAAGCTGGGAGCCGGGAGCTTAGTCTGGGTCTCCCACGTGGGTGGCAGGTACCCAGTGGGCGTCATCTGCTGTCTCCTGGGCTGTGGGTTAGCAGGGAGCTGGAGTGAGGAGCCAGAGCCATGAGTGGACCCCAAGGTATTGCAGTGTGGGTCCCCGGCATCTTAACCTGTGTCTTAAAGGCCAGGTTAATCATTTGCCCCTAAGCTCATCTTCTGTTTTCCACAAACTTTTTCTAGTACCCTTATATAGTAATAAAACTAATTTCGCTTGCCCCTGCTTTTTGCAATAATGGGTTACACATGTCATTCACGTTGTGTTTCTATGGGGCAGCGCGGGTCTGTGGCGTCATTTTAGAGCTGCACGTTTTGCTATTGTATGAATAAAATTGCTTACCCAACTCTTAACCCATCTTCTGAATCTTGAAGGTAATTCTTATTTTTCAGCATTGAAGATGACTGAGCACCTGTGCCGATTCTCTGGTTGTCTCTTTAGCGCAGAATTGCTAGGAGAGTGGAAATTTTTAAATAACCAACAATGTTTTAAATAAGTGAAGAAAAAAAAAACTTTTGCCTTTTGTTACTCAGTTATCTTTCTCCTTCCAGAGCAAGGTGACTTCATCACCACCCAGTAGTGACAAGCAAAGCCTGTGGGTGCTTGGCAGTAGAGCATTAACCACTGGATAAGTTGGTGTGTTTCTTACCGTATTAGTTACAGAAAACCCACCGAATTTCTTCATCAAAGTGTCAGATCCGCCTCCCTTGTTTGCTTGGGATTTGTGCGTTTCTCCCTCTGTGCTGACGTCCCAGGGAGTCTGGGGGAAGTGTCTGAGGCCTCCGGGAAGTGCTGAACTCTCCTGTCCCCCCTAGAGAGCATGATGGACAAGGCCGGTTCCAGAAAGCAAGCTACACTCGTCTCGGCGGTGCGGCGTGGTTGAGTGATTTGACGATGATTTAGGGAGAGTGGTTTCTGCATTTCCGAGGTAGAAGATGAAGTCTGTGGTTTCCCCCTGGTTGCATGTGAGAGCAAATGAGAGTAAATTATGGTGTCTACCACTGGAGGAAGACGGGGCAGATCCACAGCTCAATCCAGGCTGGCAAACCCCTCCTTGTTCCCGATTTCCGGGGGAAGAATTGGACGGATCAGCCCGGCCCGCATGGAGCTGTGGGCGGAGGTGGAAGGGACGGCTTCGTTCTCAGTAGAGCAGAGGGTCTCCGCTCCTGAGCACCCATGGGGAGACTGCCCTCTGTGTACTTAGTGATCATCCAGAATAAAGATGCTTGGACAGCTCTTTGTTTCTAATTGCGGTTAACTTTCCCTGTTTTGGCCATCTGCTAACAGGAGAGATTTCCACATTTCTTAGCTTTTATTTATTTATTTATTCTTACTTATTTGCAAGGCAGAGCAACAGAGAGGTCTTCCATGTGCTGGTTCACTCCCTGGACACCGCCAGCATCCGGGATGGGGCCAGGCTGAAGCCTGGAGCCAGGAACTCCATCCAGGTCTCCCGCATGGGTAGCAGAGGCCCGAGCAGCTGTGCCGTTCGCTGCTGCCTTCCAGGACGCGTTAGCAGGGACCTGGATTGGAAGGGAAGGAGCTGGGACTCCCGCTTGCCCCAGGACTCCAGGATGGGATCCTTAGCTGCAGTCACGCCTGCTGCACCACAGCACCCGCCCTTGTTCATTTTAAACATGTGCCTTCCGCCACCACCGCCTTAGACACTGCGGCGTCCAGCACGGAGAGGACGTGCACGGAAGCGTGGGGCGCCAGCCTCGTGGGAAGTTTCTCAGCATCGGGTCAGATGCGGGAACAAGACGAGGAACCCGCTGACTCCCGTGAGGGTCGCGCTTTGTCCTTTAGCAGCGTTTCCAGCAGGATGACTGGTGTTTACTTTTCTGCTCTTTCATTCATAGAAACAAGCCACAGAGAACGAGCACTTCATCCGTGCTCTTGGCCCCGCTTGTCTTCCTCTGAGGAAGCTGAGGAGCACTGTCCCTTTGAGAGGTTGTTCCTTCAGACTGTGCTTGCTGGTGTATGTCACTAGTAGTCAGCCTTATCCGCCTGTAGCAGTGACATCCATCCCACGGGAACACATGTGAGTGGCGGGGACCGCTGCAAACTCTCGCAGCACAAAGTGTGATGCCAGATCAGCTTCCAAGTGGGTTTTGAAGAACTGGGTGTTTTTTCCCCAGTGAAAAAGACAAACAGCTGAAAGCCCGCCATTTATTTTGGTGTAGTTCCATGAATGTTTCCACACGTGGTGCTGGGGAGTAAACGGCCCAAGTCTGATGCATCCATGCCTTAGAGAAGGCAGAAAACAGAAGGGTGAAGCGGGGAGGGGTTTTTTCCCTTAGGGGGCAGGAGTCGTCCTCGGGTATCCCGGGGCCATTTTCTAGCTATTATGATGCCCTTTTTGAAAATCAAGAAAAGGTTTGTTTGAAAGTCATATTTATGGCCGGCGCTGCGGCTCACTAGGCTAATCCTCCGCCTTGCGGCGCCGGCACACCGGGTTCTAGTCCCGGTCAGGGTGCCGGATTCTGTCCCGGCTGCCCCTCTTCCAGGCCAGCTCTCTGCTGTGGCCAGGGAGTGCAGTGGAGGATGGCCCAGGTGCTTGGGCCCTGCACCTCATGGGAGACCAGGAGAAGTACCTGGCTCCTGCCATCGGATCAGCGGGTGCGTTGGCCGCAGCGCGCCAGCCGCAGCGGCCATTGGAGGGTGAACCAACGGCAAAAGGAAGACCTTTGTCTCTGTCTCTCTCTCTCACTGTCCACTCTGCCTGTCAAAAAAAAAAAAAAAAAAGTCATATTTATAAAAAGAAAGAGATCTTCCATCCTCTGATTCACTCCCTAGATGGTTACAATGGCAAGTGCTGGGCCAGGCCCAATCCAGGAGCTGGAAGCTCCAGCCGGGTCTACCATGTGAGTGGCAGGGGCCCAAATGCTTGGGCCATCTTCTGTTGCTTTTCTCAGGCCGTTAGCAGGGAGCTGGGTCAGCAGTGGAGCAGCCGGGACACCAACTGGTATCCACATGGGATGCCGGCATCACAGGTGGTGGGCTTACTTGCTATGCCACAAAGCCTGCCCCTGTAATGTCCTTTTAAAGAATAAATAAGGTGGCCAGCGCCGCGGCTCACTAGGCTAATCCTCCGCCTTGCGGCGCCAGCGCACCGGGTTCTAGTCCGGTTGGGGCGCCGGATTCTGTCCCGGTTGCCCCTCTTCCAGGCCAGCTCTCTGCTGTGGCCCGGGAGTGCAGTGGAGGATGGCCCAAGTGCTTGGGCTCTGCACCCCATGGGAGACCAGGATAAGTACCTGGCTCCTGGCTTCCGATCAGCGTGGTGCGCCAGCCGCAGCACGCTGGCCGTGGTGGCCATTGGAGGGTGAACCAACGGCAGAGGAAGACCTTTCTCTCTGTCTCTCTCTCTCTCTCACTGTCCACTCTGCCTGTCCAAAAAAAAAAAAAAAAAGAATAAATAAGGTATGCTTAAGCTGCCGTCTGCATCCTATGTGGGCACTGGTTCAGGTCTCAGCTGCTCCACTTCCAATCCAGCTCCCTGCTAATGCACCTAAGAAGGCAGCAGAAGGTGGCTCAAGTACTTGGGCCCCTGCCACACATGTGGGAGACCCAGATGGAGTTCCAGACTCCTGGCTTCACCATGGTCCAGCCCTGGACATTGCTGTCCTCTGGGGAGTGAACCAGCAGATGGAAGATCTCTCTCCGACTCTTCCTGCCTGTCTCTAACTGTGCCTTTCAAATAAATAATATTTTTTAATTAACAAAGAATGGACTAGCGCAGCTCATTTACGCATCACTGTGTGGCTACCATGTACACTTGAGGTACATATTGATCAATCCTTGATTTCATTCACACATTCTGTGGATATATTTTTAAAATGTGTATTTATTTAAAAGGCGGAGAGATGGAAACAGAGCTCTTCTACCTGCTGTCCGTCTCCCCAGATTCCCACAACAGCTGGGGACAGGCCAGGCAGAAGCGGGGAGTCAGGAACTCCATCTGGGTCTCCCATTTGATTGGCAGGAGCCCGGCTAGTTGAGCCCTCCCCTTCCTGTGCCTCCTGGGGTGCACAACTGCAGGCAGCTGGGTGCTACAGCGAGCAGCCATGACTTGCACCAGGCACTCCAGAATGAACCTGGACAATCCAAGCAGGAGCTTACATTGCTAACTGCTGCACGAAACGCCATCCCTCAGGGCATGTTTTTTGAGCATTGACAAGGAGATTATCAAATGGAGTGTTACTAGCTGGTGGTATATTCCAAACATAGAATACGAAAATTTCTGCAGATTCACATTCTTAATAGAAACATCATCTATCCTTTCTATAACTTACTAAACTTAGCTGTTTCATATGCTGAGTGTTTTTTAAGAACAATACTACTTTATTCTGAAATGGCCTTTAAAGGCACATGTAAAACCAGGCTACAACTGTCACGTTTTCTTTCTGAATGGAGACTTCTCAAAAACATGCAGTTTTTTGCAAAACTAAGAGTCCTCCTTAAACAGAATTTCTTTTTTTTTTTTTTTTTTTTTTTGGCCACAGGAAGACTTCCAAATCAGCTTTCCCATGTGAGTTTAAGAATGCTGGCTCTTCATTTTATTTGTCTGATAGCTTTATGGAAAAAAGATTAGATATGAAGAGTGTCTGCCAGACCCAGTCAGGAGCACGTGACAGATGATCAGTCATCAGATGCAGGTGTCAGGTAGCCGGTCCCATTGCTCGGTTGTGAGCAGGAGACAGCTCTGTGCCCTGGGTCACCTTCCTGTCCTCTGCTGGGCGTGCCCACTGGCAGTGACCTCCAGCATCTGTTCACCACTTGCTGGCAAGCAGGCTGCTTCCCGCGCGTCCACAGCCTGGGGGTGTGGGTGCTGGGTGCCTGCGCCTTAGGGAGCAGCGGGGGAGGGTCCCTGCAGTGGCTGCAGAGCACACTTCCTGCCCACTGTGCTGCATTGTCTTGCATCTGTTCTTCTGCTTTTTAAAGATTTATGTATTTACCTGAAAGTCAGAGTTACACACAGAGAGAAGGAGAGGCAGAGAGAGAGAGAGGGAGGTCTTCCATCCACTGGTTCACTCCCCAAATCACTGCAACAGCCAGGGCTGAGCCAATCCGAAGCCAGGAGCCAGGAACTTCCTCCGGGTCTCCCACGTGGGTACAGGGGCCCAAGGACTTGGGCCATCTTCCACTGCTTTCCCAGGCCACAGCAGAGAGCTGGCTCAGAAGTGGAGCAACCAGGATTCGAACTGGCGCCCACATGGGATGCCGGCACTGCAGGCAGTGGCCTTACCCACTATGCTACAGCACTGGCCCTAGAAAACATCTACTCTAAAGATGGTCATAACTGATAAAGAAGCATTTTAAGATAACTGTGAAAAGTGAAACTGAATATTATCAACACTTTTTAGTCTGTAGTTTAATTTTTGTCCTTTTATTGCCTCAGGACAAATAAAAAAAAATAAACATTTATTTGAAAGGCAGAGTTACACAGACAGAAAGAGCTTCCATCCCTGGTTCACCCCCCAGATGGTCACATGGCTGGAGTTGGGCCAGTCTAAGGCCAGGAGCTTCTTCCAGGTCTCTCTTGGGTGCGGGGGCCCAGGCCCGTAGGCCATTGTCTGCTGCTTTCCCAGGTGTGTCAGCAGGGAGCTGGATTGGAAGTGAAGCAGCTGGGACTAGAACCGGCGCCATGTGGGATGCCTTACCATCTGCACCACAGTGCCCATCCCAGAACAACTTTTTAAAAGCTGGTTTTTATTTATTTGAGAGGCAGAGAGACACAGAGAAAGAGAAACAGAGTCAGAGAGAAATCACCCTCCAGTGTTGCCTTCCCCAAATGCCTGCAGCAGTCAGGGCTGGGCCAGGCTGGAACCAGGAGCCAGAACTCCACCAGGGTCTCCCGCGTGGGCAGCACGGACTGAGCCACGTGGGCAGACACCTGCTGCCTCCCAGGATGCACATCAGCAGGTGCTGGAATGGACAGTGGAGTCGGGATTCGAACCCAGGCGCTCTGGCACAGGGTGCAGGTGCCCCAAGCGGCTTCTTAACCACTGTACTCTTGACGCCTGCCCTGTTTCAGGAAAACTTTAAATCGATTGGATTGGTAAAAATAATAATAATTCTGAGAATAAAAACCAACACGCAGTGCTTTAGAATAGCCTTGACTTCTTTACTCCAATATTGTCTGGAAAACGGTTGGTGGAGCTGTTATGTTATACACGGGCTCGCTGTTTCAGATACCCTCTGTGGTGCAGCTCCATTGCAGTGGAATAAAATTAGCTTAAAGGTAGGAAGTGCCTTTGATGAGCTTGGTGGAGCCGCGGTCTAGTCAGTTACAGGGGTAGAGTACATTTCAGGGAGGAGAATGTTCAGGGTCATAAATGAATTCAACCCAGTTGTCCCTAAGCGTGTCCTCTTTACCTGGGACTGCACGCTGTGTTTGGTACTTTGAAGATAAGCATTATTTACAAAATGCATCCAGATGCGGTGTTTAGATCAGAGATCTTTTTCCTGAGCTCTGTGGCCCGCAGGATTGAGTTTCACAGGTGGGAGAGTCTCAACTGGGTTTGCTTTGAGAAAAGCTGCAGGTGCCCAGGTCACCTCTTGTGACCAGTTCCATCGGCACTGCGTGATGCGACCCCGGATGTTTGATCTTTGGTGCTCCAGTGGGACCCCTTCTAACTGAACGTCTCCGAGGGGTCTGAACACGGAGTGTGCGCGTGTGGAAAGATGTGTCGCTCCTGCCTCTCCCGTGTTGCCTCTCGGGGTTGTCTGAAGACTGGAGACTCAGGATTGGGGAGCAGACGCAGGAGCGCAAGAAATCATTTGTTGAAACGTTTACCAGAGATCTCTCCGCAGAAGAGGCAGGGAAAGACCTCATTCCCTGTGGCTGGGTCAGAATTCTGGAGTGGTCCCTGCGTAGTATGAGAAATTCAGAAAATGGGCGTCTTGGTTAACCTTTAAATGCTCATTGCAAATTTAAAGGGGATTGGAAAAAAGAAAAAAGCCCTCCTGCAGAATCTCCTGTCAGCTGCTGGGACCACGTGGTCATAACTCAAGGGAAGGCAGACGTGTGTGAAGGTGGCTTAGTGAGAGCCCTCTGAGAGACACCCAATTGGTGTGACGCTGGCACTTCACAAATCACTTTGGTAATTTCTTGCTTTAAAGAAAGATTCTGTTTGCCAACAGGAAAAACAAACTGTTCTAATGTAACTGAGGCGGCACGCAGCTGTGCGCAGAGTTGATGTAGTGGTTCTTAGTGTTGATGCGTTTGCAGGTAGATGAGCTTCTCTGGGCACGCGAGTGGACACCGTGTCGGCTGTGTCTGGATGTAACCAAGAGCGCAGATCCACAGCACCAGAGTCGCAGATTTCAAGGCTAACACGCAGCCTGAATGACCGGAGAAAGAGACGTCACTCAAACTTGCTCTGCTTTCAGGGGTGGTACTGCAAATGGTTTTCATCATTTGCTTCTGCTTGGTTCCAGTTGTGAAAGCAAAGTAGAAAATGGCAGCTCTGAAAGCCCTGATTTCCCTTGAAATACTTAGAACAGTTCGCCCAGTTAAGTTGTTGTAAGATATGGTTCTGTGTCCTTGCTGTGGTTCATGGAGACATGGTCCTCGTGTCAGACATTCCGCAGGCCGGACAACTGTGACGGATTGCACGATTGTATCTCCTAGATGTTAGGTGATGAGTGAATTTATACTGTGAGAGCTTTTGTGAAAAATTTGTTTATCTTCAGATAGATAGATGAACAGAGAGAGGGAGTGACAGGGAGAGATGGCCCACGCACTGGTTCACTTCCCAAGTGGCCTCAATGGCCAGCACTGGGCCAGGCCAAGCCAGGAGCCGGGAAGTCCATCCACATCTCCCAGGTGTTGGCAGAGGCCAAAGTGCTTGGGCCATCACCCTCTGCCATCCCTGGTGCGTTAGCAGGAAGCTGGATCTGAAGCAGAGCGTGGATGCTAACGCAGGCTACCGGCATCCCAAGTGAGGCTGTAGCCTGCTGCCCCCCAGTGATGGCCCCTGTTATGGCTCTTAACTGTTATGACCATCTTGAGGTTGGTTACATTTTAATTTCAATCGTATTCCCTTTATTAAATATATAATTAGTAAAGAAATACAATGTTCCAGCCGGTGCCACGGCTCACTAGGCTAATCCTCCGCCTTGCGGCGCCAGCACACCGGGTTCTAGTCCCGGTCGGGGCGCCGGATTCTGTCCCGGTTGCCCCTCTTCCAGGCCAGCTTTCTGCTGTGGCCAGGGAGTGCAGTGGAGGATGGCCCAAGTGCTTGGCCCTGCACCCCATGGGAGACCAGGAGAAGCACCTGGCTCCTGGCTTCGGATCAGCGTGGTGTGTCCGCCGCAGTGTGCCAGCTGCGGCGGCCATTGGAGGGTGAACCAATGGCAAAGGAAGACCTTTCTCTCTGTCTCTCTCACTGTCCACTCTGCCTGTCAAAAAAAAAAAAAAAAAAAGAAAGAAAAGAAATACAAAGTTCTTCAAAATGTTTCAACATTTTTTCCATCTTTCTTTAAACTTTGAATTTTATCATCAGTACTTATATTAGTAAACTATAAATTATTTAGCGAGATTATGGGGTATGTCTTTAGCTCAGTTTTGCCTGTCAGTATGTGTCAGCACACACTCCCACATCATGGCGTTTTGCTGATTCACACTGTGCAGGTCTTAGCATTTCTTTGCAGCACGCATTCAGATTGTAGCATTTGCAAATCCTCCCTGGATTGTTCAGCAAACAGACACAATCAGCATTTTGATTTGATGCTTTTCCTAAATTAAAGGATTTTTTTTTTAAAGTTAAAGGTCCTTTCAGGGTGCATTGGGGTTAGCCGCTGCCTCCGTGTCCAGCATCTATGTCGGAGCATCGTTTTGAGCCCAGGCTGCTCCACTTCCAATCCAGCTTCTGTGAATGCGCCTGGAAGGCAACTTGGAAAACAGCCCAAGTACTTGGGCCCCTGCCACCCTGTGGGAGAGCAGGCTGGAGTTCTGGGCTCCAGGCTTCAGCTTGGCCCAGCCCTGGCTGTTGGAGCATTTGGGGAGTGAACCAGTAGATTAAAAGAGAGAGCTAGTTCTCTCTCTCTCTTCCTTTCAAATAAATAAGTCTTTTTTAAAAAAGCCTTTGTAATTGAAAGCCTATCTTGAGATTGATGTAGATTATACATGAACCAAAGGGAAACGCAGTCCATTGAAACCCACAGGCGAGGCGGGATGGCACTGGTCCCAGGCACCTCAGCCCTGTGCGGGCGCTCTGCCTGCATCACCGTGTGGTCCCTGTCAGGACTCAGCGAAGTCACGGCTGCATTTCCCTGGCGTTGTTAGGAAAGTGAGGCTCACGGAGTGAGAAATGACTTCCCTAAGTATGGGTTGGTGGGCACAGGTCCCATTCCAACAGACCCCCAGGGCCTGCATCTGTGGCCTACGTCTGTGGCTGCCATGTGGGCTGCATCTGACAGCCTAGAGAGATATGCAGTCAGAGCATGAGGTGGGACGCCTTCTGCTCTCCAGGAAGACCCCATGTCACCGTCACCCCCTAGGGCCCCTGAGCTCCGCGTGACTGTGCAAACTGGATGACCTCATAATTTATCATCCAAACCTGGATCCTGACAAGGAAGATGGACATGGCTGTCAGTGATGTCACTCGGAAATGTAGGCCCAGCCAGGGTCTTCCAGAGAGAAGAGGACATCGTAGGAGGGGGCTTCGCAGGGTTTGTGCGAAGGTGGAATTGCAAGTCAGGTGAATTTTACAGGGATCTTATGAAGCTCCCCTGTGGCCCCCCCCCCCCAAGCAGTGGGTCCCCATCACAAAGGGGAAAGGGCAGGCGTTGTGGCTAGAAGTAGCCCACCTTGGCCTGCGGTTGCTGTTAGAGAGGAGGAAGAGTAAGAGAGGCTGGCTTAGACGGTTCCTCTGCACCGTCGTGGGTGTCCCCTGAATGTTAGCTGGGTTGCTAGGTAAACATGGAATTAAAACCCTCAACCCCACAGGCCAGAGGGCTGCTTTGCTCCAAGCCACCCAGCCACCGCCACCCTGTAGCCTCGCCTTGGGCCATCACCGGCCAGCTCTCGCAGACGACAGTCCTGTGCAGGCGCCGATGCTGCTGCGAGGGCGGAGAGAGAGAGGGCGGAGTAGTCCAGTGTGTGACGCCACCGAGGTCTGCACGCCCGCTCTGGTCACAGCCTGGGCTAGCCCTGCCAGCTCAGCCCTGCCGGGGAGTTCCTGAGCTGTGCCGTCCGAGGGCACGTCACCTGGAAGGTGACGATGGTTCCTCCTGAGAGTCCTGCCCCCGGACGTGGAAGGGGGACACGTGTGTCACCGCACAGGTCCGTCTGTCCTGAGTCCAGCAGACAGCGGTAGGTTCTCAAGCTGGGGTGCGTCTCTTGTTTCCTTCTGCCAAGGATTTGGAAAACTCGCTGGCCTTGGCGGTACACCTGTGCCATCACCGTTGCGCCTTTGACGTCGCCTGTCTCGCAAGTGCGGTTTGCAGACTGCGGGGTGGCGGCGCGACTGCTGATGTTTGCGAAGCCTGCGGTGTGTTACTCGGGCCTCCGTGGGCAGATCCAGCCATGGAAATCTCAGGGTGGTGTGATTGGAAGTTGATGGGCTCAAAACTCTTAAGTTCTATTTGGGGGGATTCAGAAGTGTCTTCGTTTGAAAACTGGAGGACAGATGCAAGGGCTAAGAACAGGAGAGTTCGGGACCACGGAGCTATTTTTAATTCTTTCCAATTAAGTTGCAGCTGTTGTGCGTGTGAGACTCTAAATAGCTTCCTTTGTTAAAGAAGTCAGCCCGCAGCACGTGGATCTCAGCAAGTTGTGTATTTACGGTCGTACTTACTACGGAAAGGCACTTGGGCTGGAAAAACAAATGCTGCAGGGGATGAAAACGCGTCCTTGTTAGCGGCCTGTGAGCGCAGTGGTAGCGCGATACCTGCCCTCAGACACGGCCTTGACTTAGGCTCCGCTGACAGCCAGCCCTGCCTTGTGAAGGGATGAAGGCAGTGCATCAGACTGGCTGTTACACACTGTTATTTTAGGAACTGGAAACTCCGCTCCAGAAGGGACATTCTGAGACCTTTTAATTCCCTCCTTCAACTTCGAGAAATTCATGCCTGTCTGGTGTGCAGAAAGCAACCCATCTGTTAACGTAGGAAAAACGTGTTCCAGACAACCAAGGGAAACCCCCCACGCTGCTTGTTACGAACTCACTGGAGTGCTTACTGCCTGTATCAGCTGGAACTCGTCTCTCCCTTCGAACGGAGACTCGGGAGCTGCAGAGCCAGGAGGAAGCCGTGAGGCTGGTATTTGGGGCTGGGCTTAAAAACCAGCCCATGATAAAACTGAAGTCACGGAGCACAGGCTGAATATGCATACTCAGCTCTGTCCCCTTTCGAAGTTTCGTTGAAACGACAGTAGGTAAGTTGAGATGACAGTAGGTGAGTTGAGATGACAGTAGGTAAGTTATTTGCTTCAAGAGGTAGCATCCAAAGACAGAGCGGGAAAGGAGAAAGTAACAGCTTTTGGAGGCTGGAGAACGAGGAGTGGGTGATTGACCTGGGGGACTCCAGGAGGCAGATCCGAATCTGGAAGTAGAGAAAGCTGAGAAGCAACTGCACAGAGACTCATGGAAGTTCACGCTTTGTTAAGGCTCCAACACACAGCCATGGATCACCACAGATGAGAAGAAACACCCAGCCTGCAAAGCACCAAGACACAGGGAGACAGTAAGAACAGATGGAGAGAACAGGTTCTATCCAGGGAGAACACCACTTACAATACATGTGTTGCTTCTGCTGTCTGAGAAGGAAGATCTTATACTCAGTAAACAAGAACAGGATGCAACAAAAGGAACCTCTATGGCCAAAGGATTGCTTGGGAATTGAGGCTACGAGAGAAGTGGTAAACCATTCAGTCCTACCTTAGAGGTCTTAGAAACCACAATGTGATAGTCTCCCAGAAAGCACTGAGAAATGTGAACTAGGAGAGAAAAGCTGAGAAAACCGGAAGCTCACGTCAGGACAGTAGCATCCAAACAGCAGGAGAGTGTTGAGCCAAAGTGATCATCACAGGAATAATTCTAGAAAGTTTCTGGAATGGAAGGGCGTGAACTGCCAGATAGAAAGGCCCCCCACATACCCAGAACCGTGTGTGAAAGTAGACTCATGCCAGTGCGCGTCCTCCGGTCGTTGTAGACTTCACGGCTGCTCAGAGAGGAGGAAACATGTCTCACATGAAGGTTGGAAAACCTGAAAGGCCACTCGGGCAGCTGGAAGGAGCAGAGCAGCATCCCCCACCCCCCACCCCCATATCCTAGAGGAATCAGATGTGGCCGGAAGTCACTCCTCCTCCAGACACGGTCCGAGGTTAGAGGAGATGACGGATGAAGGGTTTCAGATTTCAAGGTCTCAACAAGAGGCCGCTGGGTAGTATGAAGGGAAGAAGTTACCAGCACGCCTCTTGGGCCAGCACTGTCCCTTGGTGGGCTGGGCTTCCGCCTGGGCATCCCATGTGGGCTCCAGTTTGCGTCCCAGCTGCTCAGCTTGCGATCCAGCTCTCTGCTGTGGCCTGGGGAAGCAGGAGAAGATGGGCCAAGTCCTGGGGCCCCGGCACCCTCGTGGGAGACCTGGAAGAAGCTCCTGGCTCCTGGCTTCAGATCGGGTCAGCTCTGGCCGTTGCAGCCATTTGGGGAGTGAACCAGCGGATGGAAGACCTTTCTGTCTCTCCCTCTCTGTGGCTGTAACTCTACTTCTCAAATAAATGAATAAGACTTGAAAAACATAGATGATGCTATTTAAACAAAGGAAAATAAAGAGAAAAGCAACCTGGAGTGGTAACACTAGCGAGCAGAGAACCCTCCACAGAATGCCGCCACGCGAGACCTGCCGGTCTCCCAGTCCAGACCAGGCCTCTTACATCTGTCGGCTTCTTGGTTTTTGTGCCTGTGTGATTTTGATAAAGTTAGATGTGGAATGGATGGAGTGGGGCCAGTGTGCAGAAGCAGACGTGACGCTCCTCTTTGTTCGCGGGACAAGCACGTGGCTGCATGGGACAGACAAACCGTGCAGATTTCGTCCGAGCTCATCAGCTCTTGAGTTTCCCCGAGGTGTTTGTTGATCTGCACCCACTAAGGGAATCATTCTCTAATAGCGATAGTTACTATTGGATAGCTTTCTGTTGGGACCAATGGTGAGAGATTTCTCTGGAAAAAAAGGAAAAGGCTGTCCGGCAGAAGTGTGCAACGGGAGAGCCCGCCGCTGAGGGAGTCGCTGGTGTGCCTACACGCATGCACACCCGGGACAACAGGAGACGGTGCAAAGGAGAGGATTTTAAACCCCAGAGCAGAGGACACGTTCCACTTGCTGCTTTCTTGGGGTCAGTAATGTTTCATGATTGCGGGTGTATTTGTCCACCAGCGTCGGGCTGGTTTATTGCAGTGAAGGCGCCTCAGAGGGTTTGAAAAACCAAATGAATGTTGGAATGGAGAGCCTCTGGAGGCTGCTGCATAGACTGTCCTGAACAGCTTTCTCATATGAATGAGGTTGTGTCTGTTTTTATTATATAGTAATTCTTAAATGGAGGCACACTGAAGCTTTAAAACGAGCAAGAGAGACATAAAAAGGCGAGGGCAGGGCAGAGGGATACATGGAGGGAGTGGAGGTCAATTACTGAGGCTGGGAGAGCAGGTCGGACTCCTCTTCCTGCCCAGTGTCCGGCACACTCCTCTCCACAGCATTTACCACGGGTGAGCACCTACTGCGCTCCAAGCGCTGGAGCTGCACCAGGGAACCAAACAGGTGGAAGTCCTTGCCTCCTGAAGCAGCTGCTTGCAGTCTCAGGGGGTTGGGAGTAGGATCAGGAGCCAAACAAAAGGATTATGCAAAATGCAGAGCTTGCCAGAGGCGAGCTGGGAACCTCAGTAACTCAGCAGAGCATACACTGTGGGGCAGAGTGAGGGGACAGGCTGGCCGCATGGCAGGCATGCTGAAATGCTTGTTCCCGGCATTGTTCACTGAGACAAGCCTGTCCATCACGCTGGGAAATGTTCTGCACCCTTGACTGGGTTTAGTGATAGTTGATCAAAGACAAGAACCTGAAAAGGCAGAGGGTGTGGCTGACCAGCACCCTGACCAAGCACTGGTGGCCAGGAGAATCTGGTGCACATCCCAGGCAGCGGCACACGCAGTCCTGCAGGCACAGAGGATTCCTGAAGGAGGGACAGGTTGTCTGCTCAGGTCGCAAACGTCCTCGGTGTCCTAGGCTGTACAAAGCAAGAGCGGAAGAAGAGAGGAAGCCTCAGAAGTGATCTTTGACCCTGCGCTGGTTCCCTTCCACCTGCTGCCTGTGGGATGCCGGGGCCTGGGTTTCTTTGCAAGCCTGGCCATCATTGCCCCTCTGCCATGCGGAAGTTGATTTGGGGAGAGCAGGCCTTTATTGTGGATTTTCAGGGAGGTTAAGAAGCAAGGCCAGACCCTTGCCTTCAGAGGGGGCTCAATAAATACTGTTCCCCCGACCCCAGACCTGCAGGCTTCCTACTTAGATCCTGCAAGCTGCCAGGGCCTCTCTTACCACGTCTGCAGAATTCACCACGAGTGGGTGAGTGGGCCCTCAGCAGCCACGCTCCCTCCCTCTCTCTGCGCCGAGGACGCCCCTGCACTCAGCTTCAGCCCTGGCGGGGTCATGAGCCCTGTCTCTGGAGAAGAGCTAGTGCTGTTGAAGCTGGCATTTCCCCAGCGCCCCTTGGTCCCTGCAGGCGCAGTGCCCTTGACCGCCCCTAGTCCTGGGCTCCTTGTGGGGCGAGCTCCGTGGCAGGCGGCTGCAAACTCGGACATCCCCCTGGCCTGCTTCCTTTGAAGTGTGTGCTGAGCCTGCCATTGTCATGCCGGGGCTGGAGGTCTTTGTTCCCCGGGAAGGCTCTACAGAGCCACCTGATAAGACTTGGGACTCTGGTGTGAAACTGACCCTTTGAACCGAGAGAGTCTTTCCCGATAAGCAAAGCTGGACATTTTTATCACACAGTGGAGCCTGTAAATAAAGGTTATCCAGGCTTTGCTGTAGTGACACGGATGTAGGACACCAGCTCCTTGATGACAAAGGTGCAAGCTTTCCAAGGGCCCACCTCAGGAGGGCCTTTGGGAAAATCGCATCCACTTGGGGGTTCATTGACAGTCGCTCATAAGAAAAGATTAATTATACCACGCATGAAACACAAATGGAACACAAAGACCTTTTCCAAGAAAACTTTAGGCTTTCTGCCTTAGTTACCTTGATTACCTTTTAGCCTAAACGGCCTGCCTTCTTAATTCAGACAGGAAGTGGAGAAGCAGGGTATCCGGAGCACCCCTCCTGCCATCCGCGTTGCGAAGTCCTGAGTGCTCACATCGCGGACAGCCTCAGGGGAGTGGTGTTCATCGGTCAGTCAGCACGCGTGTGTGGCCCTCGGACACAGCTTCCGAGGGGTTGGGAGTGACGTTTCTTAGAGGCTGACATGGGGGCTGAAAGGTGGGTGATCAGCTCCTGTCCAAGTTCCTGGTTGGTCAGAGGTGCTTGTGACCGTCCTTTGATTGGTCAGAGATGCCCTGCTCTTTAGGGAATTTATGATGGCCGGGTGGGCTTCAGCGGGTCTGGGATTACCTGGAAGTGGTGGTTACCTTCTGCCCCAGACCTGGAATTCCCCGCAGCTCCCCACCCCCACAGTACTGGCCAACAGGGCTTTGTCTGTTGCAGAAGCCGATGGCCGCTGAGTACAGCGATGACACTGTGGGTCAGCTCATCCCTCCCTCCACTCAGTGAGGGACAGGCTAGGACGCCCCCAGGGCTAAAGGGAGCCAGCGCAAGGCTGCCTCCTGCCCTGACATCACTGGGGTCTGGTCCCAGAGCAACAAGTTAAACCAGACTTCTGGCTTACACTGACCCCTCTAGGTCAGCGAGAATCACCCCTCTTCCTGAGCACTTGCGAAGGAACCAGGATCTCGGCTCACGGCCGCCGAGGAAGCTTGGTGATCATCTCAGCCTAGAGGGCTGCTGGTCTCCAGCCGGGCAGTGGCAGAATCAGACCCAAGATTCCAAGCCCGCCCCCCGCCCCCAGCCTCCCGCAATGGGAGTAGAGCCTGCAGGGACCCTGAAAACCAGCCCTACCCGTGCTTCCTCCTCTCTGCCATGGGTCCTGCCCCAGCCAGGGATTCCTGTTCCCTGCATGTCCTGCCCGAAGCAGATTTCTCCACACTTTGTAACATCTAGAGAGTACAGGCATCTGGGACTTAGTCCTTTCTCTCTGAGTGCCCCTGCTGAATCGCGCCTCTCACTTGGTGTAAAACTGCAGGTCCTGCACGCTGCAGCCGGGGTCACAGATTCCCTCCCGCTTCCCCGCTCCCCGCTCCCCGCTCCCGGGGCTCCTTTGTGGACACAGACGGTTTTGGCGTGCTCCAGTCTTCAGTTAAAGACATCCAAGGTGCTGATGGCACGGATGCTCTAATAGGCGAGCGCGGTGCTGAGCGTGGAGGGACCGTCAGGAAAGGCCTGGGTCTCCATTTCTTTGACTTTGCTGAGTTTTTAGACACACAGGGGTGGTGCCACACTCGCCATGATTATTTCTTGAGATGCTTAACCCAAGGGGGACAGACGGCTGGGTGAGTGGTGAGGCTGGCATCATTGCGTTGCCTCTCCTGATGGAAACTGCACAGGGACAGCGTTGTCACACAGGGACAGGTTGTGTCCACAGGGAGGTACTCACCTCCTCCTGTGGGTGAGGAGGACGGGGGTGGCTCTGTCCGTCCTGCCCTCGCAGCGGCGCTGAGCTTGGGTCTGGTCTTCCCCGAGGCTGGCCCCTCCTTGGGGTCTCTCTCTCCTGTTAAGTCAGCCTGGGTGCTGTGGCTTTGTCCACGTCCCTTGTCAGCGTTGCTCGGCAACTGCCGTCCGCCTGGTCCCGTGCGTCTCGAGTTGATGGTGTGGTGGGCGCTGGAGGTTCGTTCCTGCCGAGGAGTGCCTCCTTTCGGTAATGCAGGAGCAGCACTCTGGAATAGCTCTTACTCCACGCAGTAAAATCAGAAGGGGCCGGCATTGTGGTGCCGTGGGTTGGGCCACCACCTGTGACGCCAGCATCCCCTGCGAGTGTCCATTTGAGTCCTGGCTTCTCCAGTTCTGATCCAGCTCTCTGCTAATGCACCTCGGGAAGGCAGCAGAGGATGGCCCAAGTGCTTGGACCCCTGCCACCCATGTGGGAGGTGCTCCGGAAGCGAGCCATGGCCCCAGCAGCTCCGCGGGAGCAGAGTGAAGAGCGCCGGCCCCAGAGGGTGCCTGCGGGAGGTCGGGCAGGCGGTGGGTCCGCGATCTCAGTTGTTCCTCTCAGCTCTTCCCACAAACATTGCTGGGGAGCCGCGGTTCTCACGGAGTCCGTGCAATCAAACCGGAGCCACAAGCTGCCCAGGAGGACGGCTTCCGTTCCTTAAGTGAAGAGAGCTGACTTGCTCTGGATCTGGCGTCCCTAAAGTCACACTCACCCTCGGAGCTCCCCCGGGCACACAGAGACCAAAGTCCGCCAGGCTCTGCGGCACCCCCCAACCCCCCCGGCCTCCATCGGGTTTTCTGCCCGCCAAGGGGCTTTTCTCACGTGACCTGGCATTTGCTGCTATATTAAGTGGGTTGGGTCAGGGCATAGGGGAGGTGTGGGATGAAGTCAATGGCTCTTTACTGGGTTGTTTGTGTGGTGGGATTGGGTTGGTGGGTGCAGGTGTGTATATGTGTGTGTATGAGTGTGGGTATGTGTGTGGTGTATGGTATAGGTGAGTGTGCATGTGTATGTGTATGAGTGTGGGTGCATGTGGGTGTGTGTGGGGTATATGGGTATGTGTGTGGGGGTGAGAGGGGGGTGTATGGGTGAGTGTGTATGTGGTGTATGGTATAGGTGAGTATGGATGTGTATATGTGGTATATGGAGTGGATGAGTGTGGGTGTGTGTGTGTGTGCATGTGGGTATGGGTGTGTGTGTGTGCATGTGTGTGTGTGTGCATGTGGGTGTGTACGTGGGTATGGGTGTGTGGGTGTGTACGTGGGTATGGGTGTGTGTGTGTGCATGTGGGTATGGGTGTGTGTGTGTGCATGTGGGTATGGGTGTGTGTGTGCATGTGGGTGTGTACGTGGGTATGGGTGTGTGTGTGTGCATGTGGGTATGGGTGTGTGTGTGTGCATGTGGGTGTGTACGTGGGTATGGGTGTGTGTGTGCATGTGGGTATGGGTGTGTGTGTGTGCATGTGGGTGTGTACGTGGGTATGGGTGTGTGTATGTGTGCATGTGGGTATGGGTGTGTGTGTGCATGTGGGTGTGTACGTGGGTATGGGTGTGTGTGTGCATGTGGGTATGGGTGTGTGTGTGTGCATGTGGGTGTGTACGTGGGTATGGGTGTGTGTATGTGTGCATGTGGGTATGGGTGTGTGTGTGCATGTGGGTGTGTACGTGGGTATGGGTGTGTGTGTGCATGTGGGTATGGGTGTGTGTGTGTGCATGTGGGTGTGTACGTGGGTATGGGTGTGTGTGTGTGTGCATGTGGGTATGGGTGTGTGTGTGCATGTGGGTGTGTACGTGGGTATGGGTGTGTGTGTGTGCATGTGGGTATGGGTGTGTGTGTGTGTGCATGTGGGTGTGTACGTGGGTATGGGTGTCTGTGTGTGCATGTGGGTATGGGTGTGTGTGTGTGCATGTGGGTGTGTACGTGGGTATGGGTGTGTGTGTGTGCATGTGGGTATGGGTGTGTGTGTGTGTGCATGTGGGTGTGTACGTGGGTATGGGTGTGTGTATGTGTGCATGTGGGTATGGGTGTGTGTGTATGTGTGCATGTGGGTATGGGTGTGTGTGTGTGTGTGCAAGTGGGTATGGGTGTGTGTGTGTGTGTGTACCACACTGGAGAACTCAAACCTGCCCCCTTCCCTGCTGGATCTGCAAGGCCTGTGCTCTTTCCCACGTGGATCCTTTACTTCAGATCTGTTTCGTGGCTGTCTTTTGGGGGGAAATCCCAGGGATTGTAGTGTGTCTTAATTTCTCTACTACCCAGCACTCCTAAGAATCCGTCGGCGGTGTAGCGCGAGTGTGAGGTTGGTCGGGACGTGATGGGGGGGGGGGTCGCCCAGCCCAGGCCTCTGGCAGCCAGGTGACAGGTGCGAGGTGCTGTCAGGAGGGCTCTTGCCAGCCGGGCTGAGCCGTAAACTTTTGAGTAATTGATGCGCTTCTGCGGGAGCCCAGTGTAAGTAGTCAAGCCAGGGCTCGGGACTGCCGGGTGCTGGTGCCACAGGGAAGTGCGGGAAGGTAGTTTTTTATGGAGTCTCTCCTGCTTGGCTTGGGGGAAAATCCTGAGATCGCCCCCGAGTCAGTCTTGGGGGACTGAATTGACATGGACAGAGATCTCCCGTTGGCTTGTGATAGAACGAGAGTTGTCATCCTCGTGGGTTTCAAGACGGCCAAGGCTGGCATCGGAGGCCTCTGTGTCGGGTTCTCCAGCCGCCCCTCCTGTGGTTCTCCTCCCCGGAACGGGCGGAGGAGCAGCACGGGGCTGGCCACGCGTGGCTCTCCACAGCCTGCCTTGCATGAGGAGACCTCCGCAACCTGACAGCCCCGCAGAGGAAACCGTGACAGTGAAGGAGAGACAGGGAGAAGAGACGCGGCTGAGATGGAGCCTGTGTCCCATCTGCCGAGAAACAGTCAGGTGGGTCCTTGGGAGGCGCACGTCACGGCTGTGCAGTGCCCTGGGGACACAGACCCTATAGTTCCCCGTTCAGAACTACCCAAAACGTAAAACCACCCGAGGGGGCAGAACACTGTCACAGCCTCTCGTGCCCAGACCTTTCCGTCATCGGTCGGCGGGCGGCGGGAATCTCCCCAGTGAGGTGCACCTGTTGGCAGGTGTCAGGAGGAGCTGGCTGAGGTCCCGGCCCACTTTCTCCTGATTGCACTGTTGATGGTGACAGCGAATGTTTTCTTCCCCGTGCACAGAAAATCCATAGCCCAGATACCGCAGAGGTGGTCATCCTGAGTTTTTCCCTCAATCGTTGCACTATACATTAATCCTGCTATTTGATAGCACCAGCATCGTCACACCTGGATGGCCCAGGATCCCGAGCGTCGGGGTGTGTGGCCGTGCTGTTTCCTCCCCCAGAGCGCTTCTCCCCGGCGAGGCATGAGAAGCAATGGCAGGCGCTTTTCTGTAGTGCGTGTGAATTCGCCGACTGCATTTGTTTTCAGTGCTACGGTTCGTGAAAGCTGTTCTTGGAAGTGGGTTGCACATGAGGGAAAGTCGCGTTGGAGGTCCCGGGGCAGCCTGGCCAGGGACATGTCCTCCTCTTCTGTTTGACCTGCCCTTGGATTCGTTCAAAGCACAGGTGAGCCTTCAGATCTTGAAAACTGTTTCCTGGCCGATGGCCGCAGGCCTCTCTAAATTGCTCCACCCCCCTAACATCCCTTTCCAAAAAGCAGAAGGAAGCATCGCGCGGGTTCCTGGACGTTGCTGGTGGGCGTGTGGGCTGGCTCCCTGCAGACCGGGGCCACAGCCTGTGCTCAGGAGGAAGCAGAGCGGCTTTGCAAGCCCCTGTGGGGTGGGCACTGACAATCTGTTATTTGAGGGTTTTCGTCGTACGTTTTTCTTGGAAGTCTTCTTGGTGGAACTGCACACAAATGCTGCCGGCCAGGCTGGGATTCTGTTGCCTGTTTTCCCCCCTTGTTGCAACTGAAGGACTTAAGTTAACCCCAGGGTGGCCGTCCTTCGGGGTGGCAGTGAGGTGAGCCTAGAGGAATGTGGCACACAGACCTAAAACAAGACCGAGACCATTCTCCTAGGCTGCCCGGTTCAGCATGGTTGGCTGGGCTGCTGCAGGCGTCCCAGAGCCACGGCCTGTGTGTGTGAGAGCTTAGCACGAGCTGCCCCCACTCTGTGGTCCTCGAAGCCAGCAAAGCCAGCGTGTTGTGCCCAAGCACCCCTGAGGGAAATTGGCGGTCATGGCTTCATGTCAAGCTGAAATGACGTGGTGCTAGAACATTCTCGAGTCATTCTTCCCAGACAGTCGGGGCAGACCAAGTGCTGACGTTGCTGCTTGCAAGAAGCCCTGCTTGCAGAACGTGGCGTGGCGCGTAGCTCTGGTGTCGGACTCGGGTCTGCATCCAGGCCCCCGTGTAAGACTTGGGGCTTTGCACAGCGTCCCTTTGCCCGTCGCCGAGTGGGGAAAATGAGGCTCATGTGAGTGTGCTGTCGGAAGGACGTGAGGCTCTGTGTGCGCAGATTTTTCCTTTCGTGGACAGGAAGGCGGCAGGCCAGCCCCTCAGGCCTGCGCTGGGAGGGAACGCTGCTTCTTCAAACGTACCCCTGACGTCGACTCCGGCCTCTGCATCCTCATCAGGACCCCAGCGTGTCACCACGTTCTGGGACAAAGTGCAGCTTTTCCTTTCAAAATCCACAAGTCCTTCTCTTTCCAAATTTAAAAAATGTATTTGAAAGACAGAGATAGCAATGCGTCTCCTACCATAGGTGCACTCCCCAGATGCTCACAACGGCGGAGGCTGGGCCAGGCAGAAGCCAGGAAGTCAGTGAGTCTGCCACGGGGGTGGCAGGGATCCGTCACCTGTCACCTGTCACCTGTGGCCTCCCAGGCCGTGCTGTGGCAGGGAGGGGGAATCGGCAGTGGAGCTGGGACTTGAAGCCGGGCACTGCAGTGTGGGATGCAGGCTTCCCTGGCGATGCCAGATGCCCGGCCCCAGACCCTCCTCCTCTCTGCGTCACCGAGCCTCCTTGTGCTTGCCTGCTGCCCGATGTCAGCGGTGAGGCCAGGGGTACAGATCTCCTGTCACTTTTCATCTGTTTTTTTGTGTCTTAAAAACGATCCCTTGGTTGAAGGAGAGCAGGCCAGGGGGGTCCTGGTTGTGCCTTAGGGTTTGGGATTGAGGCAGAGTAAAGGAGAGTTTGGAGTGGGGCAGTTCTGTGTATGGGAACATATAACAGGCAGCTCTGGGGTCTTGGACTCAGGCCACGAGTGACCGCCCCTGTAGGGCCAGCGTCTGCACGCTGCCTCTGTTTCTGTGGTCGCCCTGTCTGCTCCATCAGGTGTTGACCCTGCTCAGCTCTGGGAAGTAGCAGAGAGGACAGACACTGCCCTCAGGGGTCCTGTCCTCTGCACAGACAGGAGGTGATTCCTGAGGGCAGAGCTCACAGCTCAGGAGGTGTTGGTGGTGGGGTGGGGTCACTCTGCACCCAGCCATTCAACTTTGCTCAGTTCCCCTGAGCGTGGCTGTTTGGGGAGGGGCTGGCAGAGGGAGAATGGGAGCCCTGTGGGAACCCGGGGTGGAGCGGAGGCACCAGGAGGCCGGTGCAGGTGCTGAGTGGGGGTGAGTGTCTGGCTATCCCACAGGGAATCACATCACCACCCAGCTGAGAGAATGTCTCCAGAGACGATGAAAGGAGCCCAGTCTTGTGGAGGGACGTGAGTTGGGCAGAGAGAAGAGACAGAGCTTCCATTTCCTGTTCACTCCCTAAATACCCGCAGTAGCCAGGGCTGGGCCAGGTTGAAGCCAGGAATCTGGAACCAGGCACCTGAGCCATCATCCCGCTGCCTCCCCGCACGCATTAGCAGGGAGCTGTCCCAAAGCAGTGTCTGAACAGCTGCGCCAAGTGCTCACCCAGACTCACTGGTTTTTCTTTCTTTTTTTTCCTTAGTAAAAAGGCATCAGAATTGGTGGGTGGGAACTGACGTGCAAATACGAGCACTCAGTAAGTGCGGAGTCCTCCTCAGGCTCTGTGGTCTGAGTTGAACATCACAGTTATCCACCACTCAGAGTTGGGGGAGCCCCCTTGCCCCAGAGGCTCAGGCAGACTCCCTGTTGATGAGATCCACGCCCCCCAACACCCCGACATAAAGGAGAAGGCTGCATTCCGCAGCTTGGTGCGAATACTGCCAGCCCCTTGTTTACAACTGTGTGATTCCAGAGCAGAGAACCATTTGCATTCCAAACCCTGGCCAGCACCCAATCTAATTAAAGCTTGTAAACCTCAAGGAAAATCGCAGCCTTGAAATGCCCACAGAAAGGCCTTGGGATGGCAGATAAGATAAGGAAGCCTGGCTGACCTCTCTTCCTGGCAAGAGGCCTCTGGCCCGTCCTCCTGGCTGGGCTGGTGAAGAGCCCTGAAGGATTTTCACACCAGAGGTGGAGCAGTGTCTGGGCTCTAGCTGGAGATGGCTGTGGGCTCTGCAGTGCTGTGTTGACCTTGGCCGTGGGAGCTATGGGCAGTTCTTCTGCACAGATTGTACAAGGATACCTCAGAAAGTTGATAGAAAAAAAAGCAGGCTGATTGTGGTGCAGAATAAGCAGTTTCCTCGTCGTATGTGTTCTCAGGAGGTCTGAAGACCTCTCACGTTGCTGTCATAGGGATGACCTTGGGACTCTCTTTCCTTGTTTAAGATTGATTTATTTGACAAGGTGACAGGGAGAGAGATACAGAGACCTTCTGTCTGCTGGCTCACTCCCCAAATGCCACAGTAGCCAGGGCTGGACCAGGCCACTGCCAGGGGCCCGGAATTCCATCCATGTCTCCCACGTGGGTGGCAGGAACCCAGGCACCTCAGCCATCTCCCACTGCTAGCCAGGCATATTAGCAGCAATCTGGATCAGAAACAGAGCTACCGGGCTCACACTGGCACCCCGATATGGGACATGGGCCTCCTCAGCAGTGGCTTAACCCGCCGCGCCACAGTGCCAGCCCCTGAGCCCTTTACCACCGCATCGTGTGCTTACCGTGTTTCATTTCCTTCTTTGTTCATTTTTGAACAGTGATCTCAGGATACCATCATACCATATTTTTTTCCTTTTTGAACATCAGAGCTATAGAGAGAGAGAGAGAGAAGCCAGGAGACAGGAGCTGCTTCTGGGTCTCCCATGAGGGTGCAGGGCCCAAGCACTTGGGACACGAGTCAGCATGCATATGCGGTACTGGCAGTGCAGGAAGCAGCTTTGCCCGCCCACCGAGTTGCCAGCGCGGACTTCCTATCTTTAATTTTTATCTTAGAGGCAGAGCCAGCGCCTGACGTGGTAGGCTGAGGGGAGGATCCGTGGGAAAGTCGAGTCGCAGCTCACACGTGTAGCCTCTTCAGGCTCCCGGGGCCTGCCTCACAAGGGCTCCGGGCAGCACCTGCAGGGCCAGGGCGGAGCTGGCGTCGCGGCAGAGCTGTCTTCACGGCAGCCGTGGGGGTGCTGCCTCATTGCAGATGCCGGGCCTCCATCTGACCCCCCCCCCCCGCCGGCCCCTCTCTCTCCCACCGGCCACAGCGGGCAGCCGCGGGCTGGGTCCATCCTCAGACACTGGCTGGCTGTCCTCCCTGCACTTGACTTCGGGGCATCTCTCAGGCTGTTCTCTGCTCCGTCTCACTGGGGCCTGAGTACCACTGTCGCCCTCTTTTCTGTGGATGCTGGGTGGCACCCGCACTGAGCTGGCTGCCACAGCCCTTACAGCCTGGCCCAGCCTCCAGCCCTGCCTCCCACATCCAGTCCTCTGGCCTCAAACTTGAATCGGCTCATCGTGGCCTAGGCCTCCTCCCCAGCCAGCCCCATCAGTCCATTACCCTGAGCAGCTGTTCCGTCTCAGCGAGTTCACACTTCCTCCATTGTCACCCTTGGATGTGAATGGATTTAGCAGTACTTCCGCTTACCTCCTCGTTTCCGTACTGGCACGTGGCATAGCAGGATAAGCTGCCACCTGCAGTGCCGGCATCCCATGTGGAAGGCGGTTCGAGTCCCAGCTGCTCCACTTCTGATGCAGCTCCCTGCTAACATACCTGGGAAAGCAGCAGAAGATGACCCAAATGCTTGGGCCCCTGCACCCACGTGGGAGACCTGGAAGAAGCTCCTGGCTCCTGGCTTTGGCCTGACCCAGCCCTGACCATTTCTGCCTTTTGGAGAGTGAACCAGCAGATGGAAGATACCCTGCCCCCACCCCACCCCGCCCCGCCCCGCCCCGTGACTGCCTTTCAAATAAATAAAATCTTTAAAAAAAAAAAAAAAAAGAATTTTAGCCACGCCTCGAGTGCGGTACACCTACCAGGTGTCATGCCTTGCTCTGTAGGTAAGTGCAGCAGTCCCACGTGTTGCCAGTCATCTTGTATCTCTTTATCTGCCTTCCCCTTGGAAGAAACAAGACTGGAGAACTGCGGACCCCCAGCAAGGGGAGGGCTGCCCTTCGGCAGGCTCCTCGTGGCTCAGACGCAGGCCCTGTGAGCCATCAGCCCACAGAGAGCAAGAGACAGCGGCGAGCCCCGTGGAAATGAGGCTATGACAGCCCCTCCCCAGGGACCATAAACTGGCAGATTTCACCGATTGTGACTGGGGGCGGGGGCCAGGGCCAGGGGTTGTCCCCATCCCAGCTAGAACTTCAATGGGCAGTGTGACTTTGTGCTTTCAAGCTTTCCTTCCTTGCCTTAATATCGCGTTGTTTCCTTACTGTTTCTTAGCTGTCGATAGACGTTATTGGATACTCATTAAGAGGAAGGGTTTACAGATGATAGGAAAATGCGTTTATTATAAACATCATTTTAAAATGTTCTTTTCTTATAATCTGCCTCCGCCAGACACTATGAAGGGTGTGGTCTTTACATTCTCTGAATATTTTAGCCTTGCACATGCTCATGCAGCTTATAAATGATCCTTTATGACAGTGAGACTGTGTGGTGTCTTGGGTTTTGCCTCTTAATGTATCTTGGATATCTTTCCATGATATAGGGCTCTCAAACTGTATTAGAAGGTTTATTCTTAGTTTGTAGCCGTCTGAGGTTTTCCATAGTCAAGGTTAAGAATGCTGGCATGAAGCCACAGACCTGGAGGAGGTGAGAACCTAAGGGACCTACTCAGGCCCAGCACAAGCTCACTGAGCTCCCGGGAAGGATAGCAGACGTTTGCTCGCATGGCCAGGCTGGCTGCTGCGCGCCACTCACTAGCACTCAGGCCCTGACCGCGCACCCACCTGACCCGTGAGCGCTCCCAGCCCTGACCACACATGCACCTGACCACACACGCACCTGACCACACACCCACCTGAGTTGTGTTCTCCACCTGTCTTGGGCCACAGACTGAACAGCACAGCCGCAAACAGCTTTCTGGCAACAGTGTCATAACCAGAAGCCAGTTTTTCGAGACTCGGGAAGTGACAGAAGTGAGGGAGATTTGGGAGTGTCTCCTTCCAGGTGGAGGTGGCTGGGAACGCTGGGACAGTGGGGCTGGCGGAGTTCTGTGAGGGGCTTAGCAGACAGCAGCAGCGTCTTCAGCGGAACGGTGTCACGTGCCTCTGTTTGCACAAGCAGCTTTCAGAACATTCCTGGGGGACCGTGAAGAGCTAAGTTGAAGGGCGGGCCTTTGCTCCCGTAGTTGGGATGCCCACGTCCCGACTGGGGGCCCCGGTGTGAGTCCCTGCTCCTGACGTGAGCTCCTGCCATGGCGGATCACGGGGCAGCAGGTGAGGCCTCCAGTAGTTGGGTCCTGGCCACTCAGGTGGGAGACCTGCCTTCGGTTCCTGGCCCCAGCCCTGGCCCAGCCGTGGCCACTACTGGCATATGGGAGCTCTCTTTCTTTGTCTCTCAAGTTAATTCCATTTTTCCATGAACTTCTGATGATCCACTCACATTGAAATTGCTATTTGAGTCAAAAGTCAGGTTGTGTTCCTTCCTTAGAAGTTCTAAACATCAGCCTAAGGGACTGCAGGCAGTTTCAGGGATGGCAGGGCAAGCCCCTGGCAGCTCAGAGAAGTGCAGGGGGTGGCAGAGGTGACGGTTGGCAGGTTCAGCTCACGCAGAGGAGGTGGGGGGTGGGGATAGGAAGTGCGGGGGGGGGGGGCTGCAGCCTTCAGTCTGAATGGGCACTGGATACAGAAAACAGTAAAGAGCCTGTGCCCCCTCATCACAGCGCCGCAGTGTAATCAAAGGCCAAGGAAGTAATTGGAGCCTGGTGCAGGCAGCCTGTTATAAAGTCCCTGGGGCTGTGCAGTGTGGGCCCAGTTCATGTCTGCCTGGGGTTGGGGGGGGGTGCAGACTCAGCTCCTAGTACCTGGTACTTGCAAATGGGCAGCAGCACCACCACCACCACCACCCCACCCCACCACCCCCCGCTGCACTGCCGCTACTGACACGTTGAAAATGGGCAAGAAGGGGAGACTTGCGGTGGTGACATGCGTGGACATGGACATGAAGAATAATACGGGGGTTCCTGTGCACGGCAGGACCAGTGGTGGATTCCACAGGTGCTCAGGGTTTTGTGATCCCGCACCCCCCGTCTGACTCTGTCTACCAAGTCAGAATGGTGATGCAGTGGACCTGGGCTTGCCATGTGGAAGAGCACCTGTCCTCCTGCTTGGTGTCGCCCATGGGCGTGCCCCTCAAACAGGCCAGTGAGAGGGCATCTGGTGGGCTCAGTGGTGTCTTTGCTGTTTAGAAAGTCAGAGGCGTCTCGTGGTTTAAGTGCAGGCTTGAGAGCTGGCCGTCCCTCCGTGTCCCTGCCCGAGAGCAACCCTCACCTTAGAATTAAAAGCCGAGGCATCGTGTAGGGGGGCCTCAAGGTCACTGTCCACAGCCCAGGGGAGAAGCGAGGATTCGCACGCAGTGAGGTCGCTTCATTGTGTGTGCTTCATCTCTCTCACCAGGCCACATGCAAAGACTGCCTCTGTGGCGTATTTCTGATTTCCTCTTAGGACGCCCTGGGCCAGCCTGACTTTAGGGTAGAGATGGAGTTACTGGTGCAGCTGTGGGCCTGGGATGGAGGCTGGCGAATGCATCATGCCTTCCACTCTGGTCCCTTGAACTTGTCAGCTCCCCGGGAGTGCGGCTGCCCTGCAGAGAACAAACGTCCCCAGCTTCTAGGGGAGGAGCCAGCTGTGTGCGACAGAGACACAGGAGGGCGCCCTGCAGAAAGTTGATGGGAACTGGGATTAAAAATTTATTCTGGTGCAAAAATGTTGAACCCGGTCCGGAGCTTTTTACATAATTGGCACACGGCATGAGCGTTCAGAAAATGGCCCGCGAGGCCGCGTTGCAGGTAGAGGGCCGGGGTGAGAAGTCCTGTCTGTGGCTGCCACACCGCAGCGGAGAGGAGAGCGGGGTGGAGCCCAGGAAATCGCCCCTGTGAATTTCGGCGCCTCCTCCCTCCCGTGCGAACAGCAAGTGAGAGCTGCAAATTCCCCCGGGGGACACAAAGGCTTGCTGGTCGGGGGCCTGCCCCCTCTTCTGCATAAGTTCACCCCTGACAATAGTCGGTTTCATTCAGATTGAAAGTGGTAGGAAGCTTCAACACCAAAAACACTCACGGCGAGAATGGAGCCCGTGCGGCCACGGGGCCCAGCCCTGGAGCAGGCCCCCGTCCATCCCGGTAAGTGCTGCCAGGGCTGCCGCCTGGGAGCCTCCTGGACCACGCTGGCTGCTCCCTCCTCGTGGTAGGAGCTGATGACTTAAGCCCGTCGTGGCCCATGGCCCATTGGCCCCTGGATTCTGTTGAAGTCTGCCCGGGGGCTCTGGGGCAGGTGCTCCTGGCTCATGCCACAGCTCCACAGCTTTGCCTCACCTAAAGCCAGGGCAGTTCTGTGCGAGAACATTTGGAGAACCTCTTCAAAACCACGTTATCTCCAAGCCAGCCTACCCACAGAGCCACGACTTTTATTTTTGTCTCTGCCACTTTAAGAATTTTTTAAAAATATTAATTTTGTAAAGAGGCAGCCTCTCAGCTGCGTTTGCTGCGGGAGAGAAGGGAATCTGCCCGCTTGGTTTCCGCGGGAAGCATCCACGCTGCAGGTCCCTGCTGGGGCCCCTGCCTGCGCAGGACGGGTTTAGACAAACAAACACGTCGGATACCCCTGCCACTGGGCCTTTCTGTGCTGGCACTTTCTCTGAGCGGGTCATAGGGGACCTGCAAGGTGCAGGCGGGCGGACTTGCCGGGCAGAGGTGCGGGGCCTGGAGGTCCCCTTTGGCCTCTCCAGGGCTGTCTGTGAACACCGGAGGCCCCGCTGCTCTTAACTCCGGGTGCCTGCAGGCCACGGCGTGAGGCTGGCGTAGGGGCCGCAGAGGGAGCCTTAGGGACCGCGCTGAAAGCGAGGGGCTTCCCTAGGCTCCCGGTGTTCATTGCCTGTGAGCCAGAGGATTGCGGGGCGCGCGCGTGCACCTGTGGGGAGCTGGGGCAGGGCCTCGGCGAGCCAGGTGCGCAGCGGGGGCTGGGGTTGGGTGGGTGGGGGGGAGCCGGGGCAGGGTCACGGCTGGGAAGGGCGCGTCCTCAGGGCCCCTGCACCCGCAGCCGTCCTGTCCCGCCCTGCTACGCCCCGAGTTCTCTCCGGAAGGGGTGGGCGAGGGTAGCCCGCGGGGCCCCCAGCCTCGTCCTGGAGCGCCGCTGCGCCCGGGCGCGCACCCGGAGGCCGGTAAGGGAACCGGAGGCGGCCGTTCTGGGGTCGCAGTCCCTGGTTGGGAGGCGAGGGTTGACCCAGGGGCCCCCTCGCGGCCAGACGAACGTCCCCTCCTGTCCCAGGGCCGAGGACCCTGTCGCCTTTCGCTGCAGAGCCGAGGTGGTCAGTGGCTGGAACGCGTCCTTGGCGCCCGGGGGCCGGCCCCGCATTTGCCTTTGTGGTGGGGCGGGGGCCCTGGCCAGGCCTGGGGAGAGGCCCGCGCTGCCTCCCGGAACGCGGGGCGACAGGGCTCGGAGCTTCACCGAGGGAGAGGGCCTGCGGCCTCTGGGCCTGCGTGGGGCCCAGCAGCCCCGTTCCGGGGGCTCCGCTGACAGCGACGGTGCTCTGGAGCACACGGGCCCCGCGTGTCTGCGCCCCGGGTTCTCAGTCCGGGTTGCGCGCTGTGCGCTCTAGGAAGGGGCGGGACAGGGCTGCTGTGGCTGCAAGTCGCCTGCGCCTGTGGCTGGGGAACGGCAGCCTGTGGTCCGCCTGCAGGGCTCCCGTTAGGGAGAAGTTGTGGCCCCTGGGCTGGCTCCAGGCGGCTGTCTGCTGTGGGTCCTGGGACCGGGAGTGCGGGCTAGTTCTTTTGGGGAGGTGTTGGTTTTCAGGGGCGTGGTTTCACACAGGCAGCAGGCACTGGCCTCCCTGTTTGGTGTGTGCAGGACTTTGGTTTGGTGACTTGGTCTGAGAAAATGATGAAAGGACAGCCCTATGGCGACTGAGCTGTGTTCTAATCTCACCATGCACCTGCCTGAGTGCCCCCTGGCCTTCCAAGTGGCCTGCTGCGGTGGGGGCTGTGTCTGCCCCCCCTGGCTTCCGTGTCTGGGGCCTCCGCACTGGCTCCTGCCCGCACTACCATTCTCACCTTCCCCGAGGCCCCGGGCTCCCTCCCTGCCTGCCTCTGGCGTCACAGCCTGTGGAAGTCAGCTCGGGCCCTTGCCGCCCACAGCTGCTGCTCTGGGAGGCGCTGTGGGTCCTGCTTTGCCCATGGACCCTCCTGCCCTGAGCTGACTCCCTGGGGAAGAACAGTAAAGGCTCACACACATGCTGATCCTTAGCTGTTCTGGATGCAAAACACGGCCCGGTAGGAAGTAAACTCTCTCCCCCAGTGTCCAAGATAGCACAGCACCTGGGCATGCTGTGTGCTGCCAGGGGTCTCCAAGGGTCTCCTGGGCATGCTGTGTGCTGCTGGGGGCCTCCAAGGGTCTCCTGGGCATGCTGTGTGCTGCCGGGGGTCTCCATGGGTCTCCTGGGCATGCTGTGTGCTGCCGGGGGTCTCCATGGGTCTCCTGGGCATGCTGTGTGCTGCCAGGGGTCTCCATGGGTCTCCTGGGCATGCTATGTGCTGCCGGGGGTCTCCATGGGTCTCCTGGGCATGCTGGGTGCTGCTGGGGGCCTCCAAGGGTCTCCATGGGTCTCCTGGGCATGCTGTGTGCTGCCGGGGATCTCCATGGGTCTCCTGGGCATGCTGTGTGCTGCTGGGGGCCTCCAAGGGTCTCCTGGGCATGCTGTGTGCTGCCAGGGGTCTCCATGGGTCTCCTGGGCATGCTGGGTGCTGCTGGGGGCCTCCAAGGGTCTCCATGGGTCTCCTGGGCATGCTGTGTGCTGCCGGGGGTCTCCATGGGTCTCCTGGGCATGCTGTGTGCTGCCGGGGGTCTCCATGGGTCTCCATGGGTCTCCTGGGCATGCTGTGTGCTGCCGGGGGTCTCCAGGCACTGCTGGGCCTGCGGGAGGGCCTGAGCCCCGACCCATCCGGGCAGAGCTGCCCTGAGTCCCTTCAGGCGCACTGTTGCAAAGAGCAGCTGCCCGGTTGCAGCATGTTGGAAGCTTCGAGTTAGAGGAGGGCTAGAGGCAGAAGGGAGGGGCTGCTTAACAAGAGACAGATGTCCAGGAGTCACAACATCACGGAAGTAGGGCAGTGAGCCCCGCACATTTGCTGTCCTCAGGGAGTTTGAGCCAGCGCCACGCTGAGGTGCCCTAAGCCACCCTCTCCTCCAGCTGAGGATCGGGGGGGGGGGGGGGGTGGCAGGGCGGCGCCCAGCAGGGTGCAAGACAGCAACTCCTGGGGCCAGCGCCCTCCACACTGCACTCTAGTCAAACTGCCGTCACCCCACGGCCACCAGCCGCCCGAGACAGCCAGGAAATGCATAATGGGATTTGGGAATTCTCTTAGCACGGTGGTATCTATATTTTAAATTCTGGCTTTGCACGAGCTAAATGTGAGTTGTCTCTTTGATGTCCCCCAAGGCTTTCAGGGACGCCGTTCAGCATGAGGAGTGAGTGACAGCCGTGGAGGGACCCAGGAGGTCACCTGCAGGAGGAGTGCTCATCTGGGCACTGTGTTGGGAGGGCGGGGCCGGGTACCCCCAAGGTGCTTATGGCAGCAGGTGTGCCACACACCAGAAAGCCCGACCACGCCCTGCACACTGACCCATTCACGGAGGTGTGAGTGCATGGGTATGCGTGTGTGTGCGTGTGTGTGTGTGCACACGGGCAGTTTGGGGAGCAGAGGGTCTCACTGCCAAGTGGCTAGAAGCTGTCTCCATGGCAGCTGTGAACAGTCAATATTTTGGCCAAAGAATGTGCCCTGCAGGGCGTCAAGCCCTCTGGGACTCAAAGGAGATGCCACAGAGTTGTGGGCATTCGCCCCGCTGTGGTGGCCACCCTGCTGCCCCTCAGGCCCAGGCAAGCAGCCGTGCGCTCGCAGCTTTGACCCTTCCTGTTCCTGCAGCTGTAACCCTCTCTGGGAGGAGACTAGCTGTCATTTTTAAAGGAGCAGGTCCCACGATGCTCGCGACTTGTCTAAGGTGCGAGGGCATCAGGCTGAGCCCTGGATCCCATTCAGGAGTGTCTGGAGCTGACTCTTGGCCTCTGGGCCTTGGCTGCCTGGACGAGGGAGGGAGCCGGAAGCCTGGCTCTGTGTGTGGGGCCGTCTGCTGTGCCCCAGGATAGCCCTGTGTCTGCAGAAGAAGGGCCCACTGCAGTCAGGCCCTTTGTCGTCTTCCTGGTCCACATCCTGCGTGACCCTCAGGCTTGGCTTGTGGACTGCCTGCTCGACTTCAGCACCAGTCTCTGTTCTCTGGGCTTTCCCGGTGGGCTGGCTTTGCCTACACTTCTCCTTAATGGTCAGACTCCTTTGGGAACCCGGACAGACCCATCGCCCCACCAAGAGAGTGGTTTACGTTCTGAATTAAACAGTGGGAGAGTGGGGGCTCCGGCTGCTCCATGTCGGAACCTGTGGCAGGGCCAGAGCATGCGGACTGTCACTCGTGGGACGTTCCTCAGAGTGTTAGAGTGGTCACCCTGACAGGCGGCTGCCTTAGGATAACCACAGGACAACCAGGTCTGAGGTCTGTTTACCTTGAGCATGTGGGCGTTAAATAAGCAGTCTTTTTTGTTTAACAGGCAGAGTTACAGAGGGAGAGGCAACAGAGAGGTCTTCCATCCACGGTTCACTCCTCAAATGGCCGTAATGGCTGGGGCTGCGCCAAGTCAAAGCCAGGAGGCTGGAACTCCATCCCGGTCCCCCATGTGGTTGGCAGGGACCCAAGCACTTGTGCCATCTTCTGTTGCTTTCCCATTAGCAGGGAGCTGGAGTGGAAGTGCAGCAGCCGGCACGCCAAGCAGTGCTAATTATGCATGGCAGTGTTGGAGGCGGCGGCTTAGCCCACCATGCCGCAACGCTGGCCCGAGTACAGGGTCCTTACAGCGACCTCACGTGTCATGTAATGGAGATCCAGTAAGAGAATGCGCAAAGTGTGGTTTTATTGGCTGTCGTTTTCAGGTTAGGAGGTCTTTCTCCATGAGCGAACCAGCAGCTCAGGAGGCCTCTGAGAAGGCACAGGCCTTTACAGTGGCCCTGCAGTCCCCTTCAGGCGCCTCCGTGGGTCAGGTGGGCTCCCACCATCCAGCTGTGGCCCTTGTGTCCACAGCGACCACCCGAGAGGAGCAGTTGGGCCGACAAGGTCCACGCCCCAGGGGCAGTGTGGGTTTCTAGGGTCACGAGCCTGGCCCAAGGCCCCCCGGCAGACTGCTGCGGAGCTGTTTCCCCACCTGGTAGGGGACACGCCGCCTACCCGGGTAGCTCGGCAGCTGACTGAACGCCCGAGTCCCCGGGAGCCGCAGGGGGAGGGAGGATGTCAGAGCGGAAGCCTTGCTCACCAGGAAGACGCTCCTTTGCCCAGCGCCTTCTCCTGTGTCGTCACAGCGGCCACAAACCACAGGCAGCTTGGCTTCCTCTCTTGGAAGGCTGGGACGAGTGCGTCTTAGCCCAGGCCCTGAGACGTGGCCGGCGCAGCCGGGTGATCTGTAGACGTGGTGGCGCTGACGGCTAACCAGGCGCACCTGGAGAAGTTGTGCGGCCCCTGGGCAAGGCGGGAAAAGCGTGGATCGCAGGGTGGCGTGCTCGCCTTGCGTGGTGCTCCTCAAGGCCCTGTGGTCCTCAGGTTTACGTTCTCTGCGAGTCTGCAGTGCGGTGTGGTGCTTCTGTCCCCGTGGACCTGCCTTCCCATCCAGGATCTGGTGCTTTGCAGGTGCACCTTCTGGGGGGCTCTCTGATTCCATTCTCCACCTTCAGTTCTCTGCCTCTGGCACAGGGAGTTGTTTTTTTCCAAAACAGAAGGGAAACAGGAGGTGCACAACGTTTGCTGACTTCATGTACACGTCGTTTTCTCAGGGAGGGAGAGGAACGGGCCTTTGTGTTGAAATCCCCTTAAGTCCAGACGCGTGTGGAGGGCACCTGCAGAGATGGCGACCTGTGGGCAAGGTCACACCCTCGCGCAGCAGGTTCAGCAGTGAGGGCACCTCTGCTTTCCACTCAAGGAGAAGCAAGGTCAGGTGTGTTATCCAGGGTGGCGGCCGCCGTGCGCTGGGCTGCCCCTGCCGCAGAGGACGTGAGATGTCTCAACTCTCATCATTGGTTTTTTTAGAAAGTCAGTTACAGAGAGAGAGAGATCTTCCATCCTCTGGTTCACTTCTCAGGTGGTCAGAATGGCTGGGGCTGGCCCAAGCCGAAGCCAGGAGCCAGGAGCTTCTTCCTGGGCTTCCACTTGTGTGGCAGGAGTCAAGCATTTGGGCCATCTTCTTCTGCTAGATTGAAAATGGAGCAGCTGAGACTTGAACCTGTGCCCATATGCGATGCCAGCATTGCAGGTGGCAGCTTTACCCGCATTGCCAAAACACTAACCCCAGAACTGTCACCTTTTTGATGTACTTAGATTAAGAAAAGCTGTGAGCTTTAAAAGTGGATTTCAGGAGCTGGACTTGTGGCAGAGCAGGTAAAGCCACTGCCTGTGATGCTGGCATCCCGTGCGGGCAGCAGTTCGTGTCTGGGCTGCTCCACTTCCAGTGCAGCTCCCTGCTCATGTGCCAGGGAAAGCAGCAGAAGATGGCCCAAGTCCTTGGGCCCCTGCACTCATGCGGGGGACCTGGATGAAGCTCTTGGCTCCCTCTTTCTCTATAACTCTTTCAAGAAAGTAAATAAATTTTAAAAAAATTAAAAATAAAATCAGGTTTTAATAGGCTACATTTCTTACTACTGGAAGCACTTAGTTCCATTCAGACAGTTGCTAGCAAATGACTTAGTCTCAGCCTGAGAGAGTTCAGGTTTGCACTGCCTGGTTAAGCGAGTGAGAACATTTATGAAGACAGGGAAGTTCCTGGAAGCCTGACCTGCCTTGTGGATGGGCTCCTCGGCGGGTGGCCCTGGAGTCAGGTACCTTCCCTGAGCCCGTGTTCTGGCGAGTGATTCAGGTTTACTCATTCTGTCACTGCCTTTCTTTGCATCATTTTTGGGTAAAGGGACAGGCACAAAAAATGAGGTCCACCTGGTGCTGACAGTTGCTTTCCTCCGTGCCCTGGCTGAGGGACAGTCTTT
This sequence comes from Oryctolagus cuniculus, assembly GCF_964237555.1. Taxonomy (NCBI): domain Eukaryota; kingdom Metazoa; phylum Chordata; class Mammalia; order Lagomorpha; family Leporidae; genus Oryctolagus; species Oryctolagus cuniculus. The sequence continues at coordinate 133,769,679 of NC_091440.1, read as the reverse complement.
CAGGGTCTGATGGCAGAGTCATGGCTGGAGGGCAGGCAAGGTGACGCCTTCGTAGCCCTGCACTGCTCATGGGGCCGGATTTGCACCTGGCTCTGCCCTGTAGCCAGCGGTAGCATTTCTCACATAGCAGTGCAAGTCAGTGTTACCGGTCAGCACGCTGGATTTGCTTGTGCAGATCTTGCATCTGCGGGTTCACTCCCCAAATGCCCACAACAGCCAAAGCTGGGCCAGGCCAACTTCAGGTCTCGGGTCTCCCATGCAGGTGGCAGGGAGTTCTTGGGCCATCATCTGCTGCCTCCCAGGTGCACTAGCAGGGTGCTAGATGGGAAACGCACAGTGGCCGGGACTCGGGTTTGGGCACCCCAAGTGGCAGCTTCAAGGGCCTGCCACGGCGCCCACTCTTCTAAATCTGGAGTGAATTCAGATCCCGTCTGTGGAAGGAGCTCCTCGTGGGATTGGATGTGCGTCCTCATCCGTGTGCAGCATCACACAGCACAGCACGCAGCCTGGCCCTGAGCCGTCTGGCCCAGGGCGCAGCGTCAGCAGGCAGCACCTGAGCTGGGAAGCTGCTCAGGGGATGCGGGGTGCGAGTGCGCTCTCCCGAGCCACGTTCACGGCACACAGTAAGGGCCCAGGCGACAGCCAGTGCTGTACCTGTTGTGTGTAGCTCCTGGGTGCTGGGGGGCTTCATTCACGGGCAGCCGTTAGAGAGCCAGCCAGCGCCTTTCCAGAGAAGGTCCCTGACGACCCTCCAGCACTCACGGGCTCTGTTAGAGGCCACTGGAGACCGAGGGGCTTTGGGGGCATTTCCTGAAATCCCAAGCTGGCAGGGGGCTATTTGCAAATTGTGCAAACCTAGCTTTCTTGTCTTTTCAAAAAAAAAGATTTATTTATTTGAAAGTCAAAGTTAGAGGGAGAGACAGAGATGTCTTCCATCTGCTGGGTCACTCCGCATTGGCTGTACTTGGCCAGGGCTAGTTCAGACCAGGCTGAAGCTAGGAGCTTCTTCCAGGTCTCCCACATGGGTGGCAGGGGTCCAAGTATGTGGGTCGTCTTCCACTGCTTTCCCAGCTGCATTGGCAGGGAGCTGGATCAGAAGTGGAGCATCTGGGACACGAACCAGGACCCACATGGGATGCTGGCTTCACAGGGGGCAGCTTTATGCCCAGGCCTGGCTCTCACAGCTGGGTGCTCCGAGGAGAGAGTGACACAGCAGGGTGTTAATGGAGTTTCCCTCCCGCTGTCCACAGCAGCTGCCGGCGGATGTCCTGCGACTGAGCAAGCCCTCGTGTGACGCCATCATCATGCCTTTGGAGATGGAGCCCAAAATGGGCACGCTCGCCTTTGGGTGCCAGCGGAGCTCCGCCTCGGACGACGACTCCGGCTGCGCGCTGGAGGAGTACGCCTGGGTGCCCCCTGGCCTGCGGCCCGAGCAGGTAGGAGCCGGGCTGCCTGCACGCCTCTGCGGGCGGCTGGGAACGTTTGCTTTCTGGGGTCCCTCTGAGTTTCCCGGTGGTGGTTTTCGGTCCCTAACCCCACAGCCATGCTATGCTCCTCTGGCTATGATGTGTGGCACGTGGTTTTCTGATGAGCCCCTCTTGCGGGTGAGAGGAATCTGCCTTTTTGAAAATGCCAGTGACAGTGAAACAGCAGGAAGTGGAAAGGGGGAAGTTCCTACCCGGGTCCAGGCAGTGCACTTGGGGAGGGGGCAGAGCTGAGTCCACCTTGGGCATCACTGGGGAGGGTGCAGCGCTCTGACTGCAGGAGAGGTCACCGCACACTGGGGACTGGCGAGTGAAGGCGCACCTGGTGCTCTGCGCCGTCACCGAGGCAGATGAGGACGGTCTGCGTGCCTGTCCAGTTCTCCTGGTGTCCTCACGGCGATCGCTGGGCGCAGAGGACGCTGTCTGCTGGGCAGAGGGCGACCGCGGGCGGCAGGTGCACCTGAGTCCCAGGTCCGTTTTCTCTGATGGGGGCTCCTCTGGGTGTCCTTGTTCACGGGGGCTGGGCCCCATAGCCTGTGGTCACCGCATGTTCTTAAAAAGCTGTGGAGCTGCCCTCCGGAGACCCGTCGGGCCAGGCCCCCTCCTCATGCAGGGCTCCTCCTCGGCTGAGCTGCCAAGGGGCGCTCCGCCTCTCCTCTCCCAGCAAGCTCAGGACAGCGCCTCTCCAGTTTCCTCAGGGAGACTCGCTCCTGCGCCCTGGAAGCAAAGAAAGCTGATGCTTGAGAGGACCCGATAAGGGAGGGTCTGCAAAGCTTAACAAAGCAGGTTTTGTCTTTGTAACGTGTAAAATTCACAGAGCAAATTAAAGGGGGGGGGGGGGACGGATTTCGGACAGTGTCACCCAGCCCATGTGGCCATGTGCCATCTCGCCCAGGACGCTGCTTCCCTGGCTGACCCTGGTAGGGGTACAGACGAAGAGCAGGGACGCCAGTGAGCCTGACAGCAGCCCCTGACGGTCGCCGAAGAGCGGCACAGCAGCTGCTGCCGGCCTCTGAGCGCAGTCTGCAGTCAGCTCTGCTGCTCTCAGAGCTGCAGGGGAGGACTGGGGAGACTGAGGCCGGAGCACGCACCCCCACTCACGCACGCCCCACCCTGCGCAGGTGCAGCTGTATTTCGCCTGCTTGCCGGAGGATAAGGTTCCTTATGTCAACAGTCCCGGGGAGAAACATCGCATCAAGCAGCTGTTGTACCAGCTGCCCCCGCATGACAACGAGGTGAGTGACCCGAGAGGTGCCCGGGACTCTGTAAAGGTCCCCTGATGGCTTGGAAAAGAGCAGAAACCCACGGTGGGGCCTGCGACTCCTCCCGGAACCCCGACGTCTTAGCAAGCGCCCTCTGCTGCCCTTCTCTTGTTATGTTTTGGTCCCAAGACAGATTTCACTCCCTTAAGGGGCAGCGAGGCAGGTGTCAGTACCCGGAAGGCAGCCAGGCTGGGTCTGATGGTGTCAGCAGCCGCCCAGGGCCGACAGGAGCTGTGAGTGCATGACGACCCCCCGTGCACCCGCACCTGTGGCCAGTGCCAGCTCGGGCCGGCTGTGAGTCCAGGGCCAGTAGAACGCACAGGAAGTGGCAGCTCTCAAGGTGAAGAGTTGTTCTAGAAAGGTTGTTATTTTAGCTTTGCTCAGTGTCTCTGCTGGTAAGGCTTAAATACAGCGTTTCGGGGATGGGCCTGGTGACACGGTGAGTCCACACGGAACACCTGCCTCCTGTATCGCGGCACGGCCTCCCGTATCGCGGCACGGGTTCAAGTCCCTGCTACTCTGCTTCCATTCCAGCTCCCTGCTGACGCATCCTGGGAGGCAGCAGGTGTTGGCCCAAGTGCATGGGCTGCTGCCACCCACGTGGGAGACTTGGGTGGAATTCATAGCTCCAGGCTTCAACCTGGCCCAGGTCCCACCGTTACAGGCCCCTGGGGAGTGAACAAGTGGATGCCAGAGCTCTCTCTGCCCAAACTGAATTCCCTGTCCCCTTCTCCGGGGAGGCTGGCAGCAGGGGCCGGGGAGGCGGCTGGCAGAGCCCGCAGCTTGCCACCGGGAGCTCTGCCCTGCAAGTCAGACGTTCCGTCTTCGTTTCTCGCAGGTGCGGTACTGCCAGTCTCTCAGTGAAGAGGAGAAGAAAGAACTGCAAGTGTTCAGCGCTCAGCGGAAGAAAGAAGCCCTGGGAAGAGGGACGATCAAACTCCTGTCGCGCGCAGTGATGCACGCCGTGTGTGAGCAGGTAGCCCTGGGCGGGAGGTGACACGGATGGGTTGTTGGAGGATCTGCAGACCCCAAAAGCCTCCCCCCAGAGAGAACACCTTGCTTTTTATTGAAGAGCGACACGCGTTGACAGCGGGCTCCGCTGCTGTGTCTGACAGATGCAACCCTGCCCCCGCGGGGCCCTGCCGTGGAGGGAGGTGCCGAGACAAAAACCCAACGAAGATGCTCGGTTCTTTGCGGGCCTTTCTCAGGGTGGGAGGCGTGTGCGGCGGGAGGCTGGCCTGGGCACGCCGCTGTGGGTGTGAGCAGCAGGGCACAGGCGGGGGTTCGGCCCCTTGTAGGAAGGAGAGATCCAAGAGCAGCTCTCGTGACGGGTTCGGGAGCTGCTGGGAGGTGGGAGGCTGGGAGTCCCGGTCCCTGAAAGGGGCCCGTGCACATTCACTCCTTTCTCTTGCAGTGCGGGCTGAAGATCAGCGGGGGCGAGGTGGCCGTGTTTGCCTCCCGCGCCGGCCCTGGAGTGTGCTGGCACCCGTCCTGCTTTGTCTGCTTCACGTGTAACGAGCTGCTGGTCGACCTCATCTATTTTTATCAGGATGGAAAGATTCACTGCGGCCGGCACCACGCGGAACTGCTGAAACCGCGGTGCTCAGCATGTGACGAGGTAAACACGCTGGAAAGATAGGCTCACAGGAAACCAGCACTCCACTGTTCGCATCTAAAGCTAACACCAGCACCTCCTGGCTATCGTGGGGAGAGCCCTCCGCACTGTGGCCGTGGAGGAGCAGGCCGCTAAGAGGGCAGAGGTGTCTCTCTGCTCCGTTGGAGGGGCCGTGACAAACAGTTTGACCTTGTACCCACTCGTGTATTTCCCAAAAGCCTGCAACCGACAGGGCTGGGTTAGGCTGCAGCCAGGAGCCTGGGTCTCAATCTGGGTCACCCATGTAGGTAGCAGGGGCCCAACTCCTTGAGCCGTCACTGTGTGTTAGCAGGACGCTGGAGCCAGGACTGGGGCCCAGGGTCTTCAGTACAGGATGCAGGCCTTGCCAACAGTGCCTTAGCCACTGTGCCGAACACCCACCCGTTTCTGTAAGAGCCAGCGCGTGCCAGGGGCCTGGGAAACAGCTGAGCCTGCTTCTCTCCCCCCTTCAGATCATCTTTGCTGACGAGTGCACGGAGGCCGAGGGCCGCCACTGGCACATGAAGCACTTCTGCTGCCTGGAGTGCGAGGCGGCGCTGGGCGGGCAGAGGTACATCATGAAGGACGGCCGCCCCTTCTGCTGCGGCTGCTTCGAGTCTCTGTACGCCGAGTACTGCGAGACCTGTGGGGAGCACATTGGTGAGTGCCCGCCGCCGCCGGGGTGCCCCCCAGGCACGGGGCTGCAGAGCTTCTCTGTGGAGGAGTTTGGACAGAGCGCTCTGCGCTGGTTTCCCCGTTCACGTAGTTACCTCCCGTCACACTGCTGCTCCTGGGGCAGGTGCAGGGCTGCGGTTCCCGTGAGCCTCAACACTGTCACCCACGATAGGCCCGCGTCACGTGTGTTCCAGCTGAAAGCCACCGTGTGGAAGGTGTGCGGACACCTCACGGCCAGGGGCACCATTGCTTGGGCTGTGTTTTCTCTGTGAGGCACACTGCACCACACACAGCCTTGGGCTTAGGAACCAGACAGCACTACACAGGGGAGCCTCTTCTCCCGCGATTTACTTACTTGAAAGAGTGACACACAGACAGGTCTTCCATCCACTGGTTCATTCCCCATATGGCCACAATGGCCATAGCAGGGCCAGGCTGAAGCCAGGAGCTTCCTCCAGGTCTCCCATGCAGATGCAGGGGCCCCAGCACTTGGGCCATCTTGTGCTGCTTTTCCCAGGCCATAGCAGAGAGCTGGATTGGAAGTAGAGCAGCCAGGACAGAAATCGGCAACCCACGGGATGCTGGCATTGCAGGCAGCAGCTGTACCCACTGCTACGATGCCAGCCCCTGGGGAGCCTTTTACCCACAACAACACAACACTGTGCATGGCTGAGACCAAAGGCAGACACGCCAGTGTCCGACCACAGCAGGGAAGTGCATAGCAGGTGACAGAAATGCCCACTATTCTGTGCCTGCAGACGGCCAGCAGCATGTTGAGTGCATCGGTTGGGGTTTCCCATTTTAGTGAGTAGGCAAATTCACAAGAGCAGCATCCACAGGCAATAAGGGTCGTACCCGGGGACATCCACGCCCCTACAGAGGACGCTGCATCTCTCCCTCTGTCGCTCCCCCATTCGCGGAGGAACGACACAGGACCCTGCGCTGTTCTTTTGTCTGCTCGGCCCTTCCCGGGTTTGCTGCTGGTCCTTCCCGGGTTGGCTGCCAACCCTTCCACCTCCGTGGAGGGGCGGCTCCCCCTGCCACTTTCCCCACTTCCGCGGGGGAGCGGCACACCGCCGGCCGGCTCTCTCAGGGGGCTGCTCAGATGTTATCCCGATGTTCCTGGTGCATGTTGTCTCTCTCCTCCTTTATAGTCCTCTTCCACCAATCCCAACTCTGCTACCCACACGCCGAGCACGCTGCTCTCCTCCAATCAGGAGCAGGATCAGCTCCTGCAGCTTATCAGTCAAGTTGGCGAGAGGCAGCTGTGTAGAGGTTGTTTGGTCTCTCTCAGCGCCATATTGTGGGAGAGCAGATGCATAGAATAAGTCTTAATTCCAGTAACTTAGTCTAGTCTCAGTTGCTCCCCACACCCTCCTTCCCATCGCTTCCTTCCTCGCTGTGAAGCACTGACCTGTTGCTCCACCCTCCCCCTGACCAGGTGTGGACCACGCGCAGATGGCCTACGACGGGCAGCACTGGCACGCCACAGAGGCCTGCTTCTCCTGCGCGCACTGCAAAGCCTCGCTGTTGGGCTGCCCCTTCCTGCCCAAGCAGGGGCAGATTTACTGCTCCAAAACCTGCAGCCTGGGCGAGGACATGCACGCCTCCGACTCCTCCGACTCTGCCTTCCAGTCCGCGCGGTCCAGGGACTCCCGGCGAAGCGTCCGCATGGGCAAAAGCAGCCGCTCGGCCGACCAGTGCCGGCAGTCTCTCCTCCTGTCCCCCGCCCTGAACTACAAGTTCCCCGGCCTGGCAGGCAACCCTGACGACACCCTCTCTCGGAAACTGGATGACCTGAGTGTCTCCGGGCCGGGGGCGAGCTTTGCCGGTGAGGACTTCTGGAAAGGCAGAGTAGAGCACGGGACTGCAGAGGACCCCGAAGAATGGGCCGAGCACGAAGACTACATGACGCAGCTGCTCCTCAAGTTTGGCGACCAGAGCCTGTTCCAGCAGCAGCCCAGTGAGCTGGATGTGCGAGCCGGTGACCCCTGGATTTCGGATAACATGGTGAAATCCAAGACTGAGCTCAAGCCAGCCAGCCAGAGCCTCGCGAGCAAGAAGTACCAGCCCGACATGTACTGGGCACAGTCCCAGGATGGGCTGGGGGACTCCGCCTATGGCAGCCACCCGGGCCCCGGCAGCAGCAGGCGGCTGCAGGAGCTGGACCTGGACCATGGGGCCTCGGGGTACAGTCACGATCAGACGCAGTGGTATGAGGACTCCCTGGAGTGCCTGTCAGACCTGAAGCCAGAGCCAAGCGTGCGCGATTCCATGGACTCTCTGGCTTTGTCCAACATCACAGGTGCGTAATCTAGGCATTTTGGGGCATTTGAAAAAGGAGCTGCTAAAAAGTCCATTGAAAAACTTCTAATTTGCCACCAGAAGGGCTGTGTCACTGAAAACTGTGTAGCCAGGGCAGGATGGTGTTTCGTTTAACCTCCAGACACTACAGCGGCACAGGCAAGTGTGGGTGAGTGTGCAGGTGTGACAAGGCGATGCGTCCCTGGTTTCTATGGACTTGGGAAAGAGCCGGCAGACGCGAGACAGGAGTGACTGTGTGCCGGGTGGTGGGGTGTTCAGAGTTCAGCACAGGCGCATTGTGGCACAAGTGCTAGTAGCAGGGGCTGAACAGCACGGCCCCTGCGCAGAACAGGGCGTGTGAGGTGAGGGCGCGTGAGGTGAGGGCGCATCGCTGCCTGGCACGGGCCGCCTTTGGGCTGTGCACAAGTTCACCTCCTTAGGGGTCAGCCTCAGGGTGGAGAACTCCAGCTGCTGTCCCCCGAAGCGGCAGGGCCTGCAGGCCAAGCACCTGCAGCGACTCCCCGCTGCCACACGGGGCGAGGCAGCCTGGCCGGTGGCGGTGGCTGTGTGGGTGCAAGGACGGACTGGTGGAAGCAGTGGGGCCTCAACAGCCTCGGGGCAGAGGACGCGGCCTCTGCTGCTCACGAGCCGTGCAGGGGCTCCGGGGCCAGCCGCCACGTTTGCTGCTGCCCGCGCCTGGAGCGCAGACTAACCGTTGGCTCGCAGACAGCTGGGTCCCCAGAGCGGTGGTGCCGCATGCTGCGCCGGCTGTCAGCCAGCCAGATGGTGACACGGGGCGTTGCTGGTGGCACTCCTGCTTCCCTGTTCCTTCTCTCCCAGGAGCCTCGGTGGATGGAGAGAGCAAGCCGAGACCGGCGCTGTACTCCCTGCAGGACCTGGAGGCAGAAGACTGTGAGAAAATGAGCAACATGGGCACACTCAACTCCTCCATGCTGCACCGGAGCGCCGAGTCCCTCAAGAGCCTGAGCTCAGAGCTGTGTGCCGACAAGATCCTGCCTGAGGAGAAGCCCGTGCACCTGCCCGTGCTCCGCCGATCCAAGTCTCAGTCCCGGCCGCAGCAGGTCAAGTTCTCGGACGACGTCATCGACCACGGCAGCTACGACCCCATTGAAATCCGGCAGCCGCCCATGAGCGAGAGGACGCGCAGACGGGTCTACCAGTTCGAAGACAGGGGGTCCCGGCCCCACCACCCGCACCGCCGCAGGAGGAGCAGGAAGTCCCGCTCCGACAACGCCCTGAACCTCGTGGCCGACAGGAGGGCTTCTCCCAAGGACAGGCTGCGGCTCTACAGCCCCGACAGCTACGAGAAATTCCTGCAGCACAGGAGCGCACGGGAGATGGGTGCCTACCTGGTGGGCGCCGAGCCCTATGGGCGCCACGCCCACGCCACGTCCGACTACGCGTTGCAGACGCCGCGGGGCGCCCGTTTCCTGGGCCTCTACGGGGATGACGACGACGACTCGTGGTGCTCGTCGTCGTCCTCGTCCTCCGATTCGGAGGAAGAAGGGTACTTCCTGGGGCAGCCGATCCCGCAGCCGCGGCCGCAGAGATACGGCTACTACACGGACGAGCTGTCCAGTCCCTCGTCTGCACTGTCCGCGCCGCCGTTCGGTCAGAGGACCACAAAATCCAAGAAGAAAAAAGGGCACAAGGGCAAAAACTGTATCATTTCCTAACCGAGGAGCCGTGGAGGTGGCCTGTGGGGCACTGGCTGCATCCTCCACCTGGTTCCTGCCGTCGGGAGGTGGCCACAGCGGTTCGGAGTGCTTTCTTTACCCCTGCAGAGGAGAGCCCGGCTGTGGACAGGTCAGGTGGACGCAGCAAGGTGCACCTGCTCCTGCGGCCACACCCCGTGCCTTGCGGCTGCAGCTCGCTATGACACAGCTGCCGAGGGCTCCTGTCCTGCACAAGGCCTGCGAGACTGTGTTGAGGCCATGGCCCCGGCGTGTGGACGCTGGAAGATGGGCAAGTCCAGCCGCTCTGTAAAGCATAGTGTTTGTCGTTGTCTAAGGTCGGCTCCGGTCCCTGCCGGTCCGTCTTGTGGTGAGGCATGCCCGTGGTCACGACGACCTGGCTGACACTGCGCCCTGCTGTGTGAGGCCAGCTTGTCCCCTCCCAGCCCCCGTTAGCCAGGTTAGCATTGCATTGTATTAGCTCCAGCTAGCTAAAGATTGAAAAAAAAGAAAAAAATTGCTATTTATGGTGTTAATTTCATAGACTTAAGTGTATTCCTAATTTAACGGTGCAAATACTAATGTATATAGTGTACAGTTCAGATTTTAAAGCTGATATTTTTATATCCCTGAATTGCAAGATGTTTGTTACACTGCCGTACGAGGTCTGTAGGGAACCAGAAGCGGAGACGATGCTTGTATTTCAGTCAGGGTTTAGAGTTAGATGGTCAGATTTACATTGCCTAGTGATGGAAAGTTTGGGTTTTTTTGTTGTTTTTGGTTTTTTGCTTTTTCAATATTAAACAGGCTCTGTATGCATGGTGGGGCTGTGTAAATACTCTTAACTATGGCCCTGTTAATCTTACGAGTGTTATTTATGGGTCCAGCAATGTAACTGTACAGATGTAAAAGCAAGGCCCCCCACACGCTGCACGTGTGGCGAGGCCGAGCAGAAGCCGTGTGCTTCGTGTGCTCCCCGGGGTGGGCTCAGCAGGCAGCTGAGGACTCGCAGACCCCTTACCTGGAGGGGCCGTTCCTGTGACCCCTGCCTTCACACGGACGTGCTGGCCTTCACAGCAGTTCTGGGCGTGTTTTCCTTACATTAGAGGATGCTGTGCCACTGGGTGCTTCGCGTTCACAGGAGGTTCTAGTTCAAGGGAGGCCATGTTGGATTGGAACGAATGAGCCGACATCTTCATTTGTGCCATTCTTGCTTCTGTAGCTCCGTCCTAACTGAAGGGCCCCGTGGCACCCAGGACCTCCAGGGAGGTATTTAATAAACATTTAATAAATAACAGACCCTCTTTCAGAATGCAGATCTTTGTATGCGTGTCCACATCACACCCATTCTGCATCTCCTTCCAGCCGTGGTGCATGGTGCAGTCCTGCTACAGGCTGACAGGCCTCCGTAAGACCCCTGCGTGTCCACCAGCCCAGCTAGTGGATGGGAAATAGGACTTAAGGCACAGGGGTCTGAGAGAAGCTGCCAGGCCTTGGGGAGGAACACCGGAACCCAGTAGACACACCAGCGGGTAAGCAGCCTCTTCCGGACCCGCACCTGGACAGGGCAAGGCTTGTGCTGAGAGCTCTGTGCTCAGGAACCGTCATTTCCTGGCCTGCTGCGTGAGAAGACAGAGGTAGTGCAGAGCGGGTGTGAGTGCGTGGTGAACAAGAGGACAAGGCACTGCAGTGGCCATGCCAGGCCTCCCCTTGCAGTGACTGTGTCGCACAAAGCACACTTACCTAAGTGTGTCTCTATGAAAGCAGCAGGGTCCCGCCCACACCGGGACTTGTTTGTCACTTCTGTGGACATTCCACTCTGGTGCTGGGGCCTCAGATGCAGTGAGGGACAAGCAGCTCATCTTTCAGTGCCCAGTGTACGCCGGTCCCACCTGGGTGAGGGACCTGAAGTTCCTCCCCCATCACTCACAGTAGGAGCCCATGCGCACGTGCTAGGGGCGGAACGTGCAGTGTTACAGATCTGAAAAGCTGATGGCATGGCTAATTTTCCTGCACAAGCAGTTCTGCTCTATGCAGTGAGTTAGGGTCTTCAAGGTCACACAAATGCCGATTAGGAACTGCACATTTCTCTGCACCAAAACAAACCTCAATTTTGCCACTAAGTGTCTGACATTGCTTCAGAGAGGGTGCTTATTCTATCAATCACAACCTGATTTTGAAGACATTTTTAGGCCCTTTGCTGCAGTGGGCGTCCTTCTGAAAAGGAATGCTGCTGATAAAGGGTGGGTCAGGGACAGGCACCGGGCACAGGTATGAAGCTGCTGCTTGGGTTGCTTGCATCCCATAATGAGTGTGGTTCAAGTCCTAACTCCATTACCGGTCCCGCTGATGCACACCCTGGGAGGCAGCAGGTGATGGCTCAAGCAAGTGGTGCTGGCCGCCATAGGGGAGACCCCGATGAAGTGCCAGGTTCCTGGCATCAGTCTGTTCCAACTCTGGCTGTTGTGGACATTGGAGCGGTGAACCCAGAATGATAGACCTGCCTCTCTCTGCCTTTCAAAATAAAGTGAAAGTACATAAAACTTTTTACTTAAAAAAAAAAAAAAAGGATGGATAACACATAATAAGTAGGTGACGCAGCCTGGGGAAATCTAGGTACCACCCTCAGTTTTCAAGTACATTCTCAAAAGAGAAACTGCCTCTGCTTCTGGCACCATCACCCTCGTCATGTTTTCACTGCCACATTCAGTTACATAACACTGCCACAGATTTACGGCCATGGGAGATACACCGGGACGAAGCGTGGAAGCTGCGGAACAGAGGGCTGTCTACAAAGGCGGGAAGGGAGTTAATTGCCTTGCAGCTCTGTGAGGAATCGGGCAAGAAAAGAAAGCATGTGGTGGTTGAAATTACAGTTAAGAGGAGGAAAAATAGCTCGGTCAATCAACTTGGGGAGAAATGTCCTAAGAGGAATGTTAAAAGCACAGCCTTTTCTCCCGACATGGGTCAAACAGAGTCTGAAAACCCACATCATCCTCACTGGAGAACATTTTACCCAAAGTCCCTGAAAGGAAGCTGCAAAAAAAGCCACAGACACTCCATGCACTTCCCCAAAAACTGTGTTCTGTCTGCCCTGCCGACCTCTACAGGATTTTCTGTTCCCGAGTTAAAAGCACTGGAAGGGAAGTCATCCCACCGTCTAACTCTCACACAGTGGCGTGAGCTTGGACAGGGGACCTGGACCATGGGATCTGCGTGTGTGGCCTGCATCTGCCCAGCCAGTTCTTCAGGTGACAGGACCTGGGCTCTACGTCGCGGGGGGGGCCATGGGGTGTACAGTATCAGGAATGCCCTGCGGACCTCACAGCGACCCGACCCTGGACGGCGCGAACATACCTGGGCTGCTCCTTTCCAGGGCTCCTGACCGCTGCCATGGAAAGAACAGATGTTGCTGGCCCATCAGGTTTGTTCAAGGACGCCAGATGTGAACCTGGGTGATGTCTCCCAGCTTTGCTAAGCCAGCAACTGATTCCAACATTTCTGAAAAATGGTCCACAAAACGGAGCCTGCCACGAGCAGCCTGCAAGCCCTGTGTTTTAAATTCAGGCACCTGTCCTTTGAGTTGGGGTAGAAGTACAAGAAAATAGTTGTTTTTATGAAAACACGTGACCGTTCGATGACGACAGAAAGAAGGAAAATTAATGGGGTCAAAACCAAATTCAACTAAGAAGCTTCACTATCGATACCAGCCCCGTGATTATTTAATTAGTTGAGCGGGAAATGTTTCACTGCCTTGCTACTCTAGTGTGCACCAGGATGACCTCGCCATGGGGCATCCTCCCGTATGGCCGTGTGGGTTTCCTGTCAACTCCGCCGCCCCGAAAGGGCGTGCAGGGGCGAGGGCGCAGCAGATACGGGCCTGAAAGGGCGTGCAGGGGCGAGGGCGCAGCAGATACGGGCAGGAGCGAGCGCACGTCTGTCGACACCCCAGAGTCAGAGGCGTGACTGAGGAGGACACTGAGACGTGGGATCTAAAACGTTCCGGCCCGCGGACGCGGAGGGGCAGCCCCGCCCGGGGGCAGCGCAGACCCGCACGGCCGGAGCGGGTCCAGTCCGCCTCAGGGGTCCACTCTGCCCCACTTCTCCGCCAGGGAGACCTCGCGCGGCTGCTGCCCACACACAGCCCGGTGACCAGGAACCGTCCCCGCCTTAGGGGTCCCGGGAGCGGGCGGCGGTACCACCAGCGACTCATTCCCCAACGGAGAAGGATGACTGACCTGAGCATGTCCGCGCGGCGGCACGCGGGCTCCGGCGAAGGACCTGCGGCGGCAGCGCATGCGCAGAGGCCGGGACCCGCGCCCGGCTCTCCTCAGAGCGGTCTGAGGGCCGCGGGCCCGGGAGCGCCACCCTGGACGCCGCGCCTGCGGCACAGCGGGGCGGCCTGCGGCACAGCGGGGCGGCCTGCGGCACAGCGGGGCGGCCTGCGGCACAGCGCGGGCGTCCCGCGCGCTCTGCGATGGCCCCCGCACGCCTGCGGGGAGGCTGACCCGAGTGGCGAGTAGCGGCGATGCGGCCTCGCCCCTCAGCACGGACCACCCCCGAGACACCGAGGCGCGGGCGGGAAAGCCGCGTGGGCATGGCCGCGCCCTTCTCCCTGGCCCTGCCGTAGGCCGCGGTGGGAAGCTGCCAGCCGCATGCACGGACCTCGGATCCTGCATGAGGAGTTTCCGAGACGCGGCCCGGCGACCTGGCTGCTGTGGGCGCCCGCCTCTGCGCTACCGCCAGCGGCCCACTGCGCCCGAGGGGTTTTCTAGAATACTGCGAGGCAGACATCGTAGACGGACGGGAGCCGCGGGGAGAACGACAAAGCGCAGCTTGGCTTTTCTTCGCGGCTTTCCTAGAGCTGATTCCACGTGCGTCTCAGGACAACTCCGTCACTCGCTAGCCGGACCCGCGAGGAACAGCGAGCTGCCATGTACTGGTTCTGACTGCCCACAAAACCGCTGGCCTCACCAGCTTTGGGCTTCAGAGGTAACGGATTTGAGGAAAACCCTGGCTTGGCCACTGGCTAACTCCACAGCTGTGGGCATGACCTTTGACAGTAAAAAGAAGAAAACCTCAACAGCAGAAGTATTTTCTGAGCCATGAAACACCAAAAGGCTCGTTTGAAGCTTGCTCAACTAGCAAAATAACAGGAAAGGACGGTCCCTCACGGAATCCTATTTAGCTAAACCTGAAATAAACGCATCGTAAGCCACATCCAAAATACTATACTAGACTGTACTCTACAGAAAAGCAGAATGCAACATTAAAACAAAATTAATGGGAGAGGCCAGCATTGTGGGGTAGAGGATAAAGCCAGCATCCTGGTTTGTGACCTGTACGTCCCCCCTTTGATCCAGCTCCCTGGTAACAGCCTGGGACAGTGCAGAACATGCCCCAAGTGCTTGGGCCCCTGCTACCAGGTGGGAGACCTGATAGAAGCTCCTGGCTTTGGCCTGGCCCAGCAATGGTCTTTTCGACCATCTGGGGCTTGAACAAGCAATGTAAGACCTCTGCCTTTTCAACTCTTTCAAACAAATAAATAAATCTTTAAAATAATAAAACATTTGAGAAAAAACTTCAAAACCTTAGGCGACCTGAGTCATAATGACCTAGTGCTAGCACACCATCAATCTCGGAGTACACACAGCTCCGGAGTCACGTTGTGTGCTACAAGTTGCACAAGGCTGTTAACATTTGTCACGGACATCACACTCAGTGTCGCTCCCCGTCTTCATGGGGGAACGACACTAAACCCTGCCTAGGCTTCATATCCGAGTCACGGCACCATTATGTCGCTCCCCGTCTTCGTGGAGGAACGACACAGGACCCTGCGCTGTTCTTTCGTCTGCTCGGCCCTCCCCGGGTTTGCTGCTGGTTCTTCCCGGGTTGGCTACTATCCCTTCCACCTCCGTGGAAGGGCAGTTCCCCCTGGCCGCTTTCCCCACTTCCGCAGGGGAGCGGCACACCGCCGGCCGGTTCTCTCGGGGGCTGCACGGGTTCCCTTAGATGTTCCCCATAGATGTTCCTGGTGCATGCCGTCTCTCTCCTCCTTTATAGTCCTCCTCCGCCAATCCTAACTCGGCTGCCCACACGCCGAGTACGCTGCTCTCCAATCAGGAGCAAGTCCTACAGTTTATTAGCTGAACTGGAGGCAGCTGTGCGGAAGCTGTTTACTTCTCTCCCAGCGCCATATTGTGGGAGAGCAGATGCATAGAATAAGTCTTAATTTCAGTAACTTAGTCCAGTCCGGATTGCTCCCCACACTCAGACTGAAGGGCTCACGCAGGGGGCCGGGGAAGCCCTCTGTGTAACTGGTCAGCCCCATCCCAGGATCAGCTATTCCAGCGCAGATGCAGGTAGTCCTGGTCACCACCACCAAGAGTAATGCAGCCTGAAGCCTAGACATTCCTGCTGCTCTCACTGCAAGTTCAGCACTCCATTTGCGGCCCAGGCTTCTTCTGTCTGGTGGTTCTGCAAGAAACAGCCTGTGTGGTGCTACGGCTACTGCTTTGGGAAGGTTGACAGCACAGGGGAAGCACTTCCACTATCCAAAGGGTCCCAGCCTGGAACCAGCAGGACACTGACGCAAATGCCAAAGGGAAAACTTAGCTTCTCACACCTGACTACGAGGATGTGCCAACAGGCCTGTGACGTAGCTCTGTAACTCGGTATCACCTGTCCGACCATGCACATGGGTGTAGACTCTGGTTAACAACCTTAGAGATTGGTACGAGCCCGCCGCAGCTATTTTGTTGTTCACTGGCTTGGGTGACAGAGTTTCAGTAGGGCTGGCAGGATGCACACCCACGAACGTCAGTCTGCAATCACACTACTGCCATTACTCAGGAGCTCTGGGGGCAACCAGAGCACTTAAAGGCAGAGTCACCTGGGGACTGGGAGCCAACCACCAGTACTTCACCTGACCACCCAAGAACTGTGAGCCTACCTCGGCGCTCAGGATCCGGGACTGGGCACGGAGGTACAGCTGAAACCAGGATGCGTGAGCAGGTTCAGGGCTAGCTAGTGGCCAAGGGCTACAAGAGATCAGTATCTCTGCCAAGAACACTGCCCTCAGAGTGTTTTCCAATTCCAGTCCTCTGCAGAGGGGGAAAGCTGCAGCATTCAGTCCCCTTCATGCTCTGCTCTCACAGAAGGGGGAAGTGTTTATTACTTGTCAACCCTTAAGAGCTCACACTGGGAAGATTCCTGCAACGAAAAACAAAGAAATGAGAAAAACAAGCAAGTTC
Organism: Oryctolagus cuniculus; assembly: GCF_964237555.1. Taxonomy (NCBI): domain Eukaryota; kingdom Metazoa; phylum Chordata; class Mammalia; order Lagomorpha; family Leporidae; genus Oryctolagus; species Oryctolagus cuniculus. Next base: position 133,753,374 of record NC_091440.1, on the reverse strand, counting down.
TCTAACAAGTTCAGTGTGCACTACACAGCAGAGAAGCTACTCAAAGCCGGAGCTGAGGAGTCTGCCTTCAACAGTGCTTTGACGAAGCAGCAACAAGACCGAAGACAAGCAGAAGCAGGCTTCTAAGGTGAGAAACCTCCAGGCAGGGCAATGCATGCAATCAAGCCTGCTCCAGCCTCCAGGAGCTGACATGCAAGTTTGGTGAGGGGCGTACACCTGGTGGTCAGGCGGGGGAAGCAGCAGGCAGCGGCAGAAAGAGCTGTTCTCGCTGGGCATCTGTCCTGCCCGAGGCAAGCGGGCAAAGGCAGAGGTCCCCTGCACTACTGAGTGTCTCCTGCCCACCAACCTTCCTATTCTGGAGACATCCTGCTTCCCTTCCCCACTTTCACCCAACCAACCTCAGCCCCCTGGCCTGCACCCGTCCTTACACCACTCTCTCCTCCTGGACTGCTACTGACTCCCTGTGTTTGCCAGAACAAATCCTATACCTTCAGGACACAGGGGTGCACTGTCACCCATGACCTTCCAAAGACAAATAATGAGTATCTGTGACCTTCCTACCCAACACCGGGTCAACAAGAGGCCCTGAGTACCCGTGACTTCTCCAGCCAATACTGGGGTGGTGAAGACCAATGTTGAGTATCCATGACCTTCCAGACCAACACTGGGGTCATGAAAATGGATATGCGCACCCAGGACCTGCCAAACCATTGAGGTCATTGACAGCTAAGTTTACGTTCTTCAGGAGTTACTACAAAGACAGATCCTTAAATCTGACAATTCTTTTAAATTAAGATTCATACCACAATTATTGTGAACCACTAGGTCAGGCACTGTCTTTTCTTAGCTGTTTTTCACAGGTTAAGACTCCACAGTTAGCACCCTCAGAAGCACTACATGAAAAAAAATAAAAATAAATAAGGTATCTATTTGAAAGACAGAGTTAGAGAGGCGGCGGGGGGTGAGAGAATGCGAACGAGAATGCTTCCCTCACAAATGGCAGTAATGGCCAGGCTGGGCCAGGCCAAAGCCAAGAGCCTAAAACTCAACCTGAGGTCTCTGTGCAGGAGGCAGAGCCTAAGCACGTGGGGCCATCTTCCGAAAGGTTCCCGGGTACATTAGCCAGGAGCTGGATGGACAGTGTGGAGCAGACAGATGGGAACCAGCACCCACATGAAATGCTGGTGTTACAGGCGGCAGCTTAACCTACTGTACCTCACTGCTTGACTGTGTTAGGCTGGTAAAGCAGGACAAAAGACAATCTCGTTATTTAAACTCAGTTGCTTTATTTTGCACTTTTAAAATTCACAAACCACTTTACAGTATCTGTTTTCCTGTTGATCATCGTGGGCTTTGGAGTCAGACAATGACAATTTTATCACTGGGCATACTAAAAACAATGGTTTACAAGCGAATCTCTGTAATTCAGAATGCTTTGCAAAATATACAGTGGTACACAACTGAATTGCCCTATGCTAAAATTAGGATTTAAAAGGCAGCTCAAAAACCCCTGAGGGATTTAACACTGACACCCACAATGCTGGCAGTGAGCTATAAACAGCTATAGGTGCTACATGGAATTTGGAGAAAAGGGAGGCGGCAGCATCTGTTACTGAGACTTCTGGAGCTGAATGAGTTCCCACTGTCACTTGGTAGCTTCTCAGGCATCATGTTTAGGTCAGCACAACATTCAGATGGCAAAAACAAAGATCCAAGGGGTGCACGCAGCAGACTTAAAAACTCACTGTTGCCCTCAACCAGCTTTTCCACTGATGGAGTGGCCTAACACACATTTTGAGGCACCCATTATAGGTTCGGTTAAATTATCCACACTGCTATTCCCACTGTATTGCAACTTTTATATATTCTGGGGTAGTTCTTTTCATACTTTCTGTAAACGCCACTACAAAGAATGGCTGCACTGGAAGAGAATGGAGAGGGAAAGGAAGGAGAGAGAGGATGACTGGCTGGTTCAGTAACAAACATGATTCCTAGGGCTTCCTCACGGGCGCCACAAAATGATGTATTCTGTCTCAGTGCCAGCATGAGCTGCAAGTGACCAGCAATGAGGGGACTGTGCGAATGCTCCCTGCTGGGGAAGGGCCAGACCACCGACTGCAGGAACGCACTGGAGCTCGGCACCACCTGTGAGGAACTAAGAACTCCTGCCAGCCCTGGCAGAGACAAGGAATTGTGGGTAACCCAAAATGGTCTCACTGTGGGCACCTCATCAGTCACCTTTGTTTTTGAAGTAGGGAGTATGGGCCTATGGAGGAAAGTAAAACCCTGCTACGTCGGCATATTCCAAATACATTTACTAGTTAGGGATTCTCCACTTCCAAATACCCTTCATCCTTCACCTCACGCTGCCTTCCACGAGTCAAAGAGCAGTGGGAGTCCTTGGGACTTTCAGGATGATATTTAAGACGAGACACCGAGTCCAATCAGGGCAAAAGAAAGGGATTTTATTCTGAGGTGCCTTGCCGAGATTTCAAGTACTCTGTTTTGTCACTGAGTCAGAATTATTAGGACAGTACACTTTAACATACACATAGTCCAAGGAAAACAAGCAAGACTCCAAGAAAACCGAAAGTCAGAATTCGAACGTTCTCGCGCACTCGGGAAAGATTACTAAGGCTGAAGTGGAAAATCTGTGAGCTGTGCCTCACACTTCAGGGACCAAACAGAAAATCCAGTGTGGGAAAGACAACGCAGCGCGAGTGAGGACAGCACGTGCCTCCCAGGACTGCACTCTCAAAGCCTGAAAACTTAACTGTCCCAGCACCACCTGGGGACAAAGAGGCTGGAAGAGCGGCTCTGCAGGTGGATGGAGACTATTCCAACTGAGATGTTCGGTTTGACATCTTTATTTGATACGGAAATGTGGTCAACTATCATAGAGTATGTCTCTTCACTGCAAAAATTCCATATATTAAGGATTTATACAATCCAGGGGTGGGGGGTCAAGAACACTTTTCTGAGGGTGAGGTTTTCTAAAAAGGCTCTCCGAACTCTTGAGTGGAAGTGTCGTACTCTGCGATGAAGTGCTTGAGCTCCTCAACACACCGCTCGCCTATCTCGTGTAGATTCTGCCGCAGTGCAAACTGTATGGACTTCTCTAAAGAAGGATCTTTCTCAATCAGCATCTTGACAACCATCCCGAAGGTTTCACAGTCTTGCCGGTAAACCTACAACAGAGAAATACATGAGTTAGCTTGGGGTGGAACAAGGAGCCAAACACGTCATGGATGGGGCTGGCGGAATCATGAAAGGATGCCACCAACAGCTGAGCCCCTCTCATGCTGCTGCAGTCATGTAAAGCTCCCTCTGTGAGACCTGAGGAGACTGTGCCTGAGAAAACCCTGGCGCACCACAGCACGCAGTAAGGGTGTGCAGGGTGGTACCCCTGGGTCTACAGTGTGGGCTCAAAGGCCGTCTGAATGGCAGGGAAAGACGTACCAATGGCTTGAAAAAAAGTGTGACTCCCTTAACTTTAGATCCTTTGTTTAAACTGCTCTCTGCATCTCTCCTTCTTTTAACTCCAACTTCCAAATAAATAAGATTTATTTATTTAGGGGCCGGTGCTGTGGTGTAGCGGGTAAAGTGGGAAAAGCGGCTGCCTGTGGCGCTGGCATCCCATTTGGGCACTGGTTCAAGTCCCAGCTGTTTTACTTCCAATGCTGGCCCCTGCAAAGCAAGGAAAGCAGCAGAAGATGATCCCAAGTGCTTGGGCCCCTGAACCCACAAGAGAGACCCGGAAGAAGCTCCTGGCCCTGGCACCTAGCTCCTACCTAGCCTAGCCCTTGCCGTGTAGCCATATGGGGAGAGAAGCAGAGAACGTAAGATATCTCTCTAGGCCTCTACATCTTCTTTTCTGTAACTTTCAAGTAACTCAATAAATCTTTAAAATATAATAAATATAAAGCATATAATTATATAATAAATATATAAAGATATAAATAAGTTTTCTTTTTATTCAACCCCCGGAATGCTGAAACCATCTTTTTAGGGGAAAAAGAAACTTTTCAAGTTATATTCAACCACAGTTAAAGTCACAATAGTGTTATCAAAATAATGTTAAACACATGGGCATTCCCAAACGTGTACACACATGTATGTACATATAAACACAGACATATTCTATACATTTTCCCTTCAATGTGCACCTATCTTCTACTTGACCTCAGTAATGTATATATTACTTTATCAGTGGCATATAGGACTATTTCCTGGCCGGCACCGCAGCTCACTAGACTAATCCTCTGCTTGCGGCTCTGGAACCCTGGGTTCTAATCCCGGTTGGGGCGCCGGATTCTGTCCCGGTTGCCCCTCTTCCAGGCCAGCTCTCTGCTGTGGCCAGGGAGTGCAGTGGAGGATGGCCCAAGTGCTTGGGCCCTGCACCCCATGGGAGACCAGGAGAAGCACCTGGCTGCTGGCTTCGGATCAGCGCATCCCGCCGGCTGTAGCAGCCATTGGAGGAGTGAACCAATGGAAGGAAGACCTTTCTCTCTGTCTCTCTCTCTCTAACTCTGCCTGTCAAATAAAAAAACAAAAGAAAGAAAAAAAAAGAAAAGAAAAAAAGCAACTTCATATTGTTTATTCTCCAAAAAAGGAATTCACTCATTTTAAAAAGCTTCAGAAATCAGTGATTTGAGACAGTGCTTAGCTTATGATGGTTTTTATTCTCCAAAATGGTCACTACTAGTTGCTAGTTGTTAATGACTGCAACTGTATTGTTAGATGTCTGTGAGATTTATTTGAATGCTTAAATAGTTATGTATAGAATAAACATTTTTCAAAATTATGATGAAATTTACTGATGCATGATAGCTCTTGAGTTTAGTTCATGAATTTACGCCATCTTCATCCTGAGGTTCCCATGACCCAGACCGGTATCAGTATTGTGGTAAGCTAACTTAGCACACAGGACAGCCCTCACACCACGTGCTGCTGGCGTCGGGAAGGCAGCGCAGCACACCTGCTCTAACACACAGCGCACCCACGTCAAGCGAGCGCTATCTCGGGCTGAGCCAGAACCACAGAACCAGGATGCTCCAGTCTCAGCAGGGTGCCTTCCTGGTCCAGCCAGCCCACAAAATAACGGCTCTCACAGCAGACCGGGCCTCCGCAGAGCACTGTGTGGGTGGCCCGCGGTGTACAAGCTCCTCTGGAACAGATGCACTGGCGGAGGACAAGGTTACACTGTGAAACAACCTGCAAATTCTTTCATGTAAGCCTGCTTCTTACCAAAGCTGTAACCTTTCCTTAAGCCGATTTACAGAACATAAATATGATATAAGTCTGCATATAAAAAAGAAACCATAGTAAAATGTTTATACATTTATTTAAAGTGAAAACTGTTACCCTAGGAACAAAATACTTTAAGCATTCAATTTTTTTTTTTTAATTTTAATTCCTTTTAAATTCATCTGTTAGGGTCAGAAATGTATTTTTACATTATTTGATAAGAACACCTAGAACTGTGGAACCATTTAGTAGAGCCATCCATTAGAGAGTAAATTTCTAAAATGCCAGGTTAAAATGTACTGGTTGGGCATCAGACAGGAAGCAGTTAGTTTTCAAAAAAGGAAGACCTCACCCTCCAACACGTGGAATACAAAACCCATTTCCGAAATCTCTTCCACGGTGAATTCAATCCCCAAACAGGAAGGGTGTAGTTATCTGCGGGAGCTTGTTTGCTTATGGTCCAGAGATGGAAAGACACTAATAATCCTCAGATTTGCTATCTACGGGCCACACAGGATGATGTTCTTGTCGCTGCTATTGTTCTGCCTGGACCTCATGGAAATGAGCAACAGGTTGAAGTGTGGGTGGGGTCCACACACTGCACAGAATCTGAGCTGACTTTGCCAACACAAGGACAACCCTGTTCAAATGTGGCTTCACACACTCCTTTCTCATAGTGGCCTGTGTCAATAATAAAATTCTGGCAGAGTACTTCTAGGAATAAAGGAATGTGACAAAATAAACTATCAAGGTTTTTTCTACTCATCATGCAAGAGTATCAAATTCAATGGCAAATTTATGCTATGGAAAATAGCTTGTAATTACAAAAAAATTCCTCTGCAACATAATTTTACTCTTATCTCTGATCCCACAAAAAACAACAACCATCTCGCCTGAGCTGCTAGAAGGATCTGAGGTTCAACTGAAGCCTATCTAACGCACGCACCACAATCCCACAAGAGCAGCTGAGATGAACAGTGGGCCAGGGCTGCACTATCTATCATGGAACCACTTACGTCAGGGGCTCCTTAGTGATCCCAGAGACCTTAGAAAGTTCATGCAAAGTGGAATTTAAAAAACTGCATATTTTGGGGTGTTGAAAAATTTTATATTCCATGTTGTTTTTTCAATGTACGCACTTTCCATGAGCTTGTTGAAGACCCCTCTTATATACAGTCATTGGAAAAATACATAGACACTGTATATTTAACTATAATTTATGCACTATTACAAGTTAACAGGTTAACAGGCCAAGACACAAACAGCCCAAACAGCTGGGAATCCAATGAGAACTCTGTTCCCTAATTTGCTGATACTTCACCATTTCATGTAATTGCTTTTATCTCAACTCATTTGATTCAAATGCTGTCAGTCCGGCTTCAGGAGTTATACCCTAGACTGACACTTACCCAGCACAAATGAGACGCAGAGAGTTTAGGGAAGGGAACACGAACAGAGGAGTATTTCAAGAAGAGGCTTATTAATCACTGTGAGTGCTCACTCCACAGTTGCTGAAGGCAGAATAACGCTGTAGGAGCTCAGAGTGGACAGCTCAAATGTCAGCTTCAACCAGAGAAAACATTAAGGAAGATCAGGAACCAGGAGTGTGAAGGCAAAGGCATCAAAGAGTTTGTAAAACAAGGAAGCAAACAACTGTCAAGAACAGATCAAAGAAGCCGGCAATCAAAACCCCCTGTCTGGAGTTGGCAACTATCAGGTCAAATGGTTCTGCATAAGAGCAGCTTAATGGTATAGTGGGGATTACCAAATAGCCACCAGCCTGATTTCAAACATTAGTGGCCACAATGTGATTACTGGACAGTGCAGACAGACCATTTCCATGAATATATAAAGTGCTATTTAGCAATGTTGTCAGAGAGGACTGAAAAGTGGCCAGAAATGACAGATGGCTGTCATACTAGGTGTGGACCTGGTAAATTTAATAATACATACTTGGCAACTGTTTTACCATTAAAGTGGGAAAGGAAGCAAAGCACCTTTAAATGGGCACTATGAAATATAATTAGTATCTGCAAAACGTTCTACAACTTGTTGACAAAAGGCATATAAATATCGAAGTTTAAAAACACCCATAATCTGTAATATATTGATGAAGTTGGGCAAAATGTGACAGCACACCAGTGTTAAATACTAGAGACGAATGCAAACCCTCTAATTTGGCTGCATAGCAACACAGAAGGTGTCAAAACGCCTGGAAGCTATACACTGCTGCTGTGTTGGATTAGAAGAAAAAGCCATCTATGTGCCTTCTTCTCAAAGCAACTGCCCCAGTGGCTCTGAAAAGCATAGTTCCAGCAAGATTTTTCGGGGTGCCAAGAAGTGTTCTCAACCATCGACCTTCATTCTGTGCGTGAAATTATTACAACTATGGGACCGGCGCTGTGGCACATTGGGTTGATACCCTGGCCTGAAACACCAGCAGCTCATGTTGGTGCCGGCTCAAAACCCGGCTGCTCCACTTCCAATCCAATTCTCTCTCTCTATTGCCTGGGAAAGTAGCAGAATATGGCCCAGGTCCTTGGCACCTGCACCTGTGTGGGAGACCTGGAAGAAGCTCCTGGCTTCGGATCAATGCAGCTCCAGCCGTTGAGGCCAACTGGGGAGTGAAACATCGAATGGAACATCTCTCTCTCTCTCTCTCTCTCTCTGCCTCTCCTCTAACTCTAATAAACTTTCAAATAAATAAATAAAGAAAGAAATCCTAAAAAAAAAAAAAATACAACTATGTAGATGAGTAACTGCAAAATAACAAGTGAGTGTAAAAAGCCTTAGGAACCAACGTGTGTACAATTCCCACACATAAATCCAGATCAATTCATAAATTCACAAGATTCCACCAAAGATGAATAATCACTTAATCGTGACTTTTTTCCCATTTTGGCTTATTTCAATAACACACTAAATAAATAATAAATAATAAATAATTCCAGTCTACAACATATTTCACTGATGCCTAAACTAGTTAACCACAGAAGTTTTTGGTTGTTGTTGTTTAGGTTTTAATTGAAGAGGAAAAGAGATAGAGAGATACCTCATCCAGCAAAGTACTCTCCAAGTTCTGGCAATGGCTGGGGCTGGGCCAGGTTAGAGCTGTGGACAGGAACTTAATCCAGGTCTGCCTGTGTGGCAGGCACCCCAACAACAGATTTTGCTTACTTGCTACAGATGGTGTAAGCGGGTTTTACATCAACCTCCATGTACTGAGGACAACGGCCTGCTCTGAGGACAGAAAGATGTCAGCTGACCTTCTGCACTGGACTGCAAGCTAGCCTGCCACTCAGCAGAATGGCACACTGGCAGAAATGCCAAGGTAGCAGCACAGATCTGTTTTCTCTTTCATGCCACTGCAAATCCATCAAAGATGCTTTCCAAGCCTCACCCACACAGAGAGACAGGTTATAACTTCGCATGGTGAAAGCTACACAGTCCGCAGTTCTCAGAGTTTCCACTCAAAGTACAGCTTTTGCTACCCATGCTGGAGAAAACCCTACCATATCTGATTTCAGCTCCCCACACGCAGAAGCCAACAGTGGACTCAATCCCGTATCTGCCAGAGGGACTCGTCAGCCAGAAAACGCACACTGCTACCCCAAGCACTGCCAGGCTAAGGTTTTCACTCGAGAACAAAGAATTATGCACAACTAATATAAATGGCAAGGCTTCATTTTTAACAACAGGAGCTGCAGCTTCAGATATGTTAAAAGCAGGTCAAAATCAATTAGTATTTGAAACAATTCATTATTTCACTCTTTTCTCTAAAGACATGATGTATAGTGCAGAGTCCATAAATCCCATAACATATGAATGGAAATACATATTATCAAGCTGCTACTACTTTTATAGTCCATAATTTTATAGTAAAATCTACATAATAATAACTTATGACTGACTAGTCCCACTGGCATTACAAATACAAACTAATGACTTCACACATGGTAATAAAGTTTGTCCCTTCCAACAACCAGAGGAATACTCTGGCAACAGCACCCCCAACTCAGGCTCATGCTGGACCAAGGATGTCTTCCTCACTGTATCTACGGGCAATGGTGCCCGCCCCACTGCATGCTGCATGTAACAGGAGGTGTTAACTCAACATTTACTGCAAGTCTGAGGAAGCAAGGGCAACTCTGATAACCCCCGGATGCCTTTTTAAGATGGAATTTACTTAAAACTAATAATCCAGTCAAATGAAACGCATATTGCTTACAGATAACTTTGAGAACTTGAACATTACTGAATACTGAATTACTCAATTCTTCTGGCTAGAAATTAGGAGGGCAACATTAACTGGTAGTTCTGTAACCAAAAATTCCACTGGACTCCTGAAAAATCTATCCAACGGTCACACAAGTTTTCAATACAATATCTACTATATTCATTAAAATTAATTTTAACAAGGTGAGCTATTAGGTTAAGTTACTGTTTTCATGCGGGGTTTTGTTTATGGTTGATAGTAAAATTACTGAGACTGGAATTTTGAATAAATTTTAGGTAAGAATAACAGGAAAAGCAGAAATAAAATCTGTTTGGATTAGCAGCACGGACGATTTGACTAGTTCACATGATATGAAAGGCAAGAGGTGGACCCCTGCCCCGTTTACTGTGAGAGCCAAAAGAAACATCAGACTGCAGCGTCCCCTTTAACCCTTCTTTGTACAAGATCATCACCTGCTCATGTAAATACAGCACAGACAGGAACTTTTCAATTCAACACACCCTGGGAAAATGCATTAAACCATTGCTTTCCTCATGCACACACGTTTCCAGTGTCCTACAACAACAAAAAACATAAAGCTAACACTATGAATGCTAAGAGTTATTTATATCACAGTATTTAAAGGTCTAGAAATTCTCATTTATGGGTAGGACTTCTTTCCTGGACAATGAATCCTCTGTTTAAAAATGCTAAATTCTTTTAAAATTTTCCAAAGGACTGGTATGCAGGAGTGCCCAACTGCTAAAACCAGGTTTGCAATCAGAGATAGCCCCGAATCTACAGGATACGCTCAGCCACTGTCCGTTGTTTTAAAAAATTGCTTTTGGGGTCAGCGCTGTGGTGTAGCAGGTAAAGCTGCCACTAGTAGTGCCCGCATCCCACATGGGCGCTGGTTCAAGTCCCAGCCACTCTATTTCCGATCCAGCTCTCTGCTATGGCCTGGGAAAGCAGCAGAAGATGGCCAAGTCCTCAGGCCCCTGCGCACACCTGGGAGATGCGGAAGACGCTCCTGACTCCTGGCTTCAGATAAGCCCAGCTCTGGCCTTTGCAGCCATTTGGGGAGTGAACCAGAAGATTAAAGACCTCTCTCTCTCTCTGCCTCTGGTAACTCTGCCTATCAAATGAATAAATAAGTTAAAAAAGTAGTACAGGAGTGCAGTTGAATTGGAATAGTGACTTCTAATGCTCTATAAACTAGAATAACCATGGTTTATAAAAAATAATTGTATATGTCGCTCCCCCTCTTCGTGGAGGAACGACACAGGACCCTGCGCTGTTCTTTTGTCTGCTCGGCCCTCCCCGGGTTTGCTGCTGGTTCTTCCCGGGTTGGCTACTGTCCCTTCCACCTCTGTGGAAGGGCAGTTCCCCCTGGCCACTTTCCCCACTTCCGCAGGGGAGCAGCACACCGTCGGCCGGCTCTCTCGGGGGCTGCACAGGTGTTCCCCTTAGATGTTCCTGGTGCATGCCGTCTCTCTCCTCCTTTATAGTCCTCCTCTGCCAATCCCAACTCTGCTACCCACACGCCGAGTACGCTGCTCTCCTCCAATCAGGAGCAAGTCCTACAGTTTATTGGCTGAACTGGAGGCAGCTGTGTAGAAGCTGTTTTCTTCTCTCCCAGCGCCATATTGTGGGAGAGCAGATGCATAGAATAAGTCTTAATTCCAGTAACTTAGTCTAGTCCGGGTTGCTCCCCACAGTATATTTCAAAACAGCTAGCAGAGATTATTTTTTTTTAAAGTTCATGGAAAACACAAAGATAAATGCGTTGCCAAAAAACTGAAATCTAAGCAAAAGAGCAGAGCTGCACACTATGAAGGTGAGGCAATCTGAAGATGTGAACACAGCATGTGTGAAGTGACAGAGCACTCCCCGGGCAGGTGACAGGGGAGCGCCACACCTCCTCTGTGACCAGCACCGGCTCTTAACTCAGCCACAGCGCAGCAGAGTGCACCCGGGAGGCTCCTGTGCTCAGAAACTCAGTTTTTCTAAATGGCAGTTACTCCAGTTTCACAGAGCAGCTACAGCACGACGTCAGAAGTCACATGCTTCCCCACAGGGGCGGCAGCGACCATTCCCTCGCCCAGACGGAAATCGGGCTGAACTGTTTCCCCAGACTTCCCATCACTGCACAGACAAATCACACAGTGTTCAAGCTTCCAACTCAAGTGCTCTGTACATAAAAGTCAACCATGAAGGCCTTGGGAAATGAGCTGCTCACATCCACAGACATGCCACAATAGGAAGGAGAAAATACAGAAAAATACCATAGGTAAAATCAGCTCAAGAGTGAAACGCAAAATAAGTTTTATTTTTCATTTACACTCCACAGCATAAGCACAATTTAAGTACATTGCAATCTTCAAGACCACAAGAATGACAACAATCCCAGTGTTTACATATTTTTTTTTAAATTCCCAAGAATGTAATTACTTTAGTAGGGCAAGCTGTGCATCTGAAATTTCCAGTTTTATTCTGCCATAATTTAAAGATTATCTGACAGGATCTAAACTGTTCTTGGGATGCAATGGAAAGAGTAAAGAAGAGGGTGACATCTTTGGGAATAGAGCCCCAGGTCTGGACTATGTGTGTTTTCTAAGTGACATGACCCACACAAAGCAACCCGATACTCAGACACCATGCAACAAACATTTTGACAACCTACTGTGTGCAGAGTGTATAAGCAGTGAAAAAACATGCCTTCGTAGTTGACAAGCTATGATTACATGACAAAATGAATAAAACACAAATATATTCAGGGACTTCAAAAAGTGTGTTGGAAAATGGAATAAAAAGATAAATTGGAAATCTATTCACTGCGTTCCAAATCCACATTTCCCATGAACTTTTGGAAGGGCACTCTGACAGCTGTGGTAAGCAGTGCAACACCAGTCGCTTCACTGGGGTAGGAACCACAAGGATCGGTCCAGGGGCACAGGTCTGCTTCAGAGCAAGCAGCCAGAAGAGAACTCTGCACTGAGGTCAGCCCAGAAAAGGTGCCCGGGGCAGGGAATCAAGTCCCTGAGGCCAGGACGGCTGCACAGCCACACAGGGGGTGAGGGAGAGGCGGCATGCAGAGCCCGCAGGCCCCAGCCGCCACAGGGGAGAGCCTGGACCATCACTGCAGGTACAACAGAGAAACCATTAAGTTCAACAGGGTTACAAGTCAGGAAAAAACTCTGCAACATTCTACCGGGCTAGGACAACTGAATTTCAGAATATTCCACAGCACTCCCCTTTGCTCTAAGTTACTACTGTTTAGTGCTATGAGGTGGAAAATTCTAAAATATGCTTGTCATTTCCTGACTTGGCTTGGGGGGGAAAGGTCAAAAATTTAAAAATTAGGGTATTTCCCCCTCTTCTTTCTCTCCTCTGAGCAAGGCATTATGCACTATGATCAACCTCTATACTGAGTCACAAAGAAAAGCTTAGCTTTTTTCATGGCCTCTTCAATGCTGAACTGCACCACCTCTAGTTGCTGAAGAACCTGGGCAACAGAACGGACCCAACTTCCTGGCATAAAATAATCACACAAAAAGTAACTGGTTTTGTCGGTAAAAAATTTTTTTCAATAATCACCGCCTCTGCCACCCGATCAGTGAGCACCTGGAGTCACTGAGGAACACTCAAGGTGCCCGGTGTCACCCAGTCAGCTGCGGAGCAGCCATCAGCTGCCCTCGCCCTCGCCCCCTCCGGATGCTGCCCTGGAAAGGGTCCAAAGGGGCAGGCATTTCATCTGCTGTGAACGCCTTAATCTCGCTGCGTGACTTCCATATCAACCTAAGACCGGCGCCTTTTCCACCCAACTCAGGAATTCCCAGAGCCGACAGGACCTCCCTTCCCTGTATCTCATTTCACCTGCTCTTTCCCAAAACTTATCTCGCCTCCACCTCAGGAACGCGGTCCCCTTATTCTCCCATCCCACTACTCCAGGGTAGAGTTTCTCCCTTCTCAAGATTAGGCCCGGTTGGTGCTACTCACACCACCTGACACCACCGGCTGCCTCACCTATCCCACCCGTTTGTTCACAGCCTTCCTCATATCCACCCCACCCCCAAGCCTCCTCACAGGCCTCCCAGACGACGGGGGGGGGGGGGGGCAGCTCGTCCACTCTTCCTCACTTTCATGCACCCTGATGCACTTCTGCCATCACCAATCTAATTCTGGCTCTCATTAGCCCTCCTCTCAGAAGGAATCAAGCATTTCTCCACAAATCAACCAACCTTCCAAAAAATACTCAAAATTCATCCAAAGATTCTTCTGCCTATCAACAGAATTTATGTTTTTTTTCCTCCCTTGCAATCAAAACTTTCAACAAAGGATCCCCAATCCATCGCCTCAAATCAGGTCATTAACCTGGCTGCTATCTACAGAATCAGGAAAACACAGTCAATAATTACATTCTTTTCCACCTGCCTTAGCTTCAAACCACTTGGGGGTCGATCCCACTAACTAGGAGGGTCCACAGCAAATCTGAGTATTAAGTGCTGAAAGTGAACTGCAGAACAGCACGGGGACAGAAACAAAGCATACATGCCTGAGTTGTACCCTCTTTAATAAGACTACAATCAGCAGTATAGTGACCACCTGAGCTTTAGGAATTATATACTGTACCCTCAAATCTGAAGGGGTCACTGGAATCTCCCAGATGTGTAGCCAGCTGGCAGGAGGGCAGGCGGCCTAGGAATCCTCAAATTGGGATGGCATCTAAAGCAAGAACAGTCTTACAGGAACTTTGCCCTTTAACGTGTAGGGCCTGCACCAACTGAAGGGGTTAGCACCAGCACAGAATGGCACTGACACGGTCGATCAGAAAACAGAGTACGTCCTTCCAAGGCCTTTATGCAAATCAAGACAAAGTTCCTGAGCAGGTTAGTCTATAACTTTTCAGGTTCCTACTAATTTATCTAATCTATGAAGTTACTGCCATAAATGGCATGGCTGGGGAGTAGACAGGGGAGTGAGGGTTATAGAGATTTAAAAATACTCGCTTAAATTAAAAGAATGAAAAAAATAAAAATATCCACTTAAGACACGGTTACCTATAACGAAGCTACTTGCAATTGCTCGGTGTTCCCCATAGTTCCATTTTCCTACTTAAGCTCAGGCCATTCCGTCTATACTACCATCTTTTACCTCCTGCCTCTACTGACGAGTATCGAACCTGAAATTCAAGGGCTGGATCTTCAATCGCTGCTCCACAGTGAAGCTGGTTCTCCTGGTCAAAACCAAATTTTCAACCTCAGCTTCAAGGCAAGTGAGCATCGCTGTGATTATCGAGAAGCAGTCATGGCACTGCCATTTCTATGATAAACTTGGAAAAAATAATCACCTGAGCTTTCCAAACACATAAAATGAAGACAGGGGACAGCACACCACATTTCCTAGAAAACTCTCCTGCCTCAAAAAACTCAGAAACCGTTCTTTCAAATGCATAGCTCAGTGACCACCACTGTGGGGCAGTGTGCTAAGCCACTGCCTGTGACACAGGGTCCCGTGTGAGAACCCCACGCATCCCTCCTGCTCCCCTCCCCCAGCTCCCTGCTCATGAGCCCGGGAATGAACCACTGGATGATCTCTGCTCTCCGTCTGTCTGTCTGTCTCTCTCCCTCTCCCTTCCTCTTCCCTCTCTCTCCCTCCCTCCCTCCCTCCCTTTCAAATACACAAATAAATCTTTAAAAAAAGATTTTCTTATTTATTTGAAAGGTAGAGTGACAAGGAACCAGAGTAGCAGGTTCTCCATGGAAGTCCCCAACCACACTCCATGTTTACCAAGGGAAGAAAAAAACAAAACTAAACAAAAAAACAAAAACAGAAACAAACGGAAAAGGGAGAAATGTCAGAGGTGGAACACACCAAGAATAAAAAGCAAATGACAACAGAATTGGCTCCCAATAAACAGTCTTTAAATAATCGACAACTGATTCCTAATGTTTAATATCAAGCTACCTTTAAGAAGATAACAAAGATTTTCTTAGTACAGTTTTTAAGAAGTATTATTTAAATGAATTGTGAATACAATGGACTCAGTTTGCAGCCAACACAGACAATTTTGTAACAGTTAAGATGACAGCAGATGATGACAGAGGAAGGGGAAAAGATGAGAGCAACTAACGTTTCACAGAATCCTAAGGAGAAAACACTCAGCCTTCGATCTAAAACAGACCAGACACTGAAAGAGCAAACCAAAGGGAAAATGTTAAAATCTCAAACTCACACAAAACAAGTAAAAAGTCTCACATTAAACATTAAGTGTTTTGATAACATTAATAATAATGAAGCAAGCAAGTGGAAAAACAAAAATAAATATTAAAAAGTAAGAGGCAAATAGCCCAAGGTCCAACACTGAGGAGAAAGCCAGCCCTCAGAGCTAAAGGTAGACAGCAAACGTGTTACAGAACACTCACCGAGTGGTTCCAAAGCACTAGGCACTCAAGGCTGCAAACCGACCACAGACCCACCTGGGATGTTCAGGGCAGAAGGGGCTTTTGTGTCCAAAGGGCTGTCAGTCCCAGAAAGGACTGGGAAGGAACTGGTCTCTTTAACAGAGGAACAGGCCCTCAGAGCAAGACACCGAGTGGAGGCAGCCAGCATTCAGCGCACTGAGCTATTCACAAACACCCTGAGCACTCAGGGTATAGAAAACGACGTCCACGGGGGGCTGTTCCCTGGGGACACTGTTGCTAGCCCCTGCCTGGGTCTAGTCCTCAGGGGTTGTCCACAGGGGGCACCATTTTTGGGACAGTCCTAATGGGGCTCCACAGCTGTACTATACTCTATTTTATGTACAGGTAACCCCGCAGCAGGGCCATCAAGCTTCTTACAGATTTACATTAAGTATAAAATACCTCACCTGTAAGTCTAAAGACTGAGATGATTGGATATTTACACAGGATACAAACTGTCTGACAAAGAGCATTTCTAGATGAACTTCCTTGAATGGAATGCCTGAAACTCGTAATGCAGAACAAGCTTCTGCGGCCTCAGCGTGACCAGTATGATCAGCACACTGTCATGCTCAAAAGCTTTGCAGCTTCATCAAAATGAACAATTTGTTTCAATTTACTTTGGGAATACAGAGGCAAATTGTAACGACCATTCCACACTACATCTATATATGCAAAGCCTGAATGTGCAGCTGTGTAGTTGGGAACAGGGACTGTTAAGTACTGTAAGGCAGTCTTGATGTCTAGGAAAGATAATGGCACAAGCCGCACTTTTAACAACACTTGTTCCTTGCTCTGATAAAGCAAAACAAAGGATGTTTCTATTACATAGGGTGGGTAAGAAAGACTGATCAGGCACTCCAGACAACGATGCAGCTGCCACTACTCCGAAAACAATTTCATTTTATCATCAGAGGCTGTAAGCAGATTCTTTCCCATGTCCACACTTCCATCAACATTTTCCATAAAAGTGTACATGTGACTAGTCTTTACTTCACCTTAAAAGTAAAACAAAAACAGCTCAGCATATAATGAAAGAGCAAACCACTGGGTTGGAATCACAGGCCACGGACAAGAGCTGCAACCTGACACCACAAAAAAGAGGCCACAGCCCAGTACCAAGTGAACCTGCTCAGCACGGCTGGTTCACTCCTCTCTAAGATGGCTGCAAGGACTTGGAATGCTCCAGGCTGAAGTCAGGCAGGGCTCCAAGTACTTGAGCCAGCTTCTGCTGCTTTTTCCAGGCCAACAGCAGGGAGCTGGATCTGAAGTGCAGCGGCCAGGACATGAACCGGTGCCCACAGGGGATGCCGGCACCACAAGCATCAGCTTTACCAGCTATGCCACAACACTGGCCATCTACTTTCAGTGTTTCAAGAAAGCACTCTCCGTACTGATTTCCACGGGGGCAGCACTAATTTACATTCCCACCAATAGCGATCCCCATGCTCCACACCTTCTCAACTATTTATTGCTGTCTTTTGAATGACAGACATGTTGACAGGGGTAAGACACTATCTCATTGTGGTTTTGACTTGCATTTCCTAATGACTAGTGATTTTGAGCATTTTTTCATGTATTTGTTGGCCACTTTTATTTCTTCTTTTGGGAACTGTGTATTCAGGTCCTTTGCAAATTTCTTAACTCGACTATTATCATTGTTGAATGTCTAAGTTGCTGGCACATTCCAGATATTAATCCTTTAATGGATAAGCAGCTCCCTCCCAAAATTTTCTCCCATTATATGTCTCTTCACTCTGTTACTTCCTTTGCTGTGCACAGCCTCTCAGTTTGATAATACCATTTAACTAGCTTTGCTTTTGTTGGTTACACTACAGGGGTAGTTTCCAAAAACTCATCACCTCCACCAATGCTTGAAGTGTTTCCTCTGTTTTCTTTTTCTTTTTTTTTTTTTTTTTTTGACAGGCAGAGTGGACAGTGAGAAAGAGAGACAGAGAGAAAGGTCTTCCTTTGCCGTTGGTTCACCCTCCAATGGCCGCCGCGGCCGGCGCGCTGCGGCCGGCGCACTGCGCTGATCCGATGGCAGGAGCCAGGAGCCAGGTGCTTTTCCTGGTCTCCCATGGGGTGCAGGGCCCAAGCACCTGGGCCATCCTCCACTGCACTCCCTGGCCACAGCAGAGAGCTGGCCTGGAAGAGGGACAACCGGGACAGAATCCGGCGCCCCGACCGGGACTAGAACCTGGTGTGCCGGCGCCGCTAGGCGGAGGATTAGCCTAGTGAGCCGCGGCGCCGGCCTTCCTCTGTTTTCTTTTAACCACTTCATGGTGTCAGGTTCTACATTTAGGTCTTTCATCCACCTTGAGTCAATTTTTCTATGTGGTGAGCAGTAGAGATCTAATTTCATTCTTCTAAATATACATGTCCAGTTTTTCACCGTTATTGGTCAAGAACAGTTGACTGTGTATATGGATTATTTTCTGGCCCCTCTATCCTGCTCCACAAATCTGTGTGCCTGTCTTTATGCCATAATATTTAATACATGCAGCTCTGTATCCTGCTTTGAAATCAGGGATTGTGATGCCACCAGCTTGATTTTAGTTGCTCCAGATTGCTTTAGCTATGCTGGGTCTTTTAAGAGATCTATTTATTTATTTGAGAAGCAAAGTTACAGAGAGAGGGAGAGATAGAGAGAAGTCTTCCAAATGTTGGTTCATTCTCCAAATGGCCGCAACAGCAGGAGCTGGGCGTATCCGAAGCCAGAAGCCAGAAGCCAGGAGTTTCTTCTAGGTTTCCCACGTGAAGAGCAGGGGCCAAGCACATGGATCATACCCATGAGATTAAAAGGGAGCTGAACTGGAAGTGCAGCAGATGGGACTCGAACCAGTGTACTGCTCATAGTGCTGCCCCTAGTTCTGTCTGATTCTGTGAGGAAAACCAGTGATATTTTGATAGAGAATGCACTGAATGCGTAGACTGCTTCAGGACTTAGGGGTGGGGTATCTTTCACTGCCAAAGGACATGTGGAGATTTATAAAATCATCTGCCAGCCATAGAAAATTATCAACTTAAAAACCAGCCTGCTACAGATTTACTGAATTTAGACTCTTGCCTGTGGTTGCCTCGTCGGGGACAGACCAAATGATTTTACAGGCCTTATACAGCCTATGAGCCAGACAGTCCCCATCTGTTTTAAGCAGTATGAACATTTTAAGAATATTAATTCTTCCAATTCATTAGCAAGGAATAACTTTCCATTTTCTGTGTTTCTGCCATCTTAATGATTTCCTTCAACAATGCTTCATAATTTGCATTGTAAACAGTTAACTTCTTTGGTGAAATTTATTCCTAAATAATTTTTTTGGCAGCTACTGTGAATTGAATTTCTTAATTCCTCTTACAGTGACATCATTACTGGTATATAAAAATGGCACTATGGGGCCGGCTCTTCCTGCAGCGTCAGCATTCTGTATGGGCACCAGTTTGAGTCTAGGCTTCTCCATTTCTGATCCAGCTCCCTGCCTGGGAAAGCAGTGGGAGATGCCCCAAGTCCCTGGGCCCCTGCACCCAAATGCAGCACCTGGAAGAAGCTGCTGGCTCCTGACTTTGGATTGTCCAAGCTCTGGCTATTGCAGCTATTTGGGGTGTGAACAAGGGAATGGAAGACATCTCCCTCTGTCTCTACCTCTCTTTAAAATCTTTAAAAAAAGAGACGGAGAGACTTGAGGGACTCACTTCAGTTCTGCACGAATGCTTTTATAAAAAAAAAAAAGGCATTGTTTTATATCTTGATTTTGTATTTACAGAAATTAAATGGCTTCGGATCAGCCCAGCTGTGGCCATTGCAGCCATCTGGGGAGTGAACCATCGAACAGAAGACCACTTTCTCTGCCTCTCCCTCTGTCTGTAACTCCACCTCTCAAATAAATAAATCTTAAAAAAAAAAAAAAGAAAAAAAAAAGAAAGAGAGAGAGAGAGAGATGTCTGAAAATGTCGCCTCTGTTTGCACAAACTTGGGCTCTTCAGTGAGCTCCATGCCTAAAACTCAAAACTGCATGTCACAACCCACAGTCATGTGATACGACAATATTTAACCAAAATCCTTGAAACTTCCCTCATTTTTTTTTGACAGGCAGATTAGACAGTGAGAGAGAGATAGAGAGAAAGGTTTTCCTTTGCCGTTGGTTCACCCTCCAATGGCCGCCGCGGCCAGCGCACTACGCTGATCCGATGGCAGGAGCCACGTACTTATCCTGGTCTCCCATGGGGTGCAGGGCCCAAGCACATGGGCCATCCTCCACTGCACTCCCAGGCCACAGCAGAGAGCTGGCCTGGAAGAGGGGCAAACGGGACAGAATCCAGCGCCCCGACCGGGACTAGAACCCGGTGTGCCGGCGCCGTCCCCCTCATTTTCAATGTAATGCTTTAAAGAAAAAACAATGCACCTTTTCTGAAAAAACTACTTGACACACATATTCACACACTCATCTCCACCCTTGGATAACCATGATCCTAATGCACATGTGTGCGTGCATGTGTGTACACGTATGTGCATCATATCCACTTATCTATACACTGCGGAAAATCAGGCAGCTAAGATTTCCAGATGAGAAGAAGCTCTGTTCAATGCATAATCGCTGGGACTTTTCAGTTTTATGCTTTTGTATGGCTCTTCAAGTGCAGCCTCCATGGCATGGCCTGCAGTGTATTTAACATCAAATGAAAACACGTGCATCTGAGATGCAACTAGGACTCTAGGTATAATCTCTTATTTTTTAGATTTGTTTATTTATTTGAAAGGCAGTTAGGGAGGGAGGGAGGGAGAGAGAGAGAGAGAGAGAGAGAGAGAGGAAGAGGTCTCTCTCCAGATGGCCTCAATGGCTGGAGCTCCACTGATCCGAAGACAGTAACCAGGAACTTCCTCCAGGTCTCCCACAAGGGTGGGCCACTTCCCACTGCTTTCCCAGGCCATAGCAAATGGCTGGACCAGAAGAGGAGCAGCCGGGACACAAACGGGCATCCACATGGGATGCGGGCACTGCAGGCAGTGGTTTTACCCACTCTGCCACAGAGCCCAGTGAAATCAACTGTTAGTATTTAAAATAACTTCCGATGTACTTGTTTCGATGTTTACATAATAACACAAGAGCCAAACTCATTCAATAAACATGTAAGAATGATGCATTTCATTGTACTTAATTACATCTTAATTAATAAATAACAGGAAGAAACTTCTCTAAACGGCATACTAAGGTGGAAATAGCTCCCAACCTTTGGGCACATCAGAATCAGTACTAAAAAAGCAAAGCAAAGCTCCCCGCATCTTCAATTCCTTGTCATCCTAGGTAGGCCTGACAGAGCAACAGTTAGCATTACCTCGAAGCCAAGCTTCACGCGCCAGCTCAGACTCAGTGAACAAGATTTGAATTTTAAAAAGATCCAATGCGCTTTATGTGCATATTAAGCTCTGAGATGCTCCAATAACTACTCACCAGAATAGCTGATTGAAATCCAATCTACTTTTGAAAGCTACATAGACAAAAGCAGGCTTAGAATACAAACACTGCACCTAAAGAGCAAAGCAGTCCTTTTGAAGACTTTTCATGTTAAGTACTGAATACCAGAAAGTTCCAAGAGTTCAAGTAAAGTCAGTTTTATCCCTGCAGGTGCAACAGAGAGAAGAGGAACATATAGTGGGCGGGTGGGGCACAGAATGATTCAATTCCTGTCACTCCTTCCAAGAGACAATTTGGTAACAAAATTTCTCACTGGTCAAACAGCAAGCAGTGGATACACTTGCAGGTAAAACACAGTAACAATAAGTGAAGACTTGCAGCATATCCTACACTTCCAACAAATTCATGCCAACAAGTGAGCCAGAGGATGAATCAGATGTGATTTTGTGGGTGACCTCTCTCTAGGAATTGGTGTGAGTACAGGAGGCTAATCCACCAAAGGACTTTCAAGTAAAAGCGCAAGATTCAAAATGACTCACCTCTAGCAATATCCTATTTCAAGATTGCAACTTGGCATCCCTGGTTTAAAGATTTCGGATTAGTGTTCTTTGCCATATCTGATTACAATGTGGGGTTTTTTTTCAAATATCACCTGCATATTGACCTGGACTCAACTTTTATGCCCAGGGAAGAAAGGTAACCACTACATGGTGACAGACACAATCCACCCACATCGCATCCCCAGGTGTGAGATTGATGCCACCTACCTCCCTAACCAGGCTCTTAAACATCAAAGACCATCAATGAGCATTTGTATTACTCCAAAGATTGTCCTGGAGATTTATTTTGTATTGCAATAATGTCACAACTTAGTGACTTCCGTGGAACTCAACAGCTGAGCGACTATTTTGCAAAAATTCTCAAAAATCTGTATAATTTATCTTTAAAAAATCCATAAATATACCTAGTTGATGAAATAAGTACAAAAAGGAGCTTGGGTGTCATATTAATATCTACAAGTCTGTATCTGCCAGCTTAATTTGTTGCTGTTGACTATACATGGCTTTTCAACTTATTCAATATTTAAACACAGGAAGTTTATTTGTTTGTTTGTTTGTTTGTTTGTTTTGACAGGCAGAGTGGAAAGTGAGAGATAAACAGAGAGAAAGGTCTTCCTTTTGCCGTTGGTTCACCCTCCAATGGTCGCTGCGGCCGGCGCACCGCGCTGATCTGATGGCAGGAGCCAGGTACTTATCCTGGTCTCCCATGGGGTGCAGGGCCCAAGCACTTGGGCCATCCTCCACTGTACTCCCTGGCCACAGCAGAGAGCTGGCCTGGAAGAAGGGCAACCGGGACAGAATCCGGCGCCCCGACCGGGACTAGAACCCGGAGTGCCGGCGCTGCAAGGCGGAGGATTAGCCTAATGAGCCGCACGCTGGCCAACACAGGAAGTATTTTAAATATCTAGACAAATATGGAGATTATTGAACACCAGTAACTAATAATTAGCCTTTTCAAACCTTTAGGATTTTCCAAGGCATTTGGTATAGAATTCCTAAAAATAAAATATACATAAATTTTCTAAGATTTATTTATTGATTTGACATGTAGTTATTTTTTAATTTTCAAAAATTTTATCAAGTTTTGGGAGTGAGTTTATAAAATACTAATTTGTCATTTACTAGTTTTCTGATATTTTGGTGGTTTTTGTCTTTTTGCCAATATATGCAAACTAAAGGAATCCTAGTAAAAGTACAAAATTTCCAGGAAATCTTTATTCTATGTTACAGCGCTTAAAAGGCAGAGAGACAGAATGGAATAAAAAGCAAGCAATAGTTCCAATCTCCTGGTTTACTTCCCAGGTTCGTACAAAAGCTAGGTCTAGAGTCCACATTTGGAGCCAGGCATCAAATCAAACCCAGGCACCCTGAAATGTGATCCACTGGTCAAATCCAATAGGCTACAGGTCTGCTGTCCTATTTTATAGCACGTCTAATGACAGTTTCAGTTCTCTAGTAACATCAGAATACAGTAATTCCCTTTCAGGTTTATTTTTCTTCCTTCAAGTCATTTGTCCCTGTTTTAATTGTCTTCATGGATTTTTTTCATAGCTTTGAATGGCAGATTAAAATAGAGACACAATCACACTCGCACATCAAATATAAAAACGTTTCTGAAAGTGACTGTGAAAACTGACTTCACACTAATTTTAGTGTGTACTCGTAAACTAGGATTTCGGGGATTTATGTCTGATTGGTAATTCACTGTCTCATAATCATATTGATCAACTATAACCAATAATGGATACAGACAGTGTAAACAGTAACAAAGAACAGCCCAAAATAGTAACTCTCCCAATACTTCAGCCAAGTGTCTTTTCTCCTTGAAAGAACTTCAGGTAGATGGCAAAGAGCAGTAACAGTCAGTCATTCACTCGTTCCACAATGAATCCACAGCACTGGCTCCTCAGCGCTGTGCCAGGCAAGTGAGGGCACAATCCCAGATTTCAGGACTTTCCCAAAGGCTGCCTTCTGGCTACGGCTCCACCCAGGCGAGGAGGCCGATCACTTCCACTCTCATCTAATCAGCCTTCCAATTACCAAAGAAGACAGGACGTTCCTACAAGCATCCCGAGGCTCATCACAGCAAGCATTCTGACATCAGTGGTTTGCAAGACAACTTCCTATTCGGTCTGCGTGAAAATTTCCTGCTCTTTTGTCAAGGGGTGACACAAAAAAAACTTGCAGGATTTAATTTAAACTGTGTCCTATCCAAGCAAGGGAGACAGATTTTAATCGATGTGAAAATTAGCACCTTGAGGAAAGTCTTGATTTTGTTATTATTCAGAATAATTTTTACAAGATTATGTAACAATAAAATGGCATTTACTAAAAGCTCTGAAGAGTAAAACCATAAAAAGTACACCTGTACATCATGTGACATTTAGTAAAGCCTATCACATTTTAGTTAATCCCTATAAAATTCTAAGTCTATTAGCTAGGTAAATAAAATCACTTTTAAAAAAAGATAACACTTTTCAGAAAGACATCACTAAAAATTGGATTTAAATTCTGTTCTCTACTTTTATTCTCTAATAATTGGAAAATGATTAAAGGTATATGAAAAATAAGAAATAATTCTAATACAAAAAATATCGCATGCTAATATTCTTTACAGCTTTCTATCCAATCTCGAAGAACTTAACTGCTTTGTTAGTACAGATTAGCATTTTCTCTGAAAATGAAGTCTCGCATCTCATAAACAAGGATAGGAGACCATAATGATCAAAATGACTAAAAATAAACAAAAAAAAGTCACTGTAACATCACAGACACAAAGGGAAAGAGAAACGAAATCTCTGTACTGAATACCTATCTCCATGTGCAAAGTGAGAAGAACGAAAGATGCTGTACTTCAGAAGACTGGATCCTCACCTGCTCAATCTCTTTGGTTTTGTTTGCTATTGCTTTAGAGCGAGTAGTCAGCTGACTGTCTTCAAACAGTTCCACACCGGCAGCCGTACTGGATTCAGGTTCCTCTGGGTGCTCAATGAATAACGGTGCCGTAGATTCCGCCTTGAAAAGAAATTAGCCTCCTGTCATTACTTTTTTTTTTTTTTTAAAGATTTATTTATTTACTTAAAAGGTAAAGTTACAGAGAGGCACAGGTGGAGAGAAAGGTCTTCGATCCACCGGTTCACTCCGCAAATGGCCATAACGGCTAGAGCTGTGCCAATCCGAAGTGGCTGGAGCTGGGTCAATCCGAAGCCAGGAGCCAGGAGCTTCTTCCAGGTCTCCCACCTGAGTACAGGGGCCCAAGGACTTGGGCCATCTTCCACTGCTTTCCCAAGGCATAGCAGAGAGCTGAATCAGAAGTGGAGCAGCCGGGACTAGAGCCGGCGCCCATTTGGGATGCCAGCGCTTCAGGCCAGGGCATCAACCCGCTGCGCCACAGTGCTGGCCCTGAGCCTGTTTCTTTTTTAATAATTTTTAATGAATTGCTAGGTGACAGGAACAAGATGTTTTGAATTCTGAAAGTGAGTCCCTTCTTGTATTCCTTCTAATAAGTTATTTTTGTGCACGTGCCTCTCATTTTCAGTTGGCTTTTATGTTTTAAGGTTCTATGACAAGATTGTTTACTGAGTAGTTCTGTCCTAATGTTAAATAGTGTTGGAAGAATTCTTAAAGCAGTATTTCCTCTTTGATTCTCTTCCTGTATGCTCCTTAGGCATAATGAAATTGAAGGAATTATCTTAAAAGAAGGTCAACCAAGCACTTACCCCAAATGTAATCTGCCCATTGTTACCTTTACACAGCTGTCTGAATGTTCTCCATTCCTAAAGAGAGTAATAACATGCTGGCACTGTGGCACAGTGGGCTAAGCCTCTGCTCGAGACACCAGCATCCCATATGGATGGCGGTTCAAGTCCTGGCAGCTGCTCTTCCGATCCAGCTCTCTGCCATGGCCTTCGGATCAGCAAAGCTCCGGCCACTGCAGCCATCTGGAGAGTGAACGAGTGGATCGAAGACCTCTCTCTCTCTCTGCCTCTCCTCTCTTTGTGTAACTCTGACTTTCAAATAAAAAATTAATCTTAAAAAAAAAAAAGTAAATCTCACAAAGCAGTAATGATCACTTCTTAATTTACAGCAACATTTTAATAGTAAATAAAAATTTCATACATCATTCCCTATCAATACATTAACAGTTCTGTCAATAAAAAAGGAGGAAACATACAGGAATAAAAATTAAGGTACCTCAAAAACTTCATGGACAAAATGGAATTACAAGATAATGAGTAGGGTGGATATTGTGGTGCAGCAGGGTAAGCCGCCACCTGTGATGTCTGCATCGCGGATCTGAGAGCCATATCTAAGTGTGGGTTTGGGTCCCAGGTACCCCTCTTCAAGTGTAGCTGCCTAACGTGAGTGGGGGGCAACAGCTGCTGGCTCAGTCCTTGCACACGGAAAACCTGGATGCAGCTCCCGTTTCATGGATTACACTGTGCCACCACAGTGCTACAGCCAGCAGTTGGAAGTTTGCATGTCACTGTCACTGTGTGTGTCACTGTGCATTTCAAATAATTAACAAAGAACATAATGTGCATTTGACATAAATTTTTGAAGACTCCTTGTTTCTTTTTTTTTTTTGACAGGCAGAGTGGACAGTGAGAGAGAGAGACAGAGAGAAAGGTCTTCCTTTGCCGTTGGTTCACCCTCCAATGGCCACCGCGGCCGGCGCGCTGCAGCCGGCGCACTGTGCTGATCAGAAGCCAGGAGCCAGGTACTTCTCATTCACAGAGATCCTTCGTGTAGATCATTTTTTGCCAGTGTGTTGGCGGCTTTCAACGCCTGAAATGCTCTCATGGGCTTTTTAGCCAGATCCAAATTTCTTAAGGGCTGAGTCTTAGGCCAGAATGCAATCTAGGACATCTGTCATTCTATGAGTCTGCTGTGTGGACTGCTTCCCATGTTGGATCATTCTCTGCTTTTTAATTCTATCTACTATTATTACCAGACACCTGGTCTTATTTATGTGATCCTGTTCAAACTTAATCCTATCCATATGATCAATTACACACTTAATATGATCACTTTAACACATAATATGGCATCAGTACCACCCAGCTTAATGGGATTTGGAGTACCATGGCAAGTTTTTAGCTTTACCCTTAGGGTTAAGTCTGTGGGAAAGTGTGCCAAACTGTACATCTCCTCCCTCTCTTTTTTTCTGAGATCTAATTTTAATTGGATTTAAGTGCCCATGAATAATTCTGTGTTAAGTATAAAGATGAAACCTGTTTCTTAAACCACATTTATTGACTTATTTGAAAGATTTACAGATTGAAGGAGGCAGGCTGATTATGCACCCTCCCTCCATCCTCTGGTTCACTCCCCAAATGGCTGTAACATGTGACACTGGAAAAGGCCAAACTCAGGAGCCTTGAACTCCATCAGGATCTCCTGCGTGGGTGGTGGGGCACAAGTACTTGGGTCATCCTCTATGGTGCTACCAGGAGGATCAGCCAGGGTAAGAAGTGGATCACATGGACTTGAAGTGTACTCATGTGGGATGCCAGCCGCAACAGGCAGCAGCATAACCTGCTATTTTGTAACACCAGCTCCCAAATCACCCCGTTAAAATGTAGCATTTCTCCAAGGTAACAGCCAAAAGATCTTTTTTTCTGCCTTAGACCATTAAGACCCCTCAGAATCTCTGTCAAGTATTTTCAGTAATCTTCTACTAGAGCCAAAAAGAGAAAGTTAAAACTGAACAGAGGAATGACATATATAATATGCATGATATTCAAGCATTTTATTTTATTTATTTTATTTTATTTTATTTTATTTTTTGACAGGCAGAGAGGACAGTGAGAGAGAGAGACAGAGAGAAAGGTCTTCCTTCACCGTTGGTTCACCCCTAAATGGCTGCTGTGCTGCAGCCGGCGTATGGCGCTAATCCGAAGGCAGGAGCCAGGTAATTCTCCTGGTCTCCCATGCGGGTGTGCAGGGCCCAAGGACCTGGGCCATCCTCCACTGCACTCCCGGGCCACAGCAGAGAGCTGGCCTGGAAGAGGGGCAACCAGGACAGAATCCGGCACCCTGACCGGGACTGGAACCCGGTGTGCCGGTGCCGCAGGCGGAGGATTAGCCTAGTGAGCTGCGGCGCCGGCCTTAAGCATTTTCAATTTCACTGGACTTTATACATATAAACTACAGTGTTTTCCAAATGGCTAACAACTGTACTGATGGCAGCAAGCCAAGTTGGAAACATCAGCATTTGCTCACTCTCAGCTAATCAACATCTGTGCTGCCATGGTGTTCCTGAAGCAGAGAGATCACTCTTTAAACTATGAGACACACACACATGCATGCACACACATACACACCCCTCCCCCTTATTATACAAAATGCTATTTTAGCATCAAAGGGCTTTCTGCTTTGCAGGTTATTCCATCAAACCAGACTGGACATTATAGGAACAAGGCCAAATTTCTACTTCCACTGAAGTAACTATTAGCATATTATTATTTTCCCAGCAAAATATTAATAACGTAGGACCAAGTACAAAGAACACCACTGCAATCTGCCAGCTGTGTCACTTCCAGAGTGACCAGCATCAGTCTGCCTGGACGCACACACACAGGACAAGTGACGCCCTCTGCTCACACAGCCAGCCACGGAGCCTATCTTATTAGTGACACTGCTGACAGGCTGCAGGGTTATCTACTCTCCACTAAGTCAAAATCTTGCAAGTCCTGGGTAAATGTTGGGAATAACAGAAGTTTTTAAGAGTGCCTTTCTAGATCCAATGCCAAAAAGTATTTGAGCAGTGAAGCAACACAAGGAGAACACGTACGGTCTGACAAGGGTCAGCAGTGAGATCTACAAAATGCATACGGGCCATCGCTGCAGCACGGCAGGGAAGGCTACTGCTTGTGAGGACGGCATCCCATGTGAGCACCAGTTCGTGTCCTGGCTGCTCCACTCTGATCGAGCTCCCTGTTGACAGCCCAGGAAAGCAGCAGAAGACAGCCTAAGTGTTTGGACCACTGCCACTTACATGGGAGATCTGCATGAAGCGCCTAGCTCCTGGCTTAGGTCTGTTGCAGTCCTGGCCATTGCACCACCTAGGGAACATACTATTGGATAGAAGAGCTCTTCTCCCTCTCTTTTGTTAGAGATTTATTCACTTATTTGAAAGTCAGAGATACACACAGAGAGAAGGAGAGGCGGGGTGGGGGGGTCCTTCCATCCATTGGTTCATTCCCCATTTGGCCGCAATGGCCGAAGCTTTGCTGATCTGGAGCCAGGAGCTTCTTCCGGGTCTCCCACATGCGTACAAGGCCCAAGGACCTGGGACATCTTCTACTGCTTTCCCAGGCCACAGCAGAGAGCTGGATCAGAAGTGGAGCTGCCGGGTCTCGAACCGACACCCATATGGAATAGGGGCACTTGAGGCTGTGGGTTAACCCACTACGCCAGAGTGCCGGCCCCTCCCTCTCTCTAACTCGGATTTTCAAACAAATAGACATGTCTTATAAAAAACACAAAAAATGACAGGAAGTAGAGGAGAATAAGTACTACTAATACAATTCATCCTCTCTATATAAATGAAGCCTGCATAAAGCCCTGCTAATTAAAGATAATGTATAAAGGACAGAAGAAATTAGTCTTATGCCTAACAGCAATTTATGAAAATAATAAAATTATATAAAAAGTAAAATAAAAGGCTGGCACCGCGGCTCAATAGGCTAATTCTCCACCTGCGGCGCTGGCACCCGGGTTCTAGTCCCGGTTGGGGCGCCGGATTCTATCCCAGTCACTCCTCTTCCTGTCTAGCTCTCTGCCATGGCCCAGGGGTGCAGTGGAGGATGGCCCAGGTCCTTGGGCCCTGCACCCGCATGGGAGACCAGGAGAAGCACCTGGTTCCTGCCTTCGGATCAGCGCGGTGCGCAGGCTGCAGCAGCCACTGGGGGGTGAACCAACTTTCAAGGAAGGCCTTTCTCTGTCTCTCTCTCTCTCACTGTCCTCTCTGCCTGTCAAAAAAAATAAATAAAATAAAAGCTATCATTCTAAATTATTAAAGAAAATAACCAAGATGACACAGTAAAGGACCTATTTCTTTACACCTGATTGTATACACTTTTCAATAGAACTGGCACATTATCTACCTACAGCTTGATATCCTGGATACATTTACTCAAGCTTCCGTCTAAGTATCTACTCTCATAGCTATGGCAACAAGCATATGCATACCTACTGAGACAGCTACTGTAGCAAGCATATGTGAATCTACCCTCACAGCTGCAGCAACAAGCATATGGGTATTTACTGCCACAGCTACAGTAACAAGCACAGGTGTAACCATGTAGTGTCACAGCTACAGGAACAAGCACGTGTGTATCTACTTTCACAGCTACAGAAAAAACAATATGTACATCTACTGTCACAGCTACGGGAACAAGCACGTGTGTATCTACTTTCACAGATACAGAAAAAACAATATGTACATCTACTGTCACAGCTACTGGAACAAGCACGTGTGTATCTACTGTCACAGCTACAGTAGTAAGCCTATCACTGGCATCCCATGTGGGCACTGATTCATGTCCCAGCTACTCCTCTTTCAATTTGGTTCTCTGCTTAAGGACTGTGAAAGCAGTGGAAGACAGTCCAAGTGCTTGGGCCCCTGTACCTACATGGGGAAGATCTGGAACAAAGTCCTGGCTCCTGGCTTCAGATTCAATCAACTCCGGCCACTGTGGCCATTTGGGGAGTGAGCCAGCAGAAGTAGACCTTTCTCTCTTTCACTGTCTGTAACTCTGTAACTCAAATAACTAAATAAAATCTTTAAAAAAAAAAAAAAGGTATATGAGCAAAACTGACATTAAAAATTTTTTTTCAGCTCATTTCATGAGTAAAATTGAGTCCAAAGACATCCTTGTCTTTTGGTATTTAAAACTGAAAGGTCTTAGGTGGTTAATTTCATTTCTTGAGTTCTTAATGAGATGATCTGCAGAGTTTAACATGTAGTATAAACACAGCCCATAACCCAACGTCAAATTATTTTTAGTTTTGAATTCATTAGTTTATGATTAGAAGTTTAGGATGATTTCCTGAGATACCTTTAAAAAGCAAAAGTCTATTACAGGAAATAGATAAATTTACATTTTTGAAAAACATTCTTTTATTTGAAATGTGATGACAGCAGGAGATCTTCCACATGCTAATCACTTCTAAACTGGCCACATCAGCCTAGCCTGGGCTAGGCCCAAGTCAGGAGCCAGGACTCCATCTGGGTCTCCTACCTGAATGGCAGGGGCCCAAGCACTGGGCCATCTCCCACTGCTTTCCAGTGCACTAACAGGGATCTGGATCTCACCCAGAGTAGACAGAACCCTCCTCATGAGACGTCTTAACCTGCTGCACCACAGCACGTGCCCCACTGAAGCATTTCTCTCATGCTCCATATACAACCAAGCTTTTACCCAACACTACCAATGCAGAACCAGATCCAATGAGCACCTTCTTTCCCACAAGCTCTCAGCTTCCCTCCTTTAACACTCTGCCATACATCTATAAATCAACCTCTTATTGGAAAGGAACTCGGGGCCAGTGCTGTGGTGTAGTGGGTAAAGCTGCAGTCACCAAGTGCCAGAATCCCATATGGATGCCAGTTTGAGTCCAGGCTGCTCCACTTCTGATGCAGCTCTCTGCTGTGGCCTGGGAAAACACTGGAGGATGGCCCAAGTCCTTGGGCCCCTGCAACCACATGGGCGACCTGGGAGAAGCTTCTGGTTCCTAGCTTAGGATTGGCATAGCTCTGGCCCTTGCAGCCTATTTGGGAGTGAACCAGAAGATGGAAGACCTCTGTTTCTCTCCTCTCTGTGTCATTCTTTCAAATAAATAAATAAATCTTAAAAAAAATAACACACTGAGGGGAGGGATAGTCATTAATCATTCATCTCCAGGGTCTCATATGAAGGGTATTCTCAGGAACCCGAGGTCCCAGGAAATAACTACAGGCGCACAGACCAGAGCCTGCTTTACCATCATCAAAGTTCCCACAAAGAACATGGCATCTCTAACCCACCAAAGGAGCATCGCCAGCACTGTGGCCCAATCAGAGACCTGCACATGAGCTGAACTCACACCTCTCAGCTCCAGGTTCCAAGTGACTGATCCGTGGCTCCCTAGCTCCTTGTCCTGAGCTCTGGCAATTAACACCTGCTTGTTCCTTCCACCCCAGCGTCAGCGGTTGGCCTACAGTGCGTGAGCAGATGCACCCAGGCACCTGGGGGGGGGGGGTGGTCTACAGCCCTTATTCCTGCTCTTCTTGTACTTCTAAACGATCAGAGACATTGAGACACAAGATGATGAGCAGATGCGGTCACGTGTGTGCTGAAGTGACTCCAGGTCCCCTTACATCACCTTACGTCATACTCCACTCGGCGTTCACCTTACCTCATACTCTGAAATTTCCGGCAAGTTACTTTCATCCGCCTTCTCCAGCTTCTCAGCAGCCCACTTGCTCGCGGCCTCCGCAAGTTCCTTCTCAGTGAGCCTGCTGGGCTTGTCCAGCGTCTAACAAAGACAGCAGACCTCTCAGTTACTGCTCTCAAGGCCGCCAGCTTCAAATACAAGCAGCACACCTCACGCACTCAAAGTCATAAGCCTCCAAAAAGCACACACAGGCACGTTCCAAGGAGCAGAAACAAACACACTGACAATCCATATACTAATGGCAAATAAAACACAAAGGACGGTATACTGACTTCTACTTCATAATGCTAGTTACATTCTGTAAAATAAATGATGCTAAAATCCTACCAGATGTTTACATTGTCTATTTTCATCCCACAGCTCTCTATTTTCTCTAACCACACATAATAGTAAACAAAGTAGGAGCCACAAAATTACAGACTTGTGGTTTTAAAAAAAATGTTTGTTTAAATGAAAGGCAGAGTTTCAGAGAAAGGAGAAGAAACATCTTCCACCCATGGGTTCACTCCCCAAATGCGCACAAGAGGCTGGGCCAAGCTGAAGTCAGGAGCGGAACTCCACTGGGGTCTCCCACCTGTGTGGTAGGGGCTGTGTACTTACAGCATCACACACTGCCCCCCAGGTGCACCAGCACCAGTCAGAGCCCACATGGCAGCTGGCCCATAATGCCCACCCCAGACCCGTGTTTTATTTCAGACTAGTCACTTGGCAGGCCTAAGACAATGCAACAAAATAGGGTAAATAATGCTCAATTTACATAAATTGTGAAAACTAAGAGGTCACAGACCTCAAAGTTCTAGAAAAATGCTTGGAACTTCAGTTTTTCTTTCTTTTCCTTATTTGTTGATATGAATCTACTACACTAAAACATTTCAGGAAGATCAATCACTTCATGGGGATCAATATAAACATGAAGAAAATAAAAGGTCTTTTCTGGATCATCTATTTAAATTTCCACAATATTAAGGCTTATGCTACAGAATAAGAGGTAAAACTGTAAAACAAAAATTTCTTTCCGTAGCGTCCTATGGTAACTCTGTCTGCAGAGAACACAGTTTGTTTTGTTTTTTGTTTTTTTTGTTTTTTGTTTTTGTTTTTTTTTTTTTTGACAGGCAGAGTTAGACAGTGAGAGAGAGAGAGACAGAGAGAGAGGTCTTCCTTCCATTGGTTCACCCCTAAAATGGCTGCTACAGCGGGCGCTATGCCCATCCAAAGTCAGGAGCCAGGTGCTTCCTCCTGGTTTCCCTTGCGGGTGCAGGGCCCAAGCACTTGGGCCATCCTCCACTGCCCTCCTGGCCCACAGCAGAGAGCTGGACTGGAAAAGGAGCAACCGGGACAGAATCCAGCACCCAACCGGGACCAGAACCCGGGGTGCCGGCGCTGCAGGCAGAGGATTAGCCTAGTGAGCCTCAGCGCCAGCCGAGAATACAGTTTCATATTATAGGCCTTGTCACTCCAAACTTAGATGCCATCTCTTCTCTGACAGCAGAAATACAATTCCTCCCCATAGCTATTATCATTTAAAAAGTATTCTCACATACCAAGACAAAAAAGCATTCAAATTTAGTAGAATGTAATGAAGTGAGGTGGATTAAGTTTTATTACTTCAACTGGTAAACACTCCTAATGCCTCTGATATAGACTTTCTCTTCCCCTTAGCAGTTCCTCTGAGTGACACAAAGGTCAAGCCGGGGCAGAGACATGATCAAAGTTAACAGGCAAAGTACCCCAGAGACCGGAGAACACCAGCGCCATCTCAGAAAACACAGTGGCTCCTCTCACTGAGCAAGCACAGGAAGGCCACAGCACTGTGAACCAGTCAGCGGCCCACGCGCCAGCTGACCATATCCTGCTCATCCCAACTCTGAACTCTAAGGTACACCACCTTCAGACCCCAGTGAACCCGCCTCCTCTCTCTGTGCACTGCAAGAGGACTCCAACACTGCATACCGGCGACCCGCTAACTGCACGCCGGGGGAGTGGGCCTAGTGTTGGAGCCGCTGTCAAACAGCAGCAACACGTCCACATCGAGTTGTGGGGCAGTACATTGTCTCACGTGAAACACACTGAAGGTATTACAAAACATCCTCGGAAAACAGAATTTAAAGCTAAGTCTTTTGGAGCAAAAAAGTTTTTGAATTCCATTGCATTTGAGAAGATTCTGCAAAAAGTGCATGGAAAGTATGTATTATGACAAAACTATGCAAATATTTCAATTTGAGAGGTAAGAAGTAAATAAATTCTAATTCCATTTGTTCGATGAAGCAAATAAGAATGATTTATGATTTATTTTCATTTATTTGAAAGCCAGAGAAGGAGAGAGAAAGATAGAGATGGAGCTTCCTCTGGCTGGTTCACTCCCCAATGCCTGCCAATAGCCAGGGCTGAGCCAGGGGGAAGCCAGAGCTGGAATTCCATTAAGGTGTCCCGTGCAGGCAGCAGGAACCCAGCTACCAGAGCCATCATCCGCTGCCTCCCAGCATGCATTAACAGGAAGCTGGATCCACAGCAGAGCAGCTGGGACCCAAACAGTGCCCTGATACGGGATGTATGCCTCAGCTTTGCTTCACAACGCGCCCTCCTGCTGTGAGATGCTTATTTAGAGAAAACGTAGACCTCTATATCCATGGGCAGGAAGGGCTCTGAAAAGCTGTCCTTGTATAAAAAGAACTAACTTTTCATCTATCTGCTAAGGAAAGAAAGCAACGGAAGCCAACAGAGACCCTGAGATCCTCCAGCTCAGCCCAGAAACATTTCACACAGCAGACTAGGGGTCAGACACTTGGACCAGAACGAAACCACCACAGAAGGTCTTCATAAAGTTTCTGCCTGGGGCACACTGACTACGGGCAAGGGGGTATCTGCTGAAAGCAAAGTTGTAGACCAGAAGCAAAACAGACATCGACATGAGGAAGCAGAAATCTACTATGAACCTAATCTTTCTATCATCTCTCACTACACCTGGACCCTTGAAGTACCTTTGGGAGCAAGAGTTGGACAGCCCAGCCCACATCGAAGCACCTGCAACCCACTCCCCGGTCTGGCTGGTGACTCCAGCTTCCTGCCAATGTGCAACGTGGGAGGCAGAGGTGACAGCACAAGTGGCTGGGTTGCTGCTCCTTGTGTGGGAGACCAGCACTGTATGCCTGGCTCCTGCTCTGACCTGGCATGTGCAAGGACAAGCCCTGACAGAAATGGGAGTCTGAGGCTGAGCCAGCAGGTGGGAGCTCTCTCAGTCTCCCAAACTAATAATTAAAAAAAAAAAAAGTTATCCACAGCTACCATCAGGCAAAGGAAACAAGGAGCTATACTTTCTCAATATAGAAAACAAAGTTAAATTTAAAATTCTGATTTTAACCCACTGTGCTACAGTGCCATCCCCAAAAATTCTGATGCTAGCACCCCATTTTCAGACATGTGGTCTATGCAACAGAAATACAAAAAATAACATGAAACTACCAGACAAAAACGGCTAAAATTCACTACGGCTTTCTCTCATTAAACAAAGCACAAAAATTACAGGGAACATGAACTTCATGTAAAATGACTTAATTTTCATGAGCAGGTACTATGAGTTGTAGGTACCTTTGTCACTGTCTGACAAGAAAAACAAAGCCAGTTTTTCAGGTAGGTAAGGCCTCGGGTGCAGCTGTGCCAGAACCAGGAAATCCAATCAGTTACTGTTGGAGGCTCAGGGTCTAGAATCCTGGCATTTGAGGAGTACAGTAGTATAAGCTGTCCCTGAACTCCTGGTACTTACCAAGCAAATTATTCTTGATGGAAAGACAAAGAATTCACAGACCGAAGAACAAACAGAAGTGGGAAAGAAGTGACAGTAAGAAAAGTTATGGCCAGAAGCAAGGGTGTGGTGTCACAAAGGAACCTGTGGTTCAGCCTCGCCCCAAAGCTTTCATCTCTGAGGATCAGAAGCACAGTATGCGGAGATGAGAATGACACAGCAAAGAGGAACTGCGTCCTTGAAACAACCACGCCCCTTCTGAGCCATCAGTGTGCTACAGCATGGAGATAGGAACACAGCCCTGTCTTCTAACCCGGGATCACACACAGATGTCAGGTCTCTGGCTATGCCCCAACTCCACACCCTAACCCCGGCACAGTCTACAAACCTGCCCACCTGCAAATTCACCTCCTCTTGGCTATGGTCGTGATGAACCGAGACTACAGCACTAACCATTAATTTTTAGCAAAACCTATGGAAAAACTGTATGTGAAACGCTCAGTTACTCTGGTAGCTATTTCACACTGCAAATCTGCCCTACAGGTATGACCATACAGAGCAAACGCATCTGTAGCACAGTCCATCTCATTTACACTGTCATTCTTCTCAACTGATTGCAGAAGCAGAACAAACCTTTGCTGAAGGCACTGTTGAAGAACTTGAGGGCGAAGTGTCTCTTGATGTTTTCAAAGACTGGACGGCTCTCTCTTTACCTAGATAAGAAAATATGAGATGCAATCTTCTGGTTCATTTGCTTTCAGCTAAGCAACCAGGGGGAGGACACACAGACTTCAGTTTATCACGGAAACCTTCCTTCATATTAAATATATTCCTATCGAAGACCACATGCTGACGCCACTGAAACTCTGAAGTAACCCAGAAGCCAAGGACATCCCACAGGGCAGAGCAGTGCAGTGCAGTCAGCAAACAGGAGCCACAGAAAGGGCCTTGTGAAAGGCAAAGCGCATTCTACAGCCAGGAGGGCTTCCTCTGCCGTGTTCCTCAATGCTCACTTTCAGTGCATCACCGTAACGAGAAAAGGGTGGCTCTGGCAGTCCCTGTGTAGGCGCCAGCAGAGCACAGCGAACTCAGGGGTGGCTCATGGAACGATGCACACAGCGCATCTGGCAGACCTCCCCGAAATGCTTAGGACGTTTTGGAAAAGAAAATCAGAAAATGGTTTATTTGAAACACCGATCCAGTGCCTGGAATGACGTGTTCCCAAACATTTGCTACTTGGTTAAAACCAAATCTGTACAAAATAGTCAGTCATCATCACCTTTTGTCACTTAGGAAACTTCATAGTGCTCTATATATACCATTTTTTATAGATACTTAACCTACAAGTACATTTAAACAATATATATTAGCAGGTTCACAATCAAAAATTATGTATAGCTCAATTATCTTAAAAATCAGTAACACTAAACTGTTATTCATAGAAAATCATTTCATAAATTTTCTGTTTGTGTTAAGTATAACGTATTATCAATCCCCTGCTCTTAGTTGCTGGGAAACTAAAACCAAGTAACACGGAGAAGAAGAGAAAAGGACACCAAGTTCGGGTCTCGCAGAAGCTGGTCAAGCCTGAAGGTTAAGGCGAGGAAAGCAGTCAAAAGCCAAAGCAGAGACGCAGCTCCCAGCTTCAAAGTGCTCATCAGCTCCTCGCGCCACAGCCGAGACGGTGAACGAGACCTCTTCCTGGTATCCTGGCCACTCACAAGGTGTTTGGTAGACCAGAGGCTCAGAGTGGGACACTTCTGTACCATTGTGTACAGACACCTGGCATTGTGAAGCTACCTTTAATGGTCACAAGAGGTCACACCACCACTCGCACACAGCGAAACAAAAGCAAGCGATGCCACATGCCCCTTTCAAGAGGTATGAGACCTACAACAGAATTATCTAGCTGCAAAGGCCAACAGCACTGAGGTGGACAAAGCTGGATCCAGCCTGAGTATTCTAAGCTTGAAACACTAGCAGGTCTTAAAACGACACAGCACTAGAAGGTGGCAGCAAAGCTCTTGTATACCAAAAAGAATTCAAAGAAAAATGACACAAACCATCACTACATCCCCAAATGGCCAAGAACATGTTTTATTTCACCAATTTTTACTGTGTTGCCACTAACCATGGCAAATCAATAGCAGAGCTCCTAGGCAAGAAGTATTATGGCTTAGCCAATTCCCAGGAGACATAGCCTACTCAGCTGGAGACCTTATACACAGAGCAGGCACTCAAAAACCAAGCACCAAGATGATCTTTCTACCGCGAGGACCAATAACCTTTTTGTGACACGCACATCAGCAGCCCTCTGAAATAGGCAGCGACTGGGGGCCAATCAGCCTAACACACTAGCTTCATTAAAGGCTCAAATGCAGGCTAGACTCTCATACATGCCTGTCCAGGCAGCTGTTAACAAAGTCTTCCTTAGTGATTCCTTTATGAACAGGAGCCAGAGCTACAACCAGGGCCAGCAAGGTTCCCAAGTGCAGTCTTAGACTCTTTCCTGATTTCAGAGGATCCAAGGCTAATTTAAGTGGCTATCAAGCGATCTGTGCAGAAGCCCAGGGACATCAAAGGTAGGGCAGGAAGCTTACCACATGTACACACATATTCACATATGCCTGCTGCAGAGTGAGAGGGACAGGAGAGAAGCAGATGATACCAATGGCAGAAGCAAGAACAGAGAAGTTAACAGGAATCTACGGCCCTGACTGCCAATGGTCTATCTGCTGTACAAGTCTCAGCCTGCGGGGCACAGCAGATCGACAATCAACCCCAGATTCCCCAAACCTACTCCGTACTCTGCCTCTGACAACAGACAAATGGGAGCAACCCCTCACATCTCCCTCTTCCATAACCTCTGGCGTGACAGTGATGTGAGCCCCCAGCCCCTTGATAAGCCCAAATCAAAATCTAGCTCCACACTCACCTCTTTCTGGCTTTCCTTCATTCTGCCGTTTGTAGAAGGTACCAGCACGCGCGGGCTCTAGGGAAAGGCGGGCAGGGAGGAATTAACACCAACACCCCTGTGCCCAGGAAGAGTAAGAAGAGAAAGCAGAGGTCGGAGAGACAGAAACGGGGACTTCTGAGTATCTGCTGTTGACCCTAATTCTTTCCAACCCAGCACAACTGAAGAGGAGTAAGAACAAGAGGAAAATCTCTTTCCATCACGAGAGTCCTAAGGATGCCACCCTCAATATGCCTCCGCAGCGTATTTTCAGATGGCTTTTCAGAGACTACAGACACAACAGAGGCTCTCAAACACTGTCCCACAAAAGAAACTCACATTAGTCCACACTGCAAACAGCAGGTGCACGCAGAGGCTTTCTCTGAGGCCTCTTTGATCGCCTACAGATCCATCTGGGAAAAACCATTTTCAAAAGACAGGAAACTCAGTCAGAGATTCCACCCAACCAGGCAGGCTCTCACGGCAGGCACCCATTTCTCCCAGGGCAGACTGCATGAGCAGATGAGAATCTTGAATTCGCATGACTCCCTCCCCATCGGGAGCGCCAATGTTACATAATCTACAGTCACGTGGCTTTTTCTTGAGTCCTGTATCTTGTGAGACTCCCATGTGTACACAGGAACAAACTTGTGTCTTATCCTGCTGAACCATGTACGGTTCAGACTCAACTACAGATCCTTCAAGGATTAGAGGGTGGTCTGAAACTGCCCTATAAACAGCAGAAGCTAACTCAAGTGTGACAATGACTCCGTCAAGGACGACACAGGTAGAAAGGAGAAAAGGAACATAGCAAATCAGACACTGGAAAGTGAGTGAGAACAGCATGCTGTCTTCATCACTACAAGGACCTCACCTGATCCCCCGCCTCCTCCCCCATCCTGGAAAGTAGACATTCATAAAGGATCTCGCTTCCTCCCTCTCTCACACACAGCTGCACCCATCTAAGACCTTCACCTAATGCCATGCAGAAAGTTGACATTTGTAAAGGATCTCTCTCATACACAAACTCCTTGTATAATCAATCACCTCTCACTCTCACTCTCTCTCACTCACACACACACACACACACACGCGCGCGCGCGCAAACAAGGTGTTCCACTTATCTAGCTCACTGCTGAAGTGCCTAGTAAGGCAGCAGAAGATGCCCAAGCCATCCCACATAGAAAACTCAGAGTACCTGGCTCCTGGCTTCAGTTTGGCACTGCCCCTGCTGCTGCAGCCAGCCATTTGGGACCTGACCCAGCAGAGAAAAGCTCTCTCACTCACTCACTCTCTCAATGCATTTCAAATAAATAAACTTCAATAGGAAAAAAAAATGAAAGATGTATCACAACCGGAAATCAGGAACACTGGGACAGCTTTCAAAACATCAGTCTGACTTGCTCTCAACAGAAAGCCAAATACTAAATTGTGCTGATTCCTCTTAGGCAAACTGTCTCATATTGAATTGTCTCCATTAAAAAAAAAATCCAGTCACTGTTTTGACAGAACTTCTAATTATTTAGAAGCATTTGGCTTCTTTACCTACAACCTCTAAAGGATGCAGGTGCAATCAGCTTTCTGTGTCGTCTGAATACACTCATCAAGGCCTCAGATATCTTCCTGAGAAGCGAACTCAATTTTTTTTTCAAATCCTCCTGCTATAGACCCCAATTTCCCTGCTTTCCTGAGAAAATACCGCTTTTTCAGAACTGCTCTGAAACACCTTCCCAGACACTGCCATGCACACGGGATGCAGCTGAGGGTCTGGCCAAGCACCCCACCAGTGTCTCGGCTGAGCACCGCGCAGACACGCCTTTACTCCAGAGCCTGGTGATGCACGATGCTCTCACGCACAACTCAGGCTGCCGTTCTCCTGTCCTTGCTTTATTTTATCTAAAATTCTTCAGCTTTGTTGAGCCTACTTTACTAGGTGTTTACTGCATTATCCAGCCTAAAATTCTTTCTCAAATCAACAGACAAGCCTCTCTCCCTCTTTCTCTGTTACTTTTTCAAGTAAATAAATCTAAAAATAAACTCCAAATAAGGAAGAATGAAAGCAACAAAAAAAGGAAAATTCAGAAAGGAGCATTTGGAAATGAAATTCCAATCCGAATAAACGAATAGCTATAAACAAAAAGAATGGTCCTGGAGTTAGGAGGGCTTGATTTACGATTTTCTGACTTTGGGATGGTGCAAACGTGGCATGCTTTCAGCGGAAACCACATTTTCATCTTCAATTTTGACCTTTTCCTGGATTAATGGTGCAGTGATGTCAGTCAGCGCTGTGATGGCAGGGGAAAGCCACTGGCACCCCTCACAGGACTGTGCTGTTAAGCCATGGTACCTAGCAAGCTAGGGGCACTAAATGTGTTTTGCATTTTCCACGCACAGTTTGTTAGCATGGAATTCCACCACAGGCAGGATACCATCTACACAGTTTCCACACATAAGAAATAACAGTTCTCTCATTGAGGTGAATTGAAAACTTGGAGAAGCAGCTTAAAGCTCAAAAAAAAAAAAAAAAAAAAAAAAAAAAAACAGAAAGAAAGCTATGCAAGTTTCAAAGGATTTCTTAGGTCAATGAATATAAAAACTGAATGCAGGCCGGCCTCGCGGCTCAATAGGCTAATCCTCCGCCTGCGGCGCCGGCACACCGGGTTCTAGTCCCGGTCGGGGCACCGGATTCTGTCCCGGTTGCCCCTCTTCCAGGCCAGCTCTCTGCTGTGGCCCGGGAGGGCAGTGGAGGATGGCCCAATCCCTTGGGCCCAACACCTGCGTGGGAGACCAGGAGAAGCACCTGGCTCCTGGCTTCGGATCAGTGCGATGTGCCGGCCGCAGCGTGCCAGCCGCGGCAGCCATTGGAGGGTGAACCAACAACAAAAGGAAGACCTTTCTCTCTGTCTCTCTCTCTCACTGTCCACTCTGCCTGTCACCAAAAAAAAAAAAAAAAAACACTGAATGCAAGGGCTGGCACTATGGCACAGAAAGTTAAGCTGCCGCCTGCAGAGCCAGCTGGGACCAGTCTCAGCTGCTCCAGTTCTAATCCAGCTCCCTGCTGATGGTCTGGGAAAGCACTGGGAAAATAGCCCAAGTCCTTGGGCTCTTGCCACCCATGTGGGAGACCCAGAAGAAGCTCCTGGCTTCAGCTGGACCCAGCCCTGGCCATTCTGGACATTTGGGGAGTGAACCAGTGGGTGGAAAATCTCTCTATCCATAATTCTGCTTTTCTTTAAAAAAAAAAAAAAAAGAAAAGAAAAGAAAAAAAAAGCTGAATTCAAATCTGGTATTGTTTCAGAAACACACTTTCTTCCTGCTGAGTG
Organism: Oryctolagus cuniculus; assembly: GCF_964237555.1. Lineage (NCBI taxonomy): Eukaryota > Metazoa > Chordata > Mammalia > Lagomorpha > Leporidae > Oryctolagus > Oryctolagus cuniculus. The sequence continues at coordinate 133,711,015 of NC_091440.1, read as the reverse complement.
CAATGATTAACCAAGCAGATCATCCTACACTACTGAGTGCTACTCACTCTCTGTAACGCGTGTAGAAGCACAGGGCAGTGCAGAACAAAAAAATGGACACCCTCACCTCAGATGGTAACATTAGGGGCTATGCCCTATGACGACTCAGTACAAATCTCAGCAAACACCTATGTCTGAATGAAGTGTGATCATGAAACCAATTCCACAGCACTGGAAGTATACATATCTCCTAATGCCTGAAGTGCTGAAAGAGAAATTAAGGTAGGAACAAATCAAGATGCGGCTACACCAAGAATGAGAAAACGATTTGCTTTCCTGGATCATGGACACAGATAAGGAATCTGGGATTCTTGGTTAGGAAGGACATGATCTCAGCAATCTCCGTTTATTCAGCAAAGTATCTGACAGGGCGCTTGCGTGTGGCACAGTGTGGGTGCTTGGGACACCCACGTCAGACGTGTTCCAGCTTTTCTGCTTCACAATGAGGCAGTCCCCTGCTCATGTACACTTTGTGAGCAGCAGGTGATAGACAGTTCAAGTATTTCAGTCCCTGCAGTCTACATTGGATCAGGGCTCCTGGCACTGGCAACGCCCAGCCCCGGCTGTTACGGGCAGCAGACAGAAGATCATTCTACATCTTTCTCTGACTCTAAGTGGAAGGGGGGGGCGGGGGGGCACGAAAGGGAGAGATAAAAGAAAAATGTTCTTTTGTTAAACACACCAAAAAAATGACAGGGAAAGTAAAATCAGAGAGGTGGAGAGAGCTCTGCACTACCTCTGCTTTCTTGAGACCCAACATTAGGAGGTCATCAATACAAAACCTGAAATAACATCCTACAGACTATTTGGAAGTACTCTTCTGAGCAGAGCTCACCACAGTACATTTTCCAAAACATCTGTTCACTATCTATTTATTTAATCTTAGAGAGAGAGACAGCTCCCAGCTGCTGGTTCACTCTCCATATTACAATAGTTGGACTGGGCTGAGGCAAACAGAGAAGTCAGAAGGCCAGAGCACAGACTCAATCCAGGTCTCTCTTCACCCCAAGGGCACCCATTGGCAGGAAGCTGGAATCAGGAGCAGCATCAGGACCTGGACCTAGATACTCCCATATGAAGAGGGCATACTAAGCAGCATCTAAACTGGTAGGCCAAACGCCTACCCAGTGCTGACTTAAATATCAAAGTATCACAGGACACAATTGCTTGCACCTCAGAGGACACATGAAATACCAAAACAAGGATGAGATAAAATGCCCACCCACACAGCATGAATCAGTCACTATTTTACAACCTGGACCAATCAGATGCCAGAAGAGGTACAGCTGTCCTCCTAGGGAAGTCACTATGGATTTCCCAGCAAGTAGCTTGTATTACAAAACTGCTCATCAGCTCCATAATAGCCAAAATGAGTTAACACACCAAGATCTTGCCCAGTGTACCAGATGAAACTTCAGGGACCCCACATGGACACCTCATCCAGCAACACTCCCCACTCCTTCAGATGGCCTACTGAGTCGACTACCTTTGTCTTCTGACCCAGGGCTTAAACTCGGAGGGCAGGTACTAGGTCTGTCTTGCTTTGCAAACAATCTGGACACAAATACAGTGGCTTTCAAACCAAGAAACACAACGATATTTGGCTGCTAGGAGAAGAGCAGTGTTCCCTCTCAACAGGGCGGCTGGTATACCCGACCTGGTGGGAAAGCCTGATTTCCGGATCCCCACTCCATCTCAAATCAGTACAAAGCCCTCCTCTCTAAAAGCAAAGCTACACAGTAAAATTGTACCACACCTCAAACTCAATCACAGCCCGTACACTTCAAGGCATCTTCTTTTGCCATTACAATGAAATTCAATTATGGATTCAACTTAAAAATATTTGTATCAAAATACTATTTTCAGTTATTACATATTTTAGTTACATTTGAAGATCTATTATGAAAAAGTATTAAATGCTGATGAAGAACAGTCTTCCTTTAAGACATTCTCTTCTCAATCACGAATGATGGCATCAAGAAAATTGGAGGAGACTCAACAGTTACAGGAAACAGGCTGATAAAAACAATAAACCTGCAAACCTTCCAAAATAATTGTACTTAAAGAATTCACCTAAAGTGTTACATTGCTTCATTAATGAATGAGTGCCCAAGCAACTGTTTATAATAAATTAACAAAGCAATTCTAAGTATGTACATAATCAATCCAAAGAGGCACAGTGCACTTACAAAAACCAAATAGTGAAGAAGTGACATCCCTGCTTTGGAAGTGGAAATGCTTTGTAACTTCAGTTTTGAGAAAGTTCCTGACAAAGTCTCTCATGAGACCCTCAAGGGGAAATGAAGATAAGAAAATAAAAACAGAGAGGACACCTGGCTGAGTATAAGCAAACATTCATGGAAAAAGGCTGAGATTCACAGAGAAAAAGCTTTAACGATTTATAGACAGGGCCTTATGCTACTCAAAAAGTATATTTACAAGACTAATTTATTTATTAGAAAGGCCAACAGACAGAAATGGACAGAAATCCTCCACCTCATGGTTCACTCCACAAATGTCCACAACATCCAGGGCGGGGCCAGGCTGAAGTCAGAAGTTAGAAATTCATTCCAGGCCTCCAACTTGGGTCCCAAGAACCTAAGTACTGAGGCCATGACCTGCTGCCTCAGGTGCATTAGCACAAGTTGAGTTTTAGGGGGAGTACCTGGGATGTGAAACAAATAAGATGTTGGTCGCCTAAGCATCAGCACACCCGATGCACCACTACACCTACTCCACATGATTATTAAAATACAAAACAACACACTCACTCTTAATCAGCAGACAAAGCACTGGTTCTTGGCAGGCAGTAACATACGAGATCTCCATGGAGACAAAAATAAACCCTGTTAGTTAAGTGAAATTTTGCATTCCTATGTACTTTTCTTACTGCATTAAAGACAAACAAGCACATGAACTTGTGTATTTCAAGAGGCACTATGTTTAACAGCACAAAACTTGTCTAACAGCATGTGAAAGGTTCAAGTTTCATTCAGTCATGACCTCCATGTGACCAACAAGATGCACGCGGTAGCTCAGCAACTTAGGCCAGTGCTTTCGAGCCTGTCTCCCGTGCAGAGAGTACAGTTCACGCACTGGCTGCTCCCACAGCTGACCCAGCTTCCCACTGTGGCTCGGAGGCAGCTCCTGTGTGGGGTGCCCAGATGGAGAGCCTCTCTCCTGGCTCGGACAGACGCAGAGTTGTTGCAGACACTGGGGGAGTGAGCCAGCGGCTGGTCGATCTGCCCCTCTATTCGTCACTGCTTTCCATATATTTTCTATCTAAATACATCTATGACAAAGTATAAATAAATAAATAAGGGTCAAGAATAAAATGTGTTGCCAAAATAAAGTTCACTTCTGGCATCACAAATGAAAAGAAACCAAAAGACCTGAAAAACATATCAAACACAAAAATAGCAAAAGCAGTCGATGTATTCAAACCTAAGAAAAGTCATGAAAAATATGATCATATTCGTTCAATGCATCAAACGTTCTATCAAAAGAGTGTCTTTTATGTATAGGACTTTAAGACAGTAACTAGTGTTAAGCATATAGTATAAAAAAGTATTTGCATTCATAAAGAGCTATACAAAGAATGAGCTGGATTGGGATATAATAAATTTATCACAAGAAGTATTTTAACAACTGAATGTAGGAGAAGGAACTGAAGTGATTCTGGTGTCACTTCTAATCATCTTATCCTAAACAAAAGTGAAAATAGTATAGGATAGGCAAACAATGCGATTCCTATCAAAAGGGGGAAGAAAAAAGAAAATACTTGAGAAAGAGTTCGCAAATGAAGAAATACAGAGATATATTAACGGGAATAAAAGTAAACTTCAACTAAATGGATACAAGGTATAGATTACCAAATAATTTTAAGTAAAGAAGTAGGATAAACAAGGAGAAAGGCTGCACTGTTAGCATATGAGCAGGAAGAGCAGAGACTATTTTTTACAAGAGCCCAACTAAGTGAGAGTCAGAAAATTCATACAAATGAAGGGCAAGACACAAACAACACTTTCAAGGTTTTGAGTTTGAGGTGGTACCAAATACCACAGGATTGACCCAAAAGGTTAAGCAGAGTAAATTTAATTGTATGTGTGTTCATGTGTGTGTTTCTGTGTGTATGTGTGAACACAAAATGGGAATCTGGTAGTTGAGATAAAGAAATAGTAAAATCATTCTGTGGCTTACAATTTAGTACATCAGATAACCAGATGAGATATTAAGTGCATGTAAGAATTATGAAGAATAGTTCTTAAACAGTTGCAGAGGTTAAACCACATTAAAATAAGTGAAATTATAATTTAAATTATGAAGAAAAAATAAAAAGACAAATTAAAGAATTAGAAAATTAAAACTGTTATTTGAACCTGTTATTTATATTTATTAAAACATTTAAAATCTGCCAAAAGTTCAATTTCCAACATAAAACTAAATTTTAACACACTAATTAATGTGCTAAGTCTCTAATAACCGAAGGACCCCCCTTCTCAGTTCTGTGAAGAAAAGCAAAGTGTCATCAATATTTGTGAGATGTAGCTATGAAGCAGTAAGTATCATAAATATGTGAAATAATTACTTTTTCATTTGCTGTTTTTAAACAAGACTTCATTGTTTTTTTACAAGATGGTCTTTCTTAACTGCAGTGAAAACATGAAAGGAACATAGAACACACGTTTAAAGCACAGCCCAAGTAATGAAGCAGTTAACCCACATAGGGGGTAAACACTTTCCCAGAACAAGACTTCTCTGAAGTAAAAAGCATTATTTTCAAAGTTCAATGACTAAAGAAAATAAACACGCAGGCACCAACTGGGTCCCTTCTGCTTCACTCAGTTTGTACCCCTACTTCAGTCTCCCAACTTGGCTGCCTTCTCATTACTGCAGCCACAGAGGTACCGGCCTTCAGAGGACGGAGCAGAGGGACCTGCCACAGCAGCTCGGAGGTACCGGCCCTCAGAGGACGGAGCAGAGGGACCTGCCACAGCAGCTCGGAGGTACCGGCCTTCAGAGGACGGAGCAGAGGGACCTGCCACAGCAGCTCGGAGGTACCGGCCCTCAGAGGACGGAGCAGAGGGACCTGCCACAGCAGCTCGGAGGTACCGGCCTTCAGAGGACGGAGCAGAGGGACCTGCCACAGCAGCTCGGAGGTACCGGCCCTCAGAGGACGGAGCAGAGGGACCTGCCACAGCAGCTCGGAGGTACCGGCCTTCAGAGGACGGAGCAGAGGGCACCTGCCACAGCAGCTCGGAGGTACCGGCCCTCAGAGGACGGAGCAGAGGGACCTGCCACGGCAGCTCGCCCGGTGACAGTGCGCGTTCCTCCACAAAGGCTCTGGCTGCCCAGCAAGAGAAGACGCTCTCCGTTGCCTGGACAACTGGAAAAATACCTCAAATTCGCGGTAACTGCTTTTAGAATCTTCTCTGCAAGCTGTCAAGGCTCCCTTTCTTTTTCGGATTTTGCAATGGACTCCACAATCACTTTCCAAAGACGCCTTCTTCCTCTTTTTATGCCATGCACATTCAGGAAAAAAGGTTTTAGGTGTCTAGCTACCTCTGTGTCTCTAAAGGTTGTTTACCTTCTTGAGAAGTGTTTCTATGGGGGACAGGTCGTAGGGATGGGCAGGATAAAACCAAGAGAAAATACCTTTTAACTCTGAACTCAACAGTAAAGTAAGTGCTCAGTCTTCCAAAATTATCCCATGTGCATTTTAAGCAATTAGGCATATCTGAGTGGCTGCTTGTTTTAAATTCTTCAAGTGACATTCTTACCTCCTGCAAAATGGCTCAAGCACGTATATCTAAAAATGTTTCTTGTGGAAGCCTCATTCTACCTAGCTCTGCAAGTACTGGACAACAGATAAACGTTAGCCCACAGAACCCATGCGGCAACAGGAGATGGCCTGTAGAACACACATGGTATGCTTGAGGGAGGCAATAGCTGTCTGAACCAAACTCTTATTACTGGAAAAGGACAGCTGATTGGAAGTAAGCTAAACAGAAACGGAAATGAAATACCCAATATTTTAATCTCATCTTGACCTGTTCATAATGTTCATTAATTTACAGTGTTATCAAAGTTTTACTTTATACTGAGAAGGGTGTTATCAACTGATAGAGTATCCATACGCACACCTCAGTGACAGGGTCACAGTGTGTGACACGGTGCCCTACACATGGATAAATGAGCACCACAGGAATACTGTTAGCCAGCACCCCACGCGGGGGCTCCCGCTCAGGCTCCTCCACCTCGAGTCCAGCTCCTGATTGTGTGCCTGGGATAGCAGCAGGAGCTGGCCCATGTGCTTGGGCCCATGCCGCTCACTCGGGAGACCTACACGCTATTCCAGGCTCCTGGCTTTGGCCTGGCCCAGCCCCATCTATGGCAGTTATCTGGAGAGTGAGCCGGGATATGAATGATATCTCTTTCTTTTAATTTCAGTGAAATAAGCAAGTCATAAAGGAAAAAAAAAAATGCCAGGGTGGGCAGTGTGGCACAGCAAGTTAAGTGCATGCTTATAACACCCCTAACCCATACAGGACCATGGGATGAGTCCCAGCTACCATGTACTGATTCAGTTTCCTGCTAATATTCCTGGGAGGCAGCATATGATGGCCCCAGCACCTGAGTCCCTGTCACCCGTGTGGGAGATCCAGATGAAGTTCCTGACTCCTGGTTTTACCTGGCCTCCCTTGGCTTGGATGTTGTGGCCACCTGGGGACTGAAAAAGTAAATGGAAGATATCTTCTCTCTGTATCTTTCCCTCTCTCTGTGTCACTCTGCCTCTCAAATCAATGCTAAAAATCAGAAGACTTAAGAATGGCTTATCTAGAAAATCGGCACTTCCCGCAACTATACCTACAAGCATCCTGGTCAGGTTGAGGGGCCACAAGCATCTGGAACACAGATTTATCTGCGCACTCCAAATTAAAAACCAACACCAAGGGAGCTCCATGTTCTCCAAGGCTAGACAGCAGGCTTGGAGGAAACCACTGGCATTTTTCACACAAAACAGACAGATACATACAAGGGCTGTCTAGCAAAACAGAATAAAGAAGTTAGACTGGCAGGGGAACTACCAAAAAATATCAAGGGGAGGACTTAGGATGCAATCACAAAGTTCTCTCTCTTACATACCAAGGAAACTGTTTGAAAACAAACATTTGAAAAGGTTATTTCTTACAACACCTGTAAGGCAATCATGCTAGTCCACTCTCATCAGTGGAGGCCGGGAAAGAAAAGGGAAAGTCTTAAGAACACGTACTTCTATGCTGAGACTGATGGAAAGAGTATGTTTTGCTTCTTTCCGGAGAGTAGCTTCTGCTACTGACACTGGAGCCGGATCTGCTGTGAGGAGAGTCCTTGCGGCCTACAGGTGATTCTCTGAGAAAAGGAGCATCCCTTTTATGAGGAGACCGGTCTCTCACGTAATGGGAAGAGTAGCAACCTTTTCTTCTAAAGCCATCTCTCATGTTCCTTTGAAGAAAAAACAACATAAGTTTAGCATACCATGGTCCCCATAGACACAGATGGCACATGCCCAGGTTGTACGTAAGGTACCTCTGGGTTGCATCACCATGTAACTGCTGAAGTCAGTTAACAATATGAAAACACATCTCTGAAACATTAATCAGAAGCCACTGCTTTGTCACACATGGCACAGAGGAAAAGCAACCATTAGTAACTGGTGCCTAATGTACATATCACTACTAGAGAGATCTATCATTAACTGCCCGAAATGATATCCTAAGTGTAAAATAACCCATTTTTCCAAATTATAAACACTAACAACACTCAAACAGGAATTAAAAAACAACTCTATTGGCCAGTGCCACAGCTCACTAGGCTAATCCTCCGCCTGCGGCACTGGCACCCCGGGTTCTAGTCCCAGTTGGGGTGCTGGATTCTGTCTCGGTTGCTCCTCTTCCAGTCCAGCTAGCTCTCTGCTGTGGGCCAGGAAGGCAGTGGAGGATGGCCCAAGTGCTTGGGTCCTGCACCCGCATCGGAGACCAGTAGGAGGTACCTGGCTCCTGGCTTCGGATCGGCGCAGTGCGCCGGCCGTATCAGCCATTTCGTTGGTGAACCAACGGAAGGAAGACCTTTCTCTATGTCTCGCTCACTGTCTAACTCCACCTGTCAAAAAAAAAAAAAAAAAAAAAAGAAGGCACTGCTTGATCACAGAACAAAATAAAATCCGGTGGTTACAAGAAAAAAATCTTTATTCTAAATAAACACAAATTCTAAAAGTGAAAAACAGTCTCCACTTTCTCAGGGCAATCAGCAACCTCCCCCCAGCTCCACCATTCTCAGACACCTAGGAATGTCCAAGAGTTCCCACAGGAGCTTTTTCATCGCCTGTAACCTTCCCAAGGGAAGCATACATTACTGGTTTCCTATCAGTGAAAACTTCTCTCTCCCCAAGGGCAACTGGACAATGTCTCCATTTCTCCCATCGTCATGTGGAGAGAGAAAATGCCAAAGATGCTATTAAAATCCTCTACCACCCAGGCCCTGTGCACATATCCACCCACAACTCTAACTATCCAGCCCAAATGCTACCACCAAGGTATGTATTCATCAAATCGCTGCTCTATGAGATGTTTATCCTTAGGATATACTTGTGTCCATCTCTAAGTATCAACTTTTTATAAATCATTGCTACTTTGAGCAAAGCAACAACTCAAAGCAGCAAGTAATCCATACTAGAACTCTATGTCACAAACTCTTTCATAAAGCATCAAAGCAAATCAAAATCAGCACATGAAACCTTTACTGAGAGAACTCAGGATGGGCATCCGCCCCGGCAGTTCAAGCGCCTACTCCCGCACTGGGGTGCCCAAGTTCAGAACCTGACTCCGCTCCTGACTGCAGCGTCCTGCCACGGAGCAATGCTCCAAGTACTTGGATTCCAGCCCCACACAGCAGAGCCGGATGGAGCTCCCGCTGTGTGTGTTCTGAGAGTGACGCAGCAGACAGAAGCACTCTTTCCCTCTCATGTCCATGTCTCTCTGCCTCTCTCTCGCATGAATAATGTAAAAAAAAAAAAAAGTTATGACGATGATTTAATAAATATACTTCCATATTACAATTAAAATCATGGACTTTCAGAAATTAGAACACTACGAGACAAAATAACGGCATGCAATTTCAAACGTGCAAGAACATGTGCATGAGGCAGTTAAGTCGCTGCTTGCGATGCACACGTCCCTTATCAGAACGCCCAAGTTAAGGTCCAGTGACTCTGCTTACACATAGTGACCTGCTAGCACACACACATCCCGAAAGGCAGCAGACGAAGGCCCAAATATTTGGGTCCCAGACACCCATGCGAAGACCTGAATGGAGTTCCTGACTCCTAGCTTCAGCTCGGCCCAGCCAGGAGTATTGTGAGCATTTAAGGAGTAAACCAGTAGATGGCAGATCTCTCTCCATTTGTCTACCTTTCAAGTAAAATGAAAATTTTAAAAAATAATTTAACATAGTGGTTGGAAGTTTCTAGTATAAAATCTGGTGTTTGTTCTAAAGTCCATTTGAACACCAACTGCTTAACACCGCAAACACACTGTTCCTATAGGCACAATTACATTTCCCGGGGAGAAAAGGAAAAAAACAATCAGTAAAGGACAGAACACTAAAACTGAAATGAAGCATTAAATAGTCTCACTGTATTCCAGTGTACTCGCTGAACTACAGGGGTCCCAGCAACACTGTTTTTCCAGACTGGCTATGGATTAAACACACAGCCCAGGAACTGACCAGTGCTGCAAGCCCAATAGTCAGCCAAATGCACCAGCCTCTGATACCACACAACTCTTAGACGAACAGGCTGATGTCAGTCAGATGCACCAGCGATACGTGAATGCAGTCAAGACCAGGTAGAGGGAGATTCACCAGGAGTCTGCTTGGAACAGGCAAGAGCCAGTGCAGGGGCAGTGCTATGGCGTAGCAGATAAAGCTGCTGCCTGCTGTTCTTGGCATCCCATTTGGTCACAGGTTTGAGTCCCAGCTGCTCCACATCCAATTCAGCTTCCTGCTCATGTGCCTGGGAAAGCAGCAGAAAATGATCCTGGTGGTTGGGTTCCTGTACCCGCATGGGAGGCGTGGAAAAAGCTCCAGACTCCTGATCCCCCAGCTCTGGCCACTGCGACCATTTGGGGAGTGAACCAGCACATGGAAGGCCTCTCTCTCCCTCTCTGTCTCTTCCTCCTTCCCTCTCTCTCTCCCCCTTTCTCCCCCTCTCCCCTCTGCATTTCAAATATATCAACGTGAATTTGTCCGTAAATAGGCAGGTGTATGGATGAAGAGGGGATCACAGAACACATGGGTGAGAACTACAACATAAAGAGAGAAATGGGCAGCACAGAGTAAGAGAGCAACCAGAGAAAACCAAGAGCGTAGGTTACAAGGGAGGCTCAGGACAGTGTTCCAGGAAAGAGAACAGGGCTGGCACTGTGGCGCAGCAGGTCAAAGTTGCAGCCTGCAGCGCCGGCAACACACATGGGTGCTGGTTCCAGTCCCAGCTGCTCCATTTCTGATCCAGCTCTCTGCTATGGCGTGGGAAAGCAATGGAAGATGACCCAAGCCCTTGGGTCCCTGCACCCAAGCTGGAGACCTGGAAGAAGCTCCTGGCTTCACATCAGCTCAGCTCTGGCCATTGCAGTCATCTGGGGAGTGAATCAGTGGATGGAAGACCTCTCTCTCTCTCTCTGGCTCTACCTCTCTCGGTAACCCTTTCAAATAAATCTTAAAAAAAAAAACACCAATGACGGTCTTATGCACTGAATTGATTGACTTTATTGGTAGCTTGATTCTGGGGATGAAAACAAACAGATGACACCCAGATTGCCTAAAATCAGACATATAAGATCCTTGAAGACCACAGGCTGAAGTACAGTTGCTTACGTCTGACAGCAGATGGCAGTAAAAGCCCATCTCAGTACAAACGGAACAGAGTACTGCAGCAGGTTGCCTCAGGGGGATGGATTTGTCAGATTTGAAAGAGCTCAGAGCAGTATTTCCTCCCTTTCCTATCACCTCTCTAGAAAACATGCCAAAACAGGCATCAATTATCCTAAATATCCTCTTTCATAAGTGATAATATGAGGCTGTCTGTATGTGGGTGAAAGAGAGACAGACAATATACAAAAGTATACTCAGTGCCCATATTAGGAATGGCAATACACGACAACCCTGGCTGTCAAGCAGCTTATTAATTTGGGGTTTGGCAAAGAGGCTGTAGGGGTTGATGCTGAAGGCAGGAAGTATTTAAAATGAACAGTAAAGTGATGTGAAACTGTGGAGGCAGGAGGAGGCCTAAGAGCCACATGACCTGTGAGCAGGACTCCAGCAAACTCTGAAAACCAAAACCCATGTGGAGGCTGAAGACACTTGTGCTGGAAGGGTTAAGCTACTGTTTTTCTTCCCAAGAGAGGGAATAGAAGGGAACTGAACCAACTGTAAATGAGAAGAGGCTCATCTGGAGGTTGAGGAAGAGAGAGGACAACAGATTACCAGGACCCAAACATACTCCAACATCCAACAGGACACAATGAGACCAAGGGACTAAGCAGAGAAAATGGCCTCAAAGGAAAACTAAGAGTACTCTCAGCACGAAGCCTTTCTCTCAGTAAAGGAATTACAGCAGTCAACACGCAAGACGATGAATGAGAAAAGAGGCTTGAGGCAGAGTGGAAAGTCTGGAATTGGCCCTTCAAGAAGTACTCATTACAGCAATGCGTCAGCATTACCTGGCAAGCTGCAGACCTGTCACTCCAGGGGCAGCGACCCTCACCAACTCCACCACATCTCTAAAGGTATGGCCCAGGATTCCGCATTCTGAATTCTGCATTCTGGCTTTCAAAAGCGTCTCCAGCGGGGAGTAAACAAGTGGATAAGAGATATCTCTTTTCCTAATTCTTTCAAATAAGTAAACAACTAAGTCCTAAAAAAAAAAAAACAAAAACAAAAAACAGAACCCCACTAACATATAAGACTAAACATAAGCAAACTGTCAACGAGCCAGACTATAAATGCAGAGTCATCATAGAGGCAAGAAACCCCCAAGGAGCACGTGAGGAGAGCCAAGGACAGAACTGAGGAATGCAAGAGGGCAGGCCTCTGTGGCACAGCAGGAGAGGCCGCCACTTTTGTGAGCCCACTATCCCATACTGCAGTGCCCGCACTACTTCTGATCTAGGTCCCTACTAACACCTGGGAAGCAGCAGCGGCTGGTTCAAGTACTTGAGAGCCTGCCCCCAAAAGGGAGACCTGGAGAGAGTTAGGGACTCCTGATTTCAGCCTGGTCCAGCCCCAGCTGCTAAGGCAGAGGAATCACAACCAGCAGACAATCTTTCTGTCACCTTACGTTTCGTACAAATAAACAAATCTAAAAAAAGAAAGAGAAGGGAAGGAAGGAAGGAGGGGAGAAGGAAGGAAGAGTGAGGAGACGAAAAAAGAAGGGAGGGTGGGATAGACGGAGGGAGAAAGGAAAGCAGGGAGGGAGGGAGAGAGGCCAGCATTGTGGTGCAGTGGTTAAGCCACTGCCTGTGATGCCGGTGATATTTGAGTCCTGGCTGCTCCACTTCTGATCCACATCCCTGCTGACGGGTGGGAAAGGAGCAGATGATAGTCCAAACACTTAGGCCTCTGCACACACATGGGACACATGTAAGAAGCTCCTGGCTCCTGGCTTTAGATCAGAAAAACTCTGGCCATCACGGCCAGTGGGAGAGTGAACCAGCAAATGGAAGATCTATTTCTCTAACCCACACTTTCAAATAAATAAATATTTTGCTTTGTAAAGATGGATGGAAGAAAGTACTGTTAACAGTATTTTCAAGGGTTCAGCGCAGGTGCATAGCAGCTTAAGCCTCCTCCTGAGGCACTGGCATCCTATCCTGCAGGGGTACCAGTTCATGTCCTGAGTGATCCTATTCCAATTCAGCTCTCTGCTATGGCCTGGGAGTGCAGTGGAGGAAGGCCCAAGTGAGTGGGAGTCTAGGCCCACATGAAACTGGGAAGAACAGCTGGCTAAGTGCTTACAATCCGGCCAGCTCCAGCAGCTCCAGCCAACTGCAAAGTGAATGAGCAGAATGGAAGACATTTCTATCTAACCTTCTCACTGTCATGCTACCTCTGAAATAAATAAATAAAACCTTATACAAAATAAGTAAGAGTACTGTGAAATCAGTATGAGTGTAAGAAGTCATTGGAACAGAGGTGATGGAGAGCCAGAAAGTGTGGGCCTCTGTAAACTAATGAGAGCACAGAGTGCTAAAAGTGGGAGGGCCAGAGGGCACGAGAACAGATGCAGCGCTACAAAGGGGCAAGAAATATGCCCAGAACCTAACGAAGAATCGAGAAGCTTGGACAGCATCACAGAACAATGGTGGAGGCACTGCCTGCAAAGCCAGCGTCTCATCTCAGAGCAGTGGTCTGAGCCCCAGCTGCTCTACTTCCAATCCAGCTTCCTGCTCCTGTCCCTGGCAGAGGAGGGGAAGGTGGTGGGCCAAGTGCTTGGTCTCTGCCACCCACATGGGAGACCTGGGTGGAGTTCCAGCTCCTGGCACAGCCCGGCCCATCGTGGCCATCGGGAGAGTGAACCAGAGGACAGACGGTATCTCTAACACTGCCTCGCAAAGGAGTAAATGAATATAGAAAAAGAAAAAAAAAAGAAGAATTGACAGAAAAGCAATCTCAACACTGGGAAATTAGGCTCCAGCTACAGAGAAGAGAGGAAGGAAATAACAGAAAACACACACTCTCTTCTCAATACCGTGATTAAGAGTTCAAGTGACACAGACAGAATGAGACCTGGCCCTCAGACAGCCACACTGAAACAGGGCAGAGTGCCAGGGACTGCTCAGAAAGGTGGCCATGAGGGCTGCTCCAGACGGGACACTCAAGGAAGACCTCTCTGAAAAGGTGACATGCGACCCAAGGTGGGACAAAAATCAACCAGAAAAAATAAAGGCCAGCAGGCTACACATTAAGAGGACGGAGATCAATCACAGACGGGCAGGGGTTCCGTCCAGCGGCACGAGGCTGAGAAAGCTGCCGGCGAGCTTCAAGGGTGGTGAAGAGATCTGGTTTACGTTTACACCGTCACCGTGTTTCAAGAGCAAGGGCATCACGACAAGGCAGAGGGCTTTCTCAGACCTCACGTAATTAGACAGTGTCAGCGTTTCAAAGGCAGGGCAGGCGCCAGGCACAGCAGGAAGGACACCATCTGGGACATCAGCACGCCTGGGCTCCCGTGTCCACTCCAGCTTTCTGCCAGTGCACACCCTGGGAAGGTAACAGCTAACAACTTAAGTACTCGGGTACACAAAACCCACAGGGGAGACGCAACCCGAGCTTCAGCCTTCTGACGTCAGCACCGGGATCTCTGGTACAAGAGCACACAAGGTCGCCGTTTCCACCTCTGTCAATTGCATATGAAATGAAAATAAAGCAAAAAATGATTTTTTTTCTGACGCTTCCAACGTGAAGAGTCTGCAGTACAAGGTTAAGGAGCACCAGCTCGCAGAGGAAGGCAAGGGCGCGGCACAGGGCAAGTCCTCTGCGGAGCAGCACCCGAAGGCACCTGTGGCACAGGCGTTGTGCACTCTGCCGGTCCTGCTCTGTTCCTGAAAAGAACTCTGGGACAAGCAGCAGCACCAGCCTCCTCGAATCTGCTTCACAGAAGACAGACTGCAGTTAAGTCAAGGTCAAGAGCTCCAGCTACACCAAATCCTTATGCAGATGAAGGAAATACAGACTGAAGGGTAGGCAGAAAGACCCTGGGAAAACAAGGGGTCAAAGGGCATTTTCCTACAAGGAGCCAAGTAATTCAGGGGTTGTGCCTATTCGGCTCCAACACACCCCCACACTGCGATGATCCAGGACCATTACACACACAGACGCAAATCCTGAAATAAACCACGGGCCTTGATGAGTTCACAAGCACAAATAAGGAATAACCACGTTGCCTACAGCTTGCATTGCTCACAGGATACCAGGAAACGATGCAGTTTCTTCCACCCTGTCTCTTGACAATATCTGACAGACTTGGCTGCTTTACAAGTGTCACTGTAGACTGGAAAGCAAAATTCAATGATAGAAACGTTAGGCTGGCTTTTGTTTTGATTTCTACAGGATCTTGAAACATCTTTCCCAACATGTTACACAGAGCACTAATATCAAAGTGATCAGTGTGGACTGGAGATTGCAACGGTGACTGCAGGGGCCAGCACCAGCAGGATGCGGCCCGTGCTGTGACACCGACGTCCCGCGGGCAGGAAGCATCGACTGTACCTTGTGAAGGAGGGAGCTTTCCGTCGCAGGGCCTCTGGAGGAAGAGGGAGTAAGGGCTCCGTTGTTTGCCTCCCCCTGCACACAGATCACATCAAGTGGGGAAATGAGTGTGGGAGTGAAATGCCTTCTTCATCAGACAATCCAGTCTGTGACTGTTCACCAGGGTCACTCGATTTTCCATGAGGTACTACGCTTCAGAGTCACTGATAACCACACATCAACCTGCCATGCTGCAACCTGATGCGGTACACAGTCTCACCTTCTGAGTATCACGGCTGCCATCAAACCCAGGCTCGTGGAGCAGCCTCACCGGCTGCTTCGGGGTTTAAACCCTCGGTTTGTCCACTTGAATCACTTCCAAAAAGGACAGACTGGCACTGTGGCGTGGCGAGTTAAGTCGCTACCCGCACTGTCAGCATCCCCTGTGGGGGCCAGTCTGAGCACCGGCTGCTCCACTTCGGGTCTAACGCCCTGCTAATGCGCCTGGGACAGCAGCTAGGATGGCCAAGTCCTTGGGGCCCTGCGTCCACATGGGGAGACTCAGAAGAAGCCCCTGGTTCCTGGCTTCAGTCTGGCCCAGCCCCAGCCAATGCAGCCATTTTCAGAGTAAAACAACAGAGGGAGGGTCAATCTCTCTCTCTCTCTCTCTAACTCGGCCTTTCAAATACATAAAAAGAATATCCTTAAAAAGAAATCCAAAAGGGAGTTTTGAGCGAGTAACCTCGGCAGCCATCTCTTTTTTACAGAACTGAACACGGTGATTACCACTGGCAGACTCAGAGCAAGCCCCGCAGGCAGAGTCAGATTCAACAAGTAATTCACCTGGGCGCCTGCCGTCTTTGACCTCAGTCAAACAGCTTCCTCTAAGCCTGCCTTGCCTCATCAACTTGGACCCAGCAAGTTTGCCATATGCAGTTTCAGTTCTTGGTCTTTTCATCACGCTATCTCCTTTTCAACCTTTCTCCTATAGAGGACTCAAATTTTAAAACACTTTATATAACGGAGATAATCTGGTGAGGAAGGCAACACATTTCTTTCCTAAAACACACATCATGATAAACCTAAGTTGATTCAAACACTGGATGTTGTGGAAATTGCTGCAGAGGAAAACACACAATCTAAAACAAAAACAAAACAAAACAAGCAAAGCAAACAAGCAAACACTCAACAGTGAGAGGAAGGACCCATTTTATAACAAATAACCAAATACAAGGACAGGCGATTAGCTCAGTAGTCCCATGTCGAAGTACCTGGATTCCATAACCAGCAACAGCTTCTAACTCCAGCTCCTTGCTAGTTTAGATCCTGGAAGGCAATGGTGAGGATTCAAACAGTTGGGTTAGGATAATCCACCTCGCAGAACTGGATGGCGTTCCCAGCTCCTGGCAGTGACCCTGCCCACGTGTCAGCTGGGCATTGAGAAAGCACCAGTAAATGGGAGCTCTTCTTCTTTCTTTCAGATAAATAACTTAAAACTGTACCAACTGCTTAAAACATGTGGGAAAGGGAGCACTAAACAGTAGTCAAGATGCACTTGAGATGCTTGCCGCCTCAGATCTGAGTGCCTTGTGCAAACACCAGCTCTGATCCTCATTCTAGCTTTTTCCTAACACACACTCCCAGAGGCAGCAGCTCATGGCTCAAGTAGTTGGGTCTTTGCTCCGTCCACGTGGGAGACTTGGACTGAGTTCCTGGCTCCCACCTCGGCCAGACCCAGCTCACCTACTGCAGGCATGTGGAGGGCAACCTGGAGATGACTTCATTGATCCACTCATCCAGCCTTAAATGCATCTCTCTCTCTCTCAACTTTCAAATAAAATCCACCTAAAAATTCTTTAAAGAGCCTCTAAGGCAAAGTCAGTTTTAAAGCAATTTTTCAGAGGAAATTGCAACATTTAATTATTTACATTTTGTGACTTAATGAATGCTGTCAAAGCCATTACGGGTTAAGATAAACAACAAACAACAGACCAACGTTATATCATCTCACTCAACAGTGAAGATACAGGAGTTGTAACAAGAAATGCCTCCATCCACCCAGGAGTGAATCTGAGTGAAGGAATTTAAGCATCATGAAGTATACAGTCTTTAGGATGGTGAGATGTTGCTAGAGGTTAGCAGCCAAAGAGGGAAGACCCCACTTGCCCATGACGGATAGATAACCTCCCAGGGTCCACGCACAGAGTACCACTCAGGGCTGCATGCTAACAGCACACTCTTCTGATGTCTTTCTTATCTTCCTCATCAAGTCTGTCTGTTTCTCTCTCCCTGGACTTCTACACATCTTGTCTTTTCTACCATAATTCACTTTCACAGAGCCCTGCGGAACACTTTTAACTTCTCATCTTTCAAGCACAATACCTAGCTGTTGAATGCAGCCTGCACTAGGTTTCAGGGGCCATTCACAAGAATACCCATCTCTGGAGGGGAAAATTCACAGATGATCAAACTCCTCAACCAACACGCAATCAGATGGGCAGTAACTATCTCCTTCCTTCACTTACAGACGTAGGCACAAGCACTAGGAATACCAGGAGGCCCTCGGCGCCTACACACACACAGGGAGGGTTAAGTAACAACTGAATCCTAGCTTTCTTCAATCCTTATCCTTCACAATGGGAACATATCTGATGATAAATTTAGGGTAAAATGAAAATTCAGAGGCTCAGCCTATTTTTTAATTAAGATAATCTCAACAGGACAAAATAAGCAATCTTGTACCTTAACCTTGTACCAAAAGAAAACATTTTCCTATATTAGATTCTCATTCTTTGGCAAAGTAAAATGAGGAGTGCAGTGAGTTTTAAAAACATTCATTTACCAGAAATCAATAGTGCTTCCATTATTAAGTTCATTAGAAGAATAATTTTACGTTGTTATTTCTATAATGTGACTGTACTACTTATATAATGGAAAATGTTTACTTCACTTTTATTTGTTCTAATGAAAAATGAGCATTTAAGTTATGTAATTCATTTCTAGTTCCTACTTGACTGAAAGAAGTCATCACTTCTATTATTATGACTACTTTAGATAGCTAAAAATTTTTCCTGACATATCAGTATTTTTAAGTTGCTTACCTTACATTTTCTGATAGCTCCCAGTCACTAACTCTCCTCCCACCCTGAAACCTAACCAGAAACTGGAAGGGCTATGTTCTTCCCAGGATAGGCAGACTTATCACACTGCAGAGATAGGCAGCTTTATCACACATGGCACAGAGGAAAAGCATCCATTAGTAACTGGTGCCTAATGTACGTATCACTACTAGGGAGATCTATCATTAACTGCCCGAAATGATATCCTAAGTGTAAAATAACCCATTTTTCCAAATTATAAACACTAACAACACTCAAACACAGGAATTAAAAAAGAACTCTATTGGCCAGCGCCACAGCTCACTAGGCTAACCTCCGCCTGCGGCACTGGCACCCCGGGGTGCTTGGACCCTGCACCCCATGGGAGACCAGGAGAAACACCTGGCTCTTGGCTTCGGATCAGCGCAGCACGCTGGCCATAGTGGCCATTTGGGGGGTGAACCAATGGAAAAAGGAAGACCCTTCTCTCTGTCTCTAACTCTGCCTGTCCAAAAATTAAGTAAATAAAGAACTCCATTAACAAGTCTCCTTCACATGTAACTGGATCTTAAGTGATGGCGATTTTGCTCTCAAAGTCTGCAGACCGTCTGGTTCAGTCACCAAATAATTCCAACAGCCAGGACTGGGCCAGGCCAAAGAGAACCCAATATCTGAGCCACAGCAAAGACGCAGCCCGAGTAAGAATAAGCAGTCATAGAGCTGATTACTTCAGGGCTCACCTCAATAGTCACTACTTCAACCAAGCATTACTAATTTATTCAAGAAATAGTTCAATTCCAGAAGTGGGGAACTGAGTAACCCAGCTGAAAAATACCCAGAGAAACTGAACAAAATGTTCTGAGAAACCTGTACAAAGTCATCAGAGACCTAAGACTTAACTCAGCCCTCTTCAAGATATTCCACAAAACACAGTAAAGAAGTTTGGAACCAATATGCAGGAGGGGGAAGCCCACAGAGCAGAGCCTGTTTGGGGGGGCTGCTTTTTCCTTTCCCTGTCTGCCAAGTTCAAGAGGCGCAGCTCAGAGAATGAAGACCTGGCCCAGCAAGGAGTGTTTCAGCATCAAAGGGTCACACAGAGCTTAGTAGACAGAAGTACACTTCCTAGCATTAGATGCCCAAAGGTGACCTTGGACTGTTCATGACCCTAACCCTCAGGACACAGTTCTTTGCAGTTTTCTGTTCCGCTGATCGCCACCAAAGATTACTTTAAATTATCTGACAGAAAATCCCAGTTTCAACAGTGCATCCATGTACAGTCCTGTGTCACCTAACGTTTCAGTCAGGAACACTTCAGGACAGGCTGCATGAGACGGTGGTCCCTACCACGCACTGGAGTCACAGCTGTGTTAGTTTCAGCATGCACCACCATGCTTGCCTGAGACGGCCCCATACATTTCTCAGAACAGATTTCCATCTTTACATGATGTATGACAATACTTGGTAACTTAAGGAAAATAAATTTTAAGCTAGATATATTAAAATACAGGAGTCTTTCCTTGAACTGTACAAGACAAAAACAAGGCCACATATACAATTGCTGTAAAGTACTTAGAATGTAAAATATGACATACCTATAAATTATCACTAGTTTCCCCCAAAAAATTAAAAGTAAAAATTTGATTGATAGAAAATATCACTTTCACTCAAAATATTTTTATTTTTAAAAATGTGTAACCACTAACACTTACAATGAGATAAAAAATTCAACTAATAGTGGCATGCACCGTAGCACAGCAACTTATGCTGCTGCCACGGTCACCTGCCCCCACAGTCTGAGTCCTGGCTACTCCACTTCCAGTCCAACTCCCCAGGTTCCTGCTACTGCGTCCTAGGAAGCACTGCATGATGGCACAAATGCTTGGCCCTTCTGCCATCCATGTAGGAGGGGATGAAATTCGAGGAAAACCAGTGGATGGAAGCTCAATCTCCCTGCCTACAAAATGGATGGAAAATAAATAAGCATTAAGAAAAATTCCTAATCTTCAAATTTTTTTCTTAAAAGTTCCATACCATATAATGTGATTTACGTTGTACAGTGTCATCTTGACGCTGTGAAACGAAGCAGGGCAGGAGGACGCTGGAGACTTAGCACCGCACACTCAGTGGTATTGACTTCAGGAAGACAGAGCGACACACACAACATTCCCCAAACGCTGGGGCTGGGCTGAAGCCAGCATCCACCTGGGAGCTCAATCAGGAAGCCCCATGAATGGCAAGGATCCAATCCCTCGAGCCTTCACTGCACTCTCCTAGCCTCTGTCTGCACAGGAAGCTGGAGTCAGGAGCCAGAGCCAGAAACCAAACCCAGGGACTCTGATGTGGCAGCAGTGTCCTCACTGCTCCCTGTGAGAGCATTTCAGAAAAGGCCAGGTAAGAACTTTGCACTGCAAATAGGACAAAGCTCCATGCTCATGCACAAAAAAGGACCTCTCAAAAGCCTTCAAATCCCAGGAGTTTCTAGCAATGTGGGAAAAAGAACTAGTAACATACGTAACACATTCAATACAATGAAGCATAAGGCAAATCAAAAAGGATCTCTGAAAATATGTAAATCATAATACAACTAGAATGATTATGAAGGAACATACACTGTACTGAGGCCTTTTATTACCAGAAATCACAAAGACACCTCAAAAAGTTTCTGGAAAATGAAATTAAATGAATTTAATTGGCCAGAAAAAATTTTGAAGTCCAGGCAAATCAGGCATTTTCAAAGAGTTAATCAAAACACACAAAGTTCAAATGAAAAGATCACTGAATTTTTCATACTCATTTTATAAACTTTTTGAAAACACCCCATATGCATGGATTTCCAAATATTTTTGCCCCCTCATAAACTTATTTTTATTTTCATCCTCCAAAGTCTTGTTAAAGTACCTTGTACACAGCCTGAAGTGTCTTTTGCTAGATTGCAAGCTTGTCGGCCCACTGCTGGGAGCACGCAGGAGCCAGAGTCGCCCGGAGAAGGAAGGATGGGGAAGAACTATCCACAAGCAGTCTATAAAATGTGTTCCTTCACCCACGCGCATTGTCCTGGGTGGTTTCAAAAGCAGATTTCTGGGGGCGGTGCCACCACAGCGCAGTGGGTTAATCGTCCACCTGCAGTGCCAGCATCCCATATGGGCGCCGGTTCTAGTCCCAGCTGCTCCTCTTCCAATCCAGCTCTCTGCTGTGGCCTGGAAGTGCGGCAGAAGATGGCTCAAGTCCTTGGACCCCCGCATTCGCATGAGAGACCAGGAGGAAGCACCTGGCTCCTGGCTTCAGATCAGCACAGCTCCGGCCATTGCAGCCAACTGGGGAGTGAACCAACAGAAAGAAGACCTTTCTCTCTCCCTCTCACCGTCTGTAACTCTACCTCTCAAATAAATAAATAAAATCTTTAAAACAATAAAAAATTTTAAAAAGCAGATTTCTGAAGCTCAGATTCTTCCATTAATATGCATGGCCAAGTAATTTCTGTTCCTTGTATCAGTCCAATCAGGTAGGTGTGACTCGGCACTCAGGGTCAGTGGATATACACATGTTTCTTGTTTAAAACTCCATAAAGAGGAAGGGATACTAGGGGAGAGGAGGAGGGAGAGAGGAGGAAGCGGGGGAGAAAACGTTTTATTTCTTGGTCAAGACCTCATTTTTCCTTCCTTCTCAAATTCAAATGCACAAACAGGGGCCAGCGCCATGGCTCACTTGGTTAATCCTCTGACTGCGGTGCCAGCATCCCATATGGGCACCAGGTTCTAGTCCTGGCTGCTCCTCTTCCAGGCCAGCTCTCTGCTGTGGCCTGGGAGGGCAGTGGAGGATGGCCCAAGTGCTTGGGCCCTGCATCCGCATGGGAGACAAGGAAGAGGCATCTGGCTCCTGGCTTCGGATCAGCACAGTGCCGGCCGCAGCGGCCATTTGGGGAGTAAAGCAACGGAAGGAAGACCTTTCTCTCTGTCTCTCTCTATGACTCTATCTGTCAAAAACATCATACACAGAATACTAGTGATTTCCTTCCTAGCCAAGTGGACCTTCAAACAGCAATTTCTACTTCAAAAATAACTCTTGAGAAGTAGCTTTGTAACCAGTAAGACAAACTTTGTAAACCAGTAAGACTACTGCACTGTGGGGCAGTAGTGTAAGCTACTGTGTGTGATGCTGGCATCCGTAACAGAGTGCATGAACAAGTCACAATCAGATCCAGCTCCCTGCTGCCGCACCAGAAAGCAGCACTTGTCGGCTCAAGTACTTAGGCTCTTGCCACCCACACACGAATCCCACATGGGAGTGAATCAGCAACTGAAGATCTCTCTGTCACTCTGTCTTGCAAAGAAATAAATTAATCTTTAAAAGAAAAAAAAAAAAGAATCAGTAAGTACAGGCCTGAGATATATTTTTTAAATTGTGGAAATAAAAAACCAGGGGCATCATAACTTAAACTAGGAAGTTTTCCACTATTAGTTATCCTATCCAACTCAAAAAAAAACAACAATTGCTTTGCAGGTAAAACCAAGGTTAGGAATTTGGTGACTAGGTCCAGAACTTTTTCCACAAATCTTTCAGGTAAAAAATACACTAGGCTTGAGACAGGGTCTAAGAGATCTCCCAACAAGATGGTGTTGTGCCAGAAAATGGATAAAATCTGCATGGTTCATACTTGGTCTCTAACTCTAAACAGTGTCTGCCTTATCAACAGACATAGGCTCACATGGCTGTAATAAAATATCAAACACCGTAAACACAAAAGAAGTTGATGGAAACACCATGAGAATCTAGGGCAGGTGTTCCACAAACATGAAACTCTGCTCTACACAACCGTCCAAGGAGCCAGGAGACCACTGCTCTGCTCAGTCAATCGGCAGTTTCCAAGGTCTAATCGAGGAACACAAGAAGCAATCACTGAAGATAGATACATGTGCATGCAAATCTTGCATCCTACAGAGACACCAGTCACGTGAATCCACCAGTCTGTAAAGAAATAGTTTGTGTACCTTTTAAAACCTGGGGCTGCCCTGTGGCACAGCAGGTAAAGCACCACCTGCAGTACCAGCATCCCATATGGGCACCAGTTTGAGTCCTGGCTGTTCCACTTCCCATCCAGCTCTCTGCTATGACCTGGGAAAGCAGTAGAAGATGGCCCAAGTCCTTGGGCCCCTGTACCCATGTGGGAGACCCAGAGGAAGCTCTTGGCTCCTGGCTTCAGATTGGCTCAGCTCCGGAAGTTGCGGCCATTTAGGGAGTAAACCAGCGGAAGATCTCTCTCTCTCTAGCTCACTCTCTTTGCCTCTGCCTCTCTGTTACTTTGCCTTTCAAATGAAAAATAAATAAATCTTAAAAAAAAGTAACATTTCTATCCAAGACTAACGTATTTCATTCCACACAAAAAATGTGGAACCCCCAGGTGAAGATGCTGATGGACATCTAGATGCAGAGACCTAGAGTTCAGAACAGAACCAAAACCTAAGCTACAAACTTATCACAAGAGAAAGTGCAGGCCAGTACTTCTCAAACTCGTCTCCACATCCTCTACAGCACAGTCATCCACTCAAGACTTGCTAAACAAGATTTCTAACCACCCGTTAAAAACAGACCCTAAGATTCCACCTAGCCAGAATCTCCGGAGATAAGGTCCGTAAGCTTCCCTATGACACACACTTCAGACAGAGGCCGCTGCTGAGCTCTGGTGAGAGGCTCATGACGAAGGCTTCTTGGAAGTAGTGTGTGCAACAGCAAGAGAGCAAGTGCCGAAACAGGCCATCAGGGAGGGGCCAGGCGTCTGGCTCACTCTCTAAAAAGAGCCTGCTCTCAGCTATCTAAGGAACACCCTCTGAGACCCACCTCTTCAAGATTCCACCACCACCCAAAACCACCACAGGGGGAACAGGCTTCCAACACGACTCTGAGGGAAAACTACATCCACACCACGGTAAGGTCTTCACTCCACAGTCCCACGTTACTACCTAGCCCAGTGATCGCAAATCCTCTCAGTTAGCACTGAACACTGGAAACAGCAAGTGATGTTACAGCTCAAACGGCTGGGCTTCCAGGCCCTACTCCGCCTACACTCCCTGCTGGCCACTGAAGGTTACTTTCACTAACAGAAAGGAGCTGATTATCACCTCAGGTACACAAAAACATGTGCACTGCTTACCTGTAAATATTACAAGTACTGTGCATCGAGTAATAGTATATGTGCTCTTAAGTATTTAAGCTGGTCATGTAAAAACTTCAAAACTTTCATACCCTCCCCCTCTTCAGAAAACAATCCCTCCAATTTCTTCAATTGAAAACCTAGCACTGAATATAAAAACAGTAAGAAGGACCCCTCCATCAGGTGTGAAGAAACGTCTCCCCTACCGCCCAGACCTCCTCCAGTTTAAAGCCCTGGCCCTATCCTCAGCTCCCCTTCTCCTCTCCTGGGGGGTAAACTCTCTAGCCAAAAGCTAACGCTTGTATCCGTCTTCATCCCAGTTCTTCACTTAGCCTGCAGCATCGGTTATCCCAGTACGGCTTTATACTTGACCTTCTCTTTCCCTCCAACCCGGAATGTGCTCAAGAAAGAGAAAACAAAATCTTTACCCTTTAGCCAGTGTCTCCTCCAGCTAACAGCAACTCCCTCTTTCCCAAGATTTGGATTTTTCACCAAGTCCTTACCCGTGTTGCATCTATCCCCCTCACATTTCACTCATACTTAAAAGCAAAACCCAGAGCCGGCGCCGTGGCTCAATAGGCTAATCCTCCACCTTGCGGCGCCGGCACACCGGGTTCTAGTCCCGGTTGGGGCGCCGGATTCTGTCCCGGTTGCCCCTCTTCCAGGCCAGCTCTCTGCTATGGCCAGGGAGTGCAGTGGAGGATGGCCCAGGTGCTTGGGCCCTGCACCCCATGGGAGACCAGGAAAAGCACCTGGCTCCTGGCTCCTGCCATCGGATCAGCGCGGTGCGCCGGCTGCAGCGGCGGCCATTGGAGGGTGAACCAACGGCAAAAGGAAGACCTTTCTCTCTGTCTCTCTCTCACTGTCCACTCTGCCTGTCAAAAAAAAAAAAAAAAAAAGCAAAACCCAAAGGTTGGGTTTCCACTATGGAATACTCAGCGGCACTATGCTGGTGACCCCTAACAGTGTTCTAAAGGTTTTACTTTCCATCACTTCCATAAAGGTGTTGCCAAGGGCCCTTACCACTGCTCTGGTCTAATCACATCTTCCCTTTGGACAGCCTGAAGTTTGAACAGTGCTCCTCCACTGAAACTATTCTTCCTGAATTGCCAGTCTCAGATAATGGTACTGCTATGCACAGAGTTTAAAAATAAAAAAAAAAGAAAAATGTCTTCTCCTTTGTGAAACCTGACAACCAAGTCCTGCTGACTTACACTATAAGTATTTATCAAATTTAATCCTTTTTTTCCATCCCCACTCCCTTTCCTCAATTCAGATACTCACGATTTTTTGTTCTATCTCCAAATTATATTTAATTATCATCTGAGAGGCAGAGTGAGACAGGGAGACACAGAGAGCAAGAGCTCATCTACTGTCTGGCCCAATCCCCCAGTTCCCTCAACAACCAGGCCAAGCCATACAAAGAGCCAGGAACTCCATCGGGTTCACCCACATGGAAGGCAGGAATCCGAGTACTTGGGTCATCATCTGCTACCTCCCAGGTGGGTTAGCAGGAAGCTGGACTGGAAGCACAGAGAATGGGGTCTGTATCACACATCACAATGCCCAATCTGTGAAGGGGGAGGGGGGACACAGGATGATCTTAAATGTCATCCCCCACACCGAAAAACAAAGAAAAAGAAACGCAAAACTAAACTCTTACTGGATTTTCTTTGCCCTCCTCACTCTACCAGGCCTATGACAGTACCTCATGATACGTTATGAAAAAGATCGTGCATAGATTTCAATTTTTTTGCACCAAAATACTTATTTTTTCATTCCATTTTCCATGAACTTTTTAAAGTCCCTCACATTTCTCAAGTGTCTTGGACAGTCAACAGAACAAATTCAGATTTCTTGACTATAACACACAATCCCCAGTAATTTTTGTTTTTTATAAAATTTAGCTTCACTTAGAGATCTTGCGTCCCTCGGTTCACTCCTCCAACGTCTGTTCAGCAGCCAGGGCTGGGTCAGGAACCCTGAGCTCCACCTGGGTTTGCCACAAGGAAAACCCACTGGACTCAGCTAGCTGAGCCGTGACTGCTGCTTCCCAGGGTGCACACTAGCCACACAGGATGGAACTTGAACCCAGGTACTCCAGGGTCTGTGGGTTTCTGAGCATCGACCGAACCCCTGTGCCACGTGCTCACACTCGTCATCACTGTTAACGTCTCTGCACAACCCATCGCTGAGCTCTGGGTCTTCCTTTGAGGCATGATACTTCCTATTACTCCTCTCCTGGTTAACTCTCACTGCAAGTTCTGCTCAGTGTCAGTTCCTATAGTAAACTTTTCCCGCAGCTGGCTAACAGAGTGAGTGCTTCTTGATATAACTACAACACTTAATAGCTATGTTATTATCTACTTAGGCATTTATTTCACTCAGAAGACTAACAACATAGCCTCAGAACACCACACACAATACACACTCAACACACACCTGTACCACTGAACTGAACCAGATGCTTTCCTAGCTGTTAGTCTACCACTTAAAATAAACACTGCTGTAAAATATAATCACAAATCCGTCTGTTTCCAAAAATAGTAGTAAGTACTGAAATACTGAAACTTAGCCAACAATTTCTGTATATGATTACAAATAATAAAGTGACTAGTAAAAATAACACTGGCCATTTGATGACATTGTTATTCCATCCTTTTAAACATATAATACTTTCTTGTTAAAGATTTATTTATTTATTTGAAGGTCAGAGACAGAGAGAGAGGTAGGTTCATCTGCTGGTTCACTCCCCAAATGGCTGCAACAGACAGAGATGCGCTGATCCAAAGCCAGGAGCCAGGAGCTTCTTTCAGGTCTCCCACGTGGGTGCAGGGACCTGAAGACTTGGGCCATCTTCTACTGCTTTCCCAGGCCATAGCAGAGAGCTGGATTGGAAGTGAAGCAGCCAGGACCTGAACCAGCACCCATATGGGATGCCGGCACTGCAGGCGGTGGCTTTACCTGCTACACCACAGCGCCAGCCCCATAAATATATAATACTTTTTACACTTTAAGGTTTGTCAGGAAGATCTAACTACAAATGGGAAAAAAAGGTTCTGATAAAAGTTACTAAAGTATGATATGTTCCTTTATTACAAAAGGAAATAAACTACATTCTGATTTTCAAAAGACGAGGATTTTGAACAAACATATTACAATCATTGTATGAAAACAGAACCAAGAGGTACAAAATAATGACAGACTTGTAATACACAGCAGGTTAACGTCCTGGCCTGAAGCGCCATGCCATATGGGCGCCGGTTAGAGAGCCGGCTGCTCTATTTCCCATCCAGCTCTCTGCTATGGCCTGGGAAAGCAGTAGAAAATGGCCCAAGTCCTTGCACCCCTGCACCCACATGGGAGACAAGAAGATCCTGGTTTCCGGCTTCGGATCGGTGCAGCCAACTGGGGAGTGAACCAGCGGATGGAAGACCTCTCTCTCTCTTTCTCTCTCTGGCTCTCCTCTCTAACTCTGACTTTCAAATAAATAAATAAATCTTTAAAAGAAAAACTTGGTCAAGCCTGTAGCTCTATTGAAAGCAAGGAGCCAGCATTGAGGTGCAGTGGGTTAGGCTGCCCCCTGCAACACCAACAACATCCCATATATAGCACAAGCTCCTGTGCCTGGGAACACAGCAGAAGATGGCCCATGGACCATCATGAGACCCACACGAGAGACCCAGACAGAGCGGCTCCTGACTTTGGCTTGGACCAGTCCCAGCCACTAAGGCCATCTGGGAAATCAATCAGGCATCATAGGATTTCTCTTTCTGTCATTTTCCTCTACGCCCCTCACTGCTCCCCACTTCTAACTCTGCCTTTCAAATAAATAAAAACACATCTTAAAATATACATGAGGCTGGCACCGTGGCTCAACAGGCTAATCCTCCGCCTGCGGTGCCGGCACACCAGGTTCTAGTCCCGGTCAGAGCACCGGATTCTGTCCCGGTTGCCCCTCTTCCAGGCCAGCTCTCTGCTGTGGCCCGGGAGTGCAGTGGAGGATGGCCCAAGTGCTTGGGCCCTGCACCCGCATGGGAGACCAGGAGAAGCACCTGGCTCCTGCCTTCGGATCAGCGCAGTGCGCTGGCTGCAGTGTGCCGGCTGCGGAGGCCATTGGAGAGTGAACCAACGGAGAAGGAAGACCTTTCTGTCTCTCTCTCTCTCTCACTGTCCTCTCTGCCTGTCAAACAACAACAAAAACAAAACAAAACAAAACATACATGAAAGCAGGGGTGGGAGGCTGACAGGACATCACAAATATTCTGTTTTTTCCTTTTAGTTGTTGCTTCATCCACTTTCTAAAATCATTCCACATTCCCATCAGTAGAACATCTGAATATGAATTGCAACGGTATGTGTACTGAGAAAATGAAAAAGATTAGCTGAATCATGAATATAAAGTCCCACTGCCCACAAGATGGCCCTGGAGCAGCCGGCAACAGCAAACTGCAAGACGCCAGAGAGCCGCAAAGCAGACTAAAGGACACGTGGGTGTGAACAAATACTGCAATACACTGGTATCAGCTCTGGGGTTTGACTTCACCTGACTCAGAAGCTTATAAATTAGACTGTGACTGTTTCACAGATGTTAGTAGAAGACACAAGACTCCTGTGTCAGAGACAAGGGACTTTATCACCCACAGCGCAGCAAACAACACAGGCATCTGTATGCTGGTGTCAGCCCCCCTGCTCCAAGTCTCACGTAACAACACAGTGGAAATCGAGACGTACCACAGCAGAGGCTGTGTCACAACCACTCCCACACCAAGCAATCAGCAAGTCTCCTCAGAGCAGTAGGAAGACATGAACACACACTTCAGGGTGGCTCCCTACAATCCTAACTCAGAACCAAACAGATAAACCTGCCAGGGCCTTGCATAACTGGGCAGGATGTAGAGGAACACAACCCACACAGTGCGGACTGTCTCTCCCAACAACTGCAGCCATCACTCTCACTGACAGAAAAGGGAAAAAGGACAGCTCTCACCATGACCTCATGCCACATCGCCACATGTGATCACATGGGGCAGGCATCTGGACTAATGGCTAAGATGCAGTCAGAATGCACAGGAGTCAGCTAGTCGAATCCCTGGCTCCAGCCCTGACCCTGGCTTCCTGGTACTGTGAACTCTGGGAGGCAACAGTGATGCCAGGAATCTGGGAAACGTGTACTGAGTTTCGGGCTCCTAGTTTCAAAGCAGCACAATTCTATACACTATAGACATCTGTGAACCAGCAGATGTGATCACTAATAAAATAAACAAACAGATGTTGGGGCCAGCACTGTGATGTAGGCTAAGCTTACACCTCCACTGCCATCATCCCATATGGGAATGGGTTCAAGTCCCGGATACTACACTTTCAATACAGCTCCCTGCTAATGCATCTGGAAAAATCAATGGAAGATGGGCCAAGTGCTTGGCCCCCTATCGCGTGTGAGAACCTTGCAAAAAGCTCCTGGCTTCGTCATGGCCCAGCCCTGGCTGCTGCATCCATCTGTGGAGTGAACAAGCAGATGCAACATCACGGCCTCTCTCCTCCCCTCTTTCTTTCTCTGTATCTCTGCCTTTCACATCAATAAATTATAAAAAAAAAAAGTAAAAATCTTTCGCTAAAACACCAAAACACACTTCAATGAAACGATAAATTTTGTACACAAAAGAATATTATCAGCAAAACAAAATGCAAGAAAGCATTTGCAAATCACATATGTGATAAGGGCTTAATACTCAAAATATATTAATAAAGTACCAAAAACTCAGTAACAAGACAAACAACCCAATTGAAAAATGAGCAAAAAATCCAAGGAGACATTTCTTCAAATATATACAAACAGCCACTAAGCACAAGACATGGCAGTCATTCTCATGACTCACTAGAACACAAATCAAATCCGCCAGGAGCTGGCCCGCCACTGTGGCGCAACCAGCTGAGGTCCTGCCTGCAGCACTAGCATTCCATATGGGCACCAGTTCCAGCTGCTCCACGTGCGATCCAGCTCCCTGCTAACGCGACTGGGAAGCATTAGAAAATGGCCCAAGTCCTTGGGGCCCTACACTCATGTGGGAGACGCCAAAGAAGCTCTTGTCTCCGGATTCAAATTGGCTCAGTTTCAGCCGTTGCAGCCACCTGGAGAGTAAACCAGCTAACGGAAGACCTCTCTCTCTTTGTACTTCTCTGAGCGACTCTCCTTTCAAATAACAAAATAAATGTTGAAACAATGAGATGTCATCTCACACTTCCCCAGGTGCTTACAAAGAAGAAAATACATGTTGGCAAGGATTCGAAAAAACTAGAACCACAATTGGTGGACTACCACATGGTTCAGCCACTAAGGAAAACCGTTTGAGTTTTCTCAAAAGGGTCAGTAGAAAAATATCATTATGGGGGGTGGTGCTATGCTGTAGCAGCCTAAGCATCCACCCATATGGGAGCCGGTTCAATACAACCTGCTCCACTTCTGAACCAACTCCCTGACATGGACTAACGCAGTGGAAGATGGCCCAAGACCTGGCCCAGCAACAACGTACGAGACCGTCTGTAAGCTAATGAGAGCACAGGACTGAGCACCAGTGCAAAACAGGGAAGGGAAGAGGGCACAAGAACGGATGCAGCGCTACAAAGGGGCAAGAAATATGCCCAGAACCTAACGAAGAATCGAGAAGCTTGGACAGCATCACAGAACAATGGTGGAGGCACTGCCTGCAAAGCCAGCGTCTCATCTCAGAGCAGTGGTCTGAGCCCCAGCTGCTCTACTTCCAATCCAGCTTCCTGCTCCTGTCCCTGGCAGAGGAGGGGAAGGTGGTGGGCCAAGTGCTTGGTCTCTGCCACCCACATGGGAGACCTGGGTGGAGTTCCAGCTCCTGGCACAGCCCGGCCCATCGTGGCCATCGGGAGAGTGAACCAGAGGACAGACGGTATCTCTAACACTGCCTCGCAAAGGAGTAAATGAATATAGAAAAAGGAAAGAAAAAGAAGAGTTGACAGAAAAGCAATCTCAACACTGGGAAATTAGGCTCCAGCTACAGAGAAGAGAGGGAGGAAATAACAGAAAACACACACTCTCTTCTCAATACCGTGATTAAGAGTTCAAGTGACACAGAGAGAATGAGACCTGGCCCTCAGACAGCCACACTGAAACAGGGCAGAGTGCCAGGGACTGCTCAGAAAGGTGGCCATGAGGGCTGCTCCAGACGGGACACTCAAGGAAGACCTCTCTGAAAAGGTGACATGCGACCCAAGGTGGGACAAAAATCAACCAGAAAAAATAAAGGCCAGCAGGCTACACATTAAGAGGACGGAGATC
The DNA here is from genome assembly GCF_964237555.1 of Oryctolagus cuniculus. Taxonomy (NCBI): domain Eukaryota; kingdom Metazoa; phylum Chordata; class Mammalia; order Lagomorpha; family Leporidae; genus Oryctolagus; species Oryctolagus cuniculus. Next base: position 133,679,139 of record NC_091440.1, on the reverse strand, counting down.
AATCACAGACGGGCAGGGGTTCCGTCCAGCGGCACGAGGCTGAGAAAGCTGCCGGCGAGCTTCAAGGGTGGTGAAGAGATCTGGTTTACGTTTACACTGTCGCCGTGTTTCAAGAGCAAGGGCATCACGACAAGGCAGAGGGCTTTCTCAGACCTCACGTAATTAGACAGTGTCAGCGTTTCAAAGGCAGGGCAGGCGCCAGGCACAGCAGGAAGGACACCATCTGGGACATCAGCACGCCTGGGCTCCCGTGTCCACTCCAGCTTTCTGCCAGTGCACACCCTGGGAAGGTAACAGCTAACAACTTAAGTACTCGGGTACACAAAACCCACAGGGGAGACGCAACCCGAGCTTCAGCCTTCTGACGTCAGCACCGGGATCTCTGGTACAAGAGCACACAAGGTCGCCGTTTCCACCTCTGTCAATTGCATATGAAATGAAAATAAAGCAAAAAATGATTTTTTTTCTGACGCTTCCAACGTGAAGAGTCTGCAGTACAAGGTTAAGGAGCGCCAGCTCGCAGAGGAAGGCAAGGGCGCGGCACAGGGCAAGTCCTCTGCGGAGCAGCACCCGAAGGCACCTGTGGCACAGGCGTTGTGCACTCTGCCGGTCCTGCTCTGTTCCTGAAAAGAACTCTGGGACAAGCAGCAGCACCAGCCTCCTCGAATCTGCTTCACAGAAGACAGACTGCAGTTAAGTCAAGGTCAAGAGCTCCAGCTACACCAAATCCTTATGCAGATGAAGGAAATACAGACTGAAGGGTAGGCAGAAAGACCCTGGGAAAACAAGGGGTCAAAGGGCATTTTCCTACAAGGAGCCAAGTAATTCAGGGGTTGTGCCTATTCGGCTCCAACACACCCCCACACTGCGATGATCCAGGACCATTACACACACAGACGCAAATCCTGAAATAAACCACGGGCCTTGATGAGTTCACAAGCACAAATAAGGAATAACCACGTTGCCTACAGCTTGCATTGCTCACAGGATACCAGGAAACGATGCAGTTTCTTCCACCCTGTCTCTTGACAATATCTGACAGACTTGGCTGCTTTACAAGTGTCACTGTAGACTGGAAAGCAAAATTCATGATAGAAACGTTAGGCTGGCTTTTGTTTTGATTTCTACAGGATCTTGAAACATCTTTCCCAACATGTTACACAGAGCACTAATATCAAAGTGATCAGTGTGGACTGGAGATTGCAACGGTGACTGCAGGGGCCAGCACCAGCAGGATGCGGCCCGTGCTGTGACACCGACGTCCCGCGGGCAGGAAGCATCGACTGTACCTTGTGAAGGAGGGAGCTTTCCGTCGCAGGGCCTCTGGAGGAAGAGGGAGTAAGGGCTCCGTTGTTTGCCTCCCCCTGCACACAGATCACATCAAGTGGGGAAATGAGTGTGGGAGTGAAATGCCTTCTTCATCAGACAATCCAGTCTGTGACTGTTCACCAGGGTCACTCGATTTTCCATGAGGTACTACTCTTCAGAGTCACTGATAACCACACATCAACCTGCCATGCTGCAACCTGATGCGGTACACAGTCTCACCTTCTGAGTATCACGGCTGCCATCAAACCCAGGCTCGTGGAGCAGCCTCACCGGCTGCTTCGGGGTTTAAACCCTCGGTTTGTCCACTTGAATCACTTCCAAAAAGGACAGACTGGCACTGTGGCGTGGCGAGTTAAGTCGCTACCCGCACTGTCAGCATCCCCTGTGGGGGCCAGTCTGAGCACCGGCTGCTCCACTTCGGGTCTAACGCCCTGCTAATGCGCCTGGGACAGCAGCTAGGATGGCCAAGTCCTTGGGGCCCTGCGTCCACATGGGGAGACTCAGAAGAAGCCCCTGGTTCCTGGCTTCAGTCTGGCCCAGCCCCAGCCAATGCAGCCATTTTCAGAGTAAAACAACAGAGGGAGGGTCAATCTCTCTCTCTCTCTCTCTAACTCGGCCTTTCAAATACATAAAAAGAATATCCTTAAAAAGAAATCCAAAAAGGAGTACTGAGCGAGTAACCTCGGCAGCCATCTCTTTTTTACAGAACTGAACACGGTGATTACCACTGGCAGACTCAGAGCAAGCCCCGCAGGCAGAGTCAGATTCAACAAGTAATTCACCTGGGCGCCTGCCGTCTTTGACCTCAGTCAAACAGCTTCCTCTAAGCCTGCCTTGCCTCATCAACTTGGACCCAGCAAGTTTGCCATATGCAGTTTCAGTTCTTGGTCTTTTCATCACGCTATCTCCTTTTCAACCTTTCTCCTATAGAGGACTCAAATTTTAAAACACTTTATATAACGGAGATAATCTGGTGAGGAAGGCAACACATTTCTTTCCTAAAACACACATCATGATAAACCTAAGTTGATTCAAACACTAGATGTTGTAGAAATTGCTGCAGAGGAAAACACACAATCTAAAACAAAAACAAAAACAAAACAAGCAAAGCAAACAAGCAAACACTCAACAGTGAGAGGAAGGACCCATTTTGTAACAAATAACCAAATACAAGGACAGGCGATTAGCTCAGTAGTCCCATGTCGAAGTACCTGGATTCCATAACCAGCAACAGCTTCTAACTCCAGCTCCTTGCTAGTTTAGATCCTGGAAGGCAATGGTGAGGATTCAAACAGTTGGGTTAGGATAATCCACCTCGCAGAACTGGATGGCGTTCCCAGCTCCTGGCAGTGACCCTGCCCACGTGTCAGCTGGGCATTGAGAAAGCACCAGTAAATGGGAGCTCTTCTTCTTTCTTTCAGATAAATAACTTAAAACTGTACCAACTGCTTAAAACATGTGGGAAAGGGAGCACTAAACAGTAGTCAAGATGCACTTGAGATGCTTGCCGCCTCAGATCTGAGTGCCTTGTGCAAACACCAGCTCTGATCCTCATTCTAGCTTTTTCCTAACACACACTCCCAGAGGCAGCAGCTCATGGCTCAAGTAGTTGGGTCTTTGCTCCGTCCACGTGGGAGACTTGGACTGAGTTCCTGGCTCCCACCTCGGCCAGACCCAGCTCACCTACTGCAGGCATGTGGAGGGCAACCTGGAGATGACTTCATTGATCCACTCATCCAGCCTTAAATGCATCTCTCTCTCTCTCTCTCAACTTCCAAATAAAATCCACCTAAAAATTCTTTAAAGAGCCTCTAAGGCAAAGTCAGTTTTAAAGCAATTTTTCAGAGGAAATTGCAACATCTAATTATTTACATTTTGTGACTTAATGAATGCTGTCAAAGCCATTACGGGTTAAGATAAACAACAAACAACAGACCAACGTTATATCATCTCACTCAACAGTGAAGATACAGGAGTTGTAACAAGAAATGCCTCCACCCACCCAGGAGTGAATCCGAGTGAAGGAACTTAAGCATCATGAAGTATACAGTCTTTAGGATGGTGAGATGTTGCTAGAGGTTAGCAGCCAAAGAGGGAAGACCCCACTTGCCCATGACAGAGAGATAACCTCCCAGGGTCCATGCACAGAGTACCACTCAGGGCTGCATGCTAACAGCACACTCTTCTGATGCCTTTCTCCTCTTCCTCACCTAGTCTGTCTGTCTCTTTCTCTCCTGTTCCTCCCTCTCTCCCTCTTTGTCTATACCTCTGCCTCTTAAATAAATAAATCTCAAAAAATTTATCATTATGACCCAGAAATTGTGCTTCCACATGTGTACATGAGAAGTGGGTATAGGCACTCAAACCAGTTGTTTGTCCATCAATGCTCAATGCACATTACGAGTAGAGAAGAACCAGACAATTCCAACGTCGACCACAAGTAAATGGTTCAACATAATGTGGGGCACACAACCAGGGGGTATTATTCACCGTTTCAAGGAATGAGGTTTTGCCGCAGGCTGCAGCATGCATAATCCCTGAAAACTGCCTAATTCCATGAATATGGAATATCCGGGATAGACAAGTTCAGAGAAGCCAAAAACACAATGCTTGTTGCCAACGGCTGATGGTAGGGAAAGATATAGGCTCATCAATCAATGGGTAGGTACAGAGTTTCTTTTTGGGATGTGAAAAGGTTTTAGACACAGCAGTGATGAATGCCTGATACCAAGAATGTAATTATCCAATGAAATGCTTAAAATGGCGCATTCTACAATACATAATCTACCTCAGTGAAAAAATAGTTAAGATAATGACACAGATGCTACTGTGAAAAGATTCTCACAGTCCAAATTTTGGGTGAAAGCTTAAAGCATGAAGATATCCAGACACCAGGGTGTTGTAGAGGAAGGGGTGGACAGTACTAGGGCTCTCAATTCCATCCGTTAAAATGACTACAGGAATGTAGATGCTTTTTATTCTAGAAGAATTAAGATTCTAAAATGTGCAAGAGAGGAACACCAAATTACTTTCAGAGGATCTCCAGTTAGACTCACAGCAGACTTGTCATCAGAAACCCTGCAGGCTAGGAGGGAGTGGCGAGATATGGCCCAAGTCCTAAGTCAAAAAAAACTGTCATCCCATAATATTATATCCTGCAAAGCTCTCATTTGTGAATGAAGGTGAAATAAAGACTTTTCATAACAAACAAAATTGATAGAATTTCTGACCATTCGCGCAGCCCTGCAAAAGATGCTTAAAGATGTGTTATACACAAAAACACTGGCATCAATACAAAAGAAGGTAAAGAAAGAAAATCTCTCAGTGAAAGAACAAAGGAAGTTCAAAGCATAAATTAGGAATATCTTGGAAAAATTGGCAGGGCAAAATCATTACTTATCAATAATCACCTTGAATATAAATGGCCTCAACTCTCAGTCAAAAGGCACAGACTAGTTCAAAAGATTAAAAAGCAAAACTCATCTATTTGCTGCTTTCAAGAAACACATTTTTCCAAGAAAGGCACAGGCAGGCTGAAAGTCAAATGTTGGAAAAAGATATTCCATGAGAACAGAAAACCAAAGAGCTGGCACAGCCACCTTAATATCAGAGAAACTAGAATTTAACAGAACAAATGTTAAAAGAGACAAAGAAGGGCACTGTATAATTATCAAGTGATCAATTAAACAGGAAGATGTAACTATTATTAACGTATATGTACTTAATTACAAGACACCTGGCCTTTTTTTTTTTTTTTACAGGCAGAGTGGACAGAGAGAGAGAGCAAAGGTCTTCATTTGCCGTTGGTTCACCCTCCAATGGCTGCCATGGCCGGCGCACTGCGGCTGGCGCACCGCGCTGATCTGAAGGCAGGAGCCAAGTGCTTCTCCTGGTCTCCCATGGGGTGCAGGGCCCAAGCACTTGGGTCATCCTCCACTGCACTCCCGGGCCACAGCAGAGAGCTGGCCTGGAAGAGGGGCAACCGGGACAGAATCTGGCACCCCAACCGGGACTAGAACCTGGGGTGCCGGCGCCGCTAGGCAGAGGATTAGCCTATTTATTGAGCCACGGCGCTGGCTGGCACCTGGCCTTTTAAAAGAAACGTTAAAGGATTTAAAGAGAGACTAGGGGCCAGCGCGGTAGCTTAGTGGTTTAAAGTCCTGGCCTGAACCGCAGGCATCCCATATGGGCGCCGGTTCTAGTCCCGGTTCCTCCTCATTCGATCCAGCTCTCAGCTATGGCCTGGGATAGCAGTAAGAGATGCCCCAAGTCTTTAGACCCCTGTACCGGTGTGGGAGACCTAGAAGAAGCTCCTGGCTCCTGGCTTCAGATTGGAGCAGCTATGGCCTTTGCGGCCACCTGGGGAGTGAACCACTGGATGGAAGACCTCTCTGTTTCTACCTCTCTTTGTAACTTTGTCTTCCAAATAAACTAAAGTAAATCTTTGGCCGGTGCCACAGCTCACTAGGCTAATCCTCCACTTGCGGCGCTGGCATCCCGGGTTCTAGTCCCGGTTGGGACGCCGGATTTTGTCCCGGTTGCTCCTCTTCCAGTCCATCTCTCCGCTGTGGCCTGGGAAGGCAGTGGAGGATGGCCCAAGTGCTTGGGCCCTGCACCCGCATAGGAGACCAGGAGAAGCCCCTGGCTTCTGGCTTTGGATCAGCACGATGAGCCGGCCGCAGCGGCCATTGGGGAATGAACCAACGGACAAAGGAAGACCTTTGTCTCTCTCACTGTCCACTCTGCCTGTCAAAAAAAAAAAAAAAAAAAAAAAAAAAAAGCAATGACTTCATTACCCTTGTGCTAACTGTTGAGGAACAGCTTACTATATTGTTCCTTTCTTTGAAAGGAGGAGAGAACTTCCACTTTGCTTATGACCCTGTCTGTTCTCTCTGATCTGTGACAACTAACTGAACACCTAAAATGAAACCTGTAGAAGTGAAACTGACACTGTGAGAAGCAATGACTTGATCAGCCCTTATCCTGTCAAAGAACAGCTTACCATTTTACTCTTTTTAGTATTTTCTTTTTCCACTCAATACCATTGGTTGAACTCTTTATTTAACACAGAATTGTTCTTCTGTGTTTAAATCCACTTGACAATTGATCCTTGTTAAAAATAAGAGTGAGAATAGGAGAGGGAAGAGATGTACAGTTCAGTACACATTCTCTCAACTTTACCCCTGTGGATGACGCTAGAAACTTGCCATGAGACTCCAAATCCCATTAAGTCGGGAGGTACCAATGCCATCTTATTGGTTAAAGTGATCAGTTAAGTTCATAACTGATTATACGGATAGGATTAAGTGTTAAAGGGATCACATAAACAAGACCAGTGTCTGTTATTAATAATTGATAGAATTAAAAAGGAGAGAACAATCCAACATGGGAAGCAGGACATACAGCAGACACACAGAATGACAAATGCCCTGAACAACATTCTGGCCTCAGAATCAGCCCTTAAGGCATTCGGCTCTGGCTAAAAAGCCCATGAGAGCATTGCAGGCATGGAAAGTCAAGACACTGTGGCAAAAAATGACCTACATGAAAGATCTCTGTGATGGAGATTCCTACAGAGAAAAGGAGCCATCAAAGAAGGAGATATCTTTCTCTGAAGGGAGGAGAGAATTTCCATTTTGATTATGGCTTTGTCTAAATAAAGTCGTAGTTTGTGGACTCAAGAGGCTTCCACAGCCTTGGCAGCTCATGGCAAGAGCCTCGGGTAATTACTGATGTCATAAATCAGAGTGTCAATTGTTAAATCAACAACGGGAGTCATTGCGTACTTGCTCCCCAAGTAGGACCTCTGTCCTTAATGAGTTGTGCTATGAGAATCAACCGTAAAACTAGTCTTCAAACAGATACTTTGTGTGTCTGTGTCGGTGCAAACTGTTGAAATCTTTACTTAGTATAGAGTTGATCTTCTATATAAAAAGATAATAAAAAATGAATCTTAATGAAGAATGGGATGGGAAAGGGAGTAGGAGGTGGGATGGTTTGGGGGTGGGAGGGCAGGTGGGGAAGGAAGAACCACTATAATCCAAAAGTTTTACTTATGAAAGTTATATTTATTAAATAAAAGCATTCTATTAAAAAAATTAGCTTATCTGCTCCCAGGAAAGAAAACCAAGGATTCTGACTGGAACCACACTGACTTCTTCACAATAATGACTTTTCCCACCACAGCTTTCAGGTGCTGCCCCTTTTGTTCCAGTCTTCTTTCATGTCCTTTAGAAATTACGTGCAATTTCAGCTGCATAGGTCTTCCACAATTTGAGGATTAATTACTAGCATTCATTATATTTTCATGGTATAATGTTAAAAATTTTACTTTCTACTTTTACTAACAGTTGACTTTATTGTATTGAACATTGCTATTTTGGGAATAGTTCTAACAGTTTATAGGCTTTCTTGAAACTTCTGCACAGTTATCATTAAATAGTTCTTTTATTTTTTTTTCATCTCGCCCTTAACTACACCTTTCATTCTTTTTCTTTTCTTACTGTGGGGGCTAAGAGCTTCCAAAATAATGCTGCATGAAAGGTGTGACAGCAGATGTCATTGCTTCCATTCCAATTATAAGCAAATGGTTGTAATCACCATACAAGGCAGTAAACACTTCATTTATCAGTTCATGGAAATTCTCTTTCGGTCCCAGTTGCTGATAACTTTTCAGTAACCACTGAGTGCTGGATTATGTCACAGCATTTTCTCAGCATCTGTTCTCTCTAGTGCTCCTTTTGGGAGAAAGTCTGCATGGGTTCTGAGTGGCGCTGCATATACTTGCTGTGTATGCCAAATCGCACATTCTCACTATCCAGACACTGAACCATTTCTGTGGCTGCTTACAGAGACAACCACATTGGTCCAAGTGCCCACAGTGTGACCACACCCAGCTGCTTGCAGCCATGCACAGGACCGCCTTGCTTTGTACTTGCTACTGAAGGTAGTGCGCTCCAGACCCTGGATCCCTCAGCGGCACTGCATCCCACTGCGTGCACAGGCACACTGCTGGGGGAGGCCACGGCCACACTGCTCTGCTGCCCCTGTGCTGTGGACAACAGACTACCACATTCTGCTGTCTACTTGGGGCAACTCTGGGCTTACTTCAGTGGACTCCCTGAGCTTTCTGTGAGGTTGGGGTTTTTTTCCTGACAGTTCATCAGAGATCTTTAAAGAGTTCCCATAAGAACTTCCAATACTACCACTGTGACATCATTTAACAAACAACTGGCCGCCTTAAATCTGTGCATTGCCTTCCATAATATAACAGAAGGAAATGACATGTTTTCACAACAGAACTTTATTGATCAGAATAAAGCAACTAAGAGAGCACCAAGTAAGAGGATCTGTTTTCTAAGGATGCAAATGTTTCCAGAACGATACTGAGAAAAGCGCCTTACACTCTAACTAAGCAAGCCTGTACCTCATAATGCACAAATTAAAATCACCTAACAAGCTGTAACAATGTCATTCAAGTATTGAAATATATCTCGTCATTTCCACCTTACAAACACAGTCACAAAAGAAATGTAATGCTTGTTACTTTCAAAATGTTCAACACTAATTAAGTAATTTCATCTTATGTGCTTTGAGGTTAGATTTCAACAGCATTTCAGTGAGTCACCTATCAAAGTACTCAGGTGCTGTTTTCCTCTTCCTACCTGTATTCAGTCTGTCTGCTTGCAGAATGGTCATCTCTCGTCCACCGATAACCAGAGTCATCCTGTAACATGAAAATTACTCAGATGTTTATGTACATTACATTATATGGACAAGAAGCTGTATCATCAGTACTACCGCAAAATACTACGAGCAATAGAGCATCAGGGCAAAAAACAAATCCCTGTATTTTCCCAAGCTTCACAGACACAAAAGAAAAAAAGAAATTACAGCAAGTCATCTACTCAACAAATAAAACAGAACTGCGATGCCACTGTACTAAAAAGCTTAAATCATGATAGAGCCAAACAGCCAAAGGCACATATGCCAACACTACAACAGTTAAGAGCTGTTTGAGGACAAAGGCAAAAATCAAGAAAACATTTCTCAAACCTTCATGTTACTTTCCTACTGTCAATTGCTAAGCAATTTCAGGTTCAAGTCCAATGAAGAACTGGCTATTTTCCCACTTTCCTTGCTCAAGTTTTCTTTTCTCACCTTATCTCCCATTAAAAACCCAAACTGTACTCAAAATAGAAAGAAACTGTCACTAATGACAAGCTACATTAGAGCAACACGTGGCACTAATTTTAAAGGTAAGAAATGAAGCACATTTTGTCCTCCAAGACAAACGTTACTTGCAAATGTGCATGAAAAGAAACCACACAGTAATCCATACTCAATCATTTTCAAATTATACAGGGGCCAGCGCTGTGGCATGGTGGGTAAAGCCACCGCCTGCAGCACCAGCAGTTCATATGGGCGCTGGTTCGAGTCCCAGCAGCTCCACTTCTATCTGGCTCTCTGCTGTGGCCTAGGAAACCAGTAAAGGATGGCCCAAGTCCTTGGGCCCCTGCACCCGCGTGGGAGACCAGGAAGAAGCTCCTGGCTTCTAGCTTCAGATCAGCGCAGCTCCAGCAGTTGCAGCCATTTGGAAATTGAACCATCGGATCGAAAACGTCTCTCTCTCTGCCTCTCTATAACTCTGCCTTTCATAAATAAATAAATCTTTTAAAAAATTAGACATATAATACTTGTACAACCTGTAAATTTCTTAAATCAGTAAAATGATTCAGTTAAATATTATTTTCATCTCTCTTTGGTCTCACATACACTGTTCTTATGTAAGTAAGAAAATGAATCCATCATTTTCTTTCTCAACACTAAAATATAAACAAGACAAAACAAAAAACTCAACAGCTATAATCGAATAGAGGATCAAGTAAGTAGTTTGCGTTATACAACTGAATTCAAGATAAGAATCAGTGTCTCCAGAGTCTTAGGAATCAAAATGTGCTTGTTCATTTCAAAGACATTTAAACAGAAAATGTATAAAGCAGGAAGACAAACAGAATCTGCAACAACAGAGAACAACTGTAGATAAAATACTATTAGAAGATTTTAGGGGCAAAAAAAGTCATGCTCATGAGGTTTCAAATACAAATTCAACCAATACAAAACTCTGTCTATACTGAATGGCCACAAAGGATTTTTCCCAAAAAAGCTAATGTTTATGCAAAGGCCAAATCATTTCTCCAAGACTACTCAAAGAATGGCTCTGATGACAAAAACTCTAAGATATTGCAGTGCTGATTTTTTTAAACACCCAACCTCTCTTCCGAAAGGAACTGCATGACATTTAAAAACTGAAGATAAAAATAGATTCTGTGAAAAGAAAGCTATAACACCCCAAACCTCAAAGAGAAGCACAAGCAAACAGCGAGTTTCTCATTACCAATTTAGAACTGTTACAGGTCACTAGTGCATGTACCAGGAGCACTGGACTCCCAGATACATCCAACCCGAGTAAATCACCTTACCTCCATCTCTTCAAGCAAGAGGAGGAACACTAATGCCACAGCCCTTGTGAGGTCAAATCTTACTAGGCACTGTGTTTGAACAGGAACTATTAATGGCCTTATAACAAAGTAGGCAAAGGGGAAAAGAGAAAAGCAAGGAATAAGTCTGGCAGAAGAAATGTTTAAACATGCAAGCCAGGGCAGAGGAACTACATCAAAGAATAGTTGCAATCCAGATTAATAACATATCACTGCAACATTAAATATGCAAATTATCAGATTAACAATAAGTGCTGCTAACATTGTGGAAGCCCATAATACATGACAAACTGAGTTAGTAAACAGATTTAATAATTCTAACAAAAACTGAGTATTAACCCAGCTTCACCCATGGTATTTTATCAGGATGAAGACCACTGTTAAGTAGGCACATCCAGTAGGAGACAGGTGGTACCACCTGCTCATCACTTGTTAAGGACCATGGCATCCCATCATTTTTATACAGCTCTGCAAATCTCTGCCAATTTAGTGGGTAGAAAAGCAGCCCAGGGGACTTAACTTCATTAAGGTAGAACTAACCAGGGTGCTGGCTCACTTTTTCAAACACCCCAAGATGTGTGACACTAGTGCCCATCTGACAGCCCAAAGAGGCAATTCAGTAGAGCATGACAGGGAGTACTGATTCAGTTGCTTTCATAGCCATCATATTAATCTTCAACACACGCAAATTTTAAACTATAAGAACGAACAGTTAGTACACGGGGGAAATTTACATACTCCTCTGTGAGGCGGACCACTTCTTCGATCATGAGAAAAACTGCGGCCCTCGTCATATTCTCGGTAATCAACATGACTGTAATATCTATTGTAGCTTCCTTCACCAGGTCTGTCTAGCAGTGGTGGTTTCTTTGGCACAATATTAACTACTCTACGGTAGCCATCCTAAAACAGACAAAAAGAAATATATAAAATCACTAATTTCTCTGTTTGGCTTTGGAACTGTTTTTAACAAGCAAAGGAGTTCTCATCCTTAATCAAACAGGATAAATGTATAAACAAACAAAAATACATTAATGAAATAACATGCATGTAACTAACATTAAAGTCTTCACACGGATTAAAGGAAATTAAACACTCAGGTGTACAAAATAACATGTAGCAATGCATAAACCAATCATAAGTAAAAGGAAAATTATCATTTTAATAAAAATAAACTTGAGACAGTAAAATGTTACAACAGTTCTATGCCTACTTGCCTAAGAATCTAGGAAATAAAACAACGTAAGATAGCACACACATTTTGTCTATGTTTAAACTACACTGTGTGGAGGAAATATAAATACAAGATTTGGACACAAGCAACAATAAACAGGGAGAAAATCTTGAGGTAGAAAAGTCAAAAAGGAAACAGTCAGTGCTTCTCAAGCAGCACGAGAAGAGTGCTTGTGCCTCTACCGGCATGGAAGCAAAAAAGAAGCTGACACAAAATCTGGACCAATCTTCCAAGGACTGAGCTAACATTTCAACATTTCAGCAGTGACGTTTTGTGGAGCTTTGGGAATTACAGCAAGAAACCGGGCAAGTAGCTGCTGTCATAACTAACAAAAATGATACCCAGCCGAGAAAGAGCTGCCAAAGACGCACCTGTCATCTGTTCTTGGGCATGCATTGTGCATCTATCTAGCAATAAGAAATGAGATGTTTAAAAATGTGAAAGCTCAGGCCGGCGCCGCGGCTCACTAGGCTAATCCTCCGCCTAGCGGCGCCGGCACACCGGGTTCTAGTCCCGGTTGGGGCGCCGGATTCTGTCCCGGTTGCCCCTCTTCCAGGCCAGCCCTCTGCTGTGGCCAGCGAGTGCAGTGGAGGATGGCCCAGGTGCTTGGGCCCTGCACCCCATGGGAGACCAGGAAAAAGCACCTGGCTCCTGGCTCCTGCCATCGGATCAGCGCGGTGCGCCGGCCGCGGCGGCCATTGGAGGGTGAACCAACGGCAAAGGAAAACCTTTCTCTCTGTCTCTCTCTCTCACTGTCCACTCTGCCTGTCCAAAAAAAAAAAAAAAAGTGAAAGCTCAGTGTTAGATGTAATGAATACGAGTTTACTGATACGGCAAAAAACTTACAAAATCGGAAAGCTCAATATTCAGTGCTGGTTGCCATCCTAAGTCTCAGTGTTACCAACTGTAATACGGAACTAATACTAACACATTCCTCCTTGAGTTGCTCTGAGGACTCAATAAAACAAAGTAAAAAGTGCTTGGCACAGTAGCCAGCACACACCAAGTGCCTACGTGCTCTTTGTTCTGTGACTACCATCTGTACAAGTCTACCGAAAACATTAAATTCTAAAAGTGTTTCCCTAGACATTAATATCATGTACATTTGCCTAAGGGTAGGATTTTTTCAGTGACAGGAAAAAAATAAAATCTACAGTTTGCTAGAAAGTAAAAATGACCTAATTTTTTTCTAGTAGGAACAGAACATTAATTGTCCCACAAACAACACCCAAGCACTCACCAACGGCTCCCCACATCACACCCTCTGAGGTACCATGACTGTCAGCCATGCACAGACAGCTCCTTGCCGCAGATCCTCAAGGCAGTGGAATAGGAACATGAACAGTAGGTGGCAGCTCGCTGCCTCCCTGCCTGATGCTTCTCCCCTCACACCTTGAAGCTGGTGTTCATTACCACCATACCAGTGTTTACATTTTTATTATAAATATACTACTATGTATAAAGACAATCTACTTTATTTTGGCTTTATTTTTATACTGCATAAATGGTATAATGGCTAACATTCTTTTCCTAAGGAATTAAAAAGTGGCTTTATTCTTTAGCACTTTAGATACTAAAATGTATGAAATACCCTAACTTCACAGAAGATCTGTACACAAATGACTAGAATGGCATTTTCTTCTAAAAACTATCCTACAGAGATTCCAATCATATGTAAACAAACACTGAGCTTCAAAATATGATACTAAAACAAAATTACAATTTGCAGCATTTGCAATTCAAAATGTCTGTTCATAACATAAGAGTAAATGAATTCTCCAATTCCAGAAACACTAAAAACTCCTTCCATGACAACCTTATTGCACATGTTCATTTGCAGGGATGCTCTCAAGGGTGCCAGCTTGTCTCATCCCAGGTGGTCTATTCCCATCTTCAAGCAAAAGTGGTTTTTGGAGTACAATACATAAATGAAAAAAGTTCAAAGAAGGAAATTCAACTCACATTTAGTCATGCATTTTAACAACTGTTTTTTTTTTTTTTTTTTTTTTTTTTTTTGACAGGCAGAGTGGACAGTGAGAGAGAGACAGAGAGAAAGGTCTTCCTTTGCCGTTGGTTCACCCTCCAATGGCCGCCGCGGCCGGCGCACCGCGCTGATCCGATGGCAGGAGCCAGGAGCCAGGTGCTTTTCCTGGTCTCCCATGGGGTGCAGGGCCCAAGCACCTGGGCCATCCTCCACTGCACTCCCTGGCCACAGCAGAGAGCTGGCCTGGAAGAGGGGCAACCAGGACAGAATCCGGCGCCCCGACCAGGACTAGAACCCGGTGTGCCGGCGCCGCTAGGCGGAGGATTAGCCTAGTGAGCCGCGGCGCCCGCAACAACTGCTTTTTTTCCAACCATTAATTAAAAAATGTTCATTTGGAGGCCGGTGCTGTGGCGCAGTGGCTTAAAACCCGAGCCTGTAACCCAGGCATCCCACATGGGCACCAGTGCAAGCCCTGGCTGCTCCACTTCCAATCCAGCTAATGTGCCCAGGAAAGCAGCAGAGGATGGCCCAAGTTCTTGGGCTCCTGTACCCACGTGGGAGACCCAGAAGAAGCTCGGCTCCTGCCTTCTGATCGTCTCAACTCCAGCTGTTGTGGCCTTTTGGGGAGGGAACCGGTAGATGGAAGACCTCTCTCTTTGTCTTTACCTCCCTCTGTAACTCTTTATTCAAATAAATAAAATCAATCTTTAAAAAAATGATCTTTTATTCAGATGGCATAATAAAAATTCTCAAATGGCAGTTCCTGTACCTGGCAGTGCAGATCAAACTGGCACTCCCTGTGTGTTCTAAGTGTCCACATACACCAAGTGCATGATAGCATCTCGGCTCTTCAGAAACCTAATTGGAAAGGCTCTGCGAACAACGAGATCAAAGGAAATGAAGATGACTCTGGGGGTCTCTACAAGGCAGGACTGTATTTTCACGGCTTCATATCACAGCCAACATAACACTTAGGGATTTATTTTTCTTTCCAATAAAATCTACAAGTTGCAAGGATTTTTAGGATTCCTCTTTCCACATTAAAACATCCACACACAGTGTATTACCTGTATTGCCAGTCCTGAAAAAAAAAAAATGCCATCACTGTTTGAAATTCATATACAAAATTTATATTGAACTGCAAAAGCTTAATTTTCCTTTCTAAATGCTAGCACAAGTCTTAAAGAACTGCTATGTTATGAGCCTCCATTTTAGAAATATTTTGGGAAATAATTGCACCATTACATATAAATGAGAAGTAAAACTTAATGGCTTATAAGAATATCTTAAAAAGCTAAGGTTAACATGGTCACTTTCAATTATTTAAAATATAAACTCAATTAAATTGAAGCATTTCTGATATTCCAAAAGCAGGTATCTTTAGTTTGAACATAAAATCCAATTTATTTCAATGAAATAAATGATCATTTCCTCTACTCATTATGGAAAACATCTACCTATAAATTAATATGCATAATGTGTATATACATCAGTGATTAAATATCCCTATGAAAAGATCAGAATTTTCTGTGGATGTGACTAAATTTCCAAGAAATATGTTCATAAATAAATGGATTTGGGCTGGCGCCGCGGCTCAATAGGCTAATCCACCGCCTGTGGTGCCGGCACTCCAGGTTCTAGTCCCGGTTCGGGTGCCGGATTCTGTCCCGGTTGTCCCTCTTCCAGTCCAGCTCTCTGCTGTGGCCCGGGAGTGCAGTGGAGGATGCTCCAATCCCTTGGGCCCTGCACCCGCATGGGAGACCAGGAGAAGCACCTGGCTCCTGGCTTTGGATCAGCACAGTGCACTGGCCGCAGCACGCCAGCCGAAGTGGCCATTGTGGGGTGAACCAATGGAAAAGGAAGACCTTTCTCTCTCTCTCTCTCTGTCCACTCTGTCAAAAATAAAAAAAAATACATAAATAAGAAAATAAAAGAAAAAAAAAATGGATTTACTCTTCCGAAGTTGGTAATCTGTCAGACCAAAAATAAAAAGTAAATGTAGCTAATTTTTAAAAAAAAGGATCTGCTTCATTTAACCATTTATCTACTCTGCTAGGATGTACAAAGCAGAAACACGCACATAAGTACTTTTTCGAAAAGTCACGCTTCCCTGAAATTACACTTTCCGATCTGTCGTTATCTTAGGCGCAATCACTGCAAGACTCTGGAAGGTGATGGAATCAGCCGTGTGCAGGCTGCTATGCCAATGAAAATCTGATCAGAACAAACATACACCAAAGGAGTTTCGCAATTTAGAAATCTGAAAAAGGACTGTGTTGTATCACGAAATAAGCAGTTATTTATTAATTTGCTGTACCAGCCTGTTATGAAAAATGCTTTCATTTCAGTAACTAAAAGCACCAAATTGGTTTTACTTTGATTTAATATACTTCCCACATGAATGTTAAATTTTATAATTAACTAGGTATAAATCATGTGGATTACTGTTTCTTTAAAAATAAATCTGCCACCCATTTTAACACAGAACCATTTTATTTAAAGTAAAAATGTTAATTCTTAAGCTTCCCTATGACACATCCTTACCTTTCG
This sequence comes from Oryctolagus cuniculus, assembly GCF_964237555.1. Classification (NCBI taxonomy): domain Eukaryota; kingdom Metazoa; phylum Chordata; class Mammalia; order Lagomorpha; family Leporidae; genus Oryctolagus; species Oryctolagus cuniculus. Next base: position 133,662,542 of record NC_091440.1, on the reverse strand, counting down.
GAGATTAACTGAACTATTTACTAAGCCTGCAATATGGCATCAAGGGATTACCTCACGACAGTCCAGGGAAGGGAGGAGCGGCCTGGAGTTGCTAAGAGCTGCAAGGCTGCTGTCTCACCTGGGAGTTGATTACTGTGCTCCATTTCATACACTTAGTCTGCTCCCGTATGCAAAATCAGACAGCTGAAACACACTCACCTGCCTGCCACACATGCAGTTAATGGTTACTTCCCTTCACAACACAACACAGCCGTGAGCTTACCGAACCCTGGTGGACCCACACCCTGACTCCATGTCCCGCTGCCGCACAGTAAGCAACCACACAACAGGCATGCAACTGTGCTGTTCACAGAAGACACTTGGCGTCACAAGCTTTGCACAAGGCACTGTGAACTAACCAACTCCACGACACAGCTGGCAGACTTGCTTTCCTATGCTTTGTTAACTTCCTCACTCTCATCCCTCCTAGATGACAGGCATGTCTGTGGCAGCTCTTACTAAGTTAAATCACTCACTTACTCTTCAATAAAATACCGGCATTTCTGTTTCAAGTCCCCACGGCTTCTGGGCACCCAATTCTCTGAGTACTGACTTGATATCACAAAAGGAGAATTCTACACTTGATCTCATGTGGCATATTGTAGTCAAAGAGCAGAAACAATACAAATGTACTAGAAAATGCCTTAAGGCCATATATATAAAGTTTATAGGAAACACAATTGAGTGTTTTTGTTTAGACTTGGGTCCTATCCCCAAGATCTCTCTCCCAGTCCCTGCTTCCTCCTCCAACTGACACTTTCCTAGCTAGTATGGTCTATTTTGGAACTTTATATAAAAGATAATATACAGAAAAAACCTTTTGTGTCCAGCTTCTTTCTTTCATCATTGTGTTAGTGAGCTCAGCCATGCTGTGGGAGCTGGCAGGAGTCCACCTTGTCTCACTATGCATTCCTCTCGAAACCATTGGGCATCAGATGGACACTAGCTGGAAGCTCACTGGGAGGCATGTTAGCATGAGGTGCCAAAATGGGTTATTAACTAATAAGAGATGATCTCAGCTGTGCAAGTACAGATTTTAAAACTTTTAATAAGCTGTTTTTAGCAGATCAGTGCCAGAAACTTTAACTTTATTTACATTTCCTGATCTAGTATCAGTTTCAAGGATTCAGTAGATTCATCTGACTCAGATATGAATAGACAGTTACTTGTTTCACATAAAGGTAGGCAACAATACACAACATTAATAGCAGGATGTTTGACTTTGTCACCAACAAAAAGCAGATATTTATGTCACAGCTGCTGCAGATACCTCAAACTCTCTATCTGTCCACACTTGCCATGCCTTTTTCTAGCAATGAAATCTCCACCATGTGTTCTTGATATTTAACGCAATACTAAAATAGTACACCCAACTGTATCACAACCTGGTTTGGAAAGCCTCCATAATCATATTCAAATCTAAGAGGTCGTCTTTAAATACCACTGAAAGAAATGTGGGTACAAGAGACAGAGGGGTCACTGCCAAGAGCCATGGGAGGGAAAAAGGAGGTTTTCAATCATTCACCAATAAGACCAGGTCAAGCTCATAAGAAAAAAAATGAGTGTTTCTCAGGAATGAGGGACACTGGGAGACAAGAGATTAAAAAACTGCCAAGGACTGGCTAGGATGAATGAAGAAAAATCTAATGGAATCAAGAGACATGAAGCAGCACAAAGTATGCACAAGTTCTGAGTCCATAATAGGGGAAAGCAACGCAGGTTCTGAGAGCTGAGGGCACAACAGAAAAAACCCATTGCACATCACCACAGACACACAAGTGGCAATGAAAAGAAATGGAACTGATCAGTTTTTACAACAGGCTCATTCATTGACTTTCCATCACCTGCCACCATCCGTCATGGTTACCTCAACTGCCATCATCAGCAATTTCAACCTCCATCTAAATAGGCTGGCACTGTGGTGCAGTGGGTTAAGTCACTTCTTAGGATGCTGTCATCCCAATGAAGTGCCAAGTTTGAGTCCTGGCTGCTTTGCTTCCAATCCAACTCCCTGTCAATGCACTTGTGAAGGCAGCAGATGATGGCCCAAGTACTTGAGACACAGCTACACATGTGGAAGACCAGGATGAACTTCCTGGCTCTGACCTTTCACATGGTCCAGTCCTGGCTGTTGTAGCTATTTGGGGAGTGAACCTGACTCCTCAGCTGGCCACAACGGCTAGAGCTGCGCTAATCCAAAGCCAGGAGCTTCTTCCGGGTCTCCTATGCAGGTGCAGAGGCCCAAGGGCCATAACAGAGAGCTGGGTCAAAAGTATAGCCGTCAGGACTTGAACAGGTGCCCTTATGGGATTCCAGCAGCACAGATGGTGGCTTACCCACTACACCTTAGCTCTGGTCCCAGAAAATTGTTTTAAGTATCTGTGAAATGCAATATTCAAAATTCCTAATGGGGTACTGTCCTAGGTGAGGATGGGGGTGGTACTGGGGAAATGGAGGAGATATCCTAGAATATTAATTTCTGTTTAAAGATTTATTTATTTATTTGAAAGGCAGAGTTACAGAGAGGCAGAGGCAGAGGCAGAAAGGTCCTCTATCCGCTGGTTCACTCTCCAGATGGCCGCAATGGCTGGAACTGTGCCTATCCGAAGCCAGGAGCCATGCACTTCCTCCTGCTCTCCCATGTGGTGCAGGGGGCCCAAGGACTTGGGCTATCTTCTACTGCTTTCTCAGGCCATAGCTGAGAGCTAGATTAAAAGTGGAGAAGCCAGGACTCAAACCAGCACCTATATGGGATGCTGGCACTTCAGGGGGTGGCTTTACCCACTACACCACAGTGCCAGCCCCAGAATATTAATTTAAGGGCTGTTGTGGCATGGTGAGTAAAGCTGCCACCTGCAATGCTAGGATCCTATATGGGCACTAGTTCAAGTCCTGGCTGCTCCACTTCTGATCTAGCTCCCTAAGGTGCATGGAAAAATGATGGAGGATGGCCAAGTGCCAGGGCACCTGTATCCACATTGGAGACCTAGAAAAGCCTCCTGGATCCTGGCTTTGGCTTGGCCCACACTGTCGCCATTTGGGGAGTGACTCAATGAATGAAAGATCTTTCTGTCTCTCTGTCTCTGCCTCTTCTGTAACTCTTCCTTTAAAGTAAATAAAAAATAAATATTAAAAAAGCTTTAAGAAAGTTTTAATCAAATTTATGATTAGAAATATAGTCTGTTAGTTAACTGGAAAGAAATGACATGCAGGACAGTAATAATTAAGTCTGCCCACTCTGAAATATGATGGACCTCTACAGATTTTCATCTTAAACCACTTGAGATCAACTCTAACCTGAGTTGTACAGCCCAGACCAACTTTGAACTCTAAGTAGTTTTAAGATTAAATGATAGGGGCTAGTTCTGTGGCAAAGCAGGTAAAGCCACTGCCTGCAGTGGCAGCATCCCATATGGACTCTGGTTCATGTCCCAGAGGCTCCTCTTCCTCTCCAGCTCTCTGCTATGGCCTGAGAAAGCAGTAGAAGATGGCCCAAAACCTCGGGCCCCTGCACCCATGTGGGAGACCTCGAAGAAGCTCCTGGCTCCCGGCATTGATGGTGCAGCACCAGCCATTGTGGCCAACTGGGGAGCGAACCAGAGGATAGATGACATTCTCTCCCTGTGTAAATCTTTCAAATAAATCTTTTTAGAAAAAGAATTAAATTATATATATATATATATAAAAGTTAAAAAAAAAAACCCTGACAAAGAAACAAGTATCTGTGCAATGTGTATACAATACCACAACCCAGGTCCTTGCTGCTCACAATGGGTACACACAGAAGTCAACATTCTCCAAACTCTCTTAGGCCCATCAAGGACTCTAGGGGAAACAGAAAAAGTTGGGGCCGGTGCTATGGCACAGCGGGTTAACACCCTGGCCTGAAGCGCCGGCATCCCATGTGGGCACTCCACTTCCTGTCCAGCTCTCTGCTATGGCCTGGGAAAGCAGTAGAAGATGGCCCAGGACTTTGGGCCCCTGCACCCACATGGGAGACCTGGAAGAAGCTCCTGGCTCCGGATTGGTGCAGCTCCGGCCGCTGCAGCCAACTGTTAACTACTGGATCAAAGCCCCCCCCCCCCCCTCTGTGCAACTGTGACTTTCTAGTAAAATAAATCTTTAAAATAAAAACAAAACAAAACAAAAGGAAATAGAGAAAGTTCACAGAAAAAAATGTATCAGAAGAAAATCTACGCATGCATTTCAAAAACACGTGCACCAAAACACACACTCTTCCAAGTCTTCTCATATAAATCAAGCTCCAACTACACGCTTGGCACTAGCAGTGCTGGGAACACTTAAGCAGAGCATCGAGTTTCTTAGAAAAAAGGCCTGGCCCAACACTCCCAGTCCTCAGTCACAGAGCCACAGAGCCAAGCAGCAGGACAGCACCCCAGAAGCCAGCTGAGCTCCAGCCCCCAGGCCCCTCACATAGTGGCCAGACCGCTGATCACTCAAAAACACACCTGTCACACCCTAACCGGCGATGCTAACATGACCATGCTCTAGGTAAAGAGACAGACATCTTTTCGACAAGTAAAGCCAATCAGGGCCAATGTTTGATGCAGCAATTAAGACGCCAACTGGGACATCTTATGGGTTCAAATCACAGCTCTACTCCAATTCCAGACTCCTGCTAATGTGAACCCTTGGAGGCACCAGGTGACAGCTCATGTGACTGGGTCCTAGCCACCAACATAGGAGTCCCTAGAGAAGGACTACTGTGGCCCACGTGGGAACTGAATCAGCAGACAGGAATGATCTTTCCCTCTCTTTAGAATAAAAAAAAACTTTTTACATAGCCTATTTTTACAGTAAACAGGTGGCAGATGATGGTGGAAGAGGTTGCTCGAATACTTAACTGATGAGCCGATCCTAATAAAACCTAAAACTTTCTTCACAAATTACATTCAACACAAACTCTTCACTTCAAAACTTTGAACAAGAAATACAAAACAAATTCTCCACTTAAATAAAATGCTGCCATTTATTTTCAAACTTTTGGGTTTATTTTAGGGAATAAGCTCGATCTATTTTTAACCTCGAGTAGTAAACTCCTGGAACTTGAAGAATTGTTAGCACACCTAGCTTGGCTGTCACTTAGACAATCTACGTGTGGGAGTAACTTACGCCAGGGTGACTGCGAGGAGGTACCCGTTCTCTTGGGAGTCTCTCATAGTCATAGCGTCCTTCAGACCACATCTCATCTCTTCTGTAACCCACTGCAGAAAGAAGGAAGCCAAGAATTACGGGTTTGACATGACGAGGAACGGAGAAGACAAGAAGATGATTGCCTTCCAACAAATATTTTCCAGAACCCTTGAGGGGGAAAAACCCAAGTGACCAAAAGGAAGCCAGATTTTCAGGCACTGCTTCTTCCACACAATGCTGGGATTCTCTTTAATAAAAAAATAACCAGCCGGCACAGCGGCTCACTAGGCTAATCCTCCGCCTGCGGCACCAGCACTCAGGGTTCAAGTCCCGGTTGGGATGTCGGTTCTGTCCTGGTTGCTCGTCTTCCAGTCCAGCTCTCTGCTGTGGCCCGCGAGGGCAGTGGAGGATGGCCCAAGTGCTTGGGCCCTGCACCCACATGAGAGACCAGGAGGAAGCACCTGGCTCCTGGCTTTGGATGGGCATAGCGCCCGCTGTAGCGGCCATTTGAGGAGTGAATCAACAGAATGAAGACCTTTCTCTCTGTTTCTCTCTCTAACTCTGCCTGTCAAAAATAATAATAATAATGCAGAGTTCCACTTTGCATTTTTCAAGGTTATTGTTTTAAAGCTTAAAAAATTGTTTTACAAATTATGGAATTATCACAAATATGTACTTCTTCATGCTCATGCACTGAAAACAAAAGATCCATTTTAACAGACTATCTAAAAGGCTGACCAACAAAACTAAAACTCCTATTTCCTCGTGAATGGTCTGCTTGACTTCAGTGTTTTGCTTTTGTACATCTTTAATGCTACGTCTCCTCTCCGTATGTTCAATGAAATAGCTTCAACTGAAAAATGTGTTCAATGGACAACCATACAGAAAGAGACTCAACAAACCATGAAATGACAGCCATCCCCAACACAAGCCACTCTTGATCTTGGTTTACATGCTTTCAATTTACCTTAATGCAAAGACACCCTCATAAACTCTGAAATGAAAATGTGTCAGCACTTTTCAGATATGGCTTGCAGAGACAGAGGAAAGTATCTGCCTTCCATGGAAGTGAGGAAGGCTTCCTACTCCGAGAGCTGATGCACCGTGGGTAGAATGCAGACACAGTGAGTGCAGAGTTCCGCATGCAAAGACAGAACAAACAGAAATGAGCACAAGAGAAGGCAATGAGCAACCAGAGACTGGGGTCAGGCACAGGAACCCAGGCCACAAGTCAGTAAAGGACTCAACATGGTGAGCCCGGCCAGTCGAGTTCCCCGGCATCTCTGACCCTTATCATTGGGATGACAGCATGACATGGTTAAGGTCACTTTATCTACAATATTAAGAGTGCTGGCGGGGCCAGTGCTGTGGCATAATGGGTAAAGCCGTCACCTGCAGTGCTAGCATCCCGTATGGGTGCTGGTTCAAGTCCTGGCTGCTCCAGTTTCAATCCAGCTCCCTGCCAATGCACCCTACTGGCCAGTATTATCGGGAGAGGGGAGCTGAGGGGAATTCCAGGTCTGGGGCAGAAGGTAACCACCACTTCCAGGTAATCCCAGACCCACTGAAGCCCACCTGGCCATCATAAATTCCCTAAAGAGCAGGGCATCTTGGAGCAATCAAAGAATGGTCACAAGCTGCCCCTGCCTTGCTCCTTGCTCTGCGCCCTGTAATAAACACCTACTTTCTACCATCACCTGATGGCAGGACTGGTTTCTGCATGTGGGCAAGCAACCCAGGGTTTAAGAGTGCTACATCAACACTTCTAACTAGTTTGGGGTGTAACTGGGTAACACGGCTCTAACTTCATGTTCCAGTCCAGGCTATTCCACTTCTTTATTTTTATTTATTATTTTAACTTATTTTTTATTTTTCGACATGCAGATTTAGACAGTGAGAGAGACAGACAGAAAGGTCTTCCTTCCGTTGGTTCACCCCCCAAATGGCCGCTGTGGCCAGCACACTGCACCCATCCCAAGCCAGGAGCCAGGCGCTTCCTCTTGGTCTCCCATGTGGGTGTAGCACCCAAGCACTTGGGCCATCCTCCACTGCACTCCCAGGCCACAGCAGAGAGCTGGACTGGAAGAGGAGCAACCGGGATAGAAATCCGACACCCCAACTAGGACTAGAACCCGGGGTGCCAGTGCCACAGGCAGAGGGTTAGCCTATTGAGCCGCGACGCCGGCCCAGTCTGTTCCACTTCTGATCCAGCTCTCTTCTAGTGTACCTGAAAAAGCAGGGGAGAATGGCCCAAGGCCTTGGGCCCCTGCAACCACAAGGGAGACCCAGAAAAAGCTCCTGGGTCCTGGCTTCCACCTAGCCCAGTCCAGGCCACTGCACACATTTGAGGGGAGTTAACCAGCAGATTAAAGACCTCTCTCTCTGTCCCTCCTTCTCTAACTCTGTCTTTCAAATACATAAATAAATCTTTTTTAAAAAAATCTATAACAGATAATATATATAAAAGGTCATATGCAACCTTGTACTGTTACTGAAACAATACAGAATGCATGTTGTATATCTGAAACTTTAATGTATGAAACAAAGAATACTAGGCTGTTGATAAGATGGACCTGCCAACTACAGCCTGAACTAAGGTAAGAGCGGGGCCAGCACTGTGGCATAGTGGGCTAAGCCTGTGCCTGTGGTGCCACTTCCTATTCAGCTGCTCCTCTTTCGATCCAGCTCTCTGCTTATGGCCTGGGAAAGCAGTGGAAGATGGCCCAAGTGCTTGGGCCCCTGCATCCATGTGGGAAACCTGGAAGAAGCTCCTGGCTCCTGTTTTCAGATCTGCTCAGCTCTGGCTGTTACAGCCATTTGGGGAGTGAACCAGTAGATGGAAGACCTCTCTGTCTCTTCCCTCTCTCTCTGTTACTCTGCCTCTCAAATAAATAAATAAAAATTTTCAAATAGAAAAAGATAGCAGTATAGGGAATGGGTGATTACAATCAAGTACTATAGAATTATTAGTGTAGAGAAGAAACTAACAAAACTTTAAATTCAACTAGCACCTTGTGATGGACACACTGGAAACCATTATTACTTAGTGGAATAAGCCAGTTCCAGAAAGACAGATATCAAATGATTTCCCTGATCTGAGGTAACTAAGAGTACCTAAAATGCAATGTATTAGAGTGAAATGGACATTCTGAGATCTGATGATTGTTTGTATAGCCCTTGTTACTCTTTTACTTAGTATAGAGTTAACTATAAGATCATTAAGTAAACTGAAAATAGATCTTCATAAAAATTTAGAGTGGGATTATGGGCAAAAGGAGGAAGAAGGGTGGGAACATGGGTGAAATGGCGGTAGGGGAAAGGTATCACTAAGTTCCTAAATCTGTATACATGAAATACATGAAACTTAGACAATTAAATTTAAAAAATAGCACCTTGTAATTTTCACGAACTTTAAAACAGCAGCCTTCTGAACAGCAGCACATTTACAACATCGCCCAGACTTAGGAAACTAATCCATCCCACAACCAACTAGCTTGACTGACACAGATACTGACTCCCAGTGTCGAACCACGCTATTTGTAATGCCAGCGCTCAAGTAGGTTCCCTCAAGTTAGCAGAGTCTCATGACCACCCCAGTTAAATTCTCGATCCCCACGATATCCACTCTGAAGAATACAACAGGAGGACCCTCCACATAATTACGCAAAGGACAGAACTGGAAGCCAAGGTGGAGAAGGCAAGCTCCATCTGGAAGCATGCTGTAACAGGTTCCAACTCAGAAAAACCAACTACCCCAAGGTGAGGCAGTTAATTCCATAAAGGAGCCTTCCGCATAGCATTCCACTGAGTGGCCTAGCCATTGTCATGTTAACGTCAACTGGGAGAGCAGGGAGGTCTTTCTTGGTTCAGCAAAGAGGTCAGGAGATCTACAAAACAAAGCTGTCCATCACACCATTCACATTTGGAATCCAAAGTCCTTTGGACAGGGCTGTTTCTTCTCCCATTTTATACTGCTGTAAGGGTACTCTGCATTTGGTTTGTTCAGCTTCCATTAAATACACTCAGGATTAAGAGCTTTCTCTCCTCCCCAACCATTCCTTTCACTTTCTAAACTCACCCATCAACTCTGATAGCCAGCCACAGCTAGTGGCAAAAAAAAAAAAAAAAAAAAAAAAAAAAAAAAAAAAAAAAAAAAAAAAAAAAAAAGCCACATTTAAGTTCTTGGTCCCCTGCCATCCATGGGGGAGACTTGGATGGACTTATGAGCTCCTGGCTTTGGCCTGGCCCAGCTCAAGGGCCATTTGCCAAGTGAAGGAACAGATGGATGATCTCTGTCTCTCCCTCTACCACTCTGTTGCTCAAATGAGTCTCTAAAAATAAAATATTAGATAATTTACAATTAATGCATGTTACTGACCCTCCTGAGAAACGTGCTGTATGAAAAGGAGCACCTCTAGGGTGCTCATTGCTATGCAGCCCACAGAACTGGCACAGAGTGTATGCTGAACATTCAGCGGGAAGGGGCTGGTGTCAGGGCCTAGTGGGTTAAGCTGCCGCCTGCATCCTATATGGGAGCAGGTCTGTGTCCTGGCTGCTCCACTTCCCATCCAGCTCCCTGCTAACTGTCTAAGTGTTTGGGCCCATTACCCATGTGGGAGGTCTGGAATAAGCTCCTGGCTCCCGATTTTGGTGAGGGCCAACCCTGGCTGTTGGGGCCATCTAGGGAGTAAACCAGGGGATGGAAGATCTCTCTCTGCAATTCAAATAAATAAACAGATCTTCAAATAAATAAATAAAAACACATCAATATTGAAAAGATGTTCCCTCTACATAAATGACTCTCATCTCCATTTCCATCTCCTTCCAGAAGCAATGCTCAGACACCCCCAACTCAGCAGCTCTTCAGGATCTCAGGTCACTCTGTCCCCTTTCCTCTCTGTTTTGGTGAGTGATAACAGGTACTCAAAGGCCCAACTTGGAAATCTTTGTCATTAAAAAATCCCACTTTCCACCTTTGTTTACTAAATCCAGTTATTTCTACCACCTCCGTAACACACTTCTTTGTTCACACTGTAGTTTATCCCCTGCACTCGCAATGGCAAGACAGCTCCCTGCCTTCTGGTGTCACTTTACCCACCCTGTCCCCAGGGCAGACAACAGCCCGCATCCATTCCACTAAAACACTGCTGAAGAACTCACACACTCCCCACAGCCCCACTTGGCTGTGGCTTTGAACTTCAACCCTAACCCCTTCTCCAACAGTCACCGGGCCCTCCAATCCTATCAAACCACTCATCTCCCCCAAAGTGAGCGACTGTTTCTCAACACCCAGTGTTAGCACAAACCTCCCTCTCCCTGGAACACCTGTCTTCTCCTCTACACTCTTCAAGACCACATGGCAGCTCTTACATTCTCCACAAGTTCCTCCCTCTGGAACCCCTCAAGACACTCTATTATGGCCGACTATATAATACCAGATTCTGTTTACTCTTCCCTTTCCCAGCCTCCTAATTTGAATTCCACCACGAAGAAAACTAAGCTGCTTGGGCTTAGCAGAGTAAAAGTAGTCACTAAATACTAGCCACATATATACAACCGGGTGGGGTGGGGAGTGTCACTGTGGCACAGCAGGTAAAACTGCTGTCTGCAGCACTCCCAGCCCATGTGAGTGCCAGTCCAAGCCCTGGCTGCCCCACTTCCGATCCAGCTTCCTACTAACGCACCTGGGAAAGCAGTGGCAGATGGCCCAAGTCCTTGGGCCCCTGTACCTATGTGGCAGACTTGGATGAGGTTCCTGGCTTCGGCCTGGCCCAGACCTGGCTATTGCAACCAGCTGGGGAACGAACTACTGGATGGAAGATCTGTCTCTCCCTCCAATTCTGATTTTCAAATAAATAAATAAATACAGATTGTTCACCTGACCACTTTCCTGTAGGAGTTTGTACCTATCATTCATAAAACTTCTCCCGACACTGGAAGCACGTCACTTTTACGCAAACGGTACCTGGACAATCTCTTAGCTCCAGCATGCAGGAGTGGGAAAATATTCTTCTACCAAGGGCCTCTGGACATTCTTAACATTCACGGGTCACATAAAATAGTCAACTTAAAAAATTGGCCTGCTACAGTTTTGCTGAATTTGGCGTCTCACTTGCCAAATATATGGCCCACAAGCCAAACGTTCTGCACCCCTAATAGCAATTTCTATTCCTGGCTGCACATGAGAACCATGTAAGGAGCTTTATAAAATACCACCACCGAGGCGCTGCCCACTGACATTCCTCAACAATCGGCACAGGGTGGGATCCTGACACCTTTTAAAAATCTTAACCTCATCTCAAGCAAGCAAGATCAATTGATCTACAAAGTAGGCTGGGAGCCAGCACTGTTAAGTTGCAGAGTGCAACACTGGCATGTCATATGAGCTACGAGCCTGGTTTGAGTCCTGGCTGCTCCTCTGCAGGTCCAGCTCCCTGCTAATGTGCCCGATAAAGCAGAGTAAGATGGCCAAAATGCCTGGGTCCCTAGCACCCACGAGGGAGACCTACATGCAATTCCAGCCCTGGCTGTTGTGGCTATCTGAGAGTGAACCAGCAAGAAGATCCCTCCCTCTCTCTCTCTCTCTCTCTTAGGTAACTATTTTTTTTTCAAGTAAGTAAATCTTTAAAAAATATGTAAATAAAAGCATGCTAAGAATATTCCTGACATCCTGAAATGAAACATTTACAATTTTAAGGGATAATTTGAATGTAAGAACTATGGGGCACTTTATTTAGTGGAAAATGTTTAAAATTCCAGCCAATTAAATCAAAAATTTATTTTAGAGTACAGTTTGCATCTTTGGGAAAAAACATTAGCATGGATATCAACTTAAAAGGTCAAAACACAGCTAACACCTGTTAGAATTCAGCACTGTTCTGAGCTCAGTGAGAGAAAAACATAGGCAGTGGTGTTAAGAAAGCTAAGAAAACGTTAACAGAATCTTCAAGTGTGGATGGATGGTAGTGAACACCAAGATCCAAGAAGAGCTAAAGGCAAGGAGGAGGACATGAAGTGTGTGACAAAGCAGATGGGCCTGGAATATTTACACAGGGGCTTGAGCACTCAGTGCCTCTCCAGTGAGCAAGAACTCGGCAACAGACTTCCAAAACACTGAATCGCTTTACCCACAGAACAGCAAAGAAGGAGGCGACAGCATCTCTCACTTTGCAGACTAAAACAGTGCCTCTGAAAGCTTACATTCCAGAGTCTAATGAAGCCGGGAGCAGACTGATGCCTGCACAACTTTGAAGACCCAACCCCACCATTATCAAAAGGGGCAAGAACACTGATCAAGGGCATTAAGTGACACACACACACACACAATGCTAGATGAGCTCCTTGTAGGTTTTTGAAATAAGATGAGGCAGAAAAGCGCCATTTCATATAAACCTGGCGGTACCCAAGATGGATTCGAGAAGGGACTGGAGGGGCAGTGAGGGCTTCCACGGTGTCCCACGTAACTCGGCATTTTTAAAGGAGACCTGAACGCTCTGCAAGACTTGTCAATGCTGTAAGGAGACTGGTTTTCCAGCTTCCTGCTAATGCGCACCAGGGGAAGCAGCAGATAACGGCTCAAGTACTTGGGACCCTGCCACCCAAGCAGGAGACCCAGACTGCGTTTGTGGCTCCTGGCTTCGGCCTGGCCCAGCCTCGGCTGTTGCAGACATTTGGGAAGTGAACCAGCAGGTGGAAGATCTGTCTCTGTCTCTCCGTCTCTCTGCCTTTCAAATAAAATGAAAATAAAAACATTTAAAATAGTATTTATTAGATTATTGACTATCCACTGTCAATGATCAACTGAAATTACATAAGTAGACAAAAATGCCCAATGTTTGCTTACGTATAATATTTACAAACTGATCTTATTTCGTATCTGCTCTTAACTGGCCAGCTTCCCCCAAATGCTTTCCCCCCATTTCATTCCCCCAAAAATCACTCAAATAATTGTCAATACCTATTCATAATGAGAACTTTTCCTGATCAAGAGTCCTAATAATTTACTAATCCTAATAATACCCAAATTCCCAATCCTCCACAAGCCTATCATATCACCTAATCCTGTTCATGCAAATCTCTCACAGTGGCCCAAAGGACCACACCCCGCCCTGGAGCGGTTCCCTTCCCAACAGGAATACCTCTTCCTATCTTATTCAACCTCAGCTTCCCCTCAAGGATTCTGCCTCCTCCCAAAACCTATGGTTCTCCACAAAGTCCAATATCTGAACACGGCCTGAGGGGCACAGGTTACTTGTATTTGGTTACATTTTTTAAAAGTGTGCTCAAGGGGCTGGTGCTGTGGTTTAGTGGGTAAAGCCGCTGCCTGCACTGCCAGCATCCCACAGGGGTGCCGGTTTGAGTCCCGGCTGTTCCTCTTCGATCCAGCTCTCTGCTACGGCGTGGGAAAGCAAAAGATGGCCCAAGTCCTCGGGGTCCCTGCCACCACGTGAGAGATCGCAAAGAAGCTCCTAGCTCCTGGTTCCCGATCGGCGCAGCTCCGCCCATTGCAGCCATTTGGGGAGTAAACCAGCGGATGGAAGACCTCTCTCTCTCTCTGCAACTCCGCCTTTCAAATAAATAACTGTGCTCAAAATTTCCAAACTTTTTATATTTGACATTTTAAAACTGTTAGGTATCACTTAAAGATTCTATGTTCAGCTTTAAAAAAAAAAGTTGCTCCGACATGAAAACTGGTATCATGCTCTCAGGAATCCAGAATGGGCTGTGGTGGAGTAGCACGGACTTCTACCCCAGGGTCTCACACATTCATTACTGTTAACTACCTGCTCTCTCAGAGCAAATCTTCAACACTGCAACTATTCTGGGACCACCTGTTTCCTGACAGCAAATGGATACAACAGTTACAATGGTGAACAAGGCAAAGCCGCCCTCCCCTCGCGGACTGGAGAGGGAAGGCGAGGAGACCAGCTATTCTACTGCGCCGGACTGGAAAGCCGGCGCGCTCCGAGCACATGGCAAGGCCCCCCAACTGCATCTACTACGCCAAGCTCGGGAATGGCCTCTAACAAAGCCACAGCTAACCTCAGATCTTCGGCATGCCTGAGAGTTATCCACAAAGACGCAGGCAGGGACAGGGAGATCCAGTGCTCCCGAGAGAAAAAGGCGCCTTGTAGCAAAGAGCAGAGTGCGGAGGATCTCTGGTTCGCTATGGCCGAATCCAAGCCCAACCCTGGATGCAGGTGTCACAGGAAGCGCCCAATGGAAAGGCTGGTAGGAGAAGCCCCGCTAGAGCTAAGACCGACAGCTGAACGCATCCTCAAGAGGCTGAATACGCTCAAGAGTTTGTTTAGCTGAGAAGAGAGCACAGTCCGGGCGTTCAGCGGGTCAGAGGGGGGTGCAGACGCAGCCAGGGTCCGAATCCAGGGAGAGGGAGCCCCAAACCGCAGGAGAACCAGAGAGTTCGAGGCCAGTGAGGACCACAGGCGCCGGAGAGCGAGCCCCGGCCGCAGCCGGTGCACGCGGGCGCACTCAGGCGCCTCCGTCTGCACAAGGCCCGGCTTCGGCCCGGATGGGCGGCGCGGGCTCCCGGCTGCTGGCGGAGTTAACTTAAGCACCAGAGACAAAACGCATTTTTTTCCTGATCTCGGAGAAGCAGCAGGGCGAGCCCGAGATGGGTTCAAAGGAGGGCACAGGCGCCAGAAAATTCCCAACGACGCGGGAGCCGAGCCGACTCGGAACCCGGCTCGTCCCAGCTGCTGCGTGGCACTCCGCTGAAGACGAGCCCGCCGCGCCCCTCTGCCCGCACCGCGCCAAGTGCCTGACGCCGAGCACACGCCCGCCTGCCTGCCTGCCCGCCTGCCCTCGGGTCCCGACGCGGCCCGCGCAGGACCCCTTGGAAGAGAAGCGAACCTGGCTCAGACCCAGCACGCTGTGCCCGACCTCCACTGCGTCTCTCTCCACCCTCCACTTCAAAGCGTAGGACTGTGGCACGGCGCCAGCCCGAGTCGCCAGGGTCCGCAGGGAACGGCCCGCCCTGGGCCAACGTCCCGCACACCCGCCCCAACAACTCCCGCCAAGGGAAAAGCGCTCACCGACTCGGCCGCGGGAAACCAGGAACGCACCCGTCCGCCCGCCGCCGCCGTCTGCCAGGCACTTCCGGCGCGCGCCGTGACGTCAGCAGGCGCGCCGCCGCCGAGGCCCGCGGCCGCTCGGGTCTGTTTCTCGGCGCCTGCTCCTGGCCGGCCCCCGCGATGCACGGGGCTCCGCAAAGCTGCAGCAGGAGTCGGGGGTGAGCGGGCCGGGCCGGGGGCTCGCGCGCCGCCACCCCGTCTGAAGGTAAACGCCCCTGAGCCGCGGCCTTTCCCGGCGGCCACAGCGGCTAGCCCTCTGCGCCCTTCTTCCGGAGCTTGGCCCGGCCTGCGCTCGCCGTCCCCGCAGGGGCAGCGTTCCCTGCGCCGGGCCGGGAAGCCGAGGCGAGCCGGCGGCCCAGGTGTTCCCGGTAGTCCCCGCAGCGCCGAGCCGCGCCCAGCTTCCCCGCGCCTTTCGTGGCGGTCGGTTGCCGGGGGTTCAGGCCCGCTGCACCGGCTCTTGAGATCCGAAATCGGTAGCGTTCAGGCGCTTGTTTACACGGGTAATTTGGGCGTGAAAATTAACACTACGGATGTTTGTGAGCGTCAGGTGTTTCTGAATGTCAGGGAAAAAAAAAAAAGAATGGAATTGAAAGTTTACTCGGATGCAAAAAATTGAAAGCCGTGCAGTTCTTTCATAATACGCATTCTCCATAAACTTTGTGGCGATCCCTCCCGCGCATGGATGGCAAAGTTTTTGCACCCGAAAGCAGCTTATTTTTTAATTCTGGTTCCAAGGGTCGGCATCCCTTCAAAACACTGAACCAGCTCATAAGATAAAATGTGTCAGTTCGTAATTTGGTGGTGATAACTTGAGTGATTCTAAAGGGTTTTACATTATCAAAATATGAGGCCAGAATTTCTTAACACCACTCCAGAGAAGGATTGAAATGACAAAGAAAAGTACCTACCCAGGATGTCGGCAGAAATTCCCGACTGAAGTTCTTAGCCCCCAGGCTGCTTCTGGTGGGTGGGCAGGATACTGGACTTAGACCTTTGAGTGCATTTTCTGCTCTTAGCCTGAGGAGAGCTTAAGAGTAGCGGAAAGGTCCGGAATGCTAATGGGGAGGAAACTGGTTCCCCGAGCTGGTGTCCAGGTTCCTGACTGCCCAAGATGTAGTGCGGCTTTAAGTGCAATGAACAAGTCCCGGTGTCGAATGCTTATGACTTTGCATGTTTTCTTTCTTAGAAATGAGTGGTGGATTGGCCCCCAGTAAAAGCACAGTGTATGTCTCCAACCTGCCCTTCTCCCTGACGAACAACGACCTATACAGGGTAAGTTTCATGTCGGCATGTTTTTTTTTTTGTTTTTGTTTTTTTGTCCTGAGTGGTCTGTTGCAGACACGGATGTAGCTCACCCAAGCAGTTCTTTCTGGCAAAATCTTCATGAAGTGCTCCATAGTGTACTTGGACTGTTAGTGAAAAATACATCTGTTACAGAACACCCCGGAACGGGCTGGAGGAGTGGTCACAGAAACCCTGCCCCTACCTGGGTCTGCTTGCCCAACTTGCACCCAGCAGCATATTAATTTAAAGTAGGTATTTTTGCAAAGAACAGAGCAAGGGAGCCAGCAGCTGTTGCCTAATGCCTGGCTCCCTGACAGGCTGTGGGCACGCTTCTTCGAGGTGGAAGTTGGGGTTGAGAAGTGTGCGAGTTCGGCTCACGTCCAGCATCTGGTGCAGCTGCAGTGCCAGTGCCCTCCTGTGATCTGTGACCGCGGTCTCGGAAATTCTGATGCAGTCAGTGTGGGCTGCAGGCAGTCTAGGGGCTGCTGCCAGGAAAAGAAACTCCTCAAGACCAGACCAGACAACAAGATGTTATCTTCTCTGCAGGGGCGAAGGATGGCCTGTGCATCTTGTGTTGAGGAATCCTGTAGGGCCAGCTGCACCACTACCACAGTTCAGGCAGCTGATTTTAGTAGGAGGCAAGGAACCTTTAAGCTAAGCAAGGGAGGCTAGGTGGCCAGGGCCGGATGGTATCTAGCATCAGTGTCCATGGCACTGTAGGGTCGCAGTGGGGCACCGATTGCAGATACAAGTAAATGAAAGAAGTAGAAACTTTCATTTCCAAAGAGAACTTAGAATATTCGTATACCTCTACAAAGTAACAAGTTCTTCATAACACAGAAGGAACCTGTGACTTAGTGAAGTGGAAGCAACTTGTAATGGGCTGGTTTTTCTCCTTACTTTCTTGGCTTTGGAAGTGCTGGTGGGTGGAGAAAGAAACTGATGGGTCAAACAGATTTGTTTCCTTTGTCTCACACTCAGGTTTGGGCAGGTGTGGCAGAAGCTTAACAGTTTGATAAATTTGTTTTCAACTCAGAATAAGGGTGATTGAGGTGAGGGGGCAATCCCTTCCACCATATTCTTTTTTTTTTTCTTAATATTTATTTATTTGAAAGAGTTACAGAGAGGCCGAGGCAGAGAGAGAGATACGGGTCTTTCATGCATTCTCCCATTACCCAAATGGCTGCAATGGTACAGGCTGGGCCAGGCCAAAGCCAAGAGCCAGGAGCTTCCAGAAGATCCAAGTGGGTGAGGGGGCCCGAGCACTTGGACCATCCCCAGCTGCTTTCTCAGCAGGCAGCTGATTGGAAGTAGAGCAGCCAGGACTCCGACCAGTGTCCGTATGGGATCCTGACACTACAGGCGGTAGCTTTACCCAGTACACCTCAGTGCTAGTCCCTCTACCATATTGTTTCACCTTTTGACCTCACAGAAAACACAATTTCCTGTTGCTCCTGCCCTGCAGACAGGCGGTTGAATGGACCTGGAGGAATTGCTACTTTGGGTAGACGTTAGATAGAGATGCTGTATTGGCGGTATATAGTACTTGATTAATTAACATAGCTTGATTTTCAAAGAACAGGAGGAGGTTAACTTGTTCAAAAGAGAGACTTACTGTATTTATTGAGTGCTTATTATGTGCTGAGCACTCTTACAGGTTCTAGAGACACATCAGTGAACAACAAGATAAAAATTCCCTTGACACTCACAGCAGGAGAAATAATGCAAACTATTTAAAAGTCCAATTATGCAGTAGATACTAAGAAGACACCAAGATGTTCAGTGCTAAAGAGAAAAATAAGGAAGGGCTGTTCAGTGTTAGGTTGGAGGTGGAGGTGAAACTCGAGGGTGGGGAGAAGTGCCCTTTAAAAAAAAAAAAAAAGATTATGTATTTGAAAGTCAAAGTTACACAGAGAGAGGAGAGGCGGGGGGGGGGGGGGGGAGGGAGGGAAGGAGGGAGGAAGGTCTTCCATCCTCTGGTTCACTCTCCAGTTGGCCGCAATGGTCAGAGCTGTGCCGATCCAAAGCCAGGCGCCCAGAGCTTGTTCTGGGTCTCCCACACTGTGCAGGGGCCCAAGGACTTGGGCCATCTTCTACTGCTTTCCCAGACCATAGCAGAGAGCTGGATCGGATCTGGAGCAGCGGGGACTCAAACCGGGGCCCATCCAGCACTGCAGGCAGCAGCTTTACCATCTGTGCCCCAGTGCTGTACTCGTTTTATGGCCTTGAATATGCTGTGCTTTGTCAAATGTTTTGTGTGTGCTTGAGGATAATGTCTTGACAGCAGTATGAATTGTATACAGTGTTCAGTAAATGAAGAGTTGGCTGATTGTGCTATTGGAAAAAAAGAAGGTGACTTTAGAATAAACACCTGAAGCAAGCAAGAGGCAGTTCCGCAGGTGTCTCGGTGACAAGCACTGCAGGAGCTACAAGGGGTCATGAGAGAGAAGCCCACCTCAGGGCTGCCTGTATGACCGTGAGTGTGGAAGGACTTCAGCGAACCAGGGGTCATGAGAGAGAAGCCCACCTCAGGGCTGCCTGTATGACCATGAGTGTGGAAGGACTTCAGCGAACCAGGGGTCATGAGAGAGAAGCCCACCTCAGGGCTGCCTGTATGACCATGAGTGTGGAAGGACTTCAGCGAACCAGGGGTCATGAGAGAGAAGCCCACCTCAGGGCTGCCTGTATGACCATGAGTGTGGAAGGACTTCAGCGAACCAGGGGTCATGAGAGAGAAGCCCACCTCAGGGCTGCCTGTATGACCGTGAGTGTGGAAGGACTTCAGTGTTCACTCAGAGTGAAATCAGGAGCCATTGGAAAGGGCTCATAGAAAAGCCATACCAGTGTTCAGAATCCAGTGTTCCTAACACTGCAATTCACTTACGCCGCTTTCTAGCATTATACAACTTAATCATAGAACCCGAATGTTACTGTTGGTTCATGTATTAACATATTCTAAAAGACTGTTTTCTAAGAAAGGTGGGGACTATAAGTATAGATACTGGCTGAAACCTTAGTAATAGTTGAGATTGCTTAGCAGGAGGGTGTAGATATAAACTCAACAGATGCACCAGCTATAAAGTGGCACCAGCATAGAGTAATGACTGGAAGGAGGAGGAGCTGAGGGAAACAGATTTTTCCTTATAGAAGCTGTTTTGTGTTTCTGCTTGACAAGCAATGTGAGTTCCTGTCTTATTAAACAGTGATTGCTGGGGCCCCATAGTGGGCTAAGCCTCCACCTCTGGTGCAGACATCTCATGGGTGCCAATTCGTGTCCCAGTTGCTCCTCTTCCAATTCCCATCTGTGCTTATGGCCTGGGAAAGCAGTAAAAGATGGCCCAAGTGCTTGGGCCCCTGCACCCATGTGGGAGACCCAGATGAAGCCCCTGTTCCCTGGCTCCTGGCTTCGGATCGGCTCAGCTCCAGCCCTTACAGCCATCTGGGGAGTGAACCAGCAGACAGAACATCTTTCTCTCTGTCTCTCCTTCTCTCTGTCTATAACTCACCTCTCAAATAAGTAAATAAATATTAAAAAAAAAAAAAAAAAAAAAAGGCCGGCGCCACGGCTCAATAGGCTAATCCTCCACCTGCGGCACCAGCACACCAGGTTCTAGTCCCAGTTGGGGCGCCGGATTCTGTCCCGGTTGCCCCTCTTCCAGGCTAGCTCTCTGCTGTGGCCCGGGAGTGCAGTGGAGGATGGCCCAGGTGCTTGGGCCCTGCACCCCATGGGAGACCAGGAGAAGCACCTGGCTCCTGCCTTTGGATCAGCGCGGTGCGCCGGCCTTGGCAGCCATTGGAGGGTGAACCAACGGCAAAAGGAAGACCTTTCTCTCTGTCTCTCTCTCACTTTCCACTCTGCCTGTCAAAAAAAAAAAAAAAAACAGGGATTGCTCTCATTTTTGTGGTGGGAGAGCTAGAGATGGTGATGTTCTCCAGGCGCTGGCTGGAGCTGTAGAGGACTGAGAACTCAGGCTGAGTTCCAGCGCCCATGCAGTGTTCTTTGTTCTCTGCGCATTTACCACGCTGAGAAATTCTGGACTTAGACAGATACACATGATTCCAGTAACAATGAGGATATTATTGTAGTCACCAAAAAAATTTCCTCTACAGCCTGCTTTATAGACAGCTAACATGGTTCATGAACTGTAAGAAAGAAGCTGGTGTATGAACCTGAACATGTATGATTCTAACGGAAATGCTGAATGTGTGCTCTTTTGTTCCAGATATTTTCCAAGTATGGCAAAGTTGTAAAGTAAGTATTCATAATACTCTTTGAAGCTTCATTTTAAAATTTGTCTGAATTTACTTCTTTTTTTTTTTTGCTTTAATAAAATGGGTACTTGCTATAACAAAATAAAAATACTGTTAACCTTTTTATAAATATTTTTGTATATCAGCTTCCTTTTAAAAGTTGACATTATATTATAAATCCATGTATATACTATAGATATATCCCTATATTCAATTTTTCTTTGATATTCCTTTATATATCGTGATTTGAACAATCTTTATAATTTCTTACCATATTACTTATAAAGTCTAAAACTAATTCTGCTATCCAGTATAAGACCTGATGTCTGATTAAACATGTTTTGGTTATTAGAACCGGTGTTATCAAGTACACTATGAATGGTTTACCACTTATTGAAGGAATAATGTTGAAATGAGTATGTCAATATATGTAACTTCCAAATTGTTTATGAGACTTGAAGTAGGCAGGCATATAGGTTAAAATGGATTAGGCTTGTGAGCTGGAAGACCACGCCTTTGCCACGCCCCTGTGTGACCTCATCCCCCTACCTGGCCACACTTGGGTGCCCACTGTTTACCTTAAGGGAAAGCTTGGCTATATCAGAAAGACTACAAAGGAACAAAAATAGATGATAATAGCAATTATAGATTGCTATTAATAGATGATAATAGCAATTAGGGATAGGAGATAAGAGATTAAAAATAACTTCAGGTTCTCGTATTTAATTCACTGTTTTAAATTGATCTAGCAACTGTATTGTGCAGAAGTAAAAGCAAGATACCACCCTTCTATATAGTAGTTACACACACTTTGGCAAGAACTTAAAATTCTAAGAATTTGGAGCACATTTATTTTATTCAGTTTTGTTTTTGTTTTTTGATTGATTGTTTTTAGAGTATGTTTATTTTGACTAGTTCTTTTTCTTGTATCTTTCCATTAGTGAATGTTAAACTATTGAAGTTGGTGTGCATCATGAAATTATTAACCTCTTTTAAGCTTAGTTTGCTACTAAAAATTGTTATCCAAAATACTTCTAGGTAAATTTTGGGGTCTTCAGATTTTTGAACAGTCATCATCAATCAAAACTCTAGTAATGGTGGTATGTAACAAAAGAGGACATACATGGGCTAGTTTGTAGCTTAGCGGATAAAGCCGCCACCCGCAATGCCAGCATCCCCCATGAGATACCATCTCTGCTTCGGATCCAGCTCCCTGCTAATCCCTGGGGAAAGCAGCAGAGAATGGCCCAAGTGCTTGGGTCCCTGCTGCCCACATGGGAGACCTGGGTAAAGCTCCTGGCTCCAGCCTGCCTCCTGGCCCAGCCATTGCAGCCAACTGGGGAAGGAGGATCTCTCTCTCTCTCTCTCTCCCTCTCCCTCTCCCTCTCTCCCCCTCTCCCCCTCTCCCCCCCTCCCTCTCTCCCTCTCTCCCTCTCTCCCTCCCTCTCTCCCTCTCTCCCTCTCTCTCTCTCTCTCTCTCTCTCTCTCTCTGTCACCCTCTCCCTCCTTTCATTCCTCCCTGTCTTAACTTTCAAATAAATAAGTAAACCTTTTTAAAAAGAGCACATATAAGAGTATTCCAAAAAGATCAAGAAAAGTGAATTGAAAGAAAAGTTTATTTTGGTGCAGAATATTTTGAAATCCATGCTTATGAGAATATTCAACAAGTTTGTTGAAAACATGTATTATAAGCAACTGTGGTTTTCAATTTTTTTTACACTAAAATAAACTTTTGATATTCTCCTATATACTAGACATTGTTCTAATTTTTTTGAGCATAGTATCATTTAATTCTCAAACCTGCCCTTCAAGGTAAGTGCTGTTATTATTCTAATTTTATCCTTAAAAGAAACTAGCACTGGGGCCAGCTCTGTGGCATGGTGGGTGGGGCTGCCGCCTGCAGTGCCAGCATCCCATGTGAGCACCGGTTTGGGTCCCTGCTGCTCCACTTCCCATCCAGCTCTCTGCTATGGCCTGGGAAAGCAGTAGAAGATGGCCCAGGTCCTTCGGCCCCTGAACTTGCATGGGAGACCCAGAAGGAGCTCCTGGCTTTGTCTCAGCACAGCTCTGGCTTTCAAATAACTCTTTCAAATAAATAAATGAATCTTAAAAAAAAGAGAGAGAGAGAGAGAGAAAAGGAAGAAACTGAAGCACACAGTAAACCTGAGGTCCTATCGCTAGTTACTGAGGGGACAAGATCTGAAACCAACAGTCTTATTCCAGAACCCATACCTTTAAACCATACAGAGCAAGAGTGGAGAGAGAAGGAACCAGAGATCCTCCATCCCCTGGTTCACTTCCCGTTCAGTCGCAATGGCCAACCGAATCAAGGAAACGGGAGCTGCATCTGGTCTCCCACGTGGGTGGCAGGGGCCCAAGTACCTGTGTGTATGTAAAGAGTTTCTAGTAAGAGAGAGCTCCTGGTGGGTCCGGAGTAGAAGTGAATTTCTAAAAGCTTGTGGATTCCTTGTAGAGATTGGGTTGGAGGAGAACAGGAGCACAGGCAGGGTGCCCTGTCTGAACCAGCACTCCTGCAGTGCAGGGAGAGTAGAGGCTGCTTTAAGTGCAGAGCTGTCTGCAAAGTGAAATGGACAGCACTTTGTGAAGTGCTTATAATGTATGCAGGGTTGCATGAGAGACGGAGTGGCAGGGGTGACACCCAGGTTTCCTGGATAGTGTCTGCTTCATGTGATATGAATGAGTGTATTGTCTGCTTTATATGCTCTCTGCCGCTTTTCCTGTGTTAGAAACATGAGAGTCATCACAGAGTTGTCTTCTTAACTCATCGGTGTCAAATTTTTCTGTTGCCATAGAAGCTGTCACTAGTGACATATTGTAGTTGGCTTACAGGTCTATCTCCATCAATAGATCGTAAGCTTTTAAAAAAAAGTTATTTAAAAGGCAGGAGAGAGAGAAATCATTCTTCGATTTGCTGGTTCACTCCCCACATGACCACACAGGCAGGGTTGGACCTGGCAGAAGTCAGGACCTGCACTGGGGTCTCCCACTTGGATGGAAGGAGCCCAGGCATTGAGCCATCATCTGCTGCCTCCCAGGATGCATTAGCAAGAAGCCAGGTGGGAAGCAGACTAGCCGGGACTTGAATTGGCACGCCAAGGTGAGAGACAGGTGTCCCAAGCAGCAGCTTAATTTTTGCCACAATACCTCCTGCTAAAAGCTTTCTTTAAAAAAAAAAAAAAAACTTTCTTGAAAGTGAGCCAAAGAGAGACTCCGATCTGCTGGTTTACTCCTCAGATGGCCAGGGCTGAGTCACGCTGAAGCCAGGATCTGAATTCAGGTTTCCCCCATGGACGGTAGGAACCCAACTACTTGAGCCATCGCTGTTGCTTCCCAGGTGTGCATTAGCAGGAAGCTGGAGTGGAGAATGGAGCTGTGACTCAAACCCAGGCACTCTGATGTGGGATACTCTATCCGAAGCAGCTGCTTAACCACCGTGGCAAACACTGACTCCAAATGTCAGCTTTTTACTGGGATAAAAACCTTGTCCTACAGCCTTATATGAGAGTACTCCAGAAAAGTTCTTTAAAATGGGGAAATGGAATTAAAAGCTAAGCTTATTTTAATGTAAAAATTGTTGAAATCCATGCATAATTTTTGTAGTTTTGTGAAAGGTGCATTTTTATGAACTTTTGAAAGATACTTCATTTGCTCTGCATGAAGTTCAAAGTTCTCCAAAGTTAGCTTATCTTTTAATTCCATTCCCACAAACTGTGAAGTGCCCTGGTGCTGTTGGTGCTGTTAGTGCTTCCTGCCTAGCCCTGAGGCTGAAGGACCAGAGGAGTAAAGCCAGGTGCTCCTGCGGTTTGTATCTGCCTCTCCAGTTTGCACCTTGAGCTAGGCACTTAGAGGGTACAGATACCTGGAAGGAGTTTGCATGAAAATAGGTGAGATGGGGCCAGCAGAGAAAAGGAGGGATTCATTTTGATGAAAAGAGATTAGGGAACAGATTCTGATCAGAAGAATGAGTAGAATTCTAATGGGCAGTAATTGAGAGGTGCAGGAAGACACATGGACAGAGGCACCAGCTGGGGAAGTGCAGCCTGTGCTGTGTGAACCCTGGATGGCTTATTTTGGCAAGTGGAAGAAGCAGTGAAAGGTGAAGAAGGTGGGAGCCAAGTCGGAGGATACTGATGCCTGAACAAAGACAGGCATTTTAAAGAACCAGGGATTGTTGAGCAAAGGATGATGGTTTCATTTATCCGTGAAGTAGAAGACTTCGTTAGTTACACACGAGTTACCACCAGGAAACCAGTGAGGATACGCTCTTGGGAGTTTTAACACCATCGTGGACAGGACCACAGCAGTGGGATGGGAAAGAGAGACAGAGCAGTGAGGTCACTAACGGCCTGGTGTGGAAAGCCACACTTCTGCAACAGTGTTTTACAGAAACGGTTTATGACTTCATCTCACCTTCACAAATGTGAAAAATTGCCAGAAGTTAAAACTAGTCTCTCTTTTTTTTATTTGACAGGTAGAGCTATAGACAGTGAGAAAGACAGAGGGAAAGGTCTTCCTTCCATTGGTTCACTCCCCAAATGCCACTACGGCCGGCGCTGTGCCGATCTGAAGCCAGGAGCCAGGTGCTTCCTCCTGGTCTTCCATGTGGGCGCTGCAGGCGGAGGATTAACCAAGTGAGCCATGGCGCCAGCCCAAAACTAGTCTTTTGATAGTTCTCAGAACTGGTTGAAAACCGCGCAGTGCTGCCTTTGGAGGTGATAGGCCTACACTGCAGGCTTCACCGAGGGCCTGGGCTTTCTTCACCCTCGGCCTCTGAGTGAACACAGGCACCCTGAGAAGCTCAGCCACTTTGGTGCCCATTTTCCCTAAGTTACTTCCACGTCTGTTGCTTTTTAAAAAAATTAGACATTCCTTTTCTCAATGTGGTGGCATCTTTTATCAGTGTTAAATCCAGCGTCTATACAGACCCAAACCTGAGTGGAATAATTTAATATATGAAAATTAGTCTTGAATAAAGTCTCATTGCATCTTCTTGTCTGTTTTCCTGTTATGTGGGTTTTAGAAAATTGTTAACCTTTGTCCTTTTTTTGCTATTTATAAATAATTTCAAATTTATAAAAGTTTGAAAAGTAGTATAAAGAATATGTAAATTTCCTTTATTCAGAGTCAGTGCATTTGGCATTCACCCTCATGTGCTTTATTCTTTACCCTCTTCTTTCATCTGTGCATATGTGAACAGTTTTTCTGATTCATTTGGGCATGAGTTAGAAAAATCACTGCTCTTAACTACTAAGTACTTGAGTGTGTTACTTAGAGATACATCTTAACTAGAATAGAATTACCAACTTCACAAATATAAAAACACAGCACTCACTGAGTCCACCAGTTGTTTTGCAGTTTTGTTAGTTGACCTCTTATAATGTCTTGCATAGCATTTTTCTGCTTTGGTATCCAGCCACAATCAGATATTGCTTTAACTGTCCTTTCTTTTTAGCGTCCTTTTGTGTGGAAGCTGTGAAGAACACGGCTGCCACCTGCTGCTTTTCCCTCGTGAAGAGATTGATATACCTTCTGATAGCTTTCGTAGAGGCACACTGTCTGTCTCTTGACTGGTATTGGTTTTGATCAGAGTAGCGTCCTGTGTCTCCGCTGTATATTTTACCTTTTTTAATTAATTAGCAGTCTTACTATTTTGCAACAAAATTTTAGACTGGACGTTTGTTGATGGTTTCCCTGATCAGTTCTTCACCATGACTGTTTTGGGTTTTTTTTTGTTTTTTTTTTTTTTTTAAGATTTATTGATTCATTTGAAAGTCAGAGTAACATAGAGGAGAGGCAGAAAGAGATCGATCTTCCATCCACTGGTTCACTCCCCAATTGGCAGCAACGGTCAGAGCTGTGCCGATCCGAAGCCCGGAGCTTCCTCTGGGTCTCCCACATGGGTACAGGGGCCCAAGGACATGAGCCATCCCCTACTGCGTTCCCAGGCCACAGCAGAGAGCTGGATCAGAAGTGGAGCAGCTGGGTCTCGAACCGGTGTTCATATGGGATGCCAGAGCTTCAGGCCAGGGCATTAACCTGCTGCGCCACAGCGCCGGCCCCACGATGGCTGTTAAAAAATAGTGGGTTTTTCCTTATGCAGTGCCCCTACTCCTTTACCACCACCCTTTGGCATTCACCCTAGGGAAAAACCCTCCCTGCCCTTCCCCACATTTGTCTGTCTATTAAGGTATAGACTTAGAAATCCCTGCTTTTTCTGCGTTTTGTAATTCATTACTGGAGCTAATTGTTTTGGTACTCAGATAGTCCTGGATTTGGTCAGCGCGGTCTCCTCCCAGCTGGCTCATCGTGGACCCGTGCTGCTCCACCTCTGGAATCTGCTGTCTCTCCAGAACGCCCTGCTGACATTGCTGTGGGCTCCGCTTCGTGGCCCACAGTGAGCAAGAACCCACAGAACAGACTGTGGTGGTGCCGGTGACGGAAGGCAGACTGCGCCCTCACCTGTCACCGCTACACTGTGTGCTCTGGCTAAGCACCGTGGAACCTCACTTCTGTAAAAGAATATTACGAATACAATTAGATGCTAATGCCTAGAAAAATAAGTAAATTGTTTCTGTTTGTGTAGGAGAAAACACCCCAGTCCTGTGGTGTTTTTGGCAGAGGAGAAGTGTAGCTAACTCTCGGAGGCAGCGCTGTGTCTCTGTTCCCTTCACCCGCCTCCCTAGGCTGACTCCTCATCGAAGCTGCACCCCTTTAACACTTTTCTTAAAAACTTGAGTTTTCCAAGCATGACTGTCTGTTTCTTTTATCACTGCCTCCTCTTTTTAACTGCTGTTTTGTGCTTTAAGGGTTACTATAATGAAAGATAAAGACACCAGGAAGAGTAAAGGGGTTGCATTCATTTTGTTTTTGGATAAAGACTCTGCGCAAAACTGCACCAGGGCGATAAACAACAAACAGGTAAGCATGCCTTCCCGTCAGGGTTTGTGACCCAGAAGCCTCTGTGTGCATGCAGGCCTCAAGACTAGGGGTGCAGTAGATTCTGGGGCTGTTTAATTTATGGAAAACAAAATCAGTCAAGGCTGTACTGGGTTCCCAATGCTTTGGTAGAATTTGAGAAATAAAAATACTGCAGGGTAGAATGTATCACACCTAGAAAATAAAAGGGAATTGAAGATTTGGGGACATGAGAGGAAGCAGCCAGTGTCCTGTCTCAGGGAAGCGCGCCCTGTGCACTGATGCTTTTCTCCGGTGCAGTTATTCGGTAGAGTGATAAAAGCAAGCATTGCTATCGACAATGGAAGAGCAGCCGAATTCATCCGAAGACGGAACTACTTTGATAAATCCAAGTGCTACGAATGTGGGGTAAGTAAACCAGAATCTTAATGGAATTTTCCAAAGCTTACTGTGAGGTATTTTTAATGTCCATCTTTTATATTTGCTTGTCAATACTTCTTACTGGTTAAAAAAGCCAGGTTGTGACAGTTGGCTTAGAACCTGGAGACTAATCTAAGTGATGGAAACAAATCTCAAGGTGAGCTGAGTTAGCCCATGTATAGAGGTTTGCTCTCCCATTTCTAAGTGTATCTCATTGTCTTGAAAGATTTTAGGAGACTGGCATCGTGGTACAGCAGGTTAAGCCACCACCTACAACACCAGCATCCCATAAGGGTACCAGGTTAAGTCTCCGTTGCTCCACTTCTGATCCTGCTCCTTGCTAATGCACCTGGGAAAGCACTGGAATATGGCCCAAGTGCTTGGGTCCTTGCACCCCTGTGGGAGACAGAGAAGAAGCTCCTTACTCCTGGCTTCAGCTTGGTCCAGCCCTGGTAGCTACAGCCATTTGAGGAGTGAACCAGCAGGTGAAAGATCCCTCCTCTCTGTCTCTCTGTCTCTGTCTCACCCTCTCTTTAACTCTGCCTTTCAAATAAATAACTGACTCTTAAAAAGAAGATTTTAGCAACTCACACAGTCTTGTTCACTAGATGGGGTCTGTTTCCCAGCATTTTGCCAGACTTCAAGCACATGGTTCAGTCCCCACACTATCATATGGCCCATCTTCCACAGGATATTGTGTTCAGAAATGTTTCATTTCCTTGCCTGTCGTTTTGCTGTTTTGTTGATGAGCTGTCTCCATGTTATCTTCCCTGCTTCTCCTCATGATTCCCTTATAACCTGGGTTTGGTGGTCAGGAGTGACACACAGCCATAGAACAGTGTTGCACCAGGCCCACAGGTGTGCCAGGAGAGTTTCAGACTGGGCGTCAGCAGCTGGTTGCTAAAGTGACTCCATAAATCACCACAAACAGAGCCTGCAGATGCTGAGAGGCATTGCTTATGGTGTGGGAGACGAGAAATCCCTGGGGGTCCTTTGCCCACTGCCACTCCTGCTGTCCTCGATGGGTGGCGAGGAGAAGCGAAGCCCACTGCCCCTGGTGTATGCTTTTTCTGTCAACCCCGACTCTAAAATCTCCTAAATAAATGTTTAAGAAAAGTGTTCCAAAGTCACAGAGGAGAGAAGGAAGTTAGAGTCAGATTAGTATATGTCCTCCTGTTCACCGTGAGCTCTGGGAGGACCTGCTCATCCATTCCCTTTCCTTTCTAGGAGCACCACAGGTTTCTTACACCTTGTATACTTCGTATTCCTTGACTTTGCCCTCCCCGGAATCTGCTTACACTTGTTTAGCTGCACCATTAAACCCGTTTTTCACGTGGGATGTGGTAAGGTGCTTGGTGGTCCATTGTTCAAGAACACGGTTTGGGTGCTGCATCAAATAAACTTGAAAAGCATGATTTTTTTTTTTTTTTTTTTGGACAGGCAGAGTGGAAAGTGAGAGAGAGACAGAGAGAAAGGTCTTCATTTGCCGTTGGTTCACCCTCCAATGGCCAGCACGGCCGGCGCACCGCGCTGATCCGAAGCCAGGAGCCAGGTGCTTCTCCTGGTCTCCCATGGGGTGCAGGGCCCAAGTACTTGGGCCATCCTCCACTGCACTCCCTGGCCACAGCAGAGAGCTGGCCTGGAAGAGGGGCAACCGGGACAGAATCCGGCACCCCAACCGGGACTAGAACCCGGTGTGCCGGCGCCGCAAGACAGAGGATTAGCCTATTGAGCCGTGGCGCCGGCCCTACATGATTATTTTTGTCCTCTGTTCTAATATTGGCTTGGTCTCTCCACACCCCATAATATCTCTTAAATGTATGTATTGAGCTATTAACCTGCAAGTCGGATTCAGAGCTCTCATGTTTCACAATTCAGTACTGCAGCTTGTTACAAATAATAATCTTTTTTAAAAAAAGATTATTTATTTGAAAGTCAGTTACACAGAGAGAGAAGGAGAGGCAGAGAGAGAGAGATCTTCCATCCGCTGGTTCACTCCCCAGTTGGCTGCAACAGTCAGAGTTGCACCGATCTGAAGCCTGGAGCCAGGAGCTTCTTCCTGTTCTCCCACACAGGTTCAGGGGCCCAAGCACTTGGGTCCTCTTCTACTGCTTTCCCAGGCCATAGCAGAGAACTAAATCAGAAGTGGAACAGCCGGGTCTCGAACTAGCGCCCATATGGGATGCTGGCGCTGTAGGTAGCAGCTTTACCCACCATGCCACAATGCTGGCCCCACAGATGATAGTCTTAACCCAGCACTGGAAAGCAGGAATGCAGTGCAAGCCACATAGGAGAGACTTCAGAGTTCATGGACAATTGAATTGT
This sequence comes from Oryctolagus cuniculus, assembly GCF_964237555.1. Classification (NCBI taxonomy): domain Eukaryota; kingdom Metazoa; phylum Chordata; class Mammalia; order Lagomorpha; family Leporidae; genus Oryctolagus; species Oryctolagus cuniculus. Next base: position 133,632,042 of record NC_091440.1, on the reverse strand, counting down.
AAGATAGGTTTATTTTGGTGTGAAAATGTTTTAATTTCATGCATAGTTGTTTCATAATAGGCATTTTCTGTGAACTCATTGAAGATACCACATGTGTAATTTTAAAATTTTCTAGTAGTCACATTAAAAAAGTGGACCGGCACCACGGCTCAATAGGCTAATCCTCCACCTGCGGTGCCGGCACTCCGGGTTCTAGTCCCAGTCGGGGCGCTGGATTCTGTCCCGGTTGTTCCTCTTCCAGTCCAGCTCTCTGCTGTGGCCCGGGAGGGCAGTGGAGGATGGCCCAAGTACCTGGGCCCTGCACCCGCATGGGAGACCAGGAGAAGCACCTGGCTCCTGGCTTCGGATCAGCGCGGTGCACCGGCCTTGGCGGCCATTGGAGGGTGAACCAACAGCAAAAGGAAGACCTTTCTCTCTGTCTCTCTCTCTCAGTCTGCTCTGCCTGTCAAAAAAAAAAAAAAAAAAAGAAACAGGTAAAACTTAAGAATACCTTTTATTTAACCCATTGTTTATCTAAAATATTACAACCAAAATTGTAAGTTATTTAAGTATTTTACATTTTTTTTGACAGGCAGAGTTAGAGAGATATAGAGAGAAAGGTCCTTTCTCCATTGGTTCACCCCCCAAATGGCCGCTACGGCCGCACGCTGCGCCAATCCGAAGCCAGGAGCCAGGTGCTTCCTCCTGGTCTCCTATGTGGGCTCAGGGCCCAAGCACTTGGGCCGTCCTCCACTGCACTCCCGGGTCACAGCAGAGAGCTAGACTGGAAGAGGAACAACTGGGACAGAATCCGGCTGGGACTAGAACCCAGGGTGCTGGCACCACAGGTGGAGGATTAGCAATGTGAGCCGCGGCGCCAGCCCAAGTATTTTACATTTTTCATAATAAATCTTTAAAATTCCATGTGTAGTTTACATTCATGTATCTTTCCATTCAGATAAGTAACCAGTTGCTGTGTGTGGCCAGTGACCACTCTAATTGGACAGTGCAGATGTAGTTTAAGATACAATAGAGCAAAATAAAATAATAGAAAAATTGAGGAAGACAGAAGTTTCCTTTTAAAAAAAATTTGTTCGTTTGAAAGTCAGAGTTACATATATTGAGAGAGAGATCTTCCATTCTCTGATTCACACCCCAGATAGCTGTGACAGCCACAGCTGGGCCAGGCTGGAGCCTGGGAGCTGCTTCTAGGTTTCCCACGTGGGTGAAAAGGGCCCAGTACCTTCTGCTGCCTTTCCCAGGCCATTAGCAGGGAGCTGTACTGGTAGGGGACAGTAACCGCTGCCTATATAGAACACTGCCCACCTATTTGTTTTTTAAACAGTATCTTGTTTACACTTAAAGGAATACTCTTATCCCCACTTTATGAAATAGTAACTTAAAGTTTGTACAGTTAGGGTAGATGATCCATTTAATTTGAATTGTTTTACGTCTTGAGTCAGGATTTAAAATGTTTGAGTGAAGAATACTTTTCAGTAAAACTAACAAAATATTCCCTAGTTGTTAGAGTAGCTTGTTGGGAGTTAAAATAGCATATAGACTCTTCCTTCTAAATATTACAGTAATGGATTTTTTAAAAGGTTGATTGACTGATTGATTTGAAAGTCAGAGAGAAAGAGGTCTTCCATCCACTGGTTCACTCCCCGATTGGCTGCAATGGCTGGAGCTGCGCCAATCAGAAGGCAGGAGCCAGGAGCAGCTTCTGGGTCTCCCACGCAGGTGCAGGGGCCCAAGGACTTCAGCTGTCTTATACTTTCCCAGGCCATAGCAGAGAGCTGGATCAAAAGTGGAGCAGGCGGGACTTGAACCGGCGCCAGCCCCAGCAATGGCTTTTTAATCATTAACATCCTTCATGTGGGAGTAAACTTTTTATTTCTAAAACCTTTTAGTCATAAGGTGGTAGAAGGTTTCTGTTAATGGCAACAAATGTATTTTTCCTTTCCTTTTTAATATGAAACAAAAGGAAAGTGGACACTTAAGTTATGCCTGTCCTAAAAATATGCTTGGAGAACGGGAACCTCCAAAGAAGAAGGAAAAGAAGAAAAAAAAGAAAGTTCCTGAACCAGAAGAAGAAATGTATGTATAACTGCTTTAGTAAACCCGACTTTGTGTTAGTTCTGTCTTTCCCATTGGGTGACTGCATTCTGACACTGCTTCAATCCCTCAGTGAGGAAGTAGAAGAAAGTGAAGATGAAGGTGAAGACCCTGCCCTGGACAGCCTCAGCCAGGCCATAGCCTTCCAGGTACTGAGCTGCTCTTTGCCAGGCTCCTGGGCTGCAGCCATGCGGTGCTGCTGTTTCCTTGCCTGCTTCCCTGACTGTCTGCACAGGCAACCTCTGTCTTTCCCTCACCTGCTAACCTGTAGGCGACAGGGTCTTTCTCTGCAGTCCAGAGCAGCGTGAATGAAAGCTCCCACGGGTTCCCCCAGGTGTTGAGGGCCCACAACTCTTTCAGTATCTAAGTCTGTTTTCATTAAGGATTTGAACAGAACTATTTGATTGAAATGAGTTTAGGCCCACCAAAAATACAGTTTAGAAACTGTCCAGAATAATTTTGAGTTAACATTGCGATTGGGTCAGAACTTGGCAAGAGGGATATCTTACTGTCTGCAAGGCCTGGGAGGGCAGGAAGTGTTGGTATTTGTGATGTGCGGTGGCCGTGTTCTGGATTAATGCACCATAAGTAACATCTAACATTTTGCTGATTTTGTTTTGTTTTCTGAATTGCCTTCCAGCAAGCCAAAATTGAAGAAGAACAAAGAAAATGGAGACCCGGTCCAGGGGGTCCCTCCACATCCGATGACTCAAGACGGCCGAGGATAAAGAAAAGCACCTATTTCAGTGATGAGGAAGAGCTCAGTGACTGAAATGGCATTTACTGTGTAAATGTCCCTAAGATGGAAAAGCCCGGGAGCGTACAGTTCAGCTGAGGGCCATGGTTACCTTTAGAATTTGAGATAAAAACACTTAATACCAAACAGTTTTTCACTAGAAAGTAGTTCATAGGAAATTTAAAAATAAATGGAAAGTATTATGTTTCTCTCTTGCCTTAGCAGAGCACAGTTTGAGCATCCCTAATCTGAACTCCTGAACACTGCACAGTCTGAAGCCTTGTCAGTGCCAGCACAGTGTCTCAGGCAGGACAGCGTGACAGTGTCACACACCCTGTGTCCTGCTGCCTTCAGGCTGTGTACATAAAGCTTCACAAAACCTAGTGAAGTTCCTGTTCAGGCTTGGGCCCTTCCCATCCCTGTGGTAGCTCATGATGCTGTGCAACTACTAGAAAATTCAGAAAAACCCAGAAAACAAAATACTTCTGGCCCCAAGTGTTTCAAATAAGAGATACACAACCTATACTAAAAATCAGAACTTGCTACTACTAATCTGAAAAGAGCTAATGTTAATAAAAAATAAGAAAGTATTATAATGCTGTTGTCATCCCATGAGAAAAAGGTATTAAAATGATTTGAGATGTTCATTCCAAAACTTTACTCGGTTTGATTGGTTTACATGGCTTTCAAAACTTAGTCTTCAAAACAAATGCTTCATAAAATGTTAATAAACTTTTTCAAAAGAATTTTGTCTGTAAATAGAGGTGTTTCATCATTTTTTAATGTATTTATTTGAAAGGCAGAGTTACACAGATAGAGGAAGAGGCATAGAGAGAGAGAGATCTTCCATTGCTGGTTCACTCCCCAAATGGCCGCAACCCACTTCTTTCCGGTCTCCCACATGGGTGCAGGGACCCAAGGACTTGGGCCATCCTCTGTTGCTTTCCTAGGCCGTTAGCAGGGAACTGGAGCAGAAGTAGAGCAGCCAGGACTCAAACTGGCACCTGTTAGGGATACTGGCATGACAGGTGGTAGCTTTACCCACTACACCACACAGCAGCCCTGTCATCTTATTTCTTTTTTCTTTATCTCAATCTGGATAGGTGGTGAATACCTGTACAGTAGTAAAGTAGCTGTAGAAGGTTTGTCACCAGTGTTTTGAGGACTGACAATGATAGGAAGATCCAGCTGAGCAATTTGGATTTCAGTAAGCTCCAAGCGTCTTCAAGTTCCCCATCCTGTCAGACTCCTCAGTAATGTATTTGACCTCAAAAAGAAAAGCGTGTCATCAAAGCAGTTACTCCTGCATGCCGGTACAGCACCAGACTGTACTGTCTGAGAGCAGCTACTTGCAAACTCCCTAGCTGTGTCTTAGGATACGTATGACATACTGCTAAGTGAAGTACTTACTTCTGTCATTTAATTTGTAAAGGGGGGAGGAGAATTTTCAATCTCATGGACTCCTTGCAACTTCACTTAATCCTCCTGTTGTGACCATGTGGATACTTTGGGGCCAGCGCTGAGGCATAGCAGGCTAAGCCACTACCTACAATGCCAGTAACCCATTCGGATGCCAGTTCAAGTGTCAGCTGCTCCATTTCTCATCAGCTCCCTGCTAGTGTGCCTGGGAAACCAGCAGAGCACCCACATGAGAGACTCAGAAGAATCTCTCAGCTCCTGTCTTCAATCCGGCCCGGCCCCAGCTGTTACAGCCATCTGGGAAGTGAACCACCACATGGAAGACTTTTCTCTCTTAACACTGCCTTTCAAATAAATTATCTTTTTAAAAAATGTTCATTAAATTCCTATTTTTGGTGGTTTTATAACTGTAAATAGTTTTAATTTCATGTATTATATTTGTGTCTGAAGCCTTCCTATACATATACTGCTGTAGGTGGTTATATGGCTGTATATTTTGTGTGTTTTTGTACTATGTGAATACTTTGTAAGAACACTGATGTATTTTTCAGTTCCTAAAAGCAGTAAAAATATTTCCACTTTGAAAACTACAGAGGCAATGAAACTGTTAACCATCCTCTGCAAGGAAACCCAGCAAAATAACTGCATCTGTACCTTCTGTTACTAAGTAGTCACCCAACACGAAAATTGAAACCAAAGAAAAAAATTGGGAAAAGTTTTCTGTGAAAGTGTATGGAGTGGTGGATGTCTTATCTCTAAAGCTGGGAACCCCAACTCACAGAACCCAAGCAAAGCCCCAGTGGGCCAGGTCTGTGTCACAGAACCCCATTCATGAGACAAGTAGGGTCTGTCCCACTTAGCCTGCACAGGCAAAGGGTATTCCTTAGCAGAGTGGTACCTGTTTTCAGTTTGAACCAATGTAGTCATGACTGTAAAAATTTCTTGAATTTAGGAGCCAGTGTTGTGGTGCAGCAGAATAAGCCCACCCTTGGGATGCCAGCGTCCTGTATCAGAGCACCAATTCAAGCCCTGGCTGCTCCTGTTCCAGTTCAGCTCCTGGCCAGTGCACTGCAAAGGCAGCAGAAGATGGCCCCCAAATGCTGGGGCCACTGCCACCCTTGTTGCAGACTCGGATCGAGTATTAGCCTGCTGGCTGGTCCAGCACCCACCACTGCAGCCATTTGTGGAGTAAAACAGCAGATAGAAGATGTCTCTCTGTTGCTCCCTCTTTCTGTAATGCCACCTTTCAAATAAATATTTTTTAAAAAAGAATAACCATTTTAGAGCTGTCCTTTCTTAATGGTTTTTCTGAGACTGAAATAGTCTATGAAAAAGAACATTTCAGTTAGTTCAAAAAATCAGATATGAAGGTAATTAACAACTTCTTGCAAAATAGAGGTAAGAGATAATATTACTTAGATGCAAACTTTTAGTTTTCAAAAATAACTATATTGTGTGGAAGAATCCAGAAAAAGCAGACCCTGGAGTGCCACTTCATTTATGTAAAATTCTATGATATGAAAATTGATTTTAAAGAGTTATCCTCCAAAAAGTGCAGTATTTAAGAAAATTAAGTTCTTCAGGTAGGAATTAAGTAACACCAGATGATATATCAGATCCACATAAAGAAAAGGAAGCTGCATTGTGGCACAGTGGGTTAAGACACCACTTGCAGGCTTGCAACCCATATTAGAGTGCTGGTTTGAATTCTGGGTCCTCCACTTCTGATGCAGCTTCCTGTAATATCCCTGGGGAGGCAATGGATGATGGCCCAAGGTCTTAGGTTCCTGCCATCCATGTGGGAGGCCCAGATGGGAGTTCCTGGCTCCTGACTGGCCTATCACTGGTTCAGTCATCTGGGGAGTAAACAAGCAAATGGAAGTTTCTCTCTCTCTCTCTGCCTTTCAAATAAATTTTTAAAAAAATTTAAAGAAGAAATCAAGGATACTATAAAATATGTTGACTTGCATAGTAATAAAAACTCAACATATGAAGATTTTTGGGATGTAGCTAAAGCAGCAGGTAGAGGCAAACTTAGAGATTAAAAGGACTACAGGGGCTGGTGCTGTGGCATAGTGGGTAAAGCCACCACCTACAGTGCTAGCATCCCATATGGGCACTGGTTCGTGTCCCCACTGCTTCACTTCCGATCTTGCTCTCTGCTATGGCCTGGGAAAGCAGTAGAAGATGGCCCAAGTGCTTGGGCCCCTGCACCTGCGTGGGAGACCCAGAAGAAGCTCCTGGCTCTTGGCTTCGGATCGGTGCAGCTCCAGCCATTGCAGCTAACTGGGGAGTGAACCAGCAGATGGAAGACCTCTCTCTCTCTGCCTCCACCTCTCTGTAATGCTGCCTTTCAAATAAATAAATAAACCTTAAAAAAGAAAAGAAAGAAATACCTATAACAGGACAAAGAGGCCAAATTAACAACCAGGGCTACCACCTTAAGAAACAAACAAACAAAAAAAGACTACACCTAAAACAAGCAGGATTGAAATAAATAAGTGGACTAGAAGTCAACGAAATAGAAAAATAGGGAAAAAAAAAGTCAAGCCAATGTAGTTCTTTGAAAGATCAACAAAACTGGGAAATCTTTAGATGCGCTGGCCAAGGCCGAGAGAGCGAGAGCCACACAGGGAGACAGAGGGGACATCACTATTGACAGCAAGTGAAAGCATTGTTAGGGAACACTGTGAACAACTTTATGCCAACAAACCAGACAATCATGGTGTAATGGACAAATTACTCGAAAGACAGCCAAAGTGACTCAAGGAGAAAGAAAATGTGATAATTTCACATACTCGTCTTCTATTGCTGCCATTCCCTCAAATGTATGGCCTTAAAACAACACATTTATTATCCTACAGTTCTGTTTTCTAAGATTGGTCTGTGTCTTTGAAAGTAAGAGTTACAGAGAAAGAGAGGCAAGGTACAGAGAGAGAGAGAATCTTGAATCTTGCATCTGCTCTTCACTCCCCAGGTGCAGTGGGGAGGGCTGGGCCAGCCGAAGCCAGGAGCTTTACCCAGGTCTCCCATGTGGGTTCAGGGCCCAAGGACTTGGGTCACCTTCCACCGCTTCCTCCAGGCACAGCAGCAGGAAGCTGGATTGGAAGTGGAACAGCCAGGACTGGAACCAGCGCCCGGAGGATGGGAGATTCACAGGAAGCAGCTTTGCCCACTGCCACTATGCCACAACGCCACACCACAGTGCACAGCGCCTATCCTACAATTCTATAAAGCACAGCCTAATGCTGGGTCTGAGCCTCAGTGGGGGAAAGGTGAGGTGTCGGCATACCTGCACTCTCTCTTGAAGTCTCCAGGGGGCAGTGTGTCTCCTTGGTTTCTCCACTTCTAGAGGAAGCTTGCCTTGGCTCAGGAACACCTTCCTTCCCCCATCTTCAAAGCAATCGGTGGGGGGTCAGGTGCTCTGTACAACACAGCACTCGGGTCTCTTCTCCCTCTTTCACTTCTAAGAATCTTTGTTGGGGGGAGTGCTTGGGGTAGTGATTAGCAAGCCACTCAGAACACCTACAACCCATCTAGGAGTGTGTGGGTTCAAGTCCCAGCTCTGCTCTTGGTTCCATCTTTCTGCTAATGCACAACCTGGAGGCAGTGTGATGGCTCAAGGGGTGAGCTTCTGCCACGCACGTGGGAGACGCAGGTTGAGCCCCCAGCTCCGGGCTTTGGCCTGGCCCTGCCTTAGCTGTTGTGGGCATTTGGGGAGTGAACTAGAGATGGGAGCTCTCTCTGTCTCTGTCTCTCTCTTTCTCTCTACATTTCAAATAAAATAAATTATTTTAAAAGTATCTATGGAAAACCTACAGCCAACATCCTTCTTAATGAAGAAATGCTGAAGGCTTTTCCCCCAAGACTGAATGAAGCAAAAATCTTTGCTCTCTCCTCTTTGGCAATTTCCTAGATTCTAGCCAGCAGACCCTAGCAAGAAAAAGAAAACAACAAGCCTCCAGATTCAAAAGGAAGAAATAAAACTGTCTTGATTTCGGAGCAGCATTCTTCTCTGTGTAGAAAATCCTAGGAAACCCACCAAAAGTTATTAGTGCTAATACATTGAGCAAAATCACATGATTCGAAATCAATACCCAACTATCACTGGCTTTCCTCTAGCACAAAAGGATATGAAAATGAAAATAAGAAAATAATTACATTTTCAATATAATAAAACTAATAAAATGCTTAGGAATAGGTTTCACAAATAAAGTGGAAGATTTTATGCACTGGAAAATAAAATTTTATACATGGAAAATATAAACATTACTAAGAGAAATGCTAGAAGATTGAAATACATGGAGAGACATTGCACGTTCATAGTCTGGAAGGTTCACTGTGATCAACATGGCAGTACTGATACATGAATTCAAAGCACTCTGATTCAACTTTCCACAGGCATATTTTTTCAAAATTGGCAAGCCAATCCTAAAATGTAAAATTAAATGGAAATTACAAAGAACCCAAGATGGCCAAAAACAATCTTGAGAAACAAGGTCAAATTTAGAGAACCTATGCTACGTGATCTGAAAATCTAAAGCCACAGTAAGGAAGAGAGTGTGACATAAGGGTCATATGAAGAGAAACAGAACAAAACTTCGAATACAGCAAGAAGCGACTTGCAGTCAGTTGGTTTTTGACAAGGTCCGCTGGCAATCCAAGGGGGAAAGATGTTGCAACAATCACATGTCCTGTGCAGAGGAAGGCTGCTCTCCATTGGCCATCGCAGGGTGTCACGAGGAACTGCCAGGCTGAAGGGCCAGATCAAGCCGCTCAGTCCGCTCGGCTGCTGAACTGGATCCAGAGAGAACAGGGTGGGCCGGACTGATGGTGCTCGCCACCAGCCCTCTGGCCTCCCTCCCGTCAAAAGAAGACTCAAGACTAATTTTCCGATTTTCTGGGAGAACACTCAAGAATAAACACCTTCTACAGGCTGTTTAAATAAAAAATATTACATTTCTAAAATTTGATATTGTTTGGCTCTAGATATGCTTACCAAAATGGATCTTTTATAAAAAAAGTTTTTTTAATATTTATTTATTTGAAAGTCAGAGGTATCCAGAGAGAGGGGCCAGACAGAGATCATGCACTGGTTCACTCCCCAGACGGCCACAACAGCCAACACAGCCCAAGGCTGAAGCCAGGAGCTCCTTTCAGGTCTCCCACATGGGTGCAGGGGCGCAAGCACTCGGGCCATCCTCTGCTGCCTCCCCAGGCCATTAGCAGGGAGCAAGTGTTTGGGCCTCTGAACCCACTTGGGAGACCTGGAAGAACCTCCTGGCTGCTGGATTTGGCCTGGTCCTGCCCGGGGCCGTCGCAGCCACCTGGGGAATGAGTGGATGGGTGATCTCTCTCTGTCTCTCCTTCTCTCTCTCCATGTAACTCTGACTTCCAAATAAATAAATAAATCTTAAAAAAAAAAAAAAAAAAAGGCAGAGCAATTCCACCTGCTAGTTCATTCCCAAATGCCTGCAAAAGCTGGGGCTGGGCTAGGCTAAGGCCAACAGCCAGGAATTCCATCAGGGTCTTCCACGCAGGAAGCAGTGACCCACTACCTGAGCCATCGCCATTGCCTTCCAGGGTGCATGCGAGCAGGAAGCAGTGGAGGCAGAGACGTGGTTCAAACCCAGACGCTGTGATACAGGATGCAAGTGTCCAAGGGGCATATCACTGCTGATGGACATCAGGGAGGCTTTTCGGTGTTGTTCAAATGCAAAGAACAAACAGGAAGCCCCGTCATTATCGCCTCGTCCAAAGCCACTGCAAACGGCAGTGTTTTCCAGAGGCTGCCACAGCACAGGTGTTGCCTATTAATGCTGCCTTAATTTCTGGAAACTCACAAAAAGGAAAGAACTCAGAAGTTTCGTTTCTTTTCGCCTGCAAAGCAGGCATCCCATATCGGAGTCCTGGCTGCTCCACTTCTGACCCAGCTCCTCCTAATGCACCCGAGAAAGCAAAGGAAAGTGCTATCCACGTGGGAGGCCCTGGTGGAGTTCCAGGCTCCGGGATTCAGCCTGGCCCAGCCCCAACTGTGGTAGCCATTGGGGAGTAAACCAGAAAGAGACAGAAGATCTCCTTCTCTATATCTTCTTCTTTACCTGTAACTCTTGTTTCCAAATAATGTCTTTTTTAAAAATAATAAATAAATTGAATAAATGATCTGGATCATTTTTTAAAAATTTACCTCTCAGGGCCAGAGCTGTGGCGCGGTGGATTAAAGCCCTGACCTGAAGCGCTGGCAACCCATATGGGCACCGGTTCTAGTCCCAGCTGCTCCCCTTCCGACCCAGCTCTCTGCTATGGCCTGGGAAAGGCAGTGGAGGATGGCCCAAGTGGTTGGGCCTCTGCACCTGCGTAGGAGACTCAGAAGAAGCTCCTGGCTCCTGGCTTCAGATCAGCGCAGCTCCGATTGTTGTGGCCATCTGGGGAGTGAACCAGCAGATGGAAGACCTCTCTCTCTCTCTCCCTCTCTCTCTCTCTGCTTCACCTTCTCTGTATAATTCTGACTTTCAAATAAATAAATAAATCATTAAAAAAGACATCTCTGTCTTTACCTCTCTCTGTGACTCTTTCAAATGAATAAAATAAATCTTTTTTAAAAACTTACCTCTTATCTTTTTCTCAAATAATAGCCAAGAATTTAAAGGCTTCTAGACTAGGGCTTCCAGTAGGTGAGACTGTCAGTCAGCCTGGGAGTGTGGCAGAGACCCAGCACACATCTTGATGCAGCTTCAGGTTGACAGACAGCAGCTCAGTACCCAGCTTGCTTCCCGAGCCAAGCAGTACCTTTTAGCCTTGGAAGGAAGATTTGTGTCCTCCCCAAAGTTGCGTGTTGAGGGCCTAATCCTAAGTGTGATGGTATATGGAGGCAGGACCTTCTGGCTGATTAGGGCTAGATGAGGTCACAGGGTAGGCCCCCTGAGTGCCCTTCCATGGAGATAAAGGGACAAGAGCTCTCCCCCACAGGTGCGGGCACAGCATCAGGAGGGCTGCAACCCTGGTCACAGGCTGACCTCACACTCCCAGCACCCACCAGAAGCTTCTCCCAGGTCTCCCATGTGGGTGCAGGGGCCCAAGCACTTGGGGCATCTTCTGCTGCTTTCCCAGGCCATAGCACAGAGCTGGATTGGAAAGGAGCAACCAGGACTCGAACTGGCACTCATATGGGATGTGGGCACTGCAGGCAGTGGCTTTACCCACTATGCAACAGCACTGGCCCTTTAAGTATCTTTTTTAGCCCTTGGGAATTCATGCTCTGCACTTATTTTCCAGTCTCATCTTCTAGGTCACCAACAGTTCCTTCAACTCTGTCAGAAATTCTCTGAAACCCATGCCCAGAGTACTTGATTTTGCTCATAATAATTTTTTACTTCTGGAATGCTTTTCTGTAGCTGTAATTGGCTAAGGACAGCTGCACATTCGTTGTTACTCTTATTATTAACAGACAGAATTCAGTCTTCTCTCTCTGAATCTGGACTGATTTTAGTGACTAACTGACCCACAGAATGCACCAGAAATGATTTTCTGGGATTTCCAAGGCCAAATTCAAAGACGTTTTGTGGCTTCCAGTGGGCTTTCCGGAATGCCTGTCCTGCTACACCAGCACCCTGGATCCCCCTTGTGAGCACAGCCATCATTGCTGCAAAGCCAAGACATGTGGAGGCACTTATCAGAAATCCTGGCTGAGCTCCCAGCAGATAGCCAGCTCCAACTGATGCCATGCAAGTTCATTATTTTTAATATCCACCCACTTAAGTATTCAGATGACTGTAGGCCCAGCAGGTGAGTCCAAAGTTTGTAGTCCTGATGTAGGCAGGGAGGGAGCTAGCAGAGAAGAGCTGAGATTCCACAGCCCTGGCCTGTTGCAGTTACTGCTAGCCCAGGTGTCAGGCCAGTCTGCACCATCTACACCCCGTTTCTGTGCACTGCCCACACTCCTTGCTGTGCATGACCAACCCCTCCTTGCTTCCGCACAGCAGAAACCACAATTTCCATGATGTTGCAATTTAGAACCAGAGCTAGCTGGAAATACCCAGTGTGGCTGTAGGCTGGGATCGCGCAGTGACCCTAAGGTCATTATAATAAAATTAGCATGGTCTACACTCCCACACCCATGATGCACCTGACACCATGATACTTCAGAGATCTCCAAAGAAGGGCACAGAAATGGGTGGTACGCAAGCCCCACCCCAAACTCCACCCATTTTGTACAGTCAATAACGCCCTGCCCCAGACACCACCTCCTAGACCTCCCAATGGTAGAAAAGGACACCTTCGAATCCTGTTAAGGGGAGCTCGTCCTCTATCAAGCTTCCTGCGCTCACTCCTGAGTGTGAACCTTTGCTTTAACTAAGTCTAGCTTTCCTTCTTCTGTGATTCTTTCTTGCATGGAGACAAGAACTTGGAGCAAGCTTAGCAAGGGGCCCAGACGTGAGGAGACCAGGATCAGTACCAGGTGGTGCTCAGCGCTTCTCTTTCTCCTCTGTTTCATGACACCTTTTTTCCTATCACATTTCTTTCTCATTCACCTCCAGAGTTTTGGAAACTCCATTTTTCTATCCCTTTAGCTGACACTCTTATTCTTTCTTTTCTGGACAAGAGGAGCTGGAGAACAGGGATGAATTCATGGGAGGAGATAATTTACAAAGGATATACAAACAAAAGAAAAGAATGCCTTTTTAAAAAGTATTTATTTATTTGAAAGGCAGAGTTACAAAGAGAGATGAGAGATGGAGAGAGATTTCTTCCAATGGTTCACTCCTGAAATGGCTGCAATGGCGTGGATAGGCCAGGCTGAAGCCAGGAGCCTGGAACCCTGATGGGTCAGGGTCTCCCCTGGGGGTAGCCGGGACACAAGTTCTTAAGCCACCTTCTGTTGCTTTCCCAGGTGTATTGGAAGGGAGCTGGATCAGAAGTGGAGCAGCTGGGGCTCCAACCAGCCCTCATATGGAATGCCTGCATCGCAGGCAGAAGCTTAGCCCACTGCCCCACAACATCGTATTTTTTTTTTTTAAGTACTTATTTTTTGAGAGGCAGAGAGAGTGTGTTTCCATTTCTGGTTTGCTTCCCAAATACCTGCAATGGCCAGAGGTGGGCCAGGGCCGAAAGGCAAGAGCCAGCAACTTTGTCCAGGTCTCTCACAGCGGGTGGCAGGGATCCAATTACTGGATCCATCACTTCCATCACTGCTGCCTCGCAAGTTCTACATTGCCAGAAAGCTGAAGTCAGGAGCTCGCATGGGAATCAAACCAGGTACTTGAACATGGAACACAGGCACTCAACTACCAGGCCAAACATTGGCTTCCTGCCTTTAACACTTAGGAGAAAAATTATCGATTTATCCCCTAGAGTTAATAATGAATGATTCATAACTTACTACAAATCTGGAACAAGAGTTATGCCAATTCTGCAGCTGTGGTGTGCTGGAGACTACCTGCCTTACCAAACATAAATCTATGGAGATCCTGATGCTGGGGAGGAAGATCAATGCCTCTTTTCACCAGACAGCATAATATTTGCTTTTCAGGGAAACGTTGTTTGACCCACAGTTTAAAGAAACTAATAAATTAACAAGATATTGTTTTAGGACAAGATAGACTTTTCAGAGGTAGTGGTCTGGCACACATACAAATCCATATACTAATAAGCCATGTTATCATTGACTTTTTTTCAAGATTTATTTATTTATTTGAGAGGTAGAGTTAGAGAGAGAGGCAGATGCAGAGAGAGAAAGTCTTCCATCTGCTGGTTCACTCCTCAGATGGCCTCAATTCCGGAGCTGAGCCAACAGGAAGTCAGGAGCCAGGAGCTTCTTCTGGGCCTTCCACACGGCTGCAGAGGCCCAGGTACTTGGCCCTTCTTCCACTGCTTTCCCAGGCGATAGCAGAGAGCTGGATTGGAAGAGGAGCAGCCGGGACTAGAACCAGTGCCACAGGCACAGGCTTGGCCCACTATGCCACAGTGCCGGCCCCTATCATCAACTTTCAGAACACTAACGATCTACAACAAAAGACTTCCTAGGGAGTCTCTGGATTTGGGACCAAGAGTTAAAAAAGGAAAGTATGATGATCTTAAGCACTACTTTATGCATTATGTACAATATCTAAATGTACTGTATTTTATCATTAATGGGCAGTAATTATATATTGTTGTTCACTAAATACTAATTGTGCACTGAGTGTTTTCATAAAGTTTATTTCTGTTGATTACAGAATATAATATGAGTTCTTCCAATTTTAGATGCAGAATTTCTAAAACAACATGCCTGTTGTTTACTTTCATGTAATTATATAGGAGGCCATGGTTTCCCTATTTTACTATTGCTACTGGTAACACAGCTCCTACACTGAGTGCCAGCTGTCTGACAAATATCATTCTAAGCCCTTCGAATGTATTTGCTGAGGTCAGTGTTTTGGCACAGCAGGCAAGGCAATGCCTGGGAAAGCTGCAGCAGATGTTCCAAGTGCTTGGGCCCCTGCACCCACACGCGAGACCAGGATGAGGCTCCGGGCTTCCATCTGGCTCGGCCCCAGCAGTTGCAGCCATTTGGAAAGTGAACTTCAGGACAGAAGATACCTCTATCTCTGTAACTCTGCCTTTCAAATAAATAATCGAAAATAAATGTATCTTTTAATCTAATTTTCACAAAGCCAAAGGAGTTATGCCCATTTCACAGAGGAGGAAACCAGCTCACAGAGCAGTTGAGAAATCCACATGTTTTATACTGCAATATCCAATGATGCTTCTGTTTATGATGAATCAATCTAAATAAAACATCTAAATAGCATTTAAACAGTATGAGTGAGATTGGGCTTTACCTTTTCAGTCTTTTCCTAATACTTTTTTTTTAAATAAGCATTAAGGGCTCAAAATTAACTCCCTTAGAATCCAGATTCTTGTGCCCAGTGGTTAAGATAACTTTCAGTATTAAAGATTAAATGGGTTTACTGGGAAAGCTTTACGAAACAAAAATTCCAGTATAAATGGAAAAACACCTAAAAACCCTACCTTGATGCAATCTTCCTGGACTTGTTTTTCAAAACCCGTGTTTTCATCTTCGTAGAACACGTCAGGAATTCTAAAGCGAGGCTTTCATATGGCACACCTGCGGTGTTAGGCCATGATCTCGGTACAAGATCTTCCAACATTCCACACTTGTCTTCTACTGTCAAGAAACATGATAAGTGGTTTTTTTAATCCTTGCTCTGAAAGATACTTATCTGTATTTTTATGTTCCGTGTTGTCTAAATGATAGCTTAGCCTGGAAAATGTCAAGCCTCAGCCTCGATCGCCTTTGAAACAGAGTAGTTCTGCACCGACTTCTGATGCACCCAAACACGGAGTTGTGGACGGCGTGTGCACCTCTCCTCCACTTCACTTGAAAAACCCTGCCTGAATGGGGAGATGAAGATTCATGCTGCCGTTTTATCTCATGACACCACAGCAAATCTGTGCTGGCAAACATCCCAGCCAGATCCTCAATGTGGCTCAAATCTCAATGGAACACAACTGTCAAACCCGGGACTCATTTTAAACCCCTTAAATCTGCACCCACATACTGCATATGACCACCTGTGGCCTCTAATTACAGAGAAAATGGACTAGGAAACCCCTTTTTGTGTTTTTAAGTCCCTAATAATCTATCACTTTTGCTACAGTGCTGGGAGCTACAATTATTACATCAGGCACTAAATAGTTTTTCTTTTTGCATTCAGTTGTGGGTATTTCTTTTTTTTTTTTTTTTTTTGGTTTGTAGAAATTTATTGATATTTCAGAGATGTTTCCTCTTCTATCCCATGAGCACCCAACCAGCTGCCTGCAACAAAGAGCACTTTTAGCCACATTACAAGATTTCAGATTAAATGACTACCAACAAACAGAATATCAGATCTGTTATTTTCAGCAAGTAATCAGAGAGAGAGTTCAAGTTGGGGTGAGATCATCATGTATAGTTGTGGGTATTTCTGTCTCTAGCATACAAGACTATCTTGAATAATAGCAAAATGAAGAAAAATACCTACAGTTTGAGCACCGACTAAGCACCATGTTCATAGCAGAAGAAAAATATATAAAAAAAAAATTTAAAAACTTGTTGTGAGTCCTTTTCAAAATCCTGGAAAAGAGGTGTCACCTGTAGGTGAGGGTGGCATTCCCGGTGCTGCTCATTTGTCTCGGGATTTGTCCATCCGCAGGGAGCCGTCTCTACAGTTTGTTGGGGTGTGGGTTCTGGAACATCGTCTTAGCCAGGGCTAGTGGCATGGTGCCTGCCCTTTATCAAATGCTCTAACAAGGCTGGGAGGTCACACCTCAAAACGGAATCAACCCTTTCTCTTCTTGTCCACTCTGTACTCACGAGGTTGTAGGAGGAAGGCCTAGAACTTGGAGGAAGCCCAGTATCTTCCTCTCTCTCTGGTCTCCCTTTGTCTCTCTACTGGACTGCAGCTCCTCCTCTCTCTCTGGTCTCCCTTTGTCTCTGCGCTGGACCAGGCTGAGCTCAGTGTCTGCCCTTGGGCAAACAGCTCCCTGCTCATGGCACACTCTCCTCTTTCACTGCTTACCCCCTGCTCTCTAGTGCTGGCAGGCATCATTTTCACGCCCCTGGAAGGGTACATGTCCACACCTTAGCTGGGGGTGAGAACTCGGGGACAGGAAGGAGTGAGCACAAGTGTGTGTGCCTTGCTTTGGGCGTTGGTGCTTGAGGTCAGTTGAGCCTGAGGTCAGTGTAATTCTACCCTTCTTCTGGTCTAGTTCTCCAGAGTGGTTTTTTGGTGTTTTGTTTTTGTTTTAAAGATTTATTTATTTATTTATTTGAAATTCAGAGTTACACAGAGAGAGAAGGAGAGGCAGTCACTCCCTAGATGGCTGCAACAGACAGAGCTGTGCCGATCCAAAGCCAGGAGCCAGGAGCTTCTTCCGGGTCTCCCACGTGGGTGCAGGGGCCCAAGACTTGGGTCATCTTCCACTGCTTTCCTAGGCCATAGCAGAGAGCTGAACTGTAAGTGGAGCAGCCAGGTCTCAAACCAGCACCCATATGGGATTCCAGCACTGCAGGCGGTGGCTTTACCCACTATGCCACAGCACCAGCCCCCATGGTTTGTTTTCTTAAAACTTATTTGTTTGAAAGGCAGAGTGACAGAGAGAGAGAGAGAGAGTGCATGAGAGAATCAATCATCCATCTGCTAGTTCACTCCCCAAATGGCTGCAACAGCCAGGGCCAGGCCAGGCCAAAGCCAGAAACAAAGAACTCCATCCGGGCCTTGCCCATGGGTGGCAGGGGCTCAAGCACTTGGGCCATCTTTCATTTCCTTCCCAGGTGCTCTACCAGGGAGCTGGACTGGAAGCAGAGCAGGCAGGTCTTGAACTGCTGCCCATATGAGATGCCAGTGTTGCAGGAGGCAGCTCAACCTGCTGTGCCATGACGCCAGCCCCCAGAGTTCTACATCAGAGTTTGAAGCCAAAGATGTCTCCAACAACTAAATAATCTGTCTTGTTTGGCCCCTGTTATGCATATAGTGTGTTAGAGAGAGGTGGAACCGGACTGAGACTGAACTCCCAGGGTCCTCCGTAAACACCAGCCAGCATCTTGATTCTAGTCTGTTACTGGTTTTTTTGTTTTGTTTTGTTTTGTTTTGTTTTGTTTTGTTTTGTTTTGACAGGCAGAGTAGATAGTGAGAAAGAGACAGAGAAAGGTCTTCCTTTTCCGTTGGTTCACCCCCCAATGGCCGCTGTGGCCGGCGTGCTGTGGCCAGTGTACCGCGCTGATCCGAAGCCAGGAGCCAGGTGCTTCTCCTGGTCTCCCATGCAGATGCAGGGCCCAAGGTCTTGGGCCATCCTCCACTGCACTCCCAAGTTTTAACAACTTGCAACAAAGTCTACACTTTGTGTGAGGCTCTGTCTCAACTGATCCAATCCTCAAAGCATGATGGACATTGTCTCTGAAATGAATAATCCATTAAGTGTTGAGAAAAAAGTAATACCACGTGCTGAAGGCTGGTGATAACGAAGGAGGTGAAATACAGGCAATGCTAACTTGCAGGCCTCTTGGTGCTGATCTGAACAATTCTAGCTCTTTCTCTTTCAGACAAAAATTTCAAAATTACAGAAGTCACCTAGATTCACATGTCATTAATTACTTGAGGGGAAAACACTGAGGTGTTTTTCTTTCTTGGATTTCTATATCTTAATTAATGGGGCTATCATTCCACATTCACTTTTGTGGAATAATAACTCCAAGCTATTCCAAAAGGGTGCCCCAGCTTCGATCAGTGTAATACATTAAGCCTTTTCTCTCACAATATTCAGCATTCCTGCTAGACACGGGGGATGGGAACCAGGGGAAGAAATGTCACTTCCTCCCCATTCCCGCCGCAGGATCCTTACTTGAAGGTCATGATCCGAGGCAGGCAGCCAGCTTCAGCTACAAAGCCTACAGAAGCAGTCACTATAAGGGGGGAGGTCACGAGGGCCGATCAAAGCAGCTGGCGCCTTGCCCTGTGGCCCTCCTCCGTATCTGTGTTGCAAGATGAAGCATGGTCTGGAGACCGTTAGGGAAGAGCTGGGATAAAAGCAGGTCACCCACACACAGAGGAGGTCGCCATTGGGCACCGAGACCCCGCAGAACAAAGTGAATGCGGTGTCAGACACTGGCCGAGGGCAGAAACCAGGCTGTCCCACGCGTCGATAAAAACCAGCAGAGAATAGCGAAGGCTGCATCCACGGAGATGACTACAACTCAGATGAGCTTCAGCTGAAAGAACCCAATCAGGGACGAGCAGAAGGTCTCTGTGGGACCCGGCAGCCGTGTGCTGGGGCACAAGGGTCTGGCGCTGGCTTCTGACAGAGGCTAGTATCACACTCCCGTGGCTCAGGTGCCTTGGGTCTGCTCCCTAACCATAGGCATGCTCTGTCTCTTACATGTGTTCATGCTGCAAAAGACTGAGCCAGAAAGCTTGAGAACGGCTGTAAATCTGCTAGTGAGAAGCAACTCAGGGCACATGATCCACCGGCATTCAGAGTAAGACCCTGTTCGTATCATGTTAGGAAGAGCAGGGATTGGCTCACTGGCAACAGTTCTGTCACCTGGCTCTATGTAAATATAGAACCACACGCATCCCCAGGGTGGATATTCTGCATTGTGGTTAAGGGGCTGCTCAGCACACAGCTCACTGGAGTGTGTGTCTGGACTCCCAATTCCAGCTTCCTGCGAATGTGGACCATGGAGGCAGCAGACGATGATGCAGGTATTTGGGAACCTGCCAGCACCCACGAGACAGACCTGGAATTCCCAGCTCCTGGCGCTGGCATGGCCCACTTCAGGATGCTGTGGGCATTTGGGGAGAGAGCTAGCAGATGGAAGATCTCTCTGTGTCCTTCAAAATTAATCAGCTTTTTAAGAAAAACGTTTATGGGCCGGCGCCGCGGCTCACTAGGCTAATCCTCCGCCTAGCGGCGCCGGCACACCGGGTTCTAGTCCTGGTCGGGGCGCCGGATTCTGTCCCGGTTGCCCCTCTTCCAGGCCAGCCCTCTGCTGTGGCCAGGGAGTGCAGTGGAGGATGGCCCAGGTGCTTGGGCCCTGCACCCCATGGGAGACCAGGAAAAGCACCTGGCTCCTGGCTCCTGCCATCGGATCAGCGCGCTGCGCCGGCTGCAGCGCGCTGGCCGCGGCGGCCATTGGAGGGTGAACCAACGGCAAAGGAAGACCTTTCTCTCTGTCTCTCTCTCTCACTGTCCACTCTGCCTGTCAAAAAAAAAAAAAAAAAAAAAAAAAGAAAAACGTTTATGACAACTCGGATCACTGGCTCACTCTTGGATTACTCAAGGCTCTGGCATCAGATCAGCAGGACGAGCTCGGCTCTGGAGGCGACGGGTTCTGTTGGATTCTTCCACACGAGGCTCTCAGCTAATCCCAGTCAGGAACTTCTAATGGATATTCTTCATGGCTTATTTGCTTTCTTCTCGTGTCTGAATCTTCACACTTACCTGGGCTGATGGACAGTGCCTAGAATTGTTACTGAAGGGCATTCCAAACACAGCTTGCCCTGTTTTGCCGGCAGTAATAAGCTCAATGTAGACAGGGTTGTCCAGGGGATTTGGTTTTTGTTTTTGCTAGGCAGTCAAAGAGCTTGTGACAGACTCCTTTTTAAACGCATCGGTGAGGTGTCTAAGTCATACTCGCCCCTCGGTTAACTCATGTAGGGGGTAGAGGAGGCAATTCAGGTGCAGTGGAAGGGCTGGTATCTCTGCCCTAAAAATTACAATACAGCAAACACAAAGTAAATCTACTTTTTAGACTCCCCTTCTGTGGTTACATTCATTGTCCCTGTCCCACCCCTACCGTTCCATCATTGTCGCTCCCCCATTCGTGGAGGAACGACACAGGACCCTGCGCTGTTCTTTTGTCTGCTCGGCCCTCCCCGGGTTTGCTGCTCGTTCTTCCCGGGTTGGCTGCTGATCCTTCCACCTCCGTGGAAGGGCGGCTCCCCCTGCCACTTTCCCCACTTCCGCGGGGAGCGGCACACCACCGGCCGGCTCTCTCGGGGGCTGCTCAGATGTTATCCTGATGTTCCCCTTAGATGTTCCTGGTGCATGTTGTCTCTCTCCTCCTTTATAGTCCTCTTCCACCAATCCCAACTCTGCTACCCACAGGCCAAGCATGCTGCTCTCCTCCAATCAGGAGCAGGATCAGCTCCTGCAGGTTATTGGTCGAACTGGAGGCAGCTGTGTAAAAGCTGTTTACTCCTCTCCCAGCGCCATATTGTGGGAGAGCAGATGCATAGAATAAGTCTTAATTCCAGTAACTTAGTCTAGTCCAAGTTGCTCCCCACACATCATTAAGATTCTGAGGGTAAAAAATGGCTGGGGACCTGGCACTGGCATTGTGCTGCAGCAGGTGAGGCAGCTGCTTGCCAGGCCTGTACAGAACACCTACTGGAATCCCCATCATTCTGCTTCCATTCTGGCTCCCTGCTAATGTACTTCAGAAGGCACAGAAGACGGCCCAAGTGCTTGGGTCCCTGCCACCCACATGAGAGCCCAGGATGGAGTTCCTGACGCGTGGCTTCAGCCTGGCCCTCACCTGGCTGTTGACTGAGTGAACCAGCAGACAAAAGATCTCTCTCTCTCTTTTGCTCTGCTGTTCAAAAAAACAAGCAAACAAATCTATAAAAAGTAAAGGCTGGAGTTAAATGTGGAAAAAGTGGAGCGAATGAGAAAGCCATTTACAATTTGTTTAGATTTATGTCATAGATTATTAATTTGCAAATAGGCTTGTTGCCCTATATAGAAATGATACTCAGAGCAGACACATGTTCTTTTTTCATTGCTTTATATAATTACACCTCCCTTGCTAAAGCATATTCACCCAACCACCTCTCCTCTCTGTAATAGAAATAAGCAGTAGGAAATCAAGAGGAAAAGCTGTGATAAACCAAATGAGAAGCTGTACTATTCATCTATTAATGCACTTTGTCCACGAGCCAGCCCTTTGGATTTTTATTTAGTCTGCTTTTCCTGCTGATGGCAGGATTGAAACCATAGCTCAGCAAGGAAGATCAGACAGGAGCAGCAAGAGTGACAGCATGGAGGGAGTAGAGGGGTGTTGGACAATGAAGTGACAAGAAAAATGAAAAAAGCAGACTCAAGGCCTCAAAAATGTCAGCGTTGGGGGCTGGTGCTGTGGTACAAGGGGTTAAGCTGTGGCCGGTAGCACCGGCATCCCACACGGGTGCCAGTTCTAGTCTCGGTTGCTCCATTACCAATCCAGCTCCCTGCTAATGCACCTGCGAAGACAGTGGAAGATGGTCCTTGGCTCCTGGCTTTGGCCTGGCTCTGCTCTGGCTGTTGTGGCCATTTGGGGAGTGAACGAGCGAATAGAAGATATTCTCTCTCTCCCTCTCTCTCTGTCTTTCTCCCCCCCCCTTTCTCTCTGCCCTTCAAATAAATCATTAAATCTTTAAAAACAAATAAAAATAAATAAATACATCTTTACAAATAAGTGAATAAAAACCTTAGTATCCAAGCTCATCTAGTATACGGTCAATCTATATACCTGAATACCGATGTACTTCCCACAAGACCAAGGGGTTTAGGTGAGTAATTAGAAGTCCCTTGTGCCTGTTAAGCATCAGGACAACACTAAGTTTTAGTTTCAAGTGGCAAGAACCCTCCTACCTGGGCTAGGACTAGGACTTTAGAGGTCTGCAAGCCACATTCCCTGTCCTCATGGAATTTGCATGAAAAATTTGCAGTGAGAGGTGATCGAGGCAGCCAGTGGGGCCAGAATTCACACGACGTTCAAGGAGGGATGAAAGCAGCATACTAGGGTGTCCCTGAGTGTGGAAGATGGCAGAGCCAAGATTCTACGATGAATCCTGATTTTCCCCCTAGGCAGCTGGGTGCGTGGTGATGTTGTTAATAAACAACAAAGCAAGAGGAAAAATACATGTGAGTTTGGAAAGAGTAAGTTCACTTTTGAAATGTTCATGTGACAGCCAGAAGTCAGAAGTACTGTTCTGGAGTTCCAAAGAGAGTCCTCTGGCATTCTCAAGTGTCAGTGATAATGGAAGCTCTAGGCAAAAACAAGAATGCTATTTACAGAGGAAGGAGGAGGGGAAGTTCAGGAATGTAAGAAAACGGAGTTGTGGAGCAGTGGGTGAAGTCATCGCCTGCAACACCGGCATCCCTCCTGAGTCCTGGTTCAAGTCCCAGCTGCTTCACCTCTGCTCCAGCTCCCTGCTAATGAGCCTGGGAGAGGAGTGGAAGACGGCCAGGCGGCTTGCTCCTGCTACTCACTTGAGAGTACTGGATAGAGTTCCAGGCTCCTGACTTGGGCCTGGCCTACCCCCAGCTGTTGCGGCCATTTGGGGAGTAAACCAATGAACAGAAGATCTCTTTCACTGCCTCACCCTCCCTCTCTGCAATTTCAAATAAATAAAGAAATCTTTATGAGAGAGAGAGAGAGAGAGAGAGAGAGAGAGAGAGAGAGAATATCTACATTTATAATATGCTTAGGGTTATAGGACCCAGGGAAGGACATTGAAAGGATCTGTTCCAAGGAACTGGGATAAAATCAGGAGATGGATGTGATGTGAAGGCCGAGTGAAAGACCAGGTGGGGCCAATGCTGTGACGTAGTGGGTAAAGCCTGCAGTGCCAGTTCCAGTCCAGCTGCTCCACTTCCAATCCAGCTCCATGCCAATGTGGAGAACAAAAGATGGCCCAGGTCCTTGGGCCCTGAACCCATGTGGGAGACCCAGAGGAAGCTCCTGGCTCCTGGCTTTGGATTGGTGCAGCGCCAGCAATTGTGGACATTTGGGGAGCGAACCAATGATTGGAAGATCACTGTCTCTCCCCACTCTGTCTGTAACTCTACCTCTCACATAAATATATGAATCTTTAAAAAGAAAGGTGAATACTGGGAAGTGATGCTTGAGTCTGACAACGAGGGCATCTCCTGTAAGTGGTGGAAGGGAACCAAAATCTGAAGGGTTGAAAAGGGAGTGACATTGGCAGAATGAGAGGAGGGGTCTTCATGACAGGCAGCTTCCAAGACACATGCCAGCAATCCTAGTCACCTTGTACTCACACCCGTGGACAACACGCTCCCACTGCATATGGGGTGGGCCTACTGATTGCCCTCAATGGAACAGAACACAGCAAAAGTAACAGACTGCCATTTCCAAGACTGGGCTACAAAAAAACATAGATTTGAATTTGCTTGCTTCTGTCCTGCAGCTTCTGGGAGGCAGAAGTGATGAGTCAAGTAGATGGATTTCTGCCACCCGTGTGGGTACATGCACTGACTTCCCAGCTCCTGGCATCACCACTGCCTTGCTACAGCTATTGTGGGCATTTGAGGAGTGTATCAGCCAATGGGAGTCACTCTGTATCTTTCAGTCTATCTCTCTAATAGGTTAATAAGAATAAGAATAAGAAAACCACCTTTATAAAATTAAGTATGTCCTGTATTTCTAAGAGGTATTTTTTCCAAAAACAATTCACTCGAGGAGATGACCTGTGGCCTTTGGAATAACCTGAAGGCTGAAAGTCATCAGGAAACTTCAAGGTTAAGATGTTGAACACTGCAGCTGGTGCTGTGGCACAGTGGGCTAAGTTGCTTGCTATGGGCCGGCGCTGTGGCTCACTAGGCTAATCCTCCGCCTTGCGGCGCCAGCACACCGGGTTCTAGTCCCAGTCGGGGCGCCGGATTCTGTCCCGGTTGCCCCTCTTCCAGGCCAGCTCTCTGCTGTGGCCAGGGAGTACAGTGGAGGATGGCCCAAGTCCTTGGGCCCTGCACCCCATGGGAGACCAGGAGAAGTACCTGGCTACTGCCTTCGGATCAGCGCGGTGCGCTGGCTGCAGCGCGCCGGCCACAGCGGCCATTGGAGGGTGAACCAACGGCAAAGGAAGACCTTTCTCTCTGTCTCTCTCTCTCACTGTCCACTCTGCCTGTCAAAAAAAAAAAAAGTTGCTTGCTATGACCTCATCCTATATTAGAATGCCAATTGGAGTTTCAACTCCACTTCTGATTCAGTTTCCTGCTCATGTGCCTAGGTGGCAGTGGATAATGGTGCAAGTAATTGGATTCCTGCCTTCCACCTGGGAGACCTATAAGGAGTTCCTGGCTCTTGGCACAGCGCTAGCTGTTGTGGACATTTAGGCATCAAACAAGGGACAGATGATCTCTATTTTCTGTCCTTCTCTTTCTGTCATTCTGCCATCCAAACAAATAAGTCTTTTGAAGCAAAGATGTTGAATAACAGTGTACAAATTGTTCAGAATGAGGAGCTGGCACTGTGGCTCATTGGGTTAAAGCTATGGGATGCAGTATCCGCATCCCATATGGGCACCAGTTCGTCTCACTCTTCTTCTTCTGATCTAGTTCCCTGCTAAAGTGTCTGGGAAAGCAGCAGAAGATGGCCAAGTGCTTGGGCCCCTGCCATCCATGTGGGAGACCTGGATAGAGTTCCAGGCTCCTGGCTTCCGCCTGGCCCAGTCCTGGCCATTGTGGCCATCTGGGGAGTGAACCAGCAGATGGAAGATCTCTCTGTCTCTTTCCCCTCTCTTTGTAACTCTGCCTCTTAAACAAATAAAAAATTTTCAAAAAATAAAAATAAAAACTGAGAATACCAAATGTTGATAAGCATTTGGAACAACTGGAACTGTCATACACAGCTGATGTTTACAACTGCAAGATGTGATTATTGATCAGATCAGTCTGGCTTTCCCAGAAGAGCTTTATAGTGATTTGTGCAGATGGAAATCTCCGGTTGGGAAGCAAGTGTGTGAGAAGTCCTCGACTGGGAGCCAGCATCGAAGCCTTTTCAGTTGACAAGCTGTCCAGACAGATTTCCTGTGCATGAAGTCAGGCCGTAGGAGGACAAGCAGCTCAACTCTGATGGTTTTCACGCTGGCTCTCAGCTCCTCTGCCAGGGCACTGAGTTTCCACTTCCCCGGATACGTGTCTGTGATGTTTTTCATTGCAAGACTTGTTTTTCCTGCCTTTTTACTTTTATCAGATAGCTGAACAACTAATCTGTCGGCAAAGTTTGCTCATCTGATATTAGGGCTCCTTTCTGTCACGTGGTGGTTAATTCTGCAGCGTCCTTTAAAATGCTGCCTTGATAGTAGCATAATGATCCATTTACCAGTGCATATTGGAAGGACAAATTTTGGTGCAAAACCACATTATCAAGCCTGGCACAGCATTTACCACTTTAGCACCTCTTCACGTGCTCTGTATTGTCTGATGTGAGATGTTTCTTTCTTTATGTTTTTTGTTTTTTGTTTTTTGTTTTCAGGGAGACAGTAGTGGACCTGGCATTGTGGTACAGCAGGTTGTCATCTCCCGAGGCTTTCACAACCCCTGTTGGAGTGCCTGGTCTGAGTCCTGGCTACTCTGTGCCTCTGACCCAGCTTTCTGCTAATGCACATGGGAGACGTAGATAGTGGTCCAAGAACTTGGGTTACTCTCACCCAAGGGAAAGACCTAGGAGTTCCTGATTCCTAGCTTTGAGCTGGCCCAGCCCTGGCGCTTGCAGAAGTTTGAGGAGTGAACTAGTGGACAAAGAATCTCTCTTTCCTTCCCTATTACTCTACCTTTCAAATAAAGACATCATATTTCAAAAAAGATCATAGAAATTAAATTAAAATATAAGCTTATTTTGATGCAAATTTTTAAAATTTCATGCATAGTTTTTAAAATTTAAATGAGGCTAGTAGACCAAATGCCAGCCCCCCTGTGAATTTTTGAAGACCCCTTGTGTCAGTTCAGTGCAGAATTCTTTCTTCTGTGGATTGAGAGTGATGCACACAGTTGCATGCTCACCACAGTCAAGACCCAGAACAGCTCCACCAACCAAACTTTCCTGAATGCTGCCCATTTTCAGTGAATGCTTCCCCCAGTCGGGGCCCCTGACAACCGCCAGTGAGTTCTCCACCCTGAGGGTTGCTTTGTTCCTAGTGTTGCATGAGCGGCATCCCAGAGCCCTTCACATAGGATAATGCATCCAAGAGTGCTCCATGTTGTGGCGTGCATCAGTCGCCTGGCCCCTTGATCACTGGGTCCTAGTCCAGTGCATACGTATGTATGTGCACCCCTGTTTCCTTATCCATTTCCCAGTGTAGCATCTGGGCTGTTTCCAGTTTTTGGTGATTATGGAAAAAGTTGCAGTAAAGATTTGCATGTGGGGTTTTTGTGAATCCAAGACTTCATTTCTCTTGGATAAATACTTTGTAGTGATATTGCTGGCTCATATGGTATGTTTAACTTTTTAAGAAACTGTCCAACTTTTCCTCAAATTAGCTATGCCATTTTGCTTTCCAAAAGGCACAAAATCTAGGTGCTGGCAGGCACTGTGGCAGAGTGGGTAAAACTGCCGGCTGTGGTCCTGGCATCCCATATGGGCACCGGTTTGAGCCCCGGCTGCTCCACTTCCAATTCAGCTCCCTGCTGATGGCCAGGGAAAGCAGAAGATGGCCTGAGTTCTTGTGCCCCTGCACCCACATGGGGATCCAGAAGAAGCTCCTTTCTCTGGTTCAGGATTTTACAGCAATTTAATCATAGAAATATGTATCATTATAAGGATTATAATTTATTTGTATTCTTTTTCCTCCATAATCACCCAAAATGATAGGATCTGCTAAGACCTACAGTCTAGGCAGCTGTCACCTACAGTGGTGTCTGCAATACAGCCTTGATTCAAACAGAAACAGGATTCTGCTCATGCAGGTAGAGATGAAAATTTCAGAATTTCTTGGCTGGAAGAGACACAAGAGGTTTTTGAACACGATCCTTTCACTGTTCAAGTGAGAACTCTGACTCCCAAGAATGTGATAAATCCTTCAAAAATATTTAGATCCAAAAACTACTTAGATAAAAGACAGGTGTAGAGTAGGAGAATCAGAGCCATCTGGAACCACTGTTGACCTGCTGATCCGTACCTCTCCCTTTGGTTTACTTTGAAATATGAATAATTATCATTGTTCTGTTCTCTCTGTAAGCTCCCGGTGGCCTGGGAGGGGCACAGGGAACTCCGGTAGAAGGAATCCCGGCAGCTGGCCAGGTTACCTGCGAGAGTAGTGGACAGACTGGGGGGAGACAGGCTGCTCAACAATCCCGTCAGCTGTCTGTGGATGCATGACTCAGCGCCCTCTGTCAAGTCGCCCCTGGCACTCAGGTGAGCACGTGCAGGCATTAGGAACGTACACATACGTGTCACAAGTACTCTGTGCACACCAACCCACAAGCATTCTGAGGCAAGCACTATTATCATGACCACTGCAGGCACAAGGAAACTGAGGCACAGAAACTTGAACTTGTCCAGTGCTATTCAGGGAGTAGGTGGCACAGCTGGAGCTGGAAATGTCTGGCTGCAGAGTCCAGCCATACTACTTCAGAAAGACAGCGGTCACTCAGATATTGCTTACAGATGCCAGGCTGTGTTTCTACATGTATTAAATGGTGTAGCCCTTAACGAGGGTGTCAAATGTCTAGCCCATGGCCATATAAATCCCGCAAGATCATCTGGTCTGGCCCTGCCAAGGCAACTGCAGGCAGAACTTGAAACTCAATAATCAATATCAGGTTAATTTCTTTTTTTTTTTTTAAAGATGTGTTTATTAATTTGAAAGGCGGAGTTACAGAAGGGCAGAGGCAGAGAGAGAGAGAGAGAGAGAGAGAGTCAGTCATCTTCCATCTGATGGTTCACTCCCCAATTGGCCGCAACAGCCTGAGCTGCACCGATCTGAAGCAAGGAACCAGGAGCCTCTTCCAGGTCTCCCACGTGGGTGCAGGGGCCCAAGGACTTGGGCCATCTTTCACTACTTTCCCAGGCCACAGCTGAGAGCTGGATTGGAAGTGGAGCAGGCGGGACTAGAACTGGCACCCACATGGGATGCAAGCGCTGCAGACAGCGGCTTTACCCACTATGCCACAGGTTAATCTATTCTTATGGATTTATTTACTGGGGACAGCGCTGTGGCATAGTGGATAAAGCCATTGACTGTGACGCTGGCATCCCACATAGGCACTGTTTCTTCTTGCGATGCAGCTCCCTGCTAATGGCCTGGGAAAAGTAGCAAATGGCACCTGCCACCCATGTGGGAAACCCATTTCGAGTGCCAGCCTCCTGGCTTTGGCCTGGACCAGGACTGGTTGTTGTGGGCATTTGGGGAGTGAACCAATAGCTGGAAGATTCTCTCTCTCTGTCATTCCACCTCAAATAAAAAAATGAGTAATTAAATATTACAAAAATTCAGGGGCCAGGCTTGCTGTTTTTATAACAACTAACTCTCAGGAGAACAAATTCATTCTGCAAGGCCAGCACTGTCGCTCCCCCTCTTCGAGGAGGAACGACACAGGACCCTGCGCTGTTCTTTTGTCTGCTCGGCCCTTCCCGGGTTTGCTGCTGGTCCTTCCACCTCCGTGGAAGGGCGGCTCCCCCTGCCACTTTCCCCACTTCCGCAGGGGAGTGGCACACCGCCGGCCGGCTCTCTCGGGGGCTGCTCAGATGTTATTCGGATGTTCCTCTTAGATGTTCCTGGTGCATATTGTCTCTCTCCTCCTTTATAGTCCTCTTCCACCAATCCCAACTCTGCTACCCACACGCCGAGTACGCTGCTCTCCTCCAATCAGGAGCAGGATCAGCTCCTGCAGGTTATTGGTCGAACTGGAGGCAGCTGTGTAAAAGTTGTTTACTCCTCTCCCAGCGCCATATTGTGAGAGAGCAGATGCATAGAATAAGTCTTATTTCCAGTAACTTAGTCTAATCCGAGTTGCTCCCCACACAGCACCAAACTCTTTTCCAAGGCTGATGCCACCACGACAAGACTACCTTCCCACTAGCCCCACCTCCCAAAGATTCCACCACCTCGACACCCTTGATTTCAGCATACGGACCCTTGGGACTAAGGATTCCGAGATGCCAAGCATGCAAACCCCTGGGAGACACATTCAATGCACAGCATTTATTCATACTAGAATTTTTAGGGGCATCTACATAGCTGTTAAAACGCTGGATTGACACCTACATCCCTCATCATTCTGCCTGGGATTGATGCCTGCCTCCAGTTCCCGAATCCAGTTTCCTGGCACAAGTAATTAGGTCCCTGCCAGCCACATGGGAGACCTGGATTGTGTTCCTGGCTCCTGGCTTTGGCCTTGGCTTTGTCCCAGGCATTGTGGGCATTTGGGGAGTGAACCAATACATGGAAGATATCTCCTTCCCTCTCTCTCTGTAACTCTTTCAAATAAATAAATCTTAAATAAATAAAAATAAATGATAGGACTAGGTTTCTCTATAAAATTTACATTAAAATGTTAATTAACTATAGTACTTACAGGATAAAATGTGTTTGATTCTAGAGTATAATTCTAATGAAACATTATTTGAATGGCAATATGTTTACTGCAAGAAATCCTTGCTGGAATCCCAGGAGTTCTATTTTTGTTACTGCAAAAACTGATGTTAGTTCAATCATTTTCTTAAGAAGACATGTATGACAAGAGATTAAAATTTCTTCTTAAATATCACTTTTCAAGATTATGTCTCAGGAAAATATTATGTTTTCTGCAAAGAAATTACATACTGGAGCTGTGTTTGTGCTTCTGGCAGAAAGACGTTAGATACTTATAAATTTTTCAGATATGTTATGGTAGACATTTCTGGGTCAAACATATCCATATAAGAATGTTTAAAATATGTTTGCATTTACTACGTGTTCTCAGTAGCTACAATATTTGCATTTTCTACTTGAAGCTCATAAAATCAATTACCATATGATCAAGGATGAAGTTTATTAAGCTGCTGTGTTCTGTGGGGCTGGCTAAGCCTCTGCCTATGGTGCCGGCATCCCATACTGGCGGCAGTTTGTGTCCCAGCTGATCCTCTTCCCATCCAGCTCTCTGCTAATGACCCAGGAAAGCAGTGGAAGATGGCTCAAGTGCTTGGGCCCTTGCACCTGCATGGGAGAGCAGAAGGAAGCTCCTGGCTCTTGGCATCTCATGGGTTCAGCTCTGGCCATTGTGGCCATTTGGGGAGTGAACCAGTGGATGGAAGATCTTTCTCTCTGTCTCTCCCTCTCTCAGTAACTCTATTACCCAAGTAAATAAATAAATACAATCTTGGAAAAAAAAGATGCTGTGTTCTTCCAGTGGATACAAGGGCATTGCCTTCCCTGCTGTGGGGTGTTTGCACACAGAGCTGCTCTCCCAGAGCTCCTGCAAGAAATGGAGGTGCACAGTGCAGGGTACTCAGTCACTGTAGGGAACTGGAGGTTTTCATTTTGAGTCCTCCTCTAATTTTTAGGAATATCAAGCTTATAGCTTTGACCTATACAACAAATCCAGTCTTACTCTAGTACATATTCACATCCACTACGTTTTTTCCAAGGCATCTTTTTCATTGTAATCTTATCAGCTCTTTGAGGATAAATATAAAAATCTATCCAAGGGGCATTGTTAAATACTTAAAAGGGCACTAACAAGAACTAGTAGAAATAAAATGTAATGAATAAGGAAATACAAAATTAAAAGTGGAGATGTGAATGAATAGGAAACCTAAGGAGAAGAAAATGTGTCCAACAAAAAGTAACAGAGATGAGAACTTGTAACAGATCCACTGGAAAGGCAGTATCTGCAGAAAATAAAAAATAAGAGGAAACAATAGGAAAAAATACTCGTTAGGTAATTATGCAGAATTTGTTCTGGACTGCCTTAATGTCTTCTAACCACACACACCCAGCCAGTGTGAAGGGTTTTCACATAAGGCTTTTGAAACCAAGAATGTGTAGGCTACAGTTAACTTACTCTAGTTCTCACACTGAGGTCCTAACTCCCCGTACCTCAGAATGTGACTGTATATGGAGAGAGGGTCTTTAAAGAGGTAAATTAAATTAAAATGAGGTCATTAGGATACTCCCTCATCCAATAACTGTGTCCTGCTAAGAGGAGATCGGGACAGGCCCAGGAGAGGCCACCAAGGAACCAACCCTGCTAGCACCTTGCCCTTACACTTCTCGCCTCCAGAACTGTGAAAAAACAGACCTCCGTCTCAACCAAATTGAGTGCACAGCACTGTGCTACAAGCACCCTAAGGGCAAATGTAACTGGTTTTACATAACTTTCATAACACAATCAATAAAGGCACTTCTATTTTGCCAAAACAAGATGCCAAGCAAAAATGCCGTACGTCAACCTTTCAAAATCTGGTTGGTTCCATATTTGTAGCTTACTGTTGTTACACAGGCTGAGTGAATATCCCTTATCCCAAAATTTGGGGACTAGAAGTGTTTCAGATCGAGGAATACATGCAAATAGGAAGGTATTTCTGGTATGAGACCTAGGTCTAAACACAAAATTCACTTATGTTTCATATATGTTTATACTGGAGATTTTTTTAAAGATTTTATTTATTTATTTGAGAAGTAGAGACAGTGAGAGGGAGAGACAGAGAGAAAGGTCTTCTGTCCGTTGGTTCACTCTCCAAATGGCCCCAAAGGCAGGAGCTGCACTGATCTGAAGCCAGGAGCCAGAAGCTTCTTCTGGGTCTCCCACGTGGGTGCAGGGGCTCCAGGACCTGGGCCATGTTCTACTGCTTTCCCAGGCCACAGCAGAGAGCTGGATTGGAAGAGGAACAGCCAGGACTAGAACCGGTGCCCATATGGGATGCCGGTGCCGCAGGCAGAGGATTAACCTACTGTGCTGTGGCGCCGGCCCCAAGGACTTTTTATATAAAGAGTCTAATGTTTTTGCGCATGGAACAAAATTTTATGGTTTTCTACTTACGGTATCACATCCAGACTCAGAAAAGTTTTGGATTTGGGGGCATTCTGAACTCTGATTTTGGATTAGGAATGCACACTTTGTACTTGATCTTGAGTTCCTTCTCTTACGGAAGGTTTGCAACTCCTTTCTTTCTTATTTCCCCCAAATTCCTCTCTAATTTCAGATATCAGCTCTTATTGCCTAATGGCTATACAGTGTTGTGTTTGTCTACTAAACTCAGGACTCATGACAACAGCGTCCCTGGGACCCCATGGTCTGCCTGTGCCCCAAGTCAGGGGCTCACAATCTGTGCACTAGCATCCAGGGCCAGCAGACCAGTCACGTGCGCAGGTCAGCAGCTTCTCCAGTCTCGCCTTCCCCAGGAACTTCATCACAACAACGCAAAGGGAGAGGGTTGTATCAGCACTCCAGAACGCTCCAGCACCTCACTGTGTAGGCGCCACAACTACGGCTGACGCTTCTATTCACTCTGGTCTCTGTTCACGTGCTGCAAACACACCCAAGCGGGTAAGCATCGGGGCCACCTGGTGACCAGGCTCTTCTTCCTGTTCTCCAGAGACGGCAGGGACGCCGTGAGGAACAGGTGTGACTTCCTGTGGTGCAGTGGGAATATTACGGTCTCCACGCAAGCCTAGTACAGGCAGGGGCCTTTCTAAGAACAACATCAGTAAGCTGAGGCAGCACAATGTGCTGCTCTGTTCCCCACAGCAGCTGGGCTCTGGGCTCTTCTGTAAGGACTTCCAGAGCCGCAAAGCCCAGTTGGAAGAATTGTTGTGAATTCCACCATTTGTTGACCATCTGCTGCATACACTACGCTCAACAGGTGCAACCCCAATAGCAGAAATACCTCATTCAAGAATTCTGACTCCAGTGAATGCATTTATTCTCAGACTATTTTGTAATTTTTTTATTTGTGATAGAGGAGAGGGAGGTGGGGAGGGAGTGAGGAAGGGAGACAGAGAGGGTAGGAGAGAGATGGGGGAGGGGCGGGCAGAGATTTCTCACGCACTGGTTTACTCCTCAAAAGCCTACAACAGCTTACACTGGGCCAAGCCAAAGCTGGGACTAGGAACTCCCTCTGGGTTTCCCACAGGGACTCAAGTAGCCCAGCCATGACTGCCAGCTCCCAGAGGGAGCATTAGCAAGAAAGTGCATCAGAAGCAGAACCAGGACTTGAACCAGGACTTGAACCAGGCACTCCGGGTTGAATGCGGGTGTCCCACGTGGTGTCTTAACCGCAGGCCAAACAGCAGCCCCTCTGAATGTTGCCTGAGTGCCCACAGTGGGCCGCACTGCTGCAGGGACTGAGCTCGATGACCAGGACAGCCAAGGCAAGTTCCAGCCCACACCAGCTCATGACGCACGCGGGCTGCCGGCCGCTACACCCTGGAGAGGCGGTGATGTGCAGCCCCGCGGCGGGGGTGGGGGCTTCCAGCACAATGGGCTTTGCTTTATTTCGTTTTAAAAACACATGTTGCTATGCCTTTTGCAACCACAATGATTCATCAGTCTCCTGGATGACCCTTCCAGTGAAGTGTTTTTTTGTTTTTTTGTTTTTTTTTTTTTTTTTTTTTTTTTTAACACTTTACGGTGCCTTAGACTTGGAAGAGACCTTTGTAGTGGTAACAGCGTTAACTCATTTATTTTACAGATTAAAAAAAAAAATGAAGTGGCTCAGTTTACCATTGCAGCCCGGCAGGATGGAAGAGGAGGCCCCGGATGTCCTCGTGGGTTTTCCTTAATCGCATTTCCATGTTGCTGGGCAGAAGCGATTTCTGCAGAAAGCAGAGAGGACAGTGAGTTAGGGCTGCGGCGACCGGGGGAGACTTGGTTATTGGGAAATCACAGCTTAGGGAAAGACGAATAGGACACCTGAGCCCACACCCCCACCGCTCACTAAAGAAAAGCCATTTACCGGGGCCCTAAGTCCCTTGTCTTTAAAATGAAGGGATAGGCCAGCGCGGGAGGACATTTGCATAGCAGCCTGAGGCCAGCAGGGGCCAGGAGACCGATAGAGCGGCCGGCACCTAGCGCTAAAAACGCTATTTTACCGCTCATCATACAGTCACTGCACTCACACGCAATTTTCAGAACCAGCGGGTCTCGCTGTAGAAACCAGGCATAATTTCCAAGGTCCATCAGGGACGGGACGCGTCCTCCAGGGGCCCGGCGCGGCACCTGCAGCGTGCCCCGGGGGCCAGCGTCAGGCCCCGGGCTCCGGCCGCCGGCCCCGCATCCCGGGCGGGCGCCGCTGCGGTGCGCCCGGGGCCAGCCGTGTGCGGGACCCGGGGCAGGGCGCTCACGCCTCGGTCCGCAGCCAGCGCCCGCGCCCGCGCCCGGCAGAGGCCGTTTTTTTAAAATAAAGCTTTAAAAATATTTTTTTAAGGGCTGGAGCGTACGATTCGTTTCCTTTGGGAGAAGCCACTGCCGAGCCCCGCGGGGCCGGCCGCGCGCGTTCGGGGCCGCACTGCCGGCCTCGTCACCCTCGCCTTACGTAACCCTGAGGAAGTCACCCGGCCTGCGCTCGCAGCCACGGGTGCCGGCCCCCGCCCCGCGCGCGCACGCCCGCGGCCCGGCC
Organism: Oryctolagus cuniculus; assembly: GCF_964237555.1. Classification (NCBI taxonomy): domain Eukaryota; kingdom Metazoa; phylum Chordata; class Mammalia; order Lagomorpha; family Leporidae; genus Oryctolagus; species Oryctolagus cuniculus. The sequence continues at coordinate 133,596,931 of NC_091440.1, read as the reverse complement.
TCCCGCGCCGGCCTCCAGGCCCGGGCCAGCGCCCTCCGCCGCCGCCCGGCCGCGCGGACAGCGGCCCCGCACGGCCCCGGCCGCCCGCGAGCCGCCCCGCGCCCGCCGCCCGGCCGCGTTTGAAGTCCCGGCGCGGCCGCTGGTTGGCGCGCGCGGGTCACGTGGCCGGAGGAGTTCCCCGACAGCTGGAGGCTGCGTGGGCTCCGGCGGCGGCTCGCGACTCGGCCGCGCGGCCTCCCCGCCCTCCTCCGCGCCCGCTTCCGCCCGCGCCTCAGCCTCCGAGCGACTCAGCGCGGCCGCGGCGGCGTCTCGGCGAGCGCGGGAGCCGAGCCATGGGCGACAAGAAGAGCCCCACCAGGTAACGGCGCGCGGCCGGGCGGCGGGCGGCGGGCGGCCCGGGGCGGCGCGGGGGCGGCGCCGCTGACGAGCGTGGCCGCGTGAGGGCCGGCGCGGCCCCACAATGGAGCCGCGATGGCGGCGGCGGCGGCGGCGGCTCCCGGAGCCCGGCGGGTCGGGGCCGCCTGCCCCGCACGCTGCGGGCCGGGCGGTGCGGGCGCGGCCTGCCGGTGACCCGCGGCGCGTCGTGTCCGGGTTGTGTCCCGCAGGCCGAAGCGGCAGCCGAAGCCGTCCTCGGACGAGGGCTACTGGGACTGCAGCGTCTGCACCTTCCGGAACGGCGCCGAGGCCTTCAAGTGCATGATGTGCGACGTGCGCAAGGGCACCTCCACGCGGTGAGCGCCCGGGCCGGGGCCGGGGCCGGGGCCGGGGTCGGGGCCGCGCTGCCCGCTGCCCGCTGCCCGCTGCCCGCGGGGTGCGCGGCGTGGCCGGCAGGCTCGGGCCGCGCACCGGCGGCCGCTTTGTTGTGCGCGGCGTGGGCAGGGCAGCAGGGAGGATGCAGTTCCGTTTCATTGCATAGAAAAGACAAGAAAAAAAAAAAAAAACCACCAAGTATCCCGGTTGTGGACTGCACAATAGGTTAAACTTCTTTGTTACTGGGTACGGACGCCCGGAGGGGTCAGCCCAAGGTTTTGCTCAGTTGTTTGTGTTCCAGTTGTCTGTCTCAGGCACAGTTGGAGGGGAGCCCAGCCTCAGGGACACGTTTTTCCTGAAAGTGTCTGAATGCCGTGATTAAATGGCAGTGTGCTAGACCAGCGAGACGAGGCGATCCCTGCCCGCCTCAGCCCTAAGTTTATTGTCAGCTCGTAGGACCGTGACTCTGTCTTATGAAAAACCGCTTAGGTGAATGGAGTGGCTGCAGAGCCCGGCCCAGGAAATCTGGTCAGCGCAGGCTTGGTCTGCTGGCACCTGGGCTGCCTTCGCCTGCGCTGGGAGGCAGCCTTGGAGTTGATTCGTGATAAGCCTGCAGTACCTTAACACTTGGGTAACGTGCATGTTTTGATATTACAAAGTCTGTCAGGAACTACACGATCACAATAAGCCTACCAGTGTATGACTGTCGCTTTAAAAACCAAAGAGGGCCTATGTATTACGGACATGTATGAATGTTCTGTGAATCTAGCTTTCTAAACATGAGGGATCCTCGTTTTCAACAGCATTTACAGAAATGTTTATAATGTAGGGGCGGTCCTGTGAGATGTTAGTTCCTCAGCAGAGCTAGCTGCTTTTGACATGCCTGTCCTTACTAAGTCACAATATGCCTTCTGCATAGTAACGCTCATTTATATTGGACAAAATATTCTGAACACTATACAGCCTTTAAGAGAAAACTTCTAAACACCTAAATTTAAGGGACTATAAGAGAGCGTCTGTAAAAGAAAAAAAGTATGCTTTTTCCAAAATGATTGCATTACCTATTTTTGGAACCATGATTTAATAGGTGGTTGTTTTTGTTTTTTTTTTTTTTTTTTTTTTTGCCAGGCAGAGTTAGTGAGACAGTGAGAGAGAGAGAGACAGAAAGGTCTTCCTTCCGTTGGTTCATTCCCCTAATGGCCGCTACGTCTGGCACACTGCCGATCCAAAGCCAGGAGCGGGGTGCTTCCTCCTGGTCTCCCATGCAGGTGCAGCGACCCAAGCACTTGGGCCATCCTCCACTGCCTTCCTGGGCCACAGCAGAGAGCTGGACTGGAAGAGGAGCAACCAGGACTAGAACCTGGGGTGCCGGTGCCGCAGGCGGAGGATTAGCCAAGTGAGCCACGGCGCTGGCCTTGATTTAGTATTTTGAAAAGCAGAACATGTGTAATGTTGGATTTGGTTCAGATTATATTTGTATATTTATGATAGTGCTTTGTACTTGTAAAGATACTCAAGAAACAATATAGAGAATTGTGTTTTGGAGGGAGGAACTTTACTGTGGCGAGGATGATGATTATTGCACTTGCTGGTGCTGTAATGTTGCAGTCTGTGGTTCCCAGTCTTTTCTTGTGGCCAGTAGACAACCAAGCAGAGCCTGTGTGTTTATTTTCAGGGGCAGCAGGGAAGTGGGGAGGCTGTTGTTCACTCCACAGCCAGTCTTGGGGTAACAGTGTAGGTGGTGGTGGCTCAGAAGAGAAGCAGCAGGCTGGATAGCTGGCTCCTGGGAGAGGAAGGGTCACAGTGCCCGGGGGAGCTGGCCCAGGGCGGATAAGTGGGCCTGCTTTAAAAGAGCCCTGAGGGCCACTTCTGTTGTTGTTGTTGTTTTGTTTGTTTGTTTTTTGCCACTACACCTTAGCTCTGGTAGATCCAGATTTTAGGGGTGGAAGCATTACTTTAGGAGGACTTAGAGAAGTGTGGTCATTTGGCTTGAAACTGAATAGGCTGCAGGCAGTTCACCAGCAGTTTAAGGGCCACTGTGTTCCTGAAAGCAAATGTCCAGTGCTACCACCCTTTAGGGACCCCTCAGTGTCTGCCTTCCTCTCCTATCTCTCGGTTTTGGCCCTCAGAACCCTCATTTCTCTGGTATCTGTTATTTTCCCACCACTGTTCCTGAAATCCTCGCTGGGTAGAACCATGGGAGAGGACAGTGTTAAAACTGTCCAGTGCAGATATTCATTGCACTGCAAGCTGTTTTCCTAATAATGCTAGAAAAACAGGATTGAAAGACTGTGGAACACTTTGGAGAAACACGCATGTCAGCGGTTGGAAGAAGTAATTCTGCATAGCTGACCTGTTAAGTAGCAGGTAGAGTAATTTCAAGGACATGTTTGACCGGTATCAAAGGAGGGACTTGGCCCAAGGGCAGCATGCCGCTTGCTGCTGACTTGTTTGTGTGACCCACAGACCAGAATGGAATCCCTTGGGTCATACCGATCCTTGAACTGATAGTGTTTCAGGTGCTGAATACCAGGACAAGCCTCAGATATCCTAAATGTTTGAAGCTTTTTCCTTTTTAAACCTCTAGAGAAGATTGTCTCCATGTGCTTCCTGAAGTCTTTACTGAAAATACCGTTTTTTCTGTAAAGAATGTCTAGTTAAAATGTTTTTGTTTTTTAAAAAGATTATTTATTTGAAAGGCAGAAATATACAGAGAGGAGAGGGAAAGAGGGAGAAAGAGGTCTTCTATCCTCTGGTTTATTCCCCAAATGGCTGCAATGGCAGGGGCTAGGCCAGGCCGAAGACAAGAACCAGGAGCTTCTTCCTGGTCTCCCATGCAGGTGCAGGGGCCCAAGTACTTGGGCCATCTTCTGCTTTCCCAGGCCATAGCAGAGAGTTTATTGGGAGGTAGAGCAGCCGGGACTCAAACTGGTGTCCATATGGGATACAGCACTGCAAGCAGGAGCTTTTCTATACTATAGCTCTGGCCCCAAAAATGCTTTTCATCCTAACAGAAGAGTTGCCTTTGGCTAGATTTTGGTAGGTCATGTCTCCCTGCAGAATAAAGTTGCATTCATTGCTTGAATGTCAGAAGAAAATGGGAATAGATGTAGCTTCATTTACTCAAGTAACAAATTATAGTCTTTAAGTTATGCCATGTCTGTGATTAAATTCCAGTTTTGTACTCACTGGCCTTAGATAAAATCTGATTAATTTTTTTAAATTATAGGATCTAAATAACAGTAAGGTTATTTAGTACGTGAAAGTTTCTACATTGTACTTTTGTGAGAAGTAATGATAAATGTCGAACTTGCATGGAAAATGTTAAAAAGAATAAAATGCTGGGGCCGGTACTGTGGGTGCTGGTTTGAGTCACAGCTGCTCCATTTCTGATCTAGCTCCTTGCTAATCTGCCTTGGATAGTAGTGGAGGATGGTCCAAGTACTTCGGTCTCTGCACCCTCATGGGAGACCTGGAAGAAGCTCCTAGTTCCTGGCTTTCGATTGGCCCGGTTTAGCCATTGTGGCCATCTGGGGAGTGAACCAGTGGATGGAATCTCAATCTCAATGTATCTCTCTCTTTCTTTCTCTCTCTCTAATTCTGCCTTTTAAAGAATAAAATGTTACAGTGAAAATTTAACTGTCAGAGGTGCTGGGCAGTCTCCTCCTTTATATCTTGAAGTTCTTGTTCCAGCAATAAGTGTCCCCAGTGTAAATGTAAGAAACCTTAAGAAATGAAGACCCACTGGCCATCAACAGAGAAAGTGAAATATTTCTCTAGTCTCTGTGAGGGTACTAATTAGATGTGTGATGATTGAGACTGATATCTAACTGTTACATCTTCTAGGAACAGAAAATTATTGCTGAATTCAGATAGCAGATATTTAGAAGTAAAAATGATAGAGCTATTTGTTTCTTGTGGTTTTAAAAGATTATTTTATTGGAAATCAGAATTACAAGAGGTAAGGAGGGAGGGACAGAGAGAGAGAGAGAGAAAGAGAAAATTTCTGCCATCTGGTTCACTCCCCAAATGGCCACAACAGCCATTTATGGGCCAAGCCGAAGCTAGGAGCCAGGAACTTCTTCCAGGTCTCCTACGTGAGTGCAGGGGCCCAAGCTGGACCGTGTTCCACTGCTTTCTCAGGCATATTAGTAGGGAGCTGGACTGGAACTGAGACTTGAACTGGTACCCATATGGGATACTGGCACTGCAGACGGCGGCTTAACCTGCTGCGCCACAACGCTGGCCCCTTGTTTTCATTTTGAACTGTGGTATGCATGGTCTGCATGAGAGTCTGTAAAGTAATACCCAGTCCACAGTAGACTCTTTTTTTTTTTTTTTTTTTTTTTTTTTTTTTTTTTTGGCCAGGCAGAGTTAGAGAGACAGAGAGAAAGGTCTTCCTTCCATTGGTTAACCCCTTAAATGGCCGCTACGGCTGGCGCTGCACCGATCCGCAGCCAGGAGCCAGGTGCTTCCTTCTGGTCTCCCATGCAGGTGCAGGGCCCAAGCACTTGGGCCAATTCTCCACTGCCTTCCTGGCCCACAGCAGAGAGCTGGACTGGAAGAGGAACAACCGGGACTGGAACCCGGTGTGCTGACGGCGCAGGCGGAGGATTAGCCTAGTGAGCTGCAGTACTGGCCACAGCAGACTTTCAAGTGTGATAGGTCACGTTGTGTTTTCTCAGAGTTTATTGTGCAGCTGTGCTGGGTTTTGCTCCGGTGGTATTTGAGAGAGCTGTGGAAAGGAATTTACGTGGTAGTCGGGGCAGCCTGGGCTTGTATCTGATTTCGGCACCTCACCATTCTGCATGTCTGCTGAGCATCTTCTGTTACACATAGGCTGAGCTGGATGCTGCAGACAGTGCTGAGCAACATAGCTGGGTTTCTGTTTCTTCTGCAAAAGCTCTCATTTTGTTGTCCAATCAGAAACCCTTTGAACTATATCAAGTTCTGTATGTGAGGTGGTATTCGTCCATTTTTCTCGAACTTGTCCCTGAAAAAGAATTGCTTATAATGGAATACAGTATTATGATTAGAATCTGACTGTTGATATAAAGAATGAATCATTTCAGCTTCTATGAAATGGGAATAAGTTATTGAACAAAGTCCAAAGAAACCAGCTGTTACCTGTTGAAATCTTTAGTATCATTATTGTCGTCATGCTTACTTTATATATATATACATATATATATATAATTTATATAATTTGGAGTTTGATACTGATTCTCCCAGACTCGTCATGTGGCAATGGGAGGGAAAATTGAGTCCCCATCTAAGTAAGTCTGCTTTTCAGGAGGGCGTGGTCCCCTATCCTCCCTCCCTCCTTAAGGAACTTTCCAGCAACCACTTAGCTGCTGCTCAGACTCCTAGGACGTTTCATTTTGTTTCTCCTTCCTCCCTTCCCTTTTTTTTTCTTTCAGATTTATTTAAAAGCAAGATCTAACATGCACACAAACTAAGAGAGAAAGAGGGAGAGAGAAATCTTCATCTGTTGGTTCACTCTCCAAGTGGCAGCAACGACGGGGGCTGGGCCAGGCCAGAGACAGGAGCCACAAACTCCATGCAGGCCTCTCACATGGGTGGCAGGGGCCCAAGCACTTGAGCCTTCTTCTGTTGCTTTCCCAGGCACATTGGCAGGGAGCCGGATTCAAAGCAGAACAGCTACAGAGCCAGTGTGGACTCAAACCCGCTCTTACCCCGTTGTACCAGCACTGTGGGCCCTCTGGGAGGTTTCTGGCTTGCTTGTTTTCTCTCCTCCCTCTGTCTTGGGTTAGAGTAGTCACATAGGTTCATGTGAAAGTGAACGGTGTTTAAAGAGCCAGGGTAACAGTTTTCAAAGTGTGTTCTGAGGGGCTGGCGCTGTGGCGCGGTGGGTTAACACCCTGGCCTGAAGTGCTGGCATCCCATATGGGTGCTGGTTTGAGACCCTGCTGCTCCACTTCCCATCCAGCTCTCTGCTATGGCCTGGGAAAGCAGTAGAAGATGGCCCAAGGCCTTGGGCCCCTGCACCTGCGTGGGAGACCCGGCAAAAGCTCCTGGCTCCTGTCTCCCACTGTTGCAGTCAACATCAGATGGAAGATCTCTATCTCTGCCTCTCTTCTCTCTGTGTAACTCTGACTTTCAAATAAATAAATAAATCTTTTTTTTTTTTAAAGTGTGTTCTGAGTAAACATTCATTTCATCTTTGAGGTCCGAGCTATTTTCATGGTAATATTTGCCATTTGCCATTTTCACTTTGTGTGACAGTGCAGCAGCAATTGTGGTACAAGGGCTGTGCAAGCATTTTAGCCTGAACTTAATTAGTGGCACCAAGTTACCAAATTCACTGTAATTTTCACCACCATGCACAGGCAGTCAAAATTATGCCAGTTTCATTTAAGCGTATCCTGGTTTGAAGTAGAAGTTACTGCTTTTATTAAATCTCATGTAGTTTTAAATATTCTCCAAAATAAGGATATTTGCATTCCCAAATATAGAGGCTGATTCAAGGGGACACTGTTGGGTAGCTTTGTGACTTGCTCTTCCATAGAATATCCTTTCTGCTCAAAGTTGGTCTAAGAAACTCATTGGGGTTGGCTCTGGCATAGCTGGTAAAGCCACCGTCTGCTGTGCCAGCTACCCAGATGGGCACTAGTTCAAATTCTGGCTGCTCCACTTCCAATCCAGCTCCAGCTCATATGCTTGGGAAGGCAGCTGAGGATGGACCAAGGGCTAGGGTGTCTGCACCCATGTGGGAGACCCAGAATAAGCTCCTGGCTTTGGACTATCTTAGCTCTGGCTGTTGTGGCCTTATGGAGAGTGAACCAGTGGATGGAGGATCTCTCTCTATTTCTGTAACTCCACCTTTAAAATAAATAAATAAATCTAAAAAAAAAAAGCAGCTGTGGTTATTCAGACCTGGACACTGAACAGGTATTTTCTTGAAAACCAGTAAAATAAGTCAGTCACTTCAAGGAAAACAACTGATGATATTTATTAATGATAAAAATCACTCAAAAGTAGAACTTTTGGAAACTTGACAACAGCGAGCTCTGGGGCTTTCAGGTATTTTTTTAAAGAGTCTGGTAAGATTGGTAGTTACATCAGCGAATGTACTTTCTGATACTTTATCACGGACTGTGTCACATTTGGAATATTTGTGTAATTCAATGATTCAGTATTTCCCAGTAGCTAATGTATGATATTAGGAAATCATGCCTGGATAGGCCATTCAAAGTATAAAATATCTGTGGATTTTAAGGGAACATCATGAAAACTTGGTTGATGTAGTAGTTTCAGATTTCACATGGAACTGAGAGTTGAGAAACAACTGTTTGGGTTTTCATATAGTGTCAACAAAGAATATCCACAGTTATTTTAAAAGATTATTAAAATATTTATCTTTTCCAACCATATATTTGGGGAAGTCCAGATTTTCTTCATATTCTTGGACTAAAACAATGTATCACAGTGAATTGGATGTGGAGAGGACCATCCAGATGTCTTCTGTTAAGCAAGATGCTACAGTTTTGCAGTTGCTCTGTTCAAACAGAATTACCTTTGTTTGGGAAATATAATTCTTTTTTTTTTCTTTAAAGATGTATTTATTTGAAAGGTAGAGTTACAGAGAGGCAGAGGCAGAGAGACAGATCTTGCATCTGCTGGCTCACTCCCCAAATGCCCTCAAATGGCAGAGCTGGGCCAATCTGAAGCCAGGAGCCAGGAGCTTCTCCGGGTCTCTCACGCAGGTGCAGGGGCCCAAGGACTTGGGCCATCTTCTACTGCTTTCCCAGGCCACAGCAGAGAGCTGGATTGGAAGAGGAGCAGCCAGGATTAGGACCAGTGTCCATGTGGGATGCCAGCATTGCAGGCAGCGGCTTTACCCACTACCCTACAGTGCCGGCCCTGGGAAATATTCTTCCATAAAATATGTTATTTGATTAATGTAATATGTTCATTTTTAATGGACAAATTAACATATGTTTAAATATTTTTCTGTTTGTATTTCTAATATAGTAAACAGCAATTGATAAGACCTACAAAAGATGTTTCAACTTTTGAGGGTGTGAAGGGATCCTGAGACTAATGCTTGTTGAGTTTCATTTGTAACTGAGTTTCTCCATACACAGTTGACTTCAGTAGGCATTCTCTTCTGTTTTCTTTATTGTGCAAGGTCTCTCTGAGTTGTGACGCAAGTGTTAAGCTCAGTGGCCTAATATTAGACTTTTCTTGGTGTAGTATTTGATGTTGGTGGCCCTGGTTTTAATAGCAGTCCTCTTTCCTTTTTTTTTGTCACTTAAAATTTTTTTTAACGATTTTGTTTACTTATTTAAAAGTCAGGATTACAGAGAAAGAAAGAGATCTTCCATCTTCTTGTTCACTCCTCAGATGTCCCTAGTGGCCCGGGCTAGAGTAGGCCAGAATCAGGAGCTTCATCTGTGTCTCCCACATGGGTGGTAGGGGCCCAAACACTTGGACCATCTTCTGCTGCTTTTCCTAGGCCATTAGCAGGGAGCTGGATTGGAAGTAGAGCAGCAAGGACTCAAAGCAGTTCCCACATGGGATACTGACATTGAAGGCATCGGCTCTACCTCCTGCTCCATAACAGCAGCCCCCAAATTCTTCTTCCTTATTTCTGACACTCCCTTTCCTTAGTTTTCTGTATGTGTTTCTGTAATCAGTTGCTGCCCATCCAAACCCAATGCCTCTGTAATCCTTGTTGTGCCATAAGCTCTTTGTTGTTGTTTGGGACCTACGCCGGAAACGTTCCTTGCTTCAGCTTTGATTCTGTCTCATTGTTATCCTCATGTACAGTCTTCCTCTGAACTCTCAGATCTGGATCCCCCCCCCCCCTTTTTTTTGTAGCTGTAGTTTGGAAATCCATGTTGTTTCTTTTAGGATGTGCTGGAAAAATTAGCCTGCTGCTAACATCATCTTCATTTTTTTTTTTTAAGATTTATTTTATTTATTTGAAAGAGTTACTGAGAGAGGTAAAGACAGAGAGGTCTTCCACCCACTGGTTCACTCCCCAGATGGCTGCAACACCTGGAGCTGCACTGATCTGAAGCCAGGAGCCAGGAGCTTCTCTGGGTCTCCCACGTGGGTGCAGGGGCCTAAGGCCTTGGGCCATCTTCTACTGCTTTCCAGGCCACAGCAGAGAGCTGAATCGGAAGAGGAGCAGCCAGGCGCCCATGTGGGATGCCAGCGCTTCAGGCCAGGGCTTTAACCCTCTTTGCCACAGTGCTGGCCCCATCATCTTCATTATCTTCTGTGAAACCTGTTTGATAGGTCCCTGTATGTTAACAAGAAGAGAGAGTGAGTCCCTTCCTGTGGCTACTGCATGCAGGACAGTCCCCTGAGCACACTGTTTGAGATAGTGATCATCTCTCCCTGAACCATCTCTGTGGGCCATATTTCTAACTTTGTCCCTGTCACGCCTCTGCTGTGTCAGCATTGTATCAGGTGGTCTTCTAAAGGAAACTGCCTGGTATGCTGTCATACTGAGTGGTGTATGTCAGTGTATAGATGTAATTATTCCTAAAAAATCACCACATTGTAAGATACGTGTTTATCCTGGAAGGCAGAGACTGCTGTACTCACTTTAGTGTCCTCAGAAGCTAGTCAGGGACTTGAAATGTTAAAACAGTCTTAAAACTGTTTTATTGGCCAGTGCCTCAGCTCACTAGGCTAATCCTCCGCCTTGCGGCACCGGCACACCAGGTTCTAGTCCCAGTCAGGGCGCCGGATTCTGTCCTGGTTGCCCCTCTTCCAGGCCAGCTCTCTGCTGTGGCCAGGGAGTGCAGTGGAGGATGGCCCAAGTGCTTGGGCCCTGCACCCCATGGGAGACCAGGAGAAGCACCTGGCTCCTGCCATTGGATCAGCGCGGTGCGCCGGCCGCAGCTCGCCAGCCGCGGCGGCCATTGGAGGGTGAACCAACGGCAAAGGAAGACCTTTCTCTCTGTCTCTCTCTCTCACTGTCTATTCTGCCTGTCAAAAAAAAAACAAAAAAACAAAAAAAAACTGTTTTATTTACTGTTCCTTTACATTTTACTTGCTTTTTGCAGGTAACATTGCTGTTCCAATCATTTTTTTGAGACTGTATTTGTGACAATGTAATCAGGCTATTTTGTCCATAAGTTGTAAGTATATATATTACTTGTGTCAGTGTTATTTCAAGAATGATATTGTATGTGATTACCTTAGCATTTTTGTTATATAGTTTAGGAAGTTTTGTGTTTATTATTTTTATGACCTCATTTGCAACCACTTATTTAGATTTTTCTCAGATTATTGAAATTTAATGTGCTATAGCTAAAAATATTTTTTGACTAAACTAATAGTCATAAAAGAGTATGGTATATTGCGAAATCTGTTGTGTCCTCAGCTAAGTTACGAGTTCTCTGTTCAGTGTTTTTGTTTTTGTTTTTTTTTTGGCAGATAGAGTTAGACAGTGAGAGAGACAGAGAGAAAGGTCTTCCTCCTGTTGGTTCATCCCCCAATTGGCCGCTACGGCCAGAGCTACGCCAATCTAAAGCCAGGAGCCAGGTGTTTCTTCCTGGTATCCCATGTGGGTGCAGGAGCCCAAGCGCTTGGGCCATCCTCCACTTCCCCTCCCATCCCCCCCCCCCCCCCCCCCATCGCCCAGGGCCACTGCAGAGAGCTGGACTGGAAGAGGAGCAACCAGGACCAGAACCCGGCGCCCATAATGGGATGCTGGTGCCTCAAGCAGAGGACCAACCAAGTGAGCCATTGTGCTGTGGCTCTGTGGTGCTGTTCAGTGATTTTTAAAGTTAAGATAGTTATCATTGAGGTCCGGAAACTTCAAGATGCTATTCCCGGGGCCAGTACTGTGGCACAGCGAGTTAAAGTCCCTGCTTGCAACATCAGCATCCTATATGGATGCCGGTTGGAGTCCTGGCTGCTCCACTTCTGATGTAGCCCCCTGCTAATGTGCCTGGGGAGGCAGCAGGGGATGGTGCAAGTCCTTGGTTCCCTACACCTCGATGAGAGAACTGGAAGAAGCTCCTGGCTCCTGGCTTCAGATCAGCTCAGCTCCGGCCGTTGTAGCCATTTGAGGAGTGAACCAGTGGATGGAAGACCTCTCTCTGTCTCTGTCTCTATCTCTCTGTAACTCTTCCAAATAAAGAAAATCAATCTTTAAAAAAGTTTCTTTTTAAAAAAATGCTATTACGTAGATGTCTGATCTGTGAGATTGTTTAGTTGAAAAATAATATTCAGATTTTACATTGTTTTGAACTGTACAGTATTTAAAATGAAATTGGACTAATTAAACATAATTAAATAGGACTGAATTTTTCTTGTGGTTGAAATAGTATTTTTTTGTTACTCTTCAAGAAAAATCAGTTATGCAGATTATCGATAGCTCCCTTGAAATTAGGGAGACTCAAAGAAAACAGTGGGATTTTCCCTCCTCTTTGCTTTGGTGCTGTTCTCATTGTCCAGTATGAGGCTAATATCGTTCGTCACTGGTAACTTTCTAAAAGCCTTTGGTTTTGCCCACTTGGTGAATTCCTGCTTGTTTTTCCAGACACAGCTAACGTATGTGTTCCCTGTGCGTTTCCTAGGCCTACCTCCAGTGGGCTTGCCTGTGTGTGTGTGTTGGGCACTGCAGAGGTGATGTCTGTGTCGTCTCAGCGTTTCCTCGAAAATGCGGGGGTGACTAGTGTCCCTCTCAGGAAGTGCAGTGTTCTCTCTAAGAAGACAGGACCAGGGAGAGAGGCTGCCTCCCACGTGATGGGATGAGAGTGCTCCTGTTGTCTTCCTGGACTCTCGAGTCATTGTTGATGCTCACCTTTGTTACAGCATCTAGTTGATTGTAGTTCAGAGACATGGGAATCTCTTCTTTGCTGTATTGTGAGTTTCTGAAAGAACTAGTAGTTTTCCATTGTCTTTTTTGCAAGTGCTTCCTGGGAAGTCATAGGGTTTAGTAAAGGTTTTTTGAAACAGTTATGTTGGTGTTGTCTTAGAAAAGGCAAGGGGCCAGCACTGTAGCATAGTGGGTGAAGCCTCTGCCTGCAGTGCCGGCATCCCTTGTGGACGCTGGTTTGTGTCCTGGCTGCTCCACTTTTGATCCAGCTCTGTGCTGTGGCCTTGGAAAGCACTTAGAAGATGGCCCAAGTCCTTGGATCCCTGCACCCATGTGGGAGACCAGGAAGCTGCCCCTGGCTCCTGGCTTTGGATCAGCACAGCTCTGGCTGTTGCGGCCACATGGGGAGTGATCCAGAGGATGGAAGACCCTCCCTCACTCTGCTTCTGCCTCTCTCTAACTCTGCCTTTCAAATAAATAAGTAAATCTTTTTTTTTTTTAAAAGCAAGTTATTTGGCTTTTTAAAGTTTTATTTATTTATTTCCTTGAAGGATAGAGTGAGAGAGGACTTCCAACTATGGTTCACTCTCCAGATACCCTCAGTCTCCAGGGTTGGGCCAGGGGTCTCCTGTGTGGGTAGCAGGAACCCAAGTACATAAGCCATCCCCTACTGCCTGCCAGAGTTCACATTAAGAGGGAAAGTGTATTGGGAGTGAAGGTGAGAGTTGAACTCAGGCCCTCCAATATGGGATGTGGGTGTCCCAAACAGCAGCATAGCCATTGTGTGGTAATGCCTGCCCCAAGTTACTGGGTTTTTCTTTTCTTTCTTTTTTTTTTTTTAAGAATACTTAACTCTTATGTATTTATTTATTTGAGAGAGTACATGCTCTTTTTAAAAAATATTTATTTATTTGAAAGAGTTAGAAAGAGAAGGAGAGGCAGAGAGAGAGAGGTCTTCTATCTGCTTCACTCCCCAGTTGGCCGCAACGGCGGGAGATGCTCTGATCTGAAGCCAGGAGCCAGGAGCCTCTTCCAGGTCTCCCACGTGGGTGCAGGGGCCCCAAGCACTTGGGCCATCGTGTACTGCTTTCTCAGGCCATAGCAGAGAGCTGGATCAGAAGAGGAGCAGCGGGGACTTGAACTGGGGCCCATATGGGATGCCAACACTGCAGGCTGTAGCTTTACCCACTATGCCACAGTGCCGGTGCTAAGCACATGCTCTCATCTAGTGATTGACTCCCTGCATGCCTGCAAAGGCTGGGACTTGGTTGTGTCAGAGCTGGGAAGTGAATTCAGGTCTCCCATGTGAATGTTAGGAACCTAGTTACTTAGGCTGTCATTACTGCCTCCTGGAGTCTACATTAGCAGGGAGCTGGAGTCAGGAGCCAGAACTGGTCATTGAACCCTGGCATTCTGATGTGGGTTGTGGACGTTTTAACCAGTGTCTTAACTACCAGGCCAAATGGTTGCCCCTTGATTTTTATAAAGATTAACAAATTGGAAAAGTAGGAATTTCAATACAGGATATATTGTCATTATTTGGAAAAGAACCTTTCTTTATAGATGAGTGTTGGAAATCGTGGCAAACAAAATTCTGTAATTCTGCACATGCTTCTTTGGTAAAAATCACATGCCGTGAATTATGCTAGGACAACAGGATTGTGGATGTGATCCAGTTCTAGTCCTTTTGCAGAGTTTGAATTGTAACGTAGAAGATAGATTAGTATTTGCTGATGAGTAAACACAAAAAGGAACTGAAAATGAATTTTTTGAATGTAATCCTAGTTTTTGGAGAAGATCTACGTTCATATTAAATTTGAGTTCCATTATTGTTGTGGCCATTGTCAGTAAAGCAGTTTTGGTGACAGTGTGCCTATCACCGCTGGCCAGTTTCCAGGTGATAGATTTCTCTAAGAATTCCCAGCCACTTCATTGCCACCAAAGCCTGTCGCTCCCTTTGGGTATGCATATATGTGTGTATGTTTAAAAGAGACTTCTATTTGTAAGGTGGCAGTTGTTATGCAATTGAAGTAAAAGTTCAAGAGTTTGAGATTTTTAGACTTCTTTTTTTGCCGTACGAGGACAGTTCTATAAACCCCCTTAGCAAAGAAGAAAAGGTGCAAAGATGAACCAGTAGTCAGACAGTCTCTCCAGGCTCTGTCCTCATCAGCATGGGGTGGACTGATGAGCCGGGGAAGATGTGTGGGAGGCACTTGGAACACAGTGAAGTGCAGCACAAGCGTGTAGCTTCCATGTGGATTGTTCCGTTTATAGATAACATTTAAAAAGCGTCCTAGAAACCATCTGTTTTGCAAACAAAAATAATTTTATAATGGGATCTTATTATTAAGTTTAGTGTCTGTTTCTTAAGTTGTCTTATAGGTTCTTTTGGCAGTGCTTATAGTATGCTATTCAGATTTTTTTGTCTTTTTTCTTTTTAAAAATTGTTGTTGAAAAGATTAAATGATTTTCATCCTGAAATGTCCTCCCCAAGTGGCTGACATGTAGTCAGTGAGTGCCCTATAAATGGCAGGTGTTACTGGTCAGAAGCACATTTGAAGTTATTCTTGTAGTTTGTTGCAAACAAACTTTTCGTGACTGTTGGTGGTTTTTGAGGGTAGGAGTCCAGTAAGCCACACCTCCGCCACTCACGCTGTGCTTTACTGTGTCCAGATGCTTTCTTAGCTGTGTGCACCCTTCTCCGTGCTCCTTAAACCACCCATGTGGCAGTGAGGAAGATGTCACCTACTCACAGGATGAGGATCAGAGCCTGGGGTGAGACCCGTGTTGTATACTTACTGCTGACACTTGCACCCTTTCTTCTCAGATGGAGAAGTTCGTGAAACTGCCCTCGTTGGATGAAGTACCTGTTTCCTTTAGGGCTCCATGGAGGGCGGTGTACTCTGAGGAAAGTTATCTTTCTGTGGGAAATTAGGTTTTCACCGAGGAGTTAATGAAATTTTTGAAGTAAACATTTTCCTTAAATGATTTTATCTGTAGTTGTAGTTTCTGTGATATTACAAGTGACTTTAAAGCTGTACTGTTAATTTATCCACATGTTTGTTGAACACCTACAGTGTTTTATTGATTTTTATATTAAAAAAGGTGTTACTGAGAACACCTTCCATTGTGTGAACTGATTTTGGTAATAATCTATTTAAAAAAACTGGATATCCATTCTATATCCAAAATCTTGTTTGTTATAGACAGTTAGAGATGACTGAGAATTCTAGACTTAGAAGGAACTGTCAGAAGTTTGGAGAGTGTTGAGTTAGAACGCTGATGATGGAAGAGTCTTCAGAGGGAAGCTTTTGAGGTTGTTGGGACAGAGATGCTGGGGTAAAACTCAGTATTTACTGTTTGTAGGATTTTCTTGTTGAAATTTTTGGCTGAGGTTGGAAGATTCTGGTGCTGTTTAGAGAATTTACAAGTAATGTTTAGCCATCTTTTTTATAATTTGGAATGGATGACTGCAATGTTCTGGTTTTTTGTTGTTGTTGTTGTTAGTTAAGGAGACAGGCTGGAAAGATTATGACTTGTTCAAAATCCGTGGCTGGTCAGAGTTAGATTGACTACTCTGGATGTACAGTCTGTCCTAATTGTCTTGTGATGGTGACGTTTAAATTTGCTAGTGAGTAACTACTGATGGGTTCCCTCCTATCATTTTCCTTCTACCAGATCTAGTGCTGTATGTGTATCTTGATAAAGTGAAGCATCAAACCTACTGGTTGTAAATGATGTAAGAATGAAGATGTCCCAATCTGAGCTAGCAGTATGTGAATGAAGGGCAAGATGCCCCTTTTTTCTACGTTAACTGTTTTTGAAGGATAGATGTTAGTTAACCATCTTGATAACTTGTGGCTGTATAGTAACCTCTGTTTTGAGCCATTCTGTGCTGCCTCCCAGGATGTGGGTTGGTAGAAAGCTAGGATGGGAAGCACAGCTGGGTTGTCCCAAGTGTTGTGTTGTGTGAAATGCCTGTCCCAGTAGGAGCTACTTGTTGTGTAACTTGGAATAGCTCTCCTTGAAGATGGGAGGAAGAAGAAGGAGCCTTTTTGGGCAGGGGGTTCTCTGCCTTCACATGGCTACTGTCATCCTCCCTCAATCACTGACACTGAACATGTGGGCAACAGTGCACATCATGTCCTTTCAGAGGGTAATACATGAAAAGTTACAGGAAGGCCTCCAGTAAAGCAGTCTGTTTTGGCTTCTTTAGTAGAGCGGTTCTCAGTCTTCCTCGGCCAGCATTCTTTCCTGTGTGAAACAGGACACACAGGGACGCTGTTCCGTCGCCCTTCCATTGAAGTGTGATCTGTGCACGATGGTGCTGGCACCACCTGCGTACTGGTTAGACATGCCGACACCTGGGCCCAGGGGCTTCCTGAAGTGATCCTGCATTCTGGCAGATCCTTGTGTTGCTTGTACGCACATTAACGTTTGAGAAACGCTGCTCGACTCTATTCAGGATGAGATAACAGGCGGCTAGGCTTCCGAGGTGTTTATTCCACTTGCACAAGGCTTCTTCTGCAGGGTTCCCCTCCCCCTTTTTTGGATGTGCACGTGTAACCAGGGTTGTGGGCATGCTTGACGGGCACGTAGAGGCGTGGCCGTCCCTGCCTCTGGTGCCCTTGACGGGCACGTAGAGGCGTGGGCCTCCCTGCCTCTGGTACCCTTGACGGGCACGTAGAGGCGTGGGCCTCCCTGCCTCTGGTGCCCTTGACGGGCACGTAGAGGCGTGGGCATCTGCCTCTGGTGCCCGTGACGGGCACGTAGAGGCGTGGGCGTCCCTGCCTCTGGTGCCCTTGACGGGCACGTAGAGGCGTGGGCGTCTGCCTCTGGTGCCCGTGACGGGCACGTAGAGGCGTGGGCGTCTGCCTCTGGTGCCTTTCTCCATTCCACAGACTCTGCTCTGTGAGCCTAACGAATGCCCACATCCAGAAGTGCTTTCTCCATCACACCTTTCCCCTCTTACCCTGCCCTGCATTCCTCCCCATACAGCCTGTGCAAGGCCACCTTCGGGAACCCTCTGGTGAGACAGCAGGTTGCAAGAAAGTGGAGCTGAGTGGCTATTTAGAATTGGGTAGCAAGTTCGTTGGGGTGGAAAAGACCTGGCCTTCTCTCAGGCAGGATTGCCTGTGTTGTTGGGACCCTAACCTTTCGTGGGGTTTTCTTAGTAGCTGCTGGTTAGAGCAAGCGACACTGCGTGCTCTCACACTCCACTACAGCCAAATCAGCCACGCTCTTCTGTATGTTAGGATTTATCTCCGTTTTATTGTTAAAGCTGTTTTTGCAAACCTGTTTTGAAAATCATTGTCTGTTTCTGCCACTCAGGCTGGGTTTAATTGTGACCATTGTGACCTCACTTCCTAACTTCACGTTTCCAGGGAAAGGGAGCCGATACTGTTTGTTGGTGGGAGAGACTTGATGCTTTCTTTCTAGAAAAGCCTTTTCTTCTCCCTCCTTCCCTGTGCCTTTCAGCTTCCCATACATCTTTGTTCTTTTTAAAGACCTGAGCTAGAGGGGCTGGCACTGTGGTGTAGTAGGCTAATCTAGGCATTGCTTTGTGTCCCGGCTGCTCCTCTTTTGATCAAGCTCTCTGCTATGGCCTGGGAAAGTGGAAGATGGCCCAAGTGCCTGGGCCTCTGACCTTGTGTGGGAGTCCCAGAAGAAGCTCCTGGCGCCCAGGTTCAGATTGGTCTAGCTCTGCCAGTTGCGGCCCTTTGGGTAGTGAGCCAGTGGATGGAAGACCTCTCTCTCTCTCTCTCCCTCTCCCTCTCCCTCTCCCTCTCCTCCTCCCTCCTTCCCTCCCTCCCTCCCTCTGTCTGTAACTCTACCTTTCAAATAAATAAATAAATCTTCAAAGACCTTGGCTGGGATGACTCAGAGCTCCATAATCACTTACGGGATGAGTAATGAGCAGTACAATTTACAGATAAAAGACTAAATCGCAATGCCATGCGATGTGTGCTTTGATAAAATTTAATACGAGTATTCCTCTGTCTCTATGAATGTGCTTGTCGAATCTGGTCAGTATTCTCTTGTTGCCAGCTGTCCATGAGCTTCCCTAGCGTTTTCTGCACCATTCCGTATTGGTCAGCTTTGAGTTAGTTTAGAATCCCCAAGGGGAGCTTCCTAGGAAGGACAAGGTTTATTGCATGTTATAGTTAAGTGGGGCAGCTCCCTGAGTCTGGTGTTTGGGCTATCTGGCCGTGGTGGAGCTGGTATAGAGGAGCAGTCAGTCACATGTTGCCCCAGGAAGCAGAGAGAGAAACCAGGAGGAATGGGACTGAAATAACCAATCCAGACCTCAGGGACCTCTCAGAGGCTGGAATTCAATCCAGTCACTATGCTTAACTCATCAACCCTTGGTATAAGACTGCAGAGTTCAAACATCTGCATGAGTTTTGGGAAGCCAATTTCTCTTCAGTCTGTAGCACTACTTGGTAATTTGCATTTTAATTGTAATCTTTTGGTCTTCTACTGCTATAGGATTTCATTATACGTTTATATTTGGTGCAAGAAAAAATAACACCTAGGGTTATTTTTACAACTATATATTTGTTTTTAATTTTTATGCATACCCAGTATGATAATGTAAAGCAAAAAAGCAAAGAACGTCTATATTCGGGCTCCCTGTGGTTGTGAATTGTAGCGGGTCAGAGGCTGGACTGTGGGCCTCTACTGTCTGGGTTCAGTTACTGGTTTCTGCTCTTACTGGCTGCATAGCCTTGGGTAAGTCATTCAGCTCTTGTTGAGCATGAGTTCTTCCCTTTGTAAAATGGAGTTGATGATATGACTTCCTTCAGGGTTGCTGTGAGGGTAAATGAGATCATTCTTGTTAAATAGTTGGCACTGTGCCTGGAGTGGAAGTTCTCAGAACCTGTCAGCTAAAGCAGTTCAAGGCAGGAGTGGTGACACAGTAATAGATACACACAGTGCCTGTTGTGTGTGGGTTCTAGTGGGGTAACTGACAAATTGAGAATGTAACAGTAAGCGGTTTATACTCAAAACAAAACAAACACCACTTCCTGCAACTCCCTTCAGGGTTGCTTTCATCTGGCACCCTTGTTCTCTCTCCCCGTCTTTCCTCTCCATGCATGTGTGGACTATCAGTGTTTGGCCTGTCCCAGGGGAGGCACTGTGGTAGTACCGCAGTGCCAGTGAACTTAAGCATTTTTGACAGCCACCGAGTGTCCATATGTTTCCAAGGCTGGGCGTTGGTGCACCTCCAGGTCATCTTCAGGCTGCCCCTCCCCATGTGTTTTTCTGTGTTGTCTGCCTATTACTGCCTGCCCTTTCCATTTTTGGTTCTTTATAGTTGCTCCTGCCTCAACCCACTTGGGGCCGACATTGTGGTGTAGCAGGTTAAGCTGTGATCTTTCAATGCTGACATCCTATGTGGGTGCCAGTTCAAGTCCCGGGTGCTCCAGTTCCCATCCAGCTTCCTGCTAATGCACTTGGAAAAGCAGCAGAGGATGACCCAAGTAATTGGGCCCCTGCTCGATGTGGGAGACCCGGAAGAAGCTGGCTCCTGGATTTGGTCTGGCCATGCCCTGGCCTTTTTGGCCATTTGAGGAGTGAACCAGTCAATAGAAGATCTTTTTCTGTCTTTCACTCTCTGTGTAACTCTTTGAAGTAAAAGAAATAAACCTTAAAGAAGAAAAAAGAAAGAAAAGCAATGCCTTTCCTTGGCCAGAGTCAGTGCAGTTCAGTCAGTCTTGAAGCATTCTTTGCTAAAAGTGATTGGCTATACATACAGTGTTTGGAGGGCATATTTTGATTTTGTTTCTCCCTCGCTGGGCTGTTTGCTTCCTGAGGGCAGTGGCTTTGTTTGATGAATAGCATTTCTCAATCACCTTGTCATTTATACCTATATGGCTTTTGTTGGTGACTGTGAAACATGGTACTTCGTGTAGTTCCTGGTTAATAACAATGATTACAGTGCTATCCATGAAAATGCACAGTGTCTGTCAAAGTAGCCTGTGTAGTAGGTACTGACGATGCTTATCTGGACCACTGAGGCCCGTTGTCATTTATCTGATTTTATTGCTGCTTTAAACTGTTTTATACTTCGTGTTTTTTAAATAAAAAAACAATACTTACTTGAAAGAGGGAGAGCTCCCATCTGCTGGTGTGCCCCTCAGATGCCTGCAGAGACCACGGCGAGGTTGGGCTGAAGCTGGGAACTGGGAGCGCGGTCTAGGTCTCCCACATGGGCAGCAGGGACCCACCTAGAGCCATCCCTTCTGCCTCCAGCGTCTGCACTGGCAGGGAGCCGGGTCAGGAGTAGTGCTGAGCGTCAAACCCAGGCAGTCTCTGATGGGGTGTGGTCTTCAGCTGTAGACCGAATGCCCTCTACCCAACTTCTTATGTTTTATTTATTTTATTTTATTTAATTAATTAATTAATTTATTTATTTATTTTGACAGGCACAGTGGACAGTGAGAGAGAGAGAGAGAGAGAAAGGTCTTCCTTTGCCGTTGGTTCACCCTCCAATGGCCACCGCGGCCGGCGCACTGTGGCTGGTGCACCGCGCTGATCCGATGGCAGGAGCCAGGTA
This sequence comes from Oryctolagus cuniculus, assembly GCF_964237555.1. NCBI lineage: Eukaryota > Metazoa > Chordata > Mammalia > Lagomorpha > Leporidae > Oryctolagus > Oryctolagus cuniculus. The sequence goes on along the minus strand of NC_091440.1, from coordinate 133,575,815 downwards.
CTTCTCCTGGTCTCCCATGGGGTGCAGGGCCCAAGGATACCGCGGCACCAGTCAACTTCTTGCTTTTTTAAGAAACATTTATAGGGACCTGTGTTGTAGCACAGCAAACTAAGCTAGTCCTTGTAATGCATTGTTCTGCTTCTGATATACGTGGGAAGCAGTGGATGATGGCTAAGTACTTGGCCCCCTGCCTCCTACTTGGGAGGCCCAGATGGATTTCTGGGCTCCTGATTTTGACTGGCCCAGCTCTAGCCCTCTAGCCATTGATAGAAGATTGTCTCTTCATCTTTCTTTGTCACTCTTCCTTTCACATAAAATAAATGTCTTTTTTTTTTTATTGTAAAGAAACTTTTCATTTAACAGTATTGAGAGTTAAGTAGAATATGTTTTATTTTGCCCATGTTGTTAGTTTAAAGAATTTGTGTTCACTAAATTACTTGCATATTCAAAATTTTCAACAGTTTTTAAAATGTATTTCTTTACCATCAGTGCAGTGCATGATTGAAACCACAGCCAGTAGCATTTTGTTCTATTTATGTCAGGTGTACAGAGTCCTAACTAGAGGCAGAGAGACCATTTAGTTAGTGGAAGCCATTGGTGGCCTGAACCAGAATGGTGCCAGTGGCAGGAAAGCAGTGTGTGGGTTTTAGATGTGAATAAGAAAATTTACAGGACTTCGTTATTGGTTGGATAAGGTTGTGATATGGGAAGTAGAGAGGGAGGACTCAGTCAGAAATTCCAGGATTCTTACTTAATTAAGCAGTTAGGTGAGTGGTTGTATTTCTCTGTGAGAGCACAGGATGGAAGGCTGGTTTGGGAGGAGGTAGTGATAGTTCACCTTTGAAACTGTTGAAATTTAGATGCCTGGGGGATATTGAGCAGTTCTGTGAGGCAGGTGGACATGTGGGATGAACTCACGTAGGAAAAGAGGGCTGAGAATGTGTGTGTGCTGACTGGTCTGTGGCAGACAGCCCTCACAGCCTGAGCCAAGGGCAGGACAGACCTGAGCACGTTGCTGGTTTCTTCTCAGCAGTGTGGAAGAGAAGAAAGAAAAAGAGGAGAGAAGAATGACTAGGGAGTAGAAAACCCAAGAGAGTTAACTCCACAGAGACAGAGCAAAGGGGGTGTTTTCAAAAGAAGAGTTGTGCGTGGCCCCTCAAACAGCCTTCACTTTCTCAGACGGAATCAGTCTTGTTTTTCCCCTCAAGTTCTGTTGAATAATTTTTTTTTTTTACAAATGTGACACTTCGATTTATGTTTTAAATTGAAGTGAAGTAATAATGCTGCATAGTATTTGCCTTAGCTTTTCATGATAGCTAAGATAGTTCTGAACAATACCTATAGGGTAAACATAGGAGGCTGCCATTGTACACAGGGAGATGAGTGACATTTTGTTGATAACTTACTTTGTCTCCCAAGGAAGAGTGCTATAATTATTTGGTAATACTTACCTTAAAGCCTATTCTAAAAGTAACTTGATTGTAGCTACAGAATTTAATATGATTAATTTTAAAAACCTCCCCAATTAGGTCTGCCTTGGTTTCAAGGATGTTTAAAGTGGTAAGTTTGCAAGCCCTCAGAGCCTTGCCTGGTGAACTCTGAGGGTGCCCGTGTGGCTTGAAGCAGCTCTTCCGTCTTCAGTTTCGGGGAGGAGTGATTCATAGGCTCGTCGATGGTGAGCCACCTAAGCAAGTCACAGCCCTTTAAAAGCTTTGCTGTTCTGGAAGGTGATAGTGGCCTCTCACCTGCATTTGGTTTATTGTGATTGATCATGCTGACAGATGCATGTTTTATGAGTGCCAAACAAGTTAGAACACAGGCCGTCTAAGAAAAAGGTGGCTAAGACTACAACTGAAAATTTGTGTGTAACTTGCAAATTCTGAAAGTTCTTCAGTTAGTCATGAAACATTTGAATACTGCTAGGAGCAGAGGCTGTGCCAGGTCAGAGGACAACAGGATACATCCTTACCCTGGGAATTAAGGTTGCAAACTGAATAAAGTTAAAATAATTGCAGATTGTGAAAACGAGTTGAGTTATTTGAAGTAGGTGGACCAAGGCGGCTTCTGGGAAGAGGGTAGTTTTTCAAGCAGAAAATGTGAGGATGAGAGGAGGTGTCCACAGGAGAGTTGTGGTTAACAGCAGATTTCAGGCTCTTTGGACAGGAGAGAGTGGAGACCAGCACGTGCTGCGGCAGGGGTGCGTAGTGACAGGCACAGCTGGAGAGGAAACAGCCACCAGGTCACAACTGAGTGCGAATGGCAGCACACTGAGATTTCCCCAGAGCAGTAACCAGGCACCACCAAGTGGGTTTGAGTTTGGAAGTACTGTGTGGCAGCTGTACAGAGAATGAAATGGGTTGACAGGAGGCAGGTGTGACGCTGGAATGGCTAGTAAGGTTCTTGGTTTGGTTTCATCAACTCTAGGAGGGCTTTAATATTTTGAGGTTAATTCATAAGTAATGAGTTTGTGTATTACTGTTACTAATGCCTTAAAGTGTGTTTCCATGAGAAAAGGTTGTTCATGGACATGCAGTGAAGATTTTTAACAGTGTGGCATTTCAGTCCTCATGGTTTTATGAGCACTTTTAAACTGAGAGTGGAATTAGTTATTTTAAAGTAGAATGATTAACATGAACATAGTGAAATGTAATAGAGAATTGCTGTTTAAAAGTTGTTTATTTCAGGGCAGGCGTTTGGCTTAGAGGTTAACATGCTGATTAAGATGCCTCTGTCCCATATGGGAGAATCTAGGTTCAGTACCCAGTTCTGGCTTCTAACTCAATGCAGAGACTTGGAGGCAGCAATGACAGTTCAAATGGTTGGGTCTCTGCCATCCAAGTAGGATACCTGGATTGAGTTCCTGGCTCCTGACTTTGACCCCAGCTCACCCCCAGCTGTTGCAGGCATTTGAGGAGTAGGCTGAGGGATGGGAACACTCTGTTTCTCAAATAAATAAATAGATAGATAATTCTAGAATCTATCTATTCATTGAAAATTTAAATAAATAACCTTCCTTTCAAAGAAAGGAGAAAGAGACATTCAGTGCCACTCTTCAGTTGTTACAGTAACTGTTGCTGACTTGAGGCTACATTGAAATTTATTGTTAGAAAAATTTGCCACTGTTTTATAAATAAGTTTTCACAGGAAAAATACACTTAGGGATGCTAGTAAGAATTGATTTGAAGACTAATGTAGGACTTCAGAATCTAGTCAGGTTGTTTTATGTTATAATTATGTTCTTTTTGGGGCAGTGCTGTGGCATAGTGGGCTGAGCCTCTGCCTGTGGTGCTGGCATCCCATATGGGCGCCAGTTCAGTTCTAAAAGCCTTGACTGCTCCTCTTTGATTCAGATCTTTGCCTGTGGCCCAGGAAAGCAGTGGAAGATGACCCAGGTGCTCGGGCCCCTGCACCCACGTGGGATATTCAAGAAGTTCCTGCTGGCTTTGGATTGGCCTGGCTCTGGACGTTGTGGCTCTTTGGGGAGTGAACCAGTGGATGGAAGGCCTTTCTCTCTGTCTCTTCCTCTCTCTGTCTGTAGCTCTGCCTCTCAAATAAATAAATAAAATCTTTTTTAAAAAATGTGTTCTTTCCTCTCTCCTCCTCCAAAGTTGTGGTCAGAGTGCTGCTAGAGCTGCCACCCTGTTTGTGCTCCACTGAGGGAGAGTCCCTTCCACTGTCACTCACATGGTGGTCGGTGGCCTTTCGACACCTGCTTGCATGTTCTGCTGGGGTGGTAGGTCAGAGACCCCAGTTTCCTTCACGGGGCTTGTCTCCAAGCCAGGCGTCTGAGACACAGGGAGAGAAAGCACTCAGAAGGGAAGCTCCAGGCCTCTCATCACCCCCTTTTGGAAGTCTCATTCCACTTCCTCTGCCAGACTCTGTCCTGTGAAGTGAGTCGCTGTGACCTGTTCGAGCTCAGAGGAGCAGCTTCCGCAGGAGGCAGGTCGTGCTGTGCACCGGCCGGGAGCCGCCCACCACACTCTCCTCTCCTTCTTGAAAGAGAACCCGCAATGTACAAGAGGTAGATGGGAGCTCTTCTGGCTCTCCCCTGCACTGGTGATCTCATGCTGTCATTTTAGAATCTGCCAACAGTTGCTGTTCTTAGGTTGAGCTGTAAAAGTCAGGCTTTGGAGCATTAAAATGATATGTGTCAGTATTTCTGTCATCTTTCACAGTCTGAGAAACTTGGCTTCCTAAAGTTAGTATAATGGCTATTTTTATAGAATTAGCAGGTATAGCAGGTATAATTTATATATTGGTATGATAATGGTAGTGGTTTACTTAGTAACTACTGTCTAGAATGTTTCATTAACTATTTTTTAAAATATGTTTTTATTTTTTTTAAGATCTATTTATTTGACAGAGTGACAGGCAGAGAGAGAGAGAGAGAGAGAGAAAGGTCTTCCTCCCATTGGTTCACTCCCCAGATGGCTGCAACAGTCAGAGCTGCGCTGATCTGAAGCCAGGAGCCAGGTGCTTCTTCCTGGTCTCCCATGTGGGTGCAGGGGCCCAAGCACATGGGCCATCTTCTGCTGCTTTCCCAGACCACAGCAGAGAGCTGGACTGGAAGACAAGCAACCGGGATTAGAACCAGCGCCCATATGGGATGCCGGGGCCACAGGCTGAGGATTAACCTACTGCGCCACAGCGTCGGCCCCTCATTAACTATTTTTGAATCATGTGTATTTTTAAAATATTATACATGAAGAGTAGTACTGCAATCCAGTTTTAGCACTGTGTTCTTATAGTTCTTTTCTTCTGAAAACTAGTTCCTACTGTCATTCACATAAATTACTTGTTTTCTTCATCCTGCAATATGAATATAGTTTGAAGATGTTACTAATATTAATATACACAGTATATCTGAATGAACTTTAGAATTTCTTTATATGAGGGGACTTCAGAGAGTTTGTGGAAAAATAGAATTACAAAATGAGTTTATTTTCGTGCCCCAGATTTTGAAAACCATGCATGGTGTTTTCATAATACACGTTTCTGTGAAGTTTTTGAAGACCTCTGGTGGTTCTTCAGTCTTTGAGCTATGCATCACTGAAGATGTACAGAGTCATTTGAGAATAATCCCACTTCTAGGGGTTATGTGAACAGCTTGGTAGATGGCCAGATTGTGGGTACTATTTCTAAATGCTCCATATACGTTAATTTGTTTAATACTTACAACTGACGTGGGAAGTAAGTTCTCTTGTTACTCTGTCTTATAGATGAATATGATTTTGGTTTCTTGATTTTAGACTAACTTGCAAGAAAATAGTACTGCTTTTGTTTGATTCTTCTTAGGATGTTGTAGGGTAGGGGTAGATAAAACTGAGGGAAAGGAACTAGTACATCTAATTTGGGGACCCTTAGGAGAGAATCAGTGTGTGTTTTACTGATAAGGGGGAAAGGCACCAGAAGCTTCTTTAATTTTTGTCATAAAAGCAGGGCAGAGTGTATTTCATGATTTCTGTTTGTGACTACTGTGCACTGTAGGGTTTTCCCCCTTGGAGGATAGTGAGGAGAAGGGTCTGGTATGAAGAATCAGGTGATGTGGGGCTCTGCACTTTACCTAGACTACCTGCTGAACTGTTTAAGGAGTCTGGAAGAAGACAGTTTCTATAAATAACTTGACTAAATAGGTGAGTTTGTATCTCACTTGGACCTTATTTTGGTTAATCAAGGTTCAGCTCAATTGTGTATCTGTCTGCCTGTGTGTGTATGAATATATAAAGATACACAAGCCGTGTTTATATGTGGCCCAATCATTTCACCTGAATATCTGTGATTAGGTATAGTGTTAACATTTATTATATCCTAGTTGAGTTATGATTTTATAACAGTAAAATGTAGCTTTTAGTGCTGATCTATGACTTTTTATAGTTGCCTTAAAGTATCTCAGAGATACCTTAATTTGTTTAAATAATCTGAAAAATGAGTTTGACTCTATTTTAAGTTCAAAAAACTGAAATCTAAGTGAACACTGCATTTGGTGTAAATAAAAACCGAAAATTATCATTTACTTCTTTTTTTAGCAAGATTTTTTTAGAGATTTATTTATTTATTTGAAAATCAGAGTTAGAGGGAGAGAGAAGTCTTCTATCTACTGGTTCACTCCCCAGATAGTTGCAACAGCTGGAGCTGTGCCGATCTGAAGCCGTGATCCGGGAGCTTCTTCTGGGTTTCCCATGTGAATGCAGGGGCCCAAGCACTTGGGCCATCTTCTGTTGCTTTTTCAGGCCATAGCAGAGAGCTGGATCAGAAGTGGAGCAGCCAGGACTTGAACCAGTGCCCATATGGGATGCTGGCCCTGTAGGCGGTGGCTTTACCTACTATGCCACAGTGCCGGCCCCTCATTTACTTCTCCTTTTTTTTTTTTTTTAAATAATTTGTTCAACTTGCTTAATTTTTAAAGATTTATTTATTTATTTGAAAGGCAAAGTTGCACAGAGAGAGAAGGAGAGGCAGAGAGAGAGAGGGAGGTTCTCCACCCACTAGTTCACTCCCCAGTTGGCCGCAACTGCCAGAGCTGTGCCAATCCGAAGCCAGGAGCTAGGAGCTTCCTCCAGGTCTCCCATGTGAGTGCAGGGACCCAAGTGCTTGGGCCATCTTTTACTGCTTTCCCAGGCCACAGCAGAGAGCCAGATCAGAAGTGGAACAGCTGGGACTCAAACCAGCGCCATTTGGGATGCCTGCACTGCAGGCAGTGACTTTACCCACTATGCCACAATGCCGGCCCTTCATTTACTTCTTAATATCTTTTTTTTATACTAGCTTATGACATTAAGATAAAATAATTGGATTCTTGCTCCTGTGTCTATTTTATCAGTATTAAGTATGTAAAATCTTTTTGCCATGTACTTATACTCCACTAGTTAAAAGTTAATTAGGGGCCTGCGCCACGGCTCAATAGGCTAATCCTCCGCCTTGCGGCGCTGGCACACTGGGTTCTAGTCGTGGTCGGGGCACCGGATTCTGTCCCGGTTGCCCCTCTTCCAGGCCAGCTCTCTGCTGTGGCCAGGGAGTGCAGTGGAGGATGGCCCAAGTGCTTGGGCCCTGTACCCCATGGGAGACCAGGAGAGGCACCTGGCTCCTGGCTTCAGATCAGCGCAGTGCACTGGCCGCAGCGGCCATTGGAGGGTGAACCAACAGCAAAGGAAGACCTTTCTCTCTCTCTCTCTCTCTCTCACTGTCCACTCTGCCTGTCAAAAAAAAAAAAAAAAAGTTAATTAGGAATTAGAAAAGTTAACTAGATGATCCTATTTTGATGTTTTTCTCCTTATTACAGTTGAAAATAGAGGTTTGTATATTATCTGTTTGAATTAATATTCATTTAAAAACTAATAAATTTTGTGCACCATTCGATAGCTCAGTTGGTAGAGTGGAGGACTGTAGAGTGGACAAAAACTAATAAATTTATTGCTGTTTAAGACTCAGATTTATGGGGAAAATGGATATAATATGTGCAAGGCAGCTTGTATCTTAAAATTAAGTAGAACTAGCAAAAATCTTGTTAGATGTACTATCAACCCTTACTAAAAAGACCTCATAACAAGATTGAAAGTAAGATTTTCTTTCACATTATTTTTTGAGTTTGTTTTAGTGGAATAGTGATTTTTTAAAAGATTTTATTTATGTATTTGAGAGGCAGAGTTACAGCCAGACAGAGGGAAAGATTTTCCATCCGCTGGTTCATTCACCTAATGGCTACAACAGCTGGAGCTGGGCTAACCCAAAGCCAGGAGCCAGGAGCTTCTTCTGGGTCTCCCACATGGGTGCAGGTGCCCAAGGACTTGGGCCATCCTCCTCTGCTTTCCCAGGCCATCAGCACAGAGCTGGATTGGAAATGAGATGGCTGGGACATGAACCAGCACCCACATGGGATGCTGGCACTGCAGGTGGAGGCCTAGCCTACTATGCCACAGTGCTGGCCACAGAATAATGATTTTATAAGCCATTGTATCCTATATACTGCTAAAGGAACAGCTATATAACTTTTGTTAATTTGTGTCTGTGGAATGAAGAGTCATAAAACTCTTCATTTCTTAAAGAGTAGGATATGAGTATTTAGCAGCATAAAGGATACTGAAACATACCTAGGTACTTAAAAGAGTTTGTAGAAAATGGAATTAAAAGATAAGTTCATTTTGATGCAGGAGAAAAATGCCTATTATTTCATAACATAAATTTTTCATGAACTTTTTTGGGGTCAGAATCTCCTGAGGGCCAGTACTGTGGAATAGTAGCTTAAGCCTTTGTCTTTTTGCATCAAAATAAACTTACCTTTTAATTCCATTTTTCTGGAAATTGTTTGAAGTGCCCTAATATCTGTAGATAGCAGTGTAGGTGCTGCTGTTTGAAGTTATTACTGCTGTGGCACGTGAAAATGAACCTGGTTAGTAGATTGTATTGATGTGTCTCTTGAGTTAAAGGTAATAAGATATCTTCATGTGAACTTCTAGATGACATTCTGTTGAATAGGATTTTTTTTTGTTTTATTTTTTGACTAGACAGCATTAAAAAAAAATGACGTCTGTTTTTAGGCAATTTAAAACCTTTATCAAAAATTTACATCTCATTCATATAAAGATAAAGGCAAAGAGAAATCAATATTTAAAAATACATTTTCTGTGAGTTTTTTTGAAAAAAGAGTTTCAGAGAGAGAGAGAGAGAATCTTCCATCCGCTGGTTCACTCTCCAAATGGCCACAATGCACTGGGTTGTGCCAGGCCAAAACCAGGAACTTCATCTGGGTCTCCCATATCAGTTTATGGGTCCAAGCACTTGGACTGTTCTCTTCTGCTTTCCCAGGCGCATTAGCAGGGAGCTGGATCGGAACTGGAGCAGCTGGGACTTGATCTGGTGCCCATGTGGGATGCTGGCATTGTAGGTGATAACTTTACCTGCCATACTACAGGACTGACCCCTCTGAACTTTTGTTTCAAGACAGGTTTACTTGGTTTTTTTGAAAGGTAAAGTGACAGAGGAAGAGACAGACATCTTCCTTCTGTTGGTTCACGCCCCAAATGCCCACAGTGGCCAGAGTTGTATCAGGCTGAAGCTTGGAGCCAGGAACTCCATTTGGGTGTGCTAGTTGGTTGTCAGGGGACAAAGTACTTGAGTCTCCATCTGCTGCCTCCCAGGATGCATTAGCAGGAAGCTGGTACACAAGTAGCCAGGACTCACACTCTGATAAGGGATGCTACGTAACTCACTAGTTGCTGACATACATTGTATGTATAACATACTATGTATGTTGTTGGTTTGTGAATAGGTGACCAATGGTTATTTAATTTTAAAAATTTACTTGAAGGACAGAATCCCTATCCACTGGTTCACTCCCTAAATGCCTGCAGTGGTGAGGACTGAAGTCAGGAGCCAGGAACTGAATCCAGGTCTCTAGTAGGGGTGGCAGGAGAGCCATCATGGCTGCCTCACAGGTTCTGTGTTGATAGGAAACTGGAGCCATAAGTCACAGCCAAAAATCACACCCAAGCATTTCAGTGTGGGACATAGGCAGCTTTTAAAATAAAAGTTACTTGTTTTTGTTGTTGAAAGGCAAAGAAGAAGAGACAGATGGAGAGAGTTCATTCCCCACATGCCTAAAGCAGCCACAGCTGGGCCAGATCAAAGCCAAGAGTCTAGATCTCAATCCAGATTTCCTGTGTAGGTGGCAGGGACCCAAGTACTTAGGAGCCATTATCTGCTTACTTCTATGTACATTAACAGGAAACTGAATTGAAAGTGGAGTAGCTGGAACTTGAACCAGGCACTCTGATGTGGGATGTGGCCATACCAAGGCTTGCTGTGGTTGCCAACATCCTATCCTGTGTTGAAGCCACTAGACTGCATGCTCACCCCAACAAACATAGTTCATAGATGGCGATTGTATTGATGCTTTTAATCTGAAGTCTAACAGAGTGTTAGCCTACCATGGTGACTTCTGTACTGAAGGTTGACGATGACTTGCTGGGAAATGGCAGATTTTGATCAGCAAATTATTCAGAGTAGTGTTAAAAAGCATGATGTTTCAATCCAGTGGGATAATTTGGAAACTGGTATTTTTGTAGGTAAGAATGCAGTTGCCATTATAGTGAACATTTAAAAGAGAAGTCAAGTTATTTCTTCTTTTGTTTCTGATGGTACCAGAAGTTGTGATGACATTATAGTTAGCAGATTAGTTCCGAATTTCCTTTGGTGCATGCATATATAGAGTTATCTGGTAAATATGCAACCCTTTCCCCGGTAGTTCTCCAAGTAATAGTAATCTCAAATGCAATTAAATAATCTTCTTATTCTGATAGACAAGCAAAAGCTGGATCACTTACCAGTAACTGGAGTTCTCCTATTGGGTAATCTCCACAGATCCACATTCTTTGAAGTTATTGTGAATGCCTCGAGGACCGAGGGACCGTTGCAATTTCCAATTTCAGGAAGGTAAGCAAGTGCGCTGAAGCATGTCTCTAGCATCTCCCAGTCTCTCCCCAACTCTCTGACATGTGCGTCTGTACTGCATGCCCCTCAGTTCCGGTGGCCGCCGTCAGAAGAGTCTCAGGCTGCACCGAGGGCGCGAGAGTGGATCTGTGAGGCAAAGACCCAATAGGAGAACTCCAGGTCCTGGTAAGTGGTCCAGTTCTCACAGACTTGAGGTGTGTTTTCTCACGTTTCTTCTCTTCAGAAGGTGTTTGTTTAATTGTAAAAAATGAAAGTTGTTTGGCATGGCTTCTTTTTGTATGTTTGATGAGGATTATGGAAATTATTATATGGATGATAATAGATGTGTGAGTAAAAAGCAGTGGTTTTAGAGTGTGTTATTTATATAGTAACATTTTCTAAAAAAAATGTATGTTTACTAGCTTTAGGTAGACAGTATGATAGTTATAAAGCAAAGTAGGGGGAAGCTGTAGTTGAATTCTTTCATAAATGTTTTTATGGTGTTGCTTTTATTCAGGTGAATCCTAGCGCTTTAGAATTTGTACACATTCCAAATTTAGTGAGATTCTATTGGCACACTTGTGCTGAACAGAAAAAACAGTTTTAAAGTACTTTTTAATGATACGGTTTCCAGTGTACCTTTTAACTTGACTGCAGATATACTGAAAAGAGAGTTTAGGGTGTGGTACAATTACATTTGCACTTCCTTGTTTGTAAATGCAAGGGCTTATTGGTGGTGAAGTGTGGCAGAATTGGTTCAGTTTGAGCTCTCTGATCCTGCAGACTTCAGATAATGAATGTATTGAGTTGCCTTATAAATGTTACAATTGCAATGTTTCTTGTTTTTCTCTCCAACCCTACTACTTTTAAAGCATTACCATTGCTACTTTTTTTAAAGAGATTTATTTATTTAATTGAAAGGCAGAGAGGCAGAGGCAGAGAGACAGAGAAAGAGAGAGAAAGGTCTTCCATCCGTTGGTTCACTCCCCAGATGGCCACAGTGGCTGGACCTGCGCTGATCCGAAGCCAGGAGCCAGGAGCTTCTTTCAGGTCTCCCACATGGGTGCAGGGGCCCAGGGACTTGGACCATCTTCTACTGCTTTCCCAGACCATAGCAGAGAGCTGGATCAGAAGTGGAGTAGCCGGGATTCAAACAGGTGCCCATATGGGATGCCAGCACTGCAGGTGGTGGCTTCACCTGCTACGCTACAGCACTAGTGCCTACCATTACTACTTTTAAAAGGGCATTTTCATCGATGGAGCCTGCAGTGGCACCCTTTTACAGCTGTTTTCAAAAATTCTCGCCTATTTGCCGAGTATTCAATGCCTCTCATAGTCCAGTTCCATCTCATTTACCCAGCCTTGATTTCCTTCTTTGAAACTTTTGTTTCAAACAAAACTGTTTGTTTCAAACAAACAGTTGTCCTGTTTGTCCTTTGGTTTCTGCTTTTCCCATTTTCTTCATATGACCCTCTGTTCATCCAGCTCTCTTTGTTCCATGTATGCCAGCATCTTTGTCAGCCCAGCTTCCTCAGTGGAGGAGTGGGGTTTCTGTGAAATTGCATTACTTCCTGAAACGTGCTTTGTGTAGACGCTCATGTTACCTAGTGTTTGACTGTAGTTATCTGTGTGACAGTTTAGCCTCAGGTATTACCTCCAGGTTGTTTTGCTATTTTTAAGATGCATGTAAAACTCTTGGCCGACGCTGCGGCTCACTAGGCTAATCCTCTGCCTGCGGCACCGGCACCCCGGGTTCTAGTGCCTGTTGGGGCGCCGGACTCTGTCCCGGTTGCTCCTCTTCCAGTCCAGCTCTCTGCTGTGGCTCGGGAGTGCAGTGGAGGATGGCCCAAGTGCTTGGGCCCCTGCACCCGCATAGGAGACCAGGAGGAAGCACCTGGCTCCTGGCTTTGGATCAGCGCAGTGTGCTGGCCGCAACATGCCAGCCATAGCGGCCACTTGGAGGGTGAACTAACGGAAAAAGGAAGACCTTTCTCTCTTTCTCTCACTGTCCACTCTGCCTGTCAAATAAATAAATAAATAAATAAATAGATAAAACTCTCAAGTTGGGTTGTAGGTTCTTTGAGAGCAAGGATGGAATTTTACAGTATTTTTTAAAAAAGATTTATTCATTTATTTGGAAGGTAGAATTACTGAGAAGCGGAGGCAGAGAGTGAGAAGTCTTTTGTCTGCTGGTTCACCCCGCAAGTGGATGCAACAGCCAGAGCTGAGCCAATCTGAAGCCAGGAGCCAGGAGCTTCTTCCAGGTCTCCCACTTGGGTGCAGGGGCCAAGGACTTGGGCCATCCTCCACTGCACTCCCGAGCCACAGCAGAGAGCTGGACTGGAAGAGGAGCAACCGGGACAGAGTCCGGCGCCCCAACAGGCACTAGAACCCGGGGTGCCAGTGCCGCAGGCAGAGGATTAGCCTTTTCTGTTCCTAACATCAGTGACTGAAATTATATTCACAGAAACACTTAATTTTTTACATAAATTCATGAATATACTTACTGGTTTTTTCATGTTTAAAGCAGGTCTATTTGGCTCATCAGTCCTGTTTTACTATATTATTTTTGTAAAGACACCATTTTCCCTTTAAACCTTGTAGAATTTGGATATTCTGGTACAGCTGGTTGAGTGGTGCTTGGGTCCCCTGTGTCCCATATGGGAGTGTGTGGTTTGAGTCCCTGCTAATGCTCTTCCTATCCCAGCTCCTGCTGATGTTGTTCTAGAAGGCAGCAGGTGATATAGCTCAGGTGTGTGAGCACCTGCTACCCACGTGGGAGACCCTGACCTTGCCCAGTCCTGGCTGTTTTTGAGATTCGGGGAGTGAACTTGTGGTTGGAAAATCTTGTTCTCTGTTTTCCCTGTTACTCTGTCTTGCAATGACATAAAAATAAAATAATTTTTTTAAAAGGGATACAGTGAAATTCTAGTTATTTTGTATTATATTAAGTTCTGTGACACAGAGTGTAATTTTGAGAGTTAATTAGAATGGTTTCACTTTTAAGATTGTTCTCTAGTGTTAGAAAGCAAATTGGAAAGTCAACATAATTGAGGATTTTTTTTCATATGTTTTATTTAATTGAAAGGCAGAGTGACAGGGAGGCTAAGGCAAAGAGAGAGAGAGAGGTCCTCCATCTGCTAGCTCACTCCCCAAAAGGCCACAAGGACCAGAGCTGGGCTGATCCAAAGCCAGGAGCCAGGAGTTTCTTTGAGGACTCCCACGTGGATACAGGGGTCCAAGTACTTGGGCCATCTTCTACTGCTTTCCCAGGCCATAACAGAGAGCTGGATCGGAAGTGGAGCATCCAGGACTTGAACTGGTGCCAATATGGGATGCTGGCACTGCAGGCGGTGGCTTTACCTGCTACACCACAGTGCCAGCCTTTATACTTGAGTTTTGAGATTTGATTATCCTAGAAGCTTATCGTTTAATTTTCAGAAATGCTTGTCTTTAAGAACAGTTGTTCAATGAAGCAGTAAATGAACTCTAAGGTCTCTAAAGGAAGGAAATGCGCTTTGATGAATTGAATGTCACCTTTAAGGAATGAGCCAGTTCAGGTTCTGTCATTGGAGAAGCCAAGATAGAGAACATCTGGTCATTTATTTGGAAGGTAGAATTACTGAGAAGCAGAGGCAGAGAGTGAGAAGTCTTCTGTTCTGACTGCAGTAATACTTTTGAATCTGCTATTGCATATCAGTGTGAATCTGTTCCAGTCTGATGGTTTCTTTGGCGTCAGAATGGTACAATGATCTTCACTATGCCCTTGTTCTTTGGTGATACATGCTGAAATATTTATAAGTGAAGGAGGGATGGCACTGTGGCATAGCAGGTTAAAGCTACTGCCTGTGGTGCCAGCATCCCATATGGTTGCCAGCTCAAGTCCTGGCTGCTCCACTTCCGATCCAGCTTCCTGCTGATGACTGGGAAAGCAGTGGAGAGTGGCCCAAGTCCTTGGGCCCCTGCACCTGAATGGGGGACCCAGAAGAAGCTGGCTTCGAATTCACGCAGCTCTGGCCATTGCAGCCATTTGAAGAGCGAACCAACGGATGGAAGACCTCTCTCTATGACTCTGCCTCTCTGTATCTCTGCCTTTCAAATAAATAAATAAATCTTAAAAAAGAAAAAGTTAAGGGTCATGATGGATTCAGAAAGGGGTTCAGAAGAACAGGGTTTGAGTGTTTGGTTCTGGTATGTATGTATGTATGTATGTATGTATGTATATATATATAGAGAGAGAGAGAGAGAGAGGGAGGGAGGGAGGGGGAGAGAGAGGGAGGGAGGGGGAAGGAGGGGGAGAGAGGGAGAGGGAGGGGGAGAGAGGGAGAGGGAGGGGGAGAGGGGGAGGAAGGGGGTGGGAGGGGGGGAGAGGGAGGGGGAGGGAGGGGGAGAGAGGGAGGGAGGGAGGGGGAGAGAGAGAGAGGGGGAGGGGGGAGAGAGAGAGCCCGGGAGTGAGTAGAGCCCTCAGGGAAATGTGGTGGATGTCAGCAGTCTGGAATCTGGGTGAGCAATACCTGGGTATCCATTGTGCTTGCAACATTTCTGTGGCTTTGAAATTAAAAAAAAAAAAAAAGAAAAGCTGTGGAGAAGCTGTTTTAAAAAGCACTTTACTGTGCTTCAGTTTCTCTAATTGCAAAATGGGGATAATAGCACTTGATCTTGGCCTACCTTGGCACAGGCAGGCACAGCAGGACAACACCTGGCAGAACAGCAGGCACCTGAGCTCTTTAGGAAGTGACTTTGTCATTAAATACGTGCTTTACAATGGAAGGCTTCACAGAGAACGTGTCATCTAAAAGTGTTATAGCTTGAAGTATATCTATTCCCTTTTAAAATAAAGAGCGTATACAGAGAGGTAACCAATTGAAATCCAGAAAATGAAAAATCCAACTAATTTCTCCGTAAGGTGGTAAAATACATAAGACATAGTTGAACAGAGAAGTTTTTAATTTGAAGATAGAAAAGGGAACTTTCCCTGAATGGCTCAAGGAGATGGGGAGAAGAGGAGAGAAAAACTGAGGTGCCCCAGAGGTGGCCCGAGGGGCTGCGGCATGGTGTGTAGCTGGAGTTTCAGAAGAGCATACCGAGGATGGTGGAGCCGAGACTGAGGAAAAATGAGGAAGGATCTTTAGTCGTGAGAACCATAGTGGAGGGCA
This sequence comes from Oryctolagus cuniculus, assembly GCF_964237555.1. Taxonomy (NCBI): domain Eukaryota; kingdom Metazoa; phylum Chordata; class Mammalia; order Lagomorpha; family Leporidae; genus Oryctolagus; species Oryctolagus cuniculus. Next base: position 133,560,234 of record NC_091440.1, on the reverse strand, counting down.
GGTGTTGTGGCACACTGTGTTAAGCGACTGCTGAGATCGTCTGTCCCATGTCAGAGTGCCCAGGTTGAATTCCCAGCGCTGTTTCTGATTCCAGTTTCCTGCTAATGAGTTTACCCTGGAAGGCAGTGATGGGCAAGTGCTTGAGTTCTTGCCAGCCAAGTGGGAGCCCTAGATGGAGTTCTTGCCTCCTGGCTTTAGGAAGTAAACCAGTAGATGGAAGATACTGCACATGTGCTGGTCTCTCTTTCTCTCTCTACTTTTCAAATAAATGAATGTATAAAGTCATAGTGGAAATTATAAAATAATTAGAAGTGAATCAGAACAAAAACATTGTATCAGAACTTGAGAGGTGCAAGAAAAATGGTGTTTGGGTATAAATTTTAACCTTAAATGCATGTATTAACTTGAAAAATTGAAAGTAGTTATTCAACTCAAAAAACTTAAAGGCAGTAAAACTGAAGACAGAAGCAAGAAAGAAGAAATGTTGAAAACATAATTTAGCAGACTAGAAAATAATCAATAAAAACAGGATCATGATAAATCAAAGCTAGTTCTTTTCATTTATTTTTAGAGATACTCATCAAGAAAAACATGACACATATAGTAAAATTTAAGAAGGGGGCATGACTACAAATATAATAGTGATACAGAACCTCTAAACTTTAAGTTTTAAAAATGAGATGATGGGGGCTGGCACTGTGGTGTAGCAAGTAAAGCCACCACCTGCAGTGCCAGCATCCCATTTGGGCGCTGGTTCAAGTCTCGGCTGCCCCACTTCCAATTTCACTCTCTGCTATGGTTTGGGATAGCAGTAGAAGATGGCCCAAGTCCTTGGGCCCCTGTACCCATGTGGGAGACCCAGAGGAAGCTCCTGGCTCCTGGCTTTGGATCTGCCCAGCTCTAGCCATTGCAGTCATTTGGAGAGTGAACCAGTGGATGGAAGATTGATATCTCTCTCTCTCTCTCTCTCTCTCTCTCTCTCTCTCTCTCTCTGCCTCTCTGCCTTCCAACTAAATAAATAAAATTTTAAAAAATGTTATGGAAAAGTCCAAAAGGAAAAGAGAGAGAGTGTGAACGTGTTACCTTCCACCTGCTGGTGTCCTTCCCAAATTCCTGTATCAGACAGTGATGGGCAAGGCTGAAATTCGGGTTTCCCATGAATGACAGGGACCTAGTTACTTTGGCCATCATCTGTGGCTTCTCAGGGTATGCATTAGCAGGAATCTGGAATTGGACACAGAGCTGGGGCTCAGACTCAAGCCCTCTGTCTGATGTGGAATGCCACCATCCGAGCAGTGTCTCACCTGCTGTGCTAATTGTCCACCCCAAAAGGTCCATTTTGTAGGAACAATACTTCCTGAAATTGATAGTACAACGAAAAGAAAAATCTAAAGAAGCCTAAAATCATTAAAGAAATTGAAGTGGTAATACATTTCCCCAAGAAGGGTAGGTCTTTTAAAATAATTAATAATAATTAAGCCAGTGCCTCGCTGCTGGCATCCCATGTGGGCACCAGCTCCAGTCCCAGCTGCTCCTCTGAACAGTACAGTTCCCTTCTGGAAAGCAGCAGAACATGGCCCAGGTGCTTGGGCCCCTGCATCCATATGGGAGACCTGGAAGAAGGCCCTGGGCTCCTGGCTTCTGCCTGACTAAACAGTAGCCCTTGCTCGTTTGGGGAGTGAACTGGTGAATAGAAAATCCATCCATATCTCCCTCCCTCCCTCCCTCCCTCCTTCTCTCCCCCTCCCTCCTTCTCTCCTTCCCTCCATCCCTCCCCCCTTCCCGCTCCCCCCCTCCCTCCTTCCCTCCCTCCATCTCTGTTCCTCTCTCTCTGTTACTCTAATAAATAATAAATCTTTAAAACTTAAAAACTTTAATTGAGATATAATTCATATGCCATGCCATTTACTGTTGAAATGTAAAACTCATTGGGTATTACTTTTTTTGCAGAGTAGTGCAGTGATTGCCACAGTCAATTTTAGGATGTTTTCCTCTCCCTAAACGCTTCCGGCTTCAGCATCTATTAATCTGCTTTGTTTCTGTGTGCCTGTTCAGCTCAGTTTGTATGATGGAGCCAGACAGCAGGTGGGCTTTGTGATTGTTTCATTTCGCAGAGTCTTCTTAAGGTCTAACCGTGTTGTGGCATATATTTGTTCACTCTGCCTTTTTTTATTAATAATTATTTTATTTATTTGAAAGACAGAGTTACAGAGAGAGAGGGAGGGAGGGAGGGAGAGGTGTCTTACATTCTGTTGGTTCACTCCCCAAATGACTGCAACGGCCAGAGCAGAGAGCTGGATTGGAAGAGGAGCAGCCGGAACTCCAACTGGCTCCCATATGGGCTGCCGGCACTGCAGTCTGGGGCTGTAACCTGCTGCACCACAACACCAGCCCCCACTCTGCCTTATTGTGGCCAGTGGTAGACCGTTGTATGTGTATATGTCATGCTTTATTTGTCTGTTCTCCAGTTGGTGGATATTTGGACGATTTCTTGCATCATGCCGATTATAAATCTCCCTTCTAGGAGCCTTGTGTGAGTTACTGTGTGGGTGTGTTCTCATTTCTTTGAGTGTATCCTGGGAGCCCTATTGCTGCTGCTTATTTTTGAGGCCCCACCTGACACGTCCCTCAGTGGCTGTACCATTTCCTTTCCTTCCATGCCCTCACCAACACTTTCTCGTTCTTGGCTTTTTGATGATTGCCATCCTTGTTTGTGAGAAGTGGTGTCAGAAGGAATAGTTTTATATTTTTAAAATATTTCTTTATTTGAAAGAGTTACAGAGAGAGGGAAGGAGAGAAAGAGGGAAATCTTCCATTTGCTGGTTTACTTCCCATATGGCTACAACAGCCAGGGCTGGGCCAGGCTGAAGCCAGGACCAGGAGTTTCATCTGAGGCTCCCGTGTGGATGTCAGGGGCCCAAGTATTTGGGCCATCTTCAGCTGCTTTTCCCAGGCCTGTAGCAGGGAGCTGGATTAGAAGTTGAGCAGCCAGGCCACAGCCATGAAATGGAACCCATAGGGGATGCTGATGTTGCAGGCCATGGCTCTGCCTGCTGTACTAGAAGGCTGGCCCTGAAGGAATAGTTTTAACTGTGATATTTGCATTCATAATTTCAGTTACACTGTAGGATAATTCCAATGTTATATAAATTGGCTGAGAGGATAGAAAAAGAAGGAAAGTTACCAGACTGAGAACAGGCAAATTTGGTCTTGAAACCTAGACTAAAAATATTCAAGGGAGATATTTTACATTCCATTGTATTTATGAACGTATGCATTTTTTTTATTTGACAGGTAGAGTTAGACAGTGAGAGAGATAGAGAGAAAGGTCTTCCCTCCGTTGGTTCACTCTCCAAATGGCTGCCACGGCTGGCGCACTGCGTAGATCCGAAGCCAGGAGCCAGATGCCTCCTCCTGGTCTCCCATGCGGGTGCAGGGGCCCAAGCACCCGTGCCATCCTCTGCTGCCTTCCCAGGCCACAGCAGAGAGCTGGACCAGAAGAGGAGCCACCAGGACCAGAACCCAGTGACTATATGGGATGCTGGCGCCACAGGCAGAGGATTAACCAAGTGAGCCATGGCGCCGGCCCCGAACATATGCATTTAAAAAAATTTTTAAAAATGTGTTTATTAGAGATGCCGAGAGAGAGAGAGAGAGAGAGAGAGAGAGAGAGAGAGATAGATAGATAGATCTCCTGTGTGTGAGTTCACTCCCCAGGTGCCTGCAACAGCCAGGGCTGGGCTAATCTGAAGGCAGGAGCCTGGCACTCAGCCTGGGTTTCTCCCATGGGCAACAGGGACCCAAGAACTTGATCCATTGTCTGCTTGCCAGGGTGTGCATTAAGTCAGGCAGTTGGATTGAAAGCTGAAGCAGAGTGGCCATGTCTTTAAACAGGCACTCCTACATGGAATGTGGGAGGCCCAGGTGGCAATATAATCCAAGGGTTAAGTGCTTATTTTAACACAGAAATTTTAATTGGGCTAGAGATATAAGGATAGTTTAATATTTGAAAATTTATCTACATAGTTTATTAGATTTACCAAAAGTATGTGATAAAACTCATTATTAATGTAAACAACAAAAGTCTTAAATCTTAAAGTGAAATGAACTTTTCCAGTAAAGGCTGCCTTTCAAACTCTTATAGACAACAGAGTGTCATGCTTTATGCAGGGGTGGGACGTGTCTGGCCATGGACCGTGGAAGGCCGCAAAATCACTGGTCTGGTCTTGCCAAGGCAACTGCTGGTAGGACTTGAAATTCAGCAAATCTAGAGCAGGCTAATTTTTCAATTGATAATTTCATACAGCCCACAGATAATATTATAAATATCCAAATGGCCCTTGGCAGCAAAAAGTTCTCCACCTCTGCTTTATGGTAAAACCTTAGAGAATTAAAGTCAAGAGAAAGATGTGTATCTATCAGTAATATAGGCAAAACCAAATTAAAATCCTAAAGGAAGACAGACAAGATGTCTTTCTAGAAAATTAAAGTGAAATGAACATATTGTTTGTATTTTTTTTTTTATTTGACAGAGTGATAGACAGTGAGAGAGACAGAGAGAAAGGTCTTCCTTTACCGTTGGTTCACCCTCCAATGGCCACCTCGGCCGGCGCGCTGCGCTGATCCGAAGCCAGGAGCCAGGTGCTTCTTCCTGGTCTCCCATGCAGGTACAGGAGCCCAAACACTTGGGTCATCCTCCACTACCCTCCCAGGCCACAGCAGAGAGCTGAACAGGAAGAGGAGCAACTGGGACTAGAACCCGGCGCCCATATGGGATGCCGGTGCTGCAGGTGGAGGATTAACCAAGTGAGCCATGGCGCTGGCCCTGTTGTTTGTATTAATAAAAGAATTCAGCATTACTGGATATAAGGTCAGCTTTCAAACTGACTGTAGCTTATCAGAAAATAAAAACTTCTTTATAGGAAGTCCTGTCATGTACCCCAAATGTTACTTCAGAATATATAGTTAGAGGGAGTAAAAGGCAGGTATACTGTATCTATGTGTGGAAAGGTTATTTAAAGTTTATTTAATGCTTTTCACAAGTCCCGAGGGTCAGACTGTGGGACTCTGTTCATGGCGGTGTGTGAACAGAGTGGGAGCTGCTGTGCTGGGGCCACTGCAGGTCCAGCATTTAGGAAGTGTCTTATGCTCTTTAACTGGGTAGTAGTTGAGAGGAGTGCCACAGAAATGGTAACCAAAAAGCTACCATGCTTCCAGAAAAGTCTCAAGGAAAAATATTATAAGCACCAGCAGTAGCTGTGGGACCAGGCTAAAAGAACAGGTGGAGAGATTAACTGAGTGAGTGTGAGAGTTGGAGATAAAGTTTTTCCAGAATATGGAGGCACAAAGTAGTCCTAGATGGCAAGGATTATTTTCTGTCTAGAGATGGTGACATTCTTAGAAGATACATAGATTGAAATCTCTGTTGAAATGGCGTACGTGAGACTGCATCCCACTGAAGTTCTGGAGTCTTCTATCATGTAAATAATTTTCATGTCTGTCTAAGATAATGACACCTGTTGTATCTAAACTTCAGTTTCACAGTTCTGGTATAAACATTTCCAAATTAAATGTATAAATAAAAAATAAAATATATTTAGTAATAATACCAAAAAGTTATTGTTTTGTAAATTATGTAATTTCTGACAAAAATGTAGTGGCTTTTTTTTTTTCTCTGTAGAAAATTAGCTTCATATGTAAAAGTAGAGGCATAAGAATAGCCAAGACAGTTCTTGAAAAAAAAAAAGGCAGCACTTGCCCTGATGGATATGGAAACTAATTTAAAAATTATAATGTGGGAGCTGGCAGTGTGGTGTAGCAGGTAAAGCCACTGCGTGCAGTGCCAGCATCCTATATGGGTGCCAGTTCAAGTCCCACTGCTCCACTTCCAATCCCGCTCTCTGCCATGGCCTGGGAACACAGTACAAGATGGCCCAAGTGCTGGGGCCCCTGCTCGAGCGTTGAAGACCTGGAGGAAGCTCCTGGCTCCTGGCTTCAGATCACCACAGTTCTAGCTGTTGGAGCCATTTGGGGGGTGAGCCAGTGGATGGAAGACCTCTCTTTCTGCTTCTGTCTGCCTCTTTATAACTCTTCCTTTCAAATAAATAAATGAACCTTTTTAAAAAATAAAAATTATAATATGTAAAGTAGAATACTACAGGACAGTGAGAAAGAATAAAGTGCTGCACACCGACTGAGATGGAACCTGCAGACTTCTTTTGTAGTAAGTTAAGGTGGTAGTAGTGCTGATGGATGGTGAGAGAGATCTTGGAAGCCTGGTGCTGACTGGAAAGGGTTGTGTGGGAGCCTCGTAGAGGGTGAGGAGGTTGGTATCTTGGTGTGGGTTGGATCGCTGGGGGTGGGGTTGAGTGTTCAATCACATTGGCTCACTGTGTGTTTTAAGTTATATGTCAGTAAAGTAACAGGATAGCATGGTATTTGAAGTGGCATAATAGTAGTGCAAGAGAGACAGTACTAGTAGAATAGAGTTGAAGCGTGGATCCACACGTACTTGGAAAGTTGGTCAGTGCTGGAGATAGCTTTTCCTATCTATAGGGAAAGAGAAAGTGGCCTGTTGAATTGGTTTTCTGTCTGAGGGAAAAATTAAAGCTCTCCTTCGCACAAAAAGCAAAGTAAATTCCTGTTGAAAATAGACAATAAACATCAGAATATTGTTTTAAAAAAGAGGAAATCATAGAGTATGTGACTTTAGGATGTGGAAGATCTTTAACAAATCAAGAAAAGAAGAACCAGCCATCAAGGAGAAATGATTTAATACATCAAAAAGAAAAACTTAGGTTTAATGAAAGAGGTTGTAAACTCAACTGAAAGACAAGTGGCATGACTGGGAGAGAGATGTGCTGTCTTTAGTGTCCAGTGGATTTAGAACCAGACTATGTTAAAAAAGAAAAACACAGATGGAGGACACAAATAAAACGAGTGGTGGATGGATATGCAGGCAGCTTGCAGCAGAAGAAGCTGGGAATTGGAGATGCTCAGTCTCACTGCAGGGAAATGTGGTTTAGAACCACGAGAGCTGTCAGACTTAGACTGCGAGCTCAGGACTGGGGTGTGCTCCTTCCATGGTGGAAAATGGGCACACCCTGGCGTCCCGCATTCACTACTAGTCAGTGTTTTATTTTTTATTTTTTCCAGAGAGAGAGAGACAGAAAGATCTTCCTTCTGTTGGTTCGCTCCCCAAATGGCCGCCATGGCTGGTGCACTGCGCCAATCCAAAGCCAGGACCCAGGTGCCCCCTCCTGTCTCCCATGCGGGTGCAGGGCCCAAGGACTTGGGCCATCCTCCACTGCCCTCCTGGGCCACAGCAGTGAGCTGGACTGGAAGAGGAGCAACCGGGACAGAATCTGGCGCCCCAACCGGGACTAGAACCTGGAGTGCCGGTGCCGGAGGCGGAGGATTAGCCTAGTGAGCCATGGCGCCGGCCACTATCCAGTGGTTTAATCTAGAAAAACATGCACCTCTTTGCCCAAGGAGAATTGCTCATGGATATTCATTTGGAAAAAAAAAAAAAATCTCAATGTCCCGCTGCAGGAGGGCATAGATAAGTAAGATATGCAGTTATGCAGTGGAGAACTGCCATGACCTGAGCTTAGATTATTATCCTTAGTGATTATTTGTTTCAATTAAAGACGAAGGTTTGAATTAAGTGTCTGATTATATATTCTTCTGGGTTTTGGGTATTATTCTAAGTACTGTATTTTATTTTAATCCTCATGAGAACTCAGAAATAGGGGCTATCATTATCTCCATTTTACGGATGGCAGTTCTCAGCATGGAGGCCTGATAACCTGCCAACTCTGACCTCTGGTAAGTGGCAGAGCTGAGCTTCAGAGCTGGGTTTAAAGGCTCAGCTGCTTGACTGCAGAACCCACTGCTGCCTTTGACTGTGAATGTGGAGAAGCCTCATAAGTATGACTGGAAGAATGATGTGTTGATGAGTTATTCCAGCCATCAGTTCACACCAGGAGCCAGGAACTCCATCTGGGTTTCCCACGTCTTGGGTGGCAGGGACTCAAGAACTTCAGCGCTCATCTGCTGCCTCCCAGGGGTATTAGCAGGAAGCTGCATCAGAAGTGGAGCAGCTAAGAACAAACCCTCCCCCCATATGGAATTCAGACATCCTAAATGGTACCATGACCCAGCCCTTGAGTAATGCTTATTTTTTTTAAAGGTTTATTTTATTTGAAAAGCAGACTGATAGGGAGGGTTTAAAAACATAGGAGCTGTCAGAGGGAGGGAGTGAGAGAGAGAGATCTTTGATCTTCAAATGGTTGCAGCAGCTCAAAGCTCTGAGCCTGGAACTCCATCAGAGTCTCCTGCATTAACAGTGAGGACCCAAACACTTGGGCCACCTTCCATTGCCTTCTCAGGTGCATCAGCAGGGAGCTGAATGGGAAGCAGAGCAGCCAGGACTTGAACCAGCACTCAGATATAGAAGCTTAATCTGCTGCACCACTGCCCTGGCCCCACGTAGTAATATTTTATTCTGTAGGAAATTTTGGCCTAAAAAAAAATCCATTTTATTTCCGTATTACTGAGTCTTGTATAAAAAAATTTAATACCTTTTTTTTAAAGTAGTAGTGTTTTTCGTTGTTGTTTTTTTGACAGAGTGGACAGTGAGAGAGAGAGACAGAGAGAAAGGTCCTCTTTTTGCCGTTGGTTCACCCTCCAATGGCCACTGCGGCTGGCGTGCTGCGGTCGGCACACCGCCCTGATCCGTTGGCAGGAGCCAGGTGCTTCTCCTGGTCTCCCATGGGGTGCAGGGCCCAAGCACTTGGGCCATCCTCCACTGCACTCCCGGGCCATAGCAGAGAGCTGGCCTGGAAGAGGGGCAACCAGGACAGAATCCGGTGCCCCGACCAGGACTAGAACCCGGTGTGCCGGCGCCGCAAGGCGGAGGATTAGCCTAGTGAGCCGCGGCGCCGGCCAAAGTAGTAGTGTTACAATGTTGGGATTGTCCATTGGTTTTTTTCTGTTAGTGTTACTGTATTCTGTCTTTTAAGTCAGTGCTGTCTTGTAAAACTGTTTATGTTCTGTTTTATCTGTGAAATTCTGATTTGCCTAAAACCACGTTTCTTCAAGTTTCCAGGTGAACCATGGACTGTTTCTAATGTTTATAATTGAGAATTCTAGTGTCTTTAAAATTTGTTGGGGCAGGCCTGTGGCACTGTAGTCAAGCCACTGCTTGGGATGCTCATGTCCTATGTTGGTGTTCTGGTCTGAATCCCAGGTGCTGTGTTTCCAATTCAGCTTCCAGCTAATGCAACTTTGGAAGCAGCAGGTGACGGCTCATGTAAGTGATGTGGGTGGTGGTCCAGGCTTTGGTTTGTGGCCTGGCCAGTTTCAGCTATTTATGGGCATCTGGGGAGTGAACAGTAGTGAAGGATATGTCTGTCTGTCTCTTTCTCTCTGCCTTTCAAATAGCTGAAAATAAATAAACATTTTTACAGTGGCATGGCATCTCATGAAAAGGAGTGCTGGGAGAGTGATGTGTTTTCTCTGTGTAAGCTGGAGTCATTGTGAGATTCTGCTCAAAGGGGTTATGTCAATATCCGAGAATTGCTGAGAATTGGTTTGCTTGAACCGATAAAAATGAACAACCTGTATCTCACTTTATACATAACACTTAGCCTGTAATTGAGAAAGTCCTAAAATAAAGCGTTGTTTTATGCTGGACAGATTTAGTTCAACTTTTGACCTAACCCTATTCTGTGTGTCCATGCTGCTCTCTTACTGTGTAACCCTCTTGCCAGAGATGACATGGAGAGTCTGGGTACCATATGGGAACTCTGAAGGCTCTACCTTCTGGCAGAGACTCGGGTCATTCTCTTTTATTGGACAGTGTGGGAAGCTCTCACTGTTTTTCACCTTAAAACAGTCTTATCTAAGATTTATAAAAGAGGAGCTTGATACTAAAGGAACAAACGATATTAAATTAAGTGAAAATGTTAAAATGGTCACATGAATTAAAGGCTTTTGATAAAACATGACTCATTTGGAATAGCACTGCTCAATAGAAATAACAGTATAATGTAAGCCACAAAATGGGGCCATAAGAATAGTTTTAAATTTTTCATGGCCCCCCAAAATTACAATGTAACAAGTAAAATTACTTTTAATACTATGTTGTATTTAACTCAATATGCAATGAGTCTCCAAGCAGTTCATGGAAAATATGTATTATGAGTAAATTATGCATAGATTTCAGAAGCATTTTAAACCAAACTGATCTTTTTTTTTTTTAATTTTTAGTTACTGAATATAAATTTCCAAAGTACGACTTATGGATTATAATGGCTTTCCCCCCATACCATCCCTCCCACCCGCAACCCTCCCCTTTCCCACTCCCTCTCCCCTTCCATTCACATCAAGATTCATTTTCGATTATCTTAATATACAGAAGATCAGCTTAGTATACATTAAGTAAAGATTTCAACAGACCAAACTGATCTTTTAATTCCATTTTCCTACAAGCTTTTTGAAGTACGCTCTGTCTAATATAGCTTTTGTGTTAATAGGGAGATGCTTTCTTTTCGTTTCTTTCAGGCCTGCAGCACATCCTGTGTGGACGGGTCACCTGTGAGGTGCTCAGGGTCAGGGGTGGTTTCTGTATTGTACAGCTCAGACTGCGCCCTGAAAAAGCTTTTGACTTAATCTTACTCTGCTTCTCTTAGTTCCAGGAGAGCTGCCCTGAGTATCTTGTTTCAGTTACTGCTTCTGGTTCACCCTTACTGTTCATCATGGGTTATCTGGAAGTTTGCTGACCATTCCTGAATTTAGCAGAGCATTGAGGTCTTTGGTGTTTCTTGGGACCTAGGACTGCCTAGTTTCTTTATATACATTTCCCTTTGTAAGTTTTTAATCAGAATACCAAATCCTGTTTTCCATCGGAATATCTGATGCAGACCTGTGAGGGCTGGAGAAGTAGGTCTGTGCAGGATCTTCTTCCTCTGCCAAGCGAACACATCTCTGATTCTTAGGTTAAGTGAGTTCCTATGAACCAAAAGGATCCTGAATAGGATGACTTCTTAAAGTGGCAGCCAGCATCCCATTAAGGGGATGGATACTCTTTGCCTAGATACTCATTTCTTAGAGGCTTTCAAATGAATTCATTTTTCTCTACTTTCTTTCGAAGTGGATGCTTTTTGAGAGTAAGCATATTGCAAAAATAAAGCCAATGTCTAAAGTACAGCACACGTGACTTAACATTTGGATAGCATCTTGGTTTCACCTTTTCTAAGATGATGGACATTGAAGAAAATTATTGATAGTAAATGAATTTATCTCCTCTAATGCTGATTATCCATAAGTCCCAACACCAGCAGAAGAATTTCCTGCGTGTGTAGTTAATTTCAAACAGTGCCAGACTTTGCTCTATTAAAATGAGATTGAATGGACTCCAGATGTTTGTGTTCAGGTTCTGAGGTTTCCTGGGATCCCTGTTTTCTTGTCGTAATTAGTATTTACTTTCCATACCTGTTCTGAATTTCTGCTCTTTCTCATCTGACCTCCCTGTCTGACTTCCTCCCATTCTACCAGGATCTCAAGAAAGCCATTTGTTTCTTCTCAGCCCTGCAATTCAGGCATGCCCACTGTTGGCAGACTTCACCCAGGACAATTAGCGTTACATTGGACTGTTTTTTCCCTGAAAAGCTAATAGTTTCAGCCACAGCAGACAGTTTGAAGGGAGGGTATGGAATTGACACTAGCATAGGGCCCGGGGCACATATGGAACTTAGTAAATGTTTTCTGAGTGAGTGTCTGGTGTTGTGACTTGGTGTATTTTTTAGGGTGTAACCAGGTGTTTCAGGAGGACTGAGTTTTATTTCATGGCCTGTAGCTCTGTGAGGCTATGAAATTTTCTTTGCTGTGTTCTCATGTCCAGATGGTACCTGGGAATCATGGATATGTTACTGATATTTCACCAAATGAAAAAAAAATATGAAAGAATAGACATGTCTGTGGATAAAGATGACCTTATATAGCAGTAACTTTGCATTGAACTGGAAATAAACTGGAAGACGGTTAGTACAACCTTGTTAAAAAAAAATCTCTGGGTGCACTTCTGTTTATTGTTTGCCAGCTGCCGCAGGCCAGCGTCATCTCTGGTCTGGCTGCTGCAGCAGTGTACCTTGTCCCCATAGTTCCATGAGTGGCATGTTTCAGTTTGTTCTATGCATGGCATTTTAAAGGCATTTTAAATGTTGGCAGTTAGTTCCCTTCTCAGGAGTACGTGAGAAGGCTGCCTGTGGCACTTGGAATAAAATCCTAAACCCCCGGCTAGCCTGGCCTGCCAGCCTCGCAGGTTTCTTGTCCTGCGATGGATGCCCACATTCATGGTGCTGCTACGTCATGGACTTCCCTTCAGTTTCTGGGATGCACCTAATTCTGTGCCTCCTTTGTTTATGTGGTACCTGCTTTCTGCCTGTCTCACTTAGGAGACCTCTTTGTATAATTTACATGTCAGTGTGTTGTATTTTATGAAAACTGTTCTTTGGCTGTTATCCACCCCCATTCCAGTTAGAATCTCTCATGGTGTTGGGCTAGGGTAGAGAAAAATGAACATTATGGTTTGTATTTAATGTGTGAAATAACTGTGTAGCAAATTTGGGTAACAAAAGAGTGAGCCTGGAAGGGAGAAAGAGAAAACAAAAAGCAAGACCAGATGTGCTTGTTACGATACTCAGTGCTCATGACATGAGCCCAGCTCCTAAGGAAGACTCGGATTACCTGAAATACAAAACCCAGATATGTACTTGCAGTTTGCACAGTAGAACAGAATTGCTAAGGTTGTTGGGAGTAAATGGATACCCAAATAAGACACTAGGAAAGCAGCTGTATAAACAGAAGAGTTATCAATGGTTTTGTAGTATTGTTTGAAAAAGCTGAATTAAAAGCAGCACACATGGACCAGATACTTATATAAGTGATTAAGGTGCATGCATGCTGCATCACAATGCCTGGATTCAGGTCCAGGCCAGGCTTCCGACTGCAGCTTCCTGCCAGTACGTATCCTGGAGGCAGTGCATTTCAATCTCTGCCACTCTTTGGGAGACTTGCATTGTGTTCCTGGCACCTGTTTCTGGCTGTGGCTTGGATATCATGGGCATTTGGAGAGTAAATCACAGTAAACCAGGAGCTCTCTCACTATCTGTCTGTCTGTCTCTTTAGTTCTCAAATAAGAAAAAAGGTGATACCCATAGCATGAGGAAAAACAGAAAGGTACTTTATGATAATCAATGATATAGTTCCTTATTTAAATGGAATCACAAATTTCTATGAAAGATGAAGCAGTAAAATATGCAAAATGAAAACCTAGGGAGGAACAGAGAAACAGTATGAGAGTACTTAATTTATTTAAAAAGATTTTTATCATTTTTTTTTCTTTGAGAAGCATACAGGGAGAGAAGCAAATAGAGCACTCCGTCCAGTGGTTCACTCCCCAAGTGCCTTCCGTGGCCACAGGACCTGGAAGCCTAGCTGTCTCCATGCGAGTGGCAGGAACCACTTGAGCCATCAGCCCTGCCTTCCAGAGTCCGCATTAGCGGGAGCTGGAGTCTAGACCCAGAGCCAGGGATTGAACCCATTTGAAACAGCCGCCCAGCGTGAGTCCTTTCAGTATGAATGCTAGTGGGGACATTGAAGTAGCTTCCAGTCCTTGCTACATCAAAGAAATAAAAAGTGACGTATGAAGAATCTGGCACATACACAGCCGTGTACTTAGAACAACGTTTTGGTCAACGGCAGACTGCATAGATGTTGGGGCTGGAAAGTTCCCATCACCTGGTGGGAGTGAGCGTGGCAGCCTAGTGTGACACCCGACTCCTGTTTGTGTGATGCTGATGTGGGTCCATCTGCTACACTAGTGATGGCACACAGATAGAGTACACGAGTATGTGCAGTTCATAGCACTTGGTAGTGAACAGCTGGGCTACTGATTGATGTATTTGCTATGCTAGTCATTATTTAGAGTGTGTTCATTCTACTGAAGCATGTTTACAGTGAAATAGTGTGTTGCATGTTGCCAGTTTGTGTCTAGGGTTGTGTTTATACTCTGTGATGTTCACAAAACAATGAAATCGCCTAATGATGCATTTCTCTGAACAGATCCCCATTGCTAAGCAATGCATGAATGTAATCATTAAGGTTGTTAAAGTATAGTATACTCTCACTTGACAGAAAAACATCTTACATTTTTTAGTTTTTTATTTATTTTCATTTATTTGAAAGAGTTATCTTCCATCTACTGGTTCACATCCCAAATGGCTGCAGTCATTGGGCTGAGCTGGGCTGAAGCCAGGATCCTGGAATTCCTTCTGGGTCTCTCATATTGGTAGCAGGGAAACAGTACTTAAACCATCACCATGCCTCCCAGTGTTCACACTTCAGCAGGAAGCTGGAAGTGGAAGCAGAGAACTTGATCTTAGGCACTCCAGTATGGGATTTGGGTGTCCCAAGCTGCTCTTAACTGCTGAGCCAGAGGCTCCCCTACCCCTCAGAAAAACATCTTTTCAGTTCCCCGTGAACATTTTTAAGAAATAACTTGCAGATTGTTCTGGAAAGAACACTGAAAAAAAAAAATTTAAAAGTAGCAGTATTGTCAGCTCTTGAATAAAATGAAATGAATGAATGAAACACATGCTCTTGAATGAAACTCTAATAAAAGCAGAAGCCAGAAACCAAACTACAAAACCTTCCCAGAGGTAGAACAATAATTACAGTCACTAGAATAAAAAAATATAGGGGCCGGCACTGTGGCACAGTGGGTTAAAGCCTCAGCCTGCTGGCTGGCATCCCACATGGGCACCAGTTCGAGTCCCCGCTGTTCCTCTTCTGACCCAGCTCTCTGCTATGGCCTGGGAAAGCAGTACAAGATGGCCCAAGTCTTTGGGTCCCTGTACCCACGTGGGAGACCGGGAAGAAGCTCCTGGCTCCTGGCTTCGCATCAGCTCAGATCTGGGCATTGCAGTCATTTGGGGAGTGAACCAACAGATGGAAGACCTCTCTCTAGCTCTGGTTCTACCTCTCTCTGTAACTCTGTCTTTCAAAGAAATAATTCTTTAAATAAATAAATAAATAAATACTCTGTCCCCAAAATACTAAGTCAGGGTCTAAAGATATGACAAACTGGTGGTTCAGGAAACTAATTAGAATAAAATGTTGTTTGTGCCCGATATACATTTCATAGGCGTGTGTAATGGGGACTAGCATAATGGCACAGTGGGTTAAGCTGCCTCTTGCAGTGCCAGCATCCCATATCAGTGGCAGCTGGAGTCTAGCTGCTGCGCTTCTAGTCCATCTTCCTGCTAACTGACCTTGGTTTCCTCATCCTGTACAGAGGAATTTGAAATTAAATTAATTGGGGACTAGGTGAGGCCTCGCGGTTTAGTCCTCAGTTGGGACAGCTGGGCCGCATATTGGAGGACTTGGGTTCCACCTTCCTGCTAATGTAGCTGCTGGCAGGCGGCAGCTCGAGTTGTTGCTTGGGTTCCTGGCTCCTGGCTTTGGCTGGAGCTGGTTGCAGGCATCTGGGGAGTGAGTCAGCAGATTGGAGCTCTCTGTTTCTGTCTGTCTCTACCTCTAAAATAAACAAACAATTGAAAAATTAGCTGTCATTGTATTCTTTTTACTAAGGCAATGAAACATGTAGTACATTTTGGGAACCAAAATTTAAGATTTGATGTTTTGAAATTTGTGTTTTAATCAGCTGGCAAATCAGTTTTATCTAAATACTCCATTCTCCATTACCTATAATGAAGTCCTGCTACATTTAGTTTCTAACAGAGCTGTAATCAATATGCAGTAGAGTATCTGAGTCTCATGTGTTCAGTCTGGCTGTATTTACTTTGAATGCTGTGGTAGTGTCCTCTAGTTTCACAGTGCTTGATAAAATCCAGATCTGAAGGAGTCATTCAAATTTGCTGTATTTATTTATTTCCCTCATTTTTGACTTTTTTTCATTTAAAGTTGACAATTTTGCTTATGCTAGGTTTTTTGTTTGTTTGTTTTACCCAGAAACCTTTTATTTAAGGTATACAAACTTCATGCATTTCATAAATACAACTTTGGGAACATAGTGATAGTGATTCTTTCACTGTACCCACCCTCCTCCCTCTCCTATTCCCATTCTTATTTTTTTGCTAAGATCTATTTTCAATTAACTTTATACACAGAGGATTAACTCTATACTAAGTAAAGAGTTCAACAAGTTGTATGGAAAAAATAAAACTGTTTTTCAACAGTTTTTGGATTTCTGTTTTGATTTCTTCTGTGACCCACTGTTCATTCAGGAGCATGTTGTTCAGTCTCCATGTGTTTGCATTTGTTCTAGAAGTTCCTGAGCTGTAGATTTCCAGCTTCATCCCACTGTGGTCAGAGAAGATGCATGATATGATTTTGATTTTTTTAAAATTTCTTGAGACTTGCTTTATGGCCTGGGCTGTGGTCTGTCCTGGAGAAAGTTCCTTGAACTGGTGAAAAGCATATGTGTCTGCAGCTGTAGGGTGAAAAGTTCTGTAGATAACTGTTAGGTCCACATGGTCTGTAGGGTCGACTGACTGCTGTTTGCTTGCTGACTTTCTGTCTGGTTGATCTGTCCACTGCTGAAGTCGACTATTGAAGTCCCCCAGTGCTATTGTGTGTTTTCACAGCCCAGCAGACAAGGCTCCCTCTGTCACTAGCGTGCATCCTGCTGTCTGTTCTCCCAGCCAGACTAACACGTTTCCTCTTGACTGGTTGGTGGGCGCGTGGACACGAGCTAGCACAGCTGTTATGTATGTCCAAAATTGTGCCTGCCCGCTCTTGGCTGATTACAGGACACCAGTACAGGGTGGTGTGTGAGAGAAACGTGCCCCACTTTCCCCTCTAGGTTGGCAGGCACACTGTCCCCCACAGGGCTCCACGCCGGACTCATGCCAGGCTCTTCCTGCAGCTTTATCACAGCGGCTTGGGCTGCTGCAGTCTGGTCTCACCTCACTCTCCAAAGCCGGTGCTGAGGCTCTCGGCGGCTGGGGTCCCGAGTTGTGTGTGTCCACACCCTCCACCTAGGTCCACTGTGTCCCTCTAATTTATGTGGAATTTCTTCTGCCGTTTAATCCCTAACTCTTCCCTGAGATTGTACTCTGTCTGCATTTTTTTTAAAGCTATCTTCCCCCAGAGTAGACACTAGCCTGTTTCCCCTAGACTAGTAAGCTCCCTTCCACCACCTGGGTGACTTAAACTTGCTGTATTTAAAAGGGTTCAGTTCCAGCATGCATTTGTGTTGTAGCCCTGCGTGGTAGAGTAATTTTTGGCTGGCATGGTGCTGAGGGGGAACTGTGAGGGGGGATGGGAAGTTCACTGAAAGCACGCCTGGTCTGTTCCTCAGCTGACCTGGAGGGTGATGAGAAGCCGGCGGAGGACAGAGGCTCCTCGGAGGTCGTTCCTGTCTGTCTTTGGGGGAAGAAGCTGCAGTGCCCTTGTGTTTGAGAAGTGCTGAGATGCAAGGGCACTTGTTTGTTCTTCCTGAATTTAGGGCTGCGGCCATCAACACCCGTGCCTGTTCTGTCCACCTCCCTTTGCCTTTACATCGTCTCATTTTTGATGCATTTCTCTGTGTGTTGCTGTTGTTATGCCCAACAGTTGTGTTAGAAAGTGTCTGCTCTATTCAGGCAGTCCAATGGGGAGGCACCAATTTCCCCTAGTTCTTGATGTCCCAGGCACCTCCCTCTGCCTATTTCATCCTCTAAGTGGCCTCTTCATGGTCTCAGGCTAGCTAATCTGCCTGGATTTCATCTCCAGGAGGGGAAGCAGGGAGTAGAGGCACCTCTGTCAGAAAAGGAAAACTCCTTGACACACCCAGTTGTTTTTATGTGTGCTGTCTCAGCCAGAACTGTGTCGTGGCTGCTTCTAGGTTCAAGGGGAGTTTAGGGAGATGAGTTTTGTTGACTTTTTTTCCCCCCAATAATTTAAAAGTATTTATAGACATGATTCATGTTCAGTCTTTTCCTTTTTTATGTTTTCAAACATATACAAGGGCAGAGTAATTAACTGTGCTGTATCTATGACCTGACCTCAGTTATCAGCTCACAGGCAGTTCCGTTTTGTCTTGACTTCTCCCCACTTTTTTTTAAAGATTTTTATATTTTTATTTGAAAAAGTTATGCAGAGAGAGGAGAGGCAGAGAGAGAGAGAGAGAGAGAGAGAGAGAGAGAGAGGGGTCTTCCATCTGATGGTTCACTCCCCAATTGGCCGCAATAGCCAGAGCTGTGTTGATCTGATGCCAGGAGCCAGGAGCTGTCTCCGGGGTCTCCCACACAGGTGCAGGGGCTCAAGGACTTCAGCCATCTGCTGCTGCTTTCCCAGGCCATAGCAGAGAGCTGGATCGGAAGTGGAGCAGCCAGGTCTCAAACCCATGCCCATATGAGATGCCACAGCACCGGCCCCAACTTCTCCCCACTTTTAAATTCTGTATTATCTTGAAGCAAACCTCAAACACCATATTATTTCACCCATAAATATTTCAGTATATAGTACTATAAGATGAAAACGTGAAATTTAGCTACAATGTCTTTATCACAGCTAAAGAAAAATGTAATTATTATTTAGTTTCTTCAGATGTCCCATAAATATTTCCAAGAGGTGGATTTTTTTTTTTTTAGTTGTACACAACTTCTGCTGCCTCCAACCACAGATCATGGTTCCATTGATGAAACAGAGGAGAGGACATATTGGATATGCATCTGGCAGCATCTGCCACGCCTTTTAAATTCTGTGTCTGAAAGTAAGTCTGGGCCCAGTGCTGTGGCGTGGTGGGTTGATTCTCCACCTGTAGCGCCAGCATCCCATGTGAGCGCCAGTTCTACTCCCGGCTGCTCGTCTTCCAGTCCAGCTCTCTGCTGTGGCCTGGGAAAGCAGTAGAAGATGGCTCAAGTACTTGGGCCCCTGCACCTGTGTGGGAGACTCGGAGAAACTCCTGGTTCCTGGCTTCGGGTCAGCGCAGCTCCGGCCGTTGCGGCCATTTGGGCAGTGAACCAACGGCTGGAAGACATTTCTCTCTGTCTCTCCCTCTCACTGCCTGTAACTCTACCTGTCAAATAAATAAATAAAATCTTAAAAAAAAAAAGAAAAGAAATCCAAGTACTTTGGACATCTAATGCTTTCTCAGGCCTGTTAGCAGGGAGCTGGGTCAGAAGTGGAGCAGCCAAGACTCGATTTGGCACCCATATCTGATCCTGGCATTGCAGGCGGAGGCTTAACTCATTATGCCACAGAGCCAGCCCAGTGTTTTTTTTTTTTTTTTTTTCCAAAGAATTTGGCCATAATTGAGATTTTATTGGTATTGAGAATCAGCACACACATTTTAATTTGTACACAATTCTTTTTTTTTTTTTAAGATTTATTTATTTATTTGAAAGAGTTACACACAGAGAAGGAGAGGCAGAGAGAGAGAGAGAGGTCTTCCATCCACTGGTTCACTCCCCATTTGGCCGCAACGGCTGGAGCTGCCCCTATCCGAAGCTGGGATCCAGGAGCTTCTTCCAGGTCTCCCACATGGGTGCAGGGGCCCAAGCACTTGGGCCATCTTCTACAGCTTTCCCAGGCCATAGCAGAGAGCTGGATCAGAAGTGGAACAGCTGGGACTTGAACCGGCGCCCATATGGGATGCTGGCACTGCAGGCGGCAGCTTTACCTGCTGCGCCACAGCGCCAGCCCCTTGTACACAATTCTTAACATACGTACCAAAAATCTAAAAAGCCATGAATTGTCATTCTTTTTTTTTTTTTTTAAGTTATTCCAATGACTTTCCAGCCTCTTCCTTAAGAGGCTATCAGGTACAAGTATCTTCAAATGTTGCTGTTACATAAATCCCACCCATTCACAATTTAACATAATATACAGGACACTCAGTCTTTCACAGCACATTAACTAAATCATTAGGAAAACTGGACTACCATAACCAAAGGTGTTACAGAGTGCACATGGTTCTGACAGAACAAGGAATGGTTTTCTGTAGGAAACAATTCTACTAAACAACATAGGAGAAATAACTGAAAACATTTGAGACAGATTAAATGCACAATCGAGATTCCCAATTGCCATATAGTATGCATTATATTGTAGGATTTAAAAACCGCCTCACCTGTGGAATGTTAAGCTGACGCCCAAGACTGTCAAAGCCTCCCATAATTCAATATGCCACTATTTTCTGGTTGTACCAAAAAATAAACAACCAGCAAATGACTTCACCTCTTAAAAAAATCATTTACACTTAAAAAATGGGATGAGGTGGGCTTCCCTCCTCCTTAAAAATGTTTGTAGAGCTACTATAAAGCTTGCATTTACAAAACAGTTGATGAAAGTGTTCCTCTGGACTGTACCAGAAGGGAGACAGGGACCACTGGAAACATGTGGTATGTGATGTGAATCAGACGTGGCTGCACCACGGGCTGGACGCTCCTCACGTTTAGCTTCTCCGCTTTCTGCAGGCGGGTCTGCTTCAGCCTCTGGGGAGCCCCTCGGCTGCTTTCCCTGTGCTCCACGCTCCCCCTTTGCTTGCACTCTTTTGTCTGATGACTTATCCTCCCGGGCGGCCTTCTTGGGCTTCACCTCCACTGTCATTGGGCCGGCTTCGCCAACAGCTGCGCCGACCTCCTGTTGGGCTTCTCCTTTGCTGCCCCTTTGGCAGTGTTTTGTTTTATTTTTTAAGATTTATTTATTTTATTTGAAAGGCAGAGTTATGGAAATAGAGGGAGAGACAGAGAGAGACCTTCCATCTGCTGGCTCAGTCCCCAAATGGGCACAATAGCTAGGGCTGGGCTGGGCTGGGCTGGACCAGAGCCAGGAGCCAGGAGCTGAATCTCGGTCTCCTATGTGGGTACCAGGACCCAAGCACTTGAGTCATCTTCCACTGCTTTCCCAGGTGACTTTACCTGGGAGGGAGGGAGCTGAATCAGAGTGGAGCAGCCAGCCACCTATATGGGATGCCAGCATTGCAGGGGTGTCTTTCTTTTTTTCTCTTTTTCTTTTTCTTTTTCTTTTTCTTTTTCTTTTTCCTTTTCCTTTTCCTTTTCCTTTTCTTTTCTTTTCTTTTCTTTTCTTTTCTTTTCTTTTCTTTTCTTTTCTTTTCTTTTCTTCTTTCTTTCTTTCTTTCTTTCTTTCTTTCTTTCTTTCTTTCTTTCTTTCTTTCTTTCTTTCTTTCTTTCTTTCTTTCTTTCTTTCTTTCTTTCTTTCTTTCTTTCTTTCTTTCTTTCTTTCTTTCTTTTTTTACAGGCAGAGTGGACAGTGAGAGAGAGAGACAGAGAGAAAGGTCTTCCTTTGCCGTTGGTTCACCCTCCAATGGCCACCGCCGCCGGTGCGCTGTGGCCGGCACATCGCGCTGATCCAAAGGCAGGAGCCAGGTGCTTCTCCTGGTCTCCCATGGGGTGCAGGGCCCAAGTACTTGGGCCATCCTCCACTGCACTCCCTGGCCACAGCAGAGAGCTGGCCTGGAAGAGGGGCAACCGGGACAGAATCCGGCGCCCCAACCAGGACCAGAACCCGGTGTGCCGGCACCGCAAGGCGGAGGATTAGCCTAGTGAGCCGTGGCGCCGGCTGCAGGGGTGTCTTTTTTTTTTTTTAATTTTTTTTTATTTCTTAAAAAGAAATAAATTTTTTTTATTTCTTATTTTTTTTGGACAAGCAGAGTGGACAGTGAGAGAGACAGAGAGAAAGGTCTTCCTTTGCTGTTGGTTCACCCTCCAATGGCCGCCGCGGCCAGCGCGCTGCGGCCGGTGCACCGCGCTGATCCGATGGCAGGAGCCAGGTGCTTCTCCTGGTCTCCCATGGGGTGCAGGGCCCAAGCACCTGGGCCATCCTCCACTGCACTCCCTGGCCACAGCAGAGAGCTGGCCTGGAAGAGGGGCAACCGGGACAGAATCCGGTGCCCTGACCAGGACCAGAACCCGGTGTGCCGGCGCCGCAAGGCGGAGGATTAGCCTATTGAGCCATGGCACTGGCTGCAGGGCTGTCTTAACCTGTTACGCACATCTGCCAGCCCCTGTGTGTCAGTATTAAGCTACAGCGATAAATTTAATAATGGTGACTGCTTAATGTTCACTCTGAAAGCCTTTCCACACGCCGGGCCTCACTGTTAGAGTACCGGAGAGCAAGGTGAGAAGAGCACAGGCTTCATGTGTAGAGCAGATGGGGTTTCAAAGCCTGCAGTACCCACTGGTAGATATCTGTCTTTCCTGAGTAGCTGCTCCTGTAAAATAAAAATACAGCTCTTATCCCAGAGTGTTGTGAAGGGTTACAACCAACAATATCGCCTGACACAGGTTGATCACCCAGTACATTGTAATTATTATTACTTCCTAAGTGATCTTACTGCAAAATGTTCCATTTGTAGGAGTTTATTTTAAATTTTTTCAATTTCAGTTGGCCGAGAGAGAAAAAGAGAGCTCTCATTGACTGATTCACTCTCCAGATGCCTGTAAGAGTCAGGACTGGGCTAGCCTGAAGCCAGGAGCCAGGAACATAGTCCAGGCTTCCCACAGTGGGAGAGACCCAGCTAGCCAGCCATCACCGCTGCTTTTCCAGGGTCTGCATTAGCAGGAAGCTGGCTGGAGTCAGGAGGCAGGCACCAGTCCAAATGCCTGCCCCAGCTTTGTAGCTCCATCTGTTGAGGTTCTACAGAGTACTCAAAACTCACTGTAAGAATCAGCTCTTGAGGAGGTTGTCTCTACAGTGCTTTCCCCCTGGACTCTCCCAGGTAGGTGTGCTTTGTTGGCCTTTTGTACCTGCCATATTTATTCAACAAATACTGAAGAGTACATTGTGTGGTGAGCCCTAGATTGCCCATGTCTGTGTCTTCTGTTCTGTCAAGGCTCCATGATGTTAGGAAACATGCTGGGGTGACGCTGTGGTCTTACGGGTTAGGCTGCTGTGTGCAGTGCCGGCATTCCATATGGGCTCCAGTTTGAGTGCTGCTACTTCGTTTCTGATCCAGCTCCCTGCTAATGAGCCTGGGAAAGCAGTGGAGGATGGCCACCTCTTGGTTGGACCAGGCCAAACCCAGGAGTCAGGAACTCTGGGCCTGCCATGTGGGTAGCAGGAACTGAAGTATATGGGCCATCATCTGCTGCCTGCCACGTATATTAGCAGATAGCCGGATGGGAAGTACAGAGTAGCTGGGACTGAGTCCCGCACTTTGACAGGAGATGCAGGCTTCTAAGTGGTGTCTTAACTCCCTGCCCCACATTGCTTGCCCCAGGCTAAAATATGTTTGAACAGTTTATGCTGAATTTCTCTGTTCAGTTTATTTGGCTCTGTCCCCATCCTTTCTTCCTGTGTTCTGCGTTCCCATGTCCCACATGAGAAACCACTGTCTACCCAGAGATTTCTTTTTTTGTTTGTTTGTTTAAAGATTTATTATTTGAAAGAGTTGCACGAAAGAGAAGGTCAGGCAGAGAGAGACAGAAGGGTCTTCCATCTGCTGGTTTACTCCCCAACTGGCTGCAAGGGCCGGAGCTGCGCCAATCCAAATCCAGGAACTAGGAGCTTCTTCCGGGTCTCCCATGCGGGTGCAGGGGCCCAAGGACTTGAGCCATCTTCTACTGCTTTCCCAGGCCATAGCAGAGAGCCTGTTTCCGAAGAGGAACAGCTGGGACTTGAAACAGCACCATATGGGATGCTGACACTGCAGGCAGCGGTTTACCCTGCTATGCCACAGTACTGGCCCCTCCCCAGAGATTTCTAATCAAGCGTTTCGTCACCTGTTTCGGTGTAACAGATTTCACCCACTTGGGAGTGGGCAAGCTGAGTGGTCGTGGCTCTGGATGTTTCCTGAAGTCACAGTGTGGATGGCAGCCAAGGTGCAGTCATAGTCCTGCCAGCCCGTCCATTGGCTGTGGTCAAGAGGAGGCCTCACTTCTCACCATGTGTCCTTCTCCAAAGTGCTGTTTGGGCGTCCTCATGACGCCACAGCTGGCTTCCCCGCGATTGAGTGACTCAGGAAGGAACAAGCTGGAGTCACAGCGTCCTGAGGACCTGGGCTCAGAAGCCCTGCTCTGTCATCTCTGCAGTGCTGCTCTGCGGATGCATCAGGGAGGTCCAGGGTGGGAGGACCACACAAAGGCGTCACTGCCAGGAGCAGGAGAGTGGGAGCTGCGGAGCACTGACATGCAGGCCGGATGGAGAAGCCAAACAGCTGTGTCTTCCCAACTTAGCCCGACTTGATCCTGTAGCACTGCTATTTTGTTAGAAGATGCAACATAGGAAACTTACTGAACTCTCACAAAGATACTGGTTTTTAGTAATGCCGCAAGGGATATAAATAAATAAATGTTATGTCTTCATATCTGTGGATACTTACTGTAAGTTAGTGTGTTAAGGTGCTTTCATGTTATATGTATTTTTAAATTCCTTTTAGAAAGGAGGAGTGGGGGAGCATCTGGCTTGTGGGCCTGTAGGGCCTGTGACATCATCTGGGTAGGCGCTTCCCAGACATGTGCGTACAGGACTTGAAATTCAGTAATTCTGTAGCAGGCTGATTCTTCAGTTGATAACTTTGTGTGGCCTGCAAATGATGTTGCAGATATATAACAGCCCTTGCAGAAGAGATTGCCCCCACCTGTTGAGTAGATAAGTATCAGAGTGAGGTTCAGCTCTAGGCAACGTTACTTTGGAGTCAGGCTCTTAAACATTGTGCCATCATACCTTCGATTGTTTGTATCCTTGGAACACAGGGGATATATAAAGTATTCCATTCATTCTGATAATCAAAACAATCCTGCCACATCAAGCGTAATGAAAACACGAAGTGGTTATCATTCACGAGCTCCACATCTGTGAAAGGGGTGGTGTTCCCCAGGATCTGCTCATGAGCTTGGACTGTGAGCGGGGCCCTCGTTGAACTCCTCCTGCTCCTCTGTTAACGGACGGATTTGTGGGAAGCGGTGGCTTGCCCAGGTAATTCTGGATATTGGGATTGAACTGAAGCAGTGCGGATGTAATGCCAGTCAGCTTCCTGGTTACTCTTAGTGGGAGTCAGTCTGCTTTGTAGAGGAGGAGAGAGAGAGGAGGGAGATCTGTTTGCTGGGTCATTCCCCAAGCACCACGATGGCCGAGTCTGGGCCAGACTGAAGCCAGAGCCTGGAACTCCACCTGCATCTGCCATGGGGGTGCAGGGGCCCGCACATTTGGTTCATCTTCTGCTGTCTTCCCAGGTATGTTAGCAGGGAGCTGAATGGGAAGCAGAGCAGCTGAGGCTCAAAGCAGTGCTCCAGTACAGGATCCAGCATGGAAGGTGGTAGCTCAACCCGCTGCACCACAACACCAGCCGACTTGGTGAATTTTTAAATAGTATTTCTTTATCTGAAAGGCAGTGTGACAGAGTGGCCTTGCATCTGCTGTTTCATCCCCCAAATGACTGCAGGAGGCAGAATTGGGCCAGGCTGAAAGTCAGGATCCAGGAACTCCATCCAGATCTCCAGGCAGCTGGATCAGAAGTGGAGCAGCCAGGACTTGAGCCAGCACTGTCACATGAGGTGTTAGTGTCGCAAGCAGTGACTTAACCTGCTGCGCCGCACTGCTAGTCCCAGCTTTGTGAACTTTTTTAAAAAAGCTTCTCCCTCTATTTTTTTGATGGCTTATGCATCACTTCTTTTTTTTTTTAGATTATTGGTATTTATAGACAAAATAATTTACATATTTATGAGGTACAATGTAATATTTTGGTACATGCATACATTTTAATGATCACATTAGGATAGTTAGCAATCCATCACTTCATATATTCAAGATTTATTTGTAGCATAAACATTAAAAAGTCTCAGAAAGCTTCTCTTAATACTTTTTTTAAAAAGATTTATTTATTTGTTTGAAAGTCAGAGTTACACAGAGAGAAGGAGAGGCAGAGAGAGAGAGGGGCCTTCCATCTGCTGGTTCACTCCCCAGTCAGCTGCAACAGCTGTACTGATCCGAAGCGAGGAGCCAGGAGCTTCTTCTGGGTCTCCCATGCAGTTGCAGGGGCCCAAGGACTTGGGTCATCTTCTACTGCTTTCCCAGGCCACAGCAGAGAGCTGGATCGGAAGTGGAACAGCCAGGACTCGAACTGGCAGCCGTATTGGATGTCTGCACTGCAGGCAGAGGCTTGGCCTACTATGCCACAGTGCCAGCCCAGTAACACTTCTGCTAAGTATAAAGTATAGCTCTGAGATACCTTAGACTTCTCAGTTTTTGATGACAGAATTCATCAGTGGGATGCAGAAAAGCATATATTGCTCTTGTTTTGTGAAACTTCACTTGGTTTGCCAGACGGATACTTTGTTTGAAAGTTTTTCTGCAGTTAGGCTGGCGCCACGGCTCAATAGGCTAATCCTCCGCCTTGCGGCGCCGGCCCCCGGGGTTATAGTCCCGGTCGGGGCACCGGATTCTGTCCTGGTTGCCCCTCTTCCAGTCCAGCTCTCTGCTGTGGCCAGGGAGTGCAGTGGAGGATGGCCCAAGTGCTTGGGCCCTGCACCCCATGGGAGACCAGGAGAAGCACCTGGCTCCTGGCTTCCGATCAGCACGGTGCGCTGGCCGCAGCGGCCATTGAGGGATGAACCAACGGCAAAGGAAGACCTTTCTCTCTGTCTCTCTCTCTCACTGTCCACTCTGCCTGTCAAAAAAAAAAAAAAAAAAAAAAAAAAAGAAAGAAAAAGAAAAAAAAGTTTTTCTGCAGTTTTGATGCTTGCCTTTGTTTGACAAAAGGTTATTCTGGATAATGCTGGTCACTAGAGGCAAAAAGGTATTAAGTGGTTTTCAGATCCTTGTCAGTGCCCATGCTGCCTGCATGTCTCCTTCCAGTTCTTGGACACAGATGCCACACTTGGACCTTTGCTCTCTGTGGTTCCTGCTGGTCTACTTTGTGTGTTTTGTTGAGGCCCTGCTTACTTTCACATGAGTATTTTGAATTTTGGCATTTGAAGCATTATTTTAATCTCTACTTTTATGAGGTAAATCAATTTTTATGAATTTGATTATACATTACACAGTAAGAGCAAGATTTCTCTGAAAAGTCAGAATCGTATTTGATTTCACCAGGCTGCCTGTGGAGTACCTGGTAGCCTAGTGGAGCCCATTGGTGGCACTGAGATCCTGCTTCGAGAGTGTCAGCGTGACCCTGTCCTGGGACTAGTTGTTAAAAGAGCTGTAGATCTGCTCGTTACGCCTGCAGGCCTGGCTGATGAACGCCACAGAGAGGTACGTGGAAGGAGCAGCTCTGCACACCTGCTGAGGGCTTTGGCAGCCAGCATCTTCCCTGGCTGAGGCTGACAAGTAGGGAGAGCAGCAGGAGTGGGGACACGAGCAGAGAAACTCTGCCTAGGAGGAAGCAGAGCTCAGAGGGCTGTCACAAAGGAGGGGACAGCACCTGGCACTGCTGGAATGAGTGAGGGGCAGATCAAGTGGTGATCAACTTCAGTCACCCCAGGCAGCGGGCAGCTTGTCACACGCTGACGGGGCTGTGGTCTGACGGATGAATTGTGCAGGTGTGGTGTGAGTTCAGTGAGTGCTGTAACTTCTGTGTGATATTTCACAATTCAGACGACCGGAGCCAGGTGCACAAAGAGGCCATACAGATTACCCCTAGAACGGCGCTGCTTGAGCAACAGGTGTTTACTATCGCACAGTTTGTGGGTTAAGAAGCCAGTACAAGCCAGCGCCGCGGCTCACTAGGCTAATCCTCCGCCTTGTGGCGTTGGCACACCGGGTTCTAGTCCTGGTTGGGGCGCCAGATTCTGTCCCGGTTGCCCCTCTTCCAGGCCAGCTCTCTGCTGTGGCCCGGGAGTGCAGTGGAGGATGGCCCAAGTGCTTGGGCCCTGCACCCCATGGGAGACCAGGAGAAGCACCTGGCTCCTGCCTTCGGATCAGCATGGTGCGCCGGCCACAGCGCACCGGCCGCGGCGGCCATTGGAGGGTGAACCGACGGCAAAGGAAAACCTTTCTCTCTGTCTCTCTCTCTCACTGTCCACTCTGCCTGTCCAAAAAAAAAAAAAAAAAAAAAAAAGCCAGTACAGGGGTCTGCAAGGTTAAGCATCAGCCTGCAGGTGCTGGCATCCCATATGGGCGCCAGTTTGTGTCCCAGCTATTGCACCTGTGATCCGGCTTTCTATCTGTGGTCTGGGAAAGCAGCGGAAAATGGCTCAAGTCCTTGGGTCCCTGCACCCACGTGGGAGACCTAGAAGAAGCTCCTGGCTCCTGGCTTTAGATTGGCTCAGCTCGGCCGTTGCAGCCACTTGGGAAGTGAAGCAGTGAATGGAAGACTTCTCTTTCTCCCTCTCCCTCTCTCTGTCTGTAACTTTGCCTCTCAAACAAATCTTTTTTTTTTTTTTTTTTTTTTTTTGACAGGCAGAGTGGACAGTGAGAGAGAGAGACAGAGAGAAAGGTCTTCCTTTGCCGTTGGTTCACCCTCCAATGGCCGGCGCGCTGCGGCCGGCGCACCGCGCTGATCCGATGGCAGGAGCCAGGAGCCAGGTGCTTCTCCTGGTCTCCCATGGGGTGCAGGGCCCAAGCACCTGGGCCATCCTCCACTGCACTCCCTGGCCACAGCAGAGAGCTGGCCTGGAAGAGGGGCAACCGGGACAGAATCCGGCGCCCCAACCGGGACTAGAACCCGGTGTGCCGGCGCCGCTAGGCAGAGGATTAGCCTAGTGAGCCGTGGCGCCGGCCTCAAACTAATCTTTAAAAAGAAAAGCCAGCTACAGTGGAGCTGATTCAGGACCTCTGGCATGCTGCAGCCAAGGTCCAGGAGGGGTTCCTTCGAGGCTCTTCCTCTGGAAGCAGGGCACAGACCCTGTGTCTGCTGTCTGCAGAAGGCTGCCCTCATTCCTTAGCCTGTGGGTCTCCATAGGATGTCCAAAGGCGGCAGAGATGGCAGTGTGAGTGTTGCTGTGTTCTGTTTGTTAGACGCACCTTCCTAGGCCCAGCCCACCACCAGGGAGGGGATTGGCCCAGGGCGCAGAGCAGGAGTCAGGCCTTGGGCAGGCTGTTCAGAAGACAGACACAGAGGAGAGAGACCGGTCACAGGTGCTGCACTAGTGAGCCCTCCATAAACAAGTGGTACAATGGAAACTGAACTGCGAAAGAGAAGATCATTCTCTGGACAAGACTTGTCCTGGTTGAAATCAGGCAGGTCTTACCAGTGAGTACCATCTTGTCATCCCTACCATGGCGGCAGTACTGGAATGCAGCAGTGTTTTCCAAACAGCGTCTGTTACTGCTGCCAGGCCCTGTCTTCAGAGAAGTCGGAGCATGCAGCGTCGATGTGTTCAGATCTTCGGTTCTCCACTCTGACGTTGCGTTAGCATCAGCTGGGAGACTTCACAACCAGCCAGGTCATGCAGAGTCCAGACCGGGGGTGGGGGGAGGGCAGACAAGGGACAAGGATTTTGGGAGGTTTATTTATTTATTTATGTTATTTACTTATAGCCAGGAAGGCTGCCAGCTCTGGGCCCAGTGGTGTCTCCAAAATTCCTGGAGATTGGGCTTTTCAGAGGTCGTTAAGACTAAATGAAGTCATAAGGTTGGGGTCCTCATCCCATAGATTGTGGCCTTATGAGAAGAGAGAAAAGGTCTCTGTGTGAGCAGTGGGGAAGAAGAGACAGAACAAGGGATGTCTCCATGTGTGTAGTTGGAAGGAACAGGGAGAAAGAGACAGAAAGACATCTCTGTGTGTGCAGTGGGAAAGAAGGGGGCAGGGAGAGATTTCTCCAAGTGAGCAGTGGGAAAGAAGAGGAAGAGGGATGTCTCCATGTGTGTAGTTGGAAGGAACAGGGGGAGAGAGAGAGAGAGAGAGAGAGAGAGAGAGAGAGAGAGAACGCACACGGGCGGGAGGGAGAGATGTCTATGCAGTGGGAAAGAACAGGGAGAGAGAGACATCTCTGTGTGTGTAGTGGGAAAGAAGAGGGGGGAGTTTCCATGTGTGCAGTGGGAAGGAATGGGGGGGGGATGTCTGTACAGTGGGAAAGAAGAGAGAGGGAGAGAGAGGTTTCTATGTGTGCAGTGGGAAAGAATGGAGTGGGTGGTCTCTGTGTGTGCTGTGGGAAAGAAGGGAGAGGGGGAGAGAGAGAAGGTTCCAAGTGTGCAGTGGGGAAGAACGGGGCGGGGGTGGTCTCTGTGTGCCGTGGGAAAGAAGAGGGAGAGAGGGATGTGTCCGTGTGTGCACTGGAAAGCTCTGTGAGGACGCACTGAGAAGGTGGCGTCTGCATGCCGGGAAGAGCAGTCTTTGCAGAAGCTGAGCCTGCCACGCCCGGGTCTTGGACTTCACAGCCCCACAGCTGTGAGAAGATAAATTGCTGCTGCTGGGGGCAGCTTGGAGGATGGCAGCACCAAAACAGTGGGTTCCGGAGGGGAGCGTGGAAGACCAGGTGGGAAGACAGGCGACGTCGTGTGGGAGTTGTGGGCTGAGCACGAGTTCCAGGTCTCATTTTCAGCCCCGTTGTACTCCTGTTGCCAAGCACAGTTGTAACAAGGCACAGGCCGGGAGGAGGACCTGCCGGGCACGGGCGTTGTGGAGGTGGGCAGGGGGTGTCACTGGTGTGAGATTGAAGGCGGCGTGGAAAGGAGCTGCAGGGGGCAGTTAGATGTGGGTGGGTGAGTGAGAGAGGACAGTGAACCAGCTTCCTTCCACTTGCTCTGAGCAGAGAGAGTGGAGGGCTCCTCAGCGAGTTGGGAAGAGTGGGGGTGCGGATGGGGTGCGTACCTGAGAACATTCTGAGGTGCTGCTTGATTTCCGGTGCACCTGTCAGGGAGGCAGTTATGCAGGGCTGGGCTTTAGGAAAGCCTTCGGGTAGTGATAGCAGCATGTGGATCACTTGTTCTCATCCATGGATGGATGGTTGAAACTGCTTGGAAACTCTCCAAGAATCTGAGCCTGGCCCCAGCCGTACGGCTCTCATTAAGTGAGCTCAGGGTTCCTGTTTCACTTGATTAGTGGTTAGGTTAAACATTTTTTTAGACAAATTTTATTGAGGTGTGATTGACATACAATAAGCTGCTCAATTGAAGTGTAGAATTTGCTTAGTTTTGACGTGTTAATACACGTGAATCCATCACTGTCCATCATCTCCAGAGCTCTCTGTGCCCCTTTTCAGTTCCTCCCCTGCCCTGCCCACCTGTCTGCTTGCTCAGCACCCACCTGTCTGCTTTGTGTCGCTGTAGTTTGCAGGTTCTAGAAGAGACAGAGATAGAATCACATTGTGTGGACTCTGTGCAGCTTCTGTACCCAGCCCCGTTCTTTCCCTCTGTGCTGCTGAGTGGACCCCACTGTAGGGGTGGGCCCCAGGTCCTTCATCTGCTCACCTTGGAGGTCCCCTGTTTGCAGTTTTTGGTCATGACCAGTCAAGCTGCTGTGGACATTTGTGTGTAAGTTTGAGGTGGTCCTGTGACTATATCCCCTTTTCTCAGGTGTGTCTCTGAGTGCGTGGCTGAGGCCTGTGGATTCCACGTTTCAAACCCGGGAGTGGGAGGTGGGGGTCACGTGTCCTTGAGGAATGACTTTATGCACGGCAAAGATGCAGAAACTACTGTTCTTATTAGAGTTAATGCTGGTTGTTACTTTGAGTGCAGAAGTTTTTTTCTTGAATGCTTTTGTTGTTACAAATCTTACTCTGGAGAACTTAGCAAACTTTAACTTTTGTCTTCTGGCCATGGATATTTTTCTAAAGCATCACAGGTGAATCACAGATGTGGCCAGGGTTGAGAACCGTTGTGAGAAGACAAAGTCAAGCACCATGTGAGGTCTTAGAGCAGTGCTTGCCAAGCCCCACGTCACGGGCGAGGCCTGGCCTGGGAGCTGGCCAGGGTGTGGCAGCTGTGGGCTGCTGCTCGGGGTGGAGGCCCACTCTTGCCGTAGCACGGTCTGCCGGAAGGCTGCGTCCTGTGGTAGAAGTTGCTGAGTGAAAACTGAGCTTGGACCTGGTGGTGAGGCAGGAGAAATGAGAGGTGAGGGGTGTGTTTGGAGCTGAGTGGGGAACTTTGCCAGGAAGGGAAGGGTGATGAACTTAGCTACTGCTATCGGAAAAGGCTGAGGAGTCAAGCCCCACAGCTGGCTCTGGGATCTGGCCAGCGGATTCCTGGTGACCTTGGCAGAAAGGCTTTGGGAGAAGTGGTGCAGAAGCTGGGTGCTGGTGCTGTGAGCCCACAGAATGGGAGGATGGGGTTCGGAGACCCGGGGTACAGACAACTGAGGCAAGCAGACATGGGGCAGCGGCACAGGAAAGAGATTCTTTTTCTTTAAGGTAAGAATTACCACAATGATGAGCTTTTATGCTGCCGGGAGTCACCCTCTAGGCAAGGTTGTTGCAGCAGGAACACTAGCAGGAGCGGCTAGTGGGCATCACTGTGGTGTACCTGGGTAAGCTACTACCTGCAGTGCCAGCATCCCCTATGGCCGCAGGTTGTAGTCTGATCCAGCTGCTTGCTCACATGCCTGGGAAAGCACTGGAAAACAGTCCAAGTGCTTGGGCCCCTGCACCCACATGGGAGACCTAGAAGAAGCTCCTGGCTCCTGGCTCCTGGCTCCAGGTCAGCCCAGCTGCAGCTGTTGCTGCCATTTGGAGAACAGCAGATGAACCACATCTCTCTGTCTCTCCCTCTCTCTCTGTCACTCTGCCTTTCAAGTAAATAAATCTTGTAAAAAAGGTAACACATCCTTTGCATTTTTCAGGAACACTGAAAGAAGACACAGTCCTGGCCAAAAAAAAAAAGCTGTTTTTTTTTTTTTTTTTTTGCATCTTTATTTGAGAAGTAGAGTTACAGACAGAGAGAGGGAGAGACAGAGAAAAAGGTCTTCCATCTGCTGGTTCACTTAATGGCCGCAACAGCCGGAGCAAGCTAGAGTGAGCTAGTTATTCCCTAAATGCCTGCAGTGGCTTGGCTGGGCAGGGGCCAGAGCCAGTAGCCAGGAACATGGTCTGGTCTCTCATCTAAGTGGCTGTGGGTCAAGCAGTGAGCCATCACTTTCCCCTCGGGTCAGGAGTCAGGAATCCACCTTGGGTGCTCCAGAATGGGATGCGGGCGCCTCACCGCCAGGCTGATGCCTGCTCTGCTGCCAGCGTTTTCCCTCTTAGTTCCCAAGTTGTGTTCTTCATCCCCAACAACAAAACGTTTTAGCAGCTGTTTATAACTCTTGGATTATCACGAAGTCCTAGAATTGAGTCTGTCAGATTGAGACCTGCAGGTCCGGTTGGAACTTCCCCAGGATGCCCAGGAGGGGAAACTAGGAAATCCATGCAGAGGACTGGACAGCGCGTCACACTGTTAACCCTTTGCAGGCTGTGTGGTGTTAAAGCTCCCAGTCTTTCTAGTGCAGTGGCTTCAAATGCATCTTTAAAAGCAGCTTTTCGAGATGTAATCCAGATACCATGGAATTCAGCCATTTGAAATGTACAGTTCATGATTTTCAGTCTACTAAGAGCTGTGTAGGCACTGTCAGCCTCACAGTCCATCAGTGGCTGCTCGCCATGCCATTCCTCGGTGCCCAGCCTGTCTCTGTGAGTGTGCCTGTGCAGGACGTTTGTGCAGGAGTCTGTTGTGACTGTGTGATGTTGTCAGGGCTCATCCAGGTTGTAATACCTGTCAGTAATTCATTCCTTTTTTTTTGACAGGCAGATTTAGACAGTGAGAGAGAGAGAGACAGAGAGAAAGGTCTTCCTTTTTCCATTGGTTCACCCCCCAAGTGGCTGCTACGGCCAGCGCGCTGCGCCGGTCCGAAGCCCGGAGCCAGGTGCTTCTCCTGGTCTCCCATGGGGTCATCCTCCACTGCACTCCCAGGCCACAGCAGAGAGATGGCCTGGAAGAGGAGCAACTGGGACAGAATCCGGCACCCTGACCGGGACTAGAGCCTGGGGTGCCAGCACTGCAGGCAGAGGATTAGCCTATTGAGCCGCAGCGCCAGCCTTTCAGCCGCTTTTAACTGTGTCATCCATTAGGAGGATTGTAGCTCTGTGGTAGTTTAAAAAAAATTTGTTTTCATTTTATTTGAAAGACAGGGAGAGACCTTCCATCTGCTGGCTCACTCCCCAAATATCTGTTACATATAGGGGTTCAGCTGGGCTGAAGCCAGGAGCTTCAGTGAACTCAGTCCAGGTCTCCAGTTTGGGTGGCAGGGACCCAGGTACTTAAGCTCATATCTGCGGACTCCCAGGATATACATGAGCAGGAAGCTGGAGTAGACATGGAGAAGGCAGGACATGACCCAGGCTCTTCATTATGGGATGTAGTCATCCTAAGCGGCATCTTAACCACTGTGCTAAATGCCCGCCCCATGCTTAAAAAATTCAGGTCTCATGTTGGCTCACAGAAAATTACATGGCATCTAAGGGCTCATGTTGTAGCACAGTGGGTCAAGCTGCTGTTTGCAACATTTGCATCACGTGTCAGTTTTGGTTGAAGTTCTGGCTGCTCTACTTCAAATCTAGCTTCCTACTAATGCACCTGGGAAGGCAGTGGAGGATGACCGAGGAGCTTGGGCCACTATCACACATGTGAGAGACCCAGATGGAGCTCCTGACTCCTGGCTTCAGCCTAGCCAAGACTTGGCTGTTGACCATTTGGGGACAGAGCCAGACCCTTTCACATCTCTCCCCCGCCCCCATCTTTTCTCCTTTCTCTGTCACTCTGCTTTTCAAGTAAATAAAATCTTTCTTGGAAATTGTGTATTAATCTGCATTACTACTGGAGTTAGGAAGAAGCCAGGCCTCTGCAGACCAAATCACCGCCTTGTGTTCTGTTCCGTGAGGTTTCTGCCCCTCTCTTCCCGAGGCAGCTGTCATGGGAATGAGTATCAGCAATGTTGTGGGATTTATGTGAGATAAAACTAACAGAATCTCAGATCTGAGATAGGATCGTGCCGTCAACCTAGATTACTGATCATGCGTAAATAGACCAACAGAATCTCAGATCTGAGATAGGATCGTGCCATCAACCTGGATTACTGATCATGCATAAATACCCTGTAATTGAGGTAGTTTATAGTTGGTGGTAATCTTTTTTCTTTTTAAAGATTTATTGACTTAGTTGAAAGGTAGAGTAACAGAGAGAGGGAGAGACTGAGAGATAGGGATCTTCCATCCACTGGTTCACTCCCTGAATGGACTCAACTGCCAGAGCTGGGCCAGTCCAGAGCCAGCAGCCAGGAGCTTCGTCTGGGTCTCCCACATCTGTGAAGGGGCCCAAGGACTTGGACCATCTTCTGCTGCTTTCCCAGGCACATTATCAGGGAACTGGATCAAAGGTGGAGCAGCCGGGACTCAAACTGTTGCCCATATAGGATGTCGGCACTACAGGCACTGGCTTTACCTGCTCTGTCATAGCACTGGCCCCTGGTGGTAATTGTTTTCAACATTCATCGTTTTGTCTGGTTTACCCTAGTGCATCCCGTAAGGCAGTCAGAGCTCAAGTTGTGGAGACTTGGCTATCTTGTTCTGTCTCATGAAAATTCACACTAGGAGGTGTATAAAAGAGGGTTAATTTTACTTAAAAAAGAGGAGGCCTTAAAAGTTGAAATTCAGAGTTACAATGAGAAGGAAAACTGTTTTGTAGCTACAGAAAACTAAAATCTGTTGATGTAGATTAAGAAAAAGGAATGGCTCCTTACCCGAGGTTCTGCCCTTGGCGGCTCTGGAAACTTGTCACCTTTCTCACTGAGCAGTCTGAGTTACAAGGTAATAATACAAAGAAAGGAAGGGAAATTAGAACTTCTGGTTTGTGCCATTTATAAATATTCATCAACATTGAGTAAAGAACCAAAGATGATTATTCTAATGTAGTAGCAGTTAAAGAATTAGTTATAGGTTATGTATATTCTAATTTACACACACACAAATGATTTATTATTTTAAAATTGGTCCCAGTTTTAGTATTTGAGTTCCTTTTTTGAGCAGTTCCACTTAGAAACATTGGTATTTCATGTTGGTTCTTTCTTGAGGTCTTCAAAGGAAAAGCAGAAAATTTCCATAGTTTTTACAATTACCATATGTATCTCTTGGGCACTTTTATAAATCTAGCATATATAATTAATGGTTTTCCTATATCTTGAAATATTTTGTTATTTTATTATTCTAGGAATTACTTCGTCTTTACTAATCTTTTATACCCAACCTTATAAAAAAGAGACCAAAATAATGAACTCCTGGCTCCTGGCTTCGGATCGGTGCAGCTCTGGCCGCGGTGGCCATCTGGGGAGTGAACCAGTGGATGGAAGACCTCCCTCTCTCGGTCTCTACCTCTCTCTGTAACTCTGTCTTTCAAATAAATAAAATAAATCTTTTTAAAAAAAATAGGATGGAATAGTTGTATAGCACACATTGAGTGGAACCCAAGATAACAGGTAAATAAAAGGTGACAAAACCAGCAGCCACTAGCAAGAGGTGCAGATAACGTGACTGCCGTCAGACCAACCGCTGTTCCAATGTCTCCATTTGCTGGCTAAGGCTTCCCTGACCTGGGGTCCCACGCTGTGGCACAGTAGGTTAATCCTTCACCTGTGGCACTGGCATCTCATATGGGTGCTAGTTCTAGTCCCGGCTGCTCCTCTTCCAAACCAGCTCTTTGCTATGGCCTGGGAAAGCAGTAGAAGATGGCCCAAGTCCTTGTGTCCCTGCACCGCGTGGTAGACCTGAAAGAAGCTCCTAGCTCCTGGCTTCAGATCGGCTCATTTCTGGCCTTGGGGCCATTTGGGGAGTGAACCAGTGGATGGAAGACCTTTGTCTCTGTCTCTCCCTCTCACTGTAATTCTACCTCTCAAGTAAATTTTTTTTTTTTTTTAAATCTGCAGATCCAGTGTGTCTGTGCCAGCTTCATCTGGCTCTGCTGCTTAGGGCAGTCCTCTCCTGGCTTCCTACCACTCACCTTCCAGATACCCATTTCTCTGCTTGCTCCTCTCTTGGTGCCGTCTTGGCCCTGCTCTGGCCCAGGCCACCGCAGGTTACATGTGTTCTTCACCAGAAGCTCCTGCATACTCACTCTCCTCCGCTGACCACACACTGGCTGCATCCTGCTTGCTGCGTCTGAGGAGCGGTCTTGCAGCTGGTGTCCTGTTCAGTCCCTTGGACCGATCCAGTCCATTCTCTTTGTGCAAACATTTACAGAGTACTTTCTTCTCACCACGGAGAGTAAGCCACTTAGAAGAATTCCTGATTCCTAACTCATTTGAAAAATAAAGTATTCATTGAACTTGGCCCCTCATGGTTTTGTAAAGCAAATCAAACTGCTCACCTATTTCCATTTTCAGATTTATGGACCATGAGGAGGAGGTGATGAATGCTAGCAAGATGTTGGAGAGAGGGAATCTGTGAAATGGGGAAACGACTTGGTAGCAGTTGTGTTGTAGGAGTTGGGAGTGGGCCCTTGGGATCGTGCCTTCAAACATCAAGGTAGGGCTGAGGTGTTGAGCCAAGCAGCACATAGCTGGCTCCCAGCTTGGAGGCCCTTGCTGAAGGGTGGGGCGTGCGTAATCACGTGATGAAAACATCCAGTGTGAGCAGCAGCATCGCATTCCAGAACATGTGGGGTCTTCAGTGAATCTAGAAAATCCTGGAAGAACGTTTGATTTTGTTTTTAAAGGAGTTCTGCTTTGTACTTATGAAAGCAAATACCAGTACATTTTATACATCTTCAATAATCACAGGCACTAAATAACTGAATGTGTCAATTGCAAGAAACTTAGGGATTTCTACTCTAGTTCAAAATAATACACATTTAAATGTCATTTTATTGTAATTTAAGTTAATATTTATAAATTGATGTTTCCTTACATTTTGAGCTAGAAGGAGTGACAGAACCAAGGGGAATAAGTGATCCTGGCAGAGTCACAGGCTTGTGGAAGGCAGACCCAGACTCCTAATTCCTCATGAGAGAAAATGACGATGCCTTGTAGCGGCTTTTTGTGTTAAGTGACTCACTGTTCACCAGCCACAAGCCTACACAAACCTTTCTTTTTTTTTTAGATTTATTTTATTTATTTGAAAGACAGAGTTACAGAGATAGAGAGCGAGGTCTTCCATCTGCTAGTTCACTCCCCAGATAGCTACAATGGCCAGAGCTACACCGATCCAAAGCCAGGAGCCAGGAGCTTCTTCTAGGTCTCCCACGTGGGTGCCGGGGCCCAAGGACTTGGGCCATCTTCCACTGCTATCCCAGGCCATAGCAAAGAGCTGGATCAGAAGTAGAGCAGCCGGGACTCGAACTGGTGTCCATATGGGATGCCAGCGCTTCAGGCCAGGGTTTTAATCCGCTGCACCACAGCGCTGGCCCCATTTTTTTTTTTCCCCACAAACTTTTCCTCAACCTTGCCACAGCTTGCAGGTTGATTCCTCCCTCTTCCTCCAACATAGTGAGCAGAGAAGCTAAATTCTGCAGCTCTTTGTC
Source organism: Oryctolagus cuniculus (assembly GCF_964237555.1). NCBI lineage: Eukaryota > Metazoa > Chordata > Mammalia > Lagomorpha > Leporidae > Oryctolagus > Oryctolagus cuniculus. Next base: position 133,521,846 of record NC_091440.1, on the reverse strand, counting down.
ATCCCCCCCTCCCCATCAGTGTCCCTCCCAGGGTGACCTGAGCGTAGAGGCCACCCTGCTCTTTGGTTAACAGGCATCTTTCTTCCTCTTGGCCCTGGGTGTGCTCAGCCATTTGTTCTACAGCAAAGCTCCTTGAGTGTCTGCGGTTGTTCAGCACTGTGCTAGGTGTCGTGGCACACACTGTCGAGAGAGGGAAGCAGAAACAGCAGCTCCCACTCTCGCACTCCCTGTGTTCCCTATTCCCTGTAGCAAGAGTTACACAGAAAAAAAGGAGGCAGAGAGAGAGGTCCTCAGTCTGCTGGTTCACTCCCTATATGGCCGCAATGGCCAGAGCTGTGCCAATCTGAAGCTAGGAGCTTCCTCCAGGTCTCCCACATGGGTGCAGGGGACTAAGGACTTGGGCCATCTTCTGCTGCTTTCCCAGGCCACAGCAGGGAGCTGGATTGGAAGTGGAGCAGCCAGAGCTCGAACCAGTGCCCATTTGGGATGCCGGCACTGCAGGCAGTGGCTTTACCCGCTATGCCACAGCACCGGCTCCCTGGTGGCACTTTTGTAACCCGGATCCAATTCATGAGGGCGCACCTCTAACTATCATGTAGGACTTCTGGGAGGCACAGGTAGTCAGACTAAGGCATCCCCCACAGAGTGTTCGCTGCAGAAGGGCAAGGATGTCTGTGTGTTCTGCTCAAGCAGTTGCTGGTTGAGAGTGAGGGAGGCCTTGATTCTGTTCCTCAGCGGTGCTGCTGTGGACGCTTCCCTGCCCCTGCACCTTCTGCTTAGATGCCGCAGGTCCTCGTGAGGTCCCAGCATGATTTCCTTGGCGACTCCCCTCATTTCTGGGTAAATCAGACTCCTTAGCTTTCACTGCTGGGTTCCTTTCTGTCTGTCCAGCCTCCCTTTTTTCCACTCTTTCCATCTTAAATTTATGCTGCAGTCGTACTGAGACCCCAGATGTCCTCAAGCTGCTTTTCAAAGGGTGGTCCTGGAGCAGAGAAATCAGTGTGTATTCATGGGCTGCAGCCACGGCCTACTGGATCTGATGCTTGGCCAGGGTAAGCAAGCTGACCACACCTTCCCGGTGACTGCACAGCGCCATCTGAGTCTGTTTCTAAAACTGACTTTGTTGACAAACTCAGCCTTTAATCTCACACACACACACACACACACACAATTTATTTGATTGGTTTGAAAGGCAGAGACAGAGATCTCCTTTAGCCATGCTTGCAACAGCCAGGTCAAAGCCAGGAGCCAGGAACCCCATCCGGGTCTGTCGTGGACAACAGAGATGACAGAGACCCAGCTGCTTTGCTGTGACCTGCTGCCTCTCAGGTCCACATCAGGGGACGTGGACTGGGAGGGCAGCCAGGATTTAAAGGCACTTTGATCAGCGCCGGATGCTTGCCCCAGTAGTCTTAACGTTCACTATCCCTTTTTTTTTTTTTTTTTTTGACAGAGTCATAGATAGTGAGAGACAGAGAGAAAGGTCTTCTTTCTGTTGGGTCACTCCCCAAATCACCTCTGTGGCCGGCGCTGCACTGATCTGAAGCAGGAGCCAGATGCTTCCTCCTGGTCTCCCATGCAGGTGCAGGGGCCCAAGCACTTGGGCCATCCTCCACTGCCTTCCCGGGCCACAGCAGTGGAAGAGGAGCAACCGGGACTAGAACCCGGCACCCATATGGGATGCCGGTGCTGCAGGCAGAGGATTAACCACGTGAGCCACTGCACTGGCCCTCAGTATCACTTTTATCTGTGTGACTTTAACTCTGATTTCCCTCTCAGTCCTGTTCTTTCAAACTGTGTGGACATCTATCCTGTATATCCTTCCAGTAGATCAGATGAGGTAGACTGTAGGCAAAGTTTGCTGTCTGTAGCCTGAGATCTGTTTTGCATACTATTTCCTGTTGGCAGCCTTGAAGCTTTGAATCTTCAGTTGTGCAGTATTTTCTCATTTACTGTTTTGATTTGCTGTAAAGACACACACAAACACACACTCATTTGCAAGATTTTTTTTAAAAACTCTACTAACCAAAATATTTCCCAGGCAATAAAGTTAGCAGTGTTTGTAGATCATCTGTTAAATATTTTTCTTTGTCTCCCTTTCTCTCTGTTTCCCTCTGTGTTCCTTAAGATCTAGAGACTATAGGTTTGGAATCATGACCTCAGCTTCCCAAGTTGTGTTCTAAAGCTGGAGGGGCCCTTGACCTTGGGTGCCAGTAGGGTGATAGGTTGTACTGGCAGAGGCCCAAAGGAGAAGCCAGGCAGTATTTCTGGTATCTGTGTGCAGTTCCTATAGTAGATTCCCACTAAATACAAGTCTTGTGTGAGGGAGTGAGTAAGGAGGCAAGTCCAAAGGACTGGGCCGATCTTCAGGGTTAAGAAAGCATAATGAGATTGTGGCGAGGAGGAACTTGAAGTATTCAGGCAGTAAGGAGTGAAGGATGTTGACACTCAGTAAGTATTTGTTAAATGACTAAATTAAAGTTTTTAATGGAAAGATCAAACAGCCATGTCACAGATATTAGTTATTTCCTTGGAAGGAGGAAACTGAGACAAAATACTATATTAGTGTAAACTCAAGTTTAGTTTTTAATAATCTGTTTATATGTGCCTTCCTATGAGCATTTGATACATATTTTTAACAGGTTATTATGTTGGTTTATGTTGTTAAATTCTAATGTTCTTACCATATACCTTGGACTATAACTTTTAACTGTTACTGTAGTTCTACTTTTGTTGGACAGGAAAGACACTAATATATATCTTTTAAATCACGCGTCTGGATTACCTTATATTTGAGGAATTTTGTCCTTGAAAATCATCTTAGCATGTATCTGTCCTGCTAACAGGAAGGATATAAACTCTGCATTGCAGTAAAACCTCTCTTCTTGACATGCATGCAGGAAGCCCCGGCCCGTCTCCCAGCTGGTTGCACAACAGGTCACACAGCAGTTTGTGCCCCCTGCACAGTCAAAGAAAGAGAAAAAAGATAAAGTAGAAAAAGAAAAAAGTGAAAAGGAAGCAACTAGCAAAAAGAACAGTCATAAGAAAACCAGGTAAATCTGCAGTGTCTTGTCTTTGATTTATTGAAATGAAGCTTTCTTACTCCTGTTGCCATCACTTGTATTCCTGTACACAGAATAGGAGTTAAGCATCTCTCCTCTGTTGTTGTCAAGTATGGTGAAAGGTGTATTGGAAATTAAACACAGAGGACGTGAATATGAGCTTAAATGAGAGGATGCTGCTTTTCTTTTTCTTCACACACCGAAAGAGCTCTTTGAGCGGCAGAAGTGCTCTGAACCCCGGACATCTATCTGCAGGGGCTCTCAGGCCACCGTGCAGGAAGCCGGCCCCTCTGGAGCCTGGGGCCCGGGGGGCTCCACCCTGAGCGTGGCTCAGTCTGAGCTTTCACCACGTGCCTCTGCTGCAACAGCAGGGCGTGGCCGCACAGGAGACTGCTCCCGGGCCAACCCGGGTTGCGTTTTGCTTGTTTTAACATGCTGAGGCTCATGAGTGGTTGGTTGGTTAATGTTAATGATTTGAAACATTGAATATTTTTGTGGCTGGTTCCATGTGAATCGCTTTAAACTGAGGTATTCATTTTCTTACTTTCACCAGAAATTTGGCAGATAGAAAAGCTGGTTTAAAATGTGACCATTTTTGTGTTTAGGCCAAGATTGAAAAACGTGGATCGGAGTAGTGCTCAGCATTTGGAAGTGACCGTGGGAGACCTGACGGTCATCATTACAGACTTTAAGGAGAAAACCAAGTCGCCGGCCGCGTCCAGCGCCGCCTCCGCGGACCAGCACAGCCAGAGCTCGAGCTCTGACAACACAGAGAGAGGGGTGTCCAGGCCGTCTTCACCCCGAGGGGAAGCCTCCTCGCTGAATGGAGAGCCTCACTAGGCTTCATTTTCACGTCTGTCCTGCCATGCACACACAGAGTATGCCAAGAAGTGCCACATTTTCATGACACACACGTTCATGCAAGTCCATAATTTGAGTTTGACACAAAATGGAAACTTGTTAGAATTTGTCAGATTTTAATGCAGTCTTTGACATTTCCGAGACTTAACATTTTGGTCTCTGCAGTTAAGTGCCATGAAAATGTGGTTGAATTACTCATTATGCAGTGTTATTGGTAAGTCTATTCTCACTTTTAGTTTAGTGAATTGTAACACATAATTCTTGAATTCTCTACTATTGGCATGTAATGAATTTAAATTTTTTATAACATAGTGCAAGCTGCCTAAATATGTATTATTTGAGAATTGTGAAACAAATAGTTATATGTATACAAGTCAGAGATCAACTTAATCAACTATTGCTGCAACAGGATTTTCTTAATGGTTATCCTCTTAAATACACCTGCTGGTACTTGGTGTGGTTAAATAGGAAGATTGTTATTAAATAAAGAATTTGTATGAACCTTTGCCAATGTTTTTGACACGTTTTACTAAATTATTGTTCCTGAATTATGTTTCTGGTTTTATGTTTTTTTGGTTTTTTTTTGTTTGTTTGCTTATTTTTCAAAACATTCATTTATTGTAATGTTTACTAGCAGACTAGTAAACAATAAAGCATTGATTGTTTAGCTTTGTGATTCAGGTTTAGTGCTGTTGTCATTGAACACTGGTATTTTCTGTATTATATAAAACATTAAAATTGAAATAATTATAAGCATTTGGCAAAACAGAAGATAAAATAATCTTGCCATGTTTTAAAAGCTGCAGTTTTGGAAAAGCTTTAACTTGATGATAGTTCTATCACTGTTTCCTTGTCCCAGGCTTCTCCAGGGTCATAGAAGTATATATCTAACACAGAATGGGGACTGTTGCTCAGAACTGGAAATAGCTAATGTTAAATCAGCCGGACTGGCCTCTTACAGTACATACTACAGTTCTTAGGAAGACCATAGTACCCGATTTTCAGATACAGCTGCCAATTTCTGCATTTATCAGTATCCTGAAATAAAACAGTATTTACAGCCCCACTCACTATTATGTAAAATTACCAATAAAATATTTTTATGACTACAGATTTTGCTTTTTTGTTTACAACAAATAGAGGGTTTTATGTTTTATTTGAAAATCCAACTTAGAAACCACACAGTACTCCTTAAATTTTCCTCGGGTCTCCTGCTCTCTTTTTTACCATTTGTTTAATTTGTGCTGGCCCACAGGAGACTTCTGAAATGTGAACGAATTAAAAATATAACTTGGTACAGAAATATCACATAAAATACATCATGATAACATTTAAAGAAAAAAGGCTGTGCACCCTGACAGTTGTGATCTGTAGTGGTTCCGCGTGGCGATGTAATTCTGTTACTTACAGTACTTTTTCCAGGCACAGTGGCACTGTCTTTTTTTGTAAGATGCTAGTTGTGAAATACAGTTAATTGCATACAGTAAAAGTCTGTGATTAAAACATTTATATACCTCATTCTTTAGTGTTGTTAAATGAAAAATTAAAATTTGTGTTTATTATAAGACACTCCTCAGTGAAATACCAACCAGCTGGTTAAGTTATGTTCTTTTGAAACATGAATTTTTTTGTCTTATTCTGTTTTTCATATGTTTCAAATATTCATTTCTGGAGATAGTAAAAATTAAAAATAATCATAATAGGGAAAATATTCTAATTGTTAAATCAAAACTTTGTTTGCAAAGCATTGCATCTGGTGGTAATCAGTGGCTTTCAGGATGTGTCTCAACTGGCCCGAGAGAGCTCCTGACTGAAGGCGGGCTTTGACATGGGTGAGGCGCTCTCCTGTCCCTGCGGGAACACAGTACGTGGAGGGTCACAGTGCTGACTGGTCCCGTGCTGGGTGCCCCATTGTAGAAACTCATTCGAGCTCCAAGAAACTATTCAAGCTCATTTCCCATCTGCAAAACAAGGGTGATAATCGGATGTCACTCATAGGGTGTTGGGAGTGAATGTTAATCCACATAAAATTCCTCATGACCTGACACACAGCAGTTGTTAGTAAACATGAACCCTCATTATAGATGGGACCGCATTGCAAAGATTTTTTTTTTTTGGTAACAAAAATTATTTCCATGACCTCTTGGGTGACCTGAGGAAATACTGCTCTATAGGAGGAGTGTGGCATAGGAACAGTTTCCGTAACTCAGCCTCAGGTGTCTGCTCCCACAAAGACCTCCTTTCACAGGTAAAGAAGCTTGGGGCTGTTGCTATGGCACAGAGGGTAAAGCCACCCCCTGTGACACTGGCACCCCATATGGGATGCTTCGTGTTCCCGCTGCTCACTCCACTTCTGAGCCAGCTCCCTGCTGATGCAACTGGGAAAGTAGCTAAAGCAGCCCAAGTGCTTGGCCCCTGTGCCCACGTGGAAGACCTGGAAGATGCTCCTGGCTCCTGCCCTCAGCCTGGCCCAGCCCTGGCTGTTATGACCATTTGGGGAGAGAACCAGAGGATGGAAATTTGATCTTTAAAGATTCATTTATTTGAAAGGCAGAGCCAAGGGAGAGAGAGAGAAGAGAGATCATCCACTGGTTCACTCCAGATGGCCACAAAGGCTGGGGCTGGGCCAGACCTAAGCCAGGAGCCAGGAGCTTCTTCCAGGTCTCCCATGTGGGTGCAGGAGCCCCAGCACTTGGGCCGTCTTCCACTGCTTTCCCAGGTGCATCAGCTGGGAGCTGGACTGGAAGTGGAGCAGCAGGGGCTTGAAGTGGTGCCCATATTGTGGTTTAGGCTGCCATGCCACGCTACCAGCCCCATAAAGAAACCAAAAACCTGATTTTACTGCAGTGTGGGGCTGGAGCAGTGTCTGAGAGGACTTTTCCCTTCTCTTATGGTACCGTCACTTGCTTCCGTGTCATCCTCCCCCAAGTATTCCACACTAGGAGGACCCCAATTCTGGAGATCCTTCCACTGATGTTAAAGCACCCATGGAGGTTCAGGGCCTGGCCGAGGGCGCAGGTTTAGCTCTGCTGCGTGAATGTATAGTATAGTTTGAGCATTGGGCTCTTTTTGACCGCATTCCTTTCAGAAAGCATGTGGAGTTTCTCAGAATTTATCATGAGTCACAGTGGAGATACACCCTGAGGCACACAACAATACATATTGTTTTCTTTTTTTAAGAATTTATTCATTTGAAAAAGTTACACAGGCAGAGAGAGAGAGAGGGCTTCCATCGGCTGGTTCACTCCCGTCAGCTGCAACAGCCAGGGCTGTGCTGATCGGAAGCCAGGAGCTGCTTCTGGGTCTACCACGCGGGTGCAGGGGCCCAAGGATTTGGGCCACCTTCTTCTGCTTTCCCAGGCCATAGCAGAGGGCTGGATCGGAAGTGGAGCAGCCAGGACTAGAACTGGCGCCCAAACGGGATGCTGGTCCTGGTAGGCGCCAGCCCCCGAGAATACATATTCTTAAGCTGTTTATATCAAACAGTACAACGCTGTCAGAATGAAGATTGGGTTTTTTATTAAATGCTTTCCTAAAATAGTGATAATACGCAGGGTGAAGATATTTAAAAAGAAAAACCTCAGCTTTTCTAAGTTGATAACATAGTAACTTGGAAATGAAAGTCCTTACTGCCTAAAATGTTTCTGCACATAACACAGATTAGTGATAAATGTTGCAGAAGCAGCAGCTTCCACGTCCACGTAGTTGCTCACTTTACTGTCTGGGTCTGTAGTTTATACCTCTCCTGGAATCTTGACGGGCTGACAGAGGAAATGAGTAGTGAGAGACACTGCTGCTGTGGGCTTTGTGTGCAAGGGGGGGTTCCAGTACGAACAGCCGTCTCGGGAGACACTTGCTCCTCCACTCACGGCGGGCACCTTCAGGTGTCTGCAACCGGGAATGTAGAAAAAGGTTCAGAAAAGTCAGCACTGGCACAAAGGGCCAAGCAGGGTGTAGACAGACCGGGGAGGGGGTCACAGGATGCGACCCGTCTTTCAAAAGCAGAAGGAAAAGAATGCTTTCTGTGGCCCCAGAAAAATCCGAGATGAGGAAGGCTAGTAGTTGGAGACGGGAAGACGGCACACGGAGCGGCAGCAGTGACATGGCCCCCGGGGGAGCCAGCTGGCCGCAGAGCGGTCACCAGGGAGAGAACACAGAGCTTGCAGTGTCCGAGGACACGTCCCAGATGCGCTGTGACGACTCACGTGACCCGGTCGTTCCCTAAAGCGTAGCGTGGGTGTAGTGGGCTGTTGGCCAGGGCAGCAGGACGGGTGCTGGGGTGCTCGGTAGTCTCACCTGGAGTCACATAGGCACTTTGCTGTCCTGAAGCCACGTCCGCGGCAGCCCACACGTTTCGCTGTCAGGCCTCTAGTGCCCAGCTGGTGCGGACATTCCTGCCTGGGAGCTTGGGGAATGCCCCGGCCTGATCAGACATCTCCATGGAGAAGTCCAGCCGAGCCCTGGAGACGCCCTGCCTGCTGCCGGTGGGTGTGTGACTGTGCGAGCTGCAGCTGTTGTCCTCGCAGTGGTTCCCGGATCGAGGCTTGCTTACAAAGGCCTCATGTGTCATCGTCGTGTATCCACTGTGGTTTGGGTGGCAGGCAGTGTACTATGGTTGGCCACAGAGGATGTGAGCTCGCCTCTTAGAGATCTGTAAATAATCAGTGTCATTGCCACAACCATCAATACACGTCGTCGAAGCAGCAGAGACAGTGCTTGCCAGCCTTTTGTTTCTAGAAGATTCATTTAGGGTAAATATGCACACCAAGACCACACTGAAAAGTTGGGGCCTCCCGCAGAAGTCTGCGGCTGGTGACGCCGCGCCCCACGGCAGCCGGAGTTCGCAGAGGTTTCGCACTGAGCCGTGTCACGTGTGAGCATTTATCACTCTCAAACCCAAACTTTAAAAAACCCCACATGGTAGTTCTTGGTGAAAATGCTGGAGAAATTTATTTGTGTCTTTCCGGAAGTTTTTTCAGCTGAGTAATCAACTTCCTTTTCCTTTATTGTGGACAAACCAGTCATCGATGGTGCTCAGATTAGCCCTAGTGAGAAGTCTAATGATGTCGACCTGATGGCCTGCCTGCCTGTAGTCTAACTTTTGCTTTTAACAAAAACGGTTCATTTACCTGAGAGACAGACAGGGCTCTTACTTGCCAGGTCACTTGCCTGTAACAGCCAGGGCTGGGCCCGCTGTGCTCAGAGCTGGGAACTCACTTCTCCAACACGGGTGGCAGGGACCCAACTAGTTGAGCCATCGCCGCTGTCTCCCCGGGGACACATCAGCAGGAGCCTGGAGTCGGGAGCCAGAGTCAGGACTCAAAGCCAGGCACCTGCATGCCTCACTTGGGTGTCTTTACCGCCAAGCGTATTCTAAGTTCTGATTCTTGATGGTTTTCTCCACTACATTCTGATTTATATCTGTTTCTCTTATTCTTATGAACTGTCTCAAATCTCTCGTGTTAATGAGGAGAAATAGCAATTTTTTAGAAACTGCTTTGTTTGACGGTGTGGGGAGAATCCCAAGGGAAATGTGCAGAGAAAGAGGCCTTCCCAGTGGCAGCTCCAGAGGTGTGCAGATGCGTGTCCAGCTGGGCCCGAGATGACGCTGGGCTCGCTTCCTGTGCGTTATGTTCCTTACCCTTTCAATTCATCATAATTAAGATCAGCAGTGAAACGGTGCTGTGTTCACTTTTCGGAGCCGACAAGGATGGGACAGACTGGACCACTAGTGCAGGCCATCACTCCTCTACAAAGGACAAAATGGTGGGCAGCGCACCTTACAAAAGCCCAGTGGGCTCGGTTCCCCAAAGAAAGCAGCAGAATGTCCACAGGCTGAAGAGGTAGTTCTTGGTCTTTTTTAAAAATTTATTTTTTTAAAAAAATTTATTTGAAAGGGAGAGTTAGAGAGAGAGGAGGAGGAGAAGAGAGAGAGTGCTGCCATCCACTGTTTCACTCCCCAAATGGCCGCAGAGCCAGAAGCCAGGAGCTTCATCCAGGTCTCCCGCATAGGTGCAGGGGTCCAAGGACTTGGGACATCTGCTGTTGCTTTCCCAGGCCATAGCAGAGAGCTGGATGGGAAGTGGAGCAGCCAGGACTCCAGCTGGTACCCATACGGGATGCCAGCATCACGGGCAAGAGGCTTAACCTGTCACAACGCAACTCTCCAGCCACTGCCGTCATTTGGGGAGGGAACCAGCAGATGGAAGACTTCTCTGTCTCTCCCTCTCTTTTTAACTCTGCCTTTCCAATAAATACATAAATCTTTTAAAAATTTTTACTTTGTTAAAAATACAGAAGGGCCAGTGTTGTGGAACAGGGGATTGAGCCACTGCTTGTGACTGGGTTCCGTCCAGGCACCTGCCAATGGGCCTGGGAAGGAGTGGTTGATGGCCCACGTGCTTGGGTCCCTGCCACCCACCTGGGAGATGTGGATGGAATTCTTGGCTCCCAGTTTGAGCCTGGTCCATGCTTGGCCGTTTCAGGCATTAGGGAATGAACAACTGGATGGAAGATCTCTCCCTTTCAAATAAACAAATGTTTTTTTAAAAAAATACAGCCACAGGTCACGCATAGCAGGACTGCCGGGGGATGTACAGGCATATGGGCTTACAAAGATTCCTGGTCCAGTTCCAGCTAAGCCCTCGAATTCTGGTGCCTGGTGGCATCAGAATCCTGGATTTTTAGGAACTTGAATTCTCCTTAGCACTGCAGGCAGGATCCTAGGGTGTTGACAGATTTTGGAGGATATATGCTTGCTTTGTATAAAACTTCCACCATGGCTAAATTTTCCCCATGGCCATGCAAACCTGGCTTTCATTTTAGTGACAAATTTAAAAAATAATCGAGCGCTGGCGCTCTAGCGCAGCAGGTTAACACCCTGGCCTGAAGCGCTGGCATCCCATATGGGCGCTGGTTCAAGACCCGGCTGCACCTCTTCTGATCCAGTTCTCTGCTATGGCCTGGGAAAGCAGTAGAAGATGGCCCAAGTCCTTGGGCCTCTGCACCCAAGTGGGAGACCCGGAAGAGGCTCCTAGCTCCTGGCTTTGGATCGGCACAGCTCCAGCAGTTACAGGCAATTGGGGAGTGAACCATCAGATGGAAGACCTCTCTCTCTGTCTCTACCTCTCTCTGTGACTCTGTCTTTCAAACAAATAAATCAATCTTAAAAAATCTATTACACTCTTGTGTTAATGGCAGTGGAGGGTTCCTGAGCCCTGAGCAGGGGAAACCACGGCTCATCCACAGGGTGCCCTTTGGTCCCCTCCTGCTCAGCCCTCGACGCTCGTCCCTTGCAGATGGAAACACCAGCTGCATTCTGGCACCCGGGGTGCCTACTGCCTCCCGTTCACTGGGTTTCCACTGCTCTTTTTCTGGCCGTGTGGCCAATAGCTGCGGTTTTCTCAGAATGCAGAGAATGACTGTCTTCTTTTCTGTCCCCACATTTCTTAGTCTGAATGAACACGTAAAATGAGTACAGTGGGAGTGGGTGTTTGGCAGGCCCACGCCCCGTTCTGAGTCCTGGCTGCGCTGTTCCATACAGATCCAGCTTCCTGCTAAGGCATATCCTGAAAGGTCTCTGAAGCGCTTGTCAAGGGATGATCTGGCCCGGGACCCTGATGTCAAGTAAACGAACCCCGTTATTCTTCCAGACATGCTGCTTCCAAAAAAACCTGCTGCAGGTGTGGAGGCCACATGGCCTCTCTTGGTGCCACTCCGGTGTTTTAACCGCCTGCGCGGCACAAGCAATCTCTCTTCATTCTCACTGCATTTCGTTTCTTGACGGAAACAGTAACTGCAGCTAGCCTATGCGACCCTAGCCGTTCTTTATCGAGTCCTGGCTCTTAGCAGTTTCTTGGTAGCATATCCTCAGATTCCGCGCTCACGCTCTGCGTTTGTAGCTCGGGGTCCCTGGCTGGATTCATCTCCGCTCCCTGGGAGCTGCAGGGTAGCAGGGGGGATGGCGAGTCCTCCTGCCGGCGGCGCTCTTACTTGGGGATGCTCCGTAGCTGAGCTGCTTCCCCAGCCTGCCTGCCGCGCGCATTCAGTAAGCGTTCGCCACTCAAATCACCACGTTTCCACCCTGCACATCTTCACGGCACACTGCTTTCCATGTTCTTGGCCGGTTAAGGCAAGAAATCCAGTCCTTGCTGGGGTGGGACGCGAACTTGAGACGTTCCATGGTCCTGGAGTCCGGGGGCTTCCAAGGCAGGCTCCGCACCGCCGCACGTGCACCTGCCCAGGGCACGGCGCGAGGTTTTGAGGGTTTGAGGGTACTCTCCAGTTTCCTGCACCGGGGCTGCCAGAATTCTGCCTCCAACAGAGATCGGTCCTAAAATGCGGACGCGGTCCTGTCACTTCATGACACGAACCACCCCCACCGCCCGCCCCGTGGCTGTCCAGGGTCCGGCGGGCTGCGCCCAAACCCCTCCCTCGCGTGCCAAGCCAGGCGCGCCGGGATCCGGCCCCTGCCCTGCCTCGGCGGCCCGCGCACCCCCTCGGCAGCTCTGCCGCCGTGGCTCTGAGCGCCCTCGCCGCGCACGGCCCCGGTGAGCGCACTGGAAGCAGGCCCGGGGAAGACAGAGCGGAAGCGGGGAGAGGGCCCATTCCGCTCCGGATCGCGGACGCTGGGCTGGGCAGGGTCCGGAAGACGTGGGAGGCAGGCCCCTTCTGCGGCCTGCAGGGGCACCGGCCGGCCGGGGTCGAATCGGGGTGTCTGGGGGCGACCCCCACGGGCACCTCCAAGACCACGCCCCGTGCGGACCCGCAGGCCGAGCCGCCCGTGCCCAGCACGTGGAGAGCTAGCCTTCCAGTGCAGGGCGCCGGGCGCCGCGGCCGCTCGGCTTCTCCCCACCTCCGTCCTCGCGGCCCCCGGGGGCGTCGCCGCCCGCGCCCCGCGCCCCGCCCCGCCGCACGCCTGACCTCGCGGCCGGGCCTGGGCGCGCTGTGCGTCCGGCTTCCGGGCGGGGCGGGCCGGCCGCCGGGCAGTGGGCGGGGAAGGGGCGGCGCGGGCGGGGACGCGCTGCGCCCGCGGCTGCGCGGAGCCGCTCCCTGCGCGGCGGGTCGCCGGGGCCGGCGGCGGGCGCGGGGCGCGGGCCGCGATGCGGCGCTACCTGCGCGTCGTGGCGCTGGGCCTGGCCTGCGGCTTCTGCTCGCTGCTCTACGCCTTCAGCCAGCTCGCCGCGGGCCCCGAGCGCGGCGCGGGCGGGGAGCCGCGGGCCGCGGCGGCCTCCTGGCTCGCGGGCGGCGGGCGCGGCGTCGTGAGCGGGGCGGGCAGCGCGGGCCCCGCGGCGCGTCCCGGCCGGGCGGACAGGTACGGGCGGCCGCGTTGGCACTGCGGAGCCGGGGGCGCGCCGGGGTTCGGGGTCCGGGCGGAGGCGGGGGCGCGCGGGGCGGGGGGCGGGGTCTGCCGGGCCGGGGCTGCTCGCGCGTCCGCTCCGCGTCCCGGCCGCCGGCCCGGGCGAACCGGCTGCTCCGCCCGGGCGCGCCACGCCCGTGGGTCCGTTCCGACCCGTGTGTGTGTGGCGCTCTTCGGAGCAGGGAGAAGTTGGTTTCCAGCCTCTCGCTGGGAGACTCGGAGCTGCCCGGCGCCCGGGGACGCCCCCCTGGTGCTGGCGGCACCGCTGCGGGTGGCGTCGTGAGTCTGCACGTGCCCGTGCGCCCGCGCTGTGCGTGTTCTTTCTGGGATCACTCGGTGTACGCCGAAGCTGGTGGGGAGTTAAGAATGACTGGCGATCCTTAGCCATGCCCTGGTCTGCGGGGGTGGGGTAGAGCGATCTTTCTAGAAACAGCTAGAAAGCAGCAGGATGGCCTGGGTGGTCTTGGGGAAGTCGCTGCCCGAGTTGGTGTGGGTGTGAGGTCTGGGTGTCTCCGGCGGCGCACTCTGAAAACAGCCAAGGAAGCCTGGGCGTTCGCCGTGGCTGGAGGTGAGCATCTGAGTGCGCGCCTCTCGGAACCTCTGGGGCCCGAGAGGAGCCCCGGGCTCGTGCCTGCAGCCTCCGAGCCTTGCTGGTCACCGCCTCGGTGAAGCCGGTGCAGGTGCCGCGAGGAGAAGCTGCCTGGTCATTTGCTGTGTCTTGAGAGTCAGAGACCCGCGTTCCCAAGATAAAGAGGACAGGCGGATACGTCCGTGCCTTTAGCCACCACTTTCCTGCTTTTTAAAAAGTTTGCGTTAAAGAGCTGAGGAGAGCGTGGGCATGGGAGCCCCAGGTCCCCTCTACCCTCCCCACCCTCTGAGGGCCAGGGCTGAGCTGGGGAGCGCACACCTGGGTGTCCGTGTGACTGACAGGGCTCAGCTCCTTAGGCCCGCTCCCCTGCTGTTGCGGGTCCAGGCTGGCCGGGGGCGGCCGTCAGGTGCAGACGGGGCACTGCGCTGTGTCGCTTCCACCCATCGTGTTGCCGGTCCATCCTGTTGCCAGCCCTGCTATTAGATTCAGGTCAGGCAGGTTCCAGGAGTTCGGGACTGCCTCCCGGGCCAGGCCTGTCACCCTGGGTGTCAGTCCTGGGAGGGGCAGGGACGGCTGACCTCGGGGAGCCCACAGAAAAGGGCAGGTGGAAGCTGAGCTGTGTGTGCTCTGGGGCTGCTGCGCATTATTTTCGGCCTCGATGGGACTGTGAAGGAGCAGCCTCTTCCTAGACCTGAGAGCCTGGCGGTGGAGGGTGAGGTCAGCATTCCACCTGCCACGGGAACGTGCCTGTTCCGTGCCTGGCCCCGCAGCAGGCTTTTATCAGCTTGTATTTACTTTGCCGGCAGTGTTTAGGAGGTAGCTTGGTATTTAGGAGAGCGCGGAGTGTGATGTGTCAGAGCTGAGTCAGCCGCAAGGCTGCTCTCGATGGGGTCTCTGTCCAGGTCCAGCGTGGGGCTGGCAGCGTGTGAAGCCGCCCTGGAGAAGGTTCCGTCCCCCTGGCGCAGAAGCCGGTGTTTGGGCAGAGAGGCCTCCGGAAACTCTGGCTGGTCCCCTTGGACCTGTGGTGTGATTTGGTCAGGCAAGTCCCTAGGGCATCATGATTGTATTTCAGAGACTTCTAGCATCTTTGTGCAGAACTCAGAGGTAGAACAACTTCATTAGGCTGCTGTGGGATGTGGAGGTTTGGTTGTTTTTTAAGATTTTGTTTTATTTCTTTGAAAGTTGGAGATACGGGAGGGAGAGGCAAAGATCTTCCTTCTGCTGGTTCACTCCCCAAAAGGCCACAACAGCTAGGGCTGTGCCAGGCCGAAGCCAGGAGCTTGGAACTCCATCCTGGACTCCTGTGTGGGTAGCGGGAGGCCCAAGCACCATCTTCCCTAACGCTGCTTTCCCAGGCCCCTTAGCAGGGAGCCAGATCAGAAGTGGAGCAGCTGGGACTCAAACTGGTTCTCATATGAGATGCCCACAGCGGCTTAACCTTCACATCACAGCAGTGGGCTGTGGGGGTAGCCTCTCTTTCTTTCTTTTTTTGGCAGGCAGAGTTAGAGAGACAGAGAGAGAGACAGAGAGAAAGGTCTTCTTTCTGTTGGTTCACCCCCCAGATGGCTGCTACAGCCGGTGCTGTGCCGATCCGAAGGCAGGAGCCAGGTGCTTCCTCCTGGTCTCCCATGGGGTGCAGGGCCCAAGGACCTGGGCCATCCTCCACTGCACTCCCGGGCCACAGCAGAGAGCTGGCCTGGAAGAGGGGCAACTGGGACAGAATCCGGCGCCCCAACCTGGACTAGAACCTGTTGTGCCGGCGCCGCAAGGTGGAGGATTAGCCTAGTGAGCCGCGGCGCCGGCCTACTCTTCCTATGTGTGATCATTTGGCCACCGTGTGTGTATATGGCAACAGCATTAGAACTGAGTACCCCCTGGTTGCTGTCCACTGTCCACCTCTCAAGGTGAGGGCTTCTTCCGTGCAGGCTGTGGAGAACGGGGCTGCGAGGAAAGCCGGCGCCCTCCTCCCGCAGAGAACTCCGGTGTCACTGCCCTCTTACTTCTTTTGATGTCCTCGTACCTGAAAGGTTGGAGCTGATGTAGCTCTGTTTCATTTAAAATTCAGTACTCGTTCTCAGTGTGTCCTGAATAGCCTTCGCTGGTCACCTCTTAAATTATTCCTTGCACAGAATTCCATGGCCACAGAGTGCTTGGAAGGATCCTTAAAGTATGCACTTTAACACAATGGGAACTCTTCAGGGAGAAGTCTCACCGCTCGTTGTGTTGTATCTGATTACTGTTTAAGTAGTCAGAAAATGAGGAGGTTCCAGACAGACTTGTATTCTTCTGTGCAGCCGTGGCCAAATTGGTGCCAACTCTGTGCGTTAATTTCCTCACCTGGAGAGGAGATCATAGATCTCTTAACTGATTTTTGTCAGCTGTGTTGGGCTATAGCTGACAAGTAGAAACTTTATGAACTTGAAGTTTACAGCCTTAGGTTCTGATGCAAGCATGTGTTGTGAGAGACCTCCGCAGTCAAACTGGTTGACGTGTCTGTCACCTCGCTTGGTTTCTTAGTGTGCACTGTGCGTGTGTATGGCGAGCACACAGCTTCTCTCGTAGATTTCTAGTGTGCAACACAGTATCTCCAGCCACTGTCCTGCACGTAGATGACCTCAGTCAGCTGGTAGCAGCATTCTGACCTGCTGTTGATTGGAATCCAGCCCGGCCATCCTCAGCACAGTGGGTACTTCTAAGCCTCTCGGGGCTGCCAGAGGGGCACGGTGCCTGGACCGCTCCAGAGAGCAGCAGTGCTGGGGACTGTTGGGTCCGGTCCTGCTGCAAGCAGGCTGTGTTCTCAGAGGCTTCCTGTTCTGACGCTTTTTCTTCTGTCTCATAGCCCGCGGGGAAGGCTCTGGTCGGCCTTGCGCATCCGGGGACCAGGGTGGCCTTTGCCGGCTCTGTGCCCCATCTGCACCCCTGTGGCAGGCTCCGTATCGTGCTGGGGAGCGGTGGCTGCTCACCTGGGGAGGCTCCTCCGTGTGGGCAGACTCAGGGCGGTTGTGGAACTTGGGCCAGAGGAGTTAATGCTACTGAGACTTCGAGCATTTCAGCCCCTTGGGGTGATTCCAGCCCGCACTTAGCCAGGCGGTGTTGACAATGTTGGTGGTGAGGGTTTCACACGGTGGTGTTGGTAGTGGTGAAACCAGGAGTCCACCAGGCATTTCGGTGACAGCTTTCCTGGACTTGGGCCCTCACTGTGCCTGGTGGCCACACGGGAGGGCACCTCGCTGTCCTTTCGGGTCTGTGGAGGGTTCGGAGTCAGCATCTTCACCAGGTCCTGGGAGTGCGGATTGGAAGAACGTGGGCTGGGCCTGTGGGCCCGAGGTCAGCCCTGCCTCTTGCCAGCTGGGCTGCCGGGGCCCCGGCGAGAGCAGACAGGAATGAAGTGAAGACCTCCATCTGGATGTCAGGGTGGTGCCTGGGACTCTGACATTGCAGCTAGCACGGGATCCTTTTGATGCTGTAGATCGTGGGGGACTTTTCCCGGCTTCTGACCTCGCTCAGCCAGCTCGCCTGGCAGTGGGGTCCAGGACACTGTGTCTTAGAGGTGTGCTCTGTGCTGTCACAACACCAGAGACGGAGCTGGGGCTGGCTTTTGGAGTGGAGTGTCTTGCGCTGGGTGGTCCACCACAGCACAAACCTTTTTTCTCTGGTGTGGGGGTCTTAGGAAGTCCAGGGTGAAAGTCCCAGCAGATCTGGGGTCTGTGGGGACCTCCTTGATAAGGACGCCAAGTGCTCACCTCCCGACCCCGTCACCAGGGGTTGGGTTTCGAGGAGAGACTTCTGGCCAGCAAGTGCGTGGCGCAAACCTGACCAGCAGCATTTAATAAAGGCTTGTAATTAACGTAATTAGAATAATAGTCTTCTGTGCTTTTGGAGGGGTCACAGATGGGCTAGTGCAAGAGTCTTGGGCAGTTTTGATTTAGAAGCCCTGTTTTAACGCGTTGAGACAGTGCTCACTCGCTGGAAGTCCCGCCTGCCGCCACCGCGTACACGCCATCTTAAATTTGGTTCGTGATGTGTGCACTGCAGGAAGCCTCCAGTGTGTTTTTCCTTTGTTACCTTTGCCTTTATGAGGTTTAGACAGACTTTGCACCAGAGACTTCTCTGACATTTAAATCTGTAATCCAGGTTTTTCTGGTGTGGGGGGATGTGCTTGCTGTGGCTGTAAACCTGCTCTTTCATGCTGCGGTAGGTGCTTCAGTGCTGTTCTCTGTGAACGCTGCTTTTTCTGCTGAGTATTCATGATATTGAACATTTAGGAAAAAGGAGTGAAGGTCTGACTTAGGAGTGAGATGTTAGAACAAGTCTTCCGGGGCACTCGATTGCTTGTTGTTGGCCTGGGGGTCCTCGGTGCTGGTGCTTTGCGGTGTTGTGGGGTGGGCTGTGCGGGAGCCTGTGGGCACCGTGCTTCCCCGCCTGGCCCTCGAGTCACAGCCCCCAGGGTGAGCCCCTCATGCTGGGGGAAGAGCCATGGACCAGCTCTGCCGACTCTGGTCCGCAGTGGGGCACTTCGTATTCCCAGAGTTCCGCTTCTGGGTCCCCACTCAGCTCCCTGACCCCTCCCCTTCCTGGTACAGTTGTTGAGAGAAGCCTCCTATGTGGGTGTCGGACAGGTGGGAGCCACTGGAAGCAGTTTAAGTGACCGATGACCAGGACCTGGAGAGCCACCTGGCTGTGTTCACTGCTTTGAAAGTTGACTTTGGCTGGGAAAGCTGGAAGGTGTCTGTCTTCCGATCAGTTGTTTTTGCTGACTTCTTCTGTTGCTTGCTTGCGCACTTCCTGGTGGGTAATGAGTTCTCCGGGTCAGTTTCTGCTCTTTCTTGGTCTGCAGAACCAGTTTTCTATGAAGTGGGAGATGGGCAGAGCAGGCTGGCCCGGCAGCTGAGACTCTGTCTCCCCAGAGTGCCTGGGTTTGATTTCGGCCCCCGGCACCTGCGCATGCAGACCCTGGAAAGCAGCAGTCCCGGGGCCCTGCCGCCAGTGGGAGATGGGAATCGGCTCCTGGTTCCTGTCTGCAGCCCCAGCCCTGCTCCAGCCGATGCTGGGGAAGTGAGTCAGCACGTGGGGTAGGGCAGTCTCTCTCTACGTCTCTTCTCCCACCACGCTCCCTCCTTCCCTCCCTCCCTCCCTCCCTCCCTCCCTCCCTCCCTCCCTCCCTCCCTCCCTCCCTCCTCTCAGTCTCTCTTTCTCTCAAATAAGTAAATTCAAAAAGAGAGTAGAACAATGGACATTTATAAGTTAAAAAACTTTAAACAGATTTCCTTTTAAAAAAAGATTTTATTTATTTATCTGAGAGATATAGACAGTGGGAGGGAGAGGCAGAGAGAAAGGTCTTTCATCCGCTGGTTCACTCCCCAAATGGCCACAACGGCCCGAGCTGTGCCGATCTGAAGCCAGCAGCCAGGAGCTCTTCTGGTCTCCCATGTGGGTGCAGGGGCCCAAGGACGTCGGCCATCCTCTACTGCTTTCCCAGGCCACAGCAGAGAGCTGGATCGGAAGAGGGGCAGCCGGGACTAAAACCGGTGCCCATATGGAATGCTGGTGCCGCAGGTGGAGGATTAACCTACTGCGCCACTGCGCTGGCCCCTAAACAGATTTTCCTATTTATGCAATACTGAATGCCACCCCGTACTGGCTGCTGTTAGGTTTTAGGATTTTTGTAAGTAGTAGCTTGTGTTTTCACTGGAGTGTAAAGGAATAAAAAAATATCCCTTCTGCAATTGCTGTGTTTTCCGACAGGGAATTGTGGTCAGGACACTTAGCCAGAGCTCGAGAGAGGCAGGTGGAAGTCACTGGAACTGGAGATCAGGGAACCTGGCTGCTGCTGGCAGGGCTCCTGTATTGCAGGATTGGATGGCAGCTGTCAGCTCCCCGTGTCCATTTTGCCAGTTGTTGTGTTTCCAGTGTTTGGCTGTGTAGGTGGTCATCCAGCGTATGAATGACTGAAGGCATAGAGGGGCCTGGGAGTTGATAGCAGAGGGGGACTCGCGGTGGGGATGGGTGGAGGAGCCCGTGGGTTAGCACAGAGCTGGGCAGTGCACGTGGTGGGGGGTGGTGCTGGCTCTGGGCTGGGGCTGCTGGCCTGCTGCCCCCCAGCTGGCTTCTTCATACACTGTGGGCGTCTTACAGCGTGGACGCTGGGCTCAAGGGTTCTGAGCATCAGGGAGGTAGAAGCTGCTGTATCTCCAAGTCAGGGCCTGGAAATGCGCTGTGCAGGGCCACCTGCCCTCCTAGCTTCTGGGTGAGGGGCTCCATGCCTGTTCCTGGCTGGGCAAGTGGGAGGGAATCTCCTCTACTCCTCCCCCCTCCCCCGTTTGAGCCTAGCAGGACTGCAGGGCTTTCGGTGTGTTCAGGGTTGCTCCAGATTCAGACGCGTGACCGCACTGTGGGCCGCAGGAGCGGTGCAGTTCTGTATCTGCTCCGCACGCGCAGGCAGGAGTGCCTACTGCACTGCTTCCTGGGTGCAGTTCCCGGCCTGCCTCTCAGCTCCAGCTGAGGTCCCTTGGTTTCAGTATGTGTCACGATGTTGCAGGTGGTGCATGATTTGTTTCCTAGGCTGTTGAAAATGTTCTGATAAACATGTATCAAGTGGGGTATTTGTAAAAACTACAGAGTTTAACCCTGAAACTTTTTAAAGATATATTTATTTGAAAGTTAGGAGTTGAGAGAGGGATAGAAAGAGGTGTTCCATTCGCTGGTTCACTCCCCAAGTGGCCATAATGACCGGGGCTGGGTCAGGCCAAAGCCAGGAGCCAGGAGCTTCTTCCAGGTCTCCCACGTGGGTGCTGGGACCCAAGCACTTGGGCCATCTTCCACTGCTCTCCCAGGCCACAGCAGAGAGCTGGATCGGAAGTGGAGCAGCTGGGACTTGAACCAGCGCCATTATGGGATGCTGGTGTCACAGGTGGTGATTTTACCTGCTACATCCCACACATGTTTTGTAATAAGTAAATAGGATTGTGTATAAGAGAAGCAGCAATGCCTTGAGTTAAGCAAATTCCGAATCTCCCCTCGCTGCCCCACAGCTCTGTTATCAGGTCAGATGTGCAGCCTTGCTGGGGCTCTGGTCAGGTGGAGGGCCTCGGAGGAGCCTGGGCTGGGGCTTGGCTAGGGTCCTGCGTCCGCATTGTCAACAGGTGAGCCGAGCAAAGTGCAGATCGAGGCAGGATGTGGTGTCCTTACAGGCACGTAACTTGAAGCAGCCGTTCTGGGGAGTTTTCTTTGAGATCTGACATTTGTGACCAGAGGAGTGGCGGGGGTTCTCCTCCTAGCACAGTGCTCTGTGCTGGCTGTCACGGAGCGGAGGCACGTGCCTGTGAGTGAGCAGGACGATGTTGGCTGCTGCGGGCCCCAGTCCCCTCCCTGGTGTGGGGTTAGGACCTGAGGCCTGTGCCATGTTGGCCAGCGGGGTGCAGGCAGGCATGAGCTCTCTCAAGCAGTTGTGGGTTCAGTGAGATGCACCTGACTTCACGGGTTTTCCAGTCCTGTGCTTGAACATGCTGTCCGATCAATGCCATGGAACTTTTTCCCGTGTTCCTGGTTTTTTTTTTTTTTTTTTTTTTTTTTTTTTTTTTTTTTTTTTTTTTGACAGGCAGAGTTAGTGAGAGGGAGAAAGGTCTTCCTTCCGTTGGTTCACCCCCCAAATGGCTGCTACGGCTGGCGCACTGCACCGATCCGAAGCCAGGAGCCAGGTGCTTCCTCCTGGTCTCCCATGGGGTGCAGGGCCCAAGCACTTGGGCCATCCTCCACTGCACTCCCGGGCCACAGCAGAGAGCTGGCCTGGAAGAGGGGCAACCGGGACAGAACTGGTGCCCCAACCGGGACTAGAACCCAGAGTGCCGGCGCCACAGGCGGAGGATTAGCCAAGTAAGCCATAGCACCGGCCTCCTGTTGGTTTTAACCTTTTGATGAAAGAGCAGTGAGTTAGGCCTCATGGAGAGAATGAGGGCCGGGGTGGCCTGGCTGGGCGTTCCGCTTCCTCTGTCTCAGCCAGGCCTGTGCTGGCACAGGGAACCTTAGACTCTTGTTTTGAAAAGGAACCTTCAAGAGAGAAATAGTTGTTGCAACATGAGGTGTCAGCACCGACCTACAGTCTGAGAAGAGGCCACACTTGATCCTCCCCTTTAGCTGGTACAACCCGAGGAACCCAGACTGGCCTCTCGCTGTCGCTGGTCCCTGTCCCGTCTCTCTTGTGCAGCCCCATGGCAGGAGCGGCAGGGTCGGTCCCCCTGTGGTCCCCGTGTCATCCCTGTCCCCATCTCTCCTGTGCAGCCCCACGGCAGGAGTGGCAGGGACCGTCCCCCTGTGGTCCCCGCGTCATCTCTGTCCTGTCTCTCCCGTGGAGCCCCACGGCAGGAGCTGCAGGCCTGGTCCCCCTGTGGTCCCCACGTCATCCCTGTCCCCGTCTCTCCTGTGCAGCCCCACGGCGGGAGTGGCAGGGACCGTCCCCCTGTGGTCCCCGCGTCATCTCTGTCCCGTCTCTCCCGTGGAGCCCCACGGCAGGAGCTGCAGGCCTGGTCCCCCTGTGGTCCCCACGTCATCCCTGTCCCCGTCTCTCCCGTGCAGCCCCACGGCGGGAGTGGCAGGGTCTGTCCCCCTGTGGTCCCCGCGTCATCCCTGTCCCCGTCTCTCCCGTGCAGCCCCACGGCGGGAGTGGCAGGGTCTGTCCCCCTGTGGTCCCCGCGTCATCCCTGACCCATCTCTCCCGTGCAGCCCCACGGCAGGAGTGGCAGGGTTGGTCCCCCTGTGGTCCCCGCGTCATCTCTGTCCCGTCTCTCCCGTGGAGCCCCACGGCAGGAGCTGCAGGCCTGGTCCCCCTGTGGTCCCCACGTCATCCCTGTCCCCATCTCTCCTGTGCAGCCCCACGGCGGGAGTGGCAGGGTCTGTCCCCCTGTGGTCCCCGCGTCATCCCTGTCCCCGTCTCTCCTGTGCAGCCCCACGGCAGGAGCTGCAGGCCTGGTCCCCCTGTGGTCCCGCGTCATCCCTGCCCCCATCTCTCTTGTGCAGCCCCGCGGCAGCAGCTCAGACTTAGGATTAACCTGAACGCCTTTTGAGCATGGCTCCCTTCTGCCGGCTCCAGCGCCCCTTTCATTTCATTTTAGGAGGAGCAGGTGTTTTCTCGGGCCAGGGTGGATTTTGTTTGCAGGGAATATGCAGTCTTTGAAGAGCGACATAGGAGACAGAGCTTGTCTGCTGTGGGAGGAGGGGATGTGAACCGATCAGGAGCCTTCCCCAAGGGAAAACTCGCTTCCGGACTGTCATCTGTTGCACCTGAGTTTTAAAGTACACTGGTGCTGTGTGAAAGGGAGAAACCCGTTTTCAACAAAAACCTCAGGTTGCCATAGCAACCTGGGTTTGCAGTTTCGGTGGCTGTGAGGTAGACCAGGAGGGTTATTGGTCGCGGAGTTCCAAACCACAGTTCTCACGCGGGACTCTCCTCTCTGTCTTGCTCCGTCAGGTGTGCCGACGTCCCTGTGTGTTACTGGAATCCCTATTGGATGCTGCCCTCTGGTGTTTGTGGAATGAACTGCTTTTGGGAAGCGTCTTTTAGGTAGGCACCAGCCGTAGGTAAGACGAGGTAGCCCGTCCCGGCCTGCCAGCGCGATTCTTGTCTTTGCAGACCGTCACACGAGGGGATAACTCCTTTCCTGATCAGGCGTTCTCTTCCCCGCGGCGTGGTTGCCGTCCCGTTTCTAGTCCATGGGAATGTCCTGGAAGCTTGTTGTAGGTGTGCATGAGGTCAGCCGTTGTTTTGAGGGCTCTTTCTGACCTCACTTGAAGTAGCAGGGATACTGTTGAGAAAAAGTGGTGAAGAGCGGCTGTGGCCAACATTCACGGATGTGGGTGTCCATGTGTTTACGTATATATTTATAAATCATAATACATAAATGTTGTAAACATGCATCGTAAGATGTGTGTATGTGTTTATATATGTGTATGTGTGTGCACATGTGCATGTATATGTGTATGTATGTATGTATATATGTGCATGTGTTTTTATATGTGTATATATGTGTGTGCGCATGTGCATGTGCATATGTGCGTGTATATGTGTATATATGTGTGCATGTGTATAGATGTGTGCATATATACATGTATGTGTGTATATACATGTGTGCGTCTGTGTATATGCACATGTTATATGTGTGCATACACGTGTGCATGTATGTGTGTATGTGTGCATATATACGTGTATGTGTATATTCATGTGTGTGCATGTCTGTATATTGTGTGCATGTGTATGCATATGTGTATATATGTGCATGTGTATGTATATGTGCATGTGTGCATGTGTGTGCGCATGTGTATGTGCATATGTGCATGTATATGTGTGTATGTATATATGTGCGTGTTTGTGTATGTGTGCATGTGTATATGTGTGCATGTGTATAGATGCGTGCACATATACGTGTATGTGTATATTCATGTGTGTGCATGTCTGTATATTATGTGCATGTGCATGTATATGTGTATATATGTGTATGTATATATGTGCATGTGTTTGTATATGTGCGCATGTGTATATGTGTGTGCATATATACGTGTGTGTATATACATGTGTGTATATGTATATGTTTATATGTGTGCAGGTATATGTGTGCCCATATATGTGTGTGTGTATATTCATGTGTGTGCATGTCTGTATATGCGTGTGCATGTGTATGCATAGGTGCGTGGGTGTGTGTGCGCACATATACGCATGTATATGCATGTATGTGCATGTCTGTATATATGTATATATATGTGTGTGTATATATGTGTGCACGTGCGTGTATATGTGTGTGTGTATGACATTTGAAGTTGGTTCCAAAAAAAAAAAAAAACTGTGGGTGGCTGGGGACGGGAAGGAGCGATTCCACTGGTTCTGGGCGGAGCCTGGGCCCCGGGGACCCGGAGGCTGATGGCCTGCTCCTGACGAAGCAGCCGATTGTGTGGCCGTGCGAGGGGCTGGGTAGCTCGGCTGTGCCCCCGTCCCTAGATGGCGAAGGTGTGGAACCCGTCTCCGTCTCCTCCTCACTGGGAGGAACAGGTCCTGGGGGTGGGGGGCGGGGGCCGTGGCTTGTGATGCCCTCGCTGTGCCTGTCCTGTGTCCCTGCGATCCACTGGCACTTGTTCTGCTCCCTGCGGTGCCCGGTGCCAAGCTGGTGCCGGGAACCTGACTGTGAGGTTACTGTGGCTCCCTCCTCCGGAACTTGCTTTCCCACCTGTTAGCCTGAGGCTGCCGTGGGAGTCTTCCTGGTGCATCACGGAAGGCTTCCCGGAGGGAGCAGCTAATGAGACCATCCGTCAGCCAGGCTCCGGGACAGGAGGTTGAGCAGGGAGACCTGCATTTAAACATCCATTTATTTCAGCTTTTATTTTCAGTGGACTAATAATCATGTGCATTTATTGGGTACAGTGTGAGGTTTTGATGTATGCATACATCCTGGAATTCTTACATATTAAGCTGACTAACAGATCCATCACACGTGTGTGTGTATACATGTATATACACACATACAGACATACAACATATATGTAGATGTACTTGTAGTGCGAACGTTTAGAATCTTTTCTCTTGTGGGTTTTGAATGCACAGTGAGGTGAAGTGTGGCCGCCCAGTGGAACTGGACGAAACACTCCTCCCATCCCCCTGCGTCTTTGCTCCCTCTGGCCAGCATCTCCCCCACCTCCCCTGAGCCCCCCGCCACGAGGAACCCTGCATGGGGACTGTGTTCCTGATATCTGTTAGTCGCATGTGTCGTTAGGTTCTCGCATCCCCAGTATCTTAGACGTCCCAGGAACTGCTGGCAGTTCTGCAGTAATAATCTGAAATCAGATTATTCTCCTTACCTCTCATTGCTACGAGACGATTGGGTGCTTGGAATTTTAATATGGGCCAGTCCAGGTCAGCTTCCTCCGCCTTGCGAACGCTGGCTTTTGAAGGCAGTCCTGCCCTGTGGTTTGTTTAAAGAATTAGAGCCCAGATCTTGTTTCTTAAGGAATTTGCATGCGAGTGAGTAGATTTTTGGCAAGCAGGGCTTCACCTGTGGCCTGCAGCTTCTCAACTCAAAATCTGTGCGCTCTTGACCTTGTGCAAGAGCGGTAATCACCTCCCCCGCTCCTTGGCCGAGGAGCTGCCAGGGAGCTGACCTGGGGCCGCCGCCCTGCTTCCCCTCCGTCGTTTCCGCTTCTGCAGGGAGAGGATTCTGGTGTGTGAGGATGGCTTTGCAGTGCTACCTGCCCCGTGCCTGTAGCTTTCCCCAGCTCGAGATTCTGAAAGCTGGACTCCCTGCTAGATGTGTCCGGGTCTCGCTGCACGCATCACGACGTGGTTACGTAGACGCATCGTCCCTTAGGTGACAGCTCAGAGATGTACAGCCGATCCTACCTCACATTTCACCGCCTGTTCATACACACACAGCCCCGGTCCTCGCCCTCCCAGGAGCTTACCTGGCTCCTGGAGAATCTTTGGAGACCTCCTCTGCACCCTCCTTGGCTTCCTAAAGATTTCTTTGTTTGAAAGGCAAAGGAGCAAAGAGATACAGATATATAACACACACACACACACACACACACAATCTCCTGTCTGCCCCTTTGCTCTCCAGGTGCCTGCAGCAGCAGCCAGAACGCAGTCCCGCTCTCCCGCGTGGGTGGTGCTCCCCAGCACTTGGGCACCGTGTGCTGCCTCAGAGGACCTTGGCAGGGGTCTGGGTTGGGAGCCAGTAGGCCACACGGTGACATGGGGTGTGGGAGTCCCAGGCGGCGGCACAACCTGCTGCGCCTCCGTGCTCGCCCTGCAAGGGTTAAGGGTTCTTTTTTTTTTTTTTTTTTTAAGGTTTATTTTATTTCAGAAGCAGAGTTAGTTACACACACACACACACACACACACACACAGACACAGACACAGACAGATCTTCCATCCCCTGGTTCACTCCTCACATGGCCACAATAGCTGGAGCTAAGCTGATGGGAAGCCAGGAGCTTCTCCCAGGTCTCGCAAGCACTTGGTCCATCCTCTGCTGCTTTCCTAGGCTGTTAGCAGGGAGCTGGAGCAGAAGTGGAGCAGCGAGGGCTTGAACTGGTGCCCACGTGGGATGCAGACACTGCAGACGGAGGCTTATCCCACGGCACTGCAGCGCTGGCCCCTCGTGGATTGTTTTTGTCCTGAAACCTGTTACATGGCTGATTGTGATTCTGCCTGCCTTCTGCATTTACTGGCTGTTCATCCTTTTTTTCTTTTATTTTTAATATTAATTTTGTTTACATGAAAGAGTTAAAGAAACGAAGCGAAAGACAGAAAAAGATATTTTCTGTCCTATGGTTCACTCCCCAGATGGCCACAGTGGCTGGGCCTGGGCCAGGCTGAGGCCAGCAGCCAGGAGCTTCCTCCAGGTCTCCCACATGAGTGCAGGGTGCCGGGCACCTGGGCCATGTTTCAGTGGTTTCCCAGCACACAGCAGAGCTGGATCTGAAGTGGAGCAGCTGAGATGTGAGCCGGCCCCCACGTGGGACCCCAGCATTGCAGGCGGTGGTTTTGCCCGCAACACCGCAGCGCCGGCCCCTGGTGTTCATTGTGTAAAAGCAGGGTTGGGCTGCACTGTGGTGCAGTGGGTTAAAGTGTCTCTTGGGATGCCAGAGTCGCGTATCAGAGCCTGGCACCAGCCCCTGCTTCCCATCCAGCTTCCTGCTGGTGCGCCTGGGATGCAGGAGACGATGGCCCACGTACTT
Source organism: Oryctolagus cuniculus (assembly GCF_964237555.1). NCBI lineage: Eukaryota > Metazoa > Chordata > Mammalia > Lagomorpha > Leporidae > Oryctolagus > Oryctolagus cuniculus. The sequence goes on along the minus strand of NC_091440.1, from coordinate 133,494,260 downwards.
GGATTCTCGCCCTCGTCGTTGTAGGCGTGCGGCGATGGAACCAGCAGAGAGAAAGTTTCACTCGCTCTGTTTCTCCCTCTGCTTACGTCTTCCAAATAATTAAGTTTAAAAAAGTAAAGGAGAGTGCTCACCCTTTACCATTTTATTCAGTCTCGTTTTTGACTCCTGGCTTCGTTTTCGAATCTGACCTGTTACTCTGTGGGAGCGGAGGGTAGGAAGGTGAGGGCCAGAGGGCAGGTGAGTGAAGCTCAGGCAGACGGTAGGTGTAACAGCACAGGTTCCGTGGAGGGAAGCCAAGTGCTCCTGTTAAGGTGAAGGAGCCGGCCGGGCATCCAAGCTCAGCCCGCAGCTGAGACTCGAGGCCCCAGGTGTGCGAGGCCTTGGTGCGGCTGTGGGGGTCCCCTGGCCGCTGCCATATGCAGCTTCTGTGTGAAAGGGTGTCACGTGGTACATTTCCCCCTGCAGTGTCCCCAGTTAGCCCTTTTTTGTCTCCTGCTGGAAGTCTTGGGTAAGGCAGCGAAGGGAGAGAGGCAGACTCTGCGGCAGTTTTGGAGTTTGCCTTTCTCAGCCTGCACAGTTGAGCCTTGGCCGTCTGCTGCCCCGCTGTCACTCGTTGCTGTCACACTTCTGCTCAGGCCGGGCCGTGTGCCGCCAGGGGGCGCTGCGCTGCTACCGTTGAGTGCTGTGCGACGTTTCTTCTGTTGCTGCTGCCACAGAGGCGCAGGCAGGGGTCAGACGTGTCCTTTGGGATGGCATGTCTTCCCCTCCGCAGGGCTTTTCCGTACTGTGATCCACACAGAGTGCCGAGGTCCGCCGTTCGTCAGGAGCCGGGATCCTGAGCGGCTCCCTCCCCGTGCCCGCTCTGAGTTCATCCATCGCTTCTGTCCACGCAGAGCCGCCTTGGGTTTCTGCCTTTGTCGTTGCCTTTCCTGTGGTCGGGGTCCAGGGCTGGGTAACGGGTGGGCAGTTCCTTGGTTGGTTCAGGTGTGTGGTCTACTGTGTAGAGTGCCTGCATTAACAAGGTGCGTGTGGGACCGCTGTCAGGGCACGGCGGGGCAGCTGCCCGCAGGAATGGCCGGATCCCCTGTCGGAGTGTCCAGTACTCTGATCCAGCTCCATGCTCACGTTCCTGGGAGGCTGCAGATGATGGCCCAAGCACCTGAGTCCCTGCCACTCACGTGAGAGACCAACGTGAGCTTCCAGGTTCCTGGTTTGGCTTGCCGAGCCCCTGCCATTGTAGGCATCTGGGGAGGGAACCCCAGTGGATCCGGCAGTGCTGTGTGTGTGTCTCTATGGGTTTGTCTCTCTGCCTTCCAAACAAATGAATAATTAAAAGAAAAAGACCCAAGCTCATACTGTAACTAGTTGTGTGGTGAAGGTGGCATGGCAGTAACCAGAGGCTTTTTTTTAAAAAAAAGATTTACTTATTTATTTATTTATTTGAAAGGCAGAGTGAGTGGCAGAGGCAGAGAGAGGGAGAAGTCCTCCATCTGCTGGTTTACTCCGCAAATGGCCGCAATGGCTGGAGCTGGGCTAATCCAAAGCCAGGAGCTAGGATTTTCTTCCAGGTCTCCCACACAGGTGCAGGGGCCCAAGGACTTAGGCCATCTTCCACTGCTTTCTCAGGCCACAGCAGAGAGCTGGATCGGAAGTAAAGTAGCTGGGACTCGAACCAGCACCCATATGGGATGCCAGCACTGCAGGTGGCGGCTTTACCTGCTACACCATAGCGCCAGCCCCTGCCAGAGATTTTAAAAGTTATGCAAACCTGGGCTCTCGTGCTTGGTGCCAGGAGTGGATTCTAACACAGCCTAGGCTGATAACTTGAATTCAAGAAGTCTTTCCTCAAACCTAAAGGACTTGACTAGAGTTTGACCACTATTTTTGGACCATTGTAGAAATAATTTTATCTCTTCCTGGAATTTGGATTAAATGAGCCTGACTGTGTATCACTGAAAAAAGTTATGTGAAAGGAATTTTTTCTTGTGATCGGCATGGTTTAAGATTGGATATGATAATGCTGACACATTTGTGGGTGAGAGTATGGCTGGGTTCACGTCACACACGTGTGGCAGAGGGAACCGGGGCGGGCCTTGTAGGTGAGTAAGAGTGAGCTCAGGGGTCTGTGTTTCTGTAAGATTTTGAAAACTGGATACAAGTCCTTCACGTCGAGGCATCGACCCCCTGCCCTCACGGGTTCCTTGAGAATCCGGCCCTGGTGCGTGAATCTCTTCTCTCCCGCGCACCCGGAGTCATGCTCATGATGGGCTCCCTGGAGACTGGAGAAAGCGCCCTTATCTGTGCCCCGTAGTTCCTAGAGGGGCCGTGGTTGAGGAAGGCCTGTTGAGACCACAGACCCAGAGATTGGTTCGACCTCGTGATGTTTTGTGATTTCTTCTTTCTCTGCTTTCCAACCAGAGTGTTTGAGCCCGGGTTTAGAAACGTGGTGAGTGTGTCTGAAACTCTGGGCGGTGCTCTCTTTTCCGCCAGATTTGTTCTGAAGACCCAGCCTGTGGAGAGAATGCACCTGGCCGTGGTGGCCTGTGGGGAGAGACTGGAGGAGACCCTGACCATGCTGAAGTCGGCCATCATCTTCAGTATCAAACCCCTGCAGTTTCACATTTTTGCTGAAGATCAGCTGCACGCCAGCTTCAAAAGCAGAGTACGTACAGAGGCGCGGTGCAGGTGGTGGAGGTGAATGGGTAGTGGCGCACTGAACAGAGATGCCGAGGCTGTGCCTGTGCCCTCCTGGAGTGGGGGCTGCCCCGGCCCACTCCCCGCCCCCCAGGCTGCAGTCCTAGGGCCAGGAGGAGGCTCTGTTTGACTCAGGACTGGCCACTTTATGTCCTTGTCCTATATGTCCAGGTGTCCTTGAGCTGATTGTAGGTGCAGTATGTGGTTTTCTGTTTGTTTAAATTTATTTTAAGGGTTTATTTTATTTGAAAGGCAGAGTTACAGAGAGAGGGAAAGAGAGATAACCTTCATCTCCTGGTTCACTCCCCCAGTGGCCACAACAACCAGAGCTGGGCCAATCAGAAGCCAGGAGCTTCTTCTGGGTCTCCTATGTGGGTGCAGGGGCCCAAGCACCTGAACTACCTTCTGCTGCTTTCCCAGGCCACACCAGGGATCTGGATGGGAAGTGGAGCAGCCGGGACACCAGACAGTGGGACGCTGGAGCTGTAGGCAGCAGCTTTACCTGCTGTGTCGCAGTGCCACCCCCAAATAAAGACTTTACTTCTGTTTTGAGTGGAAGGAGTTCCTGATCCACTATGTGGAGGGAAGTGGGTCCCTGCTCTGACGAGTGAGATGCTTCTATTTTGTAATAGTTGTGATCAGTTTGGCTGTGTTGGCAGAACACCTAAGGTAACAGTGGCTTGAACATGGCAGTGTGGGTCCTGTGACATCTCTCCCCCGTCGGGGATCTGGGCACTTCAGACTGTGGCTGAGCCGTTTTCAGCACGGGACTTGCATCCTCTGGTCCAAGATGGTCACTCGGGCTCCAGCTGTTGGACGTGTGCTCTCTGCAAGCTGAGGAGAGGAAGGAGTGAAGAAGGACTGCATGGGTGGGTGTGACCACAGCCAAATGGATCCCAACTATTACAGAATAAAAGTCCTGCTGCCCAGGAGCTATGGCTGTACAGGAGAGGAGCAGCCACAGGGAGAGGGACAAGGACGCTGCGAGATGCCAGTGGGTGGGCAAGAACAAGGAGCGGAGCCGCTCTCGTCCCTGCCCCTCCACTGATTCAGTTTCAGACTGATTAGGACTGTCATGCTTGGTTAATTCTGTTCATTTTTTAAAAAGATTTATTTATTTATCTGAAAGTTAGAGTTACACAGAAAGAGGAGAGGCAGAGAGAGAGAGAGAGAGGTCTTCCATCCGATGGTTCACTCCCCAATTGGCTGCAACAGCCAGAGCTGTGCCGATTCGAAGCCAGGAGCCAGGAGCTTCTTCCGAGTCTCCCACGTGGGTGCAGGGGCCCAAGGACTTGGTTCATATTCCACCGCTTTCCCAGGCCATAGCAGAGAGCTGGATTGGAATGGAGCAGCCGGGGCTAGAACCGGTACTCATATGGGATGCCGGCACTTCAGGCCAGGGTGTTAACCTGCTGCGCCACAGCACTGGCCCCATCTGTTAACTTAAAAAATTTTTTTTCCATGTTAAATTAATTGATTTTTGGGTATTGAGTGATCTCAGGTGTTTGGTGTTGCAGTTAAGTCTTTGATTCCAAGAGGTATGAAGGTTTGTGTACAGTTTAAAACTCTTTCTGTATTTTTTATATATTTAATCTTCATTGTCTCGGTCTCTTCATCTGGATTGTTTCCTAAAATACTGAGGAATTAATCTTCTCCAGCAGTTAAAAGAGTGGTGAGAGACCATTGCCACCTGGAAACCCCAGCAAACATAGCAAGACAGTGCAGTGCACTGAGCCCTGCCCCATCCTGCCTGGTCCCTCCCTTAGTGCAGTGTGGCCTGCCCCAGCCCCAGCCCATGCAGTGTGGTGTGTCCCAGGTCCACCTCCTCCCCAGTGCAGTGAGTCCCAGCTCCACCTCCTGCAGTGCAGTGAGTCCCAGCCCCACCCCCTGCAGTGCAGTGAGTCCCAGCCCCACCCCCTGCAGTGCAGTGAGTCCCAGCCCCACCCCCTGCAGTGCAGTGAGTCCCAGCCCCACCCCCCGCAGTGCAGTGAGTCCCAGCCTCACCCCCCGCAGTGCAGTGAGTCCCAGCCCCACCCCCTGCAGTGCAGTGAGTCCCAGCCCCACCCCCTGCAGTGCAGTGAATCCCAGCCCCACCCCCTGCAGTGCAGTGAGTCCCAGCCCCACCCCCTGCAGTGCAGTGAGTCCCTGCCCCACCCCCTCCCAGTGCAGTGAGTCCAGCCCCACCCCCTGCAGTGCAGTGAGTCCCAGCCCCACCCCTCCCCAGTGCAGTGAGTCCCAGCCCCACCCCTCCCCAGTACAGTGAGTCCCAGCCCCACCCCTGCAGTGCAGTGAGTCCCAGCCCCCCCCGCAGTGCAGTGAGTCCCAGCCCCCCCCCGCAGTGCAGTGAGTCCCAGCCCCACCCCCCGCAGTGCAGTGAGTCCCAGCCCCACCCTCTCCCCTCAATGCCATGAGTCCCAGCCCTGCCCTATCCTTGCCCAGCTCCGAGTGCAGGGGTCCAAGCCTGCCCTGTCGGCAGAGCCTCTGCCATGTGACTTGTGTTTCTTAGTTTTTCTGTCACTGGAGTCACCAGCACTGAGAATATTTGCTCTTTTTTTTTGCTGAAAGGATAGCAGACATTTAGAGTGGACGGTGCCTGTGGTACAGAAACAGAAGGTGATTAGGTATTGTACATAACGTTAAATGAAAAATGATTAAGATTTTTTATTTTGAAGATGGTATAAAAAGGTCTTCAAGGTGCCTGGCATTGTGGCATAGAGGGTTACGCCGCTGCCTGAAATGCTGGCATTCCATTTTGCCACGGGTTGGAGTCCCATCCACTCCACTTCCGATCCAGCCGCCTGCTGATGTGCCTGGGAAAGCAGTGGAAGGTGGCTCAAGTGCTCAGACTCCTGTGCCCACTTGGGAGACCCGGAAGAACTTCCTGGCTCCTGGCTTTAGCCTGGCCCAGCCCTGGCTTGTCGCAGCCATTTGGGGAGTGAGCCAGCGGATGGAGGATCTCTGTCTCTGTCTGTCTCTTTGTCTCCCCCCCGCCCCTTCCCTCTTCCTTCTCTGTAACTGTGCCTTTCAAATAAATAAAATATATATTAAAAAAAAAAAAAAAAAACACGAAGAACTTTAAGTGAATTCAAGCACCAGTGTCGGAAGTAAAAACCTTGCCTGAAACTACACTGGAGCGCACTGGCGCAGCCTAAGAAGAGGTGGTCGCGGCCTCTTCCCTCTCCGTGTGCTGCTCCGGGGGCTTGAGGTGGACCTGAGATGGTTCGTTGTCGGGACGTGACTCAGGATGCTGCCGAGGTAGTGTGCCTTCAGACGTGCTTTGCTTCTTGGGGTGTGTTTTTTTTTTAAGCTGGCATTGGGTTTATCTCATAATATTTCGTTAGAGATACGAATGCATGGGAACGCTGCATGGCCGGGTGGTGTCGGGCCTAGTGGCCAAAGTGCTGATGCGCTGCTTGCGTCCCACTCCGAGTGTCTGGGCCTGGGTTCACCTCCCGGTTCCAGCTGCCGGTCTCCGCTTCCTGCTCAGGCAGACCTGTGGGAGGCAGCAGGTCACGGCTAGGTAGTTGCTCCCGTGCGGCTCATGTGGGAGACCTGGCCTGAGTTCTCTTGTTCCTGGCTTTGTTCTGGGCCTGTGTGAGCAGGTGGGAGCTCTGCCTGCCTGCCTGCCTGCCTTTCACAATTAAAAAAACGAAAAAAAAACCAGAAACTGCGTGGGTGGACAAATAGTTTTGAAGCAGTTTTCTGTTGGTCTGACCCTGAAAGTGGGCGTCGCCCACCATAGCTCTGGGGCAGTACAGCTGGTCGCAGTCCTGCTGATGGCAGTTTGTCGAGGGATTCAGAGGGTTCATCCCCAAGGAGGGTGTGCACCTGCAGGGCTCCTCCAGGCCCTGAGTTTCTGACTCACATCCTGGTAGCTTCCCCGGCGCCTCGGGTCTCACGGTGAGAGCCTTGTGGCGTGCCCAGCGGGACGTTGGAGTTGAGGCCTCGGCTTTCCGTTTCCGTTTCAGCTTGACAGCTGGTTGTTCCTGCAGACCTTCAACTACACGCTGTACCCCATCACCTTCCCGCGGGAGAACGCGGCCGAGTGGAAGAAGCTCTTCAAGCCCTGCGCCTCGCAGAGACTCTTCCTGCCTGTGAGTCCGCCTTCCCTCGTGCACCCCTTGCACGCGGCTGTCCGCGCAGTGCGCACGGGCACAGTCTCGTTCAGTCCCCGCAGGCCCGGGCAGGGCTGGAGAGGAAACCCCGCCCCGAGCGCACGCAGGCGCTTCGGGGAGCTTCTGTGGGGATGCCCAGTGGCTGTGGACACTTCGTCTGCAGGGTGTCCGGGGTGTCACTGGCCCCCGTGCAGGGTCCCCGCCTGGCTTGGGAAGCGAGGGCCATGACCTCGTGCTGCCCGATTCTGTCAGCTCCGGTTCACCTCTGTGAGCTCAGAGGGAAAGTGGGAGCCATGCGTTCAGCAGGGCTGTTCTTTGGGGGTGGTCTCCCCTGAGAAGCCCTGAGGGCTTTTTGTTTTTAAACTAAGAATATTTTGAAACAAGATTATCTGTTCCTTTTTGAGTTGATTTCATGCACAGTTCTAGAATTTACAGACGTTGTTCAGACTAATTTTAAATTTTTTTGTGTTTAAAAGGATTAAAAATATTTATGATGATGGAAAAACTGAGTTAAGAAGTATACACATTTCTGGAAAGTATGAGTTATGGGGGAGAATTTTGAGTTGCTTGCTATTGCTAAATAGATTAAAGTAATCCTTAGGGATTAAGAAACCTGGGTGTCAGTGAGCTTTAAATTCAAGCTAGGTTTTTTTCCTAAGAGATTGATCTTTTTTATTTTGAAAGGAAGAGTTAGAGAGGTCTTTGACTTGCTGGTTCATCCCATAGATGGCCATAATGACCAGGAATTAGGCCAAAGCCACGAGCCAGGAGCTTTATCTGGGTCTTCTATGGGTGTGGCAGGGCCCAAGCACTTGGGCCACCCTCTGCTGCTTTTCCCAGGCCATTAACAGGGAGCTGGGTTGGAAGTGGAGCAGCCAGGATTCGAACCTGCTCCCATGTGAGATGCCGGTGTTACAGGTAGTAGCTCTGTCTGCTATGTCACCGACGCCGGCCCCTCAAGTTAGAACTCTGATACCCGTGTCAGCCTAGCCAGTGTCTGCTGCTGCACCTAAAAACAGGTGGGGGCAGGGTCTTCCCGTCTCCCCATCCACCATGAAAAGCTTGCAAATAAGGGGTGAAGATCAGTTAACAAGCATAAGAAATTTCAGACACTCTCTGAAGTAGGTTTCTGTGTTTTCATATTGAATTGCGTGTTCACTTGCTGCAGTGTCACATCTGCATGACTGGTGACGCCGGCTTGTGTCGTGCCCACCTTCTGTGCCGGCTTGCTGGCTGGGCAGCACTGAGCAGGACAGGCAGGCTGCCCGTGTCCAACCTGCAGTCAGGGCTCGGACCAGAAATCACCAGAGTTGGGACCCGAAAACCACGAGTGACCGAAGGAAAGCGCCGGGGCTCGTCCAGTTAAATTCCTATGTGGGATTCTAAGTTCTGCGATAGAATACTTGAAACCTGTGGGACTGTCCTCACCCTCTGCTGTCGCTTCTGCTGCTTTTCGGTCATAGTCGCACAAACCGGTGCTCTGCTTTTCCTGGTGATGAGCTTGTTGGCTGAGTGTCCCTTCCTTGGAGATGGGCGAAGAGAAGGGACGCAAACCGTGCCAGTCCCTCGTCCCCAGAGCAGGTAGCTCCTCAGCCCTGCAGCTCCGATCCTGAGCGTGGCACTTCCCGCCGACACACTGGCTGGGTCAGCGTGTGTCCAGCGCAGGAGCAGGGTGTCCGTGGCAGGAACAGCCAGCCACACACTTCTCCAAGCCCGTACAGTTTTTGTATGTATCTGGAAGGCCGAGAGAGAGACAGGAGCAGAGGGAGGCCCCGCAGCTCGGGGGTTGAGCATCCTAACTCTGAAGCCCTGCGAGATCCCATCTTTTCCTCAGCCATTGCGTCAGCCCGCCGTGAACTCCAGAGCCACGGTGACGTCGGCCTCGTGGCCGCCGGGGACGTGCTGGCTACACTTCCGTTGCATCACAGTGAGGGTCAGGCCCCTGTTCTCGTCGTGTTCCTAACTGGGAAGCTTCAGGCTGGCCTCTCCACCGAATGTCACTAACAGACTAGGACACACCGTGCGCGCAGGGTGGCAGGGTGCTAGACCTGAGGGACGTGGATGAGGCAGAGGGCAGAGAGCCCTGTGAGGCCCCCTGGAAGGCACGCGCTGGAGACTGAGCCGCTCCGGGGAAGCGCAGCCCTGCCACCTCCCTGAGACGCTGTGATTCGTAGGGGACTGTGTGCACGGAGGGAGGGGCCGGGGGTCAGCGGTACCCATGCTAGCACAGGAGCCCCCGGCAGCGTGCGCTGGTTCCTACGTCTGTCTGCGGAGCCCGGGTCTGGGACGCAGCTCCCCCAGGTCGACGTTTTCTGTTACTGGAACATTTCCTCGCTTGTCACTTTCTGCGTCCCCGTTGTGGTTGCAGGTTTTCATTCCGGTTTGTTTGCCTCGCTTCCCTTTAGATTTTGGAGTGTTCTGGATTTTGAAACTCAGGTTGGGTGGCCTTGATCCGCAAGTCTGCAGTGCCCCAAGTCCACAGCTCCCTGGGCGTTCCTGTCGGGGCTCAGACGGTCTTGGTTTGCAGGTCAGGGGGTGCTCAGCCTGTGTGCACATCAGCACCGTTTCCTCGTGTATGCTGTCAAAGTGACAGGTGTAGGACAGTGTATTTTTTGGAAGTTTATTTAAGTTAGCTTAATGTCTTAGGTAATTCTTTTACAAGTAAAACCTCTTTTGTTGTCTTTTGTTAAATTCCTAGGCTTATTGTTGTTAATCATTCCAATGTCTTTCCTCATAGTTAATCCTGAAGGAAGTTGACTCACTATTGTATGTCGACACTGATATCCTTTTTTTACGGCCTGTTGATGATATCTGGTCTTTACTAAAGAAATTTAATTCCACACAAATTGCTGCGATGGCCCCAGAACACGAGGAACCTCGAATCGGATGGTACAACCGCTTCGCCAGACACCCGTACTACGGGGAGACCGGGGTGAACTCCGGGGTGATGCTGATGAACATGACCCGGATGCGCCGCAAATACTTCAAGGTGAGCGCTGATGCAGGCATGTGTGGGAGGTGGGCAGTGACACAGAGGTGTGTGGGAGGTGAGCGCTGACACAGAGGTGTGTGTGGGAGGTGAGCGCTGAGACACGTGTGTGTGGGAGGTGAGCACTGACACAGGTGTGTGTGGGAGGTGGCACTGACACAGGTGTGTGGGAGGTGGCACTGACAGGTGTGTGGGAGGTGGCACTGACGTGTGTGTGTGGGAGGTGGCACTGACACAGAGGTGTGTGGGAGGTGGCACTGACACAGGTGTGTGGGAGGTGAGTGCTGACACAGGTGTGTGGGAGGTGAGCACTGAGACAGGTGTGTGTGGGAGGTGAGCACTGTGCAGGTGTGTGAGGGAGGTGGCACTGACACAGGTGTGTGTGGGAGGTGAGCGCTGACACAGGTATGTGGGAGGTGAGTGCTGACACAGGTGTGTGAGGGAGGTGGCACTGACACAGGTGTGTGGGAGGTGGCACTGACACAGGTGTGTGTGGGAGGTGAGCGCTGACACAGGTGTGTGTGGGAGATGAGCGGCTGACACAGGTGTGTGGGAGGTGAGCGCTGACACAGGTGTGTGTGGGAGATGAGCGGTTGACACAGGTATGTGTGGGAGATGAGCGGCTGACACAGGTGTGTGGGAGGTGAGCGCTGACACAGGTATGTGTGGGAGGTGGCACTGACACAGGTGTGTTAGGGAGGTGGGTGCTGACAGGTGTGTGAGGGAGGTGGGCACTGACACAGGTGTGTGGGAGGTGAGCACTGAGATAGGTGTGTGTGGGAGGTGAGCACTGTGCAGGTGTGTGAGGGAGGTGGCACTGACACAGGTGTGTGTGGGAGGTGAGCGCTGACACAGGTGTGTGTGGGAGGAGGCACTGACACAGGTGTGTGGGAGGTGAGTGCTGACACAGGTGTGTGTGGGAGATGAGCAGCTGACACAGGTGTGTGTGGGAGGTGGCACTGACACAGGTGTGTGGGAGGTGAGCGCAGACACAGGTGTGTGTGAGAGGTGGCACTGAGACAGGTGTTTGTGGGAGGTGGCACTGACACAGGTGTGTGTGGGAGGTGAGCGCTGACAGGTGTGTGAGAGGTGGCACTGGGACAGGTGTGTGTGGGAGGTGAGCACTGTGAAGGTGTGTGTGGGAGGTGGCACTGACATAGGTGTGTGTGGGAGGTGAGCGCTGACATAGGTGTGTATGGGAGGTGAGCGCTGACATAGATGTGTGTGGGAGGTGGCACTGACACAGGTGCACAGGTGTGTGTGGGAGGTGAGCGCTGACACAGGTGTGTGTGGGAGATGAGCGTTGACACAGGTGTGTGTGGGAGGTGAGCGCTGACATAGGTATGTGTGAGAGGTGGCACTGAGACAGGTGTGTGTGGGAGGTGAGCACTGTGCAGGTGTGTGTGGGAAGTGGCACTGACACAGGTGTGTGTGGGAGGTGAGCGCTGACATAGATTGTGTGGGAGGTGAGCGCTGACACAGGTGTGTGTGGGAGATGAGCGCTGACACAGGTGTGTGTGGGAGGAGGCACTGACAGGTGTGTGTGGGAGGTGAGCGCTGACACAGGTGTGTGGGAGGTGGGTGCTGACACAGGGTTGTGGGAGGTGGCACTGACACAGGGTTGTGGGAGGTGAGCACTGACACAGGTGTTTGAGGGAGGTGGGTTGTGGGGAGCAACTCAGACTAGACTGTTACTGGAATTAAGACTTATTCTATGCATCTGCTCTCCCACAATATGGCACTGGGAGAGGAGGAAACAGCTTCTACACAGCTGCCTCCAGTTCAACCAATAAACAGCAGGACCTGCTCCTGATTGGAGGAGAGCAGCGTACTCGGCGTGTGGGTAGCAGAGTTGGGATTGGTGGAAGAGGACTATAAAGGAGGAGAGAGACAACATGCACCAGGAACATCTATCTGAAGGAACACCTGAGCAGCCCCCGAGAGAGCCGGCCGGCGGTGTGCCACTCCCCCGCGGAAGTGGGGAAAGTGGCAGGGGGAACCGCCCTTCCACGGAGGTGGAAGGGATGGTAGCCAACCCGGGAAGAACCAGCAGCAAACCCGGGGAGGGCCGAGCAGGCAAAAGAACAGCGCAGGGTCCTGTGTCGTTCCTCCATGAAGAGGGGGAGTGACATAATGGTGCCGTAACTCGGATAGGAAACCTAGGAGGGAAGAAGTAGGAAGAAGTAGGAAAATACTGGAGAGAGAGACTAGCAAAGAGCCTAGGGAAAAGCCGGACGGAAAAGGTGCTGGAAGAAGCTATCGAAAGCCTAGGCATAGACTCGGATACGGACTACGGGGGGAAGCTGGGAGAAATCTCTAAGGTCAAAAGCGAAAGTGAAAGCTAGAAGAAACTTAGACTTGGATACGGACTGTGGGGAGAAGCAAGGAAAAATGAGAGGGGAATATTGTTGGAAGAAAAGTTAGGAAACATACCGGGTAGAGAAAAATGTTAGGGAAAATGAAGCTGCGGGGGCAGGCTGAGGCGGAGACGTAAGCTATGTTGGGATTCGTCGAGTCAGCCCGGGGAACAAGGGGCGAAAATCTGGAACCAGAGGTGGAGACATGGGCCAGGTTGGAGTCCGTCAGATTAGCCCGGGGAGCAAAAGACGGGAAGCCAAACCGTAAGGCAGAAACGTAGGCTAGGTTGAATTCGCCAGGTTAGCCCGGGGAACTTAGATTGAATACCGGTGGTGGAAACGTGAGCTAGGCTGTGTGACTCGCGGAAGCCGCCGCGCGCAGAGAGCGTGTGGGGCGCAAGTAGATAGGGAACGCTGGGCTAGCGCTAAGGCAGTGGTGCGGGCGCAAAGGGCGCGGAGACCGCGGAGCGCGCGGAGCCGGGAAGCCACTGTGGGGCGAGGCGCCGAGAAGCAGCCTCGGGGCGGGCGCCGGGAAGCCGCGGGGATAAGAGAAACAGAAGTTTAGAAGTAAAATGAGAGAAATAGGAATGCTGGCAGATAGAAGTAAAATAGGAGAAATAGGAATGCCCGGAGGTAGAGAAATAGAGAAAAATAAGGCCTCCCCTCAACATGGCAATGAGAGAGCTTGGATTCGGTCTGCCTGATTAGGGAGGTGGTGAGCACCTGCGGGCGGCTAGCAGCTTATGCGCCGCAGGTCACCGAAGACAGGCACGTTATCAACACCAATAAGTCTCCCCACAAGACGGCAATGAGAGGGCTTGGATTCGGTTTGCCTGATTGGTAGGTCTTGTAAGCACCTGCAGGCAGTTCTAGCAGAGCAGAGCATGCGCTGCAGGGCACTGAACACAGGCACGCATCAGCGCCTAAGAACCTCCTCACAACATGGCGAAGAGAGGACCCGGATTCGGTTTGCCTGATTGGTAGGGCTTGTAAGCACCTGTGGGCAACTCCAGCAAGCAGAGCAGAGTGTGCGCCGTGGGGCACCGAAGACAGGCACGTATCAACGCCAAAAATAAAAAGAAAGGGGGATCTGTGGGGAGCAACTCAAACTAGACTGTTACTTGAATTAAGACTTATTCTATGCATCTGCTCTCCCACAATATGGCGCTGAGAAGGGAGTAACAGCTTCTACGCAGCTGCCTCCAGTTCAACCAATAAACAGCAGGACCTGCTCCTGATTGGAGGAGAGCAGCATGCTTGGCCTGTGGGTAGCAGAGTTGGGATTGGTGGAAGAGGACTATAAAGGAGGAGAGAGACAACATGCACCAGGAACATCTATCTGAAGGAACACCTGAGCAGTCCCCGAGAGAGCCGGCCGGCGGTGTGCCGCTCCCCCGCGGAAGTGGGGAAAGTGGCAGGGGGAACCGCCCTTCCACGGAGGTGGAAGGGATGGTAGCCAACCCGGGAAGAACCAGCAGCAAACCCGGGGAGGGCTGAGCAGGCAAAAGAACAGCGCAGGGTCCTGTGTCGTTCCTCCACGAAGAGGGGGAGCGACATAATGGTGCCGTGACTCGGATGGGAAGCCTAGGCAGGGTTTAGTGTCGTTCCTCCGCGAAGAGGGGGAGCGACAGTGGGTGCTGACACAGGTATGTGTGGGAGGTGAGCACTGACACAGGTGTGTGTGGGAGGAGGCACTGACAGGTGTGTGAGGGAGGTGGGTGCTGACACAGGTGTGTGTGGGAGGTGGCACTGACACAGGTGTGTGAAGGAGGTGGGTGCTGACACAGGTGTGTGAGGGAGGTGAGCACTGACACAGGTGTGTGAGGGAGGTGAGCACTGACACAGCTGTGTGTGGGAGGTGAGCAGTGACGCAGGTGAGTGTGGGAGGTGAGCAGGTGTGTGTCGGATGTGGGGACTGATGCAGGTGTGTGTTGGCCATTTTTCCTGCCCCTCTAAGTGGTTTGTTTTCCAGTTCAGTTTTCTGTTATTTGAAAACTGTACTGAGCTCTCGGAGTTCTTTTTGTCTAGAAGCCCGTGGGGAAGTGGAGTCCAGTGTTCCGGTTGAGGAGCATCCCACTGGGTCAGGCCGGGCGGCACCGAGTGGGTGGAGTACCAGTCCCCCTGGCTGTGAATGGGGCCGGTCCCCCCGGGTGCTGACCTGGAATCTGTGGCAGCAGAGTGGTGCGGTCCAGCCCAGGGCCACACAGTCCCGGGGCCCATGGCAGGCTGTGCAGCCTGTTGGGCTGGGGGGACCCCACACCGCGCCCGCTCAGGGACCACTGCTGAGACATCTCTGGGCTTTGGTCTTCACTGTGGAGTGGCAGGGATGACGGCAGGGTGTCAGGGTTCCATGATTGGGAGCAGCTGCTCACGTGCTAAATGCTGGCAGTCCTGGCGCTGTTGGAAGTTGGCGTAAAGCCGGGATCCCTGCATGTTTCTCACCTGGCGCTCTGGGGTCAGTGGAAGAGTCAGGACTGTTGAGGTCCTCCGATGGTGCAGTCTGAATCCTGTGGTCACTTGCTAAATTGTGCAGCTTTGCCACCTGCATGCCACTTGACTACTGCAAGTTGGTTTGCTGGTACCAGGTTGTTCCCCTGAAATACAGCAACGGTCAACAGACTTAGCTCGGTTGTTTTCAAAGAAATCCTTTTAAAGAGTTTAGCGTGGGAGCAGGTGCTGGGGTACAGGGTGCCTGGGGTGAGCCCCTGCTCCTGTGTTTCACACGCAGCTTCCTGCTGACGTGTACCTGGGAAGCGCAGGGGAGGGCTCAAGTGCCTGGGACAGGGGAGACCAGGATGGAGTCGCTGGCTCCTGGCTCTGTGTTGTCCCAGCCCCTGCTGTTCCTGGCATTTGGGGGATGAACCCATAGATGGGAGATCTCTCTCTGTCTCTGAGCGATTTTACCTTCCAAATAAATAAAATAAAGTAAATCTTAGTAAAAAAGGTAAGCTGCTTAGCCCAGGTGCTGGCACGCAGAAGCAGCTGAATGAGGAGAACACAGTGGCTGAGCACTGGGCACGGGGGCTTTGCCCTCAGGGCTGTGGACTGTCCGTTGTCATCTCTGACTGGTTAGGACATGTGTATGTGTGAGGGGCTGTTGGGTCTGTATGACCTGAGTATGTGTGTGTGTGTGTCTGTGTTGTCACGTGTTTTCCTTTGGGCTTCTGGTGGACAGTGTCTCGTTACTGATCTGCTTCCCACATGCACGGCTTAACTGTGGTCACCTGGAGCTGTGTCCTCCTCCTTTGGAATGGGCAGCCTCCTGCTGTGGCTGTCGCCATGGCGTGCCAGCGTTTCACCTGTGTGGGTCTGACTGTTGGTACCCCCTGGTAAACTTGTGATGTGTGCCTGATGTTCGCTGAACCCTTCCAGAATCGTGATAGCATGTCAGTGTTGTCTCCACAATTGGATGCATGAGTGAGACTGTGCTGTGTCTCTGCTCTTGCTTAACAGAGAATCTCTTAACACTGACCCACTTTGGTATTTTATTTTATTCTTCAGTAATATTCAATAATATTGGTTTTTATTTTATTTATTTGGAAGGCAGAGAGAGAAAGAGATCTTCTGTCCACTGGTTCACTCCCTAAGTGGCTGCAACGACTTGGGCTTGGCCAGGCTGATGCCAGGAGCCGTAACTCCACCCCAGTCTCCCAAGTGGTTGGCAGGGGCCAAGCCATCTTCTGCTGCCTTTTGGGGCTGCATAGGAAGCAGAGCAGCCAGGACTTGAACTGGTGCCTGATACGGAATGCCAGCATCATAAGCAACTGCCTGACCTGCTGTGGTACCGTGGTGGCTCTAGTATTCTATTTTGAATATTTTTTTTTAAGGATTCATTCATTTATTTGAAAGGCAGTGTTAGAGGAAGAGACACAGAGAGAGAGAGAGAGAGATCTTCCAACTGCTGGTTCGCTCCCCAAGCAGCCCCAGCAGCCAGGACTGAGCCAGGCTGAAGCCAGGAGCCGGGAGCTGCATTTGGGTCTTCCATGTGGGTGGCAGGGCCACAGGCACACCAGCCGTCTTCCACTCCTTTTCCAAGGCTGCTAGCGGAGAGCTGGATTGGAAGTGGAGCAGCCGGGACACGAAGTGGCGCCCACGTGGGATGCCAGTGTTGCAGGCAGCAGCTTTACCCATCACGCTACATTGCTGGGCCTGTATTTTGAGTTCGTAAGGCCTTGAGTTTTACTGTCTGATCAACATTTGATGATTACTTCTGGCCGTTGAACTCTGCACAGTGATCTTACACCAGGAGGTGGTGCTGTAGGATTATCATCTGAGAATCAGCTGTTTCGTGCTGCACAGAACTGTAGGCGTCATTCGGTACAACACCCTTTGGTGTTTTCTGTTTTTTGAAATTTACAGTGTAGTCATGTAGTTCAAATCCATTATTCCTTTTTTACTTCCGTCCTGCTCAAGTAATACCGCTCTTGGATATTTCAGGCATCCCTCCCCTCCCCTGTTCTGTCTGTGGCGTGTCCTAAGCCAGCTGGCAAGTCTGAATTTTCCAGCCACCTTCCTTGGCATGCATGCATGACTCGAGGGAAAGAGTGCTGTGTGGGCTGGCCGCACGCTGGCTCCGCACCCCCAGCCCTGTTCTGGTCCCCGGGGACCAGCAGCGTCCTGTTCTCCCCATTCTCAGATACAATTGCTGGGATGATGTTGAAACACATCCTGGTTTTTAGTTTATTTTCTCGTGAATCTTTGTTTTGACTGTTTTCCTGTCCGTATCCATAGCAGTCATTGCCTTGGTTTTTCTGCCAATTCAGCAGCTTCTGGGGGAAGATCAGAACTTTAGATCTTTAGCTGTGAAGCCGAGTTACTTGTAATCACTCTCCCAGCTGCTTCCAGTGGATCCCTCTTTGCTGCCCGGTGGTTCTTTTTTGCCCACTGGTTTTTACCACCAGAGAAGCCCCCAAGATTTCCCATGTAGGAGAAAGGCCACCGTGTTCTGAATTTGCTTTACTGTGTGTGCTGCTTGTTTCGCACTGTTCATGGCTGTTCAGTTCCAACCTGCTGTACTGTGGTTACATTTATTAACAGGTTAACATAGGGTTGACATTTGGTGGTTAAGATGCCTGTTGGGACACCTGCACCCCCTAGTGGAGTGCTTGGGCTCTGGCTCTTGCTCCTGGCTCTGCTTCTGGTCTGGCTTCCAGCTACTGCACACCTGGGAAACGAGAGGTAGTGGCTCAAGTGTCAGGGTTTCTGCCACCCACATGGGAGACCCAGATTGAGTTCCTAGCTCTCGGCTTTGGGATATGAACTTGCAGATGGAAGATTTTTCTATGTTTATTGTGGTCACCTGTCTCACTGCCTTTCAAATACATAAAAATTTAAAAATCACTAAAGTATTTCTTAATCTTTTTCAAAGAATGTGTATTAGGCAGTCATGGAAATTCTTCCTTGTAGGTTTTCTGTGCCCATCTCGTGCCCTGCTGTCACTGTGCGAGCATTCGTGCCCGTCGCCTGTGCTGTGACTGTCGCTGTGTGAGCATTTGTGCTGATTTCCTGTTCCCATCTCATGTGCTGCCGGCTGTCACTGTGTGAATGTTTGTGCCTGTCTCCTGTGACTGTCACTGTGTGGGTGTCTATGATGGCTTCCTGTGCTTGTCTTGTGTCCTGCCGGCTGTCAATGTGTGAGCGTTCTACCTGTTTTGTACCCGTCTCATGTCCTGCAGGCTGTCACTGTGTCAGCATTTCTGCCTGTTCCTCTGCCCGTCTCGTGTCCTGCAGGCTGTCACTGTGTCAGCGTTTCTGCCTGTTCCTCTGCCCGTCTCATGTCCTGCAGGCTGTCACTGTGTCAGCGTTTCTGCCTGTTCCTCTGCCCGTCTCATGTCCTGCAGGCTGTCACTGTGTCAGCGTTTCTGCCTGTTCCTCTGCCCGTCTCATGTCCTGCAGGCTGTCACTGTGTCAGCGTTTCTGCCTGTTTCTCTGCCCGTCTCGTGTCCTGCCGCTGTCACTGTGTCAGCGTTTCTGCCTGTTCCTCTGCCCGTCTCGTGTCCTGCCGCTGTCACTGTGTCAGCGTTTCTGCCTGTTCCTCTGCCCGTCTCGTGTCCTGCAGGCTGTCACTGTGTCAGCGTTTCTGCCTGTTCCTCTGCCCGTCTCATGTCCTGCAAGCTGTCACTATGTTAGTGTTTCTGCCTGTTCCTCTGCCCGTCTCGTGTCCTGCCACTGTCACTATGTTAGTGTTTCTGCCTGTTTCTCTGCCCATCTCGTGTCCTGCCGCTGTCACTGTGTCAGCGTTTCTGCCTGTTCCTCTGCCCGTCTCGTGTCCTGCAGGCTGTCACTGTGTCAGCGTTTCTGCCTGTTCCTCTGCCCGTCTCGTGTCCTGCAGGCTGTCACTGTGTCAGCGTTTCTGCCTGTTCCTCTGCCTGTCTCGTGTCCTGCAGGCTGTCACTGTGTCAGCGTTTCTGCCTGTTCCTCTGCCTGTCTCGTGTCCTGCAGGCTGTCACTGTGTCAGCGTTTCTGCCTGTTCCTGCGCCTGTCTGCGGAGGGCACGTGTGTATTCTGTGCAGTACTGTGCTGAGAGCGTGCTCACGATGCCTGCCATGAAGTAGCCCTTCAGCAGATAATGGGCAGCCAAGGACAGTCTCGTGAGTGCTTTAGGAGCTGGGCCACGAGTGAACTGCTGGAAGCACTTCAGAGCGATCCCTTGGATGAGGGAAGATGTGGGTGAGAAGGACCTTTGTGAGATGAGGGAGAAAGCCATGAATGTGGTACTGGAAGGGTAGGGCTTTAGAGTGGGTAACTCACCCGTGGGAGCTGCTGGGTCCCCGGCTTCTGGGGTCAAGGAACACTGTGAATTTTGTACCCACTCATGGGACACTTGGCTTGTCCCTTATCATGCTCATTATAAACACTGCAGGAGAGCTTACAAGAGTGCTTGTCCAACTTTATGAGGAACAGTGAGTGTCTTTTTAAATTTCCTGTATGTCCTGAGCCCATGCTTGCGTAAAGTAGAACATGAATAGACGACCAGGCATAAAGTGATTTGTGAACTGCTGTAGAAGGTCCCTGTCTCTTAACTTCCGCCCTCTGTCCCACTGCGGACACGTGAAATTGACCCGCTGAAGCGCCCGGAGCCACTCCCCGGAGAGCACGTGCAGTGCTCTGGGTGCTGCAGGAGACTCGGGTCCCACCCAGCTCCAGTGCCGCGAAGCCCCTCTCAGCCCTATTGCTTGTTTCCAGGGCTTTCGGCTTTGCGTTTTTAAACAGCGAGCTGCAGGATGAGCTGGCTTTTAAATCCAGTTTTGAATGGCACTCAGAGTTTCAGATTGAATTCTGGATTCTGAATTAGGGACGCTCAGTTGGGTGATCCATGCAAAGACCCCCAAATCGAGGAAACCCTTACTTGCAATGTGTCTGGTCCCAGACCTTTGGGGAAGGAGACGCTCAGCCTGTGTGACCACCTCCAGGCCAAAAGGCACTGGCTGAGGTTCGGTGTTTCTGATTGTGGAAAAGACAAAATATAAATTGATGGCTGATAATTTAGTGCATTTGTCTCAGTTCAGACAGCAGTTCTGTGTTTAATGAGGGAGAACAGTGGAAGCTTTTCATTTAAAATCAGGACGGAGGTAACTGTTGCCATAACTGCTGAATGATATTGTGTTAGTAGCTTTCAGCATGGAGGAATAACAAGCCCCCGTGTTAGACAAGTGAAAGAAATAGCAGGTGTAAAAATTAGAGTAGGGGCCAGCACTGCGGTACAGTGGGTTAAAGCCCTGGCCGGCAGTGTCAGCATCCCGTATGGGCACCGGCTCGAGCCCTGTTACAGAGGGAGTCTGCATTTCTCTGTGGGCTTTGTAGTGGCTGCTCAGGGAAGGACGGGCAAGGGTGGTCCTGCAAGCGTCTTCAACCTGAAAGCTCGAGAATCTTTTTGGTGTTTTTATCGGCAGAATGATATGACAACTGCACGACTTCGATGGGGAGATATCCTTGTGCCATTGCTTAAAAAATACAAACTGAACATCACATGGGGCGATCAGGACCTGTTGAATATCATGTTTTTTCATAATCCAGGTAAGCATTTGCATTTTTATTTTTTGTATTTGTTAAAAAAAATCACAAAAATTACTTTAAAAAAGGGAGAAATTAGTTTATTTGATTTTGGCTAATGTGAGTATTAATAGTTGGCAGTATTTAAGTTTAAGGCAGGATAAAACTTTTCTGAAATACTAGTTTAGTTAAAAGAATCAAATATCAAACATACTGTTCACCAATTTAGGTCTTCTCCTGGAAGACCTTTATTTTATTAAAGATTTTTTTATTGGGGCCGGTGCTGTGGCGTAGCAGGTAAAACCTCTACCTGCAGTGCCAGCATCCCATATGAGTGCCAGTTGGAGGCCTGGCTGCTCCACTTCTTATCCAGCTCCATGCTAATGCACTTGGGAAAGCAGTGGAAGATGACCCAAGTGCTTGGGCCCCTTTACCCACCTGGAAGAAACACCTGGCTCCTTTGCAGCAACCGTTTGGATAGAAGATAGTCTCTCCGGTCCCTATCCTAGCTTCTCCCTCACTGTAACTCTGCCTTTCAAATAAATAAATAAATAGGAGCCGGCACTGTGGCATAGCAGGTTAACGCCCTGGCCTGAAGTGCTGGCATCCCATATGGGTACCAGTTTGAGTCCCAGCTGCTCCACTTCCTATGCAGCTCTCTGCTATGGCCCGGGAAAGCAGTAGAAGATGCCCCAAGTCCTTGGGCCCCTGCACTCGTGTGGGAGACGCAGAAGAAGCTCCTGGCCGCTGGCTTCAGATCGGCACAGCTCCAGCCATTGCGGCCAACTAGGGAGTGAACCATCAGATGGAAGACCCCTCTCTCTTTCTCTCTGTCTCTCCTCTCTGTGTAACTCTGACTTTGAAATAAATAAATAAAATAAATAAATAAGATTTGTCTATGTATTTGAAAGGCAGGGTCAAAGAGAGAGAGAGAGGGGAAAAGACAGAGACTCTCATCCACTAGTTCACTCTCCAAATGGCTACAGCAGGCAGGGCTGGTACAGTGGAAACCAGGAGCCGGAAACTCCATCTGGATATGCCACGTGAATGGCAGGCACCCGAGCAGTTGGGTCTCTCTGCTCCCTATCCTAGTGGGACTCTGGATTGCATGAGTTGCAGCCAGGATTTGAATAGGCACTCTGATATGGGTGCTGGTGCCCCAGCTGTGGCTTAACCACTGCTCCACAGATGGATTTTACTTATTTGAAAGGCAGTTTCATAGAGCGTGAGAGAGACTTTTTACCTGCTGATTCAGTCTCCCGACGGCCTCAGCGGCTGGGGCAAGAGCTGTATTTTTAGAGTAAGAACGGTGCAGGGTGTTAATTCTCTGGAATCTGGGGCCTTTGCGTCACTGTCTGGTCTTGTCTTTTGTAGAAAGCCTCTTTGTTTTCCCGTGCCAGTGGAATTACCGCCCAGATCACTGCATCTATGGAAGCAACTGCCGGGAGGCTGAGGAGGAAGGCATCTCCGTGCTTCACGGGAACAGGGGCGTTTACCATGACGACAAGCAGCCGGCGTTCAGAGCGGTGTACGAAGCCCTGAGAAACGTAAGCGGGGCTGGTTCCTCGCAAGCACGGTGGGGTTGCGAGAGCAGTGCGCGGTGTGTCGCTGGGCCCCTGGGCCCCTTCCTCAGGCGTGTGCCCCACGAGCGTTGTGCTGGTCACTCTGTCGCCGGTTTTGCAGGCCCTTTGCCCGTGAGCTGCGTCCCTCAAGCTCTGAACTGCCCTGCGTCTGACCCAGAGCGGACGTTCTCTGGTTAATCCACAGCATGGGTGCACAGCAGAATCCCCGTGGCACTCGGCTGTCGTCCGTGTGCTTCTTCTCTTTTGGACCTGATCTGTCTGTCTTTTTCTGACACTGATGTTTTTGGAGAACAGAGACCCTGTGCCTTCCTGGACCAGATTGCGGTTGGTTTTGGCGTGGCTGGTGTCTCCTTGGGGTCACACCGGGGTGCACCCCTACCCCTACCCTGTCATACGTCACGTGATGCCCTATGGGCATCTTGGTCACCTTTGCCTCTGCCTCTTACTTTGACCAAAGTGGTGTTCATTTTTCCTCTTGTAACCTTCTGTGGGTACAGTCTTCGGAGTCATGCGATTACTCGTTTCTCGTCAGAATTGCCTGGCAGTATTTGGCACCCTTGTTTGATTCTTGCCCAAACCAGTCTCCACCGTGGTCATCACACACTGATGGTTGCCGGACCACAGAGGACACGGCCCTCGTTCTCTGTCGCTCCCCCTCTTCGTGGAGGAGCAACACAGGACCCTGCGCTGTTCTTTCGTCTGCTCGGCCCTCCCCGGGTTTGCTGCTGGTTCTTCCCGGGTTGGCTACTATCCCTTCCACCTCCGTGGAAGGGCAGTTCCCCCTGGCCGCATTCCCCACTTCCGCAGGGGAGCGGCACACCGCCGGCCGGCTTTCTCGGGGGCTGCACGGGTTCCCTTAGATGTTCCCCATAGATGTTCCTGGTGCATGCCGTCTCTCTCCTCCTTTATAGTCCTCCTCCGCCAATCCTAACTCGGCTGCCCACACGCCGAGTACGCTGCTCTCCTCCAATCAGGAGCAAGTCCTACAGTTTATCAGTTGAACTGGAGGCAGCTGTGCGGAAGCTGTTTACTTCTCTCCCAACGCCATATTGTGGGAGAGCAGATGCATAGAATAAGTCTTAATTCCAGTAACTCAGTCTAGTCCGGATTGTTCCCCACAGATCCCCCTTTCTTTTTATTTTTGGCGTTGATACGCGCCTGTCTTCGGTGTCCTGCGGCACACACTCTGCTCTACTTGCTAGAGTTGCCACAGGCTCTTACAAGTCCTATCAATCAGGAAAACCGAATCCGGGTCCTCTCTTCGCCATGTTGTGAGGAGGTTTTTAGGCGCTGATGCATGCCTGTATTCGGTGCCCTGCAGCGCATGCTCTGGTCGAGCCTGCAGGGGCTTACAAGCTCTATCAGGCAAACCGAATCCAAGCCTTCTCATTGCCGTATTGTGGGGGAGACTTATTAGTGTTGGTTTGTGCCTATCTTCGGTGACCTGCAGCTCATACTCTGGTCGAGCTGCTTCTGGCGCTTACCGCCTTAAATCAGGCAGACCGAATCCAAGCCTCCTAATTGTTGCATTGTGGGGAAGCTTTACTGATGTTAATTCGTGCCTGTCTTCGGTGACCTGCGGCGCATAAGCTGCTAGCTGCCCGCAGGTGCTCATCGCCTCACTTGATTAGGCAGACCGAATCCAAGCTCTCACATTGCAGTGTTGTAGGGAGGCCTTTTTATTTCTCTATTTCTCTATCTCCGGGCATTCCTATTTCTCCCATTTTACTTCTATCTTCCAGTATTCCTATTTCTCTCACTTTGCTTCTAAATTTCTATTTCTCTTATCCCCGCGGCTTCCCGGCACCTCGCCCCGCCGGCGGGTTCCCGGCTCTGCGCCGCTCCAGCCCGCGCGCCTCTCTCATCTGCGCAGCTTCCTGGCTTTGCGCGGCTCGGCTTCGCGCGCTCCGCGGTCTCCACGCTTAACCCTTTCGCGTCTGAACCACGGCCTACGCCAGCGTTCCCTATCTATTCACGCCCCGTGCTCTCTCTGCACGCGGCGGCTTCCGCGAGTAACACAGCGTAGCTTGCGTCTCCACCACTAGCATTCAATCCAAGTTCCCCGGGCTAGCCTGGCGAATTCAACCCAGCGTACGTCTCCGCCCCACGATTTGGCTTCCCGTCCTTTGCTCCCCGGGCTAATCAGACGGATCCCAATCTGGCTTACGTCTCAGCTTCTGGTTTCAACTTTTCGCCCCCTATTCCCGGGCTAACTTGAGAACCCCAAAGTGGCTTTCGTCTCCGCCTCGGCCTGCCCCCCGCGGCTTCAATTTCCCTAACATTTTTCTCTACCCGGTATGTTTCCCCAAGCTTTCCTCCAACAATACTCCTCCCTCATTTCTCCTGGCCTCTCCCCACAGTCCGCATCCGAGTCTGTTTGTTCTAGCTTTCACTTTCGCTTTCGACCTTAGAGATTTCTCCCAGCTTCCCCCCGTAGTCCGTATCCGAGTCTATGCCTAGGCTTTCAATAGCTTCTTCCGGCTCCTTTTTCGTCCGGTTTTTCCCTAGGCTGTTTCGAGTCTATCTCTCCGGTAATTTCCCAGTTCTTCCCGTTTCTTCCCTCCTAAGTTTCATATCCGTCCTAAGTTTCCTATCCGAGCTAGGTTTCCTATCCGAGTCAGGTTTCCTATCCGCCCTAGGTTTCCTATCCGAGTCACGGCACCATTATGTCGCTCCCCCTCTTCGTGGAGGAGCAACACAGGACCCTGCGCTGTTCTTTCGTCTGCTCGGCCCTCCCCGGGTTTGCTGCTGGTTCTTCCCGGGTTGGCTACTATCCCTTCCACCTCCGTGGAAGGGCAGTTCCCCCTGGCCGCATTCCCCACTTCCGCAGGGGA
Source organism: Oryctolagus cuniculus (assembly GCF_964237555.1). Lineage (NCBI taxonomy): Eukaryota > Metazoa > Chordata > Mammalia > Lagomorpha > Leporidae > Oryctolagus > Oryctolagus cuniculus. Next base: position 133,469,696 of record NC_091440.1, on the reverse strand, counting down.
GCGGCACACCGCCGGCCGGCTTTCTCGGGGGCTGCACGGGTTCCCTTAGATGTTCCCCATAGATGTTCCTGGTGCATGCCGTCTCTCTCCTCCTTTATAGTCCTCCTCCGCCAATCCTAACTCGGCTGCCCACACGCCGAGTACGCTGCTCTCCTCCAATCAGGAGCAAGTCCTACAGTTTATCAGTTGAACTGGAGGCAGCTGTGCGGAAGCTGTTTACTTCTCTCCCAACGCCATATTGTGGGAGAGCAGATGCATAGAATAAGTCTTAATTCCAGTAACTCAGTCTAGTCCGGATTGTTCCCCACAGTTCTCTAAGGAGCAGCCTTCAGTTTTCGCCTGTGTGTTGAGGATATGATCGGGGGAGCTCTCTGGTGCTCATTCCCCCAGTGATTTCCAGTGCACATCCCCTCCTACTTGCGCTCATGGGGAGCTTGCTCCAGATAGGACCTCTGGGAGCCCCTCTGGCCAGGTCCCCCTCTTTCCTTTTTTTTTTTTTTTAGTACCCCTTTTTGTCCCAACAGAGTATTCTGTTTGTCTTACACTGTCCTTGCCCTTGCTCGGAGACTAGCCATCAGTCTTGGGTCCTTGTTCCCTCAGTGGGCTCTGGATGTCAGGCGTGGGCAGGTACTTTACAGAGTGATTTGCTTCTAACCCTGTTGGCAGCAAAGCTTGGGAACTGGAACACACACACGTGCACGTACGCACACACTCACGGGCGCACCCTCTGAGCTCTGCCTTGCCTCTTTCCCTGCAGTATTTTACCTTTCTTCTGCAGTTCAACACCCTGAATCCCAACATCAACGTTTATTGCCTCAGTGGCTTTGTCCTGCAGTGCATTTAAAATAATTCCAGAAACGCCGTGTTCACACCACCAGCTTCACACCACCAGCTTCACTCCCGTCCTCCCCAGAACACCCGGCTCAGAGGCGTTCAGGCCTTCTTCCCAGTCCCGCTCCTGCCCTGTGCCCCCAGGTTAGGGACCACCCAGTGCTTTGTTCAGTAGTTCCATGGCTCCATTCCCCCACCCCTTCTGGGAGGTTATTTTATTCAGTTGACATACAGTCGGGTCCATTTGCTTCAGTTTTCTTTCTTTTTAGTTTTTTTTTTTCCATCATCCTTGTTGATATAATTATTTTTGGTGCAGTATTAATAACCATGGAGAAGTCCAAACCAGATAAAGGTTACCCAGAATCTGTGGCCCCTTCCTGTCCCTTGCCTCCTGCCCCCCATGGTGCCGACTGTCTCATTCCCTGCTCTGTGCTTGCTGTCTGTCTGGAAGACCAGCCACAGTGTATGGCTGTGTGTTGCAGTTTTCTTCTTCTTCTTCATTTTTTTTTTTTAAATATCTATTTATTTACTTGTAAGGGGGAGAGAGAGAGATATCTTCGATTTGCTGGTTTACTCCCCATATGGCCACAGTGGCCAGGGCTTGGCCAGGCCAAAGCCAGGAGCTTCATCCACATCTCCCGTGTGAATGCAAGGCCCAAGAACTTGGACCATTTTCTGTGGCCTTTCCAGGTACATTATTAGGGAGCTGTATTGGAAGTGGAGCAGTGGGGACTTGAACTGGCATCCATGTGGGATTCAGGTGCCGCAGGCAGCGGTATTAACCTGCTGCACCACAGTGCCAACCCTTGAATTTTCTTTTAAGTCTGTCATCTGTTCTTTAGGTCCTACAAAAATTCTGTTGAGACGTAATTTATGCACCATGGAGTGTGCCTGTTTCGGGTACATCACTGGCTGGCTTTAGATGTTTATGGTACTGTATAGCAGATACTGGAGGGTCTTCTGCCCACCCCCCTTTATCTATTAAAAGTTCTTTATATATTGAGGATGTTTTCATTTTTTATCTGTGATACATATTGTAATTTTTTCTCCCAATTTAACTTTGTGGCATTTTATACTGCGCAGATTTTGTTGAAACTTTTTTATGTTTAAAGTTAGCAGCCTTTATTTTAAAGTCGCAGTTGGGAGTCCTTCTGTGCTCAGGCTGTAGAACCAGTTACAAGGGGATTTAGCCATACCCCTTTCACTTTCTAAAACCAGATCCGTGTCAGTTCCTTGGGAATTTGCAGTCTCCTGTGTTGAGTGAGGCGTGGTGTCATTTGCTCTCCTCCAGATGGTTGGCCTCTTGTCTCCACACTGTTCGTTTCAGAATCAGCCTTGAACTGAAAGGCCTGAGCTCTGACTTGGCCGTGCTCTGGGAGTCCACTTGGCATCTCTGGACATTCCTGTCTATCTGTGCACCGTGCATGCTGTTCCTACTGCCTGGCCACTGGGCCTTTGTGTCCCCAGGAGTGTCTTGCTTGAGTCTGTCAGGGAGTGGGGTGACCCAGTGACTGCTGGCTTTTTTTTTGGTGGTGAGGGCTCAAACATGGTTTGTCTCCACCAAAACTCAAGTTGAGATTTCTTGGCTGATGTGGTAGTCTTAGGTCGTGTGGGACTTGTAAGCAGCCCCCAAAGGAGGGATTAACGTGGTTTCCGGGAGAGTGGCTCCCTTATTCCAGGGGTGGCTGTCACTGAGCAGGCCTGGTGCCTGTCCTGAGCACATGGGTGCTCGTTCTTTCTACTTCCCTCCAGGAGCTATGGGTGGGGTGCCAGGCCCTTGGCCTTCCAGAGCTGTGAGCTCGGCAAACCTCTGGCCTTCATGAATTAGGGTGTTTCATGGTAGCTGAGGCCCCTGCCCGAGCACAGGGGCTGTCTTCCCGCTTGTCTTCCAGGAATGCTTTACGGTTCCCTCCCTACGTAGTTTCCCAGCGGGCCTGAACGTGTATGCCTCCACGTTTTATTTTCTTACTGCTTTTGTAAGTGGGGTTTTCTTTATCAAGCGTTTGCTTTTTTATGAGCTTGGGAGAAAATGAGTTTGCTCCTTGCCCAGATGTCTGCTGTCTCGTTCTGAGTCCCTTTTCCGGTAATTACGGTGGACTGTCAGGGACCAGGGCTGGAACAGATCCAGAGGAGGTTGGGATTCCTGCTGGGACTTAATGAGCTGCAGCCTTCTCCCTGGGGAGAAGGCAGAGGGCTCAGCGCTCTCCTGTGGTCATGAGCCCCGTTTGCCAGCTTCTCGTTTGCTGGTGCTGGTTCCTGAGACCTCTGGTCTCTGCCAGGTTGACCCCAGTGAGAATAAAGGCACTGAGCTGTGACCACTGAGGCACAGGTGAGAGCTGAGACGGTGCTGCAGCCTTGCTTTGCAGGGCTGGGGTGGACCTCCCGGAAGAGCCGAAATCCACAGGGGGCTGGGGGCGGGCAGTCCCAGCTGGGGCCACTGAGGAAGAGGCCCAGGCGGGGTCGTGGAGGGGCTGGCGTGGTGCAAGACGGTCTGCAGGAGGGATGGCAGAAGGCTGGCAGCAGCGGGAATGTGGTGGGTACGCGGCCGCCTTGTGGCAAGGGGATCCTGTGGCAGGTGCCCGTTGTCCTGGCTTAGGCGAGGTGTTGACAGCCACATGTGGGCTTCTGTTTCTGTGTACTACTTGCTAAGTTTCTCATCCAATAAACTTGACAGATACGGTTCCTAAATAATCAGTTTATCATGATATGACTGTACTCACTGAAGAATTACAAAATTTAGTGTTGATGTTGGTTTTAATGTAGCAGGCCTTGTATGCCTTCAGAAATTAATACCGTATTTTATTAATGCTTTACTGTGTGTTGTCAGAAGGTGATAAAAATGAAGAAAAGTGCTTTTGGGGTCCCAGGATTTTGCAGGATAGGAAAGAAATGCATTCCTATAAAAATGTAATTCCTTTGTTTCCCTTGAACATCTAAAAAATATATTAGAGAATTAAGCCTCGCTAATTTTATATGATCTTTTCTTTGGTTTATAAAAATATACCTTTAAAAACTCAGGTAATAGTTTTAAGTTGATTACCTTTGATTTCTTTTTGAAATGTTATTTTTAAAATGACTTCAAATACTGAATTAATGATTGTTTTGGGCCTGTGTTAACTACAGCTTCTTTCTGCCCATTTTTCAACGTAATGAAGTTAATCAGTCTCTTATGGTGCTCTTGCGTTGTGTTTCTCTCTTTCCTTATCTATAATTCAGTGAGAAGCGCAGTGTTTTCAAGAAGCGCATCCCGCCGGGGGTTGCCTGTGCGAGCTGCAGCGAGCGGCTCTCACGGAGCCGAGACCTCGGCGGACATTGTGGCGGGTCAGGGTCAGGGTCAGGGCCGGGCGGGATCTGGACCCGGCTGCGTGGGCCGGATCTTCGGCCGTTACAGGCCACGCGTTTGTTAAACGTTAGCTTTTGCGTGAACAGAAATGCTAAGTGTGAACACTGCGGGTTCACAGGGGAGAACGTTCTGGGGTCTGTGCAGTGCTTGCTGTGCGTCCGAGTCCCCGTGCCGCTTGGTGTCCCTGCTAGCCCGGGTGGACCCACCCCTGGCTCTGCGGGCAGGCCCGGGCGGATGCGGCCAGAACCCAGGGTGTGCTGGGGCGCACTGCCCCTCTCCCAGGTTCTGTGCTTGGGAGGTGCCCCACGCCGCGTGCCTGCGGCCCGGAGAGCCTCCGCTCTGCTCCCTGCCCTCGCCTGGCAGCCCGAAGCTCCGCGCGGCCCTGCGTGGCTGGGTGCTGCGGGAGGAGGGGGCGGCCAGGGGCGCAGCGAGGTCTGGGGCGGGCCGGGCGCACGGGGCGAGCTCTGCTCGGGAAGTCAGCGTGGGAGCCTGAGCTGTCACTCCGCGTGGGGGGCCGCTCTTCCTCAGGGTGTTCGCGTGTTCGCGTGGATAAAGGACGCGGACCCGAAATGCACTCTGGAGCCGGTGGCCCGCAGCGCGGGGCAGAGTGGCCTCTGTGCCGGGGTGGCCGGGTCGCGTTCCCGCCACGCGAGGCGGAGCCCCCGTCCGGAGCGCAGCCGCGTGTCCGGGTCCCTTGGCCTGCGGGGCCGAGGGGTCACTCGCGACACCCCCTCAGCCTCTGCTTCTCTCCGCAGTGCTCCTTCGAGGACGACAGCGTGCGCGCGCTGCTGCCGCCGCTGGAGCTGGCGCTGCGCGGGACGGCGCACACGTACTGCGGCCGCAGCTACGGCCTCTTCATCAAGCAGCTGGCCCGCAGCGTCCGCGAGCGCGTGGCCAGGGCGCCGCGAGCCACGTGACTCGGCCGCCGTGCGCCACGTGCCTGGGCCGGAGCCCGCGCCCACTCCCGCAACTGTGAAACGGGCTGAGCCGCGCCCTCGGGCTCGCTGTGAGGTCACCGCCGTCCTCCGTCCGTCCGTCCGTCTGTCCGTCCATCCGTCCGTCCGTCCGTCCGTCGTCTCGGCGCTGAGGAGGCGCTCCTGCCCTGGGAGCCTGCGCACCACTGCCGGCCGCCCTCCGCGGGCTCCTGCAGCCGCGCACCACGGCCGGCCTCCCGGGCTCCCGCAGCCGCGCACCACGGCCGGCCTCCCGGGCTCCCGCAGCCGCACACCCCGGCTGCCCTCCCGGGCTCCCGCAGCCGCACACCACGGCCGGCCTCCCGGGCTCCCGCAGCCGCGCACCACGGCCGCCCTCCGCGGGCTCCCGCAGCTGCACACCCCGGCTGCCCTCCCGGGCTCCCGCAGCCGCACACCACGGCCGCCCTTCCGGGCTCCCGCAGCCGCGCACCACGGCCGGCCTCCCGGGCTCCCGCAGCCTGAGCACCACGGCCGGCCTCCCCGGCTCCTGCAGCTGCACACCCCGGGCTCCTGCAGCTGCACACCACGGCCGGCCTCCCCGGCTCCCGCAGCTGCACACCACGGCCGGCCTCCCGGGCTCCCGCAGCTGCACACCACGGCCGGCCTCCCCGGGCTCCCGCAGCCGTCCCCCACGGGGCCTGTTTACAGGAGCAGGAAGGCCCTGCTCTCCTCGAGAAATGTGATGTGAACGGCGTCCCCCGTCGACAATCTCCGTGTGCCTTTACGCATTTCATCTCTGCCCTCAGATGTGGTGACAATCGTGTTTGTTCAGTCTCCGTACCTGCACGTTAAACCCCGAGCTGTATCCGAAGGGAGGAACCGTGAGCACTTTGGGGTTGTGTGTGTGTGTGTGTGTGTGTGACAGAGAGAGAGAGAGAGAGAGAGAGAGAAGTGGGGTGTTTGCGTCTTGTCCCTGTTCAACTGTCTTGCCAAAACTCAGATCGAAGATTGTTAAGTAGATATTAGGGAAGTATTTTTTTTTTTAGTCACTTTGAATGAAAACTTTCAGCTTTACTGGGCATTCTGGAAGCAAAATATATTATGCTGACAGTAAAGAGAAAACCTTAGTAGGATATTAAGATGGTGGAAACTTCAGCGGACCAAAATGCGTAAGCCGCGCACTTCCTGTGAGGAGAAATTTGAGAGACCGTGAAGTAGGAAGGAGCGGTCTAGTTACACTTTGCTTCTACCTCAAAATGGCTTTTCAAGGTGTTTCTGGAGAAGCTGGCGGATGGAGCCTTCCTCTGGGGAGGTTGTGAGGGGATCCGGAGTAAGAAGACTGTTACATCTGACTGTACAAAGAGCAGGGTGGCTCACAGGCCTTGACTTTGTACCAGCTGATGTTTCAAAGCCTTGAACGTAAGAACGCCACGTCGCTTGGCGCTCTCGGGGACCAGCGCCTCTGAGGGCGCGCATCTCATCTCACCAGGTGCCACCTGGCTCTCAGGTAGAGGGAAGCCCGTGAAGGCAGTGCCGCATGGAAATCCTGCACACGCAGCCCTCTGTGGCGACGTGGGCTGCAGAGCGGTGGCGTCCCACAGCCCGTGAGGGACAGGTGGAGGGAGGAGGGCACAGTGGGAGTCGTTCCCCCGTAGTCCAACACCCTAGGGCAGGTGGACACCTTAAACAGGTGGACTTTGTGTGCCTGAGCTGTAGAATGCTGTGGTAACAGAACCCGTGAGACAGGTTGACATGAGCTCGCTGAGTAGAACAGGAGAACCCGGAGTTGAGCGATTGGGAGGGTGTATCCTGGGGCCCCAGGGGTATCACGGCCTGCCTGGCTGGGAGGCCTCTGGGGTGGGGGTGAGGGGGTTCATTCAGGTTCATGAGCAGCACCCAGCGGTGGTCCTGGGGTGCTGGGTCCTGGGTGGAATCCACAAGTAAATGTTAACGATGAGATTTTGAAAATGATGAGCAAGTGGGAGCGTGTGCAGTGGTACTCCACAGCCCAGCTCAGAGCTTAGCAGCACCTTCCTGTTTCTTTCACCCCACCCCCCTTTCGTTGCTGAAGCATATTAAAGAAAGTCCCAGACGTTCTGTTGGTCCCCACTGAGCAGCGACATCGTGGCCAACAACAACATCTGAGATCTGTTCCTTAAGCACATTTTCCCCATTGTCTTAAATTTGCCGTCTTTTGGTTTGGGTTTGTTGGGGTACAAAACTAAGTCACATGAAGGTTCTTTGTCAGCAGACGTCTCAGGTGATCCTGACGTTCCCTAGTTAGAGACGACTGGAGATGACCTTGCCAGCTTGAAGGTTGGAATTTGTGTCCCAACTCATGGCACGGCTGGTGGTTGGTAATGTGGTTTTGAGATACTGTATTAGAGGAAACACTTGGGGCTTTTAGCAAGATACCAATTTTCTTTAGTAAATTCCTCAAGAGTTCACTTTCTCAGTGAGCAGAGGGCCTGACTGGATGGGGTTATGTAGGGTGTGGTCTCAGCTTCATCCCTCGGGGTGGGACTGCAGACTGTGCTGGTGCTGTGGGCCACCTGCTCTTTAGGCCCCAGCCTGCCTGAGCTTTCGTCATGAACGGAGTTGGAGTGACACACATCCACCAGGACTCTTCTTACCTGACTCGTGGGTGTCCTGGAACTCCTGTGACAAGGTTGAAATGAATTCTCGGAGTTTATCTCTGGACAAGGTAACTTTTCCCTTGAGTGTTCTCAGGAAATGCTGTTCTCAGTGAGGTTAAATGATAGATGGACAAGTTGGAGAATGTGTGTAGTCTTCCCTAAAGCGCTGTGTTATCTATGCAGTCTGTGTGAGTTGTGTGCTCTGTGCTTGGAGTCTGTGTGTATCAACAACGCTGACCTCACAGGTGTCTGGCCCAGTGTTACCAAAGCTGAAGGAGTCTCCTGGGTGGTCAGCCTTCATTTGTAGCAAGTGACCACTCCAGAAGAACTTGGAAAACCTTTAGAAAATACTTTGGTTCACGTTTGAAGAAAATGCATTTTTTTTTTTTTTTATAAAGAGTAGTGCAAATGCGTAAGGTCACCGAGTTCCTTTGGCTCCAGAGTGATTGCATGCTGGTACTGGCTCTCTGCTCCTGCTCAAGCCTGTGTCCCTGGTGCGAGGAAGGGAAAACCAGGTGGGAAGGAGATCTGGACCCTGTGCCTGGGACTGTCTGCGCCTTGGACCTTTACGCAGGCGGAATGCCCTACAGGTGTCATCAGAGGCAGAGGCTCGGGGTGCAGTGGAAAGTGTTCTGCCCGGCTTTTTCTCACAAAGCAGTTTGTAGGTAAATGGGACCAGGAGTTTCATGCGATGAAGCCTTGTTAGAGTGCGTGCTTGGCTCTGACGTCCCATACCTTTTGTGGGCTCCAGAATACCCCCTGGTGAGGCTGCAGCAGCATCACCCCTGCGGGCCCGCCCTGTGCAGGTGGTCCCATGTCCTGGGGCTGAACGGTCTCTGGTAGGGGAATTTTGCTTGTATTATGTAAGGAAGGAGAAAGTTAGAGAGGAAAAAGGGTGATGCACGTGAGTAGTCAGAGAAGAAAGCAGAGGAAGTGAGAAATGGGGAGAGGAAGGAAAGGAAAGGAAAGGAATTGAGTGAGAGTCTGGTGAGAGGTGAGGGAAGAGGAAGAATGGACCGAGGGCGGAGACCGAGAAGCAGGGGAGGAGGCGGGTGGGCTGCTCACCTGGGAGCTGCAGCCGGGACCGAGTCAGTGGCCGCTCGCCTGGGCCCTGCAGGAGGGCAGAGGTGCTGGCTGCCCTGAGAGAGAGAAGTAGGCCCGGCTTTATCTATCTTTATAAACCAGAGTTGTTTCCTGGTCACTTTACTCACCGATCACTTAGTGCTAAGGATTCGGCATTCTGTCTATACTGGATCCCAGTTTGTGGCAACACAGGTATCCTCCTTCACCTTGCCCTGTGGCCATGCCAGGTGCTGGGTGATGGCTCACTGCCTAGCTGGGGCAGAAGGCTAAAGCCTCTGTTGTGGTTTTCCCAGGGAGTACTGATTCGAAGCCAGGTTGGGGCAGGGTGGTCACTGCCCAGCCTTGACTGGAGCTTAAGCTGGAAGTCACGTCTGTTCACTCCCTCTAGGGGCACTTCCGGTTGCAGTTTGAGAAGATTCAAGAGAACAGGAGATGGCAGATACACATTAACTAGTACCCCAGTATTGGTTAAACCTCTTTGAGATCTTAGTCCCTTGATCTGTGTTTTTTAAGGATTCAAGAAAGAGTTGTGAGAGGCACAGAAAGAGAAGGAGAGCTCCCGTTTGCTGGTTGGCTCCCCGTACACCTGGAACAGCCCGGCGTAGGCAGAGCCAGCAGCCGGGAACACAGGTCTCCCAGGTGGGTGGCCGGAGCCCAGTGACTTGAGCCATCACTGCTGCCTCCCAGGGTCTGCATTAGTAAGAAGCTGGAGTCGGGAGCTGGAGCCGAGAATCATGGAGGCGCTCTGATGCGGAATGTGGGCAGTTAACCGCCGCAGGAAAAGCACCCTCCCTGACCAGTTTTTTTTTTTTTTTTTAATGTTTTGATTCTTTTAAGTAGAGAAGAAAAGTAGGAGTATAATATCTCAGATGTCGGGCCAGTTATACAGTTATTAAATGCAATTTTTTCAGTTGACTTAATAATTGCCTTATTGCATTTTGATATTTAATAAAAAGTAGTTTAATTGATTTATACCCTAACAGTCATCCTTTTACATATCACCAAAGCAACTTTTTTCCCTGTTAAAGTCTGGCTAAACTTTTCTGAAATGTTTGTTGTTCCTTAGTTCATTGAAAATGAAATTAGATTTTAAAAGCTAAGTGATGTAAAGTTAAGACAGAAGTCTAAAAAGTAGTTTAAGAATTTTAAAAAGTGAATTACGATATTACTCCGATTTCTAGCAGTCCGTGAGAAGAACAGAATAACGCCTTACACTGAGCGGTTTGGCATTGCCTGTAAGTCAGCATCAGTCTTACTGTTAAATGGAAAGTGATTGTCCTCACTGCCTCCCTACCTGGTGTCTAACGAGATGGCTTCCTTAGCATTTTCTGTAAATTCAGTTTTCAAACAAAAGGGAGCCTTTGAAAAGATGGAAAAAACAGAAACGAAAATATCTGTCATTAGTAAAACAGTACCGCCGAGAAGGGCTGTGATGGGGCGGTTTGAAGTCACCCCCGGGAACCGCCGAGATGACACTGTGGTGTGGACACTCACAGCTCTCTCAGCAGCTCCTTGTGAAGTCGAGGAGAGACGCCACCGTGTGCACTCCACCTGGACAAGTCGGTTCTGGCAGTGGTGGACAAGGGCTCTTTTCAACCTTGCTATAAAATTTTTCAGGAAATACTGGAATATGCTTTTTGTTGTTGTTGTGAGAGAAAACCCAGTGCTTGTGGTATTGCAGTAGAACATGCTTCCATTCAGAGGTGCAAGAGAGCATATGTGCCATCTGCACTGTCACACGTGTGTGGAAGCCGCACCTGGGCATTTGACCCATGCCACACAGCACATCTGGGAAGGAGGTGGTGGTCTGTGCCTGTGCTGAAGTCTGGCTGCTGTTGGGAGCGGCCGCGTTCCAAGCTCAGGCAAAGCAGGGAGTGCGCTGTGTGTAGCCACCCCTGCGCTTAGACTGCTTCTCACTGTTCCGTTTCAGAATGTGAACAGCCTCCTCCAGTGGCAGCAGTTACCACGGGGGAGAGTGAGCTGTCAGATTCAAGTCTAATCCGAGAACAATGCAAACTGCTTCCTTGTGTTTGGAAGAGTTCCGTTCCTTTTATTTTTTTGTATTTTTTTTTGAGAAATTGTGTTATTACTAAGTAAACATGTACTCAATAAATGTTTAGTTTCCTTACATGGTATGTCTGAATTATTTTGGCGGTTTAGAGTCCAGACTTGGATGCTTGTTGACCAGCAGTTCAGATGGAGGGGGCTGCCTAGCCAGCTGGCCAGCAGCCGAGCGCGGTCCTCGGGAGCCTGCATTCTGCCCGTTGCCACCCTCAGCCCGCGAGTGTGGCCCCTCATGGCCCAGGGTGACGGCAGATGCACAGAGGCTGAAAGACGTCTCTGTCCTAAGAGGAAGACTCTGGCCCTGCCTGCAGCAGTGCCCACCCCTGACTGTTCTTCAATGAAGGGAGCAGAGCCCTCGCGGTGGCTTCATGCTGGGAAAATCCCTCCCAAAGCAGGAACTGGCTGCTCAGCTCCATCAGGGAGCTGTGGGCTCCGCGCAGGGGGTTGGGGAGAACACAGCTAGGCTGGCCACACCCACGTCTTTACTGGCACAGCCCCAGGGAGCCCAAACTCTAGTTGTGGCAAAGAGCACACTTTACAGGACAGGGATGAACTTTGATTTAAAAAGACTCTGAGGGGTGCCAGATTCTGTCCCGGTTGCCCCTCTTCCAGTCTAGCTCTCTGCTGTGGCCAGGGAGTGCAGTGGAGGATGGCCCAAGTGCTTGGGCCCTGCACCCACATGGGAGACCAGGAAGAAGCACCTGGCTCCTGGCTTCGGATCAGCACAGCGCACCGGCCATAGCAGCCACTTGAGGGGTGAACCAATAGAAAAGGAAGACCTTTCTCTTTGTTTCTCGCTCTAACTCTGCCTGTCAAAAAAATAAATAAAAAAAAAAATAAAAACTCTGAAATGGGTTGGGGCTGTGGTGTGGTGGGTAAAGCCCCGCCTGCAGTGCTAGCATCCCATTTGGATGCTGGTTGGTGTCCTGGCTGCTCCTCTTCCAGTCCAGCTCTCTGCAGTGGCCTGGGAAGGCATTTGAAGATGGCCCAAAGTCCTTGGGCCCTTGCACTCACGTGGGAGACCTGGGGAAGCTCCAGGCTCTGGCTTCTGACTGGCCCAGCTCCAGCTCTCATGGCCATTTGGGGAGTGGACTAGTGGATGGAAGACCTCTCGCTCTCTCTGTCTCTGCCTCTGTAACTCTGCATTTCAAATAAATAAATAAATCTTTTTTAAAAAATAGGCTCTGAAATGTTGGGTTGCAACAGTTTCTCAGTTTGGCATATTTTTTTTAATATTTATTTATTTGAAAGAGTTACATAGAGAGGTAGAGACAGAGAGAGGTCTTCCATCTGTTGGTTCGCTTCCCAGATGGCCACAATGGCTGGAGCTGCGCTGTTCCAAAGCCAGGAGCCAGGAGCTTCTTCCAGGTCTCCCGCGTGGGTGCAGGGGCCCAAGGACTTGGGCCATCCTCCACGGCTTTCCCAGGCCACAGCAGAGAGCTGCATTGGAAGTGGAGCAGCCGGGACTAGAACCGGCACCCATATGGGATGCCGGCGCTTCAAGCCAGGGTGTTAGCCCGCATGCCACAGCGCTAGCCCTGGCATACTTATTTTTCTATTGTGCAGTAGATGGGGCAGTGATGTCAGCCACAGCATAAAGGGCTTTAAAAAATTGTCGAGGTGACATTGGCTTCCCAGAACTTTGAGGTGACAAATGTATTGCTGCTTCGTAGCCGTCTTTAAAGTCATGTCTTTAAAGGTTTTGTAAATTACAAAGTGTCCTCATTGAAACAGCCTTCAAAATACGAAAGGATGAAACGAATATGCAAAGAAAAGGCCTTCCTCTGAGTCCACAGCTGAGGAACACTGGGTGTCACTGGGTGTGTCCCCTGCCCCTTGCTGCACGTGTGTCCAGCGCTGCAGGGCCTCTTCTCCCTCCACACAGCCTGTCGCCAGGAGAAGGGGACTTTCCCTCGCCAGTTGGGTGAGGTCTGTCAGCACCAGTGTCAGTGTTCCACAGCCCCTCCTGCAGGTTGTGTCGTCCCCACATGTAACGGTGCAGTGCGTGCAGGCAGCCGAAGAGACCGTAAACCTTACTAATCGCGTTGTTCACGAAACGCAGCAATCTCTTAACACAATCCTTTGCGTCTTCCAATTTCCAGCGAAATACAACTGCTCTTCCATGCAGAACGAGCTGTCGTGTCCCACCCATGTTAAGATCCCGCTGTCGGTGCCGTGCCTGGCACCAGGTATGTGCGCATGCGCCATTGTGCAGAAGTCACATGCCTTGCTGAGGAAGGAAGCCATCAGCTCTCCTGTGGCCCGTCTCTTTTTCTTTTCTTTTTTTTGACAGGCAGAGTGGACAGTGAGAGAGAGAGACAGAGAGAAAGGTCTTCCTTTGCCGTTGGTTCATCCTCCAATGGCCACTGCAGCCGGCGCACCGCGCTGATCCGATGGCAGGAGCCAGGTGCTTCTCCTGGTCTCCCATGGGGTGCAGGGCCCAAGCACTTGGGCTATCCTCCACTGCCCTCCCGGGCCACAGCAGAGAGCTGGCCTGGAAGAGGGGCAACCGGGACAGAATCCGGCGCCCTGACCGGGACTAGAACCCGGGGTGCCGGCACCGAAGGTGGAGGATTAGCCTAGTGAGCCGCGGTGCCGGCCTGGCCGTTTCTCAAGCGGCTGCACTGACGTCTGCGGTTGCTGACAAACCTCCAGTTGTCGGAGCCACCGCTGCTTTGTGTGCGCGGCCCTTGGCTCCTGAGCCCTGCTCCCGAGTCCTGACGTGTCCTCAGGCTGGTCCTCCCGAGCTTCCCCTTCTGAACTCCAAACCCTGACCCGTCTTCACTCGGACGGACGGCGTTTCCTCGAGGTGCCACTCGGCTGCCCCGTCGGCTGCCAGTGGCTCCCACTGTTGTCAGACCTGCCTTGTGCTGACTCAGCACTGGTGACGGGGACCAGGCCTGGGGGCCACACGTTGCTGCTGCAGCTGCTGTCCACAGCCCATGTGTTTTGCTGCAGACCAGGCGCCTCTGTGTGCTCGGGAGCACTGCCACATCACCCCTTCCCTGTTTCTCTTCCCAAGTTTTTCTTCATTTCATTGGATCTTTCCTAGCAGAATTTTTTGCAAGAGCTGTCTATATTTTTTGTACGCGATTCTCATATCAAGGTCACCAGTGACTGATGCCACCCTCTAGTTGCTCGTCCTCATCTTAGTTGGGCAGTCAGCTGTGTGTGACGTGAGCGATGTGGGAGGCAGGGAGAGCGCTCTCTGCTGGTGCACTCCACAAGTGCCCAGGACGGCTTCCTCTGCCTTTGGGTCCTCAGCGGGTCAGGAGTCACCCTCCCAGGCTGGTGATGCGGGCACTCGTCTCTTCCTGGAAGCCCCTCCTGGCACAGCCAGGAGCACTGTTCCCCAGGTGCCGGGCATCCTTCTCCCCAACAAATATGCGCCCAGTTTGCCTACAGAAAAACCCACCCAGCCGGTATGTAACAGGGTGTAAAGGGGTACAGGTGACCTAAGGCACAGTAAGCCTGGCCAGTCACAAATTTCAGGGCGAGTGCGCCTCATTGTGCTCCAGGAAGCACTAGAATCTCCTCCCGCAGTCTGTGCCTCCGAGTCCAGCCGAATCATGCTCCGCAGCTACACTCCCTTGCAGGACGAGCTGTCGTGACCCACCCAAGTTAAGATCAAGCCACCCGTTCTCTTCAAGTTTCTCTAGAAAGTGCACGGATGCTTGAGGTGCGTTAAAACAAAACAGAGAAGCCTGCTCTTGTAGGGCCTACCGCCCAGTTTCGGTTGTGGCCGCTGCCTCTGACTCCCGAGTCCTCCCAAGCACAGCTCTCCTCTGGACGTAACCGCCCTGACCCATCTTCCCTCCACGACAGCAGTTCTTGAGAGTCAGTCTGCTGCTTCCTAAGCTGTCATGAGCTTAAACTTTCCCTTTACCTCAAAACTTATCCTTGTTATTCGGATTTGGCACCGTTGACAAGGACCGGACTTTCAGTAATAATAGCACGTTAAAAACTTCTGAAGGGGCCAGCGCTGTGGTGCAACAGGTTAATGCCCTGGCCTGAAGCACTGGCATCCCATATGGACGCCGGTTCAAGACCCGGCTGCTCCACTTCTGATCCAGCTCTCTGCTGTGGCCTGGGACTTGGGAGACCCGGTAGAAGCTCCTGGCTCTTGGCTTCAAATCGGCACAGCTCCAGCCATTGCAGCCATCTCTCTCTCTCTCTTTTTCTCTGCCTTTCCTCTCTCTGTAACTCTGACATTCAAATAATAATAAAAATAACAATAAACCTTCTGAAAACAGTCTCCTTGCCCAGAATGGACCAGGCACACATAGAATTTGTGTATGTACATGAACACCTTTTTGCAAGAATATTCTGTGTTCTTGGGGACATGTGTTTGCTGAAGAGCAAGGGGCTTTGGGGGATGCCCCGGGGCCCTGGGGCTGGTGATGTGACACCATGAAGCATGCCATCACAGACGAGCAGCCCCGGGACCCCAGGCGGGAGCCTTCATTGCTCTCCCGGTGCCCAGAACCCAGCAGAAAGTCTGCAGTCACAGGCTGGTCTCTGGCCCACACATCGCTGGACTGCAGTCCAACACAGGGATCAGCTGTGTTCCTGTCCCCATAGTGCACTTTGCCCTGGCCCGAGGAATGGCAGATACTCCTCAGCTGGGGCTGAAGGGTCAGCAGGCCCAGGCCCGTCTCAGAGTCTGTGATCTGGGCAGGCTCCATCAAAGGTCAAGGCTGGGCCCAGCCCTGGGGAGAGGAGACGTGGCTAATGTGGATGCCCTGAGCCATGTCTGTCATCCAGCAGGTTGTGGCAGCCCAGCTGGACCTGGTGGTGTCCACTGCAGTTGAGCACTTGAACGTGACGCATGGCGCACAGTTGCCTGCCACTCCCACTCCCAGCCCTCTGGGATCCAGCACGCAATGGCCATCCCAGGGACACAGCATGGTGCCAGGGGTGTCCAGGGCCAGGAGGTGGTGGTCTAGTTGCTGAACTCCTTCCTCTTACCAGGCTCTGTCCTGTTGGCACCCAGATGCCAGCCAAAGCCTGGGGGCTGGACACCTTTCCTACTCCCGAGGCAGTGGGCAGGGCGGAGGCTGGCACTAGTTTTCCTGTAGCCTGTCGACGGCCATGGGTGCATTGCTGGATTATGAGACGTGAGAAAAAGCCACTGAGGAGAGGCCCAGTGAGGTCTCCAAGGCTCCCAGGGAGGTACCACCTCATCTGTTCAGTGCCACCAGCGGAGGTCCTGTGGGGCCAGATGTGTGCCAAGGACATGATGACATCTCTCTTCTTTCCTGGCTCCCTGGGCCCCAGCTGCACACCGTGTTCACAGACGTCTCAGTCTTTTGGAGAATGGTTTTGGAGAACCGTGCAACAGCGTCGTTTTATGATGAGCTCTGTGACTGACACTCCTTTTCCCTGCGTGTCAGTCTGTCCTGCAGAATTCAGGTTTGTATCTGCCTTGCCCATGGGGGAGTGGGATCCATGGAAGAGCGAGAAGGTGATGAAAAGTCTGCACACAGCTAATCTTTGCTTTCCTAGGAGCAACCCGTAGGGTCTCGGGGCGCTTCGATTGGCCCAGGGAGTGGACTTGGCACTTCGGGCTGCCTTTGAGCTCCGTGCTGACCTGAGGGTCGTCTTCCTCAGACATCTGACTCATGTCACACGACTCCTGACTCAGCTGTCACAGAAATAGGTTTTCCTCCCTCTCATCGCTTACACCTAGCTGACCTGTGGTCAAGACACCAAAAATTAGGAAATGCATGCAGATACAAAGGAAGAGACGAGCCTGAGCTCCAAGACGACCAGGGCTCAGGTCAGCACGCGTCTTCGGGACATCCCTGCACACACCCTGCATATACTGTGAAGGGGCCAGAGCCTGCTCCTGTAGTGTAGGCGTTCTTCCGAGCTGAAGGCAGCCGAAAAGCAGCTGATGCAGGAAAACGCGTCTGCCCCCCTCGTCTGGCTACAAGCAGGACGGAAATTGTCACTTGTGAGGGATTTTGTCCCCTACAAGGAAACAAAAAACAGCTGTTAATCACCAGGGGTCCTGATGGCCTGAGAGGACGGGCCAGGAGGGTCCCTCATCACCCACTGCTGTCTTCCCACAGTTTACCAGCCCAGGACCCCCGCCTCTTCCCTTTGCCGTGTCACACTTATGTATGCATATATATACACAGAGATACATATATACACATACATACGTGCACCCGCATACACATATGCACATGTGCGTATGAATGTAACACATATACACATGTACGCCCAACCACACACATATGTAAGCACACATGCATACACACATACATGTGCAACATATATACATCCATGCATACATATGTACACATGAAAAAACATGCATGAACATATGCACACTCATGCATACACATGTACACATGCAAAACATCTACATGTACACATACATCTACACATCCACATGCATACATATGCACATGTATGCACATGTATGCACCTACAGTCACATGTATGTGTACACACATACATGCACATATATGCACATACCTACATATCCACAGTACATATATATGTATGTACAACATACGCATATACATGCACATATATACATCTATATATACATAGTCATGCTTACACATATATGTGCACACATGCACACAGCACACATCCACACACACATGTTAACATATACAATATATGCACACATGCACATCTGTACACACACTGAATACACATTCACACATATGTGTGCAATATATACATGTACCCATATATATACACCTGCATATGCACACATAGCTGCTCATGCATGCATGCATGTATGCACACACAATACAGATATTTACACATGTGCACTATATTCTCACACAATACATATTTACACATACATACATGCATGCATGCAGACATATGTGTGCACACATCGAGAGGACTTCAAAAGCTCACGGGAGAATGGAGTTAGGAGACAGGGTTCTTGGGGTGGGTGTTGTGAGACGGCGCCACGATGGGAGACGCAGGGCTCTGGGTGTCCTGGGAGCCCACTGAGTGCTTGGGTGCTCTGGCTCCCCCCCAGAGGAGGGCCTCCTGTCGTCAGTGCTGACCCTAAGGTCCCCAGGCCCTGCTCCCTGACTGAGCCCAGTGGGTGGACTGCTCAGCAGGGAGCTGAATCGGAGGTGGAGCAGCAGGGACTTTTTTTTTTTTTTTTAATTTATTTCCTAAAGATTACAGGTTTCCTAAGTACAGCTTTAGGAATATAGTGACTCTGCCCACCATCCCCGTCCTCCCACCACACTGCCACCCCTCCTCCTCGTCCCTGTCCCCTTGGCAGACCCATTCTCACAGCAGGGACTTGACCCGGTCCCATATGGGATGCTGGTGCTGCAGGGGGCACCACAGCCCGGCCTCAGATTTACTGAATTTCGAGTCTCACCTGCAGTGACCACGGCAGGGCCAGTCCGTGATCCTCATGGGCCTTAGTGGCCTGCGGTCTGGCCACTGTCCCCAGCCTGATAAAGAAGCGATTGTTGAAGTGCAGAGGAGCGTGACGAGCACCCACAGTTTTCACGAAGTCGAACGTCCTGATAGACCCTGATGTCGGGGCACAGATTTTCTGAGATTTTCTGGGGCCGCTGTTCCGGCAGAAGCTGTGAAAGTTTTCCTTGCCCAGCACCGGGGGATGAAGGCGTTTCCTGTCTGAGTAAGGAGGCGGTGACGGGAGCCTGTGCCGGGGGCTCGCGTCCTGCTGTCCTGGGTCGGGAGCCGAGGGCTCTTCATTTCACTGCCAACAGTTCGCTTCAGTCCTGAGGCTCCCCTAAGGCTGCGGATGTGCGAGTTCCCTTTGTGGGAGCCAGTTTGGGATGTCTCCTTAAACGGCACTTACTTCCCAGAAGACTACGTTATATTTTACAGTCGCTTATTGTCCCCATATTTTCTTTCACTTCTTGTTATTTGGAATAAGTTTTTTTTTTTTTTTGACAGGCAGAGTGGACAGTGAGAGAGAGACAGAGAGAAAGGTCTTCCTTTGCCGTTGGTTCACTCCCCAAATGGCCGCTGTGGCCAGTGCACCGCGCTGATCCAAAGCCAGGAGCCAGGAGCCAGGTGCTTTTCCTGGTCTCCCATGGGGTGCAGGGCCCAAGCACTTGGGCCATCCTCCACTGCCCTCCCGGGCCACAGCAGAGAGCTGGCCTGGAAGAGGGGCAACCGGGACAGAATCCGGTGCCCCAACCGGGACTAGAACCTCGTGTGCCGGCGCCACAAGGTGGAGGATTAGCCTAGTGAGCCGTGGCACTGGCTGGAATAAGTATTAATAATAGCAGTTTATCAGGTAATAGCTTCTAGCTCACTACTGTTGCGTCATCGCGTGCTGCTTTTATGTACGGCTATTTTCTGCTCTCTCCGTATCTCCAATAGCTGGAGTCCTTGTGGGCCTAATTTCTTGCTTCCGCTTATTTTTACTCATAGCTGATTCTTTTTTTTTTTTTTTTTGACAGGCAGAGTGGACAGTGAGAGAGAGAGACAGAAAGGTCTTCCTTTGCCGTTGGTTCACCCTCCAATGGCCGCTGCAGCCGGCGCACCGCGCTGATCCGATGGCAGGAGCCAGGTGCTTCTGGTCTCCCATGGGGTGCAGGGCCCAAGCACTTGGGCCATCCTCCACTGCACTCCCGGGCCACAGCAGAGAGCTGGCCTGGAAGAGGGGCAACTGGGACAGAATCCGGCGCCCCAACCGGGACTAGAACCCGGTGTGCCGGCGCCGCTAGGTGGAGGATTAGCCTAGTGAGCCGCGGCGCCGGCCTCATAGCTGATTCTTTACTCATGTGGTTTATAATTTTGGATTGTGAGATTGTATTCACTTGATCTTCATCTGTTAATTTCTCACTTTAGAATTTCCAAAACCAGAGACCGAATTTAAATCCCAACAGCAGGAAGTTAAACCTGCAGTTATGAATCACAGGAGAGACTTTATTTATCTAAAAGGCAGGGAGAGGGGGAGATTTTCCATCCTCTGGTTCACCTCCCAAATGGCCCTAACAGCCAGGGCTGGGGCAGGCCGAATCCAGGAGACTGGAGCCCCATCTGAGTCTCCCATATCGGTGCCCTGTGCCCAAGCACTTGTGCCAGCATCTACTGCCTTCCCAGGTGCATTAGCAGGGAGCTGGGTTGGGAGCAGAGCAGCTGGGAAACCAAAAGGCAGAGTGAGAGAGGGAGAGCGGTCTTCAATCCACTGTTTCACTCCCTAAATGGCTGCAAAAGCCAGGGCTGAGTCAGATGAAAGCCAGGAGCCAGGAGCTTCTTCCAGATCTCCCACGTGGACTGCAGGAGCCAGGAGCTTCTTCCAGATCTCCCATGTGGACTGCAGGAGCTTAAGCACTTGGGCTGTCTTCTGCTGCTTTCCCAGGTGCATAAGGAAGGAGCTGCATCAGAAGCAGAGCAGCTGGGACTCAAACTGGCACTCACATGGGATGCCTGTGTTGCAGGCGGCAGCTTTACCTACTACACCACAATGCCAGCTCCTCCTGTCTTCACGCTCTCTCTTTTTGAAAGATTTTTTTTTATTTATTCGAAAGTCAAAATTACAGATGGAAGAGAAGAGACAGAGAGAGATCATCCGTCCACAGGCTCACTCCCCAAATGGCCGAAAATGCTGGTGCTGAGCCAGGCTGGAGCCGGGAGCCAGGAGCTTCATCTGGGTCTCCCACGTGCAGAGACCCAAGCACGTGGGCCAACTTCCACTGCTTTCCCAGGCGCATTAGCAGGGAGCTGGACCGGGAGTGGAGCAGATGGGACTTGAGGTTGGAATCTGTCTTCTCTTAAACTGAGTGTGAGCTCTTTGTGTATTTCTGTTGCAAAGCCCTGCCCTAAGCAAGGTCACAGCCTTGATTCCTGTCCCAGAACTGTAGGTCATGTGCCCTCAGTCATGTGAGGACCGGCTGTTCTGTCTGGGAGCCTGCGACTGCAGCTGCTTAGTTAAAAAAATAGTGATTAGTGACCTCAGCCATGCATTGGGAAGGTTTGTTATGTTCCGTTTGTCTAGGTGACTTGTAGAATTTTCGACAATAGCTAGCCTGCTATTGCCTTCAAGCCCTACCTGTTTTTATTCCAGAATTCTCTCCAAATCTTGTTCTGAAGCAATGCAAGGTGTACTGTCTTTTGAATGCCCTTTATGTGTCTAGTCCTTTGTAGCAGTGAGCTCATGTTCTTGTCATCTTTGCTGTCGCGTCGGTCACTCTATTTGAAAAGGACCCCATCTCTGCCTCTCTGTTTCTGTTCTCTGAGTGTCCTGTATTGCGACCATCACTGTAAGCCGTCATTTATTTTCTGTTGCACTAAACCGCAGGTTCCATGAGGGTAAGAACTGTGTCCCTCCTAGTATTTATGCATCTCCTGTGAGCTCTTGGTAAGTGTTTGCCATACAGAGGAATATAATCCACAGTCTTGGTAACAGGAACCTGGGCCTGGGGGTGTGATGCGACTGATCCCAGGTTGCAGAGCCAGTCTGTGATGAGAGATGGAAGAGGAGACCCCAGGCCATGCCACGCTGTTGGCGAAGCTCTTCCTTTCATTAGTTTCTGGGAAGCCAAGGTGAGTAACTGCATTATGAAAGTGGCTTGATTAAATGATAACTGCAACAATTTTCTCACATCATTAATTTCAGATTACATCTGATTTTAACACAGAAGGATTAGAGAAACGTCGGAGTCAGCATGTCAGGGCAAAATGCTCAGGCCCTGTTGATGGTACTTTGTGTCAGATCTTTAAAAAAAAAACTTCCTTGAAAGGCAGAGAGAGAGAGAGAGAGACAGAGAGGGAATCTTCTGTCCACTGTTTCACTTCCCAAATGACTGCAGCAACCAGTGCTGGGTCAGGCCAAAGCTAAGAGCCCAGAACGCCCTCCAGGTCTCCCACGTGTGCAGGACTCAAGTCCTTGGGCCATGTTCCACTGCCTTCCCCGGGGCGTTAGCAGGGAGCTGGGTTGGAAGTGGTGTAGACTGGACTTGAACCAGTGCGCTGACATGGGATCTGGCGTCCTAAGAGCTGGCTTAACCCGCTGCGCAGTGCTGCCCCTGCTAGCTTTTGTCCTGTTGCTGAGAAGTAGGCAACTCGTGTTCTTTGGGAAGCGTAGTCTGCGTTCTCGCCCTAGTCAAGAGGAACACTGATAGTCGTTTCTCTTTCTTTCTCCCTTACTCTTCTTGCTGCTTGAAGAGATGGTTGGTTAACTATTTTATTTACCAAGTGCATTACAAAGCTCAATTTGTTATTTAAAAAAAAAAAAACCTGGAAAATCAGCAAATTCAAAATGTCCTATTCTTAAATCTTTAGAAACTCTAAAAGAGATAAAAGTTGTTCTGCTTTGGGTAATCTTTTGCTGTTTTCTATTTAAGTAAGATCACCCTTTCAAAAACCATTCATTTATTTATTTTGAAAGAGTTACAGAGGGAGAGGGAGGGGGAGGGGGAGAGGGAGAGGGAGAGGTTGCACTGTGGCACAGTGGGTTTCTGCCCTGGCCTGAAGCGCCGGCATCCCATATGGGTGCTGGTTGGAGACCTGGCTGCTTTACTTCCAATCCAGCTCTCTGCTGTGGCCTGGGAAAGCAGTGGATGATGGCCCAAGTCCTTGGGCCCCTGCACCCCTGTGGGAGACCTGGAAAAAACTCCTGGCTCCTGGCTTCGGATTGGTGCAGCTACAGCCATTATGGCCAATTGGGGAGTGAACCATTGGATGGAAGACCTCTCTCTCTCTCTCTGCTACTCCTCTCTCTGTTTAACTCTGACTTTCAAATAAATAAATAAATAAATCTTAAAAAAAAAAAAAAAAGGAGAGAGATTGATTTTTCTGTCATCTGGTTCACTCCCAGGTGGCCACAACACCTGGGGCTGGGCCAGGCAGAGGCCAGGAGCCAGGAGCTTCTTCCTGGTATCCCATGTGAGTGCAGAGACCCAAGCACGTGGGCCATCCTCCGCTGCTTTGCCAAGCACTTTAGCAAGGAGCTGGACCAGAACCGAAGCAACCAGGCTCCAACCAGCACCCATATGGGATGTTGGTGTTGCAGGCTTAACCCACTGTGCCACAGCGCCAGCCCCAAGACTACGTTATTTTAACCAGATAATATTTTCTGTAATAGAGGCTGACCTAGTGAACTGGACATGACATCAGCCGACCACTACCAAAAATGTCTGCAGGTGGATGTGTGTGTGTCAGGCTGGGATTCTCACACCAGAAGGGGAGACGCTGTGGGAGGAGGAGGAAGGACTCTTCGGGACTAGTCGGTAAGAAGGTGGGGGCCAGGCTCCCTCTGCTCATTCTCAGGTGGCGGCTGAGCCACGGGAGAGTCTTCCCTCTCTCAGAACAAGGACGTGGACCTGCGGGGTCTCCACCCACTTTCAGCCAGGAGGGATGTGACTCCCACTGACTGGAAGGATCATGCCCTGTGGAGCCTGAAGGATGCTCTTGAACCTGTAATGGTGATTTTAAGACGTTGTCTGCAGGGCCCTGAGATGTGGAGCTGGAGGCCGAGTTGGTGTCCACACTGGAAGAAGGGGGCTGCGGCTGTTAGGGGCTCCTGTGTCCCATGCCGAGGCTCAAAGAACAGCTTTCCACACTGGAGTCTGAGTGTAGCTTGCTCTTGGCAGGTTGTGGGTTAATGTTCGTTCTTAAACAATTGTCTGTTTTTTAGAGATCAAAGACAGGCAGACAAGAGTGATCTTTGACCTGCTGATTCAGTCTCCAGATGCCTGCTGCAGCCAGGACTGGGCCAGGCCAAAGCCAGAACACCGGCCCTCCATCCAGGTCTCTCATGTGGGCGACTGACAGGTGCCCTGGTGTCTGAGCCGTCACCTGCAGTCTCCTGGGCGGGGGGGGGGGGGGGGGGCGGGCATCAGCAGCCAGCGGGAATGAGAGGCAGGGCCAGGACTGGAGCTAGACTCTCGGGTACGGGATGCCGGCATCCTCAAGCATTGCACCGGATGCCTGCCCCAAGTCAATGCATGTTAGCTGCAAAAGTGGCCCACGAAATATGTTTTGGAGGGATACATGAATACATGAGGTGTATAGAGCTACTATTTAGGGGATGTAATGTTTCAGAAGTTTTGGAGAAAGTAAAAGTTTAAAGTATTAATTTCTGTGTACCTCGCAGGTTGTGAGTTCCCATGGGTGGCTGTGCCTCTTCCTCCTCACTCAGTCTTCCCATGCCCACATACCTACTCGGCACTTGGTGGCTGCCTTAGGAGACGCCGTGTGAGTGACCAGGGACGGGCGCCCGCTCCGAGTGACCGGGGCAGCTGCCTCCAGCACCCTGTGTGCTTTTCGATGCTGACAGTGGAGGCTGTGCACAGACTCCAGGGCAGATCTGACCCCTCCTTCCTGTCACCAAGTCCCTCAGACTTTTGAAGGCCAGCACAGCAGCACAGAAGCCTCACTACGGGTGGCAAGACCAGGCCTTAGAATCGATTCTGACTGCTCGCCTGCAGGACGCACTGGGGCCTGGCTCTCAGGCTGTCTCTCCCACGTGGGTGGCAGGGACCCAGGTACCTAAGCCATCGCCTGTTGCCTCCCAGGCTTCGCTTTAGTGGGAAGCTGGAACTGGGAGCAGAGCCAGGCCTTGAACCCAGGAACTTCAGTGTGGGACGGCGATATCCCAAGTGGCATGTTAACTGCTGCACCACACTCCCGACTCCTGAACTCTTGGTCTTCATCTGAGAATCATCTTAGGGAATAAGAAGCTGCTTGCTTGTGTCTGTAGCATCTGTGGAGTTAGTGCCACACTGAAAGAAACAGACCGGAGCCCGGCGGAAGTTGGGATTTGAGATTCGGGAGGAGTCATCATGCATGCAGAAGGCAAACGGGATTAACTGAACCACTGTGTGGACAAGCACCTGGGTGCTGCTGGGTGTCCTGCAGGGTACGAGGGTGCAGCCCTGAGCCTTGGCACCATTCCCCCCTTTAGAGCTCACAGTCCCTGTCCTGAGGGAGGACAGGCCGGCCCAGCAGAGGACATCCTGTGAACCACAGATGGAGAGGAGATGCCTGGTTATGTAAATGAGTTTTCTACTTTTGTAGGACCTAAACTGTAGTTCTGTCAGTGACAACTGAAGCCTGTAACTAACAGTCAAAAATAGTGATGCCAAGGCTGGAGCTGAATTTTCGGAGGCTATTTAAAAATGTGGCATTTAAATTTATACATGAACTGAAAAATGAAGCAAGTCCTGTGACACTTTGACAGGCTTAATCACTTCCCCTGTAACACAAACAGTAACCTAATAGCAAGATGCTAATCGCGCCTTGGTGCAGGTGCTGCTAATTAGCTATTGGATTAGGCTGCGATGTATTCTTTCCCTCACCTATGCACGGTGTTTGTACAAGATGCAAATGAGAGCTCTAAGCTGAAATGTTCAAGGGCCAAGCACGGGCTGACCTTGGAACAGGGCGAGGTCAGGGCGTGGTTGTCCTGCAGGTCTCAGCCCGGTTCCTGGTGCCCCTCCTGACAGTCCAGGGTTCCTCTCCACGGGGAGGTTCAGCTCTGGCCGAGTGACCAGGTGCAGAGTCGGAAGCCATTTCTCACGCCATCTTCTGCTCTTGGAGAGGCAGCAGCGGTCACTCGATAATTAGGGGTCATCATCCTTTGCTGGGCAGGTGTCTGTCACAGGCCTGTAGTAGGTAGTAGGGAGGACACGAGTATTTGCTGAATGAAAAATACTCTCTGGAGTGTTACAAAAAGGCTCCCATGAACACTCTGGGCACTTGGTACTTAACCTGTGGTGAAGTAGTGGTCTCCATTGTGGGGCGTATGTGCAGAAGAGCTAGTGCCCTGCCTTTGTCAGCTCTTTCCAGTTGGCTGGGAGGAACACAAGCTCTGGCCACAGGACAGGGGTACACTTCCGGGCTGAGGCCCTGGGTTGGGGGGGGAAGGGGAGCCCAGTGAGGTGGAGGAGGCCAAGGGAGGACGCAGGAGCCACGGCTGTTGCTGGCTCCTGCAGGAAAGGTGTGGGTAACTCCTTGCATCAAGATGACTTGTGCTTTTTCCTTGATTTTGTGAGATTAATACAGTTTTTAAATATTTATTTGAAAAGCATTGTTATAAAGAGAGAGAGAGATCTTCTGTCTGTTGGTTCACTCCCCATACGACTGCAGTGGCCAGGGCTGTGCCAGGCTAAAGCCAGGAGCCTGGAACTCCATCTGGTTCTCCCGTTTTGGAGTCAGGGGCCCAAGCACTGGGGCCGACCCCCGCTGCTTTCTCAGGTGCATGAATGGAGAATTGGATCAGCGCAGGAGCAGCTGGGACTTGAACAAGCTCCCTCTGGTCTGTACGTGTCCGTAAAAAGTAGTCGAAAGTCACCTTCAGTTCTTTTCTGAAAAGTCACCGATCTTTGGGCACCCTGGGGCCTTGAATCAATGGTTGCCGATCAATATTTTCTATGTTCGGTTACCGGTTCCTTCCCCCTTCTCCACCACGGGCTGTCCACCGAGAGGATCAATGGGGTGCGTCTATGGTGAGAGCCCTGGATGGCTTACATGTGTCCTCGTGGAGAGCACACACGCGCAGGAAATCATGGGGACGCCTTCTCAGAGGAGTCCTGAAGCCATTATGGGCTGGATCTGTGACCCAGGCCGCATCTCCTCAATTACGGTGGCAGAACACATCAATCCAGCCGCCTCGCAGGAAGCTGCTGTCTCGGACATCCAAGCGCAGACACCAAACTCAGAATTTTGCAGGCTGTTTTCATTCCCAGCACATGTGGACTTGATTTTCAGGGGTGGTTACTACTCAGCGCTTTGAACAAAATCTCAACTTCCCTCAGTGCAGGGACATGCGTCTGAACGGTTCTGAACTTGCTGGGCTGGTGCAGCCGATGATGTGCTGTCAAGAGCTCAGTCACCAGGCCAATCCCAACCTTTCGGGTTCTCCGGGCCTCAGGAAAGACTGCCTTGGTTTTAAAGTGTAGACAGTGTGGCTGGCCCGTGTCCCAGGGAGCTAGCTGGCTTGGAGTAGCTTTCAGACATTGGTTTGGGTGTGGAGTGGAGTTGAATGGCTTGCCTGCTGACTTCCGGAATGCTGCTGCCCGAGAAAGCCCCAGCAGGACGGAGTTCTGGAAGGATTTCTCCCGTGCTGATCAGTCATTGACAACAGGGGGAGCTGGAGAGGCGGAACTGGTGTTTGCATTTCCTGATGTACTGGAATAGGCAGCATGAGCTGCTGACGCAAGTATTGCTATTTGCAAATGCGATCGACACATTCATTTCATCCTAAACAATTAGTTGCAGGTCAGAACTTATCTCTACTTCCTTGTGTGCTTAGCAAGCTTTGCTACCTTCTCCCAAGGCCCTGGGCGACCATTTCTGGTTTTTTTTTTTTTTTTTTTTAAATTAATTAATTTATTTGAAAGGCAGAGTTTCAGAGAGAGAAACAGAGAGAAGTAACTATCTTCTCTCCACTGGCTCACTCCTCAAATGGCCACAACAGCTAGGGATGGGCCAGGCTGAAGCCAGGAGCCAGGAGCTTCTTCCAGGACTGCAGTGGGTGCAGGGGTCCAGGAACTTGGACCATCCTCCACTGCTTTCCCAGGCACATTAGGAGGGAGCTGGATTGGAAGTGGAGCAGCCTGGACTTGCACTGGCACACCAAGGGGGTGCTGGGGTCTCAGGCATGTTTAACCCAGTGTGCCACGATTCTGGCCCCTCCTCTGCTAGCTCTTCACTGGGCAAACGTGCTGTTTGCAGACTGGCAACTGCAGCTGGGAAGCCCACTGTGAACAAGATGGAGTGTCTTCTCTTGTGGATTTTGTCATCTGGTTGGAGAGACTGGGATGGTCTCGGTCCTGTGTCAGGAAGCTGGGTGGCTCACACATAGAAACTGTCTCACAGTCCTGGAGGAAGGCAAGATCGGGGTCAGGCTTTCTTCCTGGCCTGCTGGAGACATTTCTGCTGTGCCCCACGAGGGGCGGAGGAGGAGGAGGAGGAGGAGGAGGAGGAGGAGGAAGGGAGAACTGGCAGTTCTTCTAAGGGCACTAATCTCAACTCGAGAGTCCACCCTCCTGATTTCATTTAGCCCTTATCACCTCCCCAAAGCCTCAACTCCAAAACCCGTCATCCTGGGAGTTAGGGCTTTGATGTTGAGCTGTGAGAAGGGGCCCCACTCAGCCCGCAGCAGGACGTAGACTACCTCACAGGTACTTGATGGGTGTGGTGGTGCCACAACCGTGGAGAGAAATCAAGCAGGGCCGGGGAGAGTTCTGGGTGTGAGCCAGGCCGTGTGAGCTCCTGCTGCTCCCAGGAGCTTCTGGCAGGGCAGTGCCAAGGCTCGGTTCGGTTTCAGGTGGATCCCCTGGCTGCTGCCCCAGGAACCGGCTCGTGGGCCGGGCAGCTCAAGAATGAACGGATTCCTGATCCACACTGAGCACAGAGCTGACGGGATTTGGGGATGGAATGGATGTGGCACGGGACAAAGAGAAAGCTGAAGGGGATGTGAGCGACTGGACAGACAACTGCTTATGGGGAGGACGGAGGGAGAAGCCTTTCCTGGCTTCGGGGAAGGCAGGAGGGAGCA
Organism: Oryctolagus cuniculus; assembly: GCF_964237555.1. Classification (NCBI taxonomy): domain Eukaryota; kingdom Metazoa; phylum Chordata; class Mammalia; order Lagomorpha; family Leporidae; genus Oryctolagus; species Oryctolagus cuniculus. The sequence continues at coordinate 133,441,349 of NC_091440.1, read as the reverse complement.
CCCACGGTGGGGCGGCCAGGGTTTTGGTGCAGGGGCTGAGCTGGAGGTAACAGTCTTCAGGACACAGGTGGTTTTGAAAGTCGTGAGATGGGATGGGGTCAGCGAGGCGTCCCAGAAAGATGACTGCAAGCACCGAAGAGGGAGACAGGATAGAAGGTGACCCGAGAGGAAGCGCCATTTCAGAGTTCAGAGCTCATCTGGGTGGATAAGAGGATCCGTGGCAGGGACAGCTGAGCCGTGAAGGGTGTCAGCCAGATTTAGGGCAGGGGGAAGGACACAGCAGGCGTGTGCAGGTGGAGCTGAAGGGGAGAGAAGGGGGCACCTTCAGGGACCTGAGCCAAGAGTGAGAGGTAGACAGAGTGAGAGGAGATCTAGGAAAGAGATCGAGACAGGTGGTCAGGGGCCGGCACGTGGCGCAGCAGGTTAAAGCCACCGCCTGCAGTGCTGGCATCCCATATGGGTGCCAGTTCGAGTCCTGGCTGCTCCACTTCCAATCCAGCTCTCTGCTGTGGCCTGGGAAAGCAGGAGAAGATGGCCCAAGTCTTTGGGCCTCTGCACCCGTGTGGGAGACCCAGAAGAAGCTCCTGGATCCTGGCTTTGCATCCGCTCACCTCCAGCCATTGTAGCCATTTGGGGAGTGAACCAGAAGATGGAAGACCTCTCTCTCTCCCTCTGCCTCTCTCTCTCACTCTGCCATTACCTCTCTCTGTGACTCTGTCTTACAAAAAGTAATGGCTGACTCAGAGTACTGGGAGAAAACTGGCACTTTAGATGAGAGCCGCTGAGCCAGGTTGAGTTAAAGTAAGACACCTGTGCTCAATACAGGACCTATTGAATATGCACTTTTTTGCAAGCCCAGGAATCTGGTCTTAAAAAAAAGATTTCAGGTGATTGTTTTTTAAATGCCCACTAAAGTTAGAGAGCCGCTGTTTTTCCTTAGTTAACTGAAGAATCCAGCCGTTCAGTATTTGATGAGCCCGTGGTCAGCCAGTCCTCGCGTGGTATACAAAGACACGGGCTCATTTCTAGGTTGTGCGTTTTGGCTGCAGCTGTCTGGCCTGGTCCATGGGAAGTCCGGCTGCCTTCCACACCCACCCTAGGAATTGTGGCTGTCACGGCTGGCCCTTGGAGGGCTGAGGTCCTGCAGTGGGGATTTGCTCCATGAGCTCCCGGGAAGCCTTTCTGGAGAGGACTCGCTCCCTGTGCCAGTTGAAGCAGCGGTGGGCGGAAACCGTCAGGGTGGCGCCGAAGGTGAGCCCTGTGTTCTGGAAGGAGTGGGAGGGGAGTGGGGAGCTCAAGGAGGGGCGTGTGCACAGTGCCGTTGCCCACCCTGGGCTGGAGCGGCAGGGGTGTGTTCGCTGCCACCTGGCGCAGGTCTGCTAGGTGGGTGCCAGATGCCAGGGGATGTGAAAATACACGAAAGAGCCAGGACCCCTTTTGTGGAAGTCCTGACTGGATGAGAGCTTCCCAGAAGCTTCTCCTGCCCTGGTAAGAGAGACGCAGCTACCGCAGAGCCAAGGCCTGGAGTCGCTGGGCCCGGCACGGGTTCAGTCCAGTGGGATGAGGACTCGGAGCTCTCATGGCACTGCCTGGGGGACTGGCCGGTGAGCGTCTTGCAGATGGAGCTGGAGGACGCATGGGCCCCACCAGACTCGGAAGCGTGAATCTCAGAAACACTGTGTGCTTTCAGCAGGCTTGCCCACGACTCACCCAGCTGGGCATCTGCTGAGAGAGAGGGGAAAACCCTCCATTCGGTGGCTCGGACGCGGACTGGGTGTGGAGCATCTGCGGGTTCAGGTTGGTTGATGGGGCTGAACCTGACCCCTGCGTGAACAGCACGAGTGATAAGCAGGGGAACGCACTCTGGTCGGCCTTGCTTTCGGCGGGTTAGCAGGTGTTCTCCCGTCTGGCGTAGCTGCCTCCAGCTCGTGAGTCATGGCTCTGGTAATTGAAAGTTGGGGCCCGATCATGAAGGCCTTCGATGCGCGTCAAGAGGACGGATCGTTTTTCCATACAGCGTTATTTTTGTCTGAAGTGCTAGACTCTGTTTGCACTTTTCGAAGTCTGTGTAGAAAACAAATACTTCATGCCTTCAAGTAGGATATGCTTGATGAGAACTTCCAAATGAGATTAGCACCACTCACACAGCGTTAGCGGAATCCTTGTCATTAAGAAATGTTGTTTTCTATAAAAAAGTTGATAATAGGATACCAAGATGCTAATGTGATTAGGTGATGAGCTGATAATGGGAATTTTTTCTCATATCAGTGATTTTCATTTGTCACCTGCAAAGTTGATCTCCCTAATATGATATGAGATTATAATAAAATCCAGGCAGAAAGTCAGCAGTGAAGTTTATGATGCAAAAGAAAAGTCAATAGCATTATAAATCTTATAAACTGATTATAGTTCAGCTGTCAATGTTCTTGGCTGGGAAATCTCCTTTAATTCCTGTGTTTTAGTCCTATTTACTTGAGTGATACTGAGCAAGGAAATGAAGTAGATTTGAATCTTTATCTTAAGGATAACTTTAATGAGTGATAGTCAATTCCACACGACCTGATGCCCACAGTTCTGCAAGCTTTGCTGGATAAACTCCCATCCAATTAGGTGCACATTTAGAAGAAAGGAGACGGCAGGGTGCAGTCAGAGGAATTCGATACTATGAAATAAAAGCAAAGTTTTCCATGGGAGGCCCACTTGAGTATCTTTGGTTGATTACTGGTGGACTGGGGTCACACATTAGAGAAGGGAGGAATTTCTTTTTGATGAAAATGAGGGTTGTTGGAAAAGTGTCTTCCTGGGGCCAGAATTACGGAGCCAAAAGTTAGGAGAGTCATCGAGCGACTCCCTCATTCAGCTTGAAGCTCCCACGTCTAAACAGAAACCTATGGGACTCGAGGGCTTCTCTGTCATTCGTGTCCATGAAGGGATCTGGCCGTCTTAGTGAGCTGGCTCTTGTTGGCAGTACTTAGAGAACGTGAAATGCCCCCTGGGAATGTGGAGTGATAGCTCTCCCTCCCAGCTTATAAATCAGGGAAGGTTAGCATATAAAAGTTGCTTGTAGCAGTCACAAATGCTGTAATAAAATGGGAAAGTTGTAGTATGATATCTGCATTTGGTGTCTGACACATTGTCTAGAAATCCACTGTTCAACATGACTCATAAACAGCACAAGCTGGGACCAGCACTGTGGTGTAGCAGGTAAAGCCACCGCCTGCAGTGCCAGCATCCAGTATGGGCACCAGTTCTAGTCTTGGCTGCTCCACTTCCCATCCAGCTCTCTGCTATGGCCTGGGGTAGCCGTGGAGGATGGCCAAGTGCTTGGGCCCCTGCACCCACGTGGGAGACCAGGAAGGAGCTCCTGGCTCCTGGCTTCGGATTGGCACAGCTCAGGCCATTGCAGTCAGTTGGGAAGTGAATCAGTGGATGGGAGACCTCTGTCTCTCTATCTGACTCTACTTCTCTCTCTGTGTAACTCTGACTTTCAAATAAATAAATAAATCTTAACAACAAAGCAGCACTAAGCTTAGGGATGACGAGTGCAGGGCCGGGTGGCAGGCCTAGAGGTGGACTCTGCTTAGGACCCCATGGCCCACATCTGAGTACCGGGATCGGCTTCTGCCTTTGGCTCCTGATTCCTGCTTCCTGCTAACGTGAACCCTGGGAGGCATTGCGTTCCTGCTGTCCACATGAGAGACCTGGACTGAGATCCTGGCTCTCAGCTCACGCTTGCTGCAGCCCTGGCTGCTGGGGAAATTTTGGGAGTGAACCAGCAAATAAAAACCTTGTTTCTTTCTCTGTCTCCTCAAACAAACAGTAAATAAATAATTTAAAAAAATGATGAATACAGCAATCTGTAGGCATAGACCGAGGTCTGAGACTGAATGAGACTTACGCCGGGGCTCTCTCTTTACGACAGCCCCTACTGGACTGTAGAGTGCAGAGGCAGGCGGGCGCTACAGCAGCTTCTAACCCTGGAGAACTTTGTTGGCGCATTATTTTTTTTTTGACGGGCAGAGTGGACAGTGAGAGAGAGAGACAGAGAGAAAGGTCTTCCTCTGCCGTTGGTTCACCCTCCAATGGCCGCCGCGGCCGGCGCACTGCGGCCGGCACACCGCGCTGATCTGATGGCACGAGCCAGGTACTTCTCCTGGTCTTCCATGGGGTGCAGGGCCCAAGCACTTGGGCCATCCTCCACTGCACTCCCTGGCCACAGCAGAGGGCTGGCCTGGAAGAGGGGCAACCGGGACAGAATCCGGCGCCCCGACCGGGACTAGAACCCGGTGTGCCGGCGCCGGCCTTGTTGGGGCATTATTTCATCTACAACATGCCAGAGTGGTGTCCTCTTAACTTTCGGGGCATTTTCACCCTCTGGGTTCTCCAGGCACCTTATCAAGCAGAGATCCCAGTCCCCCACATGTGCTGGCTTCAAAATTCAAGGGAGAGTCCCACTCACTGTGTGTGCCAGCCTGGGTCGCTTCCGGGGCTGTCACTTGCCTCGTTCAGGGCCAGAGCATTTTCCTTGCTCCCAGTGACAGATTTGGGTGGTGCAACATCTCCACTTTCTTCTTTAGAAAGCTTTTATTTAATACACACAAATTTCATAGGTACAGTTTTTGGACTATAGTGGTTCTTCCCCCTATAACCACCCTCCCACCACCAAACCATCCCACCTCCTACTCCCTCTCCCAACCCATTCTACATTAAGGTTCATTTTTAATTATCTTCATATACAGAAGATCAACTCTATACTAAGTAAATATTTCAACAGTTTGCACCCACACAGACACACAAAGTATAAAGTACTGTTTGAAGACTAGTTTTATTGTAAATTCTCATGGTATAACACATTAAGGACAGAGGTTCTATATGGGGAGCAAGTGCACAGTGACTCCCATTGTTGATTTAACAATCGACACTCTTATGTATGGCATCAGTAATCACCCGAGGCTCTTGTCATGAGCTGCCAAGGCTATGGAAGCCTCTTGAGGTCACAAACTCCGTCAGTGGTTAGACAAGGCCATAGTCAAAGTGGAAGTTCTCTCCTCCCTTTGGAGAAAGGTACCTCCTTCTTTGATGGCCTGGTTCTTTCCACTGGGATCTCACTCACAGAGATCTTTCATTTAGGTCATTTTTTTTTTTTTTGCCACAGTGTCTTGGCTTTCCATGCCTGCAATGTTCTCATGGACTTTTTAGCCAGATCCAAATGCCTAAAGAGCTGATTCTGAGGCCAGAGTGCTGTAACATCTCCACTTTAAGATCTGCACTGAGCAGCTGGTTTACCATGAACTTGGCTGGACTGAGCTTGGGAGAGGAGCCAGGCAGAGCAGAAAAGAGTTGCTTGGAACAGGAGCTACAGGGACAGCCCCGGGGAGCAGGCAGAATTCTGTATGTGAACTTCCAGGGCTTCTGAGACTTGGCTTTTGACTCCACCCGGTTTGGTTTCCCATCTCCTGTGGACGTAGTCAACTCTTGTCACCCAGCCACCAGGCTGCTTTCAGAAGTTCTTGGAAGCCCCTGGATCTACTCTGGGTGCCCTCTGCACCTGCCTACCTGGGTGTGGGACCGGATCTGCCCACTGTGAACTCAGGCGCCACCTTCAACTTGTGCACCAGAGGCTTGGATTCTGGTTGCTTTTGTTCTCAGTCTAGCCGAGCTAAGTCATAGCTCCTGGCGGCTTTGTCAGGTCACGGGCTTTGTGTGCTCTGCGCTCGGTGGGTGACTGTGTCCCGTGGGTACCAGAAGCCCTGGCGCTGACTCTGTAGTACTGTGAGGGTGGAAGGCCCGCTGTGGTGGCCTCTGCATGCTGGCTGCCTGCAAGTCCCAGACAATATTCTCAGTTGTCCCACAGGGGAATGGAAATTCCAGTGGGAAGTTGCTGTGGAGAGTCGACTTAAAACACACACACACATGTACACACATACATGCACACGTGTGTACACACCTGCACATGCACATACGCACAGATGCATGCACACATGCGTACACACATACAACACATCCACATCCACACACGCACACACTGTGTAGACGATCTCAGGTGGGCACTGTGCGGCCGGCTGACATTTGAAGGAAGCTGCTGCGTGGCCTTCCGTCTCCCAGAGAGGAGCTGCAGGCTCGGGATGCATCAGGGAGTGCTTCTGCAGGCCTTTTTAGTGGCCCCATTTGTGTGCCTGTAATTCTAACCTGGATTTCCAGATGCAGTAAACAAAGCACGAAGTGCAGCCATTTGAAGGTATTATTCAGATTGTTGTCTGGTAATCAGAATATTTGAAGAGATGCCTGAGTATCGTGGGTGCTGCCTTTAGAGCACGCAGGGCCGTCAGAAAGCTCATGGAGAACGTGTGCCACGAGAAACGTGGGCACACACTGCACAAAGCATTTCTTGTACCCTAAATAAATCTATCTTGTAGTTCAACTTTCTCACGCACTTTCTGCAGGCCGCCTCTCTCTCTCATCTCTCAACACTGCTTTGCCTGAAGGCTTTATTCTTTTACAAGCACTGTCTAAACCTCCCGCTTGGGTTATTGCATTCGATGACAGCGACAGCTCCTGTTGACGGAAGCCCAGTGCATCCCCCGGCAGGACGGACCCTCGGACCCCTTCCCGCAAGGCGCTCCTTACAGGCGGGGAAGCTGAGGCTGACAGCGGTTAGACCTCTTGCCGGAGGCTGCTGAGCTCACTCACTGGGAGCCGTGCCCTCGGGCCGCCTCCCGGGGCCGCCTCTCCCACTGGCCCTCTGCGAAGCTTGGGATCCCCAGGCAATTTGTAGTGAAGAGCTGGGCTGGAGCTGCGGTTCTAAACGCACTGCCTGCCCTTTCAGGTAGAAAACATTTTGTTAGAGGCAATAACCGCGTAATTATGGGCAGTGTCGCTGCTTCACTGTCACTGCCGCACCGGTCCAGGGTACAAGTTCGAAATTTCACTGATTATTGGTGCATAATTGGCTCTGTGTAGATGACAAATGTATTACTGATTGATTATCATGACTTGGTCATATTTGAAATGTCAGAGTAGAAAATTGAATTGTCATATTATCGCGTGTTCTCATTCATGCACCAGATAAATATTACAAACGATGATTTCCCACTGAGGACTATATAAAGAATTTATGGAATATTAATAATGCTGTTATCCACAACCTTCACGCTTGGTGGATGACCCCAAGCCGAAAGCCGGTTTGACTTTGGAGGGAATCAACCTCAGGCCTGCTCCGCGTTAACCCACCCTCTGCCGCCTACGAGTTTATGGGGTTGCTGTCCCCGAGGACGGCCCTCGCCCCTCTAGAGAGACCCTGACAGCTGCCACCTGCTCGTACCTGCTCCTCGGCTGTCTTCCTTCCTTATCCTGGGCCAGAGGCCTAGGGGACGCGGGGGAAGGGCGGGCTTGGTCTGCAACTTTCGCTGCGAGGTGTAACCTCTCCTTTTCCCCCCGCACTCCTGAAGACCATGGGAAGAGAACCCTAGGGACCAGGGGTGTCTCCCCAGGGACAGGTGCTGCCTTAGGCTGAATGGGCCCCACAGCTTCACTCCTCAGACTGTGCATGGTAGACACGGCAGATTTTCGTAAAATCCCTGTTACTTGAAGGGACTACTGAGTTTGCGATACCTTTCCACACTGTGCTTTTTAATCAGCTAATGCTAAAATAAAGTCGCGGCAGGTCTTTGGTGCGGCAGGTCAAGCTGCTGCATCCTGCATCAGGTGTCGCGTTCCAGTCCTGGCTCTGCTTCTGATTCCAGCCTCCTGCCGAGGCACACGCTGGGCGGCAGCAGGTGACGGCTCAGGTACTCGGCTTCTTCCCACCCGTGGGCGACACCTGGCCGGAGTGAGCATATGCAGGGTAATGGAAGACTTCACTCTGTCTTTCTGTCTCTCTCCACCTTGTGTCTTTCACATAAGATGAAGATAAACTGAAAAGAATCAATAATTTAAAAATTTTACTGAATGGTGCATAGATTCTTTTTCCCCTCCAATTATCTGGTGTCATTTGGCTGGGCCCAGGGTCCATTTATTGGCTGATAATTGCTCTGGGGAGCGTACAGAAAAGGACAAACAGAGGAGACAGGGTATGAACTCACAGCCAGACTGAATTTATTCAGAGAAAATAAACTCGCAGAGGTCAACCAACTGCCAGCCTGCACAGAGAACGAACACACAGCAGAGGGCCCAGCCCGCAGCAGGCTGGGCCTTGTTCTATCTTAGGGAGGCTGGCAGTGGGGTAGGCGGCAGTAGGCAGAGGTGGGCTTCTCCGGACAGGTTTGTCAGGTTCTGGGGGTGCTTTCAAATCTGGAGAAGAAAGCAGGGGTGGGCGGTGAGATGGAGCTGGTGTCTTGAAAGCAGGCTGGGGTGGGGTGGGGAACAATACAGGGGGTGAGACGGAACTGGTGTCGTGAAAGCAGACAGCGGTAACAAGAACCTGGAACGACTGGGACGTCTGTCCTTCCATCGGGGAGAGGGGAGGGTGGCCGGGGGGAGCAGGTCCTCCTTCATCAGGGAGGGGGAGGGTGGCCGGGGGGAGCAGGTCCTCCTTCCATCGGGGAGAGGGGAGGGTGGCCAGGGGGGAGCAGGTCCTCCTTCCATCAGGGAGGGGGGAGGGTGGCCGGGGCAGGCAGGTCCTCCTTCCATCAGGGAGAGGGAGAGGGTGGCCGGGGCGGGCAGGTCCTCCTTCCATCAGGGAGAGGGAGAGGGTGGCCGGGGCGGGCAGGTCCTCCTTCCATCAGGGAGAGGGAGAGGGTGGCCGGGGCGGGCAGGTCCTCCTTCCATCTGGGAGAGGGGAGGGTGGTGGGGTGGGGAGAAGGTCCTCCTTCCATCAGGGAGAGGGGAGGGAGGCTGGGGGAGCAGGTCCTCCTTGCATCACGGAGGGGGAGGGTGGCCAGGGGGGAGCAGGTCCTCCTTCCATCGGGGAGGGGGAGGGTGGCCGGGGCCGGCAGGCCCGGTTGACGGAAGCTGCTGGCTGAAAGGGCAGTTGAGGACCACTTCCATCCGGGACCGTCGGGAGCCTTGGGGTCGCTCCCTGAGCCGTCCGCGTCTGCTCTGAGACACAGCTTCCTGCTCATTCCTTCTGCTGGTGCCTCCCCTGGCCTCTGGGCCAGAGCGCAGTGGCCTCCAAGTCTCCGCTGTGTTCGCTGAACCTTCGTGAACCTTACGCTAATGTGCCTGTCGCCGAGTCCTCAGTCCCGCCCATACTCAGGGCTGTCTCTGGAGCCCACGGGACGCCCCGGGGGTGGCAGGAAGAGGAAAGCAATGCGTCACAAGCGTCACTGAAATGTCTTTCCTGCTCCTCCTGGCTCTTAAGCAAAGACACCAAGGGGTCCTCATCTGATCAGCCACATGGGCTTCCCGGGGGGCTTCCCCCGAGCTGGATTTGCAGCTGTTTTAAGTTTTAAATCATTAATTTTAATTTATTGATTTAATTAATTAATTAGGCAGAGCAGGCAAGGGAGCTCTTCCACCTGCTGGTTCACTCCCCAGATCTTTGCAGCAGCCAGGGCTGGGCCAGGCTGAAGCCAGGAGCCGGGAGCTCCATCCAGGTCTCCCACGTGGGTACCAGGGACCCAAGTACTTGAGCCTTCACCTGTGCCTCCCAGAGCCTGCATAGCAGGAAGTGGGGTCAGGAGCTGGGAGGGTTCTTGAACCCAGGCGCTCCGATGGGGGATCCAGGTGTCGGCTGCACTCAGCATCTGCCCCTCCCCCGTTTGCCTTTCTTGTACGTCTCTATGTTTCGCAGTGAACATGAGCTCCAGGAGATCAGCACCGTACACGCCACCACTGCTCGCTCTCCTTTTTTTTTTTTTTTTTTTAAATTGTTTTTGACAGGCAGAGTTAGAGAGAGACAGAGAGAAAGGTCTTCCTTTTTCTGTTGGTTCACCCCCCAAGTGGCCGCTACATCCGGCGCCTTGCGGCCGGTGCGCAACGCTGATCCGAAGGCAGGAGCCAGGTGCTTCTCCTGGTCTCCCATGGGGTGCAGGGCCCAAGCACTTGGGCCATCCTCCACTGCACTCCCTGGCCACAGCAGAGAGCTGGCCTGGAAGAGGGGCAACCGGGACAGAATCCGGCGCCCCGACCAGGACTAGAACCCCGGGTGCCGGCACGGCAGGTGGAGGATTAGCCTAGTGAGCCACAGCGCTTGCCCACCGCTGCTCTCACGTGCTCTGAGCCTGAAGTCTCCTCAGTTATCGGTGCCCAGGCTCAGTTCGGCAGGTAGCCCCCTCTGGATAACCAGCCTTGGCTGGCTAACCAGCAAGCTGCAAGCATGTCTGATCTTGCTTTGATGGGAATGCCAGGCAGCTGCCTTGTGTCTGAAGCTGCGTGGACTCGCTGCCATGCTTGCTGGTCTCAGAGCTCCTGGCGGTGTGGTGCTTAGCTGGTCTTGGGCCTGGGAATTCTCGCAGGCCAGCACTGACGTGTGTCTCTGCAAACATCAGCCGGATGCGTCCCCTTTCCCGGGAGGCACTGTGCTTCATCCAGGATCTGAAAGAGGAGACGCCACTGAGGCCACGTGGAGGTGTTGTGGACGTCCTAGAAGGCTCCAGGCATGGGAAGACCCCACCTCGTTTATTTGTCCCGTTGAAGTACCACCGCTCCCTCATCCAGGAGGCTGGGGGGGGGGGGGCAGCTCTCCTTCTCCTGGGACCATGCAGGAGCTCCCTCTCTGTGTTCTGTTCCATGGGCAGCCTCCGGCCCACTCGTCATGGGAATTTCTCTGTGTTCGCTCTCTCATTTGTCTGTGATGTCTCATTTGTCTGATGGCCCCTCCATCCACATTGGAGACCAGGATGAAACTCCAGGCTTCTGGCTTCAACTTGCCCAGCCCTGGCTGTTTGTTGCCTTTTGGGGGAGTGAACTAGTGGATGGAAGATTTCTCCCTCTCTCCCTAAGTCTGACTTCCAAATAAGACACTTTTTTAAGATTTATTTTATTTATCTCGGGGGTGGAGAGCAAGATTAATGATACACAGGCCCATATCACTGGGTCAACATGTAATTAGGATACGGATTTCACTTGGGGTGGTGGGGCCGGTCAGCTCAGAACTTAGAGGGCTTCGTCGTCCCCCAGTGACCTCATAGAAATGTAGAACAGCCCTCTCTCTTGATTGACGATTCCCTGAATGAGGGCTGGGCCCAGGAACCTGCATTGTGCCCCCCTCCCCGTGTTCTGGAGGCCTGTGTTCTGTGGACAGAGCTGCGGGTGTGGCGGGGCAGATGCCCTCTGGTGCTTGGGACTAGTGAGAGGGGAGGCGTTCAGGGTGGATGGGGCAGCAGGTGCAGAAGTACGGGCCAGGGCGCGTGGCTGCAGTGAGCGTGGAGTGGGGAGTGTGGGCGCTGGGTCTGGCCGAACTCCCGGGAGGTGTTGAAAGCGGTGTCTGGCGTGTGTGGGTGCTCTCCTGATGGGGTACTGATGCATGGTCAACATAGTAGTCCTGTTAGGGGAAATTGCCCTTGCTGGGAGGAGTTAGGCTGGTGTAGCCCTCAGCCTGGACTCCGTGCTTCTGGCGCCCTCACTGCCCACTCTTCTGTCCGGCTCATGAGGGCACCGTTTCCCCCGTGGCTCCGGGCACCACGGCGCCCCCTCAGGTGTGCGTCATTGTTTCCGGGGGAAGTTGACTGGCCGAGGTCACGTGCCCAGCAGAGGCAGCAAGGGCTCCAAAGCCTGGGGTCCTCAGCTCTTTTTTTACAAATGGATTTTACTTATTTGAAAGATGCAGAGAGACAGGGAGCTCAGATGGAGAGGGGCGCAGGCACTCGGGTCTGGGACGTGGTCTTAAGCAGGGTCTTCTGTGCCCACTCCCCATCTCGGGTTCTTGCTGTCTCCGCAGATGCTGCTGCCTGTGCTCGGCGGGCTATGTGTCCGGGGACCTCTGTCCTCTCTCATAGTTGACCGCCCCTCTCGCGTTCTCACACCCCTGGTGTGTCTCTCTGTATCCACACTGACATAGAGCAGACCCCAAGCTAGTGGGAGGAGTCGCTGTATCACCCCCAAACGGGCACCACGAGCCAACCCCTGGCACCGGGGTGGTGGAACAGAGGAAGGGCTCACTGTAGAGCTCAGAGCAAGGGGCTGGGCACCTGCTGCTCCGTTCCCGGAGCCCCTGAGGGAGGGAAGGCAGGGAGTGAATCTTATAGTTCAAAGCTGGGGCAGGACAGGTGCACGTCCTGTGTGTGACCAGGTTCCTGGTGGGGCAGCAGTGCTTGGGCCCTCCCTCCGGGGGTCAGAAATACCACATTCTGTTTGGTGGAAAAGTGGCCTTCCTCCAATCTAGGCTGCAGGCAGTGGGCTGTTCTCCCCTGAAAAGAAACCGACCATCAGGAGGCGAATCATCCGATAGGTTTGCAGGGCCAGTGGCACCACTCCCTCTGTTCCTGGAGTTCCTCTTAGCAAGTGGTTACTTAGCAACCGTAAAGGAAGGGCCAGGACTCCTGGAGCTAAGGGCGGGAGGCTGGGACTGCTCAGGCTCTTGGGCAGGGGCCCGACTGCAGCATCTCCTCTAAGACCACAGCAGCCAGATGGCACGAGGGCCCTTCCAGCAGCCTCACTGAGCAGAGTGCCTTCCGCAGAGGCCGGTCGCCAGGAGCACTGACGTTCTCTCACGCTGGGGTTAGGGACTCCCCGCACGTTTTGCAGGGCGGAGTCACAAGTCCACACTGAGCCTTAAAAATAACCCTCCATTGTACTGGCTGTGAAATGCTGATCAAAAATGTAGGCTGTTCTATAAATACATGATTTCACACAGAGAAGTTTAGTGGAAATTAATTTTAGAATTTACCAGGCCCGATTACAGTAATTTCCAGGCGTCCAGCAGGTGAGCTGCTGGCGGCTCTGTGGCCTGCCTAGTCCCGGGTCCTGACCCACCTGAGGCTTTCCAATCACATTTATTTTATGCAATTAGTTTGCACCGACATGGGAGACAGCAAGGCCCCCACCCACCCACCTGCACACCTCCCTCCAGGTGTCACATCAGCGGGTGTGAATCGAATTAGTGATTTGTGATGGCAACTGAACTTAATGAATCACACAATCTGGAGCTGCTCCGAGTTAATCCATTAAATTGCACCATGCCAGCGGCCCATCAGGAAGAACTGAGAATAAAGACAGAAGAGAGAGAGAGAGAGTGTGTGTGTGTGTGTGTGTGTGTGTGTGTGTGTGAGATCCGGCCCCTCGGGAACGTGGTCAAGGGGGGCCCTGTCTCGGGTCGTGCTGCGATCTCAGCTTCCTCTGTGGAAGGTGGGGGCCATCACGCTCGCTGCGTGTGTGCGTTGTAGGGGTTCCGTGTGCTGTGGGAGGAGATGACAGCTCGTGTGTGAGCCCCAGGATGGCAGCACCGAGCATCCTCTCCTCCCTGTGCACTGTGCTCCGACACACAGTGCCGGATGCTGGGGGGTGTGCATCGCTGTTCACGGCTGCGTTCTTGCCCGGGCGAGTTAGCAAAGTGAGGATTTCCCTCCCTGGGGCCCCACACCACAGAGTCTGACCCAGGGAGGGTGCATGTGAGATTCACTTGTTAGAAAGCAGAGTTACAGAGAGAGACAGAGATTTTCCATCCGCTGTCTCACCCCTCAAATGACCAGTGGCCAGGCCTACGCCAGGAGCCAGTAACTCCAAACACGTCTCTCACGCGGGTGGCAGAACACGCCAGAGCTCTCTACCTGCTCTGGTGAATTCTCAGCACCTGTGGTGCTGGCCTGCGTACCATGATATCCTGATGTCTCTCTGTGTCACCAGGTCTGGCATTGTGTTTCTTTTATTCATTAGAGAGAGAGAGAGAGACAGACAGACAGACAGGGAGGTGTCCTAACTGCTGGTTCACTCCCCACATGGCTGCAATGGCCAACGCTGGGCCAAGTCATATACAGGAGCCAACAAATTCATCTGGGTCTCCCACATGGGTGCAGGGGCCCAAGCACTTGGGCTAGCCTCCGCTGCTTTCCCAGGTGCATTAGCAGGGAGCTGGATCGGAAGTGGAGCAGCTGGGACTCAAACCAGCACCTATATGGGATGCCGGTGTTGCAGGTGTTGGCTTTACCTGCTGCGCCACGACTCTGGCCCATATATATATATATATATTTTAAGGTTTGCTTATTTGGTTGAAAGAGCCACACACAGAGATCTTCCATCTGTTGTCACTCCACAAACGCCTGCAACAGCCAGGTGTGGGTCAGGCCCGAGCCAGGCACTCCAGCCAGGTCTCCTGTGGGGCTAGCAGGTGCCATCCTGTGCCCCCAGATGCAGTGTAGTGGTCAGGACTGACCCAGGCACTGCTGTATGTTCTGGGTCCACAGAGCTGGTCCTGGGGCAGTGTCCCCTTCCCACCTGCCCTGCCAGGGTCACCTTGCTTACCGGGGCCCCCTGACCCCCTCAGCACCCAGTGGTAACCCTAGATCTGAGGGGCCTTGCCCCTATCCCCTGAATGGGGACTCTGGAGTGGGCCCAGCCCCCTGCGTCTCACACACCCTCTAGGACGGTCTGTGCCTCACGCCCCTCTCCGTGTCTCCGTGGGTAGCAAGGCAGAGAGTGGACCTCACCCCTAATGCCTCTAGCCCAGGCTGGGGTGAAGTAAGTTCCCCGGTGGCACAGTGGGGGTCCCTGTCCTGCTCCCCACTTGCAGTCCTGACAGACCTTCACCTCCCAGTGTCTTCCTTCCAAGGAGAGCCCTGCCAACAGCAGGTGCCATGATGGACCTGGCGAGGCTGCCCTTCTCCGAGCAGTGCCATCCCCAGGAAAAGGTGCCGCGGCGCTCTCGACAGCCGCACGGGGACCGTGCACGCCGGAATTTTATAGATCGCTTGCAGAGAATCATGTTTTATTTATGCTGACTTTGGGATGTGTTTGAATTTTTGTCACGAGCATGTTTCAAAGCTGCTAGCACTGGTGGCACTCCTAGGGGATGCGCGCCTCAGAAAACGTGGCAGGGGCTGAGCTGACGTTGGGAGGAGAGAGAACGGCTCGTTCTCTGAACAGCGCAGAGCCAGCTTTCAGGGGACCAGCGCTGGGAGCGTCACCACGCCCTGGCTGTGCAGCACTGGTTCTGAGGCAGACTGAGTATGCGGGACTCACACTGGCCCCTGGAGAGGGGAGTTGGGGTTGAGGGATCCCAGGGAGGACCAGGACTGGGGCTTGGTTCAGGGGGTGGCTCATGGTGGGGCCCACGTTGCTGGCCTGCATACCATAATATGCTGATAATATCCCGCAGTCGTGTCCTGGAGCTCAGCCCAGGGGCACACAGTCCCTGCTGCTGTCATTACCAGAGCATAAGGTGAGGGCAGCCTTCTCATGTGATAGAGTGGTGGTCCGCACCAGAGTGCCCCTGCTGTCCTGAGTGCTGTGGCCAAGGTGCCCCTGCTGTCCTGTGTGTGACATATCCCGGGGTGGCCATCCTGTGTGTGACATATCCCGGGGTGGCCGTGCCGTCCTATGTGTGACATATTCCAGGGTAGCTGTGCTGTCCTGTGTGTGACATATTCCAGGGTAGCTGTGCTGTCCTGTGTATGTGACATATTCCAGGGTGGCCGTGCCATCCTGTGTGGGACATATCCCGGGGTGGCCGTGCTGTCCTGTGTGTGACATATTCCAGGGTGGCCGTGCCGTCCTGAGTGTGACATATTCCAGGGTAGCTGTGCCGTCCTGTGTGGGACATATTCCAGGGTAGCTGTGCTGTCCTGTGTGGGACATATCCCGGGGTGGCTGTGCTGTCTTGTGGGTGCTACCCCTACTTGACCAGCAGTGGTTGTGCTACTGTTGGGACTAAGGTGAAAGTGGGTGTAAACCGTTATTTTGTAGTTTGGTTTCTACAAGCACTGTGCCATACGGGCTCAGGTTTTGTTGAGTTTCTGGATGTACTCTGCCTGTTGCATGATGGTGTGAAGTTAGTCACAGGAAGACACCTGTGCAGCGTGTGAAGTGGCCGTGAGAGGAGGGGCAGGTTGCAGGGTGAAGGGAAGTGTGTCCATGCCAGCCGCTGGTGCCACTTTTTTTTTTTTTTTTTTGACAGGCAGAGTGGACAGTGAGAGAGACAGAGAGAAAGGTCTTCCTTTGCCGTTGGTTCACCCTCCAATGGCCGCTGCGGCTGGCACGCTGATCCGATGGCAGGAGCCAGGTGCTTCTCCTGGTCTCCCATGGGGTGCAGGGCCCAAGCACTTGGGCCATCCTCCACTGCCTTCCCGGGCCACAGCAGAGAGCTGGCCTGGAAGAGGGGCAACCGGGACAGAATCTGGCGCCCCGACCGGGACTAGAACCTGGTGTGCCAGCCCTGCAAGGCGGAGGATTAGCCTAGTGAGCTGCAGCACCAGCTGGTGCCACTTTTGTGTCTGCTCTCCTAGTCTCCCTGGTATGGGGGGACGGGATCATGCTGTGAAGGTGTGGGTCCAGGAGCAGCCGATGAGACCGGTTTCAGTGATGAGAACCATTGTTGACAAGGGTGAAGGAGGAATCACACCAGCAACTGCTGCGTGTTGGTGACTGCATGTGGCACCGTGCCCACCTTGATCCTCATGTCCTGGTTAACCCACGCACAGTGACCAGATCAGCCCCAAGCGCCGGGCTCCTGTGTAAGCTATAAGGGTTTCCCAAGCCAGGCCGAGTGTGCGCTCCCGCACCTGGGCCAGGTGAAGCTACCCAAGTTCACAGCCAGGAGCCGGTGCTCAGGGCTGCTATGCGGTGCCTCTGCCGACTCTGCTCACTCTCAAGGTCATCGGCCATTACATCAGAAGTGCTGTGTGTGTGGGGGTACAGCTCTCCCCTGCAGCAGGGCTCAGGACCACTGCGGCCAGGGCGCCCTGTGCAGTGAGGGGCGGGAGTCCAGCCAAGCGGTCGCGGGGACCGGGGGCGTCTGGGGCAGCCGTCTCAGCATCTCCCGAGGCTGGCTGTCACGGGCCTCACGCATGTCTGTGGTGTCTGCTCCAGGCCCACCTTGTCTTGGGAAGTCTTGCCAGGTTTCCAGGTTTGAAGACCGGTCTGTGGTCTGTGAAGGCACCCGCGGTGTCACCTGAGGTGTGTCACAGTCGCCGGAGAGGGCGCAGGGGCAGGGAGAAGGTGCCGCCGCGGGCGCCCTGGTCCCCGCCCGGGACAAGAAGTTGGTGCTCTTGGTAATAAGCTTCTGGCTGTGGGTGAGCTGTAAATCGTGGTGAAAATTGAACCGAAGATGCAGTATCGTAAATCTCTTGCTTGGTGGCAGAATATTTATGGGGAGAGCTATATAATCAGTTACGTGGCCCCGCCGCGTCTGACGGCTGGCAGAAGGGGGCCCTGTGCTGGGGACCTCCCGCCTAGAACATTCCTGCAGGACTGTTGTACACGGGGGTAATCAGATGGCCCCGCAGTCAGACAGATGTGGGATGCCTCCGTGCACAGGTAAGGCGCTCAGGGCAGCGTGGCGGGGGAGGCAAGGGCAGGCAGATGCAGGCCTCCTCCCACGTGGCTCAGTAATTCGGTTCCCTAAATCAATGCTTGTTTATTCTGGGAACTGAGAATCCTAAGAAAATGCACATTTCATTAGATTTGTTTTGAAACTCATTATCCTCACTATAAATACTTCTGTGTGGCAAGTAATGAAATAGAACCAAAGGCAGCGGCGAAATCCCGGCCAGCTGCGAGCTGCCGAGGCCACCGTCTCGATTCATCTCTCCGATGATGGTAATTATTTAAAAGAAAAATCTATAATCACTGTTTAATGGTTTTCAGACTTTTCCCCTCTTTCGGTCTGTAGGGAAACACTTTTTTCTTTCAAAGAGAAGTCTGAGCTGCAGCCCGTCGTGTAGGGCAGGCGGAGGCTTGGCTGGCAACACCCCACCCTCCCGGGGCTCGGCTCCCCACCTGTCCCACCCCAGGGTGGCTGCTTGCAGTTCTGTGACCCTTGGCCTGTGGCTGGTGGAGGAGGGGCAGGACAAGGCTCCTCGGCTCTCCTGGTGCTGATGTCGTGGACCCAGGCTGCCTGGGTCACGGAAGATGGCTCAGTCTGGATGAGATGACTCGGGTGAGCCGTCCCTCCGTCCACCTCCTCTCCGATGTTGGTCTTCCAGGGACTTTGCCCCCAGACCCCATGAAGACTCAGCCCCCACACTGGTCCCTGTGCTTAAAGATGTGCTGCTTGGTTCTCACTGTCACCCCTCACCCCTGACAGCATCTGTGCATGTCTGTCATTGTTTGCTTCTCCTGCACCCACTCCCACCAGCAGGACGGAGGGCAGTGCTTTTGCTTCGGTTTCTTCCTCGCAGATGCATCCCCTGCATTTGCTACAGCGCCAGGCACATAGTAGGTGTTCACTACACACGTGCTGAGTGAACGCCTCTGTGAAGGCTGATTAGAGACGAGTGAGACACTTCTCCGCCTTGTGGCTAAGGTCAAGTGTAGAGACGAGTGAGGCGGTCCCCACACGTTACCCATGACCATCTCGCCCATCCTCAGTGATTATGGGTTATTGGGCCCAGACAGGGCTTGGCAAATCCCAGGAGCTCAGCCATATTCAAGTGAAGGGAAGTGTCCTTCTGAATCTGTTGTGGGGATAGGGATCCCCAAACTATACTGGGGAGATCGAGGGCCGTGGTGGGGCACAGACAGAGCCCAGCTGGACATGGTCCAGGCTCTTGTCTTCCTGTGTGTAAGAATACACCTGGGAGATGTAGATAGAGGTGAACAGGAGAACAGGTGTTGAAAGGCGGGGTGGGGGGCAGTGTTGTTGTGGGGAGCAACCGAGACTGGACTAAATTACTGGAACTGCTAAGACTAACTCTATGCATCTGATCTCCCACCATATGGCGCTGAGAGAGAGTAAACAACTTCCACACAGCTGCCTCACCAATTCAACTCACAAGCTGCAGGAGCTGATCCTGCTCCTGATTGGAGGAGAGCAGCGTGCTCGGTGTGTGGGCAGCAGAGTTGGGATTGGTGGAAGAGGACTATAAAGGAGGAGAGAGACAACATGCACCAGGAACACCTGAGGAACATCTGAGCAGCCCCTGAGAGAGCTGGCCAGCGGTGTGCTGCTCCTCCGCAGAAGCAGGGAAAGCGGCAGGGGTGCTGCCCCTCCGGGGGGGGGGGGCAGCAAACCCGGGACGGCGTCATTCCTCCGTGAGTGGGGGAGCGACAGTTGTGGTGTAGCGGGTAAAGCCACTGTCTGCAGTGCCGGCATCCCATATGAGTGCCAGTTCGAGTCTTGGCTGCTCCATTTCCCATCCAGTTCCCTGCTAATGACCTGGGAAAGCAGCAGAAAATGGCGCAAGTCCTTAGGCCCATGCACCCATGTGGGAGACCCGGAGGAAGCTCCTGGCTTCAGATCGGAGCAGCTCCAGCCATTGCGGCCAACTGGGGAGTGAACCAGTGGATGGAAGACTCCCCCCCCCCCCTCTGTGTAACTCTGACTTTCAAATAAAGAAATGAATCTTAAAAAAGGCAGAGGGATAGCGCACACTCAGATGTGAGCATGGGAGCCTGCAGGAGAGAACCGCCCTGCCCTGCTGGCATTGTCCTCACTGAAGGGGAAGAGGCAGGGTTTGCAGAGGGCTGCAGAGCCCGTGTGTGCCTCCAGCGTGCGTTGGTGGGTGTGGCTCCACTGCATGGTGGGTGAGCCAAGCCCTCAGCCATGTGGAATCGACATGGAAGCTGAGGGGATCTGGGCGCTATGCATGACTTGGGTGCTGGCCATCCTTGGCTCCTTGTCCCTCACTGGCTCCCTGTTCACCCACATCAAGTCCACACCCCTGTGGGAGGGTGTGCTCTTTGCTTGTGCCTGAGTACCAGGGAGACGAAAACAGGTGCGGTAGGACTGGCCAGTGGTGCTTCATTTAGGGAGTCAGTGAACTTGAATGAAGAGAAGACCACGTTTTTACTTTCACTAACTTCTGGCTGAAATCAGGCATTTTCTTGAACCACAAAGGCAGGCAACAAACCCGGGAAACGGAAGTCACAGCTCCTTTTCTTAGTCTTTGCCGACATGCGAACATAGTGTTTTATGGTGGTGATTATGTCTCCATCTGGGTTTTATCACTGAACGCAGGCATTGAGCATCACACACAGTTGCAGCTGGACAGGGCGAGGTCACGGTGTTCACCGCTGGCTCCTTCCTGTGGGCGGCAGCGGGCGGGGCTCTGCTGGGTCTGGAGCCCCCGTGGTGGCTGACGTGCTCTGTACGGTGCTGCCAGGCTCCCGCAGGTCGGAGCTGGCAAGAGCCGGCCATGTGGCGGGACCTGAGATGCGTCTCCCGTTCTTGTGGGCTTCTTGCAATCTGTGCCCTACCTTTTAAATAAAGTCCATCTCCAGAAATATCCCTCAATTACATGTTTAGGCTATTCCTTTCCCCAGGATCCTGACGCATGAACCCAAAGACCAGATGCAACTGCTGTCTTCTCTCCTAGGGGTCTCCCCATGGCCCGGGTGCCCCTAGAAGACAGAAGACGCCTACTCAGCGTCTGCGTGGTTGTTGCCAATGGCGGGGCGATAAGACACAGGTTCTGTTGCCCACCTGGCCGAGCTCAGCACTGGGCTGTGTGGCTGCATCCTCCTGCCTAACCTCAGACTCTGGGCAGGCGGCCCTCCGCCGAGTGTGTGCAGCCAGTGTTTAGTTACAACAGACGACCTCCCAACTTGTAACCTGTTCATAGGAACCTGCGCAAGGGTTCACGGTGGCAGCGACTTCTGCTGCGGGGGAGTCATTCTGTTTGAAATATAATGTACTCCGAAAGCAGGCAAAACTCGAGTTAGAAATCACCGTAATGGCTTTCATGAAAGCTATCGTTAATTTAGGGCCCAATTAAAACCAGAAATCCAATTATTGCCGAATAACATAATTGCAAGAAAGTAACTTGAATGGCACGTATGGCAGTAATTAAGGAAGAAGCCTTAATAATGGCATCCATGTGAACCATTGCAAGGAGGGCCTATGAGCGTGAGACTGGGCCCAGGTGGGGGTGGTGGTCAGCCAGCAGTGGCCCAGCGGTTCTGAATCTTGTAAACACTGTGCACGATTACAGGCTAGGGCATGGGTCCATGTCAGATACATGCAGAATTTAAGAGCAGGGTAAGGTTGTGGTCTGAGTCCATGTGCACCAAAGGGTCAAGTACATCGTGAGCCCTGACAAATTAAAACTGGGAGGTGTTATTTTACGTTGCTTGAGAATCCCGGAGAAGCGGATGACAAGAGGAATGTCAAGAGTTGAGCCTTGTCAATTCAAACTCTGACTCTGACCTCGTGGTTGGTGTCAGTGCACCGATTCTGTTGCTTGCTGTGGTGGGCCCAGGCTGCCTGGATTGTGGTCAGGGCCTGGGGAGCCCCAGGTTGCTAAGACCCTGGGTGAGGCAGGGTCTTGGTGCCAGCCCCTTGTGCTTCCACTCGTGACCTGCAGAGGGCACCAGCAGCCCCTGAGCAGAGCCCCTGGCAGCTGCATGTCTTTCGCAGGTCTGTAGGTAGTCTGCCCTTTGGAGCAGCTGCCCGGTTGCTGGCGTCAGAACTGCCTGGCGGGCCTGCTGACCCACAGGGCTGGCTGCCACTGGTGTTTCTGAGTCAGTGAGGCCTGAGAACGTGCACTTCTGGTGCTTCCCGGGTGCTGCTGCCTACTGAGCCACTGCAGGGCAGTGCAAGTGTGAAGTGGGTCCTGCAGGGAGGCCCTGTGGTCAGCGAGACAGGCAAGGGCGGAATGCCACGTGGCTGGAGCCATGGTTGCCCAGGACAGCCCCCCACAGGCAGAAATGGCAACTCCGGCACCACACGCTCTTGCTCAGCCACCAGCTGTGACTACCCCTGGAGGGCTGGACTCAGCAGGCACGCCCAGGACCTGGGAGGTGGCCACTGTGAGGCAGTGTGGGAAGGAGCCCTGTTCTGCAGGGTTGCCTGAGCCGCTGTCCGTGTGTCTCCCGAGTGGAGGAAGTCAGACGGCGTCGGCTGTGAGACTTACACACAGGGGTGCCTGGAAGAGAAGGAAGGTGTGAGGACCTGGCTGGGACAGGTGAGGTCTGAGCAAGGAGGCCCCGAGCCCTGGCATGCGGGAAAACTGTGCAGGGAGCTGGGAGAGTACAAACGCCCAGGCCACGAGATGCCGGTCTAGTTTGAGGGCCATGAGCTTGCACCACTGTGGGGTCCTCGTGGGTCCAGGCCTTGGCTGGGGTCCAGCAGGTGGTCAGTGACGTCAGGGAGGGGTTGGAGGCATGGCTGACCAGCTCAAGGTTCAAGGTGTGGCTGCAGCCCCACGGCAGCAGGTGTGCAGTTGACGGCAGTGGGTAGCAGTGGGCGCCATATCTGAGGTCCTGGTGTGTGCCAGGTCCCGGCGCCCCGCCCCACTGAGAAAGGAGCTGGCGCTCTGAGACTGGCCCAACTTGTCCAAGTGACTTCAAATCCGCCCAGTCCCAAAGCCTGGGTCCTCCCTGGGAGTGAGGGAAGTGGGTGTGCGGAGGGCCTGGCAGCCTTGCGACCACCCAGAGCCGCGCTCTCAGGGGAAGGCTGGCATCTGTGTGCCCGCTGAGCTCAGTCACCGCGCTCACACCCCCGTCCCTGAAGTGGGGGCCTTGATCTGAGCCTGTGTTCACTGCGGTGGCTGCCAGGAGTCGAGGGGCTCAAGGCTCTGCAGGCAGAGTTGTCACAGTGGCCGCAGGGCCCCTGCTGAGGGGGCTCCCGGGGAGGACCCGTCCTTGCTCTCCAGGCCCTGGTGGCTCCAGGCTGTCACTGCCTGGTCACGCCACCTCTCCTCCGTGTGTGTTCTCTGTGTCTCCTAGAAGAACACTCGCCATGGGCTTTATGGCACCTGGGCAGTCCAGTCGGGTTTATCCCAGATTCTCAACTGTGTCTGCAGACTCACCTTTCACGGGTTCTAGGGGGTTGGAGACTTCTGTCCCTCCCTCCCTCCCTCCCTCCCTCCCTGCCTCCCTCCCTCCGTTTTCCTTCTTCATTCCTTCCCTCCAGACAGGGAAAGTGACACACACACACACACACACACACACTCTCAGAGCACGAGCTGTCACCCGTGGTTCCCTGTCCAGTGATCACCGTGACTGAGACCTAGGAACTTCATGCAGGTCCCCACATGGGTGGCAAGGAGCCCACCGCCTGAGCCATCTTGCTGCTTGCCTTTAGGTGGTGAGCATTGGGTGCCATTGACCGTGAGCATTAGAAGGAAGCTGGAATTAGGAGCCAAACTGAGACTTGAACTGTGATGAGGGCGTTTATGTAAGGGGACCACACTTCATGTGTACTTTGTATATGTACAATATGTATATAGTTCTAAGAGCATCGTGATGCTTCCTATCCTACCCTCCCTCCCTCCCGTGCTTCCACCCTTCCTCCTCCTTCATTTCTTATTTTTCTTTTAATTTTTTAAAAGATTTCATTGCTTGTTTATTTGAAAGGCAGAGTTACACACACACACACACACACACACAGAAATCTTCTGTCCACTGGTTCACTCCCCATATGACTGTAACAACTGGGGCTGAGTGGCCAAAGCAAGGAGCCAGCAGCTTCATCCAAGTCACCCACAGGGCCCAGGCTCTTGGGTCATCTTTTGCTGCTTTCTCAGGCCATTAGCAGGGAACTGGATTGAAATTGGAGCAGCTGGGATATGAACAGGCTCCCCTATGGGATGCTGGAATGGTAGGCAGTGGATTAACCTGCTACTCCATGCTGATGGCCCCTTTCTTTTAATTTTTATGTGACATATTTTTAATTTATAATCACAAGTTTAACCCTCCAGTAAATAAAGAATTCAATAAGTAATGAGTAGAAAAAACACTGTTCAAGAGTGTAGACAAGGGCTATAAACAATAATAAAATCTCAGAATGTCAATTTTGCTCATATATGTTACAATTATTTGTGCTCTGTGTATTAGTTGCCACAAATCAGGGAAAATATATTTGTCTTTCTAATACTGGCTTATTTCAATAAGCATGATAGTCTAATATGTTTGTACTTTGTTGCAAAAGATAGTATTTCATTCCTTTATATGGCTGAGTATTAGTCCATGGTATATATGCCACAACTTCTTTATCTGGTCATCAATTAATGGACGACATCTGAGTTGATTCCTTATCTTGGCTATTGTGAGTTGAGCTGCTATAAATAGAAGAGACAGACAAGTCTTGCTTATGCTGATTTCATTTCCTTTGATTAAATTCCCAGGAGTGGAATAGTAGATCTGCTTTCAGATTTTTGAGGAATCTTCATACTGACTTCCATCATGGTTGTATGAGTTTACATTCCCACCAACAGTGTGCTAGGGTACATTTTCCCCCACATCCTTGCCAGTCTTTGTAATTTTTTGATTTTTGGATGATAGCCATTCTGACTGGGGTGAGATGAAACCTCATGTGGTTTTTATTTTTATTTCCCTAATGGCAGTGATCCTGAGGATCTTTTCATGCTTCTGTTGGCCATTTGTATTACATCCTTCAGAAAATGCCTGTTTATGTCCTTTGTCCATTTTTTTTAAACTGGATTTTTTTGTTTTTGAGTTTATTGAGCTCCTTATTATCCTGGATATTAATTTTATTGCATGCATAATTTGCAAATATTTTTTCCCATTCTGTCAGTTGCCTCTCTGCTTTGCTGAATGTTTCCTGTGATGTGCAGAAGTGTCTTAGCTTGATGTAATCCCGTTTGTCTGTTTTTGCCTTTATTGCCTGTGCTTCTTGGGCCTTATCCAAGAAGACTTTGCTAGGTCAGTGTCTTGCAGAGTTTCCCCCTTTGTTTTCCTCTAATAATTTGGTGATTTCTGGTCTTAGATTTAGATCCTTGATCCATTGTCTGTTGACTTTTGCATTGTTTAGGGTGTAACGTAGGGGCTGTGTTTCATACTTCTGCATGTGTAAATCCAGTTTTCCCAGCACCATTTGTTGAAGAGGATGTCCTTTCTCTTGGGATTGATTTAGTTCATTTGCAAAGATTAGTTGGTTGTACATGTGTGGATTAATTTCTGGGATTTCTGTTCTGTTCTGTTGGTCTCCATGTCTATTTTTGTGCCTGTACCAAGCTGTTTTGATTGTACCAGTCCTGTGCTATGTCCTGAAGTCTGGTATTGGGATGTCTCCGGTTTCGTTGTTGTCAAAGATTGCTTTAGCTATTCAGGCTCTCTTGTGTTTCCATATAAATTTGAGTATCATTTTTTCTAGATCTGAGAAGAATGTCCTTGGACATCACATTGAATATGTAAATTGCTTTGGATAGTATGGCACTTTGATGATATTAATTCTTCAGATTTACGAATATGGAAGATTTTTCCCTTTTTGTTTTTTTCTATTTCTTTCTTTAATGTTTTATAATTTTCATTGTAGAGGTCTTTCACATCCTTGATTAAATTTATTCCAAAGTATTAAAATTTTTTGTAGCTATTGTGAATGGTACTGATCTTACCAATTCTTTCTCAGCCCTGGCATTTTCTGTGTATACAAAGGCTATTGATTTTTCTGTGTTGATTTTATATCCTACAACTTTATCAAACTGTCTTATGAGTTCCAATAATCTCTTTTGTTAGTTGCTTTTTTATTTCTAAAATTTGTATGTATCTCATAAATACAACACTATGAACATAGTAGTTCTTCCCACCCTTTCCACCCTCCCACCCATTCTCCATCCCCCTTCCTGTTCCCTCTCCTGTTTTATCTGAGATAGAAAAAGAAAGAGAAAGAAAAGAAAAAAGAACAAATGGAATAAAAAAACTAAGAGAACTGTTCCTCAATGATCTGTATAAGGGCTGTTCGCTGTTGCTGCTTCTTGGAGGTGATTTAGCTTTTTCCCCCTTCCTCTTTTTCCTTCCTTTCTCCCCCTTCTTTCCTTCCAGAAACTTAATTGTCTTTAAAGAAGAACCCAGGGAGATACATCTTTTGTGAGCTCTTAGACATAACTATAACTTAATAATATCCTCCATTAGTATACTAAAATGAAGTGATTCTTGAGAACAAGTTTTACTACTAAGTTTCATGGTACAACTCTTTGAGGACAGAGGTCCTGCATGGGGAGTTAGTACACGGAGACTCTAATTGTTTATTAAAAAAAACTATTACATATGATATCAATGATCACCTAAGGCTCTTGACATGATCTACCTCAGCTATGGAAGCCTTTTGGATCCACTAGCTCAAGAAAGCCATAAGCAAAGTGGAAGTTCTTGCCTTCCTTCAGAGAAAAATAACCCTTCTTTGGTGGCTCCTTCTTTCCACTGGAGTCTCACCCACAGGGATCTTTTAGGTAGGACTTTTTTTTTTTTTTTTTTTTTTTTTTTTTTTTTTTTTTGCTAAAGTGACTTGGCTTTCCATATCTGAAATACTCCCCTTTGGCTTTCCAGCCAGACTAGACTAGAATGCCTTAAGGGCTGATTCTGAGGTAGGAGTGCTACTTAAAGCGATTGTCATTCTATGAGTCTGCTGTATGGACTGCTTCCTATGTTGGAGCCTTCACTCCTTTTTAATTCTGTCTGTTGCTTCTATACACTTAGTCTTGTTTGTAGGATCACTTTATCATTTGATCCTATCTATATGGTCACTTTACCACTTAATTCTACCATTTGATCTTTATAGCACTTAAGCTGCTATTTTTATCAGCCAGCTTAAGGGATTTTGGAGTCCTATGGCAAGTTTTTAGCTGAACCCTTAGAAGAGAGTCTGTAGGAAAGTAAGTAGGACTATACTTGTTTGCAGTTACAAACTTCATACATTTCAAAATGACAGCTTTAAGATCTTGGTAATTCTTTATGCTGTGCCTGCTCTCCCATCCACACTCCCACCACCCTTCCTCTTCCCTTTCTTATTTTCACTCTTATTCTTTACTAAGAGCTATTTTAAATTATACCTATATTACTAACTTTATACATATATTACTAACTTTATGCTAAGTACAGAGTTCAATGATTTCTATGAAAGAGAAAAAGATAAGGAAAATATTATAAAGGAAAAGATAACCAAAAATACAGAATAAAATGCCGTTCCTCACAGTCAAGAGAAGGGCTATTCAAAATCATTGATCTCGTGGTGTTAATGCTGCCTTTTAAGTGCTCTGTTAGTTATTGCAGACCAGGGAGCACATATGGAATTTGCCCTTGTGAGACTGGTTTATTTCACGAAGTGTGATTTCCAATTTCATCCATTTCATTGGAAATGACTAGACACTTCGTTGGTTTTTTTTTTTCTGCTGTTTAGTATTCCATGGTGTACATATCCTATAATTTCTTTATCCAGTCTTTAGTTGACAGGCATCTGAGTTGATTCCATGTCTTTGCTATTGTGAATTGTGCTGTGATAAACATGGGGGTACAGATAGCTCTTTCATATATTGATTTCATTTCCCTTGGGTAAATTCCCAGGAGTGGGATAGCTGGGCCATATGGTAGGTCCATGTTCAGACCTCTGGGGTATCTCCACATTGTCTTCCATAGTGGCTTTACCAATTTACATTCCCACCAACAGTGGATTAGGGTATCTTTTCCCCCGCTTCCTCGCCAGAATTTATTGTTTGTTGATTTCTGTATGAAAACCAATCTAACTGGGGTGAGGTGAAGCCCCATTGTGTTTTTTTTTTTTTATTTTAAAGATTTATTTATTTATTTGAAAGTCAGAGTTACACAGAGAGAAGGAGGGGGGGGGAGATGTCTTTCATCTTCTGGTTCACTCCACAGTTGGCCACAACAGCCAGAGCTGTGCCGATCCGAAGCCAGGAGCCAGGAGCTTCTTCTGGGTCTTCTATGTGGATGCAGGGGCCCAAAGACTTGGGCCATCTTCTACTGCTTTCCCAGGCCATAGCAGAGAGCTGGATCAGAAGCGGAGTGGCCAGGATTTAACCCACTGATAAAATCCACCAGTTGTGTGTGTGCACCCCCTTCCCCCTCCATGAGCTGTTACAGCCTCCCTTCTCCTTATTGAGATGGAGCTTCCTCCCCGCTTGTCACCAGGTGCCCTTGTGGGGGGAGGGGAAGCAGGCACTGCACTGTCCCTTCATGGGGTTAGGCTGGGTCCCTGCCCCCTGCCCCCTGCCCGCTGCCCGCTGCCCGCTGCCAGTGTTCCAGGCTGGAACGGTGTGATCTGCCAGGTGCTCCCTCTGGCGATATCACCAGCGACACGGGTGCCGCAGACTCCACTCGCCTCGCTCCAAGAACATGGCTCCAGGCTCCGGCTGTGGGAGTTGCCAGTGCTGTCCCCGCTCGCTGCTTCGTGTTTGTCCCATCCGCGCTGCTCCTTGGCACCTCTCTTCTTGTCGAATTTCCATTGCAAACATCAGTTCCTCCAGTTTTCTTCTGTTATCTTCCTGTGGTCAGAATGAGCCTATGTTTTCCCTATTCAACCATCTTGGATCTCTTCTTGGCCTTTCAGAAAGATAAGAATTCTTAAGGACCTCCATGTCCAACTTCCCAGTGGGGCAGAGCCTAGGAATCCTTAGCATTTGTATGGGTCATTCTGTGGCCTTTCGCAAAGGAAGTGGCCACCCCCAGGTATCCAGCAGGGGCCTGCGGGCAGTTTCGGACATCACAGGGCTCGGTGGCATCCTCTGCAGGATGCTAGGTGGAGACGAGACACAGACACGGGATCATGAGTGTTAACTCTGCCCACTTCTCAGAGACAGTGCTGATTCCATTTGTAGAAGAGCATAAAGCCATCAGCTAAAATCTAATTAGGAAAATCGCCTTCTCCCGCCTGGTCCTGAGTGAGTGGCTTGCTGTGTCAGCCACCCTGACTTGATCTCCCTGGTGGGGATCAGAAACACAGGGTAGTGGGGGAGTTTTGCTCAGCGGTTTTCCAAGGTGGTACCTCAGTTAACAAACCTAGGGGAAGGAGGTGGTGTCAGAAAATCGTGTTCCAGTCCCCTTCATGAATCAAGCCTGGCGGAACTGCCTCAGGCATTGGCAGGAAAGCAAACCGAGCACAGCCCAGCCCTGCCGGTGCGGGCAGAGCGGATCCCCGGCACGTTCAGAGCCTCAGTGTCTCACTACCTTCTGTTTCCTGCTGCCTTCAGCATCTAAGATACAGACTGATGTGCGAGGCAGAGAGGTCGCATCTGCTGGTTCATTCCCAGGTGCCTGCATCGGCCGGGCTGGGCCCGAGGACAGGGACAGAGGGTGAGCCGTCACCGCTGCCTCCCAGGGTCTGGAAAGAGCAGCCAGAGCGGGCACTCAGATTCAGGCACCCTGCCGTGAGGTGCGGTGTCCCAACCGGCGTCAGCTGCTCGGCCAGACTCCCGTCTCTTCTGCCACTGTGTACCCGAGTGCCCCTCGCCTGAGCTAAGGAATCCCATGCCTTCTCGCCCTTCTCCTCTGACAGAAACGGACGCCATGCTATGTTTGTTGATGACTTCACAGAATGTTAATCACATGTTGATGGAATGTAATTGGCCTGGCAAGCCCCGCAGTCACAGAATTCCAGCCTTGCATGAGCTTGACGGACCTGCGGGCACTGCCGGCTCCCTGCAGTATCCCCAGAACCCAGCTCAGTACCTGCAGGCCAGTGACACACTCCATAGACAACCAGCCCGTGTTTCCTTCTCACTTGTAAGGGTTGGAGAGGCTGAGGGCAGAGGCTGAGCTGTTCTCTGGGAATAACCCTGACTCAGCTTCCACAAAGTGTCCAGGGGCATCTCCTCTGGCCTCTACAACCCCTGTTGTTTGTCTCTGGGGAGACAGGAAATGGCTCGGAGGGGCAGGGGCACTGGGACCCCCTCTTGTGGTAGCTGTGTGCAGGCCGGAGCAGGTGTATCCTTGCTGGGTTCTGGGCAGAGTGAAACCCGAGGAGCACCTTGCTCGTAATCACATAGAGGTCCATCCCAGAAGACGGTCTGCAGGCTCCTTGAGGAGGTCACCTCCTTGAGGTCACCGTGTGACCCTGCCACTCCATGAAAACACACATCCACACAGAGGCTGCACCCACACGGTCATGGTTGTGTTACTCAGCACAGCCAAAAGCAGGAAGAATCAAGCGTGACCAGCTGCTGAGTGAGCACACAGAGCGAGGGCTGTAGGTGCAGTGGACAGGTGGATCTGCACAGTGGAACATCACTCAGTGGAAGAAAGCAGGTGCTGATGGTGCTGCCAGGGACGGACCCTGAGAACCTCACGCTGAGTGACAGCAACCAGGTGCAAAAGGTCACTTATCTGTGAATCCATTCTCATAACGCGCCCAGAGAGAGCCTGAGAGCAGCTTTGTGGTCGCCAGGGTTTGGGGGAGGGACGTGCGACGTGCTGCTGATGGCTTCCAGAGGAGTGATGGGGACAGTCTGGAGTTAGGTGGTGCTGGTGGTTGCACAGCCTGTGGTCGTACTAAAAAAGCAGTGACTCGCATACTTGACAAGGGTGGTCTTCTGGTGTGTGAACTGTACCTTGAGAAAAATTGCTCAGAATCTGAAGATGCTGACAGCCTGGGGACCCTGCACAGCTGCTGTCCAGGCTGCTGTCCGCTCACACCCCCTGCATCGCCTCTTCCTGTCTGTGGTGCACGCTTTCTCCCACAGCTCGAGTCGGGGACAGACTGACCCACCATCCTGATTTGCTGGGGACTGAGAATTTCCTGGGAGGTGAGGCTTTCAGTGCTAAACACTGGAAACTCGTAGGCCAGCCAGGAGGTGTTGGTTACCTGGGAGCGCGTAGGCAGTCTCTTCTGTCGTCGTTTTTCCAAAGTGAAATCCAGAACCGCATCTCCAGGCCTCTGGTGCTGCCTGCTGATCACCCGCGTCTCTGGTGGAGATGCAGAGCCTGCGGCTCCTCCCAAGACTCTTGGGGCAGAGCTTGTGCTGTGACGAGATCCCGAGTCGCTCACAGACTCTGGAGCTCAGCTGCCCTGCTGTGGAGGAGCAGAGAGATCTGGGCTCCGATCCTGGCTGAAACACAGCAGTTGGATTCTCACAGCTGGTGATTAGTGGACACTGAGGTATTTGTTCAATGCATCTGGATTTGGCCGGCGCTGCGGCTCACTAGGCTAATCCTTCGCCTAGCGGCGGCAGCATACCGGGTTCTAGTCCCAGACGGGGCGCCGGATTCTGTCCCGGTTGCCCCTCTTCCAGGCCAGCTCTCTGCTGTGGCCAGGGAGTGCAGTGGAGGATGGCCCAAGTGCTTGGGCCCTGCACCCCATGGGAGACCAGGAGAAGTACCTGGCTCCTGCCATCGGATCAGCGCGGTGCGCCGGCCGCAGCGCGCCGGCTGCTGCGGCCATTGGAGGGTGAACCAACGGCAAAGGAAGACCTTTCTCTCTGTCTCGCTCTCTCACTGTCCACTCTGCCTGTCAAAAAAAAAAAAAAAAAAAAAAAAAAAAAAAGCATCTGGATTTGGGCATCCTACCTCTACCGAACTCCCAGATGATACATTGCTGGTTTGGTCATTTCCAGTTTTCCCATTTGAGTCTGGAGCAGGGAGTGGGAGCAGCACCGACACGGTGCCCTGCGCGCGCTCTCTCTCCAGTGCACCTGCTTTGTATGGTGGTCTTATGTTTTGTATGATAAAGTCCAAGCGTATAAGATAGTGCCCTTGGAATTCAGCCTTGTGAACACAGTGCATCTGGATGGCTCTTTGTGATTAGAAGAATCACTGTGTCTGGCATTGGTGCAACCGCGTGGCCCCTTAGGGAGAGTGATTTAACTCAAGATTGCTTCTTACTGAGCTGGTTTCAGCTTGATGCCTAAAAGTCCACTCTGCATCTGCCTAGTGCTCTGGTGTCTTGGGGTAGAGCCATCTCAGGACCAAGAAAAATGCTTGCGTTCACAGTGCCTCCATGAGGTTTCCATGGCTACACAAATGGAGCTGTGGCCTCTGAGAAGCGTGGTGGTGAGCTCAGATCTCGAGGTTTGCCCTGGAGGCTGGGAGCTGGCGTGTAGGGAGTGGTGGTTCTGAGGCTCTGACGTGTTTGTGCTTCTTCTGTTTGATGGTCCCTGCACACTGTCGGATTTGCATGCTGGAGACATAATTAGCCATAGGCTGATTGCAAAGAATCAGCCATAATTTAAAAATATGAATTAACATAAAATGGCAAGCATTAAGAGTTAATGTTAGCTTGATGTTCACTTATTTTTGCATCCAAATGAACCGTATTAAGTTACTTAGTCCATCAAAACATGAGGATTTTTCTATGATGCTGAGCTGTGATAGCGGTTTCTTACATGGGAAATTCTGACATCATTTTTGGAAAGTGCAGGTCCAGTCCCCGCTGATAACCTATTTTCAGTTTCCTCTGTGGTCCTGTTTATTCCAGCACATTTGGAATGTTGAAGTTCAGGTTTTCTGCCATGGAATTGTGTTTGTCAGTGCCCCATGGCCCTCTTCACCATCATCCTTGTCAGTCACGCGCAGGGGGAATGCGGAGGGGAGGGAATTACAGAAACGCAGTGGGTCTGGGAGATGTGGGCTTAAACCAGCAAATCGAGCCAATTGGTTTAGAATCATGATGCTTGGCTTTCTAATGCATATTCAGGGGAGGCTGAAAAAATGTATGAAATTTAATTGTACCATAAAGCTGTCACCAGAAAATATATACTGAATATCAAATAGGGTAACATGTCTTCTGGAGAGGTAATCTGTGAAAGTTAAAAAAAAAAAGTTAAGGATGTGACAGTCAAACAAATAATGGGGAAAGTAGGTGGTGCCAGGAGTAGCTTAACTCAAGTTCAGTGGGCCGAGCACTTGGAATCTCGTTGGCATTAACAATTTCCCTACTGAATATGCACAAAAATCAGGGAAAAGAGCTTAAAAATGGAAGACTATTTTAAGGTTTTCTATGCCAAATATTTTACGTAAGTTTTCACAGATTTAGATAACCACTAATACTGTGAACCACATGCAGTAGCATTGATAAGTGGAGTTTTGCTCCTTTATAGTGAAAATCGAGTGTTCCATGAATCAGACTGAAAATATTCAGTGCCTTCTCTGGTGTAGGTTGTTTTTCACGTTTTAGTATGTGTATGGACACCTGGGGAATCTTAAAATGCACATTGTGTTTGCATTTTTTATTGAGGTTGAAATGCATGTAAGATAGCATTAATTACAAACTGTGTCAAGGCATAGGCTCAGTGGCACCCACTGCGCGTACCGTGCAGGGCAGCCTCTCCTCTGCTGGGTTCCAACACGTCTGCACCACCAAGGAGACCCCATGCCCACCAAACAGGCGCTGCCGGCTCCCTGACCCTGCCCCGGACCCCGAAGCCACTGGTCTGTTTTCTGTTTCCATGGCTTTGCCTGATACTTCTTGTCATTGGGGCCATAGACATGTGAATTTTTGTGTCTGGTCTCTTGCACTAAAATGTAGATTTTGATTTGAAGTTTGGGGCAGAGCTGAGATGCACCTTTCTGACAGATAACCAGTGACGCTGGTGTAGGGGTGTGCGGCTCCTGGCTGGGGGATCTGCAGCTGGGGAGTGGAGCAGCCAGACTGCAGCAGGATAAGCCACCATCATGCACAGAACCCAAGGGCCACACTGGCCTCTGTGGCTCCCCGGCAAAGCGTCTCCATGCATGAGACCTCAGGACATGGCATGATGTTGACGTTTGGGGATGGCAAGCGATGGCTCAGGGGCCACATCCTGTTCACCAGTTAGGAGGGGCTTTTGAAAAATACCTATTTTAGATTATTATTTCAGATTTGCCATTTGAAAGGCAGAGTTACAGAGCAAGAGTGTGTGTGGGGGTGACAGAGGGAAAGAGAAAGAGAGAGTGATAGATATGGATCTTCCATCTGCTGGTTCATTCCCCAAATGATCTCAGTGACTGGGGCTGATCTGTGCTGAAGCCAGGATCCAGAAACCCCTAGCACTTGGGCTATCTTCTGCCATCTTCCCAGGCCATTAGCAGGGTGCTGGATTGGACGTGGAGTGTCTGGGATGCCAACTGTTGCTTCTATGGATGCTGGTGTTGCAGGTGGGAACTTAATCTGCTGTATTACAATGCTAGCCCCTAACAGCTTGTTTTATTTTTTTATTTATTTTTAGTTTTTGGGTTTTTTTTTGAAACTTTTATTTAGTAAATATAATTTTCCAAAGTACAGTTTATGGATTACAATGGCTTTTCCCCCCCATAACTTCCCTCCCACCCGCACCCCTCCCATCTCCCACTCCCTCTCCCATTCCATTCACATCAAGATTCATTTTCAATTATCTTTATATACAGAAGATCGATTTAGTATATATTAAGTAAAGATTTCATCAGTTTGCACCCACACAGAAACACAAAGTGTAAAATACTGTTTGAGTACTAGTTATAGCATTACTTCACATTGGACAACACATTAAGGACAGAGATCCCACATGAGGAGTAAGTACACAGTGACTCCTATTGTTGACTTAACAATTTGACACTCTTGTTTATGGCGTCAGAAATCTCCCTAGGTTCTAGTCATGAGTTGCCAAGGCTGTGGAAGCCTCTTGAGTTTGCCGACTTCGATCTTATTCTGACAGGGTCATAGTCAAAGTGGAAGTTCTCTCCTCCCTTCAGAGAAAGGTATCTCCTTCTTTGATGGCCCATTCTTTCTACTGTGATCTCACTCATAGAGACCTTTCATTTAGGGTGGTTTGGGTTTGTTTTTTTTTTTTTTTTTTTTTTGCCAGAGTGTCTTGGCTTTCCATGCCTGCAATACTCTCATGGGCTCTTCAGCCAGATCCGAGTGCCTTAAGGGCTGATTCTGAGGCCAGAGTGCTGTTTAGGACATCTGCCATTCTATGAGTCTGCTGTGCATCCCACTTCCCATGATGGATCGTTCTCTCCCATTTTGATTCTTTCAGTTAGTATTCACACACACTAGTCTTGTTTATGTGATCCCTTTGACTCTTAGACCTATCAGTGTGATCAATTGTGAACTGAAATTGATCACTTGGACTGGTGAGATGGCCTTGGTACATGTCACCTTGATGGGATTGTATTGGAATCCCCTGGCATGTTTCTAACTCCAACATTTGGGGCAAGTCTGATTGAACATGTCCCAAATTGTACATCTCCTCCCTCTCTTATTCCTACTCTTATATTTAACAGGGATCACTTTTCAGTTAAAATTTCAACACCTAAGAATAAATGTGTTTTGATTACAGAGTTCAACCAATAGTATTAACTAGAACAAAAAAAATTAAAAGGCATAAAGTATTAAATTGTACATCAACAGTCAGGACAAGGGCTGATCAAGTCACTGTTTCTCATAGTGTCCATTTCACTTCAACGGGTTTCCTTTTTTTGTGGTTGGTTAATTGTCACCGATCAGGGAGAACATATGATATTTGTCCCTTTGAGACTGGCTTAATTCACTCAGCATGATGTTTTCCAGATTCCTCCATTTTGTTGCAAATGACCAGATTTCATTGTTTTTGACTGCTGTATAGTATTCTATAGAGTACATGTCCCATAATTTCTTTATCCAGTGTACTGTTGATGGGCATTTGGGTTGATTCCAGGTCTTAGCTATTGTGAATTGAGCTGCAATAAACATTAAGATGCAGACAGCTTTTTTGTTTGCCAATTTAATTTCCTTTGGGTAAATTCCAAGGAGTGGGATGGCTGGGTTGTATGGTAGGGTTATATTCAGGTTACTGAGGAATCTCCAGACTTACTTCCATAGAGGCTTAACCAGTTTGCATTCCCACCAACAGTGTTAGACAGTGAGAGAGAGAGAGAGAGAGAGAGAGAGAGAGAGAGAGAGAAAGGTCTTCCTTTTTCCGTTGGTTCACCCCCCAAGTGGCCGCTGTGGCCGGTTCATTGCAGCTGGCGCACTGCGCCGATCCAAAGCCAGGAGCCAGGCGCTTCCTCTTGGTCTCCCATGCAGGTGCAGGGCCCAAGCACTTGGGCCATCCTCCACTGCCCTCCCAGGCCATAGCAGAGAGCTGGACTGGAAAAGGAGCAACCGGGACAGAATCCAGCACCCCAACCGGGACTAGAACCCACAGTGCTGGCGCTGCAGGTGGAGGATTAGCCTAGTGAGCTATGGCGCTGGCTTAATTTTTTTAATGATTGAAAATAGTGGTTCAGTTGCCTGTGGCATACATCAGAGTATCTAGGGTTGCCTCCCGGCTCAGGCTCCTAACTCTAGATTCCTGCCAATATGCACCCCTGGGAGGCAATAGGTGACGACTTAAGTACTTGGGTTCTTGCCACCTATGTGAGAGACTTGGATTGAATTTCTGCCCCCAGCTTGGAAACCCCCCCCCCCCCAGCTGTTGTGGGCATTTAGGGAATGAATGAATACAGTGGAGATCTCTCTGTTGTATAAATAAGTAAATAAAACTGAAAATAAAAATGATTGAAGAATCAGAAGAATAGTGTTTTACGATTCGTGACTGTTTTGTGACACTGAAGTTTCAGTCCATAAATAAAATTTTATTGGAACACAGCCAAGCTTGTTGTAGACATATCGCCTAGGGCTGTTTCCATGCTGTAGCCACAGAGGTGACAGAGACCATGTGGCCCACAGACTCAAAAGTACTTGCTGTTTGGTCCTTTGTACATGGTGTTTGCCAACTCTTGGTGCTTGCACGACACCAGGCTGCGAGCACACAATGAAATGTCAGATGGGGCCTGAGTTGTGGTGCTGTGGGTTAAGGTACCTCTTGCTGAACCAGCATCCCATACTGTCTGTTCCACTTCCAATCTAGCTTCCTGCTAACGTGCCTGAAAAGGCAGCAGCAGATGGCCCAGTTGCTTGGGCCCCTGCCACCCATGTAAGGAGACCTGGATAGCGTTCCTGGCTCCTGACTTCATCCTGGCCCTGCCTCAGCTGTTGCAGCCATTTGGGGTATGAAGCAGCAGGTAGAAGATATTCTCTCTCTCTCTCTCCCCCGCCCTTTCAAACAAATTAATTAATTAATTTTTGGGGAAAAATAAAGACATCCCAATACCCCATGAAGTCCTTGTGAATAGAAAAGCATGCTAGTGTTAGGCAGCTAAACCTACAGTTAAGATATCTCAGAGAAAAATCATCTCACAGAGAGGAGTTTTTTTAAAGTAGAGCTTTCAAAGAAGTTTGATTTTTTAGCGAAAAAAAGGAGCTGTGAATTGGACTTCTTCTCCTCACCAAATGTTAGAACATTTTTTCCTTTTCTTTTTTCTTCTTTTTCTCCTTCTCTCTTCTTCTTCTTTTTAAAGCCAGTCTTGGCCCTGTCTTGCACGCTTCCTCCCATTTCCACGGCTGTAAAGCATGTGAAAATGTCAAGTGCTTTTAAGAATGGATTTTCCACTTGCCATTTTCAAGTGCGGTGGATTTACACTTCAGAGAGTCAGCTGCGACTTCATAATTGCATAACTCCTGAGCTTTTCAAGTGCTGGGTCTGGAACAGGGTCAAGGACAAGCTCAGACAGAGACCAGGTTTTCAGAGGTTCAGTCCACCCTGAATTCAAGTCCTCAGTGTGAATAACAAATGAATTCTGCAGGTGGGGGGGGGGCACGAGGGGGAGATGGCTTTGCATTCATCATGTTCATTTTCCTGGGTATTTTTGATACTTAAAAAATTACCGCTGGATGACCTGGGATGGATGGTATTCCCCCATTTCACTGGCAGGGCCCCTGAGAAATCTCTGTGGAAATGACGGATTTGCTCCAGTTTTTGTCCCTTAAGGGTAAGTAGACCACAGGTCACCACTGAGGAAAGTCCAAGGCCAGCCCCAAGGGTCAATGGAAGGCATTGACTATCCAGAATCTCCAGCACTCAGAACTCAAACATGCACACACAGCCAAAAGATGGAATGCACGAGTAGCTATATCCTGTTGGTCTAGGGACCTTTTTTTAAAAAAGGAATAAATCAGAAAGCTAAACGAAATATGTTTTTCTCTGACTCATTGAAAAACTGTTGGCCAAACATTGTGGCAAAAAGGTATGCCTTTTTTAAGATTATTTGAAAATCAGAGTTAAAAGGAAAGAGGGTGAGATTGAGGGAGGGAGGAAGAGAGGGGGGAGAGGGAGGGAGAGGAAGAGGGAGATAGAGAGGGAGAGGGAGAAGGAGATAGAGAGGGAGAGGGACAGGGAGAGGGAGAGGGAGAGGGACAGGGACAGGGAGAGGGACAGGGAGAGGGAGAGGGACAGGGACAGGGACACGGAGAATGAGAGAATGAATCTTCCACCTGCAGGCCCACTCCCCAGATGACTGTAGCAGCCAGGGCTAGGCCAGGCTGAGGCCAGGAGCCAGGAGCTTCACCCAGGTCTTGTATGTGGCAGGGGCCCAAGCACTTGGGCCATCCTCTACTGCACTCCCTGGCCACAGCAGAGAGCTGGCCTGGAAGAGGAGCAACCGGGACAGAATCTGGCGCCCTGACCGGGACTAGAACCCAGTGTGCCGGCGCCGCAAGGCGGAGGATTATCCTAGTGAGTCGTGGCGCCGGCCTTCACCCAGGTCTTGTACGTGGCAGGGGCCCAAGCACTTGGGCCATCTTCTGCTTCTTTCCCTGGAGCATTAGCAGGGAGCTGGATTGCAAGCGGAGCACCTGGTACATCCATGGGCCCCTGCCCTCCATGTGGGAGATCCAGATGGCGTTCCTTGCTCCTGGCTTTGGCCTGGCCCAGCTCCAGGTGCTGCAGGCATCTGGAGAGAGAGAGCCAGCAGCTAGATCATCTCTCTCTCTCTCTCTCCTCCCCTATCTCGCCCGTCTCTCTTTTTTCTCTCTCACTCTTTGTGTGTCCCTTTGCTTCTGAAAAACATCTTGCTAAGATAAATTTGGGAATGGGAACTTTTGTCCAAGACAGTTGTGCACTGTGGTAGAATCAGAGTGTGCTGTGAGTGACGTCCGAGACCTGGGAGCAGCAGCAGGTGAACGGGGCCCAGAGCCCAGCGTCTCACAGGGTTGGGGATGCACTGCACACCTTCTCCTGCTGTTCTGAAGGCACAGCCCTGCACGGGATCGCCTTTATGTCTGATGCCAACTGCAAGTTCGGGAGGGTCCCCACACCATCCTGTGGTTCCCACACTTCTCTACAGAGACTCTCCGAGCTCCCCGAGACTCATAGTCCTCGCTGCTGT
Source organism: Oryctolagus cuniculus (assembly GCF_964237555.1). Taxonomy (NCBI): domain Eukaryota; kingdom Metazoa; phylum Chordata; class Mammalia; order Lagomorpha; family Leporidae; genus Oryctolagus; species Oryctolagus cuniculus. The sequence continues at coordinate 133,402,490 of NC_091440.1, read as the reverse complement.
AGTTTCTACTGGGGAAGGGACACTGGTGAAAATAAGCCCCAGGAAGAGGCCCCCAGGGCAGAGAGAGGGGGCCAAGCCCAATGCTGTTGTGGTGCTCCTGGCACGACCTTGGGATGATGCCCGTGGACGTGGGCCAGCAGGGGCACTCACAGCAGCTGCGATGCCGAATGCTATGGGAGATTCATGATATGGCGTGATTGGCTGACTGTGCGTGTGGCTGACTTTGGTCACTAGGTCTCCTGCCATTGTGAGACCCAAGGCTTCCAGCCTACACCACAGGCCTGGTCTTTCTGGTGTGGCCAGCCCCAGACGTAAACAATGGAGTGACCCTCCCCGAAGCTGTGGCAAAGGACGGTCCATTCTTTGGGTGAAGCCACATTTTTTACTTTCAAGATGAAAATACTTTTTTTTGGAGGCAGATTTTTAGATCGCTAGCCCTTGGAGTTTTTGCTGTTGTATGCTCCAAAGCTTTGTGTTTCATCCTTGAAATTAGAGCTAGTGGTTAGGCAAGAGAGCTGTTCTGTACCTCGGGATGCCCTCTGCCTGCACACTTAAGACAGGACCTTTGTCTGTTTCTTTGGTAAGGAGACAATAAGTCCTTTTATTCTAGGTACATGGTTTCAGAGACAGAATGAGGCACTATTAAGAAAGGAGAGCTCATCCACTGTTTCAGCTCCACTGGGATTCCACATTCAAAAGAAACCACAGATTCAGCTTTTATCTGTTCTCATTAAACTGTTTGAAGCTAGCTGTGTGGTGCTTGAAATGATAAATGAGATGAAATGGTTATGATGAAAACCTCAAACAAGAGAGGAAAAAAGAGAAGAAAGACTCATTAGACACTTTGTTACCCAGAGATAACAATGTGAATCATCTTATTACCTTCTTATCAATTTTAGTGCAATTGTTGTTTTTATTTGCTGTCTTTAATCTTCTCTGATAGACCCAAGCTCCATGAGGGCAGGCACTGGATCTCTTGTACTTACAGTTGGATCCCTAACTGAGTACAGCACAGGTTTGCTTGATGAGTGTGGGTTAGCTTACATCTAATCATGTGAGCTTCAGTCCACAGAGCGCTTTGTGATGGGAGGCTTGGGTGTTGTACTCCACTTGTGTGTGGCAGTTGTCCAGAAGAGCAGTCAGCACACTGACTACCAGAGCCAAATCCACCCAGCAGCCTAGTTTTTTGTGAGTAGAGTTTTGTGGGTGCAGATGCCACACTTGGGTTTTCTTATTACTCGCGGCTCTTCCTATGCTGCTGAGTGTTCATGGGTTATCTGTGGCTGTTTTCAGGCTGTTGGACAGAGTGAAGCTCACCCCTCAGCTGCCACACAGCCTGTAACACTTACAGTATTTACTATGTGGATCTTTACAGAAGAAGTTTGAAGACATCTGTATAGAACCCCATCTATTACTTAGTAAGTGCTTGATAAATACTGGGTTGCATGAAGCACTTTGTATAAATCCTATACTGTACAAGATGTTTCTTTCTTAGAAACACTTAAATTATTGTGTGAGGCTTCATTTACATACCGTGGTACGCTTGACCCTGGCCTTTAGTTACATGTTTGGGACATTTTCTCTTTTCCATGTGTGCTGTTGTCATCAGCACCACGGACAGCACCTGTCTCCTGCTGTGTGACCCACTCTGTCAAGGTGAATTGACTGGAGGGGACTTTGACCATTTTGAGTTTTTTTTAGTCTTTTGGCAGATTCTCTCTCAGAAGGGTGGTACCAGCTTGCCCATGCTTGTCTTAACGTATTTTTATGCTGGTGGGATATAAACATGAAAACAACCCAAGTTGGGTGGCAGTCAGATCACTTCGAAGCTTCCTTTGGTCACAAAGCTGCCAGCTGCGGTGATGGAAGATACAAACGGGTTTTCCTTGCCAAATTAAAAGCATGGCAGTGCCTTTGATTACATTTACATTTACCACTAATTCCCCGAGCTTCTGAACACGAGAGGAAAAATCACGATGATAATGAAGGCAGCTATTTTTAAACAAATGTATGCATGTATGTTTTGGAAATAGAAACAGTATGTTCTTCTTTAGAGGGTGAAAAACTTATATACAATCATTGATGTGTTCATGGCAAAATAATGTTCACAATAAACTACAACTGATTTTTTTAAAGGGTTGATTTCACCTTTAGAAAAGAATGATGTAGCAAACTGATTTCTGGGCTCCTCTTTGGCGGGATTCAGGTGTGCATTGACTGTGTTGTGTTTGCAAATGAGAGTGATTCACACACACAGCAGTAGAGCCAGAGGCCTGCTGGGGCCTCACCGTGAAGAGCTTGCTCCTTCCTGTGGCTTGGAGGTGGATGGAATGGCTGAGTGGAGGAGCTGTTCTGTCCACAGCAGCCTCTGGGAGAAGCCAGAAATGGAAACCAAGCTCCCTTAGAAGCACCCCATGAGGATGCATGGGGGGCTGCTGCCTAGCCCTAGACGCCAAGCCTCTTAGCTCTTGAATCTTCTGTCAAGCAGATTACCCACTTTCTCTCTGATGCGGTGCACAAGTGAGAGGCTGACAGTGAAGTTTCATTCTTCTTAGTCACAGCTAAAGTGAGGCATTGAGAAGGAAAGAAAGCTCACTCGTGTGCGGTGGGGAGGGAATGGTGACTTCTCTTTGCAGCTGGTGTGTCACTTCCCTTCCCCTCCCTCCTGGTGACTGCAGCTGAGGATGTGAAAAGCCGTATTGAGGGGGGGTGAGCCCAGGGGCCTGGGGGCTAGGGGGCAAGGAGGGTGCCATGAACGGGCCACAGGGCAGCAAAGTGTCCTGCCTGGCAGCATAAACTGGGTACGCAGCCCTGGGTCCCCGCTGTTCCATCCCCTACAGCCTTGACTGAGGTGTGGCATTGGGAGTTGGCTGGTGAATGAGGCAATGAGGAAATCCAGCGAGACTCCCAGAGCTGGGAAGGTTTTCAGGGCGTTGTCCCAGCCTCCCCCCCTTACAGGTACAGGGTCTCAGCCTCCCCCTCTCACAGGTGCAGGGTCCCAGCCCTCCCTCCCCCAACAGGTGTAGGGTCTCAGCCCTCCCTCCCTCACAGGTGCAGGGTCCCAGCCCTCCTTCCCTCACAGGTGCAGGGTCTCAGCCCTCCCTCCCTCACAGGTGCAGGGTCCCAGCCCTCCCTCCCCCAACAGGTGCAGGGTCCCAGCCCCCCCCCCCCCTCACAGGTGCAGGGTCCCAGCCCTCCCTCCCTCACAGGTGCAGGGTCTCAGTCCTCCCTCCCTCACAGGTGCAGGGTCCCAGCCCTCCTTCCCTCACAGGTGCAGGGTCTCAGCCCTCCCTCCCCTCACAGGTGCAGGGTCCCAGCCCCCTCTCTCCTCACAGGTGTCAGGTTCCCAGCTTTAGGGAGGAGAATGCCTAAGATATTTTTTAAAAAGTTTATTTCCCTGAAAAGTACAAATAATACACACGAAGGTTCATTTTCCTCATCTGAGGTTTTTAGTCATTTTTTCTTAGTCTAACACCTTGGACAGTTCAGCCAATGTGTATTTTAAGGGAGGGAAAATAATGGTTAAAATATATGAAACTGATTGTACCTCTTTTGAGCATCCTTTAAAAATTCCTTTGTTTATTGTCAGAGATACAGAGGGTGATCTTCCATTCCCTGTTTCACTCCCTCCAAGGCTACAAAATTCAGGGTTTGGCCAGGCCAAAGCCAGGAGCCTGGTACTGCTTCTGGGTCTCTCATGTAGGTGGCAAGAACTCAAGTGCTCGAGCCATCATCTGCTGCCTCCCAGGGTGAGCACTGGCAGGAAACTGGATGGCAAGCAGGGTAGCTGGGACACCAGGCTTCGTATGGGAGGTGGGCATCTCCAGTGGCGATGCAGCCCTTGCACCAGCTGGCTGCCCCTGCTGGGCACCTGTTGGCTCAGGGGAGGAGTGTCATGACGCCTAGTGCTGTTTTGCAGATCAGGCCTCACAGAGCATGCTCATGTCGTATCACATGCGGCTGACTGTGCGATAGCACCTGAGAAGGTTGCTGGCAATCATCTGGAAATTTCGTCCATGAATGTACCTGACAGGTGTGCTGCACTGTATGGAGTCCAGATTAGCTGAGTGATTGCCATCATGTTTGTAACTTCTTTCACAAGCTACAATGGACAAGGTAGGCATTGTGATACAGTAGGTTAAACTGCTGCTTGGGATGGCCCAATCCTGTATTGGAATGTCTGGGGTGGTGTCCTGGCTGCTTTTCTTCCAGTTCTGCTTCCTGCTAATGCACACCCTAGGAGGTAGCAGGTGCGCGCCCAAGTAGTCGGGTCCCTGCCATCCACGTAGGAGACCTGGATGGAGTTCTTGGCTCCTGGCTTTGGTCTCGCCCAGCCCTGGGGTTTCTGGCGTTTGTGGAGAAAATAAGCAGATAGAAGATCGCTCTCTTTGTTGTTCAGCCTTCAGATAGGTAGACAAGTAGGTAGGTAGATAGAAAGACAGAACATAGGTTTATTGATTAATTTACAATGGACAACTACAACTTGATATTCCCCCAGGAATATAGAATACTTATTTTTTAAAATATGGAAGTATTTATATATTGCTTGTTTTTAAAAAAGATTTCTATTTGTTTCTTTGAGAAGCAGAGTTGCAGATAGAGGGAGAGACAGAGAGAAAGGTCTTCCATCCACTGGTTCACTCCCCAAATGGCTGCAATAGCTGGAGCTGGGCCCATCTGAATCCAGGAGCCAGCAGCTTCTTCCAGGTCTCCCACATGGGTGCAGGGGCTCAAGGACTTGGGCCATCTTCTACTGCTTTCCCAGGCCATAGCAGAGAGCTGGATCAGAAGAGTAGTTGGGATTAGAACCAGGGCCCATATGGGATGCTGGTGCCACAGGCAGAGGCTTATCCCACTATGCCACAGCACTGGCCCCTAGAATACTTATTTTTAAAATGACTTTCAAATGTTATTTGCTGTGAGACAGCTGCTAAACTGGAACTCTGAAGTTGGGATGAGTGACTTTGAGGCCCCAGCTCAGACCATCAGCAAGTCCACACTGCAGATTAATGGATGAGCACCTGCGCTCTGGAGTAGGCGGTGGATATGGGGTATCTCATTTCAATGAGGTGCAGGTAGTGAGCAATTATTTAGTTACTTTTTGGTTAATTCTTCAAAGAGTTTGCACAGTGAAGAGTTTATTGTAGAGACGTTTTATTGTATACTCTGGTTTCTCTTCAGATCGTGTAAGTCGTTCGCCTTTTACAGATGTTTTATTGTGTTTTTTTTGGGCAACATCTGCTATTTTTGGTTTTTGTAGACTAGAATTGTGGTGACCCATTTTCTTGAATAGCATGATTTTACCTTGGTGTGTATATTTATGTAATATAGAAGCCTCAAAATTATGCTTGAGTCCCGAAATAAGCTGCTGACTCTTGACCAGGTGAAATTACCTTTCTGTGCTAGTGAGAAGTTTCACCTGTCACCTGAGGACCATGCACTGCACAGCTCACCTGTCACCTGAGGGTGTCACTGTGTCTCCCCAGCTCACCTGTCACCTGAGGTCCATGCACTGCCCAGCTCACCTGTCACCTGAGGGTGTCACTGTGTGTCCCAGCTCACCTGTCACCTGAGGGGTCACTCTACTCCCCAGCTCACCTGTCACCTGAGGGTGTCACTGTGTGTCCCAGCTCACCTGTCACCTGAGGGGGTCACTGTGCTCCCCAGCCCACCTGTCACCTGAGGGTGTCACTGTGTGTCCCAGCTCACCTGTCACCTGAGGGGGTCACTGTGTGTCCCAGCTCACCTGTCACCTGAGGGGGTCACTGTGTGTCCCAGCTCACCTGTCACCTGAGGGTGTTACTCTACTCCCCAGCTCACCTGTCACCTGAGGGTGTCACTGTGTGTCCCAGCTCACCTGTCACCTGAGGGGGTCACTGTGTGTCCCAGCTCACCTGTCACCTGAGGGGGTCACTCTATTCCCCAGCTCACCTGTCACCTGAGGGTGTCACAGTGTGTCCCAGCTCACCTGTCACCTGAGGGGGTCACTGTGCTCCCCAGCTCACCTGTCACCTGAGGGTGTCACTCTACTCCCCAGCTCACCTGTCACCTGAGGGTGTCACTCTACTCCCCAGCTCACCTGTCACCTGAGGGTGTCACTCTACTCCCCAGCTCACCTGTCTCCTGAGGGTGTCACTGTGTGTCCCCAGCTCACCTGTCACCTGAGGGTGTCACTCTACTCCCCAGCTCACCTGTCACCTGAGGGTGTCACTCTACTCCCCAGCTCACCTGTCTCCTGAGGGTGTCACTGTGTGTCCCAGCTCACCTGTCACCTGAGGGTGTCACTGTGTGTCCCCAGCTCACCTGTCACCTGAGGGTGTCACTGTGTGTCACAGCTCACCTGTCACCCGAGGGGGTCACTGTGCTCCCCAGCTCAACAGTCTGCTCTGTATAAGCGTCTTCCCTGGGCTGGGAATGGAATGGCTCCCCTTTGGTTATTCTGGGGGAGAGTGACCTAAGCTCACTGCAGCACGCAGCACTCCTCGCTTCCTTAGGAGGGGCCTCCCAAGTCACGGGACGTGTACGGCAGTCCTACAGTGTAGACTTTGCTCTAAACGAAGCCCTGGGTGACCTGATGTTGGAGCTGGGGGTTGGGGCCATGGGTTGCCCCGACAGTCCTGGTTTTAGGTTTATGGTTGGGGACCCCGCCAGGCACCCAGACATCCGTGACTCCCCTGAGCACCTCGGAGGCCATGCGTCTTTCTGCCCATGAACTCCGGGGTGGGGGGCGTTTCCCTGTGGGCTGGGTTCCTGGGAGCAGCTGCACTTCCCACCCACTTCTTCAGGTCGCTGTGAACTGTAGGGCTGAGCATTCGCCCTCTCTTACACTGGCCAGAAAGGACCACATTTCCGGCCCCGCTGAGGCATTTATTTCTTTATGAGCCATGTGCTTGTCTCCATTTTATGTCTTTGCCTCTCCCTTTCTTTCTCGACTTCATGTATTTTTCTTTTATTTGAAAGGTAGGGAGAAATAGATAGATTGATCTTCCATTCTCTGGCTCACTCCCCGAATGCCCATAACAGCCAGGCCTGGGCCAGGTGGAACCCAGGAGCCAGAAACTCCGTCTGGGTTTTGCACGTGGTGGCAGGAGCCCAAGCACTTGAGGTGTCACCTGCTGCCTCTAGCCTGCACACGGGCAGGGAGCTGGATCAGAAGCAGAGCAGCCGGCACTAGAGCCAGGCACTCTGATAGCAGATGCCCGTGGGTGTCCCGAGCGCCAGGCCCTCCCTGCCGTTTTTTTAGCTTTGGGTCTTCACCTTTTCTCCGTCACCTCTACAATGCAGACCTGTTGTGTTTTGCATGTCTATAAAAACCTCCTTGCATCTGTTTTTGTTAAGAAGGAAGGAGCTGTCGGCACAAATGGCTGTGCTTCTCTGTGAAACCGCTCTTGCTGGTCAGGTCTCCCGGAAAGGGAGTTTCCTTGGGTAGGAGGTGTGCTCTCAGGATGCCCCCTGGAGGGCAGAGAGGGAAGCCGCCTGGCAGCTGAGAACAGGGCCAGTGTTGCAGGCCTGCCAAGGCTGCAGTGGGCCCCAGGAGCTCTGCAGCTCAGACTGCCCTCAGGGCCATGCTTTGGACAAGGAGGGGGCTCTCATGCGCTCCAGCCCGGGGCAAAGCTCAGAGAGGCGGGGCAGTGAGGGCTGGCAGGCGGCAGCAGCCCAGATACACTGGGACTGAGAACCCTGGCGTCCCTGGGGCCCCGGCAGCCAGCTCCTCCCTCTCTGCACAGTGACCGGCCACGGGTGAACGTGCAGAGCAGGCCGGGGGGGTGGGGGGCAGGGGAGCATCGGTTCTTCACCTGGAAGCGGGGGCACTGAAGCCTCCTGTGATCTTTGAAAGCGGTGCCCCTTCTAGAGCTTGCGTTGAAAGCTGGCGCTGCAGGCGATGGCATTGGGGGTGGTTAGGTCTGCGGCCTCCTTCTGTGCGCGTGGACTGGGGCCTTGCTATAGGGACTGGCACTCTTCTGGCTGTGAGGACACAGCGCTTCTTCCCTCCTGCTCCTCGAGGATGCAGCGAGAGGCGCTCACTAGTTGAGGACGCCTTCATCTTGCGGGATACGTTGCTGTCCTCTGTCCGGTGGATGGGATCGGTTACAGCAGCTCGAACAGACTGAGACACCGTCACTGCAGAGGATTTGCGAAGGCTTTCAGATCCTACACCGGAAGCCCTTGGCACAGGGTGTGCCACACAGATTCTTAGTGAACGGCAGCACCATCACTCTCTCTCTCATGCCACACAGAGCTTAAGGGATCAGCGTTTCCCAGTTGAGTCACTTTGTTGCATGATTTGACTTTGCATGAGGGTAGTTATGGCAACCATTTAGGTTAAGAAATACAGCAGTAACAATTTGGAGCAAGCACATCTTAATACTGAGAGCTGAAACGTAGCAAAATTTCTCTAACAAATTGATGGCAAAAGAAACTGACATCAGATATTCCAGGTGAATTATTTAAAGGTCTCTAACATGAAGTTTTTGTGTGTGTGTCTTTTGAGGCTTCAGAATGAGGGATTATAAGAAGCTGGAGCAGCAGGTGCAGCTTTGATATTCCCTGGCTGTATTGTGGACTTAGAACACTTGTGTGACCCACTTTTTTCCATCAGGCACTGTGAAAGAGAACAAAGCAGAAAACCAGGAGATAAAAATAATGGTGTCTAAGACAAGTGAAAGAACTCAAAAAAGGAGATTCTTAGAGCTAGAAAATTGAAAGATAAGGGAACCATTAAAAATTTTGTTATTTATTTGAAAGGCATGGTGACACACACATATATTAACACAGAGAGAGAGAGAGAGAGAGAGAGGAGAGAGAAAAGAGCAAGAGTGAGAGAGAGAAAGAGAGGAGGGGAGAGAGGGAGAGAGAGGGAAAGAGAGGGAGAGGGAGGGAGAGAGAAGGAGGGAGAGGGAGAGGGAGAGGGAGGGAGAGAGAGGGAGAGGGAGGGAGAGGGAGAGGGAGGGAGGGAGAGGGAGGGAGAGGGAGGGACGGAGAGGGGGAGAGATCTACTATCTGCTGGCTCACCCTACAAATGGCTGTAACAGCCCGGGCTGCGCCAGACTGAGCCTGGAGCCGGAAACTGCCCTGCGTCGCCCACATGGGCTGCAGGTGCTCAGGCACTTGAGTCTTTGCTGCTGCTTTCCAGGCACGTGCGCAGGGAGCTGGCTCAGCAGCAGAGCAGCTTGGACTACAACTGGCGCTGCGATACGGGCTACAGGTGTTGCAAGCTGTGGCTTCAGATGCTGCACCACATGCCCGCCCCATGATACATTTCTAGATGAAATATTTTTAAAAAGTTAAGTGTAGGGAAACTAAACCCGCAAGTTCAAAACCAGAAAAATAATGCCAAGTTAGAAAAAATGAGAAATAATATTTAGGATGATGTAAAATAAAAATAAAGCACAAAGGTATTTGAAATTATTTTTAAAAAACTTTTACTTAATAAATATAAATTTCCAAAGTACAGCTTTTGGATTCCAGTGGCTCCCCCCCCCTTAACTTCCGTCCCACCCGCACCCCTCCCATCTCCCGCTCCTTCTCCCATTCCATTCACATCAAGATTCATTGAAATTATTTTTTAACAATGAAGATATAGATGTAGGACCAGAAGAATTGCTTTATACATATAAGATTGGCATAAATTAAAACCCAAGATAATTTGTTTAAGACCACAGAGAAGCTATTTACATGTGTTCATTTTATTAAATGATTTCAAACTGAGTGCCTGGTCCTTTAAGGGCATTTGGTACCCGTTACCCACAAGGTGGATGTACCCAGAGGATGCAGGTGAGGGGCGGAGTCACAGCATTCAGCTCCTGTAGGTAGTGGAGCCGGATTCAGGAGAGCAGGTGTCTGGGTGTGAAGCTGCGCTAGTGTGTTATGTGTGGATTGTTGGTGCCAGTGCACAGAATCAGAGTGGCTGAAGCTTGGAGCCAGGAGTGTGCCTTCACACACAGGTGCGAGGCCAGGCTGGTGTCCCCTGAAGGCTGAGGACCTCAGACCGGGGAGGGGAATCCCCCGGTGACAACCCTGTGCTGCACGGAGCATCCGAGAGGCACTGAGCAAGTCCCGCTTGTGTCTGACAATCAGCTGCCTCCAAGCTGTGACTGACAGGGGAAGAGAAGACGGCTAGGGCTGCTGATGGCACTGTGGACCACTCTGTGGAGTGAGCCCCAGCATGACAGGTGATAGCATTAAAGCTCCAAGGGGTCCTGGCAGGCTGTGACTTAGGACCAGAGTGGACATGCTGGAAGGTAGCAGGGCTCCGTGTAGAATCTTCTATTTCCATTGATGCACGTTCTGCACAAGGTCAAGATGGAAGAAGGCAAGGTAGTAGGGGTTGGTCAGTGAGGACCAGCAGTTTGGTGGCCAGTGAGCATGGGAGAAGCCACTGGGGTGGACGGAGGCCGTGGTAACACCAGGTGGAGCTGGGGGCGAGAATCTCCTCCGTGTTGGCCGGGTGGAGGTTGCTCCATCTTAAGTACAGAATACGGAGGAACAGCGGCTCAACCAGAGCCAGTGGCCCGGCGGGGAGGGTCTCGCAACCACGCTGAGGAGGGGCAGCTGAGATCTAACCCAGACAAGGTGGGCTTTCCCAGTGCTTGCGGGTACCCGCCATTCACCACGGGGTGAGGCCGGGGTGGATGACCAGGGAGCTCCCGGCCTGCAGAGCGGGGTTTGGCTTAGTGCTCGCCCGGCTCAGTTGGAGGGAGACACAGGTGACCCACAGGTAGGCCCTGAGAGGGAAGTGTGTGGGGAGCACTGGGAGACCAGGGCTGGAATCGTGGCCCGGAGGACAGGGAAGAACCGGGGGCCACACGGCTGTAGTTCTGGCGGAAGCTGGGGCCAGCGTCGTGGGCACTGGATGAGGTGAGGGGATCTGGTCAGCGGATCTGCTGGCCTGGGTGTGAGGGTCTCGGCCTTCCTGTCCTCCCTCAGGAGTTCCTGGGTGGTTGCGGGTCTCTGGTCGCCACCGTATCCGAGGGTTGAGGAGGCTGCACATTTGGCAGAGAGCGTGCATCACGAGGAGCCAGCCCTGCCAGGTCCTGGCTGGGCAGTGACGGATCTGGGCCGCCCAGGGAGCCAGCAGGGAAGACTGGTGGATGCCGCAGGCTCTGGCGGGTGTTCTGCGTGCAGGGGCCGGAGGCTGGGCTGGGGGCTCAGGCGCCCTGTCTGGCAGCGATGGAGGCGTCCGAATTTTAACAGAGGAGTCTCTGCTGAGAACCCTCAGGGCTCCAGGGTGCTTGGTCAGGGGGATCTGGGAGCCGGGTCTGCCCGGGCTGCTCTACCAGACCGTTCAAAGGCCAGCTGCAGACCAGTCCCAGAGGCTGCACAGGCTGCGGCTGCGGGCTGCCGGCCGCTCTGCTGGGAATTCTGTCTCTGGGTGGAGTGGGGACCATCTTAGCAACAGGCAGGATGAGGACAGCTATAAAAGCAGAGGGGTCTCGAAGTGCGAGGACTGTGCCGCCTCTGTGAGGGCTCTGATGGGACCTGCCTGGCTTGCCGAACTCCCCCTTAGCAGCCGACTTCCCGCTCTGCAAGGGCACCCTAGGCGAGCAGCCACCATTTTGATGGTCCCATCATGAGCCCTTTGGGGCCATGGTGCTTCTCCAGCGTGGAGGAGAGAGCTGGGTTTCAGCCTCCCCTGGCTGGAAGCTCACTTCCATGCCTTCCCAGCGCTGTGTCCAGGCAGGGGCTCCCTGCCCCTGAGCCTCGGGCCGCTGTCACGCTTACTTCCGGTTTGTTGTGGGTTCTCTGGGAGGGCATCAGTATCACGCAGCCAGGGTGCTTCCCTGATGCCGCCACTTGCATCACCGCCAGCACCTGTTGTTCTCGTCCCCTGGCCCAGGCAGGGCTGCCGTGCAGGTGTGGCCGTCAGGGACATCCCGAGCGAGCGCATGGGCGCACGCAGAGGGCCGGCTGCTCGGGAGATCACTCAGCCGGGTCTTCCTGGTGGGTCTGTGGATTTATTGCAGGATATACAGCAGCATGTAAACTCGTGGGGTCACAGCCCCAGCCCGGGCCACTGGTGACTTCCCTGGTGTTGCAGCTGGCACAGACAACGCTGCACAGGGTCTCCAGACGGGTGTGTGTGGCTGGCACCTGGCACAGTAGCTGCTTGCTGTGGGCAGGGCAGGTGCTGCTTCCCCAGTCTGCTGATGGACCTCAGGTTTGTATACTTGCTTTTTTTTTTTTTTTAAGATTTATTTGAAAGAGTTACACAAAGAAAGGAGAGGCAGAGAGACAGAGGTCTTCCATTTGCTGGTTCACTCCTCAATTGGCTGCAATGGCCAAAGCTGTGCCAATCCGAAGTCAGGACCCAGGATCTTTTTCTGGGTCTCCCATGTGGGTGCAGGGACCCAAGGACTTGGGCCATCCTCCACTGATTTCCCAGGCCACAGCAGAGAGCTGGACTGCAAGTGGAGCAGCTGGGACTCGAACTGGTGCCCATATGGGATGCCGGTACTACAGGTGGCGGCTTCGCCTGCTATGCCATAGCGCTGGCCCTATATACTTGCTTTTTAAAAAATTATTTTTATTTATTTGAGAAGGAGAGAGAGATCTTCCATTTGCTGCTTCATCCCCCAAATACTTAAAACAGTCGTGTCTGGACCAGGACCAGAGCCAGGAGCCAAGAACTCCATCCAGGCCTCCCATGTGGGTGGCAAGGGACCAAGTACTTGAGCCATCACCTGCTGCCTCCCAGGTGCACTAGCAGGAAACTGGAGCAGAAGCTGGGTGGGGCTTGAACCCAGGGATTCCCATACGGGACGTGGTATCCCCAGTGGCATCTCCACTGCTGTGCCGAGTCCCTGCTGCCTACTCCTCTGTAATGGCTTTGAGAAACTGGATTGAGTGTTTTCTGTGAGAAACAGGCAAGATTACAGGATGCTTTGTCATCTCTGGTGATTTTTTTGGGAAGAGTTGTGACTTCAAATTTGGTGGCAAGCTTACTTCGTTCATGCTGTGTGTTACGACTGCCGATTATTAGTTAGCAAAGACTAAGACTTAGAACATCAGAATTAGATAAATTTTCTCACTATTTTAGCATTGTAAGTGCTTCATTGGCGATGAATCAGTATTAACAGCCTTGGGAAACAGTCCTTTCCCTCCCGCCTTCTTTCCCTCCCTCTGTCATGCCTTTAGCTTCTATTGTGTGCGGCAAAGGGTTGGAATACACAGACCCATGTAACTGAGAATATTTCTGCCTGTAGCCATTTGTCTTTCCTGGTTTTTCTTCTCTCCACAGACTGGGTTTGTAGGTCTGGAGCCCATTTCCATAACTGATTAAACCAAGCCTAGATAGCTTGTGACCCATTTTTGTTAGACGTTTCTCTCTCCCTCATCCACTGCCATGGCAATTAGGACGTTCACTCTAGCCTGGCTAACGATGCTCAGATTAAGCTCTGGAATGGCAGCCATGAGCTTTTTGGCAACGCCTGCAGCCTACATAGAGTCGAGCCCTCTCCTCTGTGGAAAGTCAGTGCTGGCGTTCTGCTGCCACGAGGGAACGGATATGCACTTTGCAATTTTTGGTCGACGGCTTTTTAAGGCCAGAACTGTAGCCTGTGCACACCGCCTTAGAAGCAAAGTGTGACTATCGCGGTAACGATCACTCACGCTCCGTAACGTGGCCATGCTCCAGCTGGTGATGTGGCAGCAGTGGTAGGGAGGGACAGAGGGAGACGGAACGGTGGCTGGAACGGCCAGCAGCTGGCCGTCCCCAGCAGCCCTGCGGCATCCAGGTAGTCAGGAAAATGTCAGCTCAAGTTGTTCTGTCATTTCTCGAAGAAGCCCAAGTGAAGTCCTCATGATGCAGGCTTAGTGCAGGGGCCAGCCAGTCACGTCTTCCCTGACCACACAGCACGCTGTCCCTGGACCAGGGCTCGAATCCAGGGCGGTTTACTGAGGAGTTGTGTGACAGTCTTAGCTGTTACGGCCGTGCTTCTAAAATGTAAAAGTGAGCGTGATGATTCTTGCCTCAGTGCCCTTTGAAGATTATTTGTGATAATGCCTGAAGTTCTGGGCACAACCACTGGCAACCTTTGTTGAGTGCCTACTCCATGATTTCTACACGTATTTTATACCTCATTCCCCTCTCCTGAGTTAAACTTTTTTTTTTCAAGTATTTATTTTCCAAGGCAGAGAGACAGAGATGGGAGGGAAGGGGGAGAGATATAGAGATAGAGACAGAGACAGAGACAGAGATAGACATAGAGACAGAGATAGCTCCCATTTGCTGGCTCACTCTCCACATGTCCACAGCGGCTGGGGCTGGGTCAGGCTGAAGCTGAGAGCCGGAGCCAGGAATGAATCTGGGTGTCTCATGTAGCTGGTGGGGACCCAACTATTTGAGCCATGACCTGCTGCCTTCCCGTGTGCACTGAAGGGGATCGGGAATTGGCAGTGGGGCCAGGAGCCTGCCCCAGGAGCTCCGATACGGGATGTGGGCATCCCAGGTGAGATCTTGACTTTTGGGTCAAGTGCCTGCTCCTCGATGAGATGCTTACTTCCCTTTAACTGATGAGAAATCAGAGAGTGAATGGTTGTTGCTGTTACACACTCGGTACAGAGATGGGCTCAACTCTGTCTGCAGTGGGCACGGTGTAGGCTTTGTCACCCTCCACAGGCTGGTCTTTGCAGTAGTTCAGCTCTTTGCATGAGCGGTTTTGACAAAGACTGAAAGAAATGGTTTCTTCTTTTTACATTTTTAGATATGTGAATTGAATGGAAACCGAGGCATACAGTACTGTGTGGTGGCACCTTGGGTGCCCTCAGTTACACGATTCCAATGCATAACGCAGGAGGGAAGGCCTTGCTACATCTGCCAGCATTCCCTTTCTTAAAAGCCATATGCAAGGCTGGCGCTGCGGCTCACTAGGCTAATCCTCTGCCTGTGGCGCTGACACTCCGGGTTCTAGTCCTGGTCGGGGTGCCAGATTCTGTCCTGGTTGCTCCTCTTCTAGTCCAACTCTCTGCTGTGGCCCGGGAAGGCAGTGGAGGATGGCCCAAGTGCTTGGGCCCTGCACCAGCATGGGAGACCAGGAGGAAGCACCTAGCTCCTGGCTTCGGATAGGCGCAGCACGCCGGCCATAGCGGCCATTTGGGGGGTGAACCAATGGAAGGAAGACCTTTCTCCCTGTTTCTCTCTCTCACTGTCTAACTCTGCCTGTCAAAAAAAAAAAAAAAAAAAAAAAAAAAAAAAAAAAGCATATGCATGACTCCATGATTTACCAGTTCTGTATGAGGGTAGCAGTTCAAAAAGTCTATGGAAAATATAATTAAAGAGAAGTTGGTTTTAGTGCGAAATTTTTAATTTTGGTGCATAGTTTTTTTTTTGTAATGCACATCTGTGAACTTTGTGGGGTTGCCTTGTGCTCTGCTTGCTTTAGCAGTCTGCTTGTGTGTGTATGTCTGGGTGTAAACAGACACAAGGTTTGACTTCCTGCAGGGTGACTGTGGGATGCTGGCAACGTCCTGTCCTGACTACCGTAGCTCCAGGCCCTCTGTGCTCTCGGCAGGGGCACCTGTCACAGAACACAGCACCAGAATCAAGAATTGCCCCCGGAGTCCAGGACCTAATCCACAGTGCACTCTCTGGTCTGTGGGCTCCCCAGAGGGGCCCAGGGCCACCCTGGTTTTCAAGTCTCATGTCTTGCTACTCTCCTGCAACCCAGTACCGTTCTTCAGCCTTTATCTTGTTTCTGACGGGAATGTTGAAGAGTGTAGGGCAGTTATTTTGTAGACACCTCTTGATGTTGTCGGATATTTCCTTGTGATTAGACTTGGGCTCTGGGCTTTTGGGCAGGAAACCCTAGAGCGGATGCTGTGTCTTTCTCAGGAGACCCTGGGTGCTGGTGATGCTGACTTCCAGCACTTGGTTAAGCTGGTGCCTGCCAGGTCCCTCCGTTAAAAATTTCCACCTTTTCTCTGTATTTAGGGAGTAACTCGTGGGGAGGTTGGTCTGTGGGGTTGTGTGTATCTTGCTCCTCATCAAATGTTCACTTGCACGTGTCCTTCCTTTATGGGCATTAGTGGGCACTCTGCCTTAAGGAAGTGTTTTCCCTCGTCCTCCAGCTAGTTAATTATTTAATTCTATCACTGCGGGCTCATGGATTCTTATTTTAGTCGATGATTCATAATTCGTTCCTACCGTGATTTATGTGGGTGCCTGAACTGTCTTGCATTTGGTCTGCGGAGGTCTTCCCCTGGCTCTGTCTTGGCGTGGGCTCTTGCTTCTCCTTGAACAAACCCTCGCTCTCCAGCACAGCACAGGCTGCTCTCGTACTTGCTCTTTGTCCTCCAGGAAGTGCTCGTTTTCTTGGAGGAGCTTCGGGTGTTTTTAGGGAGAACGCCACACCGAAGTGGTCAGGGAGGTCCCAGTGCTGCTGGCTCCCAGCACAAACACCCGCAGTGTGCAGAACCAGGAGACAGACACGCGTGTGCTCCCTGTGCACCTGTAGCTTAACAAGTAGGAGTTGCTTCCGGTGTCTCCAACTCGGCGTCAGTGCCGCAGGGTTTTTGTTGTAGTTTTCTATCTGTGTTTGTCAGCTGCTTCTCCAACAGTAAAAACCTGGCTCCTGCTATCCCAGAATACTGAATCAGAATACACAGGAACTGTTCCAGAGATGTTCACCCATTCCACTGCCTGTGCACTATTGTCCACCTGAGGATAAAGATTATGTACCATGAAAGGCATCAATCTTGACTCCAGCCTGTTGAGCTTTGACAACTGCATACGCTTGTGTAGTGCACAGTCCTATGATGATTATAGCCATTAAACAATCACACAAAGTCCTCTTGTGCCCCTTTTGAGTTGATCTCCTTTTAAACCAATTTAAAGATTTGTTTCAGGATAGTCCTCTGCTTTATAAGTGGAATTACAGAATAAACACTTTTTGTATTGCATTTTAAACTCCTCTAGAATTTTTAGAAATTTCAGTCAGTACTTCTCTTTTCACTTTTACTAACACGTCACTTGCATATTTTTACGGGGTATGCATGCAGCATAAACTGATAAACCAGGCTTTCTTCTCCAGCAGCTTTTAGAGTGCAGACCTGTGTGTTTTTCCAAAATCTCAGTGATTCTCTTCCTCTGCAAATAGAAATCTGCACCTGTTTAGCCAGGTGCAGAAGGAATCACTGAGAGACAGAACTGGCCACAGAAGAACGGGTGTGGGGAGTGACTCGGACTAGACTAAGTTACTGGAATTAAGACTTATTCTATGCATCTGCTCTCCCACAATATGGCGCTGAGAAGGGAGAAACAGCTTCTACACAGCTGCCTCCAGTTCAACCAATAAACTGTAGGACCTGCTCCTGATTGGAGGAGAGCAGCGTACTCGGCGTGTGGGTAGCAGAGTTGGGATTGGTGGAAGAGGACTATAAAGGAGGAGAGAGACAACATGCACCAGGAACATCTAAGGGGAACATCTATCTGAAGGAACACCTGTGCAGCCCCCGAGAGAGCCGGCCGGCGGTGTGCCACTCCCCTGCGGAAGTGGGGAAAGTGGCTGGGGGAACCGCCCTTCCACGGAGGTGGAAGGGACAGTAGCCAACCCGGGAAGAACCAGCAGCAAACCCGGGGAGGGCCAAGCAGACGAAAGAACAGCGCAGGGTCTTGTGTCGTTCCCCCATGAAGAGGGGGAGCGACAAACGGGGTCCTCTTGATCTTAAATGGAACACTCTTGGACGTCCTGGAATTGGTTTTTATAAGCCCTAGTGTAATACTAATTGCTTCCCACCCCCCACTCCCTCAACTCTGCCTTTCAAGTAAATCTTTAAAAAAGCGAATTGCATGGTGAGCCTGTATGGGACTCCTGTGCTGTTGAACCTTCAGATTCCCCAAAGCCACGTAAGTCCTCAGGCGTTCGTTACTCATTTGGAATTAGTTATTGGCACCTCTCACTTGTTGGAAAGCAAGCAAGAGTCTTATTCAGCCAGAGCTTCATGGATTCCATTTCCAGTGCTCCACTGTTCTTTGGTGTAGACCCAAGTTCCAGTGTGATGTTGTTAAGGACTTGGTGTTTTTGGTTGAAACCCTAACTTCCAATACGGTGGCATCTGGAGCTGGGTCCCTTGGGAAGGCAGTGGGCTGTGAGGGCAGGACCCTGGTATGCTGGAAATCCTACAACTCTAAGGAGGGACGTCTGAGGGCTTTCTCCCCTCTCCACCACGTGAGGACGTAGCGAGAAGTGGCATGGCTGTAGGCGGGGAGAGGGTCTGCCCTGGGTTCTGAGCACGCGGGCTTCCTGGGCGTGGACAGCCAGCCCCAGAGCCAGGACATCGTCCTCTGTCTCAGCCGTGGAGGCCGTGGGATTTTGTTGTGACAGTACACACAGACTGAGACAGACATCCTATTTTTTCTGCCTGATATCTTCCTTTAATTCTTCTTATTGAATAGGCATGCAGGCAATGATTTCCCTGTTTGTTTATCTCGAGAAGTCTCCACTTCCCTGTGGTTTCTGGAAGTTACTTCTGCTGGGAATGGAAATCTGATTGGCACTCGGCTTTGCAGCGCTTTGAAGATGCCACTCTCTCGGCTGAGGCGTCAACGGTTTCCACCAGAAGGTGGCTGTGGGTCCCCTCTTGGGTCCTGTGTGTAGAATGTACCTTTTTTCTCTGGTTCCCTTCAAGATTTTTGGTTTTACATTTTCTCTTCAGTAATTTGAACACGAAATACCTCTGAGGAGTGCAGAGGGAGACAGAAGCCGTATCTTCCTTGGAGGTGGCCAGAGCGTTCGCCTCTCAGAAGACGTTTGGTGGGCTTTGTGCCCTGACCGGGGTGTCCTTTCCCAACCTCTCGTCCTCCTCCAAGGCGGCTGTGCCGGAACCACAGCAGGAAGAACCCAGGCTTGGCTTTGTGCTGTGCGGCCGCCATCCTGAAACAAGTAGTAGCGTCTGACCGCAGGACCCCATGCATGCATTTTACTCTGGCTGGCCTGGGTCCTGGGGATGGGATTAACATCTCAGGTGGGACTGTGGGGAGTTGGAGGGGGTATCATCTGCTTGTCCTGGGCAGCCGGAGGACACAAGGAGGCAAACCCATCCCTAAGGCAAAAATTCCAAGAATACCGCTCTTCAAGGCCTTTTGTTTGTGTGATCAGTTAGTGGTCAAGTGAATTTCAGAAGTGTGTGAAGGGAAGTCGAATAGGTTTCCTTAGAAGAGAATTTCTGTTATTCTGATGAGCGGCACTGTGATAAAACACAACTGGATTCTGTCTGCTGCATTTCTAAAACTCATTTGCCTGTAGCTACTCGTGTGTGTAGCCACAAATGTTCTCCGGATCACAGTTTTGGAACGGAGTTTGGCACATGGGGGCCGTAGTCTTAGGCTCCCAGGGTGATGAGCGGACTCCTGCCAGCAGCACTGGGAGCGAGGCTGGTGGGTTGTTTCTCAAAGGGAGGAGAGGGTGATTTTTCTCCATGACAGACACAGGAGAGGGCTTGGTTTTATCTCCATCCCTGCTCCTAAGTGCCTCCCAGGTGCTATCGTACACAGCTTGTCCTCTTTAACATCATCTGTCAACCTACACCTTAGTCCTTTTTCACCTTTATGACTGATTAGCACACGCCTGTGAAGTGACACGTGTGAACTTCAGTGTGCATGTCTCCGCCTGGACGCTTGGAGGAACAGCTGTCTACAGGTCTCAGAAAGGGGAGACTGGCCTCTGTGCTGCTGACACACACTGCATTTGTTACTGAGGGAGTGGGAGCAGTGACCAGTCTGCGTCGCTTCCTGTCCAGGGAACCCTGGGCACAGCATGGTCTGCATATCCCATTACTCAGCCCTCGCTGAGAGCCACAGAAACAGCACTGTGCTCATTGCGTGTTTCTCTCTAAAGGAACCATCAGCCTTACTCTATAAATCAGCTGGAAAATGAGCTTGTGCCTGGTACAAGGAGACTGCCAAGTGTGCTCAGACAGGGATGGGGGTGCCGGGGTGGGGCACCAGGAACCCTGAGGCTTAGTGTAGTCAGAGGGCGGGGGCCAGGGAGACCGCTGCTTTCAGAGTGTGTTCAGTGTCCAACAATGACGCGGTTTCAAGACTGTTCAGTTACTATATGACAAATGAAAATAACTCCACCTTTCTACAACTGTGGCTTGGCATGGGTTAGATCTAAGACTGAATGTTCCAGATAATTCCAGTGACGCAGGAGGCCAGCAGCTAAGGCAGGCTGCCCTGACACAAACTTTAGAGAAAGCCGTGTTGAAAACTCACTCCGAGTCTCCAGGTCCGCCCTGAGAAGCAGCAGGTGTTTGTTCCGCCTTCCTTCTTCCCCGTCCTGGTGGTGTCATAACTCACCTCCTCCTTGAGACCGCACTCTTGTGCCCTTATTCTGTTGATGCCATTTCACTTCATGATCACTGCAGCTTTTAACACTTTTTGGAGAAGAACAGTTACTGAAGAGCAGGCAGTCCTATAAATGTTCCACAAAGCTCCAGCAGTAATCATTCTGTGTCCTGTGATTTAAACCAATGGTGCCCTTCATGGGATGGCTTCAGGAATTAACCTGGAGTTTTTCTTTTTTTTAAAGATTTATTTATTCATCTGAGAGGTAGCGTTATAGACAGAGATAGGAAGAAACACACAGAGAGGTCTTTCATCCACTGGTTCACTCCCCAAATGGCTATAATGGCCAGAGCGGGGCTGATCCGAAGTCGGGAGCCAAGAACTTCTGGGTCTCCCACGTGGGTGCAGGGGCTCAAGCACTTGGGCCATCCTCCGCTGCTTTCCCAAGCCACAGAAGAGAGCTGGATTGAAAGAGGAGCAGCTGGGATATGAACCTGTGCCCATATGGGATGCTAACACCACAGGTGGAGGCTTAGCTCGCTATGCCACAATGCCAGCACTATAACCTGCAGTTTTCTTGCCAGTGAGACTTTACAGTTCAGTTTTGCCTAATTCCAAATTTTCCAGTGCTTTATTAATAAACAGCCAGTGCTTAGAATGCACCACTAACATTTTACTCTGCTTTAACACATATCCCGATTGGTGTTCTTTCTCATCCTTCAGTCTGAATTTTTCAACACATTTCAGAGTAAACTGTAATCAGTCCCTTCCTCCTGCACTCTGCAGTATTTGTTTACTCTTACTTTTGATAGCAAATTTACATGCAAAGAAATGCACAGATGTTAAGTGTACAATAATTCCCCCCTTTTTGGTGGGGAGTTTATTCTGAGATGCTCATTGGGTGTCTAACCACAGGAAGAACTGAGCCCTAGATGTACTATGTTTTTTCTCATATTTAGACAAAATCAATGTCCATTTCATTTTATTTTTTAAAGATTTATGTATTTATTTGAAAAGCAGAGTTACAGAGAACCAGAGGCAAAGGGAGAGAGGGAGAAGGAGAGCGAGAGAGAGAGGGAGAGGGAGAGAGAGAAAGAAAGAGGGAGGGAGGGAGGGAGGGAGGAAGAGGTGTCTTCCATCCACTGGTTCATTCCCCAAATGGCTGCAACAGCTGGAGCTGAGATGATCCAAAGCCAAGTGCCAGCAGCTTCTTCCAGGACTCCCACGTGGGTGCAGAGGCTCAAACACTTGGGCCATCCTCCGCTGATTTCCCAGGCACATTAGCAGGGAGATGGATCTGAAGTGGAGCAGCCAGGATACAAACTGGTGCCCATTTGGGATGCTGGCACTGCAGACAGCAGCTTTACCTGCTAAACCACAGCACTGGCCTCCCGTTTCATTTTAACTAAGTGCTTGTCAGCACTGTGCTGGTAACTTCTGCAGTGTGAGACACGGCAGCAAGCTAGAATGAATGTCTTTTTCCTTCTTCATAGTTATACAGATAGATTTCTTCTTGTACATCATGGCAACCTCAGCATACAATTTGTTCTGCCTTCTTTATTAAGTTGAAGACATTTACTTTTCACTTAAAGGAAGTACTTTATGACTTCTCTTTGGATTGTTGTGTAGAGAACCTCATGATGATTTTAATTGGTATTTCTTTGCTGATTAATAATATACCGTTCTGCAATCCTTATCAATAATTCATATATCTTCTCCTTCAAAGTATCTGTCCAAGTCTATCGCCTGTAGTTTTGTCAGGTCTTCTTCTTATTGACAGGAATTATTTACATACCTTGTGTGTCAGTACTTTGTCAAACATAACTTTTTTCAAACACCTTCTCTTAGTCTGTGGCTTCCCTATTCCATATGATTTCCCCCCACCAGAAACTTCTTATTTAGGACATACAAACTTCATACATTTCAGAAGTACAACTGTAGGAACATAGTGATTCTTCCCATCCTTACTCCCACTCTCCTTCCTCCTCCTTCTCCTATTCCCATTCTTATTTTTGCTAAGATATTTCCTTCCTTCCTTCCTTCCTTCCTTCCTTCCTTCCTTCCTTCCTTCCTGACAGGCAGAGTGGATAGTGAGAGAGAGAGACAGAGAGAAAAGTCTTCCTTTTGCCATTGGTTCACCCTCCAATGGCTGCCGCGGCCAGAGCGCTGTGGCCGGCGCACCGCGCTGATCCGAAGCCAGGAGCCAGGTGCTTCTCCTGGTCTCCCATGGGGTGCAGGATCCAAGCACTTGGGCCATCCTCCACTGCACTCCCTGGCCACAGCAGAGAGCTGGCCTGGAAGAGGGGCAACCGGGACAGAATCCGGAGCCCCGACTGGGACTAGAACCCGGTATGCTGGCGCTGCTAGGTGGAGGATTAGCCTATTGAGCCGCAGCGCCAGCAAGATATTTTCAACTAACTTTATACACAAAAGATTAACTCTATGCTAAGTAAAGAGTTCAATAAATGGTATGAAAAAAATAAAATCCGTTCCTTAACAGTTTTTTGATTTCTCTTTTGATTTCTTCTATGATCCACTGTTTATTCAGGAGCATGTTGTTCAGTTTCCTTGTGTTTGCACATGTTCTAGAGATTCTTGAGCTGTTGATTTCCGCTTCATTCCATTGTGGTCAGAGATGATGCATGGTATGATTTTGCTGAGGTATGCTTTGTGGCCTGGCCTGTGGTCTGTCCTAGAGAAAGTTCCATGCACTGCTGAGAAGAATGTGTATTCTGCAGCTGTAGGATGAAAAGTTCTGTAGATACCCATTAGGTCCATTTGGTCTACAGTGTCAAGTGTTGTTTCTTTGCTGATTTTGTCTGGCTGATCTGTCCATTGCTGAAAGAGGGGTATTAAAGTCCCCTGTTACTATTGTGTGGGAGTCTATGTCTCCCGTTAGACACATTGACATTTCTTTTAAATAGCCAGGTGCCCTGTAATTAGGTGCATATACATTTATAATAGTCACATCTTCCTGTTGAATTG